>NC_056533.1:32798661-35198661 GCF_910596095.1 Thunnus maccoyii
TAACATGACACATTGTCTCATAGGTGCATTCATAATACTAACAAATCTTTCGAGTAAATACGGCAACAGTAAACTAACCACTAAGGCTAATGTATTTAATTAGGCGAGACTACAGCAGACAACTAATGAGGGTCACTGATGTATAACAGCCATTTGATTTGGTATTCAAAATGAGAAGTCTTATATTTAATTGAACATGGGTTTGAATGTTTAAATGTTATCAGCCAGTCTCAGTGGGAGATTTCTCTGAGGAACAAAGTATCACCATTAGGGTAAGAAGGGGATCCTGTAAGTTAAAAACTAATTTTACTCACCTTACTTTGTAAAGCATAAAGATCCAAGATTCTTCTATGGGTGAGCAGACCCACATCCATACCAAATATGGAGCCTTTTTGATGCTTAATAATAGGAAGCACGTGTCAGTGCTGAGCCACATGAAGCAGAGCCAGTGAGGATCCAGTCAACCCTGTGAAGGTTAGGCAGGATTTGATGAGCGAGTCTCTACAGACTCATCCTTTTTTTTTTTTTTTTTAAGCAATATATTTATTGGTTCAGTTTGCATTACACATGAAATTGTTTGGTGAGTAGCAGTTATATAGAACATAGCAAACATTTTTCACCCTGTCCCCCCCCATCCCTCTCAACTGAATACATACGTACAAAAAAGTAATAATAATAATAATAATAATAATAATCACATAAAATAAAATAAATAAGGTAAAGTGTATGTCTCAAGTCTATGTACAAGAATCGTAATGCTACCCTACTCCCTCAGAGCATGTTCCTGTTGAAGCAGGTTAACTTCATGTGTTAAGAAGTACATAAAAGGTCTCCAAATATCATCAAATTTTGACTTTTTGTTTATGTCTAACAATGTTCATTATCTTTTCCATTTTGACGCCATTTCTTTAATCCACATTCCGATTCTTGGCCCATCAGCATTTTTCCAATTAAGCAATTATATGTTTAGCTTGTGGTATACATGTGGTCTACAAATCTAAGCTCTTGGCTTTGTAAGTTTAGGTTGGTAGGACATATACCCAGAATGAAAAGCTTAGGATCCAGTGGTAATGTCTTTGATAAAATTTGATCAATCATATTAATATCTTGCCAAAAGAATGTCAGTTTCACACATTCCCATATACAGTGGTACAGTGTCCCTCTTGTCTCATTACACTTTACACAAGTATCAGGAATGTTATCATTAAACTTATGCAATTTAACAGGAGTTATGTATGCATGTATTAGCCATTTATACTGTATAAGTTTCAAGCTACTGTTAACTGTCTGCCTCTGAGCCTTCTTACATGCCTCACTCCAGTCCTCTAAAGATATTTCGTTATCTATATCTTCCTTCCATAATCTTAATTTAGATTCAGAGGATTCATCAGACCAAGACACAAATAAGTCATACAAAGATGTAATTAATCCTTTATCATAACAGTGTCCTATGATTACTACTTCTAATGAGGAAATGACAGGTATATCTGATGAATGGTTTGTGATGAGGATAAAAATCTTCTAAGTTGAAGATCTTTGAAAAAATTATTCTTTGGAATGTCATATTTGATTGCTATTTCTGCAAAAGACATAGATACTTCATCTTCCCTATACATGTATTTCCTTAACCCTTTTTCACAAACTGGGCCACACGGCCATGACTAAAGAGGGAGACGCACACAACCAAGCCAGTTAACAACCAATTTATTTAAAAAAGGAATAATCTAAGAGAAAAACCTAATCTAACAATGGCATTTGTAGTCAGTGAGATCAGTAGTGTAGGTGAGTTCATGAGTGGAGCAGTGTGTAGCTGCAGTGTTGTATATTGCAGAAAAGCAAGTCAAACGTTGACCCAAAAACCAAAGGGTGTCTCAAGGAGGAGAACACACAGCAACTGAACTCCAAGAGGGTTTTTGAAGGAGCACTGGCACACAGGTGTTGCCGGTGTTGCTGATGACACTGCCACGCCCACTTCCAGTACCTGCAGAAACAACACAGATAGCAGCCACACAAATCAAGCCACAAGTAGACATGGCAGAGAGGGTCGTAACATAGCCCATATCCAGATATTTTTTTCCACATTTTTCAGTAAGATTTAGGAGTGCTGGGACAGAACTGTTTAAATTTTTTAGGAACAAAATTACATCATCTGCAAAGAGTGCTATTTTATGTTCTAAGTGACCTTCTTTAATTCCATAAATGTCAGTGTGCATCCTCACCGCTGTAGTGAATGGTTCTATTGCAAGAGTAAATAGCAATGGTGATAAAGGACTTCCTTGTTGGCAACTTCTAGAGATGTTGAAAGGTTTAGAGACCACACTATTTGTCAAGACCTCTGCAGTGAGCCCAGTACAAAGCAATCTTAACCCATTTTCAAAATGTATTTCCAAAGCCAAAGCTCTGGAGATACATAGTCAATCTTTGTATTGCGCTACAGAAATGTGGATTAGGAACAGTTTGTTGTCATCCTTTTATAGGGGCAGCCTCTATAGGTTGAGTAGTTTCAGCCTTATTAGTTGAGTACATAGTGTACATGCAAAGTCAATGCACAGAAATATGCATTGTGAAATAGAGTATTTTGGATTTGCTTTATACACTGGTTTAAACATTTATCAAGAGTAACTTAGCAGTTCTTCCATCCTCGATATAGCTGTATTTGTTGTGTTTTAGGCCTGTAACCATAATGTTAGTGGTTTTAGATTTAGCAGGAAGAAATGGCAGCTAGAAGATACCTTAGAATCCTGTGGTCAAGAGGTGATGTGCACTTTGAAGAGGACATTTTCAGCCATTTATTGGAGAGTGCTGAAGTAGAAGAAATGGAGACTGAGATATTTTATCTTCTTGACAGGGAAAAAGAAAACTAGTGGAACTAGTCACTTACTAATTGTTACCCTATTCCATCAACTCCTGACATTGATTTGTAATACATTCTCCAAAGCTTTTAAGATAAAACACGTAGCTTTGAAAAATTTGTATAGTTATTATGAAGTCATGGATCAAGGGAGGCTATTTTTTTGTAGAAGAGGCTGAACATTTGCCCTCTTAAATAATCAAGAGTGCCATCAGTGGCGAGGAATACATTCACAATAGAGTACATGCAAGAGCCCATAGACCCTATAACCTCTCTGAGGAATTTAGTGTGAATAATATCTAAGGGAATTTGAGTGTGTTGGAAGATAACAACAAAGAGCAGGTTCAACGGTGATAATTTTACACAAGAGCACCTCAAGGCCAGATCATTCACATAGATTCAAATAGATTTACTGTGCTGAGAACCAATTCAAAGAAATCACTGTGGTCTAAGACTCTGCAAGAAAGAGAGCTGCAATTAAGAGTTGTAATTTGGGCTTTGAAGGCTGCAATAAATGTAACAATTTTTTTTTAAGTCAAACCTGAAAAGTAAACTCTTTATGTTTACACTGTCTTTCATATAATTGAAAAAAAGATTTTTTTATGATTTGTGTTGCATGAAGTCATAGATAACTCTAATTTGAAGCCTTAAATGTGTTTTTGAGTGGAGTTTCACACCTGCAGAGTTCCTTTGAACAAAGCCTGTAATCAACCATTCAGAATACAAAACAGATTATTTACCAAAAGTGCCTGTATCTGTAAGCTGCCCTAAACCAAAACATGACTTACAATTTACATAACCTGTGGGTCAAGGCTATGAATACAGAGGCGAATTGATGCTTTAAGCTTGATTGTGGTAGCCATTCATTGTTAAATAAGATAGTGTATTCTAACAGATGTTTGCCATATCAACTTAAAATTGTGATATGTCAATATCAATATGTATTATGACTTGTTTCTGCTGCCCTCAAGTGGCTAAAAATCAGTTAATGCAAATTCGGATAATATGATATTTTCATCAAAATATGCCAAAACACATAAATATGCTGCCTGTACAGCTTCTAAACTGTACGAGCAAAAACAGCTGCTGTTAAGGACGAAACAACCAAAAACAGTGACCTTTTAAACCCACAGGTCACATAGACAAACATTTTGGTTGTAGTATCACTTTAAGGCGATAACTACAAGTAGCTCATCTAAGTTGTAAACTACAGCAGAATTTATGTAACTGAAGAGTCATTTATTCTATCAGTGGTGAGCCAGAGTGCTCCCACAGGGACTGACTACCTCTCATACATACACACACACACAAAGTTCCATCTTGAAGTTACTGGTCCACACAAGAAAATAATATTGGTAATTACCTCATATGTAATGCTAGTGTGGTGTTCATAAATTAGTGTATTATAATTTGAAAACAAAAAAAACAATTTCCTTATGCAGCCTGGGCTCAAATTTCTTTTCTGGCTTAACTAATGATTGAGAATAATTTTAGGCTCATGGAAATTGTTTTGATAATACAAGTAACATGATATTCAATAGAGATCAATTTCAGCTTTCTGATGGTTTTTCTGTGATGGCTTTCATTGTGTTTCACTGGCATTTATGCTTACTTATAAAAGTGATATAATTGTGCTAAATATTCATAATATGTGAAATTAACATACCGGTAACTATTATAAAGGAAATACCAACAGGCCATCAGTTTGCTGTTTCTGTGATTCATTAACTTGCAATTTTCACAAACCTCACTAGATCACTTTGAAGGCCTCTTGACTTTTCTTGTTGGCAGTAAATGTGTCTCAGGTGGCTGTTCTCTGTGTGCCAAAAACATGTATTTTGCTTTCAATTAGCTACTTGAATTATAACAGAGCAGAACACATTTTTGTTACAGGTTTTGTGTGCCAATTCACTGCTAACAAACCATAGACACTCTCACTTCCCACATAGTGATACTTGCTCTTAGCCTTCACATCACAATGTGTGTTTGAAATCATAGCGTTAAGCTATTGGCCCTTAAGTGCCAAAATGCAGTATGGAAATGCAAGATAATGTATTATGTTTGAGATAATTAAGTCTTTGGCCGCCAGAGAGCAATGAGAAGTTTATTTTTTCAAATTTAAATCGTTCCAATAAGTGCATACAGTATCTCCTCTTTACAATTATTTAATAACAAATGTTAAGCGATACTTATCAAAACTGTTTGCTTATGATATTTGTTTCTGTTAAAAATGAATATCAGTTTATATACTGTACCATTATTGGATTTTTTAAAATCTCAAATATAAATATTGGCCTAAAAAATCCATTATTGTTCAGGCTCTAATGTGCATATTATATTAAAAACAGCTAAAATACCAAGCAATATAGTAGTGTGATGGATGGTAGATAGATAACTTATATGCTTATAAGGTTATCTTATTTTTTCAGTATTTAAGTGATGATATAAAGTTCTCAACTTGCTTTAATACCCAATGCCATTGACATTTCCTATGCTATTAGAATGAAATCTAGTAATGATAATAAACATTCAGTCATATTGCACTTTTCTTTTCTATTTTATTTTCCTTACAAGAAATAAAACACATGATGCAAATGAGACAAACAAAAGATTAAATCATAAAACCATGAGGTGTTTTATGACAATCTGAGGTTAATTAATATATAATGACTTTAGGTCAATATCAGTGTTTTAATATATGGCAGAAATTACGTTTAGATGAACGTGTAAGTCATCAAGAACATTTTCCAAGAGTGTTCTTAGGCTGTGGCATTTGAAAAACATTCCCACATGTCTGGTTTCAGTGCACTGGACACAGTCAGCAATAGTGGCATGGATTGAGACTGTTGTATATTGATATTCACATAAAACCCAATCAAACTTTATTTATTTTTATGTGCCTTGCTATGGTGCAGCGTGTGTGTCATTCGGGTGAATTGGTCCAGAACAGTACACGTTACAGAAAATCACACATTACAGACCCTCCACTTGCACCTATAGAGTAGATACCATGCTGCATATATTTGCATATAAAATTAATCATGTCTTTGAAACTTAGTCCTTAATAGTTTAACTTAACTAAATTTAACTTAACTTAATTTTAAAATGACATATGGTGACATATAAATATTACCTAATAAATCATTTAGTCGTTTTTATTAATTACCTCATTACCATTGCATTTTATTTAAATGTCTGATGATCATAATGTTCAGACGTAAGGTAGCTCAAGTGCTTTCATTTTAAAAATGATTAACTATTTCAAAAATCTTTACAGTATTAATCATGTTTATCAGATGACAACTGACTGTGGCTGGGTGTGCTTTGAATGTATACTTAAAGGGAAACTTAGGGATTTTTCAACTTGGACCCTATTTTCCCATCATTTTGTGTCTAAGTGACTAATGGGGACAACAATTTTCGAAATTGGTCCAGTATTGAGCAAGAGCACTTCAGCCGGCAGCCGCGAAACGGGCTGCAATGTAATCATTTGGGGCAATTGCGTCCTGTCAATGTATGTCCACTAAAAGTGCTTGTTTTTCCTCCTGACAGGCTCAGATTGTTATTGTAAGTGTCTGACAACAGTGTGGAAAGAACCATACAGAGAAATAAAACTTTTCTGTCTGTTTGTTATTGTGTCTAACCAAGTCATGCTCTGAAATCTCGCAAGACTTCTGTTGCTGCAGGAAGACAGCTAAATAATCAGCTAAATATTCAGTCATGAAAATCTTTTAGGTAACACTAAGCTACACTTTCTGTACTCCAACACAACAAAGTCCTCCCGGCACTTTTCTCTCTAACTCTTACTCACGTTTCCACCGCTGTCTTCCGGCAACAGTTCAACTCTCTTGAGATTTCAAAGCAAGACTTCTCCTTGAGCAAGACTTGGTTAGACAGAATAACAAACAGACCGAATCAAGTGAAAGTTAAAGAAAAAGTTTTATTGTATCCATAATGTTGTCAGACACTTATAACAACAATCTGAGCTTGTCAATGGCAAAAACAAGCAATTTTAGTGGACATAGTTGACGAAACATCAATTCGCAATCACCCTAAATTATTATATTGCAGCCCATTTTCGCGGCTGCCAGCTGGTCTCGCTCGATACTGGACCAATTTCAAAAATTATTGTTTGAATTAGTCATTAGATATAGAAAGATGTAGAAATAGGATCCAAAAAAAAAAAAAAAAAATCCTGAAGTTTCCCTTTAACAGTGCTAAACATGCAGATACACCCATATTTGGTCTGGTATGACCAGTAACTTATGATAGAAAATGTTATAATAGATATTGCTGTGTAACTGAGATTACTGAGACAGTTTTAGGGCTGCAACTAACAATTATTTTCATTATCAATTAATCTGTGTATCATTTCCTCAATTATGCGATAATTGTTTGGTCCATAAAATGTTGATCACTGTTTCCCAGAGCCTAAGGTGACATCCTCAAATGTCTGGTTTTGTACACAGTAATCAGCAACCCGAAAATATATTGATGTTACTATCATAGAAGACTAAGGAAACTGGAAAATATGCAAATTTGATAAGCTGGAATCAGAGAATTTGGACATTTTTTTCTTAAATTATTAAGATTATCAAAATAGCTGATAAATTTGGCAGCTGGCAACTAATTAATTCATTGACTAATCGTTGCAGCTCTAGTCAGTTTTCTCTCTATTTGTGTTACTGTTGTATATTTTTTAAAAGATTAGTTTTGTGTGGCATTTTGGCCTTAAAAAGTGATAGCTGAAAGTGCAGAGAAACAGGAAACACAGGTAGAGAGAGGGGTATGACATGCAACAAAGGTCGAGGTTGTGATCCAGGTCCACTTGCGCTCATGCAGGTCGCCTAATGAGGCAAGAAGATATTGTGCCATTATGTGCTATGTGTGCCATTATCCTGTATTTGCCACCTGTGGCCACAGTGAGCACTGTTACTGCTACATAGTCATTAAATCTGAACTGCCAAGGATTTGCCATTTATAGGCCATTTATCATTGTTACATGACCTTGGGTCATATGGGTTCTCATGGGTAGTACATTGTCTTTTCATTAAGCTTCCAGGTGTTTTTGAACTATGTTTCTGTCCGCTAAGCAAGAGCAATACATGAGCAAGCCCAGGAGGATGTTGTCAGTGGAATGGGACTGGCAAGATTTCTGGCATGTTGAGTTAGAGCTACTTTGAGTAATAAAACTCAAACCTATGGAAGCACTATAGTGGAATGGATTGCTTGTAATTCTGACATCACATCAGACTAGAAACTGGAGCGCTACAAAGTTTGAGGTTTTGCTGCTCTCTTACACTCTGCTGCTTTCTATAACTCTGTAAATGTTTACCTTTGAGGCTCAAGAACTAAAATACACAGGGCCCATTTTTTAAAACATTTGTAATTAATTAAGTTGAAAATGCCTAATGCATGTGAAAGAAATGTCAGCTGCAGTTTCACACACCATCAGTATGCTCATCCTCATTACACAGTTATAAATTTGTCTCATGAATAATACAAAAGTTTATAAAGCCATCAAGATCTAACGGATCAGCCAAATTGATTCATAATAATGTTCAGTGGCCATGTAGCCTAAATTTCCAAATGTTCTATGCCTATAGGTCATAACAAATTAGAGGTGCTGTCATTCCAACAGCAAACTTTATTTTCAGCTTTCCCTCTAGAAAAATATCATGGTGTAATTAATTGTGCTCCCAAGCTAGTGCTCCTTGTCGTTACTAGACAGCACAGTGGTAGAATGAGATAGATGCACTGGGTGGCAGACTCTCTTCATTTGAGTAGATGCTTTATTAGATTGTATACTTTAATTTCCTCTGTGGAAGCAAGAACAAACAACATGAGGAGTTTCTTATCCACAGGACAGAATTGCATTATATTCGTAGACATTGGTGCACCAGCATTCTAATACAACAGATGATTAAATGCGTAATAGAAGCCTGTGGAAGGAATTGAGATACTTTAGAGAGGAAGGATGTTTCATAAACCCAAAGAGGACAGATTCTGTTGAAGTTTGTACCTTCATTTAGTGCCATCCACCACAATGATCTTGGTTGTTTGTGCTATTTGTTATTCATGCATGCTTGTCCACGTTTTACAAGATAATGTACCAGGTTTACCAGACAAGGACATATAAACAAACATGCCTTCCATATGAGTAAACAAACATGAGTATGATGTTTCTAGATGCTTATAAGTTGAGTTTTTAAACAGGAAACATGCAGTATGAGTAAACAGGGTTGGTCTAACACTTAGGTTAAGTATAGGTCACACAAATTACAGGCAGTGGTTTGAAGGACTAATTGCAGATTGGTTGATTTTTCATGTGGAAAGAAGCTAACACATGAGCGTGACATTTTTCTGAAAATGCTCATTTACTCTCAATTTGTTTTTTCTTAATTAGGAAAATGACAAGTAAAAATACCAAATCTGTATTACAGTCAGGCATTATTTATAATTATTCTCCTTTGGCAGACATCAGAGCCTCCAAAGGTTTCTTAGGGCCAGCAAAATGACTATTCAGATTCTTTTTCACACTAGTTCTGGCAGAATACTTCTAGCTCCAAAATACAGTACTCTAACGTTATCTTGCAAACACTGTATGTATAGTATGGCATATTTTTGATCATTATTCTCGACTTGAATAAATTCAGTTTTGTGGACTGTGAAGGCCATTGTACAACCTTAACCTGTTGTTTCTCCAAGAATTAAAATTAAATAATTAATTAGTTCATTTTTAAGGTATGTAAAGGATCATTGTGTGCGCTATCCATTCTCTTTTCAGCTTCAGTTTTTTCACTGTCTATAGGACACCGGCTTTCAAGATGTGTTGATATTTCTCGGAATTTATTCTTGTTTTAAATAACACTTTCTGTGCTACAAGTTGTCACATACAGATCAATCCTCGTGGTTAAGAGTTGGCAACATATTCTTTCTCGATTCAGTTGCACAAAAACAACTTGGTCAGGGAAAGGGAAGATCATAGTTTGGGTAAAAATGCCTACTACCTTAAGGGGTTAAGGTAAGAGGACAATTGTGTCAAGGTTTTAAAAAAAAAACACAATGTTGACTTGTGGTTGGAAACAGAAAACACACAGTTGAATAGAGGGTTTTATCACTTGAACTTAAAAATATGTTGTTCTGGGGTTCTGACTTCGTTGTTTGTCTTGAGGGGACAGTCTATTCCCCCTTTGTGTTCAATAAAACATTTGTAGGGGAAGTAGTGTAATAGTCGGAGTAAAATGTAAGTGTTTTATATATGCTGCTCCAAACTCTTCTACACCTGCATGAGTTTTAAAGCAAGAGCTTGCAGCTTTCTGAGAGCATTACACTTGGAGATGAAATTTATTGTTGACTGTGTAATTTTACAACAAGACTGTCATCTCTTCCCACACAATGATGCCTCCCAAAAGGGATGTTGATTAATCCATTAGAAAAGCCGCAATTACTACTGTCCCTGCAGTTGCTTGTTATATTGCCTGTAAAAGGAGAAATCAGCCCTCATAGACGTTGACAGGTACCATCACTTTGTGATATTCAGTGCGGTTGAGGAGTTATATAATGATGAAGTGTTTGATTTAAATTTGTAATTTCATTCGGTGGTACACCCACTTCCCCTCACCCTGGGTGATATACTTCTACTTCAGTTTGTGATTTCCTTTGTCACCCAAAATGACTGAGCAACCTGGTGAGAAGGGGGCATGATCTTATTACTTTCAATCAAAGGTGGGCGTATAAGAATATAAATGTCTCACCAATGAGTTCTTGAACACTGGGTCAAGCCTGTGATTACAGCCAAGCCCCTTACTAAAATGTCTAGTTGCTGCATTGCATGATGGTCTATTGAAGCCTCTGTCAGTGGAGAAATTGGTCTTTCTGCCTCTTCTGCTGTGGATTTTCTCATTTAATTTTGAATGAGTGTTGGTGCAAAATGGCAGCTTTACAAAGAAGGCCTTATTCTGACCAGCTCACACCATTACCTGACAACTACCAAGCATGACGTAAGGTATTTTTTATCATATTTTTCTGTGATTTCATCAAGTCGCCACTTATCTGCATCAAAAAGATCCAGAAATAATAATAGTAGTTCTTTTTAACTGCATGAAAGCGTCTCAGTATGGATTTTTCCATTATCTATACATTATGTATAACATTAAGGTGATGCTTATGCTATTATCGAGACATTAGGTTCAACATTGTGCCTGGCACTTTTATGTTGTCTTCGAATAGCATAATACTGATACCCTATGTACTGTGCACATACATGCTATGCTATAGATTTTTTTCTTTTCTTTTGACAGAAAATGAGGCTCCTGCTTCACTGCCATTTCACAAAAGCAGCATTTGGTGTTCATATTTGGTCTCATCTCCACACACAGCTCAGTGAAAAGGAAAGTGATACCCGTGGGGTTGCTTATGGCTCATTTCTTGGTCTTGTCTCACATTCACCACACACAATTCCATTAAACTGTGAAGTCTTTTGAGAAAGAGAGCATGCTCCCTCATGCAAACAAATACACCCTCAATGCATACACACACATACACACACACACCCTACAGACTTCTTTCCTGGCGAGGGAGCACTCACTTAGCGTAGCAGCAGAGTGCAAAGATTGGAAACTCAGCAAGTGGTAGGAAACTCATGGTATGGAATGAGAGGACGTTTGATGTTAACAGAAAACGCAGTGTGCACTGTACAAGCATTTTGCTGGTAAGACTGATTGGCACTCGAGAGATTGCATCAAATTAGATTCTATTTTGGGGCAGATGGTTCCCACATAGTATTTACCCAGAGTGTGTATTTTAGGACTGTGTTTGTGTGTGCTTGTAGCTGAAGAATGTTCTTAACCTCTCCAGTCCTGCTAGAGCCACCGCTGGGTCCATTACATGTTGCATGACCAAGCATTGGTTAAAGGTATTATTTTATTTCGGGACGTAGATGGATACATAACGGTATTTCATTGAATTAATCTCAAACAAGGAGGCGCCATCATGAAACCACAAATTTTATGAAATATTAATTTCTTCCTTTTGGTCTCTGATTTTACACAGGACAGGTGATTTACAGAGCAGATATGTATGCTGTAGCAGACAAAACAATGTAATTTAACTTCAGTTTGACATATATATATAGGCCTAGTAGGTACATTTGAATAACTGACCTTGGCGCACATTTTTCACAAGCTACTTAATCCAAATACAGAAGGTCCAGGTTCAGAAGTATTAAGTGGATCAGCTGAAATTATTGATATGATATGGATGAAAGTTTAACTGGAGAATCTGACTCTTGAAATGGACTTGACACAATTCTCTAGAGAGAAGATGTTTCACTTTGGGTTTTTTTTTTTTTGAATTACAGAAACATGTGGTCCACTTTCAGTTGAACAGCGGTATTTCAGATCCATCAAGTCCCTCACTGTCATGGACTCATGGTTTGGACTTGATGTTTTTTGTTCTTTCGGTTTTCTGTGTTACACATCTGTTGTCGGGTTGTTTTGGTCATTTGCTCATTCATGTTATTTGAGTTGTATCTTCGAAGGACTGTATTAGATTATTGGTTAGCTTGTAGTGCTGTGTACCTAGGTTTATTTATTCGGAGACAATTTGATTCATGCTGGGTTTTTTATTGACTGGTGTTGTGTTTTCTGGGTTTTAGTTTGCTCTGTATTTCCCTTGTGTGTTCCTTCACTCCTCCTGTGTTCATGTGCTCTTCTTTTCACTTGCCCTGCATTACCCTCCTTAACCCTGCCCTGCTCCCAGTGTCTTCCCCAGCCTTTCAGCCCCCAGCCTGCCCTTATGTTGTGCCACCCGTTCCTTGTTGTCTGATTAGTTCAGTTTGTATTCAAGTTCATTTTTCAGTTCAGTCTTTGTCGAGTCGTCTGTTCATTTAAGTCAAGTCTGTTCTATCTTGTCGTGTTGTGTTTGCTCAGTTTTTTTTTTTTTTTGTATTCAGTTCTCTCAGCTCAGCTTGCCTGCAAATACTGAAATAAAGAAGGTTTTCTTCAGCCCTGCTTTCTGGTCTCTGCATTTGTGACCACCTGCTCCTCAATTTGTGACACTCACAGAATTAACATCAATTAAAAACAGTCGTACTTCCATAATTCAAAAAATATTGCACACAAGGTGGTCTATAGCATTACTGATCCTATGTAAGTGTGACTATTCCAATAAACACATTTAGTTTTTGTCATTGCTATGGTCACTTGAAGTATACAGCAGTATGATGTTTTTAGTCACACTAGCTAAGCTGACCAGTCTCAGTGTGTATGATTAATCTGAAGTCATATTAGTGTGGATGTGAGGTGCTGACATACTGTCTTGGCAGTGTAGGAGTGTTTGTTGATTGGTTGCCAGTTAATTTGCCTGGTGTTGCACAGAGATACATGCCACTATTTTTAGCTATATAAACAAGCCATCAGGGGTGGTATAAAAGTAAAATGCTTTAACTCCTCTATCTTATCCTATCATTCGAGCTCTTTAGAGATAAGGTGAAACAGGTCATCAGTGGTTGGAAACTGGCAAGATTTAATAATAATTCAAAAGAAAACAATGGTAGCATTTCAGACACCTTTAATATGTGCTCCCTCTGGCAATTACGGGGAAAACCTGTAAGTGTGCACTTCTCCAGCACTGTTACAATGTGTTTACTTACAAGAAAAAGCAGCTGTTGGTAGTGCAGCTGCCTGCTACAGTATGGCCAGAAACCGTTTGAACAATGCATCAATCATCACCAGTGTCTCCTTTGTCCAGGGTTAATTTTGTTAACAAAAACTATGACTACATATGTTCCTCAATAACCTTTTTTTCCATGACTAAGACGAGACGATGATGAGATGTTACCAACATCATTAAACACTAACTGTGACTATATCAAGATGCACTGTTGTTGATGAGAAAAGACTAAAATGTATTTTAAAAGATAAAAACTTCTACCAAACCTCTCTTTATTTTTGTTGACAAAAAAGAGGACACAAAATATTATAAGGTTTTTTTTTTTTTTTTTTTTTCTAAATTACAATCCAGAGATCCTGTTCATTGGATGGCAAGTGCAGCAGTTCCGTTTCCTGTGCTGCACACGCCAGCTTCGCGTGCATGCCAGCTGCGCGTGCATGCCAGCTGCGCGTGCAAGCCAGCTGCGCGTGCAAGCCAGCTGCGTGCACCATATCAGTACTACACCAGCACAATGAGCACAATGAGTAGTACATTAACTATTTTACAGAAAGCAGTTGTCGTTAATAATGACGACAACAACTGGGCTTGGGAGAAAAGAAATGAGCTGATACTTGAGACCATTTTCACTACAATGAGGCGGAGAAAAAAAACGAACGCATTGCTTTATCAGAAGGGAAGCAGTGTGGCCTTGAAATAGCTCGTGAGAATACCACAAACCTGAAGCAACACATTAAGGCTCTCCACAAAGAAACTGCGGTAAGTTAACATCTTGGTGGTAACTAAAATGATGGTTTTGGCTTGACTAGATTGACTGACATGTTCAATATAATCTGATGGCTTAAAAAGACTAAAATGTCAACAGTTTTATTTGTTTTCTTTGTAAGACAAGACTAAAATGCCCAGACTTTTAGTAAACTAAAACTTGATTAGTTGTTTGGTCCATAAATTGTCAGAAAATGAAAAAATAGCGACCGCTGTTCCAAATGTCTTGTTTTGTCCATAACACAAAGATATTGAGTTTACTGTCATAGAAGGTGGAGAAGGACAGTGGAGGGCTACAGATACTTGATGGTAAACGTACTGCACTTGTATAGCGCCTTTCTAGTCTACCACTCAAAGTGCTTTTACACTACGAATCACATTCACCCATTCATATGCTGAGTGGGTACAGGGGCTACCATGCAAGGTCCCAACCTGCCCACACACATTCCTACACAGCCATCAGGAGTAATTCAGGGTTAAGTATCTTGCCCAAGGACACATCGACATGCGGACTGGAGGAGCTGGGAATTGAACCGCCGATCTTCTGATTAGTGGACGACCCGCTCTACCTCCTGAGCCACAGCCGCCCACTTGAGCGTTCACCTTGACAACAGACTGGACTGGAAACAGGGACTTTACCATTAGGGAAGGTAGGCAACTGCCAGGGGCCCCAACTAAAAGGGCCCCAAACAGCTATAGATTTATTATGATGTTAAGATATGAAACGCCAGGGCTGCCAAGGTTTGACTTCAGCTTCGACTACACTCCAGATATTGCACATATTTTTCCTCAAAATATAGAATAAGAGAGATCTATGCTCCTCACCAAGTCGCTCCCATCATTCAACACTCTCTCAGGTCTATCCAAATATCTGAATAAATGATCAGCTCCACTGGAACGCACATCGCAATGATTTGTTGTTGAGACATTGTACTACTACATTTACCTGACAGATAAATGTTACGTTAGGTTGTTAAATTGCAGATTCATATTTTACTCACAAAATATAAAAAATAAGATATAATGCATTATTATTGATTAAACTATTCAGAGTTATATAAAATTATTGGAATTAAAAGCTCCACCTTGACAGTTAGGTAAATTTAAGTGCGCTGTACTGATAATACTTCTCTTTCACTTTTCACTTTTTGGTAAAACTTTGAATGCAGGACTTTTACAGTATTTTTCCTGTTCGATATTAATATTTTTACTCAAGAAAAAAGTTTTGAGACATTACCAGCTAGAGAAAGGGTGAAAATAAAGCAAGACAGAGTTTGCCTGGGGCCCCCAAATCACTAAATCCACTAAGGTTGTCTAAAGGAAGGGACAGAGCAGACTCTACTTCTTGAGGAAGCTTAGGTCCTTCAGTGTGTGCAGCAAGATGTTGCATATCCTCCACCAGTCTGTTGTGGCGAGTGTAGTTTTCTTTGCAGCCATCTGTTGTGGTTGTAGCATCAGAGCTGGCGACTCTAAGAAACTGAACAAACTGATGAAGAAAGCAGGCTCTGTGCTGAGGACTGACCTGAAGCCCCAAGAGTTGGTTGTAGAGGGAAGGATGGTGCACAAGTTGCTCAACATAATGGACAACACACAGCCCCTATAACGTTCTGGTCAGACAACAGAGTGTCTTCAGCAGGAGGTTCCTTCAGCTCCGCTGCAATAAGAATCGTTGCAGGAGGTCAATTCCTGCCCAAATTTTAATATTCTATTTTTATTCTACTTATTTTTTTTATTCTACTTATTTTCATTTAGTATAGTACTTTTACATGTTTTTTGTGATAACTGCTGTAACACTGAAATTTCTATCTATCTAACTAGCTATCTAGCTAGGAGACTAAATAAACCAGAAGCTGGAATCAGAGAATTATTTGGCCTTTTTTTTTTTTTTTCTTAAAAAAATGACAGTATACCACATCACTGCAATATCTCTAGTTTGATTTTGGCCAGGAGACTTTTGTTGCATGTCATGCTTCCCACTCTCTCCCGTTGTTTCCTGTCTGCCGCTATATTGTCTGCTATCTAATAAAAGATTAAAATGCCAAAAAATAATTAAAAAAAAACAAAAAAAACATTGTCAATTACAAGCTGGCATTGTCATACGGTATGTCTTCCTCATTGCTGCAGCTCTACTGGCTCTGCAGCTATGAGTCAGCAGGCTCAAACAGGCTGCTAGGCAGTGGTCTAGTGCTCTTAATGCAGATTTAGGAGAGCAGCTGTGTGTTAGGCTCTGCAGTTGACTCATACTTTTTGGGGGTGTAATTGGACATAGATGGTTAGAGTTTTGATTGGTTCCAAATAATCAGGCCTGTACCTACATGAACTGTTGTGGATTCCATTTAAACCTGACTCAAGGCTGACCCAATTTACTATTTGATAAGCTTGAAACTGAATTTATACCTCTGAATATGTGAGTCAGATTCTGATGCAGAGTCTTCACACATTTTACTGACAAACCTCAGCAATACTTTAAGCAGATTTTTGCATCGTAAAAGCAAAGCAACGGATGTCTTGTCACTGCTGATAATGATCACAGACTTAACCTTCTGTGAGGACAAATTAAATTCTCCTGGTGATAAATTTCTCTTCATTCTATGCCTGTTTTGCAGCGTTGATATGCATAAGAAAGTAAGCTGGGAAGCACCGAGGCAGGGCTGGAAGTGAAGGACAGATGTGCACATCACATTATTTCACACTCAGTAAAAAAAACTCAAACACAATTAATATAAAGCGATTAGTCCTGAGAAAAATCAGCGAGCCTGACCATGTGTGGACCCGCTGGGTCAGGTCAAGCTTCAATCAGGGTGAAAACAAAAGCTCTGTAAGGGTAAAAACAGGCTTGTGAAGTAGAAAGGCTAAAAAAAATCTTGGTGGGAAAAGTGAATCAATAAAAACACCACAAAAGGCGTTGAGAGCTCTTACTCCTTAAGTGTTACAGTGAAGCTGCTCACTGGCTAAGAGGAAAAGGTTGTGGTTGTGATGGAGAGCTACTGGGTGTGGGCTCAACATGCTTTAAATATTGTTTCCTTTCACACAGTGTTTATGCATTGTTTCAAGTACAGAGGAAAAGCAAAGACATTTTAATAAATAAGTCTGTCTCTCCTTTTAGGAAAATTAATCTCTCAAATATGTTTCAAGTACTAAACCTGTTGGTTCTGATAAACACTTCATGTTTACTAAAATAATTTCAAACCTTGAATTTGTCTATTAAAGTTGACCTTTCTAGACTATTTGGTGGTAACTTCAGAAAGTGGCCACCACTTTAGCGTACATATTTAAAAAAATAAATTGACAGTTTTCAAACAGCGTATTGAGAGGACAAGTGTTTTCCTCACTTCTGCATGTTTTATACATCTCTTTTGTAACAGTCAATGTCAGTCTACAGGTTTTCTTTCCCCTGGCTCTCCTTGACATCTTTCAAAAGGACATCATCTACATGTAAAACCCTGCCAGCAGTCTACATGCTGTGTGTGCTTTAGTAATTGCACAATGGAGAGCTTTTGCTTTAACATTATTACCAAAGAAATGTGCATGAGAGAGCATTGATGCTGCCAGCAGTTAAATCCTACTGTGCTAAGTCTTGCTGTTTGGCAGCTGCAGTGGTTTGTGGCATGTAACTCTTCAGTAGTGTCTTCCTACCATTTTTAGAAAGTCCTCCCGTCACTCAAATGATGATTGTGATCTTTTTAGTCTTTAAAGTATAATGCTACTATGGCCAAAAACTGCCTCTGTGATGCACTGCAGGGCTCCACACTTGCATTTATATTTTATAGGTAAGTAAGAACTTAATCGCAGAAGACATTTTTGTGTCAACGATGCTCAGTGTACATAGGAAAATAAATGGTCATAGTAGCAGAGGATATGAAATGTTGATAAAATGTGATACATTGAAATAACAGTAGCCTGTTGACTTTGGCACCTTATTTTTCACAAGCAAATTTCTCCAAATACTGGGGGTCCTGCATCGGAACCATTAAGCTTATAACCTTTTGATTGTTTTGATATGATATGAAAGTTTAACTGGAGAATGTGACTCCTGAAATTGACATGATGTGACTGTTTTACTACACAAGATTTATCATTCTCTTTGTGTTGTGGGAACCACAAAAACACTTGAAATAAATGTGATTGCACAGAGTGAAGTGTCTTCCCCCACAGATGATCCCTGGCAGAGCCCAGGCACCGGATGCAGAGAGCACACAAACCCGACACCAGCCAAGTTTCATTTTGGCCTGTCATCAAGTTACTCACAGAATTAATGTTGATATGCAGCAGCTGATATGACCTGCTGTCAGCGACGTGTGCCATTTTCACCGGTGAAGTGACAGTCACTGGCTAAAAATGAAAAGCTATTACCTGAGATTTTTTGTACACTGCTCTTTGATAATATGAAAGATGGAAGGGAAGATAAAAGCGTTGGAGCCTAGAAAATTTGTATAGATTCCAATCTAGGTGTCAGAACTCAGAATCATTTGTATCGCCAAATAATTTTTCACGTTTGCACACTCTGATTTTCATTCACATACATGAGCAAGAATGCTGGCACCGTAGCATTCTTGTACCTAATGTGTATTAATAATGTGAGCATACTTTTCCTTTCTGATTCAGAGCACTTTTCTAATACACAAAACCCGTCACATGCCAAAAAAATGTTTTTCCTTCGTAGTGGCATCAAGATATGCCCCTCAAACATTTTACTTTACATTTCTTTCTGTGAAAATGTTACATAATGGATCTTCAATAAAATAAACGTATTTTCACAACACAGAACATTTTGGGTCCAAATTCTACAACTGTAGAATAATAATGACAACAATAGCATTTGACAAGCTTTGTCTTAAAAAAAAACAACATTTATTTTCTCTCAAATTCTTCAATTTTATGATTTGAAATGGTCAAAATGTTTCTAAATGTATATAAGTCATACTAGAAACAAAAGTATACAACATTTCTGTTGGTGTTACATCATCTTCATTGTCAGAGTTTTGTGATTTTGTAATTATTTGTTTAAAAAAATATGTGTATTTGAGTGAATACAAAGTGAGAATAATCTAGCATTAAGGATGAAACCTCTGCACATACAGCTAAATTGTCCTAAGGAGGTTATAGAATGACCGAGGCAACAGAGGACAACCTATCTCTGAGATATGAAACATAAACCAATTAACAGCTGTGTCTGCAATTTCCACAAAATCTCTAATACAATTAAGAATTAGCGATAACAATGCCAAAGGCAACACCTCTGGTGGGACTATAACAGATATTCACCAGAGCCCCCCTGCCAAAAGGTCATTTGTGACTAAATAAAAATGAAAAATTAATTCTCTGGGGAGGTGTAGGCGTATAGCATTCAGAAACATTTGGAGGTATGAGGGGAGGCAAGTTGCATATTAAAGGTTTTAAGTTGCCATTTGTGATCAAGGACTAGTACCTGGTGGTGACTGACACTGACTTTTATACTTATAGGATATACAGTGTGTCATGTACAGCTTTTCATTGAAATGTCTTGTTTCTCTTTGTACTCTGAGCAGTTAAATAGCAGGTGTTGTCTGGACAGTTTTGCATCCTGCTTTAGAAAAGACTTGTTTATATTCATAAATCTGCGCTACACTGTCCAAAACCATAATAGCATATGAAATCTGCTTTTAAGTTGTTTTTCTCCTTGAAACAGGAGCTCTGCTGCATATTTTGATAATGACAGTTTTGTGAAATGAATCTGTTGTATTATGCAACGATACTTTGAAATTACTGTTTCAAATGATACTGCCAGTTTGAGTCAATTATATACACTTTGTATATCTGGTTGCTGGGTATATGGCCCTTTCTGTTCTGTTCCAACATGCTGGTAAAAATGCCTCCCTTTATCTACATGATGCCGCCTAGAGACTATGCCGAATGTCATCTAATCATCTGCCCAAATTAAGTGTCAGTATACATGCATAAAAGGCTTCATTTCAATTAAAAGCACATTAAGCAACACGAGCTCAAAGAAATGACACCTGAACGCTGCATGGCTGCATAAAAATGAATCATGATGACAGTAAATAAGTCAGACTGAAATGACTAACAACACTGCAGACACATTCATCATGACATGCCACATCGTGCACTATATTGCAGCTTTATTACTTCTTTCGCATTGAAATGCATATGTAAAATGTGTGTGCATGTGCAATGAGCGAGGGGAAGAGAGAGAGAGAGAGAGAAAGAGCAGTGTACAGAAAATAGGGTATCCCCAGGGACAGTGCTCACTCCCGGTGGAGCGACCTGTCTTAAATAAATCATTCCATTTCCATGCCCAACTTCCCTATCTTCCTTTAATCCAGTGTGGGAGAGAGTGGAGAAAGATAGGGGAGTAAGCTGTTTGCCTTCCTCCTCTGCCTGTGTGTTGCTTTAAGCCTTTGGTAACTTGAGTTCCCAAACTTTTTTTTTTTTTTTTTTTTTTTTTTTTTTACCCACTTAAATGTAACTGTAAACCCACAAACTGGGTTTTACAGTAGAGGAGGGAAAATTTCAAATGAATTTTCAGTCAGTAAACAAGGTTGTTTTCATTGGTGCATGAGCTACATAAGCTGAGCAGGTTGGCCACACATACTTTAGTAATGAGATTTATTTTCTATTCACTTTGAAATACAAGGCTAAATTTCCACCAAGGTCATCTCATAAATTATAAATGACTAAAGATTTTTAAAAGAAAAAAAAGGGTCACATGTCAAGTATTAAGACGGCAGTAAGTATTGCTCTAGAAATTCCCTTGTCAGTGTAATCCACTGCTTGATGGAAGACAGTAAAAATTATTGTTATTCATCCAAAAACAACTTACTTGTTTTTGCTGACTCCAAGTAAAAAACAAACACCCAGCTACCTGTCTGTATGCAGAGTATATATGGAGTCCTATAGGAGAGCCAAATGAGATTTAGAGGTCACTGGTACTCCTGCGAACAGCGTGGCCGTTCTTAAGCTACCCTTGGCACATCCCGAGGGTCTGCCTGAAAAGTGCACATATTGCATAACAGATCAGTTGACCCTGTCAGCTGGTCCTCGCAATGATTGACACTGCACTCTTAGAAAGCTGGAGACTTTTACTAGTGCTGACAAGACAAGGTTTTCCCCTCACACAAGTTTCTCTACCTCACTGAGCCTGGAGACCCTTCAGTCTTTCATGTTGTGATATTTGCGAAAGCCCTTCACTCCTCGGTGTGCACTGGGCTGGAAGACTGGAGCACTGGCTGCAAAGAAAAGCAAACATGAACCATGAAATAAACAATGGTTGATTTGTGGATAATAGAAATTTGACATGCATTTTACCACCCACATTAAAAAAAAACAAAAAACTTGTAGCCTCACAGCAGACACTTAATAAAGACCCAATTTGAGGCAAGCACTGAAACAAAAGATTAGGCTTTTTTTTTTACTTTGCAGATGACAAACAGTCTAATGCACACGCTGTTCAACAGATGCAAATAGTAATACAAACACAGCAGGTTGGGCTAATTTAGTATAATTTACTGTGATTTGACCTACAAGGCTGGAGAATAGTTTCCCTCCAGAGTCCTTTTTAATCTTTCTGCAACGTGCCTTCGAGTCCCAACTGTATTTTTTTTTTTTTTTTGAAAAACACTACTCATCGGTAAATATATAATAAAGATGCTCAGTGAAAATAGATGAGATGGAACATAATACATGAAAAGCTTTGTACCACAACATGCATCTGCTTTGCCCAAATCAAATCTGTTTTTCCCCAAGAACTTTAATGCCATGCAAATTGTCAAAGTGTGTCTGCATCCCATCGCATGACAAGAACCTGTCCTCCGAGCGCAATAGCACAAGGCAGCCTTGTGAGTGAGTGACTCCCCGAGTTTCACACTTACCCGTTAAATCGCATCTTCTGGCTTGGAGCTTACTCCACTCATCTCTTGGAAGCCAGCCATTTTCAACATTATATCCTTATCTTAGTTAGTGGAGCCCACCAGGAAAAGCTCCATGCCAGTTTTAGGCCATGGGGACTTCTGCACTTGGATGCAAACTCTTCATTCTCAGAGCTACATCTTCTAGTTCCAAAAACTTTGTTGTATGTCTTTTTTTTTTTTTTTTTTTTTAAATATTTGCAATGTTATACAAAATATTTTTCTCCAATTTGGGTTTTATGTCCCTTCAGCCCTTTCTTCCCTCAGCTCTTATAAGTTCAGTAATAAGCTGTTCCAATATAGTGTCAGTATTTGTCCCTGTAGTACATGAAAGGCTTAAAATTTGCTGAATTTGACTGACAAAACTACCAGCAGAGCGTCTCAATGCTGTGAAGTCACAGCCTTTATATAATTTATAAATAACAACTCCATAATTGTTTTTACTTTAATAGAGCAAAACAAAACACAGCTGCTTTGTCTTTATCCCCAAAGGAATGTACCGGTAGGACAAAAATTAATATCTTCATAAACAGACTCAAAGGCCACACAGACACCTGCAAATATAAGAATAAGTGGAGGAATATTTGCAATCATTATAGAAAATCATTGTTCCAGATGCTGATGAATGCATGTGTTGCCATTTATAAGATGCTAACCATATAACTTACATGATTAATATGCTTAGTTTCTTGTAGTTTGTGCAGCAAATAAAGTTTTTTGCTACAACAAAGATGAAAACATTTTTAAGGGTAAGGTGTCTTCTAATATCCAACAGGTAGGAGCTGTTGTCACTGGCATTGTCATTGTTTTTTTTATTATTTATGAGGATTAGTAATTGTATGAAATGGTTGTGATTCAATGTCTTTTTTAATAGCCTATTGAACTTCAGCACTTCATTACTCTGTGATTTGGTCACATAGCGTTCTTTCTGCAAACTTTAGGGGAAAAATCAGAACATTATATTATTACCTGGTTTTTCAGTTTGTATCTTCAAAGGTATTTTTGTGTCTGCTGGAAAGGGAATCGACATTTGAATCTACTGTTTTCACAGACTGTGCCAGCCACTGCCACAGCCTGTATAGCGGACTTTAATGTACTGTACATGAGAAGAAGCACAGAGCAGACTGGTGCAGTCTGTGGAAATATTGGATTTATACACTGGTTTCACCCAGAGGAAATATTTTAGCATTCTCGGCAGAAAAGTAGACATCTGTGAGATCACAAAAATACCTAAAAAATGAGAATGCAATGCAAGTTGATAGCAGGAAAAAAAAGTTTTGATTTTACCCCTCGTTTGCATTATTCTGTATCCAAATCACAGCGTAGCCTATGAGGTGCTGAGGTCACAGCTGCTGCTGACTGATCTTTAGATCATTGTGTTAATTGTAATGTTTGCACAGATGGAGAGAATATGCAAAGCTTAACTTGGACAACTGAAGCTGCTGTTTTAGGATTCAAAGCCATAACACTAGCTGAGTATATTTAAAAAATACTATTTTTAAGCATTAAGTTTAATCTGAAGCGGTAAATCTTTCTGTAAATATACTCTAAACAGATGTCTTTGTCAGATGACCTGTGGAAGTTTTTAACGGTGAAGCATTAATAAAAGAACACAGAGAAATTAGCACAGAAATTACACATTGTTCTTACTGAAGAGATGCAGACGGCAGTAATTCCAGCACTGCTGTAATTAGTCAGCAGCAGCACAGCAGGTACGTCTGCCTCTTCAAACTACAGCTGTCCCTTCTTCCTGCCGGTAAATGTGTCTGACATCACATAGCTGCTGTGTCTCAGTGGCACAATGAGAAGTGTTAAGAAACATCTTCTTGTAGGGCATTTTGAGCTGTTCATACCAGTTCTTTATTATAAAAGTTACATTTTCGACTTTATTAGGACTACTATGATTCTATGATATATGCTCAGATTGGATTTACTCAATTTTGATATCATTTGATAATGCATGATATTGGAAGTTAAGATGGCTCCTATATAACAGTATATCCTAAAAGGTCATGTAGCTGCATCAAGTAGAAAGTTGCTGGAAACTGTGGAATTTGTACCCGTTTTTTCCCTCCATAACTTGTTTCTTAAACTTTTCAAGTGCACAACCTTGTGAGCCACATGAAAGCAGAATTTAAAAAAATTACAGGAGACTTCTTCAAAGGCAGGAGGTCACTCCACTCAGTGCATGGTCATCTGCCCACCCTGCTTCCAAACTATTACGCTGAACCACTCGAAAAATATTGCAGATATTCTACATAGTTCTGCCTTTTCATTGCTACTCTCCTCGTTTTAACTTTGAACATTATGGAGGACTTTCAGTTTGGTGCAACACGTGTGTGCTTCTGCTCACAGCAATACCTTTAATTTAGTTTCCACTTTCAGTGAGTCTAGCCGCTTGGGAGGATGTTGTTCACCTCTAATCACTCTCTCTAATCCTCTCTTCAAAGTGCCATTAAACATACAGTAGCCAAATTGCACACTTTTGCATCTTTAATGACCTATATATATACACACATCAACTGTTTCTAGCTAACGGTAATGTACCTGAATGTAAGGGCACATAGAGATCTTTATCAGACATATCATTATGGACATTGCGTCTCATGAAAAATAACTGCAATTTGGCAAAAACCTCTGTGTGCCCCTACATTCAAGTACATTACCATTAGCTGTAGAGACAGGTAGGTTGAATAATTTGCCTAAAGAGAAAAGGTTTTGTTTATTATGCAATTTAGGTTTAATTGAAGATGAAAGTCCATTTCATGTTTTATTGCTCATTATATTACTATTTCAGTGCTACTCTTTTGTCCTTTATTTCTGATAACTTCTTCCGGTTGCATGGTTATAAAACTTGAGCTGTGCATGAAGGGAACCTCTCAGATTCACTTGTTTTGCAATCTTGTTGTTTGCAATGTAATCTATGTAAGAAGTTATGCTCTTGTTTGACAAATGTTTGACCACTGAAGTTGTATTTTGGTGTCACAGTATCACAGTATACAGAAAGTCCATGTGGGCTGGGCACTTGCATGTGCATGGCACAATAAACTGATGAATGAAAACCATAGTGTTTGTTTCCCTTCTCTTTCGAATCATATTTTGAATATAAAACTGGCTATAAAATGATGGCAATAAAGCTGTGTTGTGGTGGAGCACTGCTTCTTTGAAACTCACATTATACAATTCCAATATACAGTGGATTTACATGAGAAGATATACAACTGTATATACGGATGAGAAATGAGGGGAAAAGATAGAGGTGTAGGACATACAGCAAAGGTTCCAAGCTGAAATCGAACTGATTGCAGTTAGATGTAGCTAAGCTACCAGCTTGCCCCCAGACTTGTGTTTTGAACTTTGATTTAAAGGTAACAAGTGTTAAAGCAAGTCTAAGATCTTCTGGAGAATTGTTTTAGATCTTTGCAGCATTTCGAAGCTAAAAGCATCTTCCCCATGTTTGGATGTAATTTTGGGAACAATCGGCAGATCAGTATCTTAACGGCAGAATCTCAGTAACTGCCTTTTTAGCTTTGACATTACCAACGCTGCAGTAGGTCGGCAAGCCCTTCCAGCTTTGCAATAATATACAGTAAAGAGTGGTGGATGGCTATTGATGTCTTAAAGGGAGATTGAAACTTTGTCCAATCATGTCTGACCTTTCTGAAATTCAAGGCTTCTGTATTAACTGTAATATTCTTCAACCTTTGGAAAAGATAAACTATTGTGTCTTCATTCTGAAACTCTTCTTTGAGGAAGCTTTTATCTTTTGCTGCCTCTTAAAATTCTGCACGACAGAATACTAATGATCATCTCAAGTAGTGTCTGCACAAGTGCTTCAACTGTGCTTGTTAGTCACATGCAGGTGTTGCCACTTGAGTTGTCCAAGCTCTTCTAAAACAGGAGTGTCAGTGTCGTAGATTAAAAAACCCAGCACCTTTTGTGTAATCCTCAAACGTTCTTGTGTTTAATTGCTGCTTTTGCCAAAATTTGCATATGTTGGGCATAAAACCTAGCTTTTTTGTTTTTTAGTCTTTTAGAGCTTTTTTTTCACTTCATGCAGCTTTATGTTGATCTTTGTTGCATACCTCTTCAGGTGTTAATTATGCTCTTGCTTCAGGCATACATTGTTAGTTTTAGCCCTTCCAAGTGAAAATGAGGGTACTTTAGCCAACAAGACTGGAGGTGATGAAGGCTGATGAAGACCTTTATTGCCAACAGTGGCAGTGTCACAGATGCGGCACCTGTTATAGAACAGGCTGCATATTCAGCAGTGAGTCAAGTCAAGTCAAGTGCTTGTTAACTGGTTCAAACTGAGTGTATTATTTGCATATGAGCTCTTTGGAAATTACAACATGACTCTTAATTAATTCTACAGAGAGATCTTTCATGTACTCATGAAGCTTTAAAGGAAAAAATCAATTAGATTTGGAAACTAACTACTGGTCCTATACAGTAAAAAAGAAGCTATGGCATGACCAAAATCGATTACTCACATTTTTTGTCAAAGAACTAAACAAACACCATAAAATCTGACAGGAAGGAATGATTACTAACTACTATTACTACTACCAGTCTTACTGCCAACAATTGAAAATGAAAAATGAAAAACATCACAATTATTGTCTACTGTTTATCCTCTCATTGCTCAGCATATCAGCAGTAAAAGCAGCATGTCAGGTTGTTTTAGTTACACTAACACTATGCCCCCTGATGTGTACACCAGGCAATGACAAACAGTCAACAACTGGTGAAAGATAATTATCTCGCCAACGATGCCTCTCAACCCCATTATTTCCACCATCTTTTCAGGAAAATGAGGAAAATAGAGAAAGCAGTTTAGAAATAAAGCCTCAGGAGATAACCAAGCTGTCTACTCTGCTGATACAGACATGAATAAGAGCTCTGTCAAGAACAGCAACAGTTAACTTTCCAAACATTGAGGAATATGAAGTAATGTGAAGACTGTGTGTGTGTAAAAATCTGTATGCCATCTATACTGGCAACTTACAGCACACATTTCTCCCCTGCTCATGCCCCGCAGATGATGAAAGATCAGCAGCTGTTGGGGAACTCAAAAATCATACTAGCAGTTTAAGTTATGGAGCAGCCAAGTGTTTTTTTTCTTTCATTTTTTATGCTTAACTACATCGCAGAGGGATATTTTTCCCATTTCACTTGTGTTCTGAGATTATATTTTTATACACATACAGTACTGTATGTTCTCACACTTGCAGACAGCTCTTAATTACTGTACTGTGTTTTTTTAGTTGTTCACCCTTGTTTGAACTTTTGTTTTAATTGTCTCAGCTTCAGAAAACTTAAGAGTAGACCATTGATTCATTATTATTGTTTGATTCTGGCCAGATGTGATACCATGAACATTGACCACATGGAATAAGTTTCTTGGCTTTGTTTACTGGTTTAACATTATCATGCAAGCCAAAAATAAATAACTTATGGACAGCCAACAATCCACCAAGGTTGTAGCTCCATTCATCAAAAGCTAACAAGGAACACACACACACACATGCACACACGCATGGATGATCTTGCTCTCAGATGGGAGATCATCTCTGCAGGCTTCTCACCAGGTTACTTTCCCTTGATGCTGCATCATGATCACTACAGATAAATAGTTAATCTACCATTCATATTGCATGTACTATATATACTGTATTTGTGTAACTTTTTTCGCCCCAGAGATAATCGTTAAAGGCACCCTATGGAGTTTTGGACCACTGTTAGCGCTATATGGAGCAATGTTTCATGTGTGGGTTTTGTTTGTTCATGTGCACACGCCTCAAGATGCACATGCATGCGCAAGCAGGCCAGTGGTTTGACACTATTCCACTGATTGGTGATAATGTGCCAAGAAACACAGCAATGTGCCAACAACGACAGTGAAGAAGACTGCCAACTAGTAAACATGGATGTAAACAAGGTGGGGTTCAAACTTCTAAGAAAAATCTGCTTTCCAAAGGCTATATGAGGAAGGAAAGGCATTTTTTTCAGATCTCAAGGATACACACTAAATGTAAGGACACCTTTAAGTGATGGATTATTACTGAAAATAGTTTCTCAGTTGTTGGCAGTGTGTGTGAGTCGAATGATGCGTCACTTAATTTCACATGGAAATGTTCTTACCTAAATGGGGGAAAATGGCTGTGAAGTCTGGTTATGCATGTTAACGTTTCACCACCGACAGAAAATTTACATTACATTTTCAGGCTCACTCAGAGTTAATATGCATATGTGTCTAATTTTCTTTGCATTTGCACAATGTGCCCACAAGAATTTAACAACCAATTAAGTTAATGCGATGTGATATTAAAAAAATAAAACCCCTTTTCCGGTCTCACCAAATATATTATGTGCTCAATTTGGTGAAAATTGGACATTTATAGGAGAAATCTTGAGAAATCAGTTTTGCAAAAAGTGCAAAATGGTAGAAAATTGTTATAGACAGAATGAATTTCGTTTGTTTGTGCACTTCATGGTTCAGGAGTTATGAGTCAAAATGTAAAGGGCTTTATTAATGATTGCATGGTTGCACGATCCACATCAAAAAGTAATATCTTTTTGTCTGGCCCAAGGCCTAACTTTCCACCATATTTCATCAATAGACAATGCAAACAAACAAACAGGAAAATAAATGTAGCTGAAGACAATTGATCCTCCCAGAGATAATAAAAAAGGAGCACATCAGCCTTTAAGCTGATACCACTAAGTGTGTGGATTCTAAGAAAACTACTAATATAATAATAATTCTAATAACATTTAATGTCCAGGCTTTTCCAAAATGTAAGAGGAGGCCCACAAATGCATTGCAGTATAGTTTTTCTCAAGGTGATCATACTGAAGCTCAGGTTTGCATGTGCATGTGGCAGAAAAAAAAAAAAAAAATTACTAAGAAAAGAAAGGGAGATGTAATTTGTATGTATACAAATGTCAAAATGTCAAGGCATGTAATCCTTTCAGTAGGTGATGAGGTCTTTGGTTAGAGCTTGGCGGGACTCCAGAATTTAGCACAAGGAAAGTGCTTACTCCCAATTCTGGAGGTGAACACTGAGTTCTGATCCCACTTTCCTCTTCCCTCACTCTGGCTCTCCTGTGCACTCATGCTGCTTTTCTCTCTTGCTCTGAAAGGATTATTTTGGTATCAGTACATATGGATTTACAGTAGTAGCATAGGGTATATCCTGAGTGGCATGTTCCATTTTATTTAATGTCAGCATACTTTAAAGCATGTTTTTTCCAAGGATGTAAGTGGACTGTAAAAAAAAAAAAAGTATGTTATTAAACCAATCAGTTAAGGTGATATCACTACAAATCCTCAGCCCATATCCCCGGTGATGTATGTCCTCTTTGATAAGAGCAGCATCATTCAAAATACTTTAAAAGCATGGAGCTGTCAGAGGAAGAAAACATCTACAGGGTAGACATTACCCCATTTAAATTATTGACAGAGTATTTGCAATGTAGTGTTTGTGTACACTATGTGTAGTAAGCTTTCTGAAAATCTAATCAATTAGCAATTTTCTTTAAATTGTAAAGGACTTAAATTACTCATTGCATAAGCTTAAAGTTTATTAAAATATTATTTACTCGAGTTAGCCACATTTAAGTAAGTACAGGGAATAAAATGGAAATGTCGGCTACAAGCAAATAACTTAATGATATATATGAATAAGCTCTTTGAGCCTTAATCATGAAATCAAGAAAAAACATTTTATTTATTGATGATCTATGTATTCCTTAAACTCCCCCTTCACTCAAAAATGTGTTTTGCTTATTGTTGCTACAGTTGGGTAGTTTGAGCTTCACTGAGCACAATGACTTATATGCAGAGTTTGACACTAGAAGGATGTTTTCATCTGCTGAAGGGGGAAAGTTTCTCTGCGCTCAAATAAAATCTGAGTTTAAGGCATGCACCTGGGAGCATGATTTGTGACAGCTAGTTTGGAGCCAGTCCTGGTCCAGAATTCAACTTATATAAGTGTAATGTGAAAACTTGAAGCCTCCCGTGAACACACACTGAGAATAGACTCTTCAGTGAAGTATTCATGTGTCCAACAATTGAACTTTTGAAATGAAATATATTTGCATATTTATAGCTTCTGGAATGGTTAATGGGGGAGAAGCAGTAGATGCCATTTTATGGATCTTATCCAGATAATTGAACTTTTTTTGGTGGAGAAACCATATTAGACACAAATTATACTATTTCATATACATCTTAAAACATGCCTGAAGGGGATCTTTAAACATACCTGGTGACCTTATCAATGCCTTAGCAATTTTTTTCACTTGCAATGTGAGTTTGTTTATATCATCACCCCAAATCATTGTAAAAAAGGTCAAAATGATCCATGTTGATTTTGGCACACTTTGTTTTTCTTTTAATTTGTTGTTAATAATGTCATTTTTGTTTTGGTTTTTTTTGTTCAAAATAAAATATGTTTAACCATTTTCCTTTGTGTTCAACCCTAATAATATCCCGTGGGATTTTGCCCCCAGTCTGTCATCTGTTGCTAAATATTGTTACTAAAAACTGTACACATTATTTGATATTCGAAGGATTCCTTCACTATTTTTAAAAAAAAAACTCTGTTCAACGTCTTTCCTCCCACCACTTGTCTGTCTTCTTCCACTTACAGCAACTGTTGCTAGGCAACAGCTCATGCCTGCATTAGAATATTAATGTTTACATAAAAACAATATTCAATAGTCAGTGAATGGGATACCTGATATAAGTTGCACCATGGAGTAATTCTGCTGGAATTGTATGTGTAGTGCAGGGAAGGACACTTTTAATGCAGTAACTGTAATGTGATTACAAAAATCTAAACATGATTGTGTTACAGTACTGAGTATTATGTTACTCTGAACACTGGCCATAGAAGTCTTATAACGTTACCATGCAGCATTATACCACCATAGCTTCAAAATCCATCAGTTCTTGACTTGTTTATGGCAATAATATATAGTGTAAAAGATGGCAGAAGATATATGAATCAATACTTTTCTTTTAAAAATTAATATAGCATAAAAGTGAGAAAAACTGAGGTCCCAGTTTAGCCAATTACCCCATAAATTTGTTCAAATGCAATAGTCTAGGCCTTAGAACACAGTTTGTGTTTAAGTTTAACATAAGTCAATTGAATTGAAATCAATATGTGAACCTACAGTAGATTAACCTGCTAAAATGCTGATTTGGCATTTGTTTTTTAACAACTCAGGACCACTGCAAAGATACCAGTGTGGCTTTATACCATCTTGTCTTTACTGACTTGTCTGTAATCCTTTGTTCTTCATCCCAACTGCTGTGGCATAGCTGTATACTGTGCAGAATGCACATCACAGTTTCATATTACCACTGTGCTACAGTTTGAACACTAGCTGCCTGCCAGGTTCTGAATTGATTTTGGAGATTTTACAGTTTCCTTTAAAGTCTCTACAAGGCTGGGCCATTTCTCAAATGTTTTAATTCCTTTATAAGACAGAATGTATTCTGAGGCTCTGAGTCAGAGCCCTACTGGACATTTCATGAGGCTGGCATAAATCCATATACAGTATAGATGATTGGGCTTTTGCCATCAGGGCCAGATGTCCTTCCAGAAGAGCAGAAAAAGGAGTGAATGCAATATACTTTTAACTATTGTACATTTTTAAAAACAATCTTGTTACTCTTTCTATAATCTGGAAATGTAGTTTGTCTCTTTACTTCCTTCCATAATTTTTAATATCTCAGTCATTCGGATCATAAATAATGTTGGGAATATTAATATTGAATAGTACATTAAAAAAACAAGTTGGCAGCAGAGATATAAACACTGAACTGTCCTCTCTGGTCAGTAGGACTGTAAGTCAGTGTTTCTATCATTCTGTTGCTAACCTTGCATATGAACTATTGGTATACAGTTTACTGAACCAACAGTCTGGCATTTATCAAGTACGTAAGAGAAGGACTACTGATCGATAATTCATTTTGGCTTTGCCGTCGTAATGACATAAACAATCGGGAGGATCTGGTGGTCGTTGCTGCTAGATTAGGGCTCTTAGATTAGAGGTGCCAGAGTGAAGCAGCAGCCTGTCATTTGAACGGCTGAACAGTCGCGTCGTCGGCTGCCAGCTCATCAAAGCATGGAAAAGGGCAGAGAATATTGCTGCCACTGCCAGCCGTCACTCCCAACGCAGGTAACCACCTGTTTATTATGAGACACTTCTGGTGCATCTGAGCTCACAGCAGTCGCCACTGCAGCAACATCACACTCCTTTACTGGCTGTGGAAGACTCTTAAAACCAGAGCCCCAAACATGCACTGTAGCCAAATGTACACCCTTATCTGGGGCTGCACATCTATTTTTATTATTGATTCATTTGTCACTTAATCAAGTAATTATTTAGTCTATAAAGTGTCAGACAATTTACCACAGCCCAAAGTGATGTCTTCAAATTGCTCTTTCTCTCCAACCGATAACAAAATGTTCAGTTTACAGTGATATAAAACAGATCAAAGCAGCAGACACATTTGAGAAGGTGGTGCCAAAAGATATTTTTACATTTCTGGTTGATAAATAACCTAAATGATGAATCAACTAAACGTTTCAGCACTACACCTACATCCACAGCTGTTATATCATAGTGCTCTCTCCCTCCCTCTCTCTCTTTATGCAGCTTTTCCCACATGTCAACCTACGGTGGATGCACAGTGCACTTTTATGACTATGCCAGTGCTGCTTGAAACTATGCCAGTGCTGCAACATCAGCACACTGAGATTTATTCCAGTCTCAAATGTACTGTGTGTAGGCTTCTTGATGTGTTTATGTTTAATCTGCAAGGCTACTTGACAGTCTGACCCGTCTGCACAGCATGTGACGTCCTGTTACAGTTTGTCCTCCACCGAATCTGTCAGTCTTGTCTTGTGTAAGTCGATCCTAATTTGTCAGCGCCAATTAGTCAGGTCAATTTCCTCCCTTGTGTTCTGTAAAATGAAGCAATTCGGATTTAGATACAAGCCAGGAAAATAATTACTATGCTGTCCTTTATATGCCATTTAACAATATGCATTGTTTGTTTTGTTGATTTGCATATAAAAATAACACGCTGAGGAATGGCTCAGAATCAAATCTTAAAGTCATGTATTCAATAAACTAAAGTAAATATTGTAATATTAAAAACATCAACAAGACATGAATATGTAGATGGAGAAAGCAAGTTACAAAATATCTAATATGAAATATTGGAACAGAAGTCAGTTGAAACTGTAACCTTTCTTTTCCTTCATTTGGAATGCACTTTGTGCATGAAATGACATGAATCACTTGAAATGTCCTAAATATATAAAATGATTATTTTTTTATCAGATGATACTCAGCTTGTCAGATTTTGCTTGTTAGTGCTTTTTGTAGTAACAACTACACACACTACTACAGATTAAGGAAAGCAGATGTCTTCTTCCAACCCAAAGGGCAACATTGACTGACATCAGCATGTTGTTTCTAAGCTCTCTCTCTCTCAAGGAGAGCTCATGTCTGGAGCTGCAACACAAATTTTAGATTTTCAGCCCACATGAATTGAACAGGCATGTTCAGCGTAGTATCACTTTCAGGCAGGAAACCACGTGCCTCGGCCGCTGCCAATTCACGCAAATCTACTTTTGGATCATTTGTTGTAGCACCGGTTGTCTCGCAGTAGGTGGAACTTAGCGCTTGATTGGCTGCTATTAAAGCAACATGCAGCCACTTTGTGTCTCATAATCACAGCTCCATAGTGACCACTGTTATTTCACTGTTTATCTGCCATCATAGACCATATAGGTTCCAATACTGAGGTCTCGTGTTTTGTTTCGGCCTATAACAGAAAACACTGAGCTCCTATCCAGCTGAACAAGACTTGTAAATGATGCAATAATAGAAATAACTGAACAATTTAAAAACTAAACACTAAGCATGTTTCAAATGTATGTGCTTCAGTCAGATATTGTAATAAATTATCCATTAACTAGCAAATTAATCAAACTAAATAAAATAGCATCTGCTCCCTTATACACACACACACTCAATCACAGTGAGCAGTGAGGCCACGTGGATGTTTTCCTCCTCTCCATAAAATCATGAGACACTTGGCGCCTTCTCTTATCCAGTCTGTGCAGACAAATGTCTGTAGTTACTTTGGGCATAAAAGCTGCCAAAACTGTGAGAGATGCCAAACTATATTGAGAGACAACTATCAGTGCCTGAAAACACAATTTTATCTACCGTGTTTCACACTGACTTCTACTGAAAGAATGGTGCTGTATGTGGAATATAAACACTAGATATTTTGTGTATAATTCAGTAATAATATCCAGAGAAATGGATGCAAATTAAGTTGGTTCTTATCTTAAACACACAGTATATGGGTTAGTTGCTAAAAAAGTGGAAAGAGAAACTATTTCACTAAACAGAGAATCTATTTTGATTGATCAACTTCTAATTACATTTCCTTTTGCATATTGGATTATATATATGAATCCCAATGTAAGGTCAGTATGTTTCATGCTACCATAAAAAAGGATGCACATGCCATAGTGAAAAAAGAACACTTAAGCATTTTATAGCATACTTGATTGTTCTGTTGTTTGTTTTTACTTTATTGGCTAATAAGAGAAAATGGATGCAACAAGCAACTAAGCTTCCAAGGCTAATTAAAACCAAGATGATGCAGTTACATGGCCCATGCCTGAGCCACCAGCACAGTCCAGACATTGCCCTTTTAGAGGATTATTCTTCCCCACACCTTTCAGGCTGTGCATGCTACTGGTTGGCAACCTCACCTCCTCTCTCTCTGTCCACCTTTCATATGTGTAACAGGTGTTATTAGATGCTTGATTATAGACAACAGCAGTCAAGTGGGAAACCATCTGTTTCACAGCTTGCGGGTGGTCCGTTTAACCTGACTGTCTTTTCTTAGAACTAGGCTCCCTGAACAGAGCTTTTCTTAAAGGGGACGTTTGCACTTAGACCTGGAAATTAGAGTATAGAATGTCTCTAATTTTTAACCAAAGAATAAGAAGCAGCAAATATGCTGTTTACATGTTTAGGCTAGTGTAGAGCTCTCTTGGCTACACCCTTTCTTTGTCATGGAACCTTTAGAACAATGTTCAAGCACCATACCTCCAATATGTTTGCTGCTTTAAGGGGCTTTGACATTGACAACCTGACAAGGTGCTGTTCAAGCACACACACAGCGCCAGATGCAATACCTTGTCATGGTTTATTTGTACAATCCTTTTATTTTTACAATCCTGCCTCAAAACTGTTGTGCAGTATTTCAGTGTTTATTAAGATCTGAAGCTGGATGCAGCAGTTGTTTTGTCATATACTACCAAGTCTGTTTGACAGTGGTCTCACACTCCTGACGTGCTCCAGAAGAACACAGTAAAGCTCCTTCACTAACAATGCTGCAAATTGATTGGGAGTATAAACTGGCCTTTGCCATGATGAAAATTACCCTGAACACCATAATTATTACCAGTAATAAGGTTCTTGTAATATATGTAATATGCTCTATACAGACAGACTGCAGCAGGAAAGGCAGACCTCCTCTTTTATTTCAATGAGACCACTGCTTTGGCACAGCAAGTAATGTTGCTGATGGCTCATATACAGCATGTGAAGGTGCACCATCAGGTAGCCAAGGATAATATAATTAATTGTTCTGATATGTACAATCCTGCCTCAAAGGAGAATAGAGAGCCAAATTGTACCAGAATTTAAAGGTTCTCTTCCAGAGGTAAGAAAACCACACTGACATTGTAATCAAGCAAATACCGAAAAAAAACCCAAAAAACAACAATAACAACAACAACAGAAAAACAGTCTATTGTGTAGTTTATCCCATTTATAAAGATGGGAATTAAAAACTAATTTTTTATTCAATTACTCTGTTTTTTTTATCAGCTTTCAACAAGCTCAGTTTCCCACAAGCCACCACCTACATGGGTTAAATGTCCCTTAACAGAAGAGGTCAGTGATGAGCATTGAAAATGGGCAGGAAGGCCTGAATTGTTTCTTTTTTTTTTTTTTAGATAGCAAAGATTACAGTTGAAAAAAAAACTGGAAAGATCACATTAGATAGAACTGTGAATATCATGAATAAAAAAGAATAGTTATTATAACAGTTATATTATAATAACTATGATAATAATGTGTAATATGTGCACTGAACTTGAGGTTTTTGAATGCTAACAAATTATTTGGTTTAGTGTAAGGGTTCAAGTTTGACCAGCAAGTGTTGTAATAAATCATTTTTATCATATTTATTAGGTCTTAGTATATTGATAAACTCCTGGGACATTGGGACATTTTCCGAAAGACAGATGAAAGAAACCCTCAATGAGATATTGTACTAGGTCACAAAAGCTAGTGAAACAGCAGCTAGTCCACATGTGACGTCAGGACTTTGGCTTGGTACAAAACATCATGCAGTATCTTGCTTTTTAATGAGCCTTAAGTGGACTTGCTATTTCATATTCCAGCTTTTTTTTTTGTTGTTTTTCGTTAACCTATTCCCCATAGCAACATGGCCACACTAACACAGCTCTTGTTTTGTTTGTGTTGTATGCTATTCTTTAATAGTTCCTGTATCCCTTTTATCTGGTTGAAAAAGTCCACTGCAGGCTGCTCTGTGTGTTGCTGACACTTGTTGTGCTGTGTATAAAGGTGCATTTATGTGCGACAGGAACCTCCAATTTCTGAGACTTGATTACTGACTTATGAACAGCAGACCTATTAGTGGACACAGTTCAAGATATCCATTATATAAAATGACCATACTGTTTATTTTCCTGGGTGTTATTATTTCTCAATATAGTTTGTGGATGCTGTGCAGTGTCTGCAGCTGATTCTCAAGTTTTAGATAACCGGCGCTTCATAGCAGTATATGAGCACAGTGCACATAGCCTCAGAGGAGCTGTCTGGGTTCTTTGTTTTTTTCTTTCTTCCTCTTTCTTCCCTCCTTGTCAGACTGTGCTCACAAGTACTGGAACTTGCCATTCTGGATCAGAGTATGACGTGCTAACACTGACGTCAAATGTACTGAGAAATAAAGGCATGTGAAATAATATTCACATTCACAATTCTAAACCCACACAGACCCCACAGAAAACAAATGCTCCACTGATTCACGGCTTGTGAAAATACTACATCTCCCACATACGGTGCACATACTATAACTGTCTGTAAATTAATGAGATTACAGCTCAGTTCCTGAATTAGATGCGACATCATTTCATGGAGGCTGAATGTGTCACCTCTTGGATAAATTGATCGGTTGAGAATGAATTAACGATCCCTTTGTTGGACTGGACGTTCGAGGCTGACCATACATACCAATAAGTGTCTGAATGAAGCCTGCATCAATTGCCTCACAACATTTCGCTGGGCAGCCATCAAGCACTTTGTGAATGAAATGGAGCAATCCCAGAGGCAATTGTGACTGTGAGCCATTTTGTGCTATTTGAGTAGTGGGGATGTCATAATGAAAAGCAGCCTCTTCACTGAATTGTTGTACTTTTTTTTTTTTTTTTTTTTTTTACACAAATCATGATTATTTCCGACACAGATCCAGTTTAATTGATTTAACATTAAGTAAATTTGAAATGCAAGTGAGAGTAGTGCAGGCTTGTATTTTTCTGACTGTGACAATGTTCTCCAAGGTTCTGTGAGGTTCTTTGTTCATCATATTGAGTCAGTGAAGGGAGCAGGAATAGCCTTTTGTGCTATTGGCTATGAAATTCTCAGATTTGCCTGCTTGAATCAAATAATACTGTCAGACAGATGGGGTGATTTAAATAAGATGAAAGAATAGGACATCCCATGTATAATACAGAAAGATCACTTCCTTTTCCTCTCGGAGAGATCCACTTCCCTCATCTGACCTCATAAAATAAGCTACAGTACATTTCTTCACAGCACAATCTTCTCAGTTCAGCATTCTGTGAGCTGCTTAGTAATCCTTTTTGTTTGGATATTTCTATACATGTGTTCATGTATAAATGGGACAAAGACAGCGAAATGGTGACAGCGTCTCTGTGAATAACACATTCAGTGAAATCGATTGGAAAAAAAAAGAATTGCAATTTTTATTTGTATTCATGTACAGTATGAACTACAATCTCAGGTATCAATAATTGAACATTATTCTCAGAGAAATTAGTTGGACTCCTTACAAGCACAGTCTCTTGTTTTTTTTGTTTTTTTTTCTTGTTTTTGTTTTGCTTTTTCTCATTTTTTTTAACAATTGAAGCACATGTAAAATTATGATCTGAAGTTTTTTTTTTTTGCATCATGTTTTTGAAAATATTTTTTTTTTGTAGAAATTTAACCATTTGATGATTATTCTCTCCAAAAATGAGAGAGAATATTCCCACCTACAGTAACCCTCCCCATACATAGACAGTTGGCAGAATAACACACAAGAATTTTATCACCTTGGCTAAGGTTTTTGCACAAAAATCAAGCTCACTCTGCTGGTATTTCATGTCCAACATTCGGCACGTCCGTCTTAATTTCATTCTGGCACTCAAATATCTCCCCATGTAAAGCCATCCTGCTCAAGTAAATACCAATACAGAGATATTCCATTCATTCTGAATAACTCACAACCTTCGTTCCCAAATATATATATGTATATATATATAAAAATCTCAACCTTTTTTTTTTCACTGTAGCCAGCATCAACATTGAATCATTAAGCCACCAAAAGCATTGAAAAGGAATTGAGCATTGAAAAAGAAAACAGTGGAAAGGGAAAGAATGGTTCACTCACTGACGATACCATTAACGGTACTGTTCTCGTCATTCCAAACGCCCATTAAAAGGCTGATAATGAATAGGTTTCTGTTTCAATTGTTCCTGCTCCATGTACAGTTTCACCTGTCTCTACTTGACCAGACACGCCAGTCTTAAGATGTATATTTTGCAACTTTGTTAACCATGCCACCATTATTGTGGAAAATGAATTAATACATTTGGGAGACTGACTGATCAGAGGCGTATGGTTTTGTGAGCGACAGTGCTTTACTATGCTCGTACTCTATGCTATGGTAGCTGTCGTCACGGAGATGGAAATCAGTAAGGCGAGTAGAACTGTGGACGGTTAAATTGTTCAGTTTTTCACATCATGCTGTGATTTATTTCATTTAAATAACTGAAACCACGCGGTGCTCCGCAAAGGTAATGTTACGTGCGGCTCAAATCCCATTAAACCCATCTGTAAATATACATTCCATTATGCCAGTTTTGTCAATAATCAGTCGCATTTTTGAAATCGCCACTGGGAAATTAAAATATGCTCATTGCACAGAGACCAAAGTGAAAGGCATATCTACCTCTTCTTACTTTCTGTACAAGGTCACTGTTTCCATGGCGACAGTCTGATGGCTAGTTTTGCCTCCTTATTTCTTATCTGTTTCTCACTCCTCTCCCTTCATATCTGCAATATCTTTGTTTGAAGACCCCTCATGACCATTGTGGGTCTCTTCCACCCCCCCCACCCACTGTTCTTCATTTTTCATCCCTGCCTCACCCTTCCTTAAGCCTTCCTCTTTGAAAGACTAAATGAAAAAGCAAAGCGTAAATAGACTACAGGAGAGACAATGTTTTGATGGTCTATAAATGATGCAACATCAAAGTGTGTGTGTTTTTCTCTGACAAAAATGAGACTGAGCAGGGGTCGCTTCAATATCAAAGGCCTCTACCCCCTGTTAGATGTTAGGCACAGGGAGAGTGGAAAAGTCTCATGCTGTTTTGTTATCAGCTTTCCTCTGTTAGTCTGCAAATGAACTGCTGATACAGATTAATGAGCTATAACCCATCTCCCCTTATTTTGTTGCAGGTTCCTAGCTGCTTCACTGACTATGTTTGCCCCGTCTGCGTTAGTCTGACAGGGTCACACTACATTACAAAGCAGCCTCATTTGCCTCTTTATCTGTACTAACAGATGGACTATCAGCGCCCGAGCTTGTGTGACCCTGGGGTGATGGCAAGGTAACGCGACACTGAGTGGACGTAGATCATTACTGGGTTAACAGGGAGGCTACAGACTGCAGCCTTATGCTCCCCTTCATTTTCCCAAGCAATATTCTGCCGTCGTGCGGCACATGCCTGCGGATAAAGCGAGACAAATGAGACATGGCGAGGGGTGAGGAACGTGCCTGAGCTAAGTGACAGAGAGAAAATCAAAGAAGCAAGAGGACACTGAGGAGAAGAGAGCGGAGAGAGAGCAGACAAGGAAGATGCAGAAATCAGAAACAGACGAGAGGAGTAGAAGGAAAAGAAGTAGTAAAGAAGAGGTGGAGGGAAGTGTGGGAGTGAGAACTTAATCTTAATTAAAGTGAAAGATATATGGATGGTTTTTAGGAGCCACAGGGGAAATGCACATTTACTCATTTGGCTGCTTTGCTCCTCAGGCATGCTGGCTTCACTGTGATATCATCAAGAGCTTTGTCATTAAAAGATCTAATTTTGTGCTGAGTGGCAGCTAGAATGTGATAGCTGATGAAAATAAACCAATTTTATGTCTGCATAGACCTCTAATTTAGACAAGGTATGCTGAACTACTACTAAATAAATGCTTAGAAATACTAAAACAATGCCCTTTACAAAAACATATTAATGTTTTAACGACATTAATTTTAGTATAAGGCCAATTTCTATGGTGGTTTCACATCGGTTGCATTTGATACATTCCATATTCACTTTAGGTAAACCATTCTTTCCCTTGTGCAGTATTACACAGAGAGAGAGAGAAAGAGAGAGAGAGAGAGAGAGAGAGAGAGACAGATAGAAATAAAATGAGCTAAAAAGCTATCACAAATTGTTTTTCTTCATTTAGCCACTAGACATACTTTTTAATAAATAATCTTTGTTTTTGTAAAGACACTTGTTAAAGTATCATATGTCGTCCCTTTGCCAAATGCTGATTTATCAACATCAACTCTGTCAAGTTAATGTCATTTTGATTTCTTTTATCTTCATGTTTTGGTCCATTGTACTCCAAGTATGAAACTGCTGAAACTGGATTTTGTCAAATGCAAGATCAGATTTGGGTCTCTTGTACATTGTCTTTTGAGCAGGCTTGAATCAGTAAAGGTTCCTGTGTGGCTGAGCTGTGTATGGTACTGAGCATTGGAGGGTGATGATAAGTGCTCTTGTAGGTGTTGTAGTGGTTGTAGTGCTCCAGTGGGGGCAGCGATAGGTGTCTCTCCATGGCAGCGACACCTGCAAGCTCTTCTTCAACAGTGATGACCTCCATGGAGGAGGCAGGGCCATCAGGATCCTGCTGGTTATGCTGCTTTCTCATCTTGTAGAAAATAACCAGCAGAACAGCAGCCATAAGCGTGATGGCCACAAAGCAGCCGATGATAATCTTGGTGGTTTTCATCACCTCATCCAGGCCATTGAGGGCGCCCTCTCCCTCCACATCAAGAACTGGAATGGTATAAGTCCGCTCTGTGGTCCGTGTTGAAACAGGAGTACCTTTTGTTGTTGAGGATGACACCCAGCCAAATGGGGGAAGTGGCGTTTGGATATCATCCCCGAAGGTGTCAGTGGTCTCCACGGTGACTGTGGTAAAATAGGTCACCCCGCTGTTTTCCACAGAAGTGACATTAAGCACAGCAGAAGCAGAAATGTTGCCTGCTGTGTTGCTAACCATACAGGTGTAAGTCCCAGTGTCCTGCATTGTGACGCTAGTAAAGTTGAGTGTCCCATCATTGAGTACAGACAAGCGCACCTTATAAGCCCCGTGTGTCACCAACGAGCCATTTGGTGTAAGCCAGCTGATGGATGTCAAGGAGCTTGTACGACATTTGAGCTCAGCACCCATGCCCTCTGTCACATTCAAGTCACTGGGTGGCTCCACGATAACAGGAACATCACACTGGAAATAGCTGTGGTCCAATTCCCCAATGTAGCGACCTTTAAAGACTGTGGGACTATGGCAACGAGCACAGCAGCTGGTGTTGGCAGGTACTGTCTCCTTCAGCCACCAGCTGAGCCACAAGATATCACAGTTGCAGTTCCAGGGGTTGTGATGGAGGTGGACCCGTTCCAAGCGATGCAATGGTGTGAAGAGGTCATGTGGTAGAAAGGTAAGGTTGTTGTGAGCCAGGTTGAGCTCCACCAGTGACTGCAGGTCATCAAAGGAATTCCTCTCAATAGTTTGGATCTGGGCATGCATCATCCACAGCTTCTGGAGATTGACTAATCCTGTAAATGAGCTAGGCTTGATAACAGACAGCTGGTTTCCTGACATCTCTAGCTCTTCAAGTCTAACCAAAGGTAAGATGTTGGGGATCTCCTTGAGGTTGCACATTCCCAGATTCAGGTAACGCAGATTGCTCAAGTCCTTGAAAGCTCCGTCAGATATGTAGGAGAGACGTTTGAGCTCACCTAGATCCAGCCTTCGAAGCGAGGGGACCCGGTTGAAGGCATAAGATGGTATACTTTCGATGGGGTTGTTCCGAAGCCACAATTCCTTCAGCTTGGACAAGTACTCAAATGCTCCATTGGGGATTGTTGTGAGCCGATTATCAAAGAGCTCCAAGGTGTTGAGACTGGCAAGCCCATTGAAGGCGCCTATTTCAATGCTGCGGATATGGTTCTTGCTCAGTTGCAGGATCTCCAGATGGCGCAGATGTTTGAAACTGTCCACCTTGATGACCTGGATGAGGTTGTCCTGGAGGTTTAGGTACCGAGTGTTGGTGGAAATGCCATCTGGGACGTCCCGTAGGCTGCGACGGGTGCATATGACTTTGCTGAACTGGTTACTGCATGAGCAGACAGAAGGACAAGTCTGTGCACGAACCAGCCCAGCCACCACCAGGATCTGAAGGGCCAAAAGTAGTACAAAGAGGGGGTTGGACAGCGCCCCCTTCAGCCTACGACCTCTCATTGTCTGGCGCTGGAGGGAGGAGATCATTGTGTTCAGCATTCATAGTTCATCCGCTGTTTGTGTTCTCTGCAACAAAAAGAAAAACAAAAGGAAAATATTACTACAGTCAATGGCATATTTGATATATTATAGACAAAATTGACAGAATAATTATCAAATTAATAATGAAAATAATCATAAAGTGCAGCACTACTCTATACAGTACAATATACTGTATAAAGAATGAAGAAGGGATGAGAGCAGGAGACGAATTGACAGCTTCAGTTAATTGTCAAAACTGCCCATCTGTGGAAAATTATAAGCTTTTTGTTAGCTCCCTAACCCTGGATTGTCCCAGATTTCCAGACTTCATAGAAACCATACACTGGAGACCTAAAAATGAAAAATGAAACTTAGCATCTGTCTCCCATTTGAGCAAGACCTGTTAATTCCTTGCAAGCCCCTTATTCATTGGATCTGTAGCTAGGAATTATTTAATACACAAAGCCTGTATCATTAAAGTTGTAAAAGAAATATTACAATCTACTGATGTCACGGAGAGCCATTAGTTTCAAGTCAAGACAAATCTCTGATACCAAAGCATTAGACTCTTTCAATGAATGCAAGCCTGCACTGTGCCTGTGTTTGTCATACACTTGCAAACAAATACTAAGTGCTATTGTTCTACATCTCATATCTTGATGTAAAACACAACAATATATCACGGATAGTCACTGATTAATGTTATACAGTGATAAACAAATGAGGGTTATTATTCACAATCTCGACTGTTCACTATAAGATTTTATTAGCTGTTTATTGCTTTTGAAACATGTTATCTGTTAATTTCCTGGGGTTTCAAAGTCGGGAGTTTTCATTAATTCATGATTAATATTTCTTTATTAAAACAGCATTGCAGTGCTGTTTACTTTTCATCACAATCCAATTTCTCGTCATACTAAAAATCCTGACAAATAGTATAATTCAAGAGTATGAAAAGGCCTGATATTGTCCTTCCATAACTTTAGCAGAATTTATTATCTCCCAAATCAAGTGTCTAACAAGAAACTCGTTACTCTGTTATCTTAGATTAGATTAAATTAGATTAGATTAGCTCATTCAGCCAAAGTGTCTAGGAATATGCCTGTGTGTGCTCAAGATAAAAATAGACCAAGACATTCAAACACATACAGTACAGCCTGTACCTCCCACTTCCACACAGCAGTGCTGATGTGTTGCTATCACCCTTTATTATCTTCTTCCCACAAAGATGGTAACCTACAAATAAATCAATACATACAGTATTCCAAACGTATCGTACAGTATATGCTGTGAAATTATGAAATGTGACAGCATTGTGTCAAGCCGTGCTATTAAGTGATGCAGACATCATTCTTCAGTGCAGTTAGTACCTTTGTCAAGAGCAAAGCATTCTTGCCTATTGCAAAAAACATCAAACTTGCCTACTGGGTCCTTAGCTTCAAGTATTCTCATTGTCTCTTCCCAACTCGTCCAATTCAATCTGTCTGTTAATCATCTCTTTTTGTCAACCCACGAGCAAGAAGAAATGAGTATATTATGACAGGTGTTTTCTAAGCTGTAAAAATTGTTAACTGAGGTGGAATTGTTCTCCGGTGAGGATGAGTGGCTGACTTAATCAGTAGAAATTAATCTACATGTGGCTTGGTTTTGCACCAGCCAGGCTGCCACGTAGTGTAGAGAGGCTGTGGAGAGACGAGCCTCTGCTGGGGAATCAGATCGAATGAGGCCTCCCACTGGCAGGAGCTCATTTTGTCTGGCTGGAATTACAACAACCTTTCACTACCACCTAAGAGAAGAAAATGTCAGACATGAAAAACACACCGATAGAGATTATCAGCTGTCAATAAAACATCTCTGTTTGCATTTCTACAAAAATGTAATTATAGCTTTGGCCACATGCCTTCTTCATAAAATTTTTTATCTGAACACATTTATCAGCACAGAATCCCTCATTAAATAAAGAGAATGCACGTATATTGCAGAAAAAAAGCTTCAAAAATCCTTCCTCTCTTTGTTGGTGCAACACTGCTTGGATTAATTTCATCCAGGCACGCTCAGCATGTATTCAGAGCCACTGAAAGCAATTGCTGCTTACATCTAAAATCCTGCCAGCTACATAAAAACACACCCACCCTTACTTTTCTGCTTCTGCACCAGAAGCCACTGGCATTATGTCTGACACCACTGTGATTTGCCAGATTCATTTGTTATAATGAGTTTGTTGGAAAAGTGCAAGGGTAACATATGTCTCAATCAGGGTACGCATAGCAAGGAGATTGTAATATAAAGCAGAGTGTTTCAGAGCACTTAAATTACAACATCAGATGATTAGAGTATGTCAGTGTTGTGCACTGCAAGCATGAGACATTCTACAACCAACTAGCGAAATGTGTTAGCTTGGACATTCCCACACACCAGGGAGGCATGCTTCACAGTCTGAGATGCAAAGACCTGCATAACTTAGTGTCTACCAATCAAGAAATTCAGTAACACCTGATGTTTCATTGTCTCATGAGAGGGAAATATGTTAACACAGCTCCACACAAGTCAAATAGTGGAGTACAGTACATCTATGAGGATTAAATGTACAAGAAATGTTGCATCATTAATAAAAATGCTTTGCAGTCACATCTTAGCTGGCCGGCATATTTACCATTTCCCTCAGAGTTCTGAGGGGAGATTTGGACTGTTTTATGTACAATGGCATTACTGCATTCAAGTGACAACAAATAAACATCTCAGTTTGCACTTTCACTCTCAGACAAAAAAGTCACATGTTCAGCAGCAAGCTAATGTCATGTGTGGCACAAAAGCATTATACTGATATGTTATTAACCCTGTTCTGCTTAATATTCCCTCAGGGATCACAAATCCTTCACCTCCCACATCCCCAAATAGCAGGACTTTAGTTTATATTCTTAAATTAAAGGTAATAATATGTTATAATAACTAATATCAATGGAAGGAGCATGAAAATAGGTTTATTAATCTCAATTTATTGTAATATTAGCGGGGAGAAATAGCATCTCAGAAAAGGCCAAACAAATTAAGTCACATTGTTTATTAGACAGTTACTGACATTTGCTGTTGATTCAGTCAGTGTGAAATTGATGATTGAAGTGGGTAAAATATGAAGTGATATGAAATCTGGCAAGTCTCGCCTCCTGACAGAGAAAGAAGCCTGTGACCACTAAGAAGGCTGTCTGATGAACTGAATGTCATCTGGCTAATTCATTCAACACATTACTGATTCATTACATTTGCATACGTTTGTTGCATGTCTTGTTTTTAACCTCGTTTGTGCTCATGTTGTAACCTCACAGACCATCTGGATCTTACAAGGCTTTTGTGCAGTAAACGTGCCTGGGAGATACAGATGGATAACGGATTTGTTGTGTCAGTGTTTGAAATTATGACACGAATCTTGAGGGCTAATGAATGTATTAGCATACAGAGTATATACAATATATAAGGACCTAAGCTAGCTGACAAAGAAGAGAGTATATTAATGGATGAGGTTAGTAATATCCTGCATTTTTCATCGAAATCCCAGGCGAAAACCAAAACCAATGCTGACTTAGTCTGTCTCTCAATATTTTCCGACTCTCTCTTACATTCCCTCTCTGACACACAGCCCAAAGCCCATTTTGTTATAGTGCAAAAAAATCTTTAAAAGCAGGTCACAAATAACAAAGGCTAAATAATTTCCTACAACAACTGGGAACTCTAGTTTTCAGAAAATGCTACCAGGAGTAAATAGTGTTAGTTGGGGACTACTAGAATAGTATAATAATATTGACACAAATTTTGAAACTTTAAATTCTGTATTATTCAAAAGAAAATTTCAACATTATCTTGTTCCAATGGGGAAAAGTTCTGCTTTTCTTTGTCATATATGACAGTAAACTTAATATCTCTGGTATAGAGGTACCTATAATTTAAAGACACCACATTGGCATAACAATGAATCAAATAATTGACAGATACATTAATAATGATTATGATGATTATTAATTACAGCCCTAAAACAAAACAAACCTAAGTAAAAAAATATGCTTTTGCAGATCAGATGTGGCAACACTTTCAGTAAACAATTTTTTTCAGTAAACAACAGTCTTACATTATGAAAATGCAGGATAATTAATAAGTAGTAATTAACAATAATACTCAGTTCAATAAAACAACAGCAGCATGGCTATGCAGTGTTCAGTAGTGGCCTTGATGTATGTAAACATGCCAACAATAATTAGTTAATTTGACAAGCTGTTAATTTGATTTTGTAAATACATGTATGACCATCTGTTTGTGTTGCTTCAAGATTTTAAAGTGAAGACGGCTTTTAAACCCATCACTTTGTAAAAATAAATCTATCCTTTTGTTGCAGTATATGTGCTTATTTGCATGCATCTCGAGGAGTTTGACGGGGGCTGTTTGTTTTTTTTTTTTGTTTTTTTTTCTTTTGGCTCATCATAACTGCAGCCTGTGCCTCTGTCTCATTCTGACATGCAGACTGAGAATGCTACACTCTCCAGCTCTGCTCCACCTGAAAAAAAAAAGGCAATTCCCCTCCCCCACCTTGGCCTCAGTACTCAGAGTGCTAGTGTTAGGGAAATAAATCTAGGAGGCTCTGGGATGCTGCTGACTTATTAGCTAAACTCTATTCTTTTAAGAGGAACAGAAATGATGGCCCTTTTGTTGACCAGATGAGTCTCAGACCAGCAAAAATAAAGAGTATTTTCTTGAACATTTTTCATTCTCTTGGGATGGTGTTATCCAACAAATATGTTTTAGTATTGTCACTGGCTTGCCTGCTGCATCCAATTTCAAACTGTGTCTATCCCTGTAACTAGGGTAAGTCCAGGTTGTTTAGACTACATGCTGTCATATATGCACTGTAATACTTGATATATTGTTGTCATGTTTACACTGGTTATGGTATAATCAAATCTGTCATGTCTTGTAGCTGTTAAGCCTGATTTTTTTATTTTTTTATTTGTCTTCTCCTTATTATCTGGCTTTGGTTGACGCCTTTTCTGTGGGAGTTATGCTTTGAAACAGAGGACCTTTTGCACCAATCGCCTTTGGTGAGTGTTTTCAATAGGGTGTGTTGGTGATGCTGCCTCATTTTCCACGGGTCTCCTCTGTGAAAAAGAATTACAGGCCACTGCTGCAACATGCTGTAGTCTAGGTCACAAAAAAAGGTATGATGCAAACCACGTTTTTGTGTTGTTTATTTATTTAACTACATCCTGTGTGGAATATCACTTTACTTAGTGGGATGCCCAAAAAGGATGGAGAAATTATTATTTCAGCTCTGAATGAAACCAAATCTCAATAATTTCTGTCCAATTTTCTGTCTCATCATGCAAAAGTACAACTGATTGCAGCCACAATATTTCATTTTCAATGTAATGGAAGCAAAATGAGCATCCTGACAAAATAGCTGAAGTAAAACTGTCTAGAGCCACAATTATCATATTCAGTGGATTCAATATAACATCATCCTGATTATGCTGAAACATTCTACAAAATCTTATTGAAGGACAATTTAGAGTCACTGATTCTGCAGTAGATATGAAATGGGGAAAAAAAAAACATATAAGCAAGGTCATTCTAGTGGGTTACAGTCAAGTGTTTTCTCTCATCTGTGTTGAGATAGTATTTCATGAATGGATGGCTGCCAAGGGCATTATCATTCAAAGGAAAAGATGGAATTGGTCTCAACCATAGGGTACAAGATGCTATGACAACTGCAGGGGCACTCTAAATTTATTCAAGTTGACTGAAAGTTTTTACTTGGTTGCTCACGATTGGCCACAAGAGCCAGAATGTGTTTAGATTCCAGATAGTACATTTGAGCCAATTCTTGGTCAGACAAAGCACTTTTTAGCAGCCTGAGGTGGCTTTTTGTAATTGTTTTTAATGAGAGTGAAACTTTTTAATTGCTACTATTGCATTGCTGAGCACCTTGCATTTCTCCACTCTAGGAGCCTCACGTTTTTGCAGGAACGCCCTGAATGCCTCAAGTTGAAAAAACTTCAGCTAAGAGAAGAAACGTCATTTGTGTTTTTCCCATTGTCCAATTTGGATGATTTGAGAGGCGGGCCTTCTGTTTTGTGGAGACAATAATCATGGAGGGCAAACTAGCGGTGGCTGCTGCTGCCCAATCTGAGATAACTGCTGATGCAAGTCGCGCATGTACTAACGTAAACAGTTTTTTCTCAGTATAGGTTTGTAAAATAAACTCTTATCATTGCTATGCTGATGATACCCAGCTTCACTATATTATGAAAATAAAGACATTATTATTTGTGGTTCATTCAGTGTTCCTCCAGTTCTCCTGTGCTGAGATCTGCAGTGAACTTGCTCCACTCGCAGCCTATGTCCCCAGACTGTGAGAAGGTGGTCCATGCTTTTATAATCAAGTACAGTTAACAAATTCTTCTTTAAATTTGACTAGATTGCTTTACTGGCTAGACCCCAGCATCTGCTTATTCATATGAAACCCACTATACTTCACTTTATAATGTACAATATGCAATGGTTTGCTGACTTGCGAAATACGAACGACTTCTCGTTGACTTTCAAGACTCATATCTGAATACATAGTTGGACTTTACCAACCGTAATTACTATGATCAATAACTGTCTAAAAAAAAAAAAAAAAAAAAAAAGGTACAGATCTGTGAGTTTACTTCACATCAAAATAATGGTTAGGCTAAGGACGGGTGATGCGGTGGTTGCCAAGCAATAACTTAAAAAAAGACACAACAAGCTGATCTTATTTTAAATTGTAGGCTTCAACAAAAAAGGCAGTGGTACGGCTGATGTTTTGCAACCTGCAGAAAGCGCTCTGTCTGATCAGGGCCTAATAGAACATTGTAATAAAACAATGTAAATTGATTTTCTGAATGCTTTCACATAAAAGCTCCATTGGCTTCTTTTGATCTTAAAGCTGCATTAATCGATTTTTGGCTTCTAGGGGGCAAAAAACATCAAAACAAGCTGGCAGATACATTGAGTCAACCATACATTAAATGTGGAGGCTGTAGACATGTAACTTGTGAATGCAGTGGAGCATTTAACAACTAAAATCTATATCAACTTTATGGCTTGATAGTATGTAAGTCTTTTGTTTGCACCTTGTTTACGTTGCCCCCAAGTGGTCAAAAAATCAGTTATTGCACGTTTAAGGATTAGGGTGAGATTGGGGTATATGCTCAGGAAGTTCAATGCCCAATATTGGCCTATAGATCCCAACATATTTGTCAATCCATTTTCTATACCCACTTATCCTGTGCATGGTCACAGGGAGCTGGAGCATATAATCCCACTAATGTATTAACCAAATTGTTGCCATTGTTGTTCTGATGAATTCACATTCATCTCTAAAAGGGCAAACTGTATAATAAGCTTTGTTTGCTTGGACACGAAAGAGAACAGACAGTAATCTAGGTCTCTTCATCATGAACTACGAGAAAAGAGGTGGTACAGTTGACCTTCTGACCCAAGCTTAACTTCTGCCATCCCTGTTAGAGCAGATTCACTCCCAGATGGCATGATCATATTATTGAAAATCATCACAATTTTAGATGACCAGGCTCATTTTCTCCAGTCTGTGATTGAGGGGATTAAATTAAAAGAAAGGCAAAATTGAGAGCAATCACACTGCCATCTGGAATTATGGTCAAACAGACAATCACTGCAATCTCTTGTTTCCGATGAGAAATGTAATATAATTATCAGCTAACCGGCCACTTTGCACTATAGACTGATGATTGCTATGTACCAGCCTTGGTTAGTGAATTATGACTGGCCTATTTTGTTTGCCTTTACATTTATTAAATGGCTTTGTCATCGCCATGACACACATTTCAAGCTTTTGATCAGAGTGGAAAGGCGACATGGTAAATCTGCAATATTTTTATAGTTCTATTAAATAACTTTTGGTCTGACTCAAGACTATCTTAAAAGCACTAAACTACTGTGTAAAAAGGGTCTTTTAAGGGTTTAAATAATGACTCACCATCAGCTTGTAAATCATGGAGATGGTAAGAGTAAGTAGGACAACATAACTACAGCTGTCAGTGATGTGAAATTACAGGCATGAATTTTAAAGATATATTTCACACTCGTTTAAATTCTGGATATGAGAGTTGTATTAGATGCATAGAGCTTGTTCCAGACAAATATGTCTGAGTGCAGCTGTTTTTTAGATAACTGGACTTGTATTACCTTTTCCATCAGTTCCTTCACAGTGTTACATTGTTAAAGGGTATCACATCATAGAACGCCTGGTTCCTGTATGTTTTTTCATGTGCCCACATTTAAGGTAAGTAGGGGAAGGTTGATTTCTTGTGCCAATACTGGAAAGAGGGAGAGCGAGAGGGTAAAGAGACACCTTTCAAGTGATAATTCAATTCCTATTCACGTATTACCTTATGCTGCCTCCATTATGATAATTGCATGGGTTAAATAATCTGCAGGGACCTCTATGTTCAAATGCACTCCGCCAAGGCTCTGTCTGGTCTCTGCAAAGGGATTAAGACAGGATGCCTTGGGTGGCAGACTGACTGAATGCGAGGGCACTCTTAGTATTCGTGTCACTTGTCTAGCCCACCAATCTGCTCCCATGACTGCGTTCCTAAAAAAGAGATATGCAGGATCAGCCAACTGTAGGTGGAAGGGCATCATGGCAGAGTCGAGGCTGATTGGACTAAATGAAAACATGGCACAGTAAAGTATGTTATGACTCAGGCAGTGTGGACAATCTTTGGTAATTGGTTACACAGAGATAGACTTACACTGTCGCTGCAGAACATTTAGTGATCAGAAAAACTGTGGAAACATATTCCCTCCTCCCGCAGTGCATAAAAGCAGGTGGCAGGCCTGGGTTTAGGTAGGTGAGTACACACAGCCATCAGCAGTGGCAGAATAATGAGCTGCACAGACCCCCATAAGCTGCCTTCTTACACTAGTTAAACAGATCACCGCTTTAGCGATGGATTTGTGTGATTGGCAAAGTAGGTGAGCATACAACTGAGGACCAACGCTCGGCTGTAAGCAAAATAATTCGGAATGAACTCGTGACACTCATTTTGTTTGAAAGATGAATTATTAAATATTTAATTCAAAAGGATCCACACCGCAGTGATGCTCTTCTTACATTTTATGCTTCATCAGTGAAACTTGGCTCTTTTCGAAATGTGTTAATAACATATTGAATGTGATTCCTCTCAGGTTCAGAAACTGTAGAAAATGAGACATTGAGTCGGTTTTTTAGAGATATAACAGTGTAAATTTAAAATTTTCATGCCCAGGGATGGAAATGTGTTGATTTGTAATTTGAAGGAACCATTTAGATTTCTACCTTACTTTGACATATCACTGGTTTAGTGATAATGCCTCCAAAAGGCCAAGATACCGCCATTCATTGTTCGTATGGATAAAGACAACAGTGTTGCATTAAAAATGACACAATAGCTATGTAGCTTCAATGGCCAGTCTTGGCAGGTTGCCGCTCCCTGCAAAATGCAGAGTGCTCGGAGGGATTAGTTTACTGGAGTGTCCTCTGTTCAGTCACAGCTATTTGCCAATGAATTCCGGCCATTCTAGTTTGCAAATTGACTGAATAGGAGAAGTTGGAGGCAGTTCTCTCTGGGGTCTTTGTGTTCACATTGGGGGTGACAGGATACTGACAACAGATGGCACCGTACGTGGTGCAGCCTTTTGTTCTTTTCAGATTGCTGCCTGCCAATGTGCCACTGTCTCTCATTGTGATTCCTTTTCCTGGATTTTGCCCTATGTCTATCAGTATTTGAGAAGTCATTCACACGTCTGTAATAAGTGCAATGCTGAGGCCATATATGTGGTCACATATCCCTATCATGATGCACAGCTGGCCAAAAAATTGTTATTGAGCTTGTTATATTGTAGTTATGCAACTGTCTAAAACAATTTTAGAGATGAGACAGATATTATGTGTGAACCTAAATACTATCTAATAATATAATTTTAATTAAAGTGACATAAAGTGTTTCTGTCTGGTAAGAAGGAATGTGATGATTAATTGCACAATTGTGGCTTGTCTGGCATTAAGGTAATGTTTATATACATATATGTATTTTTTTAATTAATTTTTTGTAAATGTTAGATGTAATTACTTTTAATAAAAAAAGATTGAATGTGAATTGTTGATCTTTATAGCCATTATAGATAAAATGAAATAATGATAAAAACGAAAAATGAAAAAATCTATATCTCTAAACATAGCAATGCCAATGCCCAGACTGAAGCCCTGTCTACCCTTCCTACAGAAAAATAAAAATAGCAAGCCACTAACATAAACTTTAAGTCATATTTGCTATATATATATATATATATATATATATATATATATATATATATATATATATATATATATATATATATATATATATACTACTTTAATTTTAGAAACTAAACTGTAGCTGATGAAGCATATTACTTTGGTTTGTCTCGTGGCTTGACTGGGTTTTTACCTGCCTGACCCAATGTCACAGCGAACAGAATTGAAAATGATTGTGAGCTTTATTTGAAATCATAGAAATAAACACTCTTCCTGACTCGCCTTAGCTGACACAGTGCTCTCAACTGTAAGCATTAATATGTAATGGTGAGCAGAATTTCTTTCAAAATTTAAAATGTTGTGCAGCAGTGATGGTTTACAAGGCCTGAGCTGTCTAGTTGGGTATTTTTTAAGACTCCAAGAATACAGATCTGAACCCCAGATGAAAGCTGTAAAACATAGCAGGTTTCACTGTAAGAGCTGGCCTATCTAGGCTAAAAGCACACAGTATCCTATCATCTAGTTATGCTTTCTGCCTCCATAAAGAGATACAGTGCGCACCTGTGAGACTATAAGTAGGGTGTTTATGGATAATTACCTTTGTGCAAACATCAACAAAAAGCATTAAATATTGCCCTGAAAAAACTTAAAAGCATCAAAAAATGAATATGTTATTATGCTTTTTTCACACGATTATTATGCTTTTTCAGTACGAGGAGCCATTCTGTAAGTCCAATAGTTCAATCAAAACACAAATATACAGTCCTTTACTGTGCAGTGACATCAGGGTGACAACAAAGACTGAAATGATAATCACCAACATTTGCATTAAAATGAAGATACATATATTCGATTTATGATCACATTCAAACCTGCAATAGCTTCATATAATAAATATATATTTCATCATCACACTCACACATGCACAGCTTCAGAATCACACACACACATACAGTAGAAGTCTGTTCATCTTTGTTAAAGATTAAATGCAAGCCAACCCTTTCTCTCCTAAATTGCGTAACTGACTTGAATAAAGTGATAACGATGTGATACTTCTATTGATCCCTGCAGGGAAACTCTCTTTTCACTTGCTCCCTCCAGGGAGGTCAGAGTGTAGGGTCATCTTCACATAGAGTGCCCCTGGAGCTGGCGGGGAGTCAGTAGGGAATCACTGACTTGCTCAAGGGCAGGACAAGAACGACGTGTACATTACAAGCGCTTTCCTGTGTGACTACAATGGCAGGGCCATCTTACACCAAATCTCTTCCACTAAGAATATTTCAAAAGAAATTCCCAACGTAAGACACAAAGCTTCCAGAAGTAGAGGGTAGATTTTTATTTGAAGTGAATATTAGAAGAACACCATTAGGTTGTCCTACTTTGAGGGCAATCTATTCTGCTAGTCCTCTATATAGAACAAAAAGAACAATGGAGACTATTCTTCCTAAAGTATATCCCTGCCATGTTATATTATATGGGTACCTGGTGCCACTAGTTCTAATTAGTATCTAAAAATTGCATAAGTACATGCTGAACAATGTTCCGTGTTACCTATGTGTTGTCATCTAACTGTAAAAACTGTATGACACTATATATTCCTTTCATAGAGCAACTAGTCCATCCCAGTGCAACGATTTACAGCTAGGAAATTAGATTCACTTCGACCAGATTACTATAATTATCTACCTCACGATGAAGGGTGAGCAAAGGATTAAGGTCTGTTTAAAAATAACCACCATCAAATATATTTGGACTCAATAAATGAAAGCTGAAGAGCAGACATTTTCTCACTGGTTTGATTTTGATTTTTTTTCCCTTCCTCTCCTCCTCTTCTGCATCCTCTATTCTTTTCTCTGTGTTAATCTGCTTTGATAATTCAGCAGCGAATGCGTGACGCTCGGTGGGAAACCATCTTAAAGTCAGTCAGAAATCAAAGCAAGGAAAATGCAATTATTCAAGTGGCAGTCAACAGTTTTGTAAAAGATGGGTGTACACTGAACATGCAGTCTCTCATAAAGGCTCAGATCTACCAAGAGGATCACAAATCATCACTATGAGCCGTATTATTGTTCAGCTTGTGCAAGGTCATTTGGTATGCCTGCGGTTTGTCGCACTGTTGCAGCACAAACAAAATATGTTTTTTTTTAACTATATATTGTAGACTGATGATGATGATCGACATTATGATCATGATGGTGGAGGCAGTGTTATAATGTTTTATTTTCTATCAAGCCAAGCTGAACAGACAAGCTGGTGTTTGTATGTAAGTGACTGTGTGAGTTTTCTTACTCCTGATGGCTGATTGATTATGTGTAGCCAGTGCTGACAGCATATAGTAGGTCCATCTTGTTTTTCTTTCATTATTTGAACATAGTGAGAAGTCTCAGCTGGCATGCTAATAAGCTGTTAAAGATTGGTGTTGTGCCAAAATTTGTAATCCCCCAACCCCTCCAAAAAAAGTGTTTCCCTATTGGTTTGTCCTTATTTTGTCCTTGCCATGTGTTGTTTTTGTTTTTTTTTTGACACTGATGGGTGAATTTAAAAAAGGACTGTGTGGCCTTTGCGGCTGCTAAACCTGCACAAATGAGACAAAAGAAACTGTGTAATTCACAAGGTACCTGCAAAGGGTGAAATGCACCCCGAACTGCATTGCCAGACAAATAGTGTCTCGGTAGATAATATGCATAGGTTTTGCACAATATTTGCCCCTTTCTATGCGAATGAGCCTCAGTGCAAAAACAGTCCAATTCACAAAGACCAGCACTAATAGCCACATGCAGTTAGAATGAAATTATTTGTGTCTTCAGAGAGCTGGTGGTAACTGAAGCGCACTCACTCACTCTCTCTCTCTCTCTCTCTGTCTCTCTTTCTCTCCTCAAATCTTCAAGCTTGTGAAGCACTGAATGATATTGAATTGACATTGAATGATATCAAGGGTGAAATCTCCAGTCAGACCTTTGGGGGTTGGGGGATCAAGTGGGTATGGAGTGGTAGGCTTATCTCAGACTTTCAGCTACTTAAAAATAAAAATGTCCTGACAGCACTGATAGAGCTCAGGATTCATCCATAAGGGCTGCTTTATTACAAACAATTCAATCGAATAAACCTGGAATCGGTACAACTGACCTGTATAGATGTGTAGCAGAACCCAGAACATTAATTACCATCAGATCCTGACCGATCCGGTGTTAATGAAGTGCTGCTGCTGTGCAACGTGCGTAAATGCGCACAGCCTCTCTCTCAGTTTGGAGGCACACTTATTGTTTCAGCTGCTGTGTGATGCTGCAGCCAGCTGTGACACACAGCCAGCTGTGGACAGCAAACAGAACATCAGCAATGATGTTTCTGAAAAATCCCGGAAACATTCAATAACACCTGAACAACATTATTGTAAGATTCAGACATTAATCATTAAACACATTTCAGACCTGCCTGAGTCATATTAATGGTTGTATTTTGAGATTTGACATTTCAGTAGATTATGTTTGCAGATGTGAAATATTAGTGAAGTAAAAGAAGCAAAATACATAAATGTTGGTTTGTGATTATGGAAAGCTTGGTGTGTACGTACCTATACTAATTATCCAATTTCAGGCTTTTGTGCTCTCTGCAATTTTCATTATGGACCAATCTGTGTGCTGAAATGTGGAAAAAAAACCTGAAATATAGGAAACTGCTCCACCCGTTCATTCAGACACAAAATAAGGGCAAACTGCACTCAGCTGCAAAACTTTATGGCCGTATTTGTGCCGTCAGATCATTAGCGCAAAATCTTTTATGAATCGGACCTTGAGACAGGGCAAATAGCAGTTGCAAATGATACGCAATTCACGGTGCCATCTGCGGCCGCAATCCCCTGAATGTTTACTGTATCATGTCAAAAGATGGCAATATTAATTCATTTCATAGATATTTTAATGTTTTTTTTCCCCCGATGAAATCATTGTACCGACTTTTTTTGCATGGATTTGCAATATTTAGTTTTGTGATGTGCTGTACTGTATAGCTGTGGTAAAACAAACATAATTGTAATCTCGGTATTCAAGGACATGGTGAAGATGATGATGGTGATAATATTTGAAATTAAGACTTTGACATTAACTTTATCTTTGTGAATCATGCTGTTGTTAATCAGCATAAGTCCAACCCTCTTCAGTCAAAGTCCACAGTAAACATGTTACAGTAAATGTGTCTGTTAACCTTGAGCTTTAATCCAGAGTTATCCTGGGTTATCTTTGCATGTTTGACACTGTTTATATTAATCTTGGATAGCCTGAGGCAGAGCTCTCCACCTGCTGGGGTGCTGATTATTGTTCACGTGAGGTAGCTTCTTGCTTGAGTCGAGTCTGCAGCTTTCTTGACACTAGCTTGTTTTATACTCTCAATCATTTATTATTTTTGACTATTGATTTTCATTTATTTGTTGCTCAAATAGCTGACAGTGTATTAACCATAACTATACTGCCAGCAAATCCATACATTGTTTATACCACTTGTTGTGTTCAGTGTCTTCGGTGGCTGATGCACTGGGTGAGAACTGCACTGGACAAGTCACCAGTCTATAACAGTGCCAACACATATAGAGAGACACATTCACATATAGACACATTCACACCTACAAGCACTTTACAGTCTCCAAGTCACTTAACCTGCATGTCTTTGGACTACAGGAGGAAACTATAGCAGCTGCAGAAAACAACATACAGACATGCAGAGAACATGCAAACTCCAGAGAGAATCTTTCTGTCTGGTTTGTGCAAGTTTAAACAGACAATCTTCTCCTTGTATGAGTCAATATTAAATATATTTTACTATATTTGCGAATGTATGTTTGTAGATTTTTATCTCGGCTCCGTGGATTTTAAAGTTATGCACACTGAGTACACTGTCTTTCTCCTCTCTGCAAATCTGCAGCTCCACTGCACCTTAATCCTTCAGTTTTTTCTCTTTCCTCGAAGCACCTTTCTGCTTCTCTCTCATTCCCTTGAGAACCACTATCTGTCTCCCTCTATCCTGGAGCCTTTCTCTGTCTCTGTCTCCGTCTCATTCTCTACTCTCATCACTAAAATAATTCCTTACAGAGGAAAATCTAATCAAATCTGAGTGAGAGTGAGAAAAGGAGAGATGGTAAGAAATTGTGTGTGTGAATCAGACTTGGAGAGGAGTGTGAAAAAAGCCAAAATCAGAAGGCAACATTGGCAGTGTATAAGGGGGTTGTAGAGTGAGAGAATTGCAAGTGCATTAGCAGTCAGAGCACTTAGTGTGAGGAATCCATTCATTATTCATTAGCTAATTCACCATGTATAGTAATTAAAATCAGGGCCTGCTCCAAAATGGAAAGAGCTATGATAGACTGGTTTAGCACTTATGCTTTAGGGTTTTATAAATCATGTTTACATGTTTTAAGGATGCAACTTGCTGTCAGGACTCTTCTTGTGCAGTAAGTACACGGGGTGACATTTTTCTGACACGAGAATGCATCCAAAATAGAAATATGCAAATGCGCAACATGACCTATAAATGAGGAACAAAACACTGCCTGTTTATTATACAGTATATGTGAAGCAAACTCTAATTAAAATCTGCATTCTAAACGTCAAGATATACATTAGAGAATCAAATCACATTAACTCAGGTTGCATTTATTTACATATGTCTGAGGAAGTTGTTTCGACAGTTTTTTTATTGTGTTTAAATGCAGACAGTGTATGCATAAAAACTTTATAAAAAATAAATATACTGTATGTCACGCTCCATTAAAAAACAAACAAACACAAGCATGTTTATTTGATCCTGGCCTTGTTTTGACAGCGGTGGTAAAGGTTGGAGTCAAAATAATCCTACAAGTATCAGGGTGTCTGTAATGCGCCTGTTTATTCCAACCAATATACTAATTGTCTGGTGGTTCAGATCAATGGCTATAACCTCCAGCTTCTTGTTTTTTTTATTACTATCTGTTGACTACATTTCAAAATCTTCCTCTGGGAAGCTTGTGTGTGTGTGTGTGTGTTTGAGAGAGAGAGAGGGAGGGAGATAGATTATACAGGCTGATTTGTGCATGAGAATGAAACCAGAAGCTTACCAGAATACAAATGTACAACAAGCGCCATAAAGATGCTGAAATAATTAGAACCATCTGCACATATGTATGTGAATCCATAATTTAATCGCTTTTTAACACAAAACCAATCAAGAAGCCAAGTCAATAACAACCTCTGATTACCAACTCAGAACACATCAAAACTTAAAAGTAGAACAGTCTTCAATGTCTATTATTGTTTTCGATTGACAATTCATACAGTATGCTAATGATTCAATACATATCCAGGTCACGGAAACTTTTCTATTTGCAGTTCTAAGCACTCAGTGTCTCGTAGGTCTTGTAGAAAAGAAAAACTCCTGTTCAGCACAGAAAATGATGCTTCTGCTTTTCTTGGAGCAGCAACAACAGCTTGTTTGGAATAAACAGAAGAATACCTGGGTAGTTAGCAGACACACAACTAAACAAGCACAAAAAAAGATGCCACCTACAGACAATGAAATTACATAAATGTAAGGAAAAGGATAAATGGATTTCTCTACATGGAAATAACCATCTGCAAGCCAAAAGTAGAGTGAAGGTCGGTGCTGTCATCCAAAGATGAAAAGCACTTAAAGATGATGGAGGACAACGAGGAAACAGACTCTTTCTTTTTTTGGACAAAGCAATGATCATTTGTCACTAAAGGTGCGGCCAAAATAAAATGTTAAAAAAAATCTCATCACATTTAGAGATAAAAACAAAGTGTCTCCTGAACGGAAGCAAGTGACCGCTGAGTCAACAGAGGGCTACAAGTCCATTGCGTATACTTTGGCCTCAATCATAGACTGACTGCACGAACATTTCCTTTGTAGAGGAACACAGCAGTTTCAGCATGGCAGCTTCTGCATGGATCTGCATCACTGAGCATGTACTATTACAGTGAGGACAGGTGTCACATCTCTGTCAACTCCTGAACCGTTTACAACCTTCACCCCTGTCATTAATGTCATCACTGCCCCCCACTCTACCTGAAGCCCAGCAGAGAAATCAGCAGCAGCAGCAGCAGAGACATTTAAATGCCTTTTGGAGGTCTGGGTGTGTGTATGGGCAATTCTGTTCTTTACAAATTGTTCTGAAGAGACGATCTGACTGTCTGACTGAGCACCTTCATCTTCTGTCTGATGACGCGATAATAGAGGGGGTGAGATAAAATCAAACGAGAGGATAGGATCTCTGCTGTCAAGCTTGTTACAGATGTGACGATCAGAGCTTTGTGGTTACATGATACAGCTTTTTCAATGAGTTGTCTAACAACTCAATTTCTTTTCAAAAAGCTATTCATTGTTGGTCCGTTAATAAGATTTGAAGACTTATAGTAGGCTTTGAGGTCTGCTGTGTGGCCGTTGATTGACAGTTGCGATTGACAGTTTGCTTAATGTTACTTTTGTATGATACCTGCCCTGTTATCACAATTTAGCTAAAGTAGCTAAGATAAGCCCAAGTGTGCACCACTCTGTGTTCAAAGTAAACTTGCATCTGCTTCAGTCTTATCCCCTTTCCACCAACTCAAACCTAGTTCTGGTTCTGGGCTGGTGCCGGTTCACAGTTGGTTCAACTAGCGAACTTTCTAAGAACAGGTTGCTTTTCCACAGGCTAGAAAGCCTGTGAAAGAGGCTAGTATACGCCTCCGGTTTTGTAGCAACATAAACGCCAACTTCAAGCACTTCACACTCCAACATAGTGGCAGTAATGCACCTCAATGCTGGTTGACACCTGTAATAAAACAGAAAAGAACTTCAAGCACAACAAGAATAGTGGACTACATTACAGCTTCACAGTTTGAAATCACATACTAACTTACTGCCTACTACATACTCAATTGGTATGTACTGCATACTGCCTACTAAATGATCAATTAAGTAAGCCATCACCAGCAGACTGTTCACTCTGAAGTATACTCAGGCAAGGCAGTCATGTGATGCAATCACATGATGGGTCTAACCAGGCCAGCAGCTCCAAACATCTCCGAAAACGTCACAGCAAATTTCCAAACAGGCATTATTTGGATAAACTCACCACATATTGGGGATCTAAATGGTTACTTTCTTGCCTGAAAAAATATTAAAACCTAATGAAGTGACATACTAACAGCTTTTAGTTTGGCTCAAAATCTACACCATTGCATTGCACCATTGTCATTTTGGTTTTGGTTGGTCACAATAATTACGCCCCCAGTCACTGATTTAAGTGGTTCTTTTTTCTAGACCAGCAAAGTGTTGTTGCTGTTCTGCAACCAGTTTTCCTGGCCTAGAGCCAGTTCTTTGGCTGTCGAAACACTAAGAGCTGGTCCGAGATTAGGCACTGGCTCTGAACCGGCCCTCAAACTGCTAGGTGGAAAGGGGTATCTAAGGCAGCAGGACGTGTTTCCAGAGTGTGAAAGGCAATGACTCCACACGGAAAAGATGGCATTGACCATAAGCTGAAACTGGGTCTCAGACCTGCTCCAATGTAAACCAATGGGTGATGTCACATCTTGCTATGTCCATCTTTATATACAGTCTATGGTTCAATACTTTATATACAGTCTAACCTCACTTGCTGTTATCGCCAATAACCATGGGTGTCGCAAAATTAACCATGACTGAAATCTTAAGCATTACAACTTAAAGCAACAATTATTCATATTTGAGAAGCTGAAACAAGGGAATGTTTTGCATTTTTGAAAAATAACTTTCAATTGATTATCAAAACAGCTGTCGATTATATTTCTACTAATCCGCACCATCCACTGGAACCACTGACTAAAGAATTTCAGCTTTTGATTTAATAACTATTACTAAACTGTCCCCCTTTCTTCTACATGGAACGCTGAATGTGTGGATTTACTGTTGTGTATGACAGAGCTTACTCCATAAATGAGGAGGAACAAATTATTTACCAAGCGTTTTACATCAACAGCCAATCCGTCATGTAGCAGTTCATGTTCCATGTTCACAAACACTTTTATCCTTCGTGTTTATTCTGAAGAGTAAATTGTTTCTTCAATTAACACATCCGGGCTTGTGTCACGATTTTAAGTGGATGAAAACGACTAGAGCATGAGTGAATGGAAGATAGAGGGAAAGCGACAGATGTTGGCTCAAGTCACTGTTGCTCCTCTCTCTCTGCCCTGGTGTAAAAGTGTGTGTTCATCCCCTGAATACAGATGGCATTACACAAGCAATCCTCTAAACGGCTGAGACATGCTAACATGCTGGTGTCTGGAATGGCCTGCGTCTATCTCCAGCGCCTTTGCAATGCCAAAAACCTTTTGTTAATCTCACAGCCAAGAGCCTGAGTTTAGGGTATGGTTCAGAAGACATTTCATATTACGTTTTACTAACACTTAGTTCTCCAGTAAATATGTTGCATTGGTTTACCCATTTGCTGTAATGTCGGTGAGAGGAGGGGACAAGCAGTAACTTATGAAGAAAATTGGAGCAACTCTTTGACGCTGCCAGTAGGTAGCCCACATTGAAGAATCAATGTGTAATGGAAAATATTGCTTGAATGCACAATCATCTTAATAAAATTGAATTTGGTCTGGTGTCTCTCCGCTCATCCCCTCCCTCATGCCTTGGTGGTAGATTGGCCTGACCTTATGACAATTAACCTTGAACACTGTAGAGGAAAGCAGAGGAAGGAGCCCACAAGATTTTCAATAATTAAATTATCCCTCCTGTTGCACATCTCGAAGTCCACTGCCACATTCTCTGCCTCCTCAGATACTGATAGATCAATTCTTTGTTGTGCAAATTCCTATTCACTGCATCCTTCCTTACAATTCAGACTGCATTAATGTACAGGGAGCTGCACATGAATACGCAACTACGATATCATTTAATAAGTTTGACATTCTAAATGAGGTGTTATCCATTGTCCCATATGTAATCCAACAAGGGCCACTGCACAGGCAGTGGTACATGTTTCTATGATGACTGTGTAACCTGACAAATCAAGCACAAATCAGTTTGACTCATTAGACGTTGCAATGATGGATTTTTTTCCCATTCCTCTTCAGGAGTGGGAAAAAAATCAGCTACAGTTGCATTTGCACTGTATATGTATGAATGGGAAATTTTTAAAAATCTCTTTCGTTATCAACAGCAACAGATTTGTTGGCATGCAAAGCCAGATTAGATTTTACAGTCCCAGTTGTTGTTTTGCAAAATTTAAGCCCTGAAATCAACTGCGAATTAACTCAGCCTGGTCAAATAAAGATGGACCATTAGAGGGGAGAAAAGACTGGAGAATACTGATTTGCAGTCTTTAACAAAGACTAACATTGCAACACTATGGCAGCAAATGGCATTATGTCATATATCACCTTAGATTAGGTGCACAATTGCCAATGTTTATTCTCATTTTCAGTCAGCACTGACCATGGCTGTCGGTGACTGAAATGACAAACATTATCTTCATTTTGATTTATCATCTGTAGCTCATTAATGTTAATTCCTTAACAGCTAAAATGAAACTTTTGTCTATTGCATGCCGGTGTCTGTTCTCAACTAAAGATTGCCTGTGAGGAAAAAGAAGCATCACTGTGTGACACCACTCTACCACCGTGAGTGGAGTGTGGGCTTTTGTATTTCAACAAGAACGACTCTTCTCGAGAGAACTAATCTAGCTGCTTGCGTCATATCAATTTCACGACAATCTCCAATTTATTTTATGAATATCACATCAATATTTTAATCTTGTCAACATTTAATTATGATTTTCAGACCCTCGAGAAGCTTGTGAAAAATAAGCTGTAAAAGTAAGATGGCTAAATCTGCTATTTCAACATAAATAATCAACATTTCTTCTGCTGCTCATCTAATTTTCAGGTTGTAGCAACAGTACAGGTTGTGGATTCCAATTCAATAAAAAAAAAAAAAAAAATCTATTGAACCCAAACCCTTCCCTTTGAAATGCCTAAACTTTGTGAAAAACTATTTTACAGTAGGTCTTACAGATTTCAAATGAAGTTAAACTTTATAAATGTCTGTGGGGAAATTTCTCCTTGGAACTGTCTTAACTATTTAGAAGTAGTAGCCAGACAAAGACCATGGGCAACCTGCAACTAGATTAGTGCTTAAGGGCTACATCCAACAAGTCCTCCAAATTAAACAGCAAAATATGTTGTTGGTCTTTGCACTCCAGAACGGCACATATGTGATGGATAATTTAATATCTTCTGAACAGCTGTTTTTTTTTTGTTTGTTTGTTTGTTTGTTTTTTCCAGAAAGAAAAGAGCAACGACAGCCCCATGAGTGGCACGTTCATTCATCCAGGTTGAGAAGTGTCTTCACTTAGTCAGGTGTGTAGGTTCATGTTGATGTCTGAGTGAAGTGGAGAGGTGCCAATCACTCAATGAACAACCTACTTGACAAAACAATTGTCTCAAGCTAATGCCTATTGATCACCATGAGTGAGGCAAAACTGTAGGCTGGCAAGCACGCTGGCATAGATCTACTCTGAGGAAAAACACACCATTACACATCACACATAAAAATGGCTATATAGTGGCAGACTCAAAGTCTGCATCCAGCAGACAACATTCCTGTCACACTTGTGACATTTTTTGGGACTTGTATTAAGTTTGAAACTGTGAAGAATGTGAAGAATTTAAAAGAGGTTTGCTACATTTTGCAAAGTAGAAGCATTTTTGAAGTAAGTCAGCCATTTCTGCAGGCCAGTCTTAAATATTAGGAAGGAGAAATTTCATATTTTGGTCAGTAACCACACCTTAAAAGGGCTGCAACTAACAGTTATTTTTGTCATTGAATAATCTGCCAGTTCTTTTCATGATTAATCAATCTAACATTTGGTCAATAAAACCAGAAAATGGTGAAAAACGCACATCAGAGTCCAAGGTGACATTCTCAAATGTCTTATGGTGTCCAACCAAGTAGTACAAAAGTGTAAAATATTAAATTTCATAGTACTGTAAGACCAAGAAAAGCTGCAAATTTGAAATTTGAACCAGCAAATGTTTGTGAAATGAAAAAATATTTAAACAATTGTTTGATTATCAGAATGGTTGCTGATTAATTTTCTGTAATGTTAAACACTTTGATCACCTAATGGGAACAATGTGCTATAAATCCACACCATTATAGTGATTGACCAACTGCAATGTAATCACAAAAATTACTGTCAATGCCCATTTACCTAATGTAAATGAAGTGCTTTTTAATTTGATTGTTAATTGAAGTCAAAGGTCATTTCTAGCAACCCTGAGCTATATGGCTAAGAGTGATAGTATTCTGTAGGTCCATATGCTTTCCAGTATGATGTACGTTTTTCTCTATGACCTTCAGAAATGATCCGTGATGTTGCACACCTTTTCTTATCAGTGCATCTGAAATCCCTTTATTGTTAATGCTAAGCCTCCACCTGTGTCTACAGTTCAAAAAATTATGGCAGGTTTGAAGGTTAACAAGGTTTTCTTTCATCCTACACACTGTTTACACACACACATATATACACACACACACACACACTCAGAAACACATGTACAGGTGTCTCATGGGGCCTCCTTGCAGTGCTACACTTTCCTCTGGATATGCTCAAACAGAATATACGAGCTTGAGGGCTTGGAAGAGGGCCAGACTCGTCTCCTCGATTTTGGGTCATAAACGCGGCCTCTGCCCAAGGACTGCAGGGCCTTTTAAAACAGGGCTCAGCTTGATTGGACACACTTCTGTTGCTCCGTCCCGACTGCTAGCAAGCCAGCTGATCAGAGAGGCAGAACAAAGCTGGTCTCTTACAAGCCAGTCGGCTCTCAACCTCTTGTACAGTAAACAGGATATATGAAAAAAAGACTGTCTTTGCTTCACCACTGCTTGTAGATGGTGGAAACTGCTGTGAGGACAGCAATCCAGTATTATAATAAATAGTATTATAATAAATAAATTCTGTGGGATATATTCAGCTCATTTTAACAGGGAACGCGGCATCAGGATCAGCGATGGAAAGAAAAAATTTAAATTCATGCACTGGGCCAGGAAATGGGGATAGAGTTTCAAGTGAAAGTTATGTTTATGAGTCCCTATGCATTCTGCATACGGCCTCACTCACACTGGTGTTTTGAACGTCTAATTTGTTCATGAATATTACAACGTGCGCCATTTGGCTCATGAATATGAAATAGATGGAACCACAGGCTCTCCCCATAATCAACAGTCGACACACACAGTCCGTCGTCAGCTCTCTAGTTCTGCAGCAGCATTTTCTCTGGTGCATTTAGCCAATCACAGCCAATCATAGCCTTAGCAGAATTTCATTGTTAGTACAAACTGTCTGTGAATAATGTGCAAATACGGTGTCTTTCGTCACCAAGGATATTTTCGTGGATCACAAGCTCTCTCCCTCTCCTGCTGTCTCTCTTTTTCATTCTGTCTCTCTCATCAGCATATTCACGCACAGACAAACACTATTTACAGTGTGACAGCCTTAATTCCCTAGAGTACCAACTTTCTCTAACATGGAGCAAAAAATCTGATTGTAATGTTTTATTTACTGCTGCTGGATAAACAGTGTGCTGACTGTAGAAACAACATTGAAACATGGAGCCGCACAGCTAATGCACCAACAATCCCTGCCCATCCGTTTACCCTGCCTTAAGCCGCATGGCTGTGCTCCAACATGCCCATATGCCCCTTAGCCTAGCTGCTCCACGCTATATTAAATGACTCATGACATATAGTCTACATATCATCATCCCCCAAGAATGAGAAAACATGGCTGGGGGATACTTGTAAGTACACAATCTTGTAAGTAGAGATGTTGATGCTTGTCTGGCTCAAGACATCGTTTCAGTGAAATAAGGTGCAAATTGCACAATAATAATGTTTAGGGCTCAACTGATTTATTGATTGGGACAGTGTGCAGTTTTAAACAATAGAGATGCACTGCACCAGAGTTAGCTCGAAGCTGATTTGCATCCGTTGATTTGCAGGCTATTCTTTGAACAATTGTTTGGTCTATAAAATATCAGAAAATTGTAAAACAAATTTTCTTTCTTTTCTAGAGCCCAAGACAACATTTTCAAATTGCTTGTTTTGTCCATCCAACAGTCCAAAACTCAAACATTTCCCTCAGACTTTATGAGGCTGTACTTAAGCACAGTGGTGCTTTGAGCTAAATGCTAATGTCAGCATGTTAACATGCTCACAATGATAATGCTAGCCTGCTTTCTCGCTTTCCCCCTGATGGTCTGAATAACTCCTGGCTGCATGGTGCTGCTGTTGCGCTGTGCTGCTCTGTCTTGTCTGTCTGTGTGCTGTCAGTGGCCTCTTTTTGCGCTGCAAAGTTATCGGTGACTTTGTTTTTCACTTTGTGAGAAAATGGATGTGTGGCGTGAGAGTGTGTGAAAAGTGTTAATTGCATGAGTCTCACGGTCAATGCATGAGAGTTGGCAGCCCTGTTAATAGCCACATTAAACTTAGAAGAGCCAACTATGATTTGGCTCCTTTGTGTATGTCCCATCTCCACAGCCAAATCCTATCCGATCAACAAGCTAACTTTAGGTGGGCGGGCTGGCAAAATTAGCTAACGCTGACTTGCACATCAGTTCAGTATTTCGGTGACAGTACAATCCTAAATTAGTCTACCAAGCTTATATAAAGTTTGGCTATAAAACACATAGTACAGCTGAGGTTGATAGCAATGTCATTATTTTGTCAGGTATTTGGTCATAAAACAAACTATTGGACAAACAGAAATTTTGGCCTGATAATGGCGCTAGATGAAAAGGGATAAAAAATTTTAAAATTAATCCGTATCAAAATTGGATGGATTACCATGAACTTTGGTACAAACATTCATGTCCCCCTTAGGTTGAGTTGAAATAACTTTGATGATCCCCTGATTTTTCCTCCAGTGCCTTCATCCTGTTAATGATGGAAGCGCTAAATTTGTCCGATACGATACTGGTTTATGATCAAATACCTGACAAACTAATGACATTCCCAACAGGCTCAGCTGTACTTTGTCTTTAATGCTAACTGGCACATGTTATAATGCTAACACACTAAACTAAAATGGTAACTATGGTAACCATTATACCGGCTTAGCATCAGCACGTTTACATTGTTATTGTGAGCATGTAAGCATGTTGACATTAGCATTTAGCTAAAAGCACCGCTGTGCCTAAGTACAGCCTCACAGAACTGCTGGCATGACTGCAGACTCTTAGTCTTGTTTGACATTTTATAGATAATTGATTGAGAAACTGAACAAATCCCTATCAACTATGTTGAAATGACAATTATGACGACTCTAGTTGTGATGTGACCCACTATGGATGCATTATGAAAACATGATGGTTCTTAAATGTTGGTTATTTCCATGTTTTAGTCTATTTAAGAGGCTCCTTTCGTCTTTGGATTGAGATAAACCCTTTCCCTTTTGAAAACCTTTTCAAAACCCATTATATATATATCGACTCAATACATGGCTGTCAAGCTAAAAACAAGACTGTTCTCTTTTCAGCCCCTGGAAAGTTGACATTTTGGAGATATAAAGTTTTCACCTCTGCCTTGCACTCTTGTTCATACACTGTCAGTGAGGAATGAAAAGTGAATGAAAGACTTATTCTCTTGCCTGATTGGACACAGAAACAATGTGTGTATTTCTGTATCCAGGACAGTGATGCAGTCTTATCCAATTAGATGACAGGACCTGCTAAATAAAAACACTGCACTGCAAGTGGTAGGTCAGTTAGTCAAGCAGTGCCATGGTCTCCAACATTATAAACAGGCCCATATTGTTAGTTGTTTTCATTACCAAGGTGTGAATGAGATAAAGACTTGGGACTCCCCTCAGTTTGTGTCTTTATTCCCTGCCTGGATAATTAAAGTCCAAGCAGCAGGTGCTGGTTAGACAAGCTTGCAAAATTCAGCTTCAGATGTGTATTCACAAAGACATTATAGGGAAATGTATAACGGTTACTGAGCTTAAGGTGTAATAAATTTTTAAGTTGGAGGGCCACTGATAATTGAAGAGCTCAAAATGAGTGTTGCAACTAACAATCATTTTAATTTTTAATTTATCTACTGATGACTTTCCTGATTTGATAATGGATAATTTGCTCTATGAAATGTCAGAAAAGAGTGCTAAATGCCTATCAATTTAGAATTTTTCACTTACACTCTTAAATGCTGCATATCCTCACATTTGAGAAGCTGGAACCAGTGAATTTTGGACATCTTTTGCTTAAAAATGACTTAAATGACAATGATAATAATAATAATAATAATAATAATAATAATAACTGACTAATATACCAATCCTTTCAGCTCAATTTGAAACTAAACATAAACACCTAACACACGAAAAGCCTATTTTCCACTTAACCAAAGTGGTCTCTAGTCATGCACATGATTTTGGATACAGTACGTGCTGAGGATTCTGATCCAGGCACTTTTTTTAATGGTTCAGTAACAGCAAAGCCTGATCCATTTCATTTATTTGTTTGCTTTGGGTATTTTAAGTAAGCACTTTGTGGTGTTCAGACAGCTGATGTCTGAACACCACAAAGTGCTTTCTTAAAATACTGATATCATGCAATAATGTGAGCAAGTGACCCACGAGAGAACCAGAGTGCACGAAATGACAATGTGGATCAGAAGCTTTGCATCTATTTCAATACATTTTGCAGGTGAAATACACCTTTGAAATGCTGTTGTTGATCAGAAATATTCATTTAAACTGCAGAATTAATTTCGTGCACAAGAAAGAACAAATCCTGACAGTCCTCTCTCCACAGATATAATAGAAAACTTGTGATGTAGTCTTAACTAACTTAACTAACTTCATCTGTCACATATCGCTTTACTCATTTTAATATGGACATTGTGCAACTGCATTACATAGTAATAAATAGTAAAAACATAAACTAATTGTTGTATTGAATGTGGTATCAGTATATACTCAATAATAGGGCTGTGATTGGGACATCCCTTTCTTCAGTGATGTAAATCAAGTACAAGTTGCCGGAAATAAGTAAACTATCAAATTGTATTGCAACTGTCCTTTAACTACTCCAGCTGCATAGGATACTTAGCCTCATCTTAATACATTTCACAATAAATGAAAGGCACTTTGTGTTGTTATTGAGGATACAAAACACAAAGAATAGCGCCATGAGAGCTTTTCTCTTTCTTTTCCTTTGAATTTGAAGGACAAAATGCTCTTATGAGGTTCACCAATAATGTATTAGTGCATGGCACCAAGGGAACAAGATGTTCTAACGGCCTTGTTCGAGCCCGGAAAACACAGTGGTTGAAGAAAAGTGTTGTCATAAAAGCGGGAAAAAATGTAGCAGAGGCGACTCTGAGCCACACACTAAAGAGGCAATCTTGTCAGCCTTACAAGATTCCCTTCTCGGTTTAGTAGTGTTTGACTTGGCGCCAGTTACTAGGGTTTCATCTTTGCCAATTAAGCCAATCTAGTGTATTCCAGCAACAAGAATCTGCACTGTTTGCCAAAGCATTAATGAACTAGATATTGATTTCATTCTTGCAGTGACTGGTGATTGGTGATTGGTGACGCTCTTCATTGTACCATGAATCGCTGTCTTTTCCTCATGAGTTGCAACATGAAAGTCCATGCATGCACGGCTTTAAGTAATGTAAAGATATTCTCATCAAAGTCATCTGATCTAAATTAACTGGCAGGAGATAAAATGTATATTACTATGTGGGGAATTAGATAACTAGAGGAAAGTGAGAGAGAGAGAAAAAGGAGGGGGACATTGAACGTGAGAGAGATAGAGACTCATCATGACAGTCATCACTTCAGCTATCATCCCTAATTCTCTATGGGAATATCTCAGTAAGGCGGAGTAAATTTGAAGCTGATAAGCAGACAATGAGATTTACCCAGGCTTTGAGGCAAAGCCCTTCCAAGGGCTTGCTTTCACCTACACTAAGTTTGAACTTGACGCATCAAATGGCAGAAATATTACTTTCTTTGGTGTAGGTTGTAACTTGTAAGTGGGTAGCTCATGATATACAGTACATTGCTGGAGTACAAGCAGAGCAGTGAAGAGTTTTGTTTCACAGAGAAAGTAGGAAAGCAATGAAATAGTAGTTCAAAGTGTGTGATTTTTAGTGTTCAAATGCACAAAATGAGTAATGGGCCTGTGGAAGTTGGTACGGTTGTTGGTCATTATGACCAATGATTAAAGATGACTCATTTTAGGCTCAACTTCTTGCACACCACCTGTCAGAAACCTTATAAATGTGATAGTGTTTCATATTATTAAATGTGAACCTCCTTACCAGATATCTCCTATTCATCTTTTAATTATCCAGCCCTAACCATGATCTGTCTTTAACCATACCGTGGTGTTCATGCACAGATACTGTATTGTAGAAGGTGCACATTTTTCTAAAAAAAAGCTTGGATGTAATTCTGGGTTATGCAGAATCATTCAATATTAAAGTTGTTGTCTGGAAATAGGATTTAATTATCTTAACATATGTTTCTCTAGTTTCTGTTTCTGCTCATTTCAGACCACAGACCAGTCATAGTTGTTTCTGTCAGTTAAAAGAATATTTCATCAGTACTAGTATCAAATCCTTACTTTTTAAAGATTTTGTATCTTGCTTCTTCAGGGTGGTTTGGACTCACCGCTGTAACTATAAATTAAAACAATGAGACAGGTTCACATGTGAAACAAAGTATCAAATTATCCAACAAAACTTTCAAAACCTCTCCCTCAGTTTAATCTTCTTCTACAGTGTCCATCCATATTCTGTTCCAAACACTCACTGCTGCCATATTTTGGCACATATACGATTGTTTGGAACAGACTGACCACACAGATGGACAGAGGAGAAGTAGATTATGCTGCAGGAGTCTTCTAAGAAGTTTTGTATGGACATTTTGATACTTCTTGTTGCCATGCAGGCAACCGTGACTCTGGTTTGTCTCTTGAATCCATCGTGACAGCTGTGAATCCAAGCTGCCGTACTCCTTGAAGGAACAGGATCCATGTTACATGAATGCTTTGGGAGAAAAGTAAACATAGGTTTTCAAGTTCTTTATGTTACAGATTAATATTGAAATATTTGAACACTTAGTGGTGTGTGTTTTAAGTAAATTTTAAGTATTCCAAATCACTTAGACAAATAAGTTAAATGTTTTGTTGTGTACCTTTGACCTTGTTTGTCTTAGCTGAAAAATGGCCTCAAAATAGCCTTAAATGGACAGTTTAACCTAATTATCATTTTCCATGACCATTGTATGTCAACTGTTAAATGTAAGGTTTGGTTAATTGTACATTCAGGGTTGGATTGCATTTTCCTAAATGTGAATCCAGTATCAAATCCCATCATAAAATCTGAACCCTGTTCAACCCCCCTTTTAGGTTTATCTATTAGCAATTTAAAGTAACATAAGTTATAAAGATTTTAAAATAAAAATAATAAATATATACTCTGACATCCCAACAATTAACTTTTTTTTCCAGGTAGATTACATTCCACATGGCACTGATTTGGTAAATTGCAGGCCAAGAGACGTCTAGACATCTGGATTAACCCTTTAACACTCACATTTTGAGGGGTGGTCAGCCTGAATTAAAACAGTTTGACTATTTTCAACCAATAGACCATTGCAATAAATTTGGACATTAAGTTTTCAAGGATTTATTACATCGGATTCAGGTATAAGGACACCATATTTGAAAGGGTTAAAGGAATAGTTTGACATTTTGGGAAATAACATGTAATATCTCATTTGTTTCATCTGTTCAAAATCGGAAGTGTAAAATTGACAAGTTGTAGTTTTTTTGTTATGACTATTTCTTGGCGGAGTGCAGTTACTTCCTTTTGGGAGTAACTGCAGTTTTTTTTAGATGTCTATGTCACACACATCAATTCTTAGTGTTGTTAGTCAGGACCTTCTTCACATTGAAATATAGTTAGTTAAGTACTATCAAACAGCGGTTATATGTAACCCAAAAATATAAAATACTTTTATTTTTTTGAACCAAATTTAGCCCAGTTTTAACCTTGACATCTAGACATCTTTTGACTTGCAAATCAAATCAATGCTCACTGTATTTCCTTTTCAGTTACATGATAACCAGAATGTGTTTTGACAGTTTTTGCTAATAAAATAGATGGTGGAGATAAAAGATTTAAGAAAAGATTTGTTTGACTCTGAACCTAGTGAATGATTTATCAACTAGCTATCAGTAATCAACCCTACACATTGCCAGGAAATTCCAATGTTCATCTGTTATGATGTGTGTTGATTTTATTCATATTCCTACTCTCTAAAGAAAACTTTTCAAATGGTACAAAAACAGCAGTGAAAGTGCTCTATAAAAGCCACAATTGCCTTTAGGACATTGTTTACTGTGATTATGCATTCTTCAGAGCAGTAGGCGGTGCTCAGCTGTGCCTCACATCACAGCACCACTGTACCTATAATCACAGAAAATAATGTTGACTTGAGCATTATTTCTAAACTGTATATATATATATATATATATATATATATATATATATATATATATAGGTTGCTGGTAATCTGTAGAGGAATCTATAAAAGGCATTATGGCATCTCAGAAAGTGGCTGGTTGCTGAAGAGGCAAAAACAAGGTACCTGTAACCTGAACATACTCTTTCTATTAGAGGCTCTCTCTGGAGTTGATGGCTGGTTCCTGCTGCAGGCCTCCACAGACACATAGTACACAACACAGATGGTGAGATAAAACACCAACGGCTGCAGTCAAAACAGTGAATGTGTCATAATGACATTTGTGTCATAAGTTATGATTTTTCGCAGACATCAACACTGTCACTCTACATAAGGGACACTGAACGACAATGAACAGTAGTGGGTCCACAAGCACACAGACTCAGATACAGCCTCTTCATACATCAGCACATTAATATTTGTTGATTTAGAAATGCAGACTCATGAATGACACAGAGCAGGATTCACTGAATAATCCTCTTTCTGGTGCACAAAAGCATAACTTAAGCTGCTACAGTGAATCCTAAGTCTCTCCAGCCTGGCATACATTGGACTCTTTCACACCCGAGCAGTCCAACTCGTTCAGATTGGTCTGTCTCTTGACTCGACACAAACACATGTTTTGTGGAGGTACTACTGGAAAGATACAGAGCGCTATCTATCAAAATGGAGCCGGCTAGAAGTCAGACTAATCTCAAGCTGCATCCCGCACGCTTATTTATGTCACACAGACACATACTGTACGTATACATACAGAAATGCACACAATCCTTCTGTATTAGTTAAGATAAAAAAGCACCAGGCCTGGGGGGACTGTGCTGTTTTTCACTTTATCCAGACAGAACCTCAGCCATAAATTATCGCCACTCCCAGCACCAATCCTCATATCACACAGTGAAGTATGCAGAAGGCCAAGACGACAATATAAATTGATGAAACAACAAAACAGTGCCCCAGTATAGTAAAGCATATCCCTCAAAAACACTGACTGTCCCCATCAATCGCCAGAAGCATAAGTGCAATGGAGAAGATAGTAATTTGAATGTGAATCAGCATTTTTGTTGTTGACAGGTTGAATCTCAAAGCTTTCAAACATAGACATTAATCTACCCCTGTTCTTAGTATCAGCAAAGAAAGATCTGTTGTAGCTTAACAAACACCATCATTATACAAAGAGGTGATTAGGCTTGTCAGGAGGTTACTCAGTCTTTTTCTAAATAAAAGGGTGAAGCAAGACCAAGTGAGAAAGATATTTTGAATCTAGGGATGAAACAAATGATTATGTTCATTATAGATTAATCTCCTGATTATTATTATTTTTGATGGATCAATTAATTATTTAGTATATAAAATGCCAGAAAATATGAAAAAATGTTGTTCACAATTACCCAGAGCCCTTGTCGATGTCTTCAAATTGCAATGCAAAGCCCAAAGGTGATCCATTTTCAATGGTATAAAACAGTGAAAAGCAGCTAATTCTTACATCTAAGATGCTGGAACTAGATAATGTTTGGTATTTTGCTTGAAAAGATACTTAAACTTAATTTTTGTTCATTTAATTGACGAATAATTTCAGCATTTCTTAAATCCAACATTTCTTACTGGGCTGCAACAACCAATACCAGACACAGACTTGGCTGCAGCACCAGTGAACTGTTTTTGTGGCTGACCTATAACTGAAAGAGTTTAGGAAATTAATTAGAGATGATATTTTGATTGACAGTTCACTTGACATCAGAAAGAAGGAAAACACATGCAGATTATTCCACACAGGTGTGCTACTGGTCCTTCAAATTACTCAGTGATTACTATCCCACCGTGCTTAGTGTTGCAGACAAAAACCCTGGGCAGATCCAGTTTTCTCATTATTTTGGCTCCAGTGGCTCAAACGACAAATCTGTGACTTTTATAGTGGGCTGACTGTTGAAGTACATTTTGCTGCTGCTGCCACTGTGATTCACAACATTCAACTTAATGATGTTTGATGGTTGAAAAATGTGGCTTAGGTGATGATGGCATGGAAATGTGTTAGAAAGACATAACCACCTGTGAAGAATAAGCACATATGGTTCTCAACTGTGATGTCAGTGCATTATTTCCAGATGCAAAAAAAACAAAGAAAAAAACAGGCACTATGAATCAACTCACTACAGATGTCTAAGGTGTAAGAAGGCAGCTCGTGACGAGAAATTTAGAGAGCAATATTATGTCGGAACTGCATCACATGAATACCTTATTATAGGAAATTTACCTCTTTTATGCATCAGGTTGTGCAAGAACAAAAGCAGTGGTTTACTGAGGAGGAAAAAACATTTGATGGTTAGATGAGTCACTGTTCACCCTGTTCTGAACCAGTGGTTGACTACATGTGTGTCACGCATGAAAAGAAATTTATTCGCCCAAGTGCTTATTTCCCACAGTGAAGGCTTCTGTCAGAGCTGTTCTGGTGAGTGGTCCTGGCATGGTTTACATTGATTTGGTCCCTTAGCAGGCAGGTAAATGCCAAAACCTACAATGCCTGTCAGCGCGATCACATTTCTTCTGCTCTGGTGTTTCTATCCTGATGAGGGAGGATTATTACAAGGTGACAAACCCAAATCCACAAGGCATGACAGGTCCCAGAGTGGTTTGCTAAGCATGGAAATCATGTTTATCACCCTGACAGTAATGGTGACCAGTTCTCAACCAAGCAGAGCACTGCAGTTACTCTAGGAACAATATTGCCGACCACCTTTAAAGTTCAAAAGATGTTATTTCTTGTGAAAAATAGTCAAATTTTTCTGGTTGAGCTCCAGGCTTTCTCAGAATCTCAAAGGCTCAGTGTAGCAGCTCAGATGGCTCATGGTGGCCCAATGCCTTATTGAGACACTTATTAGTGTGGCTTTCATTTTAGCAGTATGTTACAGTGCACAGAAATAACAGGATACTTTAATGTTTCCAACCTAGAACTGAATGTAATTCAAATTATAAAATTCAATGTGAGAGGACTAATTAATTGATGGGGCATAAAAGTTTTTGTGGTGCAAAGGAAGTGTGATGCATTTTGTAGCTACAGACCATATTACACATTAGTGTAATATGGTCACATATTAATATGGTCACACATTTTAATACTTTCAAACTTAAATGACAATAATATTCTATCTAACTAATAACTATCTAGACATTTAATTAGTCCACAGATACTACTGACAGAATCCTTTACTGAAATGCCCTTGCATTTGCAAATTACTCAATTAATCAGTTAATTATTAAATGCCAAACCTAATCAAACAGGCTATAGGTGAAAAATAATGGGTATCCTATGCTTATGTGTGCATACAAATATGGTGCTGACCCTACATTCTTAAACACTCCAACTGTGTCCTTCATTTTACAGGCAGGTCATAAAATCACCAGATGTGTATATGGAAGTGTACACTTGAGGATGAACCAGTCCAGGTTTAAGTGGAATGCTTTTGGTTGCAGCAGCACTAGCGATTTCAGATGTGATGTCTGCTCCAAATGCAGCTCCCTCTAACCATTTCAACCAACACACAAGTATTTTGAGCAGCAGGGCATTTTCAGCACCTCGCACTGATGGACAGCTCCTATTCAAATCTCAAAAAAAGGTTGTATTGCCAAAGCAACAACACTAAGACTTGACAGTTTAAAATTTAAAATGCACCCTGTACTTCTGGTTAACCGGTTCAGACTGTGGTGAGGAGAAATGACAACATCATTTCTGCTTGAGGTGTATCACCGGGGTGGCTTGCTGAGGTTTTGCAGACATACTGGGTCAACACGCAGTAGCACAGAGAAGAAATGTGTACCAGAGGTTGAGCATGAGCACATTCTGTTAAATAAAGCTTGACCTGAAGCTTTCGCGATGCCACTTTCCAACTCAAAGCACCCTTCCTGTGGGCCAGCCTGCCCACCTGGCCAATCCGGCGCTCTTTTTGCTGCAAACGTGTATGCTGAGAATACCTGAACTGAATTTGAATTACCATATGACGTAGGCCTTTTTCTAGCAGTAATGTCCTGCTGGCAACAGGGAGTACCACAGAACCATACAGTCCCTACCGAGCGCTAAACACACAATTTGTTGCACCAGCTACCCCCCCCTCCCCCCCACTATACCTCCTCAACCCCCATTCTGTCCCTATCTATCTTTATCTACATCTATATATCTCTCTATAAATCTCATACAGACATTCAGACCCACACACAGTCGCTCACACACTAAATAGGATGCGACAGCTATCACAAAATACCTACAGAGATGAAAAAAGGACATGACAGAAAATAAAAAGTATCTTTCCTTACATTAAAGTCTACGATGAAACCACAAATCACGAGTTAAATGGCGGTGAATAATCGGTCTGCGTGAGAATATACAGCACAGTTCTGAGCATATCGCGCCAGACACGGGCTACATTGGACTGAATTCAATCAAATACTTACGCATTTTCTCGAATAAATAAAATCGAGTTTGAGAGCAGTGTAGGAAAAATCAGCAGGGCCCCGGTCCCCGTTTTCAGGATTTGCAGCACAAGCGAGGCACAAATCTCCATGTGAAAAGGATTGGAGGCTGCTGCAGTCCGCGTCTCTCTCGATCACAAGTCAAGATGCTCGCCTGCGAAAAATGCCAAACATTGAGAAAGAGTTGCGTTGATCTGCGGTGCGGCCACCATTCCCTCGGATGTAATGAGCGCCGATGAAAACCCTCAGCGGACCAGCAGTAGCCCCCCTGGACTTGAAGATATTCCTCTGGACTGAGGAAGGGGGAAATCCTGCAGAGTTTTTGACGGGGATCGAGTCTATGAAGGCCCCCCTTTTCCCCAAACCAGTCAAGTCCAAAATTGACTCCCACCGGTGGTTTCCTCTTTGAAAAATCGCCAAATCAGATTCGACCAAAGAAACAAAAGGGAGAAAGAAAAGAAAAAAGAAAAAACACTAACCAAAGTGGACTAATTTTTTTTTGATTTGGCAATCTGGCTGTTTTTTTGCGCGGATCATTCCCCCCCCAAAACAAATTTCAGGATCAGTTTACAGACATGGCAATTAACAATTACCTATTTAAAGCATTGATGATAAGGTCAGAGCAGAAAGGGGTGCAGAAGCGTCCTACAAAAAAAAAGAAAGAAAAAAAAACCTGAGAACGCCTATTGGATCAAATTAAGGATATCCGTCCCACTGCAACCATCGCAAGCGTCGCATCAGGACAAATGGGGTGCCATAGGCTGCTCTAAAAATCGCAGAGCATACAGTAGGGATTTTCTACCAAGTAGAATGGGAACAATCCGCGGGATGCTATTTCCCCCCCAAGAGCAATCCGGTGTATTGATTATATAAACGCGGCTATAAGTAATAATTCCTCTTGTCAGTGAGAGTGTGTCCGATCCGGGTGGTGTGGCAGCAGAAGCATCATCCGTGTGTTGCAAATAAAGCGGGTTTTTTTTTTTTTTTTTTTTTTTTTTTTGCCACCGGCTCCTAATGGTTCCCCCGCTCGCTGCAGTCCATGACTTGAATAGCGAGCACGTTGAAATCACGGTCTCCAGGCACAGATCTGTCTTGCGCGTGTGTGCGTGAGTCACGTGTGTGTGTGCAACTAAAGTGTAGGTAGGTGTGCGCGTGTGTAGGCGTGAGCGTAATCCTGTATTGCCCAGGGACCACTTTAACTTTGACCACTTTGCCTGCGCGTCCATCTGCCCATTTAAATCACCCAGCGGTCGTTAATTATCAGGGATCAATAGCATTAACGCATAAAGCCTAGATCTGATGTCTTTGAGTGTGTGTTTGTGCGTGCATGCGCGCGTGCATGCGTGATTCAGTTGTTGATGAGGTATGGTTGCCACCTACAGGCGTTAGTAGGCTGTCTATCCAGTCATCCAAAACGGACCATTTCCACTGTCTGCATCCACAAATAAATCCACATTTTAGGTCTTATCAGGTCTCCCCCACATTAAAAGCACAGACAGAATATGTGAATGTGTCTACCGTGTTAAAATCTGACACAGAAGCTATAATGATGGGGCTTTAGTCACACTGTCTGGGACATGACATTATTTCCCCACCTGCTATTTTCAATTAGCATGTTTACGTGCAACCAATTTATCCCTTTTCCAAAAGCTGTCTCATAGCAGACAAAAGTAACCCAGGCAACCTCTGCGTGGCTGCAACCTACTTACTGATAGCCTTTACTGATGGTCTGCATCCACTGCAAAGACCAGTATGGCAGCACTGTAGGTGGGGAGGTTTAGTGACTTGAAGACCTGCAGATAGACAAGTGAGTGTGCATTCATTTGATCTGAGCTGAGCAGCCTGTCTCATTAGATGACATAATGGGCCGCAAGTCGGCCACATGACAGAGTGGCTCCTGGTCACTGAGGCTATGAGCTTCTTTATGAGACTGATAGAGGCAGAGAGAGAGAACAAAGATGATTATAAATCACTAATATTGGCAATGTATTACATGGTGTTTTGATCACACACAAAAATCTAATGAGAGCTGAGGGAGAGCCTATGAGTAATTGAAATCACCAAAGTAAGAAACGCAGCCACTCTATCTGGCAGGTAACGAATCCAAGGAAAAAGCTGAATAAATGAGTCTATCTGTCTGTCTCTAACTAACTAACTAACTAACTAACTGACTAACTGACTAACTGACATGCAATGTATTCCATGACTGTCATCTACTGAAGACGAATATACTGTATATCTTAAGGGAGGAAGAAATTATCCAATGTGTTTATTTACTGCATAATGAAAAGCTTTCAGTTTCAGAGTTTTAATATACAGCTTAGATGAAAAAGTGCGTGTGGGAGGATCATAATAAGAAATAAAGCCACAGAAATTGATCTCTGACTGAATCAAAGCTAAATAATTAGCTGATTAAAGATCAACTCTGTCCTTGTGCTTCTATTTGTCATTGTTGACAATACGCCATTAAAATGTCATTAAATGACAAAGTGAGTGATAAGGTCTTAAACTGGTGGACAGTGCAAAATCTGATGCTGGTTCATAGGTAGTTCTCAAGTCCCATTTTTAATCAGTTAACATTTATCCAATTTGGGTCAAGTCAAGTCAGTTTTATTTGTATAGTCCAATATCACAAATCACAAACTTGTCTCAGGGGGTTTTACAATCTGTACAGCAATACAACATGCTCTGTCTTTACACCCCTGATTTGAATAAGGAAAAACTCCCCTAAAAGAAACCCTTTAACAGGGAGAAAGATGAAAGAATATTGAGTATCTTGAACTGAAAACGTTCCAACTGTACACACTAATAAAACATTTCACTGCTTTCTCCACATCTCCTGAAATCAGGACTTTCCTCCTCATGCATAACTAAAAGGGTAGCTTGTCAAAACACAAGTCAATTTCACATAGATTAAATATAATCCAGGTCTAAGAAGCTAAATCAGTGCAAATCTTATCCGAGAGAATTTTCATTGCCTAGGATGAAGTCAGATCCCGGTGTACGAAACGGGACCTTTGTGGGTTTCACATCACCTTTATTTATGTATAATTGGACTTCAGTATCATTTTTCATACGTTGCACGAACATAAATGGGGTAACAGTTACATAATTATAAACGACTTGCACACTCTCTCCTACAAACACCCAAGATACATTTGATATATTTTTTCTTATCAGCATTTTATGCACGCTTTGATGAAATATGAATTTTAATTCCTCGAGATCTCCTGAGCAGAAAAAATTAAAAATAAAAAGTGTAGAGAGCAAGGGGAGGGAAGCACATCCTATGTTGCTGTAAATGAAAGCCTCAGCAGATCTGCACAAGCAAATCAATGTCAACCACATGCTGGTTCAACAATGTACCCCTTCATTACAATGTTTTTCATACGAGGACAATATAAATGTACTGTATGTGTTATTTAGCCCTATTTGCGTCCGTGCAACAGCAACACTCAGTGTCAGTGCCAAAGACCTCCAGCCCACTGATGAATTCTGGGTGGCAAATCAACACATGGAGTTTGAAGCATATTTGACAGCTTGACAGCTTCTATTACTTCTATGTCTTATGCAAAGATGAAAGTTGGAAATTGTTGAGGCCATGCTTGTATTCCTATGCATTTGTCAGTTTTGCAGTTAATAGAATCTTGTTGCAGATTAATAACATTTTTGACTGGATTCATTTCAGTTCTCGAATGTATATAGATAGATGTGTGTCTTCACTTTGGTCTTCTTAATGTAAATACAGCCAGATGGATTTTAAATTACAAGTATTTTAGACAAAACCGTCACACTATTAGCAAAAAGCACAATGTGTAGTACATTTCATAATTTTCACTGAACTTGAAATAGTTTATATATGACATACATATGTGACAAAAATGAGAGAGAATATTGAAAATTGAAAACTTTTTTATGCTATATTCAGTCTTTTGGGAGGAAGAAGGTTCTTCTCACTAACTTATTTAGACATTCTGGCTTTAGAGTCTGTCAAACAAATTGAAGGACACAGATGGGAAAAGCTATGTAAAAGTGTTTAACAAATTATGGGCAGAGATGGCTTTAGTTGATTCTTTTTATCCTCATTTTGGTCCATAGCCACTTTTCTGTCAAAATAGATTTGGCCTCTATATTTCTTTCTCTCTGTGAGACACCTCTTTTCCTTCTTCTTCCTTTTCTATTTCCTTCCATCAGTCTTTTGGGATTGTTGGATCGGCTGCTGTGGTAGCACATGTCCCAGACTGCTTTCTGGGACAAACTTCAAGAAGCCAGGCTGGAAAAAAAGATGGAAGGGAAAATATGGAGAGAGAGAGAGAGAGAGAGAGAGAGAGAGAGAGAGAGAGAGAGAGAGGATCCTCTAGCGCTATGGAGCCTCTTCAATTATTCAAATGGCCGCTGTCCCTCTGCACTTGTTCTCTCTCCTTGGTTTGAATATTAAAATGGCCGCCCCCAAAGAGACAGATATCCAGAAGATGAAGCCCACGCAGAGAGCAAAGGCTGAGTGTGCTTGACTCCTCACATCCCCACCACAGCAGTCGATGAACGGGAGACTATCTGTGCAACTGACTGCATGACTTTGAAGAGGGAAGTATTCCTGTCACGTTTGGCCTAAATTCCATTAAAGATAGGCTGAGGGACTGCGTTATTAGTATCAAGTAGAGCATGCTACCTGTACCCCAGCAGGCGGGAAATGCCCACTACTCTCAGAAGTACACAGTGAAGTAGTAACTGAGTTCCTGATCCTTCATTTCAAGGCTCAGACTAGTCACCACAGTTTGATGAGATTTTGTGACTGAACTTTGAAGATTATAAAGGATTATGATCCTCTCTTATACATGCAGCTTGGTTTGGACATCACCTGCGTTGCTTAGATTTGGGCGACCTTTGTTTGGTTAGATTTTGGTATTAGTTGTTAAAGGGGACATATCATGCACATTTACAGGTCTATATTTTTAATTTGGGGCTCTACTGGAATATGTTTGTATGATTTACAGTTCAAAGAACTCCTTTTTTTAATTCATACTGGCCCTTTATGCAGCCCCTCAGTTCAGCCTCTGTCTGAAACAGGCCGTTTTAGCTCCTGTCTCTTTAAGGCCCCCCCCTCCCGATGAGCCCACTCTGTTCTGATTGGCCAGCTCTTGCTCCTTCCCCATGTGAGACTTCCAGCGGTTCCAGAGGCTACATCAACAAACCATGCAACAAACTATAGTAGTAGGATTTCACCACTTTTTCTCATTCTTTACTTGAAATGTCAACTTCTCAAATATATCTGTGCATGTTCCAGCCTGAATCCAATCCGAAACATGCATGTGGACAGCACATAGAAAAACCTCCGCAACCAAGGCTGTCAAATGGAAAGCCAATTATGGGCATGATGAGCCGACTTCAGCTTGTTGGCAGGTTGATAAAAATGTTGCGAACAAAGAAAGAGTTTTCTTTGCTGAAGCCCTGGTTTTTTCTTGCAGAGAGAATTTTTTTATACATTAACCTCAAGTTTTGGAACTTTGACCATATTTAGCATAGATATCTACAGAAGTATAATGCAAAAAAAAACCTGCTCTGTTTTCTGAATTAATGAGATACTTCTTCCAATCCTGACTGCGGTAACACAGCCATCTGAATTTTGTTGCGCCTAAAGTAGTGTAATTATGGTAACGACGGCCTCTGAGCGAGGTCCTGACAGATACATATACATGTTTTCTTTCATGTACTTTCTGTCATGAGGTGCCTGCGCAAAGTCAACAAACTAATAACAATACCATCTATATTACTTTAAGACACGAATATCAAACCAAAACTGAAATAAAACTGGATTAAACAGAAGAGGTGGGACATGTTCACTTCAAGCTCTCGAGTACGAATGAAAGCTTCTCTTGGGATTTTGAAGTATCTCGTTAATTCAGAAAAAGAGTGCAGAATTATTTTTCCCATGAAAACTTTTCTCAGAATTTCCTAGATAATTATCTCATTAATTCAGAAGAACAGGACAATTTTATACAATAAATACAATAAACTGTATTACGCTTCCGTAAATATCTGACATCATAACAATAAATAAATAACAGAAAATCACAAAAAGCATAAAATACTTTCCAGAAAAAATTACCTGGTTACAAATTCTTAAAATTTCATCTACTTGGTCTCCATCATTGAGAAAACAGAATCAATGAATATTCCAACATTGTTTATTTCAAAAGTTTAGCTGCTGGACACAAGATGTCTCCTAATTCCCTGAAAAGTCTATTGTCAATGCGCAGCATGTGCCCTGGAGGTTTCAAGTTTCCACATCATACTTGTTCGAATTGCATAGTGGACCTCAACTGGCTCGAAAGTACTTGTGATGTCACAAATCATTCTTGTAGGTGCACACATTAAACTGATTTAAGGTGAGAATAGAGAATCTTTCCCACTTCAGCAGATGAATGTGAGAATAGCCTTCTAACGTCAAACTCTGCACATACATCAGTCTGCATAGTGAAGGTCAAACATCCCAGAGAAATACAAATAAGCAAAACACATTTTTGATTAGAGAAGCTCTTTAAAATGATTTGTTCCATATATTAGACAGAATGAAGTAAATCCAGATAATCAGGCTAAAACTAAGAGTGGCTGTAGTTCAAGTGGGAGAGTGGGGTGACCGGGTTAGGGCAGTTATATAAGTATATTCACATATACTTAAGTAAAAGTAGCCATACAACAATGTAAAGTAGTAATAGTAAAAGTCCTGACTTTCCATGACCCTCCAGAACAGCTTCAATGGAACTTGGCAAACATACTCCAAGTCTTTGTAGTTCTTCATTCTTCCAAAAGATATTTCTTCATTTGGTGCTTTGATGATGGTGGTGAGCACTGATTTACGCATCGCTTCAAAATGTCTATTAGGTATTCAATTCATCTTGAGATTTGGTGACTGTCATGGACATAGGATGTGATTCACATAATTTTCATACTCATCAAACCGTTCAATGACCGTTCAATGACCCCTCATTACCTGTATCATCTGTATCTGTACATATATAAATATATATATATTCCACATTCATTCAGGTTTTTCATTTAATTTGTCACCTGTTTGGTTGTTAGGGTTACAGGAGAGAGGTACATCTTACTGCTTTGATTTGTTAGTTAATGTGACCAAATATAAACTCCCCTCAGTTAGAACCCATGACATTTTATTATGTACTCTTTCTTTCTTTCTTTCTTTCTTTTTTTTAAATTTGTTAGTATTCAGTGATCACAGTAACCAGCGTAGGAGGATAAACCTTAATGGACAGTGTTTCCTCTCATTACAGCAGTTCCAGATAATTGAAGTGGCATTTCTGTGTATGCATATTACACTAAAGCCCCTTTGTGGATTAAAGAAAAAATAACTCAGCTGGTGAAATGGCCGTGAGGGCTGTACAAGTTTACACTCTGAACTGGAATGGAAAGGTGCCAGTTCAAGATGCTCCCGAGGGTAACAAGACCACTTCCTGTTTTAATGTGAAGCCAAACATTTGGTAGAAAGGTTTACATGTCAGTAGACAATTAATCTTTGGGAAATTATGTTTTTTTTGTTAGTAATAACATCAGGTTATCTGGAGTGTACAGTATGTGCAGACCATGTTATTAGTGTCAAGAAACATCTAGCAGTCATGCACAACATCTTATTCTTTATTCCTCTTCTTTTTAGAGGTTATAAAGGCTCTAAAGTTATCTGTATATAGGTCAAAGAAAATCATTCATTGACATTCTTTGCTATTAAATTGGAACTTCCCTCCCATATTGACCTGTTGACCTCCATGGGGTTGGTCGCAAAAGCTTAATTTCTTAGAGGCCTTTGTGACTGATGTGGAGGGGAAGAAAAAAAAAAAACAGCTGACGACTTCTTTTATACACTGAATTAATTTGAAGCAAAGTTAAGTGGGGAAACTGGGTGAAAAAATATATCTATATCAAGACTCAACAGCTACAGTCTATTGTCAGGTCCTTTCACAGCACCAATGTGCTTTAAATCAGTGATATCATCAGTAAGGTGTACTTCGGAGGCACATTTTTCACCATAGACATCAATATGTGTAATGAATGCAGCTGTATCTGCAGCAGTGTGATTTTTAAATCTTTCTGGTGGGTACTTTACAAGGAGCTACAGGCCTATTATGCAAACTACTCTGTTTTTTGTGACACATTGTGCAAGTACAAAAGTAAAAGTACAAAAGTGAGGGAGAGAGAGAAAACGAGGATTAAAAAATGATGTTTTAGCCCTTCTCATAGGTTCTAGGCCAGATTATTTTAGGAGCAGAGAAACAATGAAGAGTTATGTAAAGCTGCCTCCACTTCTATGCCATGCCAATATGGATACACTGGCACATCGTCAAATACGCTCCGTGTTCCCGACGTTGTTGAACACCGCTGTCCAACAGGCCTTGTTTCTCCAGAATACATTATTTTGATTAATTACACCAGGTCCCCATTGAATTTGAATGACCTCCAAAAGAGTGTACCAAGTCTTGTCATGTGACTTCCTGTGCAGGCCCAGATTTCTATAAAGCATGATAATGAGGCTTATTAGCATAAACATGAAGACAAAGAGGAGCTTCTAAAATGGGCCTGGCTGTTATATCTCTTATCTGGTAACTTTCACGACAGTTTTACTGCCTCACATGAACCTGCATCTCAGAAAGACAAGATGCATGAGGGGGGTGATAAATGCAAATACTTTAGATGGTGAGGACTGCACAGGGACAGCAGTTAAGGGAAATTTAGTGTGTCCTGTTATTTTGTCATAAACGCAGTAGCATGTCACGATAAAGAAAACTAGAGCCCACTGAGTAATGACGCTTCCCTGCGTGATCGGCCTGTGCAGCGGTGAGAAATGACAAAATCATCTCATTACGTGCGCTCTTGTTATATTTGATCCGTAGGGTGCAATCCTGAGCCCTATGCATAAAACACCTTTACAATGAGAAATGCTCTCAAGAGTTACAATTATTAGGAATGTAAAAGAAAAGGTGTTGAGTAATAAATTGATTCATTTGATGAGATTTGAAGAAATGTATACTAGATCTTAGTGTCTTAGGTCTGAATTTTCAATTCAGGGTTGAGAATATTCTCTATACCCCTATCGATATCCTGTGAGAAAACCAAAAGACATACACGTGTATTTATGACTATATAGATCGAGCTGCAGATTAAGATACTGCTAGAGCTCCCGCAGTGGCAGTTCAATGTCTTTCAGAATGGACAGCGGGTGTCATAAAGGACTGAAGCAGTGACCTTCCATTTGTAGGATTGCCTCTTACAACCCGAGCCAGTCTTCTGCAACATTGATTTCTCAGCACTTACGCACTGAATTTTGAATCTTATCTTACAGCAAATATAATTTTGAATGCCAGACACATTTGTGTTCAAAATCAATGTAAAATCTGAGACTAGTGGACACTATTTAGTTGTCTTGGTGATAAAATTTCCACCTTTACAAGACTATTTTCTCTCCTCTGAAATCCTATAAAATGCCCGGTGAATGACAGATATGATCAGGTGCTTGTATTAATCAATACGCAGGGTCTGATGTTACAGTCTTGTGTGCCATAATCCAGTCTGAGGCATCCATACAGAAGCCCAATTCAGATGTCAGGAGAAGGATATACACACCTAGAAATGGTTACTGGGCTATAAATCTAAGTGACAATCAGACTGGCCGCACAATTCATTATGTAACCGACTAATCTAACTGCTACATTCACCAGCCAACTAATTTAATTAATAGAGGTTATATATCCTGGGTTATCAGATATGCTCTCCTTATTGCAGACGTTATGTTACTATCAATGCTACCATGCTCAATTTGTCACTGATACTCGATTCCTTCTAAATCAGTATTTTTTTCTGTCGGCGGGTAGGTGAGGTTTGTGGAATGACTAAAGACCACCTGGAGGCCTTCTCACAAATCAATACCAACCTCATGGTCGACGTTATCTCCTAAGGAGGAGAGTTAAGATTGATTGTCGTTAAGCACTTTACAGGATGGAAAGAGGATGAGGACGGATCATAAAACGCCCACGCACCACCTACCCATCTCTCTCAGCTGCAACAGAGTGCAGCCAATCAATAGAAGCAGGATCAGCAAAAAAATAAATAAATGAAAAAAACAGTGAAGAAATAAATATCAAAATAAACAAGGCTAAAATAGTAAAATAAAAAAAATAAGTGACTGTACATAAAATTGAAAAAAAAAATCTGTGGCCAGAAAATGATAAAATACTGTTTTTCAGAGTGACTATAAGCAGAGATCTTGTTTTAAATGCTGCCATGTTAATTTGAGCCGATTGCTGTTGGACTGATTAGCATTATTATGAGTTTGTGTAGCTGGTGGAGAGTGTGTGATTGTGAGTGTTGGAGGAGGAGGTTTGAACCCAGCGTCTCTTTGGAGTTCGGAGGGGGGAGTCGGACCTCAGTGTATTCATGACATGAAAAGACAAAGAGGCAGATCTTAAAATTAAACAACTGTGGCCCTGCAGCTCCAAACGATTAACAGCAAAGTAGGAGTATTAGCTGAACTTACTCAGGAGGTACCACAAATATGCGCAATGGATCATTAGAAAATGCAGGCTGGATTATGATACCATATTAAAGGGTAGGAGGTGAGGACTCTTCAGTAAGGTTATTACTATGTACTAACAGATTTCGTGCACATAAAGTTACATATTACTGTAAATATGCTCATTCATAACTAAAAGGATGTCATGTTTTTATTCCTTTTATTGCACAATTTCATGCCTCAACTGTTGTAATTATTTGCATGGGTAAGTATATGTAACTTACCCAGTGTGTAAGTGAGCCAGTTGGTTGTTTAGTCAGCCATGGCTGAGTGTCAGTTAATTTATTTACATATTAATTATTTATTCCACATCACATATTCATTCAACAATAGCAATGGCGTAATTACACTTCTTAGATTCATATTTATCATATTAAGCCAGTGACTTTATTGGCCCATGACCCTTTAAAAAACTTAAGTGATACTGATTCACAAACATGTCACAGCCTCCAAATGCAAACTGGAGAACAGTTCAACCAAAGAATGAGTTTCTTGCTTTCTTTCTCCAGTTTAGCACAAAACACTGCATTAGGCTAGGAATGCAATCATTTACAATATAACAGAATAGATTGCACCAGTTAAAACCTGTGGAGATGAAAAATACTTCTCTCAGAGTGGTCTTGGTCTTGACTAGGACACAGATGAATGCAGTGTTTGCAAATCCTCGTTTTTGTTGTCATCACGCTGTTTTTTTCTTCAGCAGCGCCTACTGAAGATGACATACAGCTGCAGCACGACAATGTTTTGTTTGCTGGTGGATGAATAAACTCACAGATTTGACAGTATTTTCATCATCTTGGGATGTGATGAGACGCCTAATGTAAAATGTGGACGGCTGCCATATTCTTTTCTGTGCAATAATCAAGTGATTATCGTAGCTTTATGGACAAACAGTCGAGCTTGTGGTCAGTGGATTCACTGCTTTCTGTCCCCACCAAAAAAACCCCAAAAAACAACAGCTGTTCAACAATTAAAATGTACCTTTACACTTTCCTGATATGCAACTATGTTTGTGAGAGTAATAACTGCCCCTTCTAAGTAGTAAAGGTAGAAGTAGTGTGGTGTCATTGTTCTGTCACATATGTCTTATGGAGCAGATTAGGGTGTTGACCCTGGATATCATACCAACTGTTTCATGAGATACATTGAGAGTGAACACTGGTTTCTTCCAACCATGACATTGATGTTTCCTTAACCAAGTAGGTTAAATTGCCTAAATGTAACCAGACTCATATTGTACTGTAGGGTTGGCAGGTCAGAAAACTGTCATATCAATAATTTTTCAAATGGCGTTGTGGGTCAGTTTTGAAGGCACCGACAATCTACCTATTTTTTGACTTGTTGCATCTTTGGATTGTTTGAATGAATGCTGCCTCATGAAGTTTTAGAGAGGGTCTGCATATCTAAAGTATTAAATGTGAAAAACCTTTAAACCTTAGTAAGAAATAAATGACCAGTGGCCCAAATAATTCTCACTCAAGCTGTGATTCGCAACAAGAGATCATTTGCCCTTTTGCTAATTTTGACTTTTCACAGATTAAAATAAATGGCACACTTGTGACCCATGCATAAGCTTGTGAGAGCCATGTAGGACTCATGCAAATGACAATCAGTTATAAATTGTAGTGCTGCTAACATCCTCATCTGCATATAAGCAGTGCTCACAAATCACTTTTGTGAAAGTTCCAAATATAAAATGGGATTAAAGAATACTGCAAGTGTAGAAAAATAAATTAGTTTGCTGTTGTGTTTAGTCTCTTAAACCTCCTCTGCAAATACTGTACAATACAAAGAAGTGTATTGCAGCTGTTTTTTCTCCAGATGTTTTCTGTTTTCACAAATGACTGCTTTACCATTTAAGGGAAAAATTCTTGGCCACCTTCTCACAATAATTAGTTGAAATGTTCTGTCATTAGGAATACAAACATATATACATATATATGAAAATGGAAAGATGCAATCTGTTATTTACACTGTTTATTTTTGGACTGAAGAAACACATCACTATGGTTTCACATCCAAACGAATTTAATTAACAGTATGCACACAGTAAAGTATGAAGGGGTGGCTTGATACTCCTCTGTTGTAAATGTATCTCCTCGTTTCTCTGGAGACAACAGACTTTCCAAAGAATCACATAATTAAATTGAACTTAATCAAACTTGAACAAGTTTGGTTAAGTTGTAGGAGTGTTACACTTAGGTTTAATTGTTAACATACAGAAATGGCATGTTACTCAGCATATTTACTCAGTTACTACAAAAATGAAACTACTTTTGTTGCTATGGTTGGTTTGAGGTCCGGTGAGATGTATTGGAGGAGTTTAGAATGTGCAGGGGAAAAGCCATAATGAAAAGATAAATCTTGCAAGTGGTATTTAATTTAAAAGGTTTCAATTTAAGTCAAGTGTATATGTTCATTGAAATCCAAGAAATCCATCCATATGTCTATATACAGTACATATACAATAATTAAGTTACACTCTCTACCTCTTGTTGAAGTTATTATCACTTTTATCTCTTACCGAAAGAAATACCCGTGAAATCTCATGGCTCCAAAATACAAAGTGCACAGCAAACATATTAAATATGAAACAGGTTTTGACAGGTGTGCCATCTGAGAAACTGTAAAAGAACTTTGTAATGCACATTTTTCTGAGAGCAAATCAGAACAAGGTGACTTACTGTAAAAAGTGAAAACACCCTGTATCTCTTGGCTTCTTAAGAGAGAAAAATCACAACAGCTGTCGACTGTATAAAAATAATTAAAGTTATTTAAAACGTAGGTAATGATTTGTGTCATATTTCCTTATAAAAGGTTTGTCTTACTTTGACAGCACGGAGGACATTAAAGTAAACTAGCTGTAAATACGATAAAGTACCAAAATGCAGGCTGTTATCACTCTGCTCATTCAGAGAAGAAAAAAAGCTATGAACCTAAAGATCCAAAACATACTTGACAGTAATTGGCCTAAATTCAACTGAATTAAACAGTATTACACTCAGCCTGGACTAAAATGATTTCATGATAGATTACTGTCAAATAACCCTCATGCAGATCTCACTGTGACTCACTATTTTACACTTTTTTATTCTCATGCCGGAAGGAACATTTTAATATGCTAATACATGTTTTTCCTCTTGCATCCACTTGCATTTGAACACCAGCGTTAAGATTAGAGTCCCAGAACAGGAATAAAAATGGAGCCAAGTGTGCCCCACATCTGTCTGCATTTGTTCATAAAAGTGGTCAGGATAAGGACAACACTGGGCTCCACCAGGCAGACAGTGCTCACTGGTAATGTTGTAGGTGTAAATGGAGTCATGCTCTGTTGAAAGAGTAAGGCTTGTGTGCGTGCTTCCCTCATCCATCATATTTGAGGGTTTATGTGTCTGTCTATGTGGGCAAGGAGAGACGGAGGATGCTCTCCAGCCGGGCCCAGGAGATAGGCTGAAGAAAGGATGACAGATGACAGATGAGGTGCCGTCATGGTTTCCTAAGAGCTCAGTAAGACCTGTCTTCTGGCGGCACGTCTAAATTATTACATCGGCTTCGCAGGCGTTTGTAGCGCTCAGCCCGGTCTTGTGTTATTCCAGCGAGGCTGCAGACCTTTAGGTTTTGTGAGCTCATGAATTTGTTTTTACCACTCGGCTTCTGTGGGAAAGAAGACAATCATCTGAATAACTCTTGGAGTTTAAATTAAGAAGTGTCTGCTGGTTTTTTAGATGCTGTGACGACAGTAATACTTTTGAAAATTAATCTTGACATTAATTAAAAACTGTTACGTCAAACAAGAGGTGGTCAGTCTCTCCATCAGGAAGCCGGATGCATTACTTAGCTTCCTTTTCACCAGGGAGGTGCAATGAAATCTCACATCTATTTTTTATTCCCAGCGCCGTGTCTGACTGCGGTAAAATATGTAGGCATGTGTGTTTCATGATTTACTAATCACCTGCTAAGTTACATCACGGTGTGGACTTAGCATGTGAAGAATTTTATGTGAAACAAATTTACTTTCCGAGTGTGTTTACATATTCCTAGAACAGCAGGTCTCAAGCGATCACTCCTATTATAAAATACTTGACACAAACAAGCCCTAATGATGAATCCTGCCGCATCCTCATTAATTCAAGAGTTAAAAAAAAAAAAAAAAAAAAAAAAAAACATGTGTGGAGTGTGATCTGCTCCCTGCGGCAGATTCTCTGACTGTGAGCTTGGATAGCGAGGGGCCCATCCCTCTGTGTTTGACTGTGGCCCTAGAAAGCGTAACTGACAGAGAGGCTCACAGAAATATGAACTAGACTCATGTCTCTGCCAGACACTGTGGGCTGGTGCTGAGTGGATGCTTCAGCATGCCAAGCCGGTGTGAAGGAAAGTAGGGCAAACAACAGAGTCCAAAATACAACAAAGTGGACATTTTCTTAGGGGAAATTACATTACCTTATTAAGTGTCTACAAGATTTGCATATACAGTGTTTGCAAATGAAATAGAAACAAGAAGTCATTGTTACAGCAAGTACAGCTTCTCTGCAGTCCCATGGTGTATTTGTGGTTTTGCAAGCTACAAAAAGCTCAAAACACTTTGCAAAATTGCAAATATCAGCCACTATCTAAGTGTGACAGAGTCTTGATTATGCATGTCCTAGCTCTGACTAAGTAAGTACTTCTAATAATGTACATAAGAAAATATACTTTAACACATTTGCAGTGAACATAAAAGGATTGAGAAGGTGTGATAGTTCACTCTCTACACAATTAAATATCTCTGAGAAAGAGACGTAATCTGTGAATGTGTAGGAAATGAAACATTTACTTGCTTTTATTACAGTAAAGGTGTTATACTGACATGTCCTTCATCCCCACACTCCTTTGTACTGGATCTCTGCTCTGGCTTAGTCATCTCTATTGTGAAAATGTTACTTTAGTATTTTAATTAATTACCCACACTGAGGTTCAGACAGACTAATGGAGACACAGCACTGAAACGTCTCTGTTGTCTCAAAAAAGCACATTGCATTTTTGTTTGAGAAATTTTAATGCAATAAGAATGATTTTTTTTTTTTCATATTCATTGTTAAAGGGACACTCCCTCATTTATGTCCAGAATTCATGTTTGTGATGTTTGTGAAACCAGTCTGTTGTTTTGGTTTTAAATGAGTGATGAGTAATGGTGGACACATCACTCATGTTCTCATCCATATATTCAAACTCTGGGATAGGTTTTATTAACATGTACCTGATGGCCATTTCCCGACTTGGTCCATCTCGATTAACTGTTCATTACAGAGTGACATTACATGAGAGGTGACATTCGCACTTGAGTAAGGCTGCAATGAACAACTATTTTCATTATTGATCAATCTATTGAGCCCATCACACTCTCCCAGAGCTCATGTAATGTCTTCAGCTTGTTTAGCCAACTGCTCAAAACTTAAAGGTATTCTGTTTACAACAACCATATAAAACATAATATCACCTTAACACATCCAGCAAACACAAACCGACATTAGCATCCATTTGGAGTCATGTTTGTGTCCACATGACACATGACACATGAGTGAGTTGAAATACCCGAGAAAAGTATCCACCTATTCAGCAGCTAAATGCTCCACCATGTTCACTAGCTAGCAAACAACTTTGTTGTTTGTTTGGCGCTGCGTTGTAGTTTATGGTGGGTATATCAGAGCCTTTTGCTGAAAACAGCTGTTGCGGCTGGAAATAGAAAAAAGCAAAAACAATGTGCTGAAAAATGCTAAAAAGCTACATAGAGCTGAGACTGCAGAGTCGAGTGATGAATCTCTGTGGGTTTGTCGCTACAAGTGTCCCCATTCACATTACATTTGAGCCATTGTTCATAAAATGTTCATATAAAATATTGATTAGGTGCAGCTCTAAACAATTAATAAATTATGAAAATTGTTGCACAGCAAGTTTCCTTAAACTATTTCACTGATCCACTTATAGTTTCAGCACCACTAGGGGAAAAGGTTTAAATGAAAAGGTTAAATGTGAGATGCACTTTGCAATGTCCATCATAAACAGAAATATCCATCACCATGGATACTGATAGATGCCTTGCTTGGCCAGCTGCTGTGTTGTATTAATGTGCTGATTGTCTATCAATGCATAACATCACCAAAACAATGGGGATGTAATGTTCTGTTCCAGTCCCCTCTTATTGGTTTGGCAAATCCTTCAATATGGAAAAACAAGCCCCTACAAAAACCCTAACCTCAATATATGGACATGATCTGTGTTGACAGTGTGCAGGTTATCTCTCTAGTTTTGAGTTTATTAACTCTGTAGCTGTTAGACTGAATATTTTGGACTGTTCAGACATCACTAATCTTTAAATTGCATGCAGCATCATCCTATTTTAAAATTCTTAAGTTTCTGGTAGAGGCATAAAAGTTTTATTTTAGACAATTTATGCAAATCAAATGTTAAATTGATTCTCTGCTGTGCTCTAAACCAAGATGAGGTTTGATAATGCACACCTCTAAAGAAGTGAAGATTTGGATTTGACTGCTTAAATTTGCCTCATAATGGCACTCTGCTGAGACGGCAGCTCTATGGCAACAGCATTGCTGGGTTCATGTCTGCTTAGTTTTGAGTATTTTATATAAAAATATATATAAAATGAACATAATTAAAGTATTAACATAAAATAACATCATAAAATAACACAAACACACCTTTTTCAACTCTTGGTGATCTTAAACATCATAAAAAAGTTATTACTTGTGGTGGTCTGCTGCGAGGCCTACTATCCATAATTTTCCAGTGTATTTTTCATTTGTGTATACAATCAGAATTATAGTGGATACATATATTAATTTATGATATATTATTATGATATATGTGATTTAAAGACTTTAAAGATCTCTTGTGTTCTCCAGTATCTTTGTAAATCCATTTTAATTGCCTGACTGAGTTGAAATACTCAGTGGTAACATGAATCACGGCATTATTAATAATGCTCCACAAGCATCAATTAGCAACAACAAGGCACCAGCAGAGGGCATCAAAAAATCATCATCTTCCCAGCCAACCATTTGTAGGGCACATTACAGTTACATATAACAAGAACCCAACGAATGCAGCAGGACAACCATAAAAAAAACGGAAGCTTTGCAGCAGCCACATGTTTCTGGTATCTAAATTTGACAGCTCAGCTTAGCTAACATACAGTTGTGCTGTAGGATAGCAGTTAAGCTGTCAGTTCGCTCAAACCTAAAAGTCTCAGTCGAGCACAACTGGACAGTGCTGACTGTCTCAAATGCTCTGAGTTTAGAGACAATCATAATCCGCTTTCTTTCAATTGTTTAGGATCTAGAGTTGTTAAATGCTCCAACTAAATGCTCCAACTAATTTTTAAGATTGCAGTTGCACAGTAAGATAAACTATTTTTTTCTTTGGTTCAAATGAGGAACCAATGTCATGCAATCATTTCATCAGAGGAAACAAGCTCTATTCCTCAGATGTCAGATGAACAAGGTTTTGTTTTGATAGTAAAATATGTGTACAATGTATCATCCAACTGGTACTTGGCTCGCAGTTCATTTAATCCAGATGTGGAAGTAACTAGATTAGAAGCAAGTCTGCCAGATCTCCACTGGATGTATCCAATCATGTTATGTATGAAATACACTGTAGGAATACAAAATATTTCAACTGTGATAGCAGAGATGTGCAGCAGCAGCTGCATAGGCATTCTGTCTTGTGGCTGCTTCTTGAAGCAGAGATGTGTGCCAAGAAGGAACTAAGTCCCTTGCAAATCCATTCACTGGGAATGGTTGTCATCCCTCCAATCCATTCAAATTTGATTTGGCAAAAAGTAGTTTGCATGACAGAACCTTGAGCTCCAATTGCGGGAGGTGATGAGGGGGAGGTGAATGACGCACATGCCCAGGAAGCTAAATGAGTCAGGAGGATTCCCAGGGCTCATACAATACACCTAGTTAATAAGTCTAATAGCTCATTTTAAAAATGGCAGTGTATGTAGCTAGGATACAGCCAAATAGATTTACCATACAGTATACAGGGGATACTTGAGGGGGCTAACAGCAAGACGGTCTTGAGTTCAGACCCTCTGGCTGATGGTTCTCTGTGTGGAGTCTGTATGTTCTCCCCATGTCCGCGTGGGTGCTCTGGTTTCTGGCTGTGAATGTTTGTCTGTCTAGACTGTCTGTGTCAACCCTGCCTTTCCAGGGTGTACCCTGCCTACTGTGAGATGAGATAGAATCCACCACCGCAACCCTGCACAGGATAACTAGGTAACTTAACTGATGGACGGATGGAAAAAAGGTAATTATTTTCCAATTAATTGGATTGAATTGGATAGATTATTTGTTAAATATATTTTTCAGTTTTTCCAGAACCCAAGGTGAAGTCTAGTTTGTTTTGTTCAACCAAAAAACTAAAAAAGATATTCAATTTACAAATATATAAAATGAGAAAAGCTATCACATCACATTTAAGAACCTGGAACAAGAAAATGCATTTTTACTCAGAAAATGACTTAATTTTCTGCTGATTAATTTTAAGGTGATATTATCTATATTAATAATAATATGTGAAATGGAAAGCTCATAGTAACAAACCTACACAGAATTATAACCAAACTCTGCAGTTGCCCTCAGTGCTGCTGTTTTAGCATTTTTCAGCACATTGATTTGGTTTTATGGTTTTGCACAACTTTACTGTTTTGGTTCACTCTCACTGCTCTCAACAGCATCATTCCCAGATGCAGAAGGCACCTGTTTTCCCTAAAAAACCTCTAAAAACCCACTTGCTCAGCACCAAAGGGCACGCAGACAAAGCTAGCGACTGACTAGCTGAAGATCATAGTTGAGTTTTTAGCAGCTAAAAAGCCACAATATTTTTTTCAGGAGTTGGTGAAAAACCTCAGCTAAAAAGAATGACTATTGGAATTAGATTAATAAAATGGCCAGAAACACAAGTTCACATGTGTCTACTCAAAGTGTAAATAAGCAATTCTTGGATAATAATTTGCCAAATCAAAACCCGATTATGAATTTATACATTATTTAATTAAGGGTTTACATGTTAATTAAGGTCCTTAACTAATATTAGTAGATGGTTGATAAAGATGTTAATTAATATGTATGTCATGAAGTTCACAGCTAAGCCATTTCATTAAGAGAAAACTGTTCTTATAAATGTTTATTTAAAGGTAATGAGTGTCCACTTACTTGTCCATCCTCCAACTTATGACTTATTTTTGGTAAAGTTTGAGATCAGTGGACACACTCCATGGTCTTCATGTAGAGTTTTGCTTGTTCCTTTATCTTTATGTAGACGTTCCTTAACTTACAGTCTAACTATAAATTATTGTGCATGTTATACTGTAATACTTAACCATAATTGGCTGTTGATCAATGCTCTTTGTGACCCTTTTTGTAAAGTTGGAAACATGTATCCCTTAAGTAACACTTCATAAATGCATCAGAGTGCTGAATAAAAATTACTTAACCATAATTAACCATGTATTAATGTTCTTTGTGACCCTTATTGTAAAGTTGAAAACATGTATTTCTTAAGTAACACTTCATAAATGGATAAGGATGCTGAATAAGCATTAGTTTACCATAATTAACCATGTATTGAGCATTAGTGAATCATTTCCAGCTGGAAATCAATTCTTCATGACAGTCATCTGTTATCAACACGATTCATTCCAAATTTAAAAAGTTGAAGACTTTATGCTATATGTTAAAAGAAAATGCAATTATAATATTTAGAAAATTTAACAACAATTTTAACATTCTTTTAAAAGAATAATGAAAAAGTGATTTAACCATTTAACTGTTCAATGAAAATAATGCCAAAAATGTTTTTCTCACATACATGTCACTTGCATGTTATTTTAAAAAACTTTATTTTCATCTAAAATTTAAGAGCCTCCAAGAGGAGTTAACCATAAAAAAACATGTTTTTGAATGGAGGGGATCTCTAAAACTGGGGACCAAATATTTTACCATATACTGCAGGTTTTGCAATGTTATTAAGTAAGACTTTACAATTTACAGAGTATTTTCAGAGTAACTAAAACTGTACTGTAAGAGAAAGCAATGTTTAATCCCATGGCATTACAAAGTCCTTACCACATACTTTCATTAAAATGGATGGTTTCCTTTCCCATGCAATATAGACAAACTTGTACCATATGTTCCATAGTGTTACTGACTAAAACATGACACCACTTATTATGTTGTTGATTAGGAAATCTTGACAGAACCCCTATTATACAAAGTACAATATAGGTAGTGTTCTGCAGTACAATGAGAGGAGCCGACTGCTGCAGCTACTCCTCTGTTGCTCCAGGAGGCTGTGGAGAGGGTGTCTGCTACTGTCCATTATAGCTTTCAGTTTGTTTAGCGTGCCTCTCTCCACCACAGATCTTAGCAGGTGCAATCTCCTGCCCAGCAGAGAGCCCGCTTTTTTGACCAGCTTGTCTAATCGCTTGGTGTTTTCGTCTGTAAGGCTGCCCCCCCAACACACTGCAGCAAAAAAGAGTGCACTGGCCACCACCGTGTGGTAGAACATGGTCATCATAGACCTACGGAAATCCACGATCATTTCCTTTGTTTTTGAGGTGTTCAGTTGAAGGCATTTTTTTCGACTCCAGTCACTGAAGGCTGTTATTAGATTCCTGTATTCGGATTCCTGTCCATTCCTGATACACGCCACAATAGCAGTGTCATCCGAGTATTTCTGGATGTGGCAGGGCTCAAAGTTGTATTTGAAGTCCAAGGTATACAATGTGAACAGGAATGGAGCCACTACAGTCCCCTGTGGAGCCCCCGTGCTGCTCATTACTGTCCCAGAGACACAGTTCCCCAACCTGACAAACTGTGGCCTTTCTGTCAGGTAATCAGTGATCCAAGAAACAAAGGGGGGATCCACTCCCATCTCTCTGAGCTTGTCTTTGAGAATGATGGGTTGGATGGAGTTGAATGCACTTGAAAAATCAAAGAACATGATTCTTACATAAGAGCCTGATTCCTCCAGATGAGAGAGGGCATGGTGGAGCATGTAAAGGACAGCATCATCCACTCCAGATGAGGAAGAATGTACACAAGTACTGTTATGATATGACTGAATTCTCTTGGTACATAGTATGGTCTCATACCAACTGCCAATAATTCAATATCTGGACAGCACATCTTCTCCTTGAAAGTAATGTGTGAAGGATTACACCATCTCTGATTCACAAATAAAGCCAGTCCTCCTCCTTTCTTCTTTCCACTGGCTTTAGTGTCTCTGTCCATCCGTATGAGACTGAAGCCAGGTAGTTCCACACAGGAATCAGAGATGTTTTGATTCAACCACATGAGGCTGCATTCACCGCATACTTTCTGAGTCTTCACCATTATCTCCAGCTCATCACTCATCACAGTTGACATTTACCATGATGACCTTTGCACCAGCACAGCAACCACGAAAACACCTCTTTATCTCAGCTATAATAGGGTGGTATCCTCCAGATTTGCTCAGTTTCAATGAAAGAAGCTCCTCTCTTGAGTAAACTCTTCTCCCCACAGAAATATCCATCAGCAATTGACAAAAAATAATAAAAATACAACAAAAATAAAATAAAATTTAGTAAAAATTGAGAGCTACCAGACTTTGCTGCTGCTTGTTGAAGCGCATGTTCGGGTTTAATACAAACTTCTGAACAGTAACATATTCTCATAATATATATAGATATTACCCTTTATTAGATGAGCATTTCCAACATGTGCTGTCTGGCCAAAACCCCACCCTCCATGACCTATTGGGAATCCAGTGACACCTATGTAATGTTTTGAGCTGAGTTAGTTTCAGTGAGACATTCTTGGAGATAGACTTCTCTCCAGACCTTGTTCCATTCATCATTTGTTATATCACATCTTAGATATATGACCCAAGCCCTTTTCAGAGCTGGAAAATCAGATGTTATTTTATTTAGAACTTCTTGATAGATATTTTTTGTTTTTAAATGAGGGATATCTCTTGCTAGTAAACACTTGTCCCAATATGAGGCTTTGGGTGGTTCTCTTGCCTGATTCCTAAAAGCAATAATTGCACTTCTCACTTGGAGATATCTTCACCAAGGTATTTGTTTTAGGGAGATTTCTGAGTTAATATCTGCATATGATTTAAATTCTTTATCATTATAAAGATCAGCTACTTTTTCAATCTTATCCCCATATAAATGATGCCATATAAAGGATTTCCCCCTTATCATTATGTATGAGTTGTCCCAAATTGGTATCCATGGTGACTGTGTCATAGATTCTTTTGTATAGCTATTAAGGATGTGCAGAGGGCCCAGTATTTGTATTTGTATCTGTATTTGTTGAGGCAGCAAAATTATTTATATTTATATTTGTATTCAAATAAAAGTGGAAAGAGGTTTAGAAATCCTGTTTTTGTTTTTATTGCACTTGTAATTTTAAATTTTTAAAAAAACTTTTAAATTAAAGTGTTACAATAAGTTTTCATGAAGTGTTCCCTTGGGAGCACTTTGCTTGTGTTAGTAGCTCAATTTTATCTCTGAGGAACACCCCCAACTCGGGAGTGATGTCCAAATTAGGAAATGTGCATCATATAGCAGGTGGATGTGACTCCCCTCATTGAGACCTGCTGATAGACATAACAGTGGAGCAGAGGCAATTTTTAAAATATTTGTATGAAACAAATATTTGTCAAAGAAAAGAAAAAAAAAAACATTTGTGCTTTGTTGAATAACGTATTTGTAGCTATGTAGCTTCTTCCAAATATAGTACACAAAACTTAGGCATGGGTGGGGAAGATCTTTACTGCCATGTTTGATAATAAAGGCAATGTTTTAACTGACGGATGTGACATATTGCTGTTCAATATTGGCCCAAGATGGTTTAGGTTGACTAGATTTGTCTTCAGAAATACATGCATAGTGAAAGCCCAGTGATATAACTGAATGTTTGGCAGGATAAACCCTCTTTTGTCTTTTAAAATGCGCTTTTCTTCTGTTCCATAAAAAAAATAGTAATAAGTTTGTTAATTTGATTGTATAGATTATCAGGCATTGGAATTGGCAAAATACTTAACACATAGAATAATTTTGGGATGACCATCATTTTGATGGCACATATTTTGCCCCCAAAAGAGACGTTGAGGCCTTTCCATCTTTCAAACATATTTTTCAATTTCTCCAGAATTGGGGTAGTAATATAATGCCAAGATAAGTGAGGCCATTTTGCAAGAACTTGATACTAAGGTCGCTCAAATCTGGCTTTGTTGACTGCTCAAAAAAAAAAAAAGTCCTCTAATTATGAGTAATTCACTTTATACCCCAAAAAAGAAGAGAAACACTATAATACTCTTGATTGATGGTTGTGGCTGAGTAAGAAACAGGTTAACATCGTCTGCATACAAGGAAATTTTATGAAGTTCATTAGCTATAGTGACACCATGTATGTTTCCATCCTCTCTTATAGCAATAGCCAAACGTTCAAGGGCCAGAACAAGCAGCAAAGGGGAGAAAGGGCACAGCTGTCTGGTCCCTCTATGGAGTTTAAAACTGGGGGATGCCATTTGTGATGACTGAGGCATAAGCCCCTGAACATAGGCTTCTAATGCATCTGATAAAAAAGGGACCAAATCCATAGGAATTCAAAATGTTGAGTAAATATTCCCACTCTACCCTGTCAAAGGCCTTCTCCGCACCTAAAGACAAAGCTATGGTAGGACTGGGGGAGGTACCTGTGCACCATTTTATATTGAGTAGATGCCTTATATTATCAGCACCAAGCGATTTCTTATAAATCCAACTTGGTCAGGATGCACTGAGTTGGTTATCATCTTTTCCAATCTATTTGATAATACCTTAGCCAAGATTTTAATATTACAATTCAAAGTTGATGGAGGTCGACAGCTCTCACATAAACTAAAGTCCTTATCTTTTTTAGGAATTATTATCATAGATGCTGTATTAGAGATTACAGGAAAATGTTCCTTCTTGGATAACATTGTTCAAATGAGCAAAAGCAGGGAAGTGAGTTTATTATGAAACATAGAAGCATAGAATTCTTGAGGGACACCATCATGGCCAGGTAATATCCCAGCGGCCGTGTGATTAATAGCTGTGTTAATTTCATCAATTGTTAAGTCATTTTCCAGCATCTTTCCAGTATTCATAGATGGCAGTTGTATACTTTTGATAAAAAGCTCCATATTCTGGTCTGTTGATACTTGACCATAAGCAGCAGATTCTGATTGGTACAGTTTTTCAAAATACTCCCTAAAGATACAATTTATTTTTTCATCATTTAACACCAGGTTACCATGATTATCTTTTAAAGCAGTGATTACATTTCTACTTTTACCTTTTTTTAAAATTCAGTTTCTATTAACATAGTAACAACAATTTAACCTTTGTGTTGGTACATATTGTTATGTTGTATTATCACATTTATTTTATGATCCTTACATCACAAGCACATTTTTTTTTAGTACAGTGTTACTACTATGTCATTAAGCATTACTTTCTTGAACAGGTCTCCTGTTTCAGTACACCTATGAAATGTCATGTTTTAGTTAATAACACTATGGAACACATGGTACAAATTTATCTATGTTGCATGAGAAAGGAAACCATCCATTTTGATGAGAGGATGTGGTAAGGACTTTGTAATACCATGGGATTAAACATTGTTTTCTTTTACAGTACAATTTCAGTTTATTAGAGAGTTGTGTAAAGTTACCGTTGATGCAAACCCAACATTTCCTGCTTTACTGCTTCTTATTAAAAGCTTTTAAATTACTTAATAATGGGAGACTTTTGTTGTGAAGAATTTACAGGAAATGAAACGTGTTCCTCAAAGAATTAACAGAGCTTCGTTAGTGGTGCTAAAAACCTGTTGACACAATAATGTATGAACAAATTTGGAGCTCTTTGTTTAGTGGATCAGTTAGAAATGATGCAGGGAGGAATAATATAAACAGCCATAGTGATGATGATGTTTGATGTAGAGCTGCAGATGACAAGCACACTTCCAACTGGTAAATAACTTATTTTAACTTGCTATACTGTGCAATGGAAAAACTCTCACAGCGTGCCAGCTCAACTCGAATCATGGCTCAACGTGACTACCTCCAAAACAATGGAAATGCTGTAACTTTTGCAGAGTGGAGAGTGCAGAGTGGAGAGTGCGGAGTGGAGTATCTCCCAGGCATCTCATAGAGATGTCTGGGAGATGTCTCTCACAGAGATGTCTCTCAGTCATCTGTGACACAGAGATAGACTAAGAGACTGAGAGATAGCTGCAGGTCTGTGTGTCTGGTGGAGCTAATCTTTGGCTGAGTGGTCAGTGCAGTCATCCATGGTCTGGGAGATTGGGGTTTGAGACCCCGTGTGGGAACCCTACTTTGCAAAAATATTGAAGAACACTTATTTTAATACTTTATTATCCTAAAATTAGAAGTGTAATAAAAAGAAAAAACAGGATTGTTACATCTATTTCCACATCCCTAACAGTGACACTGTTTGAATGACGGAAAAGCATAATAGATCCCCTTTAAGGAATGTCTACATGAGGATAAAGGAACACGCAAACCTCTACATGAAGACCATAGAGTGCGTCCACTGATCTCAACCTTTACCAAAAATAAGTCACAAGTTGGAGGATGGACAAGTGGAAACTCATTACCCTAAAAACAAACAGTTTTCCCTTAATGAAATGGCTTAGCTGTGAACTTAATGATATACATGTTAATCAACATCTTTATCAACCATTTACTAATATTAATACCTTAATTAACAGGTTAACCCTTGATGAATGTTAACAAGAGACATTAACAGACGTTAACAGTTACTTAATGCTTATTATTGTTAACTGTTAGTGCTTACTGCTGTATTAACTAATGTTAATATCATCTTTATAAACTATTAAATAATGTATAAATTAATACCCTAGTTAACATGAACACATTAGTAAATGATAGCCAGACATGTTAGTTAACTAACTATGTTAATTAACTGTTAGTTATTACTTATTACTGCATTAACTTATGTTAATTAATTTACCCTTATTGTAGAGTTTTACCCAGATCTTTTTGCTTGTTTGTCATGTTGTTGTAAATGTCATCTTTTGTATACTAAGTCTTGCTACTGCAGTTGAATCTACAGTCAACAGTCCTTTAATTGGTCAGAATTCATAACTTTTTGACACTAACAACGAGAACAGAGAGCAAGAACATTGTGACTGTGTTAGTTGTAGCCCCAAAGTGCCCAGATACCTTGTGTGTGCTCTCCATATACAGACAGAACATACTGTAACACATACCCACCCACATACACATGCACATACACACATACAACTGTTAAGTGACTCTCTTGGACTTACTGAAGCTTTGTTACATAATATTGCAGTCTAGAAGCTTGTACCGTACTTTCTTCTACAAATCAATACCAATCAATCAACACTAACCACAGGGTATTCTTTTGTTTTCTAACAATATACTCACAGGAAAGAAAATACAGAAAAATAAAAGGTGTTTCACTTGGAAAGCAAGACAAGACTCAGCAAGAAGTGGTTGAATAATGGATAACTCTGCCTTTTACTGTGCAATGCTATGTGTGTTTATCGCTCATGCTGATGAGTGCATTAGTAGTAAGATAAGCTATCTACATGCCGGTTCCCTTGTGGTTTCAAAGATGAATGTATCCAAGAATAAAATTTTCAATGTGGCTTTTAATGTTACATGAACATATATAATACCAACTAAAATGTTGAAATGTGATGAAAGAAATCTCAAGTTTTATTTCTCTGTTGATGGCTGGAGAATGTTACATGGAACATACTATACCACAATTTTGGAGACTTCTGGTGTCCAGTACTTCAACATGGACTATAAGTTTGGAAGTAACCTGAATTGAACAGTGATTAGTAGAACATAAACTGATCTGATCAAACAAAAAAATGATCAAATGAATAAACAGCATAAAAACAATTACGCAAGGTTTAGCTGTTTATGTCAAAGACTTGCAGAGAGCAAGCTTGCAGAGTTAGGTTGAAATATACAGTAAGTTGGAGCATGTTTTACATTGCTTGTGGATACAAGAGTATTGTCTGCATTACTGGCTCCCATAAAATCAATCAATCTACATAATTTAAAGTCGTCGTTACTGTCTGTTAGTTGTGTGCAAGTCAGACATGGAAATTAGTAAGTACATTATTAACGTTAATATGTGATAATGATTTAATTTAAAGCTTGCATAAGTAATGTCATTCATTTAGAATTTTTAATTAATCAGACAGTGGATATGTACATGATGTGTTGTTGAAGTTATCTAGTTAATTCAAATGCGGCACAGCCCAGAGTAGTTGCAGCAGCACAGCCCAGAGCCACAGCAAGAAATGTGTGCTGATCAGCTGATCACATAGCCTGTCCAAAAGGAAACAAGTCCACCAGGGCTCATGGTACAAATCAATTTGGGAGTTATTTTGAGGTGAGTCATTTTTCCCCGCTGCATTGCTACACCAGATTTCAGGGTTCCCCTACCTGCCAAATCCCATTTAACCCATGGCAAAAGATAAAAGCAGATACTAAAATATCACTCTACTAAATACTTTAAAATATCTGGAAGAAACCTAGTTTCATGATACCCAGCCATAATCACACTATGGAATCAGACACAACAGGGTGTGGAGGAGGAAGTGACCACCGGAGCTACGCTACAGCCACAACCTGACACACAAACTTCACAGTGCTGAGTTTCTCCATGATTCCGCCGACTACGAACCTGAGAATTTTGAGCCTCAGGTGGACAGAAAAGCTGAATCTAACACAAAAAAAACAATTAGCTTTACAATATAATGTTGGAGCAGAGATGTAATACCACTATTACAATTTATGAGGCTGAACATAGTACTGTGGAATCAGACAAAACAGTGTGGAGGATGAAGCGACCACTAGAACTACGTTACAGTGAGATTAAAAGAGAGGCACTGCAGCCGGTGTAGCTTTGCAGCATCGACCAGTGACCAGTGAGGATTGTCAGAGAGAATGGAGACGGATTGAAAACTCTGCACTTCAACAAACTTTGTAGTACTTTGGTTCGGTAAACCTAACTTTATTTTCTGACAGAATATTATATTGGACTTTAACTCTGAATACAGAACAGCACAACAGCGACTATGTTACCTGTGACTGCATGCAGCTTCAAGCACAATCCGGACCCAGCTCCTCCTCATCCAAAACAATGAAAGACACAATGTCTCATAGCAGTTTTTCACCCCGTCACCTACAACTGTTTCCCAAACCAAGCTGAAATAGACACAGCAGACGGGGAGTTTTTTTCACTGTCCACCGGCAGCTCTGGTAGCATTCTGGCTTGTGTGTCGCTAAGTTTGCATTGATCCACATAACTAACTCCAGCGCACTGTTTGTGTTATGATCCTTGCAAATCAGTACAATACATCCAGACTTGATGAGGAAAAATATAATGCTGCTCACTAACTTTTCGTCGCCCGCGTTCAATAAATACACCGTCAGTAGCGGATTGGATGGGACACGCACAATGCGTTCTGGTTGATGTAGGAATCCCCCTTGAGAGTAATATAGGGAATCTACAGCCTTTTTCTCAGTTTTATCTAGTCATAGGGCACAAGTTTCCCTTTAACTTAGTTTATCATATAATCTCTATAAAAAAAAAAGCACTCACCCACCAGTTGTATAGTTCAGTTTAAAGCTAATCAAAACAGACTAGATTCAGGGCTATTGAATTAATTATTGATTTAAGAGTCATCACATTAAACTGAACTCTAAACTAATACCATGTAAAATGTCAGCAGAGCTACTCATGGACATTTTAGCACATTTATGACTGCAGTCTGACTGCACTTGCATTGAACATGAAGGATGTGGGAGGATGCATTACTTCAATTTATGATTCTAATCTATTCAATCTTTGTAAGGTTAGACATATTTTTCAAGGTGCCGCAAGGTGTTCAAGGACTATTCAACATCATAAGCTCAGCCATAGGGGCTGTTGATAAAGTGAATAATGCAGTCCTGTACAATATATCTGTCAGGCTTATATTTAACATCAGCCATTTTAATCCAGGCTCTTACCTTCTGTAATATCGACATTTTATGAGTTTAACACATTTTTTCCTTCACACTGATCTTTTTGGGAGTAAGTAAGTATTGAAAATTTAGATCCAGTATTCTGAAGTCTGTAAGATCAATATAATTTATGACTTTGGGTCATCTAGAGCCTGGTTGTCACATTGAAATTAGGATTTAGAGGAATTATTATCACTCAGTGATAAATCTGGCTCATAATCTGCATCACATATCCTCTTTCCTTATATCTCATGTATGCTTAGTCTCTTTCTGGCATGCTGTTAAATAAAGGAGAGTTATCTCAAAGGTAATTATAATTAAAGGCAGATATGGGCACACAGTTGCACATAAAAGGTAAAATAAATTCTGCATTTTTATTGATGATCTTTCTTCCCCAATCCATCCATTTGAGGATGTGTTCAGAGCTCTGGGGAAAAAGGCCACAGCTGAGGAGAAAACCAAAGCGAGAGTCAAAGCTGTGTTCTCAAAGCCAAAGTTATAATGAACTCCACATGTTTGAAGTCAGACATGCAGGCATCTCCTCAAAGAATACTAAACTTCAATATCAAATGATACGGTATAAACACAGTCAACTGATAAAATATTCATAGATAAGTACTTATTGTTCATTGATCATCACACCATTTTCATTTCTGAGCTTTTCTGAAACTATACAGTGTCAAAATTTAATAACTGCGCATTATGACAAGTCATCTTATGTCCTCAACCACATGCACTGTACATTCTGATACTGGACATTAGGGAATCATCATAAAAGGTTTTCTCTGAAATGTTCACTTTTAGTAGAATATTGAAAAGCCCTCTTAATGATGGACGCAACAACAGAATACCAATTATTAGTTCTTTGCTGTATTCAGTACACTGCAATACTATTAAAATGAGATTTCACTAATTTTGGTCCATGACAAGATATCTGAAAAGAAAGAGTTGAATATCCATTAAATTTGTTGTAGATGTTCATGGTCCCCAGAGGAGTAATCTAAATGTTTTGGTGTCCCCTGATGTTTTGTTCTTGCCAATATGTCAATCCTATACACACATTTATGACTCCAAGGGGATCAATTCTTTTGATTTATTAATACATGGCCGTTCCTCCTGATAAAACAAAGTGAATTATTGTCAGACTTTGTACATAAAATAATTGAATAGTTAACTAAGTTAGAAATATGAGAAACGTAAAATGAATGCACAATTATCTCCCACTGAATTGTATTCTTCCACATTGAAGGATAAGGCTGGCGATTTTCTATATTTTTCTTATTGTCAACAAACATGCAGAGCTGAACCTATAATGAACTGGTCCTACTTACAATTATCTTGTGTGTATCCAAAGCTATCTGTACTCTGTGCCATACACGTCCGATGTCCAAAAACTATTAAAAACACACCAGTGAGCCACACGCCTGTTGCACTGGGTGACATGTTCCTTCACCCGGTTAGTTTGTTTAGAAATGGCTCGAGACTAATAATGGAAATCACATTTTCACTGCAGGAGAGTAATACGACAAACTAGCAAAGCCCTGTAAACATCACTGCGTTCCCATGCATGCACAGTGGCGTCTGCTCTACATTGAACTTCTCTTCAGGGGTGAAAACAAGGTTGTTGTTGCTAGTCTTTGGAGCCATTTCTAAACATTCTCATTGACATGTTTTTAATTGTTTTCGGACTATGAAAGTCGGACAGACCGAAATGTTGTGATTTAATATATATTATACTGTAAGCAAGACAGTGTCTGGGAGTCCTTCCAACAACGGAGGTCTATGGCACAGAGGAACAAGATATATCAGGCTTTGGATACACACACAATACTTAGAAGTATACTAAGTAGGATCACTTTTGGTTTGGCTCTGCACATTTGGTTTGGCTCTGCACATGAGTTTTGTTGATAATAAGACAAATATAGAAAATCACTTGCCATATCCTTTAAAATACAAATCTTATCTAAAAGTTTACAGTTGATGACATTAGTCATTCATGTATGCAACCATTCTTTTACAGTATATAGATCCCTACTTATGCATATCATAATATTTGACATTCCACTCATAATATCTTGTGGTCCCTCTCCCAGGTGGCCTTGATCTGGCTTGATTGAGGGAGGACCAATAAAGAGAGGGCAGGAATTTGGCTCGCTCTCTTTTCTCCACCTCCCAGCCTTGGCAGCAGCTGCTATTTTTTTGTGTTACTGTTATGCTTTAGCTTTTTGCCTCTGTTTTGTTTGTTTGGTGGGTATAGTAGTCCTATTTTTGTGGCTTTATTTCTGATAAGTTTAGCTTTCATGTTGGTTTAGGTTAGAGAGAAGAGCCCAGATCCTACAACCCTTTGTGGGTTGTTGTGGGTGTCTTCCCTTGTTTTGTTCATTTTGGCCGGCCCATCGGCTTCTGTTAGTTGTTGTTGGTTTTGTCAATAAATTGGTTTGACTTTTCTGATACTCCTGACTCTTTAATTATGTTGGGCTTTCTTTGAGCTGTTTTAGAGGGCCATAACATTTTTACTTACATTTACTAAAAATACATTATTTATTTACAGAGAACATTAGCAGCCACATTGCACAAAGTAACAACATGCTCTTTTCTTTTAACAGCTATTCTACTTTGTGGACTACAGCACTGTTAATTCTCGGGCTCTTTTTAGCACATCATCATAAAATGAGGAAAATGTTTTCATGCATTCACAGAAATAATAATTAGAAATAGCAGAAATAATAATTAGAAATGGCCTTATGCATTATGCCTGTAACATTAATGCTCAGAATTTTTAATTTATTATGACTTTTAAAACACCATAGGTTGATGTCAGGTTAAACCTTAATGTACAAGAGATTCAGAAGGAATATATGCAGGGATATGTACTGAAATGTGTTATATTTACTGGTACTGGCATAGCTCTCTAGGGATGTCAATCAGTCCTTTTTGGTGAAATGTCTTGGCAAATATTGGATGATTTGCAGTAATATCTTGTACCTTCATGGTCACCAGAGAATGGATTCTATTGATTTTGATAAGACACAGAAACAACATATAAATAAATATCATGTTACTCTGAAGAAGTAGGTTTAAAGTGTGGCCTTCTACTTCAAAAAATAAACTGGGTAAGGCGATGGCTGAGGGAGGAAGCAATCATCAGCAGCTCTTACAAAAAATACATAAGGTGTTTGGTGTAAAGGAAGGGCTGACAGGAAAGCATAAAATAAGGATGCATGAGAAACTCATGAAACCTAGGAATACAACTTATTGAGTATCCACACTATGAAAGAAAATACAGGCACCTCAAGGTCTGTGTTTGTACAAGAATTGCTCAATAAAAAGCTTGGGCTTGTGAATATAAAACTTCAAGAGGAAAAAGAAAACCTTTAAACTGTTCTGTAGGAAGCTATAGGTGATATTCATGCAGTTTAAAAAAAGACACAGTAAGCACTTTGGGTTGTTTTTGACCGCTGACTTGAAACTACATATATCTACAGTTTAGAGGAAAAATAATTGTGTTCGGGTGTGCAAGCAGGGGTTTTCTAGGGAAGTGGATTGAGGTTCCTTACATCTCTATCAGCAAAGTCAGAGCAGCAAGAAAACAAAGTGAGGCCTGGGTGAAAGGATTAAGGGAAGAAGAGGGCCCAGAGCAAAGAGCTGCTTCTGGTCTGATAAGTATGCTGAGGAGGCTGATTCATATTGGAATTTGGCAGACGTCAAACCATTACCATCTGCAGAGGACATAAGCAAAACAATTAATTTTTCTTGAACTGTAGCAAGAAACCTGTAGCAGCACAACTGTGGTGAGAACCCTTTATTTGTATAGCTACAACTCACATTAGCTGCAGCTACTTAACTTGATTTATGTGCCTTACTAAATTTATTTAGTCAGCTATCTAGGTTAGATTATGTGGCATGCTGCTCAGTAAATTAAACCTGATTGAGAAGCTTAAGTCTTAATGCTAAACTGAACCAGCAGCAGCACTTTGCCTCAGGTCCTCATTTTATTTTGTTTTTTAACCTGGTGGCTAACAGAAATTAATCCCCACCGAAAAAATCCTCCACCGAACACATTTCTTTGTCAGTGTACTTTAATTACTACAGTCATTAATTCATAAGTACTTAATGTTTTTGCACTAGGTGATCAACAACACAATGACAGTTCATTAGAGATACATTTTGTAAACAATGCATGTCTTATGTTTGTACGTTTTCAATATAATGTTTACATTTTAAGCTGTATTTATAGATATACAAATGCCACCTATGATTCTGCTTGAAAATAGGAGCAGCCACCAGTATTGAAAATGTTCTTTAGTTGTGAATAATAGGTAAATGCAATGAGTTTTGTGGATGTCAAAATTAATCAATCCACTAGACTTGTGTTTCCCGGTTTCTCTAAATGAATTCTTCAGATAAAATTACAGTCAGGAAAGCCTCTGAAAATCTTCTTTAAAAAGTAAGTTGTGCAAGCCCACATCTTTTTTTTTTTTTCAGCCACCTGATGGATGTCTTAAAGTCCTGTATTTCAGAGAAGAATATCTTGATCTTTAGCAGTTAGATGTTCAACAGCTATTTGCTGAATTTGTCTTTCTGCTGTTTTGACCTGAGCAGGTAGCGAACGCTTTGCTCGTCAGAGAATGCTCATCGGAAACTACCTGCTCGTGGTTTCGCATGAGGGGTCATGGGCCAAGTGAGACTCCACGTTGTTAATTTTCAGGACCTCAGAGATTTGATATGGTGATAATATAATATACAAGCACTATAATAAAAACAACAACAACATAACATTCTGCAAGATACACCAGTTAGCCAAGCTCTAATATTACTGCTGCTACTACTACTACTTACAGTGTGGATTTATGCCATTGATTAAAAAAATGTTTAAACTTTAAAGCTTCACTTTATTGAAAAGCTGATATTGTTGGCTTACAGATAATATAATGTATAATATAATGAGATCAGTTAAACTCAACAATCATCTCTTGAAATAGACAGATTTTTCCAAAAGAAGTTATGGTTGGTGTTGATTTTGCAATAAGGTTGACTGAATAGATATTAAAGTCTGCTGTATATAAAATGCTGTATTTTTGCAAGTGGTTTGGCTTGACTGACATACCTTAAGTGTTGGACAATCACACAGATGTAGCTGCTGCTCATTTACTCCCCTTGTCAGGACAAGGCTCACAAAAGAAAATCCATACTCCTTTGTTGTCAATGGCTTGTCTGTTAATCACCAGACAAAGGTCGCCGTGTTTAAGTGCTTGCATAGCATGATCTTTATCTGGAAGCTTTCATTGTATAAGATGTATAATTGTCATGTTGAAAAAAAGATTACATTTTATTTCTGTAAAGGGGCAAAAATGGATTATACTGAAACTACTGATTACTACATTTTCTGTCACTCTCCAGTTTTAACTATCCAATGAAGGCAAAATCCCCCCAAAAAGAACAAAATGTCAAAATGTAGTGATATAAGAATGTCAAAATGCAGAAGTGGCCTTTTAAATGTCGACCCTGGGATACATTAGTGATTTTAAGTGTTTTGGTGTGGGACTGTGTGCTGACTGGCTGACACACATAAGCTTACAGTACTTGTGTCTGAACGTCAATAATATTAATTTATATCACCACTTGGCCTGTCACAAGGCTTTTACTGAAGCTAAAAATCATAAACACATTTACACTTTAATCAATATCATAGAAAATATGGTGCAGCAATGAGTGTTCCTTTTCTCCTGAGACATGGGTGCCAAACACGTTAATACAACTTGAACATAATTTATGGGTTGAGAGGCGCCACTACAGCACTTGAACTGTTATACATCCCTCAACTGATTGAAACGACGAGGGAAAATAACATTTTCTGCGATGCTTATAATGAGATGCCTTGCGCTGCAACTGATAATGTGTTCCAAAAAAGGCTGCTAATGGCTGTAGTGATGAAGGAGAAGAGGATCAAAAACAGCACCAACATCATTTAAAGTTTTATTAACAAACCTAAATTAAAATGAGCTTTTTGAGGGAGTTCAAACAAAAATACATCAGGGAGCAAAAAAATGAAGAAAGGTACAACGTGGGCCTCCGTGTGTGGATCCTTCAAACATTACAGATTGAAGTGTATAAGAAAAAACCATAACGAAGGAGCTCATTTTCACCATTTTGTTCCAAAGAGTGATACCAGTGGTTTTGTAGGAACTTGACTCAGGTATGCGCACAATGTTATTGTGAGGAGAAAGTATGTTTGGACTGTATCACACATACTTTCCGCAATATCTTATAACAAGTGGGTATTACATTTCCATTGATTTGGGATGCTGTGGCAGTTTCTTGTATTGTCAGTAGATGTAGCACTTAAGTTTGTCAGGTCAAACACCAAAATGAATCATCTGTGGCTGGTCCCTCTTGCATGAAAATTAAGGATAAGTAGGATTGTATTTTGGTTTCATGAACACCATTATTAGTTCAGGCTACATTCTTTGAAATGTTGGAGAACGATGCCAACTAATACACTTATCTGGAACTTCATGGACCATGAAAATAGGTTGTTATACTTTCAGCCATCATTGCTCTGTTAAAACATTCTAGATACCAACTTAGCTGCTTAGATGTGGGGCCATGTCAACAAGAACAGGCATGATTAAAATGAAAACAAACAGGAAAAAACAAACAAACAAGAAAACCCACAATTATTTTATCAGATGGCTCTGAAGTTAAATGCTTTGAGGGTACCAGACATCTTTCATGTAACATCAGAAAACTTGCTGTTTTATTTTTTTTTATTCCAGTTAAAAAACTGTAGACTGGTCAGTGAAAATGGCTCTTTATCCTCGCTGTTCATCAAAGTGAACATTTTTTTATTGTAGCTTTGAGCCCTTTCCACCATACTGCATAACCTATCCAAAAATGAACATGTAACTTGCAACAGGCACATCACCCAGCCACTAAGTTTTTATGGGAAAGATGTGCCCATATGACCCCATTCCACAGTATGGATGATGTGCCTCAGTGCCTCCCTGAGCCTTAATATCACACAAGTCTTTCTTTTCTTCATATTCCATTCTTAATGTGTCTGTTGCTGAACTTTGCTGGCTGACAGGTAATAAATATTAATATAAATGCATAATGGCATGAATATTGGAATGTATAACACACATAATTGGTGCCAGGGTAAAGTCTGACTGAGATCCCTGAATGCTTGAGGAAACTTTTTTTTCCTTAAAGGTCCAGTGTGTAGAATTTAATGGCATCTAGCTGAACGGACTTGGCAGAAATGGAATATAATATTCATAAGTAGCTATGTTTTAATTAGTGTATAATCTCATGAAAATAAGAATTACTGTGTTTTTGTTACCTTTAGAATGAGCTCTTTCTATCTACAGAGGGAGCAGGTCCTGTTCCATGGAGCCCGCAGTAGCCCAGAACGGACAAACCAAACACTGCCTCTACAGAGGGCCTTTCGCGTTTTTCGTGACCCCCGTTGGTTCTCCTTTTCGTTTGGAAGGGCAGGAGGGGTATTCAGTTGGTTGCAATCTGCAACCTCAGCACTAGATGCCACTAAATCCTACAGACTGGTCCTTTAAATGTAGTCATTTGTCAGCTTTTTATAGCTCATTCCTCAGCAAATCACTCAGCACCAACAAATCAAAATATTACTTTATTTATTTATTTATTGTCTGTTCAAGCTTTTAGATTTTCTGACTTTGTGAGCTTCAGAATGTCATTTTTATGCTATGGGCTGATGTTCAATTTCTTTTGCAAATTAGTTTACCAGAATTCCTAATTAATCAGAAGATGGAGAATCTTGGCAGTGCTAGCACAGCATGAAAGAATAATTTTGTTGTTGTTGGGGGTTTTTTATATTTCTTGTTTTTCCCATTTTAAATAAGACTGTGGCATATTTGACTGAACTCTGTTTTGAGGGAATACAGTGGTGGAAGCAATGGGATGGGGGCAGCAAAGGGAGCTTGTTAAAAGAACAGCTCCTCTAGCTTTCATGAAAAATGAGTATGCAGAAGACTGGAGGCATGCTGTGCAAGGATCCACAGGCATTGTGTGATGCCTACACTAAGGCTCGAATGGTGGTTTGGGAATGAAAGGATGTCCACAGACACAGCTAGAGTCCTTTTACATTTATTTTTACTGAAAGGTGTTTGACAAGCTGACCACAGACATTTGTGTGTACGCAGTGTTCATCAAAAATCAAAAGAGGAATTTGTTTATTACATTTGCTGTTTAAAAGGGAAATATGGCTTCAAAACTTCAGCAAAGGATATGTAGCTTATACACACTATCAGACATCATTCTGTGTGCCTTCAGTTCAAAAAAGAGAGAGAGACATAGCTTTAAAAATGCAGAAATGTTTAAACTTTAAACCTCTATTTTCAGCTTTGGATTTCTATTTTTCAAAAAGGCAGGAAAACCTAAAAAAAAAAAAAGAGAGACTTTAAAATAATTTCTGACTCGTTTACATTCCATCAGCTTTTATTGATTGAAGCAAAGGCAGGTAATCACCATTACGGACCAATTGAGATGCACAGTATGTTCATGTCTGACACACAACAAGATCTTGATTCAGTGCAGTCGAACCTGAATAGGAAAGCGTTTGAACCCAAGGACGTTGATTTTGACAGCTGCTCTCTCATGAGTTGTCCCACAGTGCTTTGCAGCATACCTCTTCCGGATCACAGACATTCAATCTACTTCAACTCTGAATCTGCTCTCACCATCAAATTTCATCAATTTTGAAGCAGGCCAGCATGAAAGGCAGATGATTACAATCGGCTCTCCTGATTGAACTCCACTGACCTTTCTGCAACAAATGTCTCTTTCTTAAAAAGGACCAGAAAATGTCAAACTATTCCCTTCTCTTCCATTGGGAGGGCTGAAGGGTCTAGTCCACACTGCTTCATCTGGACGGCGATATCAAACAGGTAGTCGTAACATTCGCACCTACAAAATGCAGCAAGGTAAAGAATTTCAATAAATTTTCTTTGTTAGACGGCCCACAAAAGAAACATATTTTAAACAAGATCCAAATGTGCAGAGAGGTAAATACTCACATGGTCTTGGCTTTTTCCCATGTCTCACCCCAGACGTACACCCCATGTCGGCGGACGAGGACTGCACATGAATTTGGATACTGCTCCATGGCCAAAGCCATCCTGTCTTTCAAGTCCCTTTCTTCCGGAGTATTCTCAATGATGGGCACTACCAGAGTTTCATCATACCTGTGAATGCAGCATACAAAATTACAAGGTTCACCCATCACCCAGTACTATCAGATACAGTCTTGCCAAAACTTGCCTGCTCTCAAAGCTTGACACTGTCATAGTCTCTCAGAGTATGAGGAAATCATATGAAAAGTAATACAAAGTTTGTGGATTTTCAGTTTGTGGAAGTGAAACTGTTAAGTAATTCAAAATACCAAAACTTTTCTGATTCCAGCTTCTCAAATGTGAGGATTTTCTACTTTTCTCTGCTGTATATTATTGTAAATAATATATCCATGGGTTTTGGGGTGTTGGTTGAACAACAAACCAATCATTATGAAAAAAAAAAGTCCAGTAACAACAGAACAACTCCATATTAGGGATCCACATGTTTCAGCCTGTGATCTGCATCAGTTATTGAGAAAAGTAAGGCAAGACAGGGCACATGTATTTGCAAAGAGCTCATGGCTAAGAATTAGCTGGTCAAATTGTACAATATGTTTTATGTGGAAATACCATAGACAATGTTGAAGTTGTAAAGTTCAAACATGTTGATTTGAAGTTTTTCTGAAGAAGATGGATGAAGGCGGAGTAAGTATGTTGGTTTCTACAACAAAGCTGGCTGCTGCAATACCAGAAGATGCTGGAAATTTCTACTGTCAGAATGATTACAGGTGAATTTGTGCCAGAACTCCACCTTAACAAACTAGTCTTCTTAGGCAGACTTTCTTTTTTTTTTCTCCTAATCTTTGTCAAATGAGACACCCATTCATTTTGGACAGCGATATGAGACTACAGAACACTAGGACCGCAACTAAGGAATTTTCATTATCAATTAATCTGCCCATTATTTTCTCAATGAATTGTTTGGTCTATAAAATGTCAGAAAATAGTAAAAAATGACCATTATAATTTCCCAGTCAAAGGTGATGTCTTCAGATGTCTTGTTTTGTCCGACTCACAGTCCAAAACCCAAAGATAATCCATTTACAATGATGTATGATTAAAAAAAAACGTACAAAAACAAAAAAAGATGGCAGCAAGCAGAAACATAACACTTCATAAATTCATTGTCCATCCAAATTAACAGTTTTAGTGTTTCTAGAATGTTTATCATTGTACTTAATTTTGTGTTTTTTACTGTCAATGCCAAGCTACTTCAATAACTAAGACTTTACAAACCTACTCTTGACTGAGAAATGAAAATGGTTGAAAACTCTTTAGACTTCACTAATCCTTGCTGCTTGATTACATACCGATAGTTGGTGCCTGAGGTACCCTTACGAATCCCCTTGATCATCTCCTGGTGTGTTATCCTGAACTCTTTGCCAGGATACAGCAGTGTTGCCATGACAGCAGCCTTGGAGTGGGTGTGTATAACTGCTTGTGCCCCTGTATTTTAGCAAAGGAAAAACAGATTTTGATTTTCGAGTGTTTTGTCTTCTCTTCCTCAAATAATAATTGTAACGAGGCAACAGAAAGAATGCCACTGGCCACAAATTATTAATAAAAAAAAAACTCTACCTTCAAACACACTGTTACAATTTGAGTTGTATTTGAAATAACTACCATATTTGGAAGCTCTGCCAATTCTCATTCTCATCATTGAGTTTGCAGATAAAAACTGTACAAACTTTCCATGATAGAAGGAATTATGGAGTAGTTGATGCCAAAATCTAAACTTGGGATGGACATATTATTTTAAAATCTTGACCTGTAATTTCAGTGTCAAAATGAAACTACTATAACTTACCTGCTTTTCTACAAACTGCCATTTTCCATAATTCCATCTAAAAAGGAAGATTTTTACAAACCGTAACTTCCATGTGGCTTCTCCTAACTTTGAGTAGGACTTTTGAGTTCCAACTTCAGAATAAAACCCCACATCTCTACAGAAAACCCCTGAAGTGCGTACTTCTGCTCAGTGATGAGTTTTATCAATGACTGAGTATGGGTGGTGTGTGTATCAGAGTCTCACCTCTCATAGTATAGGCATTCATAAAGAGAGGGGTGCACTGGCTCTTCTTTAACTTTTTCCAAGCAGGTGGACAGCTGATGTCCTTCTCGTCCACGTCACAAACAAACATGTCTTCTGGCTGAGTAACACAAACATAAGAAAGGTATATGTTTAAAACTTTGTGCATTCATTTTCATGTATATGCTTCTCAATCAGACTATGATTAAAACCTGCTTACCTGTATTCTCTCTTTCTGGACACCTGATGGTGCGATGTAGATCTGGTCTCTGTGGGTTATATAACGAACAACATGCTATGTATCAATAGGAAGGACAGGTAAGTAGTTCTTGAAGGAGATATCCCAAGATGTCACAACATAATGGAGCATGATGGCCTTCCATGGTAACAGCTGGTCTCCTCTTAAGGTTCTTTTCTTCAAAAGAGAAAGTTATGGTGTGTACTGAACTGAAGCTCACTGGCTACTGCACAATGTGAAAGAAACACCAAAGCTTTTTCCAGCAATCCATAAAGAACCCAATCCCCCGAGGCGGTTACAGAAAATAATTATTTCAAATTCTACAGCAGTTTTACATTGTTCCAAGTATTCATAATGCACTTCGTACTGACAATGTCCATTCTAAATAACATTTCAACGACTGCCTGATGTGTCAACAAATCACATTTCCCTGACAGAACATTTAGTCGATGGAAAAATTTACATTCTACTGTCTTGACCAAAAAGCCTGAGATAAAAAAATAGAGAAACCAACAGCTTTGCAGAGTTAAGAGCCAACCAGAGTGGATCTGTCTAAAAATCTTGTAAATAAATCACATTATTGTCTAAATGTTGAGAGTTTCCCTTCAGAATGTAGATGATAAACCCATTGTACTCTTCTTTATCTAGCAACAAACAGCAGATAAAGCAGTAGCCTATTGATTTTCAGTGCAAGGCTTGGCAAGGCTATCTTAGGCTCTGAGTCATTTCTGAGTCAAACTAAAGCAACAGTAAAAAACGAAAGCCTTCAAAAGTTCAAATTCAGACCTGCACTTACTAGAATTTTTGTTTAATACGTCTGACAACACTACTGTATGTTAAGATCGCTTGATTTATTCCAGATCTCCTTTGATACCATCCTCTCGCTTCATCTGGTGTTATGAGTATTGTTTTAATTAAATTAATCAGCCTTCAGATTTCTGAGCTGAAGGAGGACAATGAAGGACTGGAAAATAGTTATCACTCCATCCAAGAAACATCTGTTTTAAGGAATGTGAAATTGTTGTGTTGCAGTGGAGCTCAGTACTGCTTCTTTTCTATCAGACTCTAAAAAGGTAGCATTTCAAATAGTCTTAATAAGATGAAAAGAAATTCTCTTTTGAATCATTTCAAAGTAGCAATATCTTTCTATCTGAATGAAATACCAGCACACAGAGCTGCAGTCAGTAAATCTTATTTGGCTTCATCTCAGGTTTCATCAAGTTCCTCTGTTGGCTTAAATAAATGTCTGCCATTTCCCATTTCAGACAGGGATTTGCTAATGGGTGGTGCATTTTTGTAGCTGCCACCCAAAACAACACAGATCAAAGATGTTTGGAATAACCTGTCAAAAGCCTTCAGTTTGTATTCTGTTTCACTTTGGCAAAACTGTGGCCTTCTGTCTTCAGCCTAAATTTGCACACATTGTCAAAACCGATATAACTGACCTCACATCAGCTTCACTGGACTTTTAGGAATTTGTCAGCATACAAATTCTTCTCTTGGGAAATAAAAAAAAAATCTCCACAACAACATTCAATTTTTGGGATGTCAAAAGATATGCAAAGAGAAAAGCTAAACGAAAGTGTGTCAGTCGGTTCAGGTCAGATATCTATTCAGTTAGGAGTGAAAACTTTAATAGCAGTGGATAAAACTAAAGCTGGGAAAATGATTGCGTTAACTGTTTAAGCATAATGATGTACAATTTCAGATTCTGTACAATCTAAACATACGAACCCTCTTCTCAAACTGATTCCTCCGCCCGTCCCCGTCACCCATCCCAGCTGGTAGAAGAGTCGACACAGTTCAGGAATAAGTACACGAGGATGCTCCTGGTCCTGCAACAGTCACAAAACTGTTAGCGCAATCAATATGAATAAAAGTGTTGCCAAACTTTTAATATATAGGCTATGCTTAAACGCATATGGAGAGAGCTTTTAATATTGATGTTTTGGGTATTGCTGTACCAACAGTGTGTCACTGTAATGGAAACAGAAGACTGTTACTCAGTATAAAAAATGAATACATGCAGTATTCACTTCTGTTGTTGCAAAAAATAAGTTGGTGGGTAAATTTTGTACCATTTTTCTTAGTGTCAAAAAAATCCTTTGAATGACCAAAACCAACAATGAATCGATCCTACTAACAAGTATTGTCTGTGTATCTAAAGTCTGATTAGAGCTGCAAGGATTAGTTAATTAATCGATCAACAGAAAATTAATGTTTTGAATCATTTTTTTACAAAGAAAAATGTCCAAATTCACTGATTCCCACATCTCAAAAGTGATTTTTTTTTTCTGGTTTCTGGTTACTTATTTCAAGTAAATCTCACATACACCACCTTGCTGCTGTCAATACTCACCAGAACATCAAATGTGTATCAACACACAGCTGAAAATAGTCCCTAACAAATACTAAATTAATGTTTGCCAAATGCTACAAAGCCCAGCTGTTTCTTATAAAAATGAAACTATATATTTGTGCCCCGTTTTTAAAGATTTAAGTCTTCAGTAGTTCAATGGGTTTGGGGTTTAGTACTACAGAGAGAGTAAGGAAGTTGGGAAGTACTGAGAGACTAACACACTGTTGGTTTTGGTCTTTTCATGGGAATATTTGACAATAAGAAAAAATGGAATAACACCAGCCGTAAAACCTTTAATGTTTATATGCACTGTGCTTTTAATGTTCCCCCAGTTATGTCTTGAGTAGTGCTGCACTAGTACTGTGTCACTATAATGGAAAGATCATATTATTATAACTAATTTGTATTTTATGTTGAATAATTAAATAAAAGCCTCCTAAAGCTCCATAAAATACTTTTAGCCTATTTTCTGACTTTGGCACCCATCTGTCAGTTCAGGTGAATTTCACTGCAACATTTCATACAGAACATTTCAGTGTTTATCTGTCACGTCACGCTTACCTGCTTCTCTATGGACTCTTGAGCGGCATCTTGGAAGTCATTGCTGGTGCCACACAAAGATGACATGGCCTGTAAGAAAAGCACTGCATTTAATAACAATTCACCTTGCCAAGAGAAGATGTCTGAGAAAAGGTTGCAGTAACATTGATTTTAGTGTTGCATGTGAAAGCCTCTTAAGTCACGACTAAAGCAACAGAATTCTGTTAGTGCCTTACTTCCTTATTTTGATTTATTCCCTGTTGGAATCAGATACTGCGGTGATAACACAGGGTGGAATAAGTGAGAACTGATTTACAGTTCTCACGAACTCCTCTACTTCCTTCTCCTCCCACACATTAGGGAGAAAATGTGGTTTCCTTTGATGGAATAAGCACTGCTAAAAAAAAATCTCAGATGTCACTATTGATTTTTTTTTTTTTTAAACCAATGATAACGCAATGGAAAACCCTTAAAGATGACATTTTTGAAGAGAATAAAAGTTACAGGCTTTTTACCACTAAGATATGAGAAAATAAGAACATGCAACCACTTGATATTGACTGTTTAATAAGCTGGATAGCTCAAACATGCTCCACACAAGTATGTCGACACATGCTTCGAGGTACGACAAGATCAAACACATGATGACTATCCCATTAGTCAGCTGATGGAAAATTAATAACAAACTATTTTGATATTTGAATAATTGTTTCGTTGGTTTCAGTTTCTAAATTATGAGGATTTTCTGCTTTTCTGTTTTATATCATTGTAAACTGAATGTTTTCTGCTTTCGCACTGTTGGTCAGACAGCTGAAGATTTTACCTTAAGCTGTAGGAAATTATCCATCAACATTTTACATAACTGAGAAAGTAATTGGCAGACTGATCTATAATGATAAATTATTGTCATTATCATCATATAAATAATTGTTAGTTGGAGCACTAGTCCATTAAAAATAACTAAGATAAACTGCATGAAAACATATTTAAAGACATTTTTGTTGAGCGTGTTTTATAGCCTATTAGTTTTAAGCAACTGAAACCTATTTCCTGCTGTGAAGTTGTTGTACCTGCGCTGAGAATACTGTACATGTAAGCACAAATACTTGAATGAGCCTATGTTAATAAAGACTGAATATGCAAATTTCTAACTACATAAGGCCATTTCATGTCATAAAGTAGCTCTCTGTTTCAAGTTGTGTGCTTATCAGTAAGGTTGCAACCGATGATCATTTTCCTTATCGATTAGGCCTAATCTGTAGATTATTTTCTCAATTAATAATCAGAACACAATAAGAAAGGCAGATACAACTCACGTCCCTGATTAGCCACAGGATATTGAATTCACTTTAGTACACATGCAGATTGCAGCAAATATGTCACTTTAAACTTTCAAAGCCGTAACATTATCTTTGTTCATTTTATTCCTTATGGACACATGCCATATGGTGCATGTGGCAGACACATACTAAACATTCACAATGCATGCACTGCTTCAGATTTAACCAAGAAGGCTAAAATGACTAACGTGTTCAACATTTTTTAACAACACTGACTAGTAGGGTATGTTAAAAAAAATGAATCCTACTGAAAAATAACAACATATGGCTAGATAATTTATTTATTTTAGTTCCAGCACTCACGTCACACTCTAGCCCCAGTTTGTGCCTCATGTATTTAATTTTAGATTTCACCTCATTCACAAATGTATTGTCTACGGATCCAAATGACTGCATTTGAGAGGCATAATGAGAAGCCACGTTTCACTCTTTGCTAGACCTGCAACCCTTACTCGATCAACAGCAAATTAATTGTCAACTATTTTGATAATTTATTAATCATTTTGAGTCAAAATGTACAAATTCTCTGAATACAGTTTCTAAAAATGTGAATTTTTTCTGGTTTCTTTCGTTCTCTATGACAATAAACTCAATTTCTTTGAGTTGTGGACTGTTGGTTGGGCTTTGGGAAACAGTTCTTACTATTCATTGCACCATTTTCAGACATTTCATAAACCAAACGACTAATTGAGAAAATAATCGACAGATTAATTGATGATGAAAATAATCGTCGCAGCCCTACTCTTTGGTCAGTCATGACTTATTAAGGGTGTTTTCCCACGTCTTGTTTGATACATCTGACGCCTGTTTCCTGCTATAAAAAACCTCAAAACAAAACAAACAAAAAAAACCCCACTGTCACTTAACTCTCTTGAAAAACTATGCATGTCTGTACACGTACTTGATTGAGCAATACTGTATCACTGCAGAATGAGCATGGTAAAACTGGCATCATAACAAAGAGTGCTTATCAGTTAAATGAATTGCTTGGTTTGAGTGAAAACACGCGTGCTACAACTGGCATGTCTGATTACATGTAAGATACTGCATTTACTGCAATTTGCAGCCTTTCTTTAAATAGTAAAGATGCAATGTTAACATTTGATACTGCTTTAGAGACAAATGCCGTATGGTATAAGTTCAATAGCAAAGACAGAAGAGTTAGGCTTACACAGTCAGTGCATTACTGTAGAATTACCCCCCAATAAAGATCGATATTTCAAACAAAATTGGCCAGCAGGGTATTTTAAAACAAATGGACATAACTGAAATAAAACATGTGGCTTATGTGTGCCTGAGGGAGAACACATGTCTGTTAGTTAGCTACAGTACTCACGTTAAGTTACACACTCAGTTTGAGTCCCCCAAAATAATCTTAAATGTGACTTCTCAACCGAGTAGTGAGCGCCGATTAAAGCTACTGCTGTTGTTTCAGATTCGTGTGGTAAAAGTTCCGGTTATATTTCATTAACGATTGAAACTATGAGTCGCCACTGTTGACATTACCTCAGCTGTGGCTAACTGTTAACCTACAGCAGTTAGAGTAACTTTTAGCCTCCTAACTCGCTGTGGTGCAGCATGACTACTTTAGTTTTAACCTCCACCAGTAAAACATATATACAGAAGATAACCTCTTACCATATATTTGTTGTGCAATCTGGTCAAATATACGATGTTAAAACAACTGCTGCTATAAGAACTAGTGCCTACCCTACGTCATCAATGTGCGACATCGAGGCTAACGTTAGGTAAACATACGGGTGTGGGTAAACAAGACAGGACAGACTCGTCAAACCCACACAAGTCAATATTTACACTAATCGCATTTGAATAACAGTTTTTTTAAAAACCAAATAGAGGCAACAGAGTCTTACTACTTTTTCATGTCATGTCATATGCAGTGATGGAAAAAGTATTCGGTTCCTTAAAAGTGAAAGTACTAATACAGCAATGTAAAAATACTCCGTTACAAGTAAAAGTCCTGCATGAAAAATCCTTATGTCATATTATATATTACATCACTAGATTATTAATAGTGAAGCATCAGTGTGTAAGCAGTATGTTGCTGTTGTAGCTGCTGGAGGTGGAGCGAGTTTGAACTGCTTTAAACACAGTTAGATAGTTTAGTCCAGTAGTTCCCAACATGGGGGTCGGCGCCCCCAAGGGGTCACCACATAAATCTGAGGGGTCGTGAGATGATTAATGGGAGAGGAAAGAAGAAAAAACAAAATTGTGATAAACAAATCTGTTTCCAGTTTTTTGACTTTTTCTCTAATCATTGATTTTTGGTGAAATATTGGATCATTTAATGAAATGAAACTATGTGAGACGTTTAGAGGGAAAAAAACACTATTTGGTGGAGCTGTTAACAACTCATAGACATCTGAAATGTGACCCCGACTACACACTGCTTTTTGAAAGATGTCAAAAGCCAAAAAGGTTGGAAACCAGTGGTTTCATCTTTAATGTGTGTGTATGTGTATTTTAAAAGTTAGTTATATTATCCAATGTGTCAAATCTTCATCTGAAAAGTAACTACAGTTGTCAAGTAGATGTAGTGGAGTGGAGGGTAGTAGTTGCATTCCACCTCTAGTGGTGGAAAGTTTACTCAAGTACTGTAGGCTACTTAAATAGGTCTACAAATTTGAGGTAGCTTAATTGTACTTTACTTGAATATTTCCATTTTATACTACTTTAAAGCTGTCAAATAAATGTGGTGGAGTAGAAAGTACGAGATTTCCATCTGAAATGTAGTGGCCTTGTAGTAGTAGTACTAGTAGCGTAGTTACTTTTTAGATGAAGATGGTCCTCATGCATGTTTTCTTTTCTCCCTCATATATTTATTCTTGCACAAAGCAACAAACTGCCTGAACTTGTTACGTCCTAAGTCGCTCGTTTCAGCCTGATGAATGCCACCAGTTCATGAGGACTTGCGCGTTCATGAGACGTGATCATTAGCATAATGATGGCCCTAAAATTGCCATATAAAGCTCAATGTTCCGCTCCGTTTGTGGGCGAGTTTCGTTCGCAAAAAAGGTCCCAAAGAGGAAAAACACCGCGCAACATCAGAAATCAGTAAAGACAAATTTTACAAATTTAGGAGTGACAGTAGGAGCACCGTGACAGAAACAAAGAAGGAATGTTTTGATGTGAAGTTAGATGCTAAAAACATCTTTCGAAAGCAAAGCGCTACGTGATGGGAGTCGGCCATGTGACAGTCAGAGATATTAGAGGAGAATATTATAGTCTACAGGTGATGTTACACTGTCGGCTGCAACACAAGATGATACTGGTCAGAGACCTGCAGAGAGACAGAGGCAGCTGTCTGAATGAGAGAAGTTTCCTAGCAACTACTGTAATGAAATGTAGAAGTTGCTGCGCCAAAATATGGCCATAAAATCATAAAATCTAAAAAAAAAACCAACCTTTTAAATAAATTGGCATGATGAAAATATGGTAAACATAATATAAACTTTGCATTAAGTTTGTTTTACTCATATATTCTTTTTTTATTATAACTGTATGTTAAACAAATGTTTCTCCAATGTGAAGAAAGGCAGAGATGATCTATTCATGACTCATATATGACAGGTTTGGACCGCTCATAAATTTCGTTAGTAGGGGAAAATTCAAAGTACGAGAAAGTTGATCAATACCATACATGTTCTATCACTCCTACGTGCATTTTAAGAACAAATCTGTTTCTACAAATGGCTAATGCATGAGGCCCAATGGATAATATCACAAGCTTTTAAAATATAACACATTGTTAAAGATTAAACCAGTGGTTTCAAGCCTTTTTGGCTTTTGACATCTTACAAAAAGCAGTGTGTAGTCGGGGTCACATTTCAGATGTCTATGAGTTGTTAACAACTCCACCAAATAATGATTTTTCCCTCTAAACTTCTCACATGATTTCATTTCAATAAATGTTCAAAAAATCCAATATTTCACCGAAAATGAAAGATTAGAGAAAAAGTCCAAAAACTGAAAACAGATTTGTGTATCAGAACTCTGTTTTTTCTTCTTTCCTCTCCCATTAGTAATCTCACGACCCCTCAGATTTATCTGATGACCCTTTGAAGGGGACTGACCCCCAAGTTGGGAACCACTGGACTAAACTAGCTACTTTATATTCTGATGGCCATATGCCAAACATATAGACTATATGCTATGAAACCCATAAATGTACATATTATTTATGGAATTTTATCAAGAAGTCATAAGAAATTGTGCATCTAGCCTGAGCATGCTGTCTGTTGGTTTGAGTGATCTCTATCTGGAATGGTCTGCAATTGCTCCATACAGCCACTCCTCCATGCAGCTTGGCTTCGTTTCCTTTTGAACAGACTCCAAGGCTCATTGCGTGCGGGAAAGGGTAACTGCAAGGAAGCTTGTGTGTACTCGTACGTGTGTGGAAGTTCCCATTTTGGCCATGCTTTATTTTGGCAGGTGCTAGTGAGAGTCTGTCACTCGTCAGAGTAAAGTGTCATCAAATTCTCCAATTGCTTTAGGGGCACAAACACAGGTTAGGGTTGTGGAGAAGGAGTTGAAAAAGATCCACAATCTGTAATACATCTTTGAGGACGTCTGTGAGCCATTCTACTCTGTGCATAAGATTGCTCATATTAATGCTTTTTGAAATGCAGTTCAGCTTTAATTATACAGCAATTTTTCAAACAGCCATCTGTGTTTTTTAGCTATGCTAGTGGTGTGGCTCTAGGGATGGCAATAGCAGTCAGTCAGTTGGTTGGTGGTGTATACAGAATACAAGATCTCAACATCTACTGATACTGATATTCATGGACCCCAGAGGATGAATCAATGATATTGGTGGTCCCCTAACTTCAACATCTACTCAATGAATTGTCACAAATATTTGGTACAGACATTCAATCTCAGACAAATGCACTAATGACTTTGGGGGTCACTTGACTTTTGATCTTGGCCCATTAACAGGTTGACATTTTGGATGAATGGGTGGATAAATTACCATGAAATGTGGTACATACATATATTTTAAAAATAAACTGAGTAAACAGAGCCTTGTAGCTGCATTTTGCACTCGTTCAAACAAGGAAAAGAAAATTCCAATTAAATGAACCAGGAAAAGAAAATTTAAACTGAATCAACCAGGAAAGGAAAATTCAAACTCTATCAGCCAGAGAAAGTACATCTTTACACATGATACAGTCATTTAAAAGTGACAAAATGAAGCTATTGTACCTTTTCCAAATTCCTCTTGAAGAAAAAAAAATATTTCTCAGGTATTTTGTAGGTGAAAGAAATTATGTACAAACATTGTAGATATGTACAAAAGATTGCAGACTACTTTCAAATCATGATCATTTCTACGTTAAACAAGGTGAAACATGACCAGATTTTCCAAAGAAATGTAATACATGTATGGCATAACATTTTATTTCTTTAATATCTACTTGTACACAATTAACACAGACGATCCATTAGGTTTATGAGCCATTTTGCACATTTTAATAGTAGGTCTAATTTGAAACAAATTTGACACGTTACAGCGCTCTACTATTATGGCTGACATAGGAACATCCCAGGTATCATACTTCCTTAAAGCTGTAGGGCATAATTAACCCAAAACTGAAAAGGAGTGGCACCTTTTAAAGTAGTGCCCTGACATTTTTTTGTTTCATATTTTGCCATGTTATGTTTTGTCAGTGATGTCTTTAAATGCTGTGAATACATCTAACCAAGTGAGATCTGTGGAGGAGACTTCTGTTTCCCTCCTTCATTACTTGAACAATTAGCAACATTGACACACCTCGGGCGTGCTTCCACCTGGTTTCCAGTTCAGTAAGTAGTGATTTACACAGTAAGTCAGCTACTGTGTTTTCTAGGGTGTGAAGTGTTACTATTATTATTATTAATGTCATAGGCTTATTTATGGTATAGGGCAGGTGTGGGGAAACACAGGGCAGGGCAGGGCTATGCAGAACAGGTGTGTAGATGGGCAAAGCAAGCACAGGAACACAAAAGGGAACACAGCAAAAAACCCAAAACCCAGAAATCACAAAATTCTTATAATAAACTGACCTGCATAGAACTGCCACAGAATATACATGAATACAACTCAAATACACAAGCAACACTACAATCTTTGCCTCCTATTTGTCAGACAGGAGTTTTTATGTGGCAATTGATCATTTCGTGTCCTCATCTGCTCGGTTGTCATGTGGGGTACCCCAAGGTTCAATCCTTGGTCCTATTCTTTTCTCCCTGTACATGCTCCCCCTTGGTTTCCTAATTAGTCAGTTCAAGTGTATCACTGCTATGCGGACGGCACACAGCTATACTTTTCTGTCAATTCAAATGACCTGGGCAAACTCTCCACCTTGCAAGACTGCCTAACAGCTATCAAGGACTGGATGTCAGATAACTTCCTCCAACTTAACCTTGACAAAACAGAAGTCCTTATTATAGGCCCTGAGAGCATTTCTGAAGAAGTACAGCAGTGTATTGGTCCATTAACAGTAAATGTTAAGCGAGCCTCCAAAAACTTCGGAGTCTTCTTTGACTGACACATGAACTTTGAGTGTCACATAAAGAAAGTAGTCTAATCCTGTTTCATCTAAGAAACATTGCAAAAAATCAAAGCTATATTATCCTTTGAAGATCTGGAAAAAATAATTCATGCTTTTGTGTCCTCCTGTCTTAATTATTGCAATTCATTGTTCACAACCCTGACTCACTCTTCTTTGTCTCGGCTCCAGTTGGTCCAAAATGTAGCTGCCAGACTGCTAACTAATACACAACGTAAAGCACCCATCAAACCAGTGCTGGCCAACCTACATTGGTTACCAATAGAATGCAGAATTGATTTTAAAATTCTTTTAAATACCTATAGAGTACTACACGGGCTGGCCCCATTTTATCTCTCTCTATATCACTGAGGTCTACTGACCAATGCTGTCAGGTTGGGGAAGCAGGAGTGGACCCAAATGCAGAGGCCGGAATGCAGATTTGACAAAAATCTCCTTTAATTATGGATGGTCAAGTACAGGCAAACAGAGCTGAACAGAACTAGTAGACAAGACAAAACAACGATCCAACAAAGACTCAACTCAAAACCAGACCTTAAATACAGACTACACTAATCAGGGAATGGGGAACAGGTGACGAGACACAAGGGCAGGCTGGGAGTGATTGGCTGAGGGAAACACAGGAAGCAGAGCAGGGCTAATGAGGGTGAAGCAGGGCAGGTGAGGAGGAGTACATGAACACACAAGGGAAACACAGTAACAAAACCAAAACCCAGAAAACACAATACCCTAAATACAACCCACATCAACCTGTCCAAGAACCATCATGAACCTAAACTCAAGTATACAACACACCAGGCTAAACAACAAAAGGCAGTCCAAACCCACCACCCAAATATAACAAGAAAACCCATATGAACCGAAGGACTAAACAGAAGTGCAAACCAGGAGACCCCAAAGAACACAACACAAGAACATAAAAAGACCAAAAAACACACAAAGTCCAGGTAGGGTGTGACAAATGCCCTCTGGCTGTCCCGAAATCTTGGCTTAAGACCAAGGGTGACCGTGCTTTTGCGGATGTGGCCCTCACCCTCTGGAGCTGTCTTCCCCTAGTAATAAAAAACGTAAACTCTGTCCAGTTTTAAGAGGCTCTTAAAAACTTATCTGTTTCGTTAGCACTTTATCTCGTAATGTGTGATTGCTCTCTGTGTTGCTTTCACTTTTTTTATTGTTATATCTGACTTCTTTGTCCGCCCTGTCGTTTTTTTTTATGGTTTTATTGTTTTTTATATTGATATTACGTGTTGTTAAACTTTTTATTTTACTTCATTTTATTCTATGTTATTTTTCTCTCAATTGTTTGCATTGCACAGCACCTTTTAACTCTGTATTTGAAAGGCGCTTTATAAATAAAGTTTACTTACTTGCTTACTTACTAAATATATCAGCAACTTAGATAGCAAGGCCTTATAAATGAAGACAGGTATGCTGGTGCCTTCTAGATGTCAGTGTATCAGTATAAGTAATAAAAATTGGTCACATAGCTGAAAGTTAATGATTTTGTGAGTTTTACTTTTAAAGATTAATTCAAAGCTCGGTCTCAATGATGGTGGCACACAGAGTAATACACTATACATGTTGCCCTGATATTTCCCTTTTCTAGAACATCTCCATACATATATCTGCTTCAGCAATACTGCTGTTTGATTATAGCTAAAATAATTCATTATAATACCTACTTTCTGCACTCCAGCTTTCCTTCCCCTTCCTGCCATTAGTAGTAGTAGTAGTAGTTGGTAGTTTAAAATGATGTGCAGAAAGAGCTGAGAAAACATGTGTGAGGTTTATTATTAAAATACTAACTAATTTTGATTTAGGGGTGATAGTTGGTAAGCAATTACAATATTGTTGCTGTAAATGCTAGCTTGATAGCTTACCTAAAGCAGTTACACAGTTGGGTCCCATGCTATGACAAAACCTTGAAAAGGTCGTCTTTTGAATCAAATTTGAATATTGTTACAGCTTCTGTCCATAGGTCAAACAATTATTCTTTATTTTTGAGGGTTTTTTTATGTGACATCATACTTTCATTGTGTTCACTGACTCACTGCTGTCCCATTGTTCTTTTCATCCATAACTTAATCAGTGCCCCAAATCCAATTCACTGTACAGTGATTCACTACCTACATTAAAAATAACTGGGGACCAATTTAGGACAAACTGATCCAGAAGGAGAACCTCATTACTTGTATTGGAAAGCATCTGTGTTTGTGTGACTAAAATGAAAGATGTACACCCCTGGTTTTTCATTTACTTTCAGATTCAGTGAACTGAAATAAAAATGTGCAATTATGATTTTAATTTTAGATTTCATTTAATCACCATGAAGAAACTTATGGTGGCCATTTCCATAAGCAAAGAATACATATATTCAGGATGATTTGGACATTAAAAATACATTAATGCATCAGCTTCCCAAACTTTCGGTGAATTTAAGATTAACACTTCATTTGAAACATGACTTTCAACATGACTTTCTCATTGATATGGTCAAAATTGGATGGTTGTCCATCAACAAACAATGCTGCTTTTCCTCCCAAAAATGTAATACTAACTGAGAGGCAGCAACGAGAATCGTTATTACGTGTTTTTATGGATCTGATGCATAAATGTGCCAACTGGAGTGGATATACTGTATGTTCGTGGTATAATGGAGGTGATAAAGGCTATGACTACTTTCTCTTGGTGATAATAGATGTGAGCTGGAGTGCACAGGTCACTGCTCTGCTGCCTTGGGATTTTCGAGACGGGAACAACGGAGGTTGCCATGAAACATTAGATAACAGTTGGGGAGAGGCAGTGAATCTTTTACAATGGCTGCTAATTAGCCTGCACATGCCCAGTGGACCTGCCCTTGAATGACCTCATGTTCTGTGGCTTTGCTAGTGGTTATCCATTCATACGTTTGATTGTTCATGCACAGAGAGAAAAACCCTGTGAGTTTGGAAATCTAGTAATACAGAGATGGATGTATGTGTGGGTTTGTAAAGAAAAATTAGTCCCCTTAAATTTTTCTCACGTGCAGGGCATTTGGCCAGCAGTGCTTGGATTCAGAGTCTATATTTCTAAAATTCAGGCTGTCGTACTTTTCAAGATTTAAGCACTTATGTTTGAAGAAAATCTCATAACACCAGGGGCCGAATGTTCACGGCTCCATATCAAAGCTTCCTGTTGAAAAACGAAAAATGTTCAACCAAAATGAAATACTGCTCTAAGTCCAAATGTCTAAAATTGTAAAGAACAACTCACTCCAAAATGAGAATTCAGTCATGATTGATACGCCCTCATGTTAGCCTTCATAGTTACATCTTACTCTTTTCCTATAACTGAAGTTCTGTTACATCTCCAAAATTATTTGACTGCAGTTAACAAAATTGACTACAATTTAAATCAAATGTGTTTAGTTCTAACCTCAGCATTCTTTTAAGAGCAGTGTACTGCAATAATGAAGTAAACTTTTGACCTTTGTGATCTTTATTGCAACTGTTTGACTTCAAATCTCTGCTTGTTTAATCAAAAATTACATTGATTTCCTTACATTTTGTGTCATAGGTTTTAATCGCTGACATAATGTAATATGTAGACCCTTTTCTGTCTACACACTCACCAGGGAACCACGCTATGAGAGTAATTTAAATCGTGAATCACTACCAGTGTCTAGTCAGCGAGATCCAACAATTGCATGCTTGTGAACACAAGATTTATGTTTGAGCCTTGAGGTTATTCCTCTAATGCATCATAACTAATATATTTTAAAATCCCATTCTTAACAATAACAGAAATGAGCCTTCCCTGGGTGTGGAGTGCAAGACTGGACAAGTGCTCACCCACACATGCTGAGTAATTCTTGACAAATGTCGCAAACTCAAAAACGTGCCAGATAGCCTGAGGCTATACGGCTCAGTGGTGACGCATCACTTTCAGTCAAATACTAACGCATCACAACCGTCATATATGGTTATACAGTACACGCCTCTAGGGAACTGATACTGAATTGCAAAATCTTTCTCATCTAAATCAAAGAATGTGTAGTAAAACTTTCAAACTTTCAATTCAGTTCAGTTTTATTTATATAGCACCAAATCATAACAAGTTATCTCAGGGCACTTTTCACATAGAGCAGGTCAAGACCGTACCCTTTAAACAAACAAGACCAAAAATGAAGATTGTTGTTTTGTTTTTGTTCTCTGACCTATGCCTGTGGCGTTAGAATGATGCTGTGATGAGGTACTGATGGGAAAGGGTGTGTTGTTTCATGTGTTTCCAGAACCGCACATAATTTACCGGCCGCAACTGAAATCTTGAGTTCTTTCCAAGGCATCATGGTAACTGTCAACCAACACAGTTTACTATTCCCTGACTGGTGTTTCACACGGTACGCAGAGTGGTTTCACTATATTTCCTGTAAAAAAAAAAAAAAAAAAAAAAAAAAAAAAGCTTCTATCTAAGCTGTCTTGCTTGCTTAGGCTTTTAACACTTATTTTTAATGATGTGACATTTTTGAGTAAGAAACTTAAGAACTTCTAAGAATATTATTTTATTATCTTATTTTTCTCATTTAATTCAAATATGGTAACATTCCATTAGTGTAGTTTTCACCTTTAAGTATGTTTGTTGCTATATATATATATATATATATATATATATATATATATATATATATATATATATCCAACTATTTTCTTTGTTATATCCCTTTTATTTCCCTAAGGTTTGAGTCTGGTCCCGTATTCGTTCTTATTTTATTTTACATTGGTAGATGTGATGATTCAGCCACATTACCCAAGTAACTGACTAATCTTCTGTTGTTCATTCTCTTTTAGCCAGAATTCTGAAATGTGTTAAACTTCCTGGCAGTTTTTTGTGCATCATTTTATTCATGAATGTTTGTCTGCTGTGCCTCAGAAAAGTAAAAAGCGTGAGAAAGTCTGTGAGGAAAAGGGCGTGTTCACAGGTGTATCAGCCCTCCTGTGTGTGTGTGTCTTGTGTGTCGTCAACCATTGTTGTATTGTAACACATACCTGGTGCTGTGTATAAAAGGAAGGCAACAGCATGATTCATCAGATACACCTAATCTGTTCAGTGTGCCAAATACTTCAGGCTTAAGACTTCAGTCCGTGGCTCCTTCAGCACTTTCTGAGATGGAGATGAAGAGTCTACTTTTTGGGGTTATTCTTGGACTTTTTGCTGCGGTCCACTCAACACCAGTTAATGGTAAGTGACAGTCCCTTTTCTTCCTTTTTTTATTTATATCTCTTAAAAACAAATAAAATCTCCCTGTCAGCTTAGTTTATGTGTGATTCGAAAAGCCATTTGATTTTGTGTTTGATGTTTGTGTTTGTGTTTGATGTACTGTAACTGTAAAATTAAGATCCGGATCCATTTAAATATCCTCTGACAACACCCTTATGTCAGATATTCATTAACGGACAATGAAATGACATTTGTCCATCACAAGAGGCCATAGTCATTGGCAAATACTTTTGAACAGACCTCTAAAGTTTCAATAATTCCCATGGTATCCTTTTTCTTACCCCATGAGTCAGCACTTCCCCTGCTGCCACCTTAGATGCTCTCAGTGTTTCAGGTCTAAATCTTTCTGTACGAATCCCAGAGTAATATTTCATTGTTGGTGTGCAGGTTTCACCGGCACGTCCAGATTACACACAGAGGTCTTTGTAAAATGTGCTGAGCTGCTCCAGGAGGTGCATTAATGCGTATATCTTGAATAAAGGTGAAACCAAAGACCAGCAAAGAGCTGTTACACAAGTTTGGGCAACTGGTAACTTCATAGGGAACACTGTAGCTGAACATGACTGGACAGAAATGGAGAGTTTGATTTTTTTTTTTTTTTTTAATTAACTTTCACTGTTTTTTGACTTTATTAAGATGTTGCAAGGCAAAATATTATAGTTAATTATCATAATGTGAAATATATATATTTTTTTAAAAAACTATAAAAACAAGAAACTGTGCCTACTAAAGTTAACCAAATTCATTTTGTCTACATTCATGTCACGTGCAATACATTCTAAGTGGAGACCATCTGAAACAGAGCATAGCATACCTTTTATATCCTTGGTTTCCATAGTAGATAAAAAGCCTTATCAGGACAGCTGCCTTGCACAGTGGAGACACAGTTGAGAGACAACCTGAAATGACCTGGTGAAACACTGTGTCATGGGAAAATTCCCTTACACTATTAAGCAATGTTATGCAGGCATTTAAACATATATTTAAAGAAGCAAATAAATAAATATTTGCACACATTAGACAATAAAGTTCATGGCTCAATAAATCCTTTTTGCTTCCTCCTCCTTCATAGCACAAAACCTTGACAATGGCTTCCTTCCAACTAAAACAGGAACAAAGATCAGTCAATTGCTTAGTTGTATGGGTGTGCCAAGTGTGTGGTATACTGAAACTTTGATGAGACTGCCTATCTTTTGTTAAACCACTCATACATGATTAGTCACTCAGGTTAATCATTACTGACGCTCACCACACCTCATAAAAGAAGATCACAACACAAGTTTATACAAGAATCTGGGGCAAAGCACATAATCCCTGTGTGGTCATATTGTAAAAAAAAACAAAAAAAAACGTGGTAACTTTCCTTTCCGCTCATGTCAGGGCTGGCAAGTAAATACATGTGGTAATCTTTGGATTTTTTTTTCTTCTCTTTCTCATAGCTGTGACCCAGATTCCCATCAAAGCTGAGGATGACGTTTACCGAGAGGTTGTGGAGGATGAGTTCCTGGTCGATCAGAAATTGTTACCTTCACTCACAACTGAACCACCTAAAAGAAACACAACTGTTCAAGCATCCCACCCAACTCCCTCTGACTCAGAGGAGAGCGACACTCATACTCCGTTGGATGACATAATTGAGAGCAATGCTGCATGGGAGACCAGCGACAAATCCACAATCTCTGTGTTCTTCCAAGACAGAGGTGAACACTATGAAACCACATCTACGAGGTCTACCTCCACAGTGTTGCCACGGGATACTGACGTCTCCACTTCAGATTCACCTACTACCCAAAGCCCTCAGTCTGGCTTTACCTCTTCTTCAATGCCAACTGAAGACTACGGCTTCCTGACTACCCTGAGTTCTGATTTAGGGTCTGGAGATGGAGAGATCCTAGACCAGAACCCTGCTACAAGCTCCACTACGACCCCTAGCTCCAACACAGAAACTAGACCCACTTCACTGTTTGTAGAAAACGAAGGATCAGGATTGGGTTCAGAGCCGTTTTTAAGCTTCGCTATTACCTCTAGCTCTACCACAGAAACTAGACCCACTTCACTGTTTGTAGAAAACGAAGGATCAGGATTGGGTTCAGAGCCGTTTTTAAGCTTCGCTATTACCTCTAGCTCTACCACAGAAACTAGCACTGCATCATCAACCTTCCCAGCTACTACTATCAGCAGTGAAGGATTACAATCAAGCTCAGTCTCAGAATCAGGATCAGGATTAGAATCAGAAATATCAAAAGAATCACGCCAAAGAATGTTTTCTGAAGGTAAATAGCCTATACATGCCAATATATATATATAATAGTATTATGATAGAGTATGATTATATATATATATATAAAGTACACTTTACCATAATACCGTCATGTATTTGTTCTTGCACATGAAAGATTTTAGGACCATTTCTCTTTCTGTTCCTTTAGTTAAAGAGCCTCACAAGGTGGAAGCTTCTGACGATCCTGACTCTCACCAGCACAAAGGACACAATACACCAGGTGAGTCTTGAAAAAATGCATTTAATAAACCAGAGTTCTACATGATTTAACTAACTGGCTTAAGACAATCTATTTTATTAACTCCAACTCTCTCATATCACCAGATTGGATCATCATCCTTGGCTTTGTTGTTGGTGTAGCAGCACTGGTAATAATCTGCGCCGCAATCGCTACCAGAGACAAGTAAGACTTAAACATCATAAAAAATATACACCATTCTTGATTTTATAACTGTTTTGACCATTGAATTAAACTCACTATTCTGTTTTTTTCGTATAGGTGGAATGGACCAAACCAGCTAAAAACCAAAACTAACTCCTCAGACCAGCAGAGGGAGGTAGAGATGGACACTTTCCTGCACAAAGACATGCCAAGGGAGAATGGAAAGGCAACAGAGTACTCAGTCATTCCTCTGGAGGAGCTCCCAGAGAAATATTCACACTGAAGCTCAGAGACTCTGCAGGCTTGAGACTCATCACTGAACTATGAGACTGTTTTTCTTAGTGGATGAATTCGATCGGAGGAACAGAACTGCCACAGGTGTCCTGCAAAAGGTTTCTGTGCGTTGTCACAGCCAGAACCAGAATCATGGTCTGTTTTTCCTGCTGATTTTCAAAAACCTGTTGATATATTTATTACCATATCAACTCTTTCATTAACTGTAAAATATAAAACTGGTCAGGTAAGATACACAAATGTCATTTATTTCAAATGAAAGGTCTTTGCAGTGTTTCATTCGCTATCTTTTAATTGTAAATAAAGTGTTAATTATTATTATTTTTTAACTCACAGGTCTGTTAGTGGACACAAGAATAAGATTATGTGTCCATTTGGGTTATTAATGTCTGTTTTTTTTACGTGTCTTCATTTTAATATTATTTGTAAATCTCTTTGTAATAATATTATTGAAGACGGTGTTGTGAATTGTAAATGAAGCTGCTCTATTGATCGCTCTACATTCATTATGAAAGCTCCGAGAGCTGAACAGCGCTCAGCCCACTATCTCGTTAGCTTTATAACCACTTCATCTGCTGTAATGTGCACTTATTGAATGCTAATATGCTGTATCACATCCTCCCTGATCTGAGAAATAAACACAACGGCAGCTCATCAATAAACATTTATTTGTTTTCCATTAATATTTACACACAGGTATTAAAACATTTACACAAGTTCAGTCCATTTGCCTGACAAATATTTTTTGTGCTCAGTTATAGTTCATTTAACACTTTCAAAACCACTTGCATTCAGACAGTCAAAGTCAAAAGACATTTTGCATCACAATGAATGTCAGACACAAGGAAAATGTTGAATACATTCTTGGACCAGTATGTGCGTTGAATCAAAAAGGAGAGATAGAAAATATAAGTTTAATTATCTAAAGATTGTACAATTTCACATGTTCATAAAAAAACTAACACTTGCTACACTAGGCCAGTTGACTAGGAACATATTTAAATAAAGGACCAATAACAAATGAAATAGATGGAAAAGTGATGTAGCAAATTGATAGATAATGTGTTTTTTTTTTACATCACATACAATCAGGGTATGATGATAATTACTGAGGAAGACTCTCTTCCAATTTGAAGGAAGGCGATGCTCGAGCCCAAACACTGGATGGCTTGCTGAGGTCTCACAACATGTAGACATACTGTAGCTGCCAACACCGATAATCTCATGCACACAAAACTGTCTTAATGTGCTCATAAACCTTAAATAACCAAATATAGAATCAATAACAATATTCACTCATTAAATAGATGAAAAATATTGATATTTTTCTCCTGACAACCATTTGGAGCTCAGTAGTTTCTCTTAAAAACAGATCCATGGAATGTATTACTTGTAAATAAATAACTCTAAGTTCACAACCTACTGAGATAACGAGTGGCCCATAAGAGGATAATCAACATTGCTCTAACATTGTTAAATAGATATAGTTATAGTTATAGAAACTTTTAGCATAGCAAAAACAATTCTGACAGATGAAAATGTCAGTTCTATACATTTCTTTTATACACTTTATCTAAAGAGAGTATATACACAAAGTGCAAGGAGGCACTTTAAACATGAATATATAAGCTGTCGCTTATATTAAAAAAAAGAGAAAAATAAATAATCCAGTTTTCAGCTAAGTTTGAACTGAGTTGCTACACAGAGTTAAACTCAAAAAACATGTACAGATTCAGCCAACATCCAATGACCTTGTTGCTACGGTTTCAAAATTAATGCCAGTGCTGGAGACAGAATTCAACGAGCTAAACATACATGACCAGAGCTAATTAAGCCTCCATGTGATTACAAGCTTATTATTTGCATTTAAATATACTGTGTTCAAACTAAACTCGACAAAATCCCCCGTATAATATTTTGTGAGGAAGGCCCAGCCATCCTCACACAGAGTGCAGCAAAGCTGGAAGGATACATTTTATTTCGTCTACTAAAATGTGAGTCTCAGTATTTTATTGAAATGAATAACTTTTATCTAGAATGTGTTAGTCATTACGCTGACTGCACTCTGCAGTTGACATCTTCAAGGCAAGGTTATCATATAGCAAAGAAATAAACAGTTTGAAACAAAACAGAGCAATGCACTGGCCTGCAGAGAGTTCGAGAGACATCCCCTCTTTTTGTCTCTCTCTTTCTTTCCTTGTTAATCTTCCTCTCTTGCTCTCAGAAACACGTGTGAACACACATAAATCCCAGTATACAGGCATTCTTTTTGACTACAAACAAAATCTCAGTGCTTCACTCGTAAAGAACATATTTACAAAAAAGAAAAAATAAATAATGAACTTGCAGGGCACCCTTTATGTACTCTATTTTCTGCTTTACTGCTCTCTGCAACACATCCTGTACTGTTTGTTGCCACATTTAGAGGCCACACCTTCTCCTCTTAGGGTCTAAATCCTAAGCTTTGCTTCTTAGGCTTGTCCGTGTGTGCGACATCAGAGTGTAATCCCGTAAGTCAAACAGTCAAAGGTAAAGCAGTGATTTACCATCCTACACTTGCATTATAATACCACGTGGAGCGCTGTTTCCTTCAGTTAATGTTCTGTTCTCATAAAACCAAGTTTGCATTATTTTGAAACTTTGGTCCAGTGTTTAGAGATGTGTGATATCAAGATTACACAAAACCACTGCTGGTGACAACCATGCAGTAGTGAATTAATTCAAAATACTTAAGATTCGATGCAAGTCTGTAAAATTCTTTTCTGTTTGTTCTGGGTCGACTCCAGTTTTCATATACTTAAACTTGGTCCTTGTGTTTAACTAGCAAGGCCATCATCATATAATGGAAAAGTAATGCACACCAAGGGCTGTAGTGAGGTGCTGATCACTGGAAGTAGACTTGAGAGTAGGAAAAAAAGTGTTACACACTCTGGCTCCATATGCATTTCTCTTTTATTTAGATGATGTTTCAGCCCTCAGGTCTTCTTCAAGATCAATTGTCGAGCCTTCTTCAAGATCAACTGTTGATCTTGAAGGCCTGAGGGCTGAAAAGATCAATTGTTGACCTTGAAGAAGGGCCAAAACGTCATCTAAATAAAGAGAAATTTCATCTGGAGCCAGATCGTGCAACACTTTTTTCCTACTCTCAAGGCCATCATCATCCACACTCTGTCAATCTCTGTTCTTTAAGCTACAAAGAAAATGCTTCAATACAAAAGAAAAATGATGTTGCAAAAGGTAGAAGAATTATTTTCGTTGACAGAACAGGAAGCTTGCAGCAGCACCAAGTAAGGCCCTGAGTGTTGTCAACCGAATGTTTTATTCTTCTGTACAAAATGCCTGAAATGCACCAGTTCATTACAGTTTGGATCTAGTTAGTGCAAATGCAAGATCTAACACAAGTGGGTGAGTCATACCGCATGTAATATGCTCCGGTATAGCTACCCAGATGGGTAACTGTTTGGTTTTCCAGTACAGTCAACTCTGCTAACTTTTTTTTGCTCTCCTGTTTTTGTGTGTGTGTGTTTTTTTTGTCTTTTTTTTAAAAGTTTTGTCGGCAGAAAGTAAAAGCTGGTGGAACTCAGGGTAAGGCGCAGCAGCATCTCGATCTGCTTTACTCGCATTTCCATGGTTCCTCCTCAACATGAGAGAACTCTGGAGTCTTGCCATTTTTGCCCATGGTGACCTGTAAGCAGTTATTGACAGTATCTAACTATGGGGCCAAGGCACCATCATTTACAAACCATCAGTGGTTGGGAGCAGAGAAGCCAGAGCTTCTTTACATTCAGGCCATTGACCGTGGATTTTACTATGTGAATCCCCGACATAAAAATACATCTCTCAAACACTGATAAATGATACAGTGGTACTGTTTACATGGGTTTGTTGTTTTTCAGTGACAGAGTTATTTGAAAACAGGGATGATTACAGTTTTTCAGAGTTGGCCATGTATTTCATGGATTCTCTGCCCAACCAAATTACAATACTGATTAGTTATCAAATGAATCAGAATGCAGATAAAATTTGCATCATACAGACAATACTATACAATATCAACAAAAGTTCTACTGCATGAACAAAATACTCTAAAATAACAGCAATCACTTCCTTGCTGCGCTCTGTTTGGAAAACTAGCAATATGGATAGCAAAGGATCAGAGATAGGCATTTCATGAATTTATGCATCATTTTGGATGAAACAGCAGTCTTTATGTATACCACTAGCTACAAAAATTCTTTAAAAAGATGGGCAATTATTGAAAACTGTAATTTGGTCAGGGCTGCCAGAAAATACATGTCCAATTAAGTAGACAAAAGAAAAAAAAGAAGTACAGATTCTCAATAAAATCAAGACATACCAAAACAAAATACAAGTCAAATATAATTGTGTACACACATTAGGATTGATTGATGATTAAAAATGAACATTTTCATTTAGATTTCATGAGGCAAAAACTGTGATTTTTAAGGTGATAAAAAAAAACAAAAGTATGATGAAAAAAGAGTAAACTTTGCCTTTGATGAATCTGGTATCACAAAAACTGCTTTTTCATATGATTAACAGGTGAATAAATAAATATAGAAATATTTATTTAATTTGTTCACAACATGAAGAAAAAATGATTTTCTTCAGTAAAAATATGACATTTACTATTCACATAGACACAAGTACACCAGTATGGGAGGTCACATAGAAAGGAAACACAAACACATACGAGAAAAGAAAGACGAGCACAAACACAGAGCTGGGGAGGACTCTCTACATACAAGTCTCTATATCCGTTAACGTGAAATGTACCTTGCAGTCGTCTATCAAGATTGAGTTGTGGTGAGTGTATACATTCTGGTTGCTGTTATTTTCAAAGTAGGATTGTGTCTTTGCCATCTCAAACTCATCCATCCGGGCCTGCTGGGCATCGAATGAATCCAGCTCATCTTTGGAAAGATGGTACACGATACCTGCTCCGTACGAGTCCCCGACCACATTTACTGAGGTACGGAAACGATCCCTGCATGTTGAAGAGGAGAATGAAGTGAAAGATAAAGGACAACTATTAATAAAAGCAAAAGAGAAAAGCACAGGAGCAAGAAAATGTGTTTTTTTCTTGCTTTTCTTTAAAATTGCTTTTATTTTTGATTTTCAGCAGCGACTAACAAGAGACGCAAAGCAGCAGTTAGGATTTCCTTATTCAAGCAGAAGAGAGAGTCTCACTGATACCAGCCAGCAATGCCTGGCTGTGTGAGTGTTCATATTATTCAGGTTAATCAATTCATTAAAACTCATATAAGGGTTCATGCCCTTTCATATGAATTACTCACAGTCCCATTTAGCCCAAGGGTCAACATGGTATCTGTAATCAGGTGAGTGTGTAGGTGGGGCAGCTTGTTCTCAGCTGAGTAATATTAGCATGGTTGCCAATAGAGAAGAAAGAGTCAGCACTTTATTTCCACAAATGAATGATGTAGTTATATATTTTTTAATCGATCTAGAAATGTCAGTGAGTGGGCATATGGAACAGTAAAACTGTAGGTCTGTAGAAAATTAAAGGCATATCTCATTAAAAACTTTGTCCATGTTGATATAATATTTTTAATGACATTTAGTTTATTAAACTGCACAGGATTAGAGAACTGCAGCCAGGAAAGCAAACTTTAAGCAGTTTTACTGTGAGGAAAAGTGACATTTTTGGTCAGATGGAAAAAAAGATGACAAAATACGGTTGAAAGTCTGCAGAGTTGTGCTTTGAAGCTGCAAGTTAAACATACAAAGTGCGTGCTATTTTTGTAATTACAAATTTCGTGTGATGATGACAGATTTTATTTTGGACTTAATTAGAGTTTTTGGGTCAAAAACACTTGATAATTAAAAATTGTAAAGTTGTGCATTAGAAGTAGCAGGTAAAATCATGAAAAAAATCAGACAATAACAAGCTCAAAGGTGTTCAAAGTCAGCACAGTAATTTAACACTAATATATTTAGAGGTAATCTTGCAAACCTGTTAAACCTGACGATACACAACAAAGCCTTTGCACAGTGTTAGGTGACGTCTGTGTTTATTATGATGAAAAGTATTGTCACTCACAGCAGCCAGTCGACAGCCACCAGGAGGCTGATGTCCTGAGTGGGCAACCCCACCGCCGTGAGGATCAGAAGCATGGTCACAAGTCCAGCGCTGGGGATACTGGCTGCTCCAACACTGGCCAGGGTGGCTGTCATACTAAACAAGAGAGAAGTTCAACCATCAGAGGACAAACCACAAGGCTCCAACATACAAAAGCCACTATGTACTTTCAATATTCAGTTAATGTGTTTTTAATGAAATTGTGAGAAATTATTATATTTAATGGTACTTAATGTCACCAATAGATTTGATTCTGGCCACTAAATCCTGCTGAGCTGCGTTTCACTCATCTACTTCCAAATGTTTATCTAAAAAATGTGCCGTTATATCTTTCTGTAGTTACATTCTCACCTGACGGTAATAATCTGGCCCCAATCGAGCTCAATCCCATTCATCTGAGCGATGAAGATGGCAGCCACAGCCTCATAAAGTGCTGTGCCGTCCATGTTTATAGTCGCACCCACTGGGAGGACAAAACGTGTTACTCTCTTGTCGATGCCCAGGTTCTCCTCTAAGCATCGGAACGTGACAGGCAAAGTTCCAGCACTGTGGAAAATAAACAGGAAGAAATGCTTGATTACAATAGCCGTGCACAGTGCGGAATAAGGTCTGCAAACTCTGCACCCAATTTAGAACGAAAAACTTGCAGAAGTAAAGAACTCTACAACAAATTGAGAGAAGATAATTAGTTTGACTGGGTCACACTTGATGTTGCAGTAGTTTTAAAACTTAATTACACTATTCTTCTATTTATACTGAAATAAATTGAACAATGTAAATACATTAATTGTTAATTTCTCAAATAAAGGCTAATATTGGCTAATACTTTCATGAGTTTTACTTCACTACAGAAAAAAAGACTTAAACTACTTTGAATTTAGTTTGTATGAATGTTAGAGCGAAAAAAAAAAAAACAGTTGTGAATCAGCAGTTGTTTTGTTTGTTTTGTCTGATAATTAATAAGTGCTTCTCGTAGATGTTGGAGCAGTGAGCAGGCAGGAACTTGAAAGAACTGAGCTCACCTCAGGAGGGGAAAGAGCGCATTTCGTGTCATTAATAAAACATCGAGTAAAGGAACCATATCCCACATGGAGGCATGGTTGGCAAGACTACTTCATAGTTACCACTTGAAATAAAATCTACTGTTGTTATTTATGGCCTTAGATGAAAGCCTGTCTACTTTGCTCACGAGTGTCAGGGAGCTTGAATCCTGTTTGAAACACAAAAGAGACACAAAGGCAGAAATGTCTCATACCTGGACGCTGTTCCAAGAGCCGTGACCCATGCCTGGAATATTCCCATGAAGAACTTGAAGGGATTTTCTTTTACTATTACAAAATATATCAGCGGAAGGAAGATGCCTCCATGGATGATGAGGCCCACTATCACAGTGACCATATACATCCCCAGCTGCTTAGCAACCACCTCCAAGTCAGCAATAGAGATGATCTTCCCACAGATGAGGCAGGCAATACCAATAGGTGAGTACCTGAAAATAGACAAGACATGCAATTTTTTTGATGTTATATACATGCACACTATATGTCTGCAGGGATATTATTAGTATTTTGAATATATCAACATATAGTTAATGTTAGTTGTGGGATAATCTGCATCAGTGTCATTTTTGATTGGAACAAAAAAAGCGAGAATGGTTTTGGCAGTGTTACTGATTGTGGAGTGGTGCACTTACCACATAATTGCACCGACAATGTTCATAACAATCTCATTCAGGACGTTGAAAAACTCCAACATCAACTTGGCCTTCTCCCCCATTTTCCCCATAATAACTCCAAAAGCAACAAAGAATCCAATCAAACCTGAAAGACACAAAATACAGTAAAGATGAATTAGTTTTCAATTAATGATTATGTAGAATATTTAAATTGTGGATGGAGGTTGCAAAGAAGCCCAGCTGGATTTAAATGAGTTGTTACATCCACCAAGAAGGTTGTTGTTTTTGGTCCTGTCTATTTGTCTGTAACCAGTATATCTGAAGAACAAGTTTTTAGTGTGGATTCATACATTTTTAACTTGAATTCTTCTCTAGTTTTGATCCGTTTCATCAATTTTTTACAAACATCACAATTTTTTCATGAAATTATGAACTTGCCAGACCATAAAATGAATATATAAATAAAATGATATCATTAAATGTATATCAGTGTATTTTGATGTACATCCAGATCAAGATTTAAAAATTCTATATATTTGTTATCAAGACGAGAAATAAAAAGGATTGTGCAGCTATGACGAAGATATTTTCTTAAGGCTTTCTACTTTCTCCAGCGAGTGCCTTTTAGTTTCAGTTGTGCAGTGGGTGTGTTTTCAGACTTTTCACATACCCAGGACATTCATCCCACTCTTGAACTGAAGCGACTTCTTGATTGTGAACTGTGGAGGTGCTTTGGTTCTGTTAGTGGGCACCGGTATTTTGGTAGTTACTGTCTGAATCTGGATGAGAAGAAAAGAAAAGAAGAAACAGTTGCAGCTACTGACAGATGAATCAGACTGTATATGGTGGGTGGAAACATTCTCCGCGACTCCTACCTGTTGGAAGCAGGCCTGCACCAAGTTCTCCGGGAAAAGATTTCGGATGAGATCAAACAAAGCGTCCACGCTGGACACCTCGTCGTTCTTCTTTCCCTGTCCAAGATTAGCCCTCAGCTTGGGGTTCCCGGGATGGATGAGCAGCACCAGGATCACTCCCAGGACGGCTGCAATCACTGTTGTTGTCATGTAGTACACCATGGCTCTGGTGCCTAAACGGCCACTTGATTTAGCATCCAAGCCAGCAAGTCCTGTTGGGATACATTTTACATGAAATATTGAATGTTTTTGCATGGATACTATAGGAATTACATGTATCCTCTCTTAAACTCTCTTTTGATTATAGATCCACCTTTTTCTCCTGGTAGTTTCAAAAATTAACTTGAACAGCTCCCCTCATCAAATTGTTTACGTCATATTATATGTGCAAAGCCTCCATCTGTACAGTCTTTACTTAGAGGTGCTGGTGTTGTTCTCCAACCGGTGTCCGGTTTTGTGGCTGTTCTGTATGTGAGGATGTTTTGTGCATTTAGGTGCAGATATGCACAATAGAAAAATAAATTCATCTACCGACAATTTCAAATTATCCAAATCCTCCAAAGTGAGATGACTAAGTCAGAAACTCTGAGAAAATGCTGCAAGAGTGTGTTTAACATTCTAAAAACATGTCTACACATGCACTTTAATTACACACTTGTGCTTAGCCAGACAATCCATTGTAACCAACACTTCTTAAAAAATGTTGGTTAAGTTAACTAGTTGTAAGCTGCATGTCTCATGTTAACCTTTTGAGTTCAGGGTTTGTTTTGTCAGTGTGATTGCAGGAGATTCTTGACTTAGTGGAGAACTGGAGGTCAGACCTCCCGCACAGCATATTAATGTACAACATCAGACCTCAGCAGATGAATTGTGTCCTGAAGATGACTGAGTTTGGTGAGGAAGGCCAAGTGGAAGTCTTGTTCACTGTCAAGGTTGTGGGGAGGCAATATTTTATATTTGCCTGTTTTGTACTATACACAGTATGTCTAATATTACACGTACAGGTGGTGTTCTTCATCATATCAGTTGGATAGCTGGGGTCAGCTGATAAACGATTATAGTTTAGCAGTATCTCAGTTTATAATGTTATTATACTGTATGTTATTATACTGTATGTATTGCCAAAGTTTAAGCATGCCAGTTGAATTGGCAGAGGAGAGGACTCTGCTTTTTGATCCAAAAAGTTGTTTTTATGTGTTTATTATATCAGAATTTTTGAATGATTATTAGGGGGTGTGTACAAAGCTATGTTGTCTTGTACATTAGCTTGTAACACAAAGTTGTATCATATCTCATGAGTGATTTGACATTAGGAGTTGGGACCAAAGATGTTGCAGACATGAACCATAACAGCAACTGAAGTGACAATCGCTCACTTAAGGATAGTTTCACATTATTTTCACATTATATTGTAAATGCAATACTCACATGCCCATATCAACATTGCAATGATTATTTGTGGCTGTAATCATTCCTCCTGTCAATTCTGGCTGCAAAATATCAATTCCTGCAGCAATTCCAATGTAATCAAAGGGGGGCAAAATCAGCAGCACTTGTTCTGTGTAAAAATGCATTCTAAAGTTCAGCTGAGGCTTCAGCTGTCTGAGTCAGACCAATCAAGTGGATATCTTCCAAACATATAGCCTGTACTAAAAACTGTAACTTTTAGAAGGTACCCACTTATTCTCTCTAATTCTGACTGCTGAAATCTTATATTAGCTTTGGCTGACTAAATTTTGTCCCTCATTACTTACACTGAAACTGCCTTTAAGAGGGGATCACTTTGTGCCAGTATATGCAGGAGAAACAATCACAGCGAACAAAAACTGTCTCAATGTACATACATATATACATGTATGGGCATGTGAGTATTGTTTTGAGAAAGACATGAAAATTGTAAACCTATCCTTTAATCAAGTCTACGGTAATCTAGATGTGCAATAAAATACGAGTGGAAAGTAAAGTAAAAGTAAAAACACTGTTTTCTTATATTGCAATAAAGAACTAGCCAATGTGCTTTAATTTGCATGGGCATTTCAGAGGTAATGTTGCCAGTAGCACTAGTCTACAGGCAACCTAACATAACTACTTTATATCTACAGTATATGTCAATAGATTTTGTGGTCATAGTTTTATTAGAAGTATTGTGTGTGAAATGATGCTTTAAATGTGCAAAAACAATTACATATGCTTGTCCAAATTACACCCACCATCACAGCTTATTTGCTTGTATTGAATTTTTAAAAGATGAATTTTTCAGTTTGAACAAACCCACCCACTCTTCCCTCTATCCTGTTGTGACTCAACTCCAGGGTAGCAACAAGCTGCACCATGAGACCTCATTTCAGGCCAGTTGTTAGCAAATTGAGCAGAACATTTGCAGCAAGTACTGTACCTCACCCACCTGTGACCAAACTGGAGACAACAAGAGGTAAAATAAGCATCTTCAGCATCCTCATTAGGATCTCCCCTGGGAAGCTGATGATCAAAATGACATCAGGAGGGAGAGGCGATATGTGCCGCAGCAGCATTCCAGCAATGGAGCCCAGAAACACACCTAAGCGGGCGCGAAAAGACAAATCAAACACAAAGCCAGGTAAATCTGAGCCATGAGATACTAGTTTCATACTATCAGTGAACTCTTTCATCAACAATATCTACTTCTATTGAAATATATCAAGAACATCTTACCTTTTGCTCATCAGAGTCTTTGAAAAATAACATTGCAACCTCTAATCTGAGAGTCACAGCGTCATGCTGTTAACTACAGCTTCTGTGAAAACTGTTTGACAAAACTTTTAAAACTTTCAACTTCACTTATGTTTCACCTTAGAACTGTTTTCCCAACTACTGTGCATCTGTCAACAGATTCCAGCTATTGCTTAGAACAACCAGTTGAAAACATTTTTAAAAAATAATGCCTTTTCCATGCTTAGCTTGCCTCTGGTAAAGGTGCAAATAATATAATATAGTAGCTCTGTATGCACACTCCAGCTACAGTGTGATTTAAATGCAATATGAACCCCCAGCCAGATTATCATGAAGTTCTTTTTTCCTTTGAATGCATGCTATTTTAACATCAGCACAAGAAAAGAAGCTGTGTACTGTTTTTATGTTTCAAATAGCATCTAGTAAAAAGTATTGACTTCACACAGGGTGGCTCAGTGGTTAGTACTCTTGCTTCTCAGCATGACGGCCCTGGATTTGAAAGGCTGGGTCCTTTTGGTGTGGAGTTTGTATGTTCACACTGCATCTGGGTGTATTTTTTCCTGATGTTTTTTTTTTCCTCCGACAGTCAAAACACATGCAGGTAAGTAAATTAACTGTAGGTGTAATTGTGTTTATCAGTGCTTATAGTATTAGCACTGTGACAGAGTGGAGACCTGTGTAAGATGCCTGTCACGCAGTGCAGGCGGGGATATACACTCCAGCCCTACGAGCCCCCAAAATGGATGGATTTTCTCAGAGTAGCAGGACCTGAAACTTACCAAGAATTGTGAGAGTGAGAACCATGTTCTTCATGATTTTATCGCACAGACTGCTACATGCGCTCTCCGTAGTGTCCACTGTGGGCTCCAAGTGGCTCTCATCCATCCTGACCTCCACTTGCTTCTGCATTTTGTTGGCACTGTGAAAATAGTAAACAAGGAAGAGGAGGTGGTATTATATTATTGGAATTTCTGCATTGCAAATTGTTGATTGGAAGCAGCAGATTTGCATGGTAAGAAAATCTAAGCAATGTTAGCTGATGTATGAAATTGTACACTTAATGCACGATTTATGGCACAGGTATAAATTAAAAAAGAGCCTCTGTTTTGGCCATGTGTTCCAACAAATACAATCATGCCATGTTCCCAGGTGGGAAGACAGTGAGGGATTATATTATTGTCACTGCATTTGCAAACTCCTACATTTAGTTGTTTGTCAGCTGCTTGTGGGGATGGGGCTTTGAAATTGGGGGATAACATAAAGAAGCATTGTATGTCTGTCCATGAGTCAACATAGAGTGACAAGGGTTGTAGTGAAGCATAATTGGTTATTTGAAACTGCGGAGGCCCCTCAAGAAAAAGACTACCAAAATAGACTACTATTTTTAAAAATGTGTTCATCATGTAAGCAATGCAGGTACATGCACACATGATTAAATGCAATTAATTATACATACTCTGCATTCTGAGTGCATGCAAAGCTGTAAAAAGTTCACAGGTGGCCTTTTATAATTAGTGGCTGACATTCCCAAACAATTAGTGCAGAAATCAATAAAGAATGTGTTTATAATCTGCATTTTAAACAAATTTTCCAGTTTTACTGGCACAATTTGAATAAACAGAACACCAGCTGTTACTCATAACCTCCCCTCTGCTACTGCTGCTGTTGGATGTCTATGCCTGATAATTTATGATAATTTGAGATTTTTTTTTTTGTTGAATCAAAAACACAAGAAAACCTGCATGTAAAATTGTATAAGGGCATGCATAATAGGGATTTTTTTCTTTTTATAAGTACTTATTGTAAATATATACACACATATGTTTGTGTCATGTGGTGAGTGAATTTATGTTTTCAGCCCAGTCAAATGTTCTGAGGCTGCTAGACTTAGTAATTTTGTTATTTAGGAATATCAGGTGTTAATTTCAGATCACAATCTTGTCTATCTTGCTATTCCTTCCTTCATCTTACTGCTTCATCACATCACTGAAGCAACAAGTATCTCAGGTTTGTTGTGGTCTGGCGTAAAGCCTCTTTGACTTAAAGATCAGCTCTCCCCTGTGCAGCCTTTAAATCCTCTGTAGAGCACAGACGTGCACAGTTATGTAACAGTGAATGCCCGTGTCATTTAGACACTCTCGACCTTCATGACTTGAACACCTGGAATATTAATTCTGGCAGCAAACATAACAGAAAAGTACTCTCTTTCACCCAGCAAAGGTTGTATAGTAAGAGAAAAGTTTCTTACAAAAACTGTAATATTTTTTAGTAGACAAGTCACAAGAAACTAAGTTTTAATTCTAGGAAATATAATGTACTCTTCTTCCCACATTCAATTGATAAACATTTCATAATTCAGTATTCAAATTACCTTCTGTACAGCATGAAAGAGAGAAGGGAATATATAAGGTGAGGATAGAACAACTGCCAAGTCAATCACACCTGTCTGATACACTGTGCACTAGTATTAATGAGACTTAAGCCCTTTAAAGAGGATAAAATTAGCACCTCCAGCACTCAAGTGATTGAGTTATGTAACCGAAAAGGGGCTTCCCAGGAAAAGTCAAGGTGTCACCACCACCTGCCTGACGACTGTTATGCAGGAGATTACTAATTTGAATCCCAAACTTCAGTGTACGGATCAAACTTCTCTCTATTTTCTTACAAGTAGAAAGCTCTGAAACTAACCAGTCAAGACCAAAAAAAATCCTCAAGAATAAGCACTGTTAGATGTGTAGGTAATTTAGTTCCTAAGAAAGGAAAGGTGAGGGATATTGTTTCCGATGCAAGCTGGTATTTTATGCTATTACCATTATGAGCTGCACAGGATCAAGAGCTCCATCAAGATCTGATAGAGGCTGATGCAAAAGGGTCAAATGGCAGAACAGGATAGAGTGTATACACTGTTTTTAAAGAAAAATAACAAAAAAAAATCTAAAGAACAGCATAGCATCTACTAATGCATCACTAACACAATAACTATATATGTAACAATGACAGTTTAGTCTTACAGGAGTTATATCTGGCCATAACCAAGCAGAGATATTCCTGCATCACCAATACATCATTCAGCTTTCAAGGGAAAGCTGCTGAACAATATTTTGATTGCAACTCCTCTGTGCCAATGTTTTAAAGACTCATCTCATGAGCTACTACCACATTACTACATGCTATGGAATTATTCTAATAATGCTTACCAGTTGTTTTGTATGTTGTTGTAGATTGAAATTGATTTTGCGGAGAGTGACTACACAGCCATCTGCGTCAGTGACAAAACTAACAAAGTCATGGCTCAAGCATTGGGTAAATCCAGTTAGAACCTCCAAAAAGTATTTTATCCCACCAGAAAGGATTCTTCAGTCCTTAAAAATCTGCAGATCTCTTCTTCCTTAGCTTTCAAAAATATATCCACATTCACAGATGACTGCTTAATCAGCTGCAGGGAGGCGTGTAAAGGTAAACTGACTAACCTAGAGGTTTGACAGAAGGCACCCAGACACGAAGGGTGGAGTCAACTTGCTAAGATTAGCGAGGAGTGAAATCCTTGTTGCTATTTTTTTTTTTTTCTTTTTCGCTCACCTTTTGTTTTGTTTACTTCTTCCAGAAGAAATGATTTCAACTATTTTGGATGTGAAAATGAATGTCACAAAGTCCTGAATGATTAAAAATCAAGAAAAGATTTTTGATTTGGTACTTCACCGAAAACTCAAAATTTGTTGGGATAAACAGCAACTGTACTTTAGTAGATGCTTAATAAGGGCCACACAGTGCATGTTTTGTTGTTTATGCAGAGTTTTTATTTTGTGCAAGCTAGGACTTTAAATACACTTTGATTCATCTGTCTGTGTTATAACACTGTATCGTGATGGGATAAGTGTGAGGTATTGTGATGCCAAGAACTGTACTGTATATTGGCTCTACTTACCAGCTTTATACATTTAGAGACATTTAAGGGAAGAGAATATTGAGACTCAGCTAAGATGGCATTGCAAACACATTAAATGCCAAGCATCTGGTATTTTCCTTCAATAATTCAACTCTTTTGTGCCTTTAGTGTATTTTATCTTTGAATATCTATATACATGAATAAATTGTATTTTTTTCTCACCCGACTTCCCTGCTATTAATCAATGTCAGGTAAGACGGTTTACAATGGCTGATCAAATGTGCCTTTTTATTTGTGCCATGAATTTAACATGGACTACCACTGCTGATATTGTTAATCCACAAATCATCTCCAGAACATGACTAAGCTTTTGCAAGCGAAAAGATTTTGTTTGTAACGATAAATGTGATGCATTTGGGTTCATTTGCATGTGTCATTAATATGTGAACCTGTTAAGATAAAGTCATAAATTCAGTGTTTAATGTCAGTTTCTTGATTTATGTTAAATAAGAAGTTCACAGTAAACAATAACTTCCAAATTAGGCATGAAAAATGGTTCAAGGAGAACTTGTTTAGTCAAATAATGGTTGATTATGAGCGCAAAATGGAAAAACTGATTGCTGCTGTTCCCTCTGTAAATTTTTAAGCATTTAATCAGACATCAATTTGTTATTTCTGACCAATTTTAATGGAGATTTCAGACAACAAGAGGCCTCATTCCTTTACTTAAGACAACACTGGATTGCTTGAGATGACTTGATAATTTGGATGAAGGCAAATAAAAAGCAAATCAACTTTTCATTATTTTCTAATTTTGTTTGTTTTATTCCAATAAGATGACCCTGAAGGTTTCTCGTGCCGCTTTGTTAACAGTTAGGATCTCGTTACTGTCATGAGTCATATCCAGAGACACACATGTTTAGTTCTAGTTAAGTAGCCTTGGTCCTATTATTCTCTTCCTAGAAGTCACCATGACACCTTTTAGTCTCTCTCATGGGGATATCACAATTGTACATGCAGTCATTTTGATGGTGTTGCCATGGCAGCATTTGTTCTTGAATGTTATGTTGGGATGGCCAATTTTTTTTATATCGACAAGATGATTACCGAGGTGTGTGTGTGAGTCACTGGAGCCATTTTAATATTATAACAGACGTCATGTTCCTATTTGGTCTCTTATTATAGGTTAGTCATGACACTGTGCCATCTTAAATCTTTATTAATAGTTATCAACAGTGTAATTTAGTGATTACAATGGAGCAGACAGTTTGACCTTGTTACTACTTTATCCCTTGAGGTGGAAATCATAGCATTGCTTGATAAGATTCAGCAGAGGATTGAATGCCAGCTGTCTGATTGCAGAGTGATTGACTATTACAAGACTCTATTGCTGCTGTGAAAATGAGCCTTTTTTCTCTGCAGTTTGTAGAGTTACTGGGTAGAGGTATGGTGAGTAGGTGACACCTTGTAACCATGTGTGTGAAGATACCCATCACTGAGCTGCTGTCAGAGCTTTGACAGGGAGAAGAAAGACAAGCTAAGAGCACATGGCAAACCATTTGTCCATGCAGTTCCACACCTCGCTCCGCCTTTTCTCCCCTTTGCATCAAGCTGACCTCATGCTGCAACACCTGACAACACACACCACGCTTAGACAGCAGGTGTCTATAATTAACTAATCTGTCCTGAGCCATCCTAATCCAGCACACATACACACAGAGATGGATCAGACACACTCACAAGAACAAGTCTACAGCTGTGATAACTTAGATGTTAGATTAACTAGATATTTCCACAAATCATAAAACAAAGGTCTCATCCTTTGGTTGTTATTGAAACCAAAGTACTTCATGGTAGTAAATTCATATACTAGATGTTTAATGACTAACTGAACACAGTAAGCAATATTGACCTCTTATTAACAGTGTGAGAACGTCTGTCTGGACCTTCCCTTATACTCAATTGCTGCAATGTTTAAGAGACATCTCTGCAGTACAAATTCACAGACACCACAAACCTCACTAACATTGAGTCTTGAAATTGATAAAAGTTGTTAGACAAGTCAAAATTATCCATTAATAAATTATATTGTTGATTAAATTACAAAGAATTTCACCTCCAATCAGCTGGCAAAAAAAGCAAGAGTTTTTTGTATTTTTCCCTTTGCCACCACAATAAATAAAAAACAAATATAAAGATGTATGCTTTTTTATTTATTTTTACTGTACAGTCCATTTTAATTATTTAACTCACAATATTTTATATCATATTGATGAATTCAGTTATACTTTTTACTTGCCTGATAACCTTTTACTAGATTTTGTCAGGTTTGTGACTCCATACATGTAGCCAAAGAGATTTTTTCTTTTTTTTTTTTTTTTAAAAGTATGTACTACAATGAGCTCTGATTGATAATACATCAATAATAAATTGATTTATTATTGAGTGGTGGAACTGGGATCAGCATTATCACTGAGGAAAGTAAAAACTCCAAAGTCTGTGTTTGGTAGCCATGAAACTCAGTGTCCTTTCAAGACAATATTCAATCCTCTGAAAAACATCTAACCCTAATCTACACTTGTTATCACTGTTATTTTTACTGAATTGCACTCTTTGGAATTCATTTTCTGACAGATGGATTTTTTGATTGTCACCTCTTTGATATTAAAAAAAAAAACAAAATAAAAAAAAACCTCGCGTGAAGCAGGAGGTGGACAAAATAAAGCACTCTGGCATACAATGGTCCCACTGTACCAGCTTGGTGAAGCTAATTTTTTGTGGACATAGTTTGTGTACAGTGTCACACAAAATCTGTTAAGATTGTTTGTTAAAATTTGATTAAGGTTTGTCTTTGCCAGAACAGCTTTCCAGTGTTTGACATTGTGGCATAAATATTTTTAAGACTTTCTTCCTTTCCCCTTGCCACTAATGCACAAACAGTAATTTATGTGGCAACTATTTGGCTTTTATGTGCAGTACAAAGAGCTCTGACAATCATTGATTTTATACTGTAAAGTCATAAAGAGGCTTGATATTTCGTCATCTTCTGTATATAGTGTCTTGTCAGCAACTGACTGACTTAATGGGAAGCTCCACGGCATATGTGAAAAAAGTTGTATAAAGCCTTTTGTGGCTCCAGAGGGAGCTGTGTGAAATCTGGTAAACTACCTCAAGTGATGTCACTTGAGTCAGTAGCCCATTTTAAACAGGGACCCCTCATTAAAATGCTTTCTTTTTTACACTGAACCAAACAAAGCTGGCATAATACTGCCCCAGTGTGTGATTTTTAATAGCATGCAAGCATTCCAAAATCAGAGACAGCATCAGCGTCTAGTATGACCTATACCACCATGCCGGCTCTCCCTTTCACACAGACATCAATTTGGCTCTGTTACTACTTCTGCTGCCAGCTTAACAGCAACAATGCCCCCACATTCTGCTGTGTTTGTACATTTGATATAGAGCGGCGAGGCAGAATAATGGTGTAACATTCCTGCCTTGAACAGGCATGAAGTGAATGAAGTGAGGTTACCAGATCTCTAACCTGCTCATCATCTCTGCTTGAGGCTACTGACTCACAGCTACGATTTACAACAGACAGATTTTCAAAAAACGAATGGTCAAAATCAAAGCAGCAGAGGCTGAGATTTTCCTATTTTAGCCCCAGTTTGGGTCAAGCTCAGAAAACACTGTATCCTGCATTTCCCTTAATGCAATTTGATAGTGTCATTAATTAGACCCATTAGACGCTGCCTTGTAAAGATGTCTTTCAAACTCCACACCCCCAGTTTGTAACACAGGCTTTCTGTTACAAGTTTGTTTGTTATCTCCTAGGTCAAGCAAAGATAACCCCCATGACATCACTATGACATCATCAGGATTATTTTATTCAGACTACTAAATGAATACTGACAAAACCAATCAAACTGAATATGGTCCCATAACCCTCCTTTTGTTCTTTAATGACCAAACTACAACTAACAGGTCATTTATCATAATGTGGAGTTTATATGAAACACACCTAGAAAGGCATGTTAGCCAAATCTCAAAGTTATAATCAAATATCATAAGTGGTGTTTTCATGTATTAATTTATTCAGCATAAAGCCAGAATGTGTAATCATAGTGTCTAAACAGAAGATAGTTTTCGATGCTGCCTCATTCATCCCTTCTATATAGATGCAAGTTAAAAATAATACAATTCCAAGCATGCACTAACTTCTGTTACATAACGTAGACATGTGGTTTCTGTGCACATGCAAAGTTCATAAAGTGCACAGAGATTTAGTCAGAGGATACCACATCCTGGGGGTCAGTCAGTCGGTAAAATAGTGATAATTCAGTGGGCCAGAAACAATGAGGGTTAAATGGGTTTTCTGATGTGCCAAAGTGTCAAACTTGCAACGCTTTTGGGGATTTCATGCTTTCAGATTAGATAAATATTATTGTTCCGCTACAGGTTGAGTAACTTGTGGATCTGCTGTGGAAGAAAAAAAAGAAACTATGGACTAATATTATTGTACAGTTATATCGTTGGAGACTGAAACTACAGCAAAAATTTGCACACAAATCAGAAATGTGTCATGGTTACAATTTGTGTTAGGCACTCATAATTTGTTAAGGATTTTTATGTACTTTAATTTGCTAGTTAATTACTCATTTATTCCTTTTACAGTCCCCTAAGTATTTACCCAGTAACATATGGTAAATTATAATATATTATTGGGTTATCACCACTGGTAATAAGAAGGTAAATAGTACATTCCATAGTTTTACTAACTAATGACATAGTACTTATATTGTACTAAAAAAGTGTGTTTATGATATAAATGTCACAAAATAAACATGATGTACAATGTAACAATATGTTTACAACTTTACAACTATTTAGAGTCTAGTAGCAGTTTGCTACCTATAGCCACTTATTTGTATGAATTGCTGGACTGGAGCATTGGTATCCTTAAGTACCCTTATCCTACTTCCTTACATACCTAATAGACATGAAATTAACGGAAACTTACACTTCCATTAAAATGAAATGGATAGGTATAAATACAAAATAAAATGAACCTTGGTTTGTTAATAAATCAGTACCTTCAAATAATTGGTTTAATACATTAACAATTACAGGTTCAACCTGGAATGTATTGTGTTGCCCTTAAACTTAAGGAGTCATCTCTGAGTCCATGGACTAGTAGAACCAAAACGGTCTTCACAGATTACTTTTAGTAGGAATCCAAAGGTCTCCTTTAATTGTCTTTAATTGGGAATTGGGAAATGCCGAAAGTTGTCCAGGAGGGTGTGTAGCAACAGCCATCAATTCTTCTCCAATAGTCCAGTCAAGTCAAGTTTATTTATAAAGCACACTTCACACGACAGTAGTGGAATCAATGTGCTTCAGGATAAAAATCAAAAAACATGGGCAAATAGGATCATACATGACAAAAAGACATAAGATAAAACATATAAGATAAGAAGGTATTACAATAAAAAGGGGAAAAGATAAGATGGTATAATCATTATTATTAAAAAGGGAATAATAATAATAATAATAATAATAATAATAATAATACTGATTCAAAAATAAAAGTTTTAGTGGTTCGTCTCCATCACTGCATGCATATTGAGTTTTGCCAAGTGATTATGCAGTTAGTTATGCAGGGTTTGGAAGCGTAGGCTATATTAACTGGTACTCAATTAATTAACTAGATTGTTTTAACTACAGAATCATGGATACACATGGATTTGTTTGATTTATTTTAATATGCAATGAAAAGAACCTGCATAGTTGCACTGCTGCTTCACATTACTTCTGGTACAATGATGTATTTATTTTAATAATTTTTAAACAATTTGTACTCATCTTTATTTACTAGTTATAGTTTGTTACATATTGGATGAAGTGACATAATGACTAACAAACTGACTAAAATTAGAGTTAGCTTACACCAACACAAAGCTTAAATTGTTGTTACCATGTAAATAAATAACTATTATACACTTAATAGAAACAAGGTTCAAAGAGATAACTCCATACCATAGAAAACAAAAACACAGAGCCCTTCAAAATATGTTGAAATATGGATTAAACTGTATTACGGTGCAGTAGTGTGGACCCTCACTTTCTGAATTTAGCCACAAACCCAACTACGAACCCAGTTTTGCACTTTGCCTCAGTGCAAGTTTAGTTTAGTATGGTTTAATTCATATTTCAAAAGTATTTTTAAGGGTTCTGTGTTTATGGTGGTGTAACCCACATAAATGTATATGGGCACTAAAGGTCATGAAACAGGCTGTTCTCAGCACATCAGCTCACCCAGTGAGAAAGGGTTGGAGCAGCCAGAGGTATCACTTTTCAACCCAGTTTAGATGAAACCAAGCCTACTTCTGTATGATGAAAGCCTCGAAGGAACACAGGAAGCCTTGATGGATGCATTCCCATGGAAACCGTGCTCATCCCGCAAAATATGACAGCTACAGTAACTTGGAAAATAATGCTTTTCACAGTAATGCAGAGCAGAGGTAATTGATTTATTGATGTTGATTTGCCACGGTTTTAAGTTAGAATATAGTAGCAAACAATATATAATAAGTTAGTCTAGCGTTAAGTCTTACTTGTCATACACATTTTTTTACAGCCTTCCAAGTGTCCTCAGTACGAGCAGGTAAGTTAGCTATTACGTTAGCTGTGTATTGGTCGTAATAAATTAATGATCTAGCTAGGCCTGCAATACGGTTTTGTAAATGGCTCTCTGTTTTTTGCTTTTATTTCAGACTTGGTGGTTGTGTGTCCTCAGGACAACAGGACAACATAGAGGAGTACCTGCAGCTGAAGGTATCTGACAAGATAACTCAGTACTATGAGGAACACCGTTCATTCACATTGTTGTATTAGTTTATTAGTTCATCTCATCAGAACACTGCTTGGCCTACGTATCCCAAAGATGCTTTATTTTTCCTAATATTGTCATAGTCATTCTTCAGTATAATGACTGTGTTGGTATGGTAGTTGATAGTGTTACAGTATCACTTTTCGTGAGTATCAGATATTTAAAATACGGGTATTAGATATATGTGAAGGCCGACAAGTTTATTATGTGTGTGGATTTTAATCAATAGTAGTCTGTTTCCTACTTGTAGGGTTGGCTACCAAATCTATTCAGGTACCATGTCTGCCTTTAAGAAGAGGTGGCTTCGTGGGGAGACCACACTGGTTTTGATGCCACTGTGCACGTGGTATTCAAGATAAGAGTTGTCAGAATTTCTTAAAGCAACTTATTAGTGACCCTTTTTCCTTTGGCCCATACTGCAGTAAATCTACTATATTTTGCTCAGGCAAGTTACAAGTGTCAGCATATGGTGAATGAGAACATCTAAGGACACCTGCTGTCAAGCTAAAATGTTTGTGACATTGAAGAGTACTGGTGGGGAAATGAATAGGTGAATTTGTTGATCCACTTACTCATAATTTCATTGTTTTTAGACATAATATTGATATTAATATATTAATATATGTTATAGGACTAAAGACCCATATATGTCTGACTTGCTGTTTGAAGTATGGCTGGTCAGTAGGCACAATCACCACCTGTATGTTGCGGATACCATCCACCACTGAGATGTTGGGTGAAAGGCAATAGAAGTCCTGATGGGGCTATTTGAAATTGGCCACACTCCCACATCTGCTGTGGTGGTACTTAAACATGACCTCCAAATGGAATATGGACAGCAATTTGTATATGCATCAGCCAACAGGGAGATTTACCCCGACCTGCCATATGTGCAAAGGTGGGCATCACATCAGGAAACATGGTCAAGATAACTACTACACACTACATTTGTAACAATGCAATGATATATAATGTATTTAGTGAATGGAATTACACTTTTCTGCAATATGAAAGTGACACAATCACCAACTAAATTAATGTATTTACCAGACTGTTCTGCAAGGTGTGTAGGGAGGAGTATGGCACTAAAAATGGTCCAACCATGTTGGCAGCGATGCAAAATCAAGTGGAGAGCTACAACAAGAAGTGCAAGGACAGCTGTGCCCTAATGGGAACATCCTCCCAGGGAGCTCCTCTTGTTGCTGTGTGTTCTCCCTTGATGAAGAAAGAGCACCAACTGAAGCAAAGTGGGGAGCTGTGTTTCATAGATTCCTCAGGCAATATGGACAGGGAGAACTGCAGAGTGTTTCTCCTGCTGACCCACAGCTGCACTGGTGGCCTCCTTCTAGGCATTCTTCTCTGCCAGTTGGGGGATGAGCAGACCATTCTTGAAGGGCTGGAGCTATTACAACAAATATTTGGAGAGAAGGATTTTGCTGGCAGGGGACAGGCAGGACCACAGATCATTATCATAGGTGAATGTAGGGCAGAGAGGGGAGCTCTGGGGCAGGCATTTCCTGATGCCACACTTTTCCTGTGGAGCAAGGAGAGTGGTGTGGACCACTGAAACAGACCAACTCTATTCACAATGGTCAAAGAAATGCTGTACTGCAAAGATGTAGCCAGGGTGGACAAGCTTTACAGCAAGGCAAGAGAACATCCCCTTGCAGTCAGGTTAGTGCTCACTGCAGAATTGTTTTATGTTTAGCCGCAGGACAGAAATTTCCATAATCACATCACATTACATTTGTTAATCCAATGTTATGCAGTCATGAAGCTATTTTGTTTGGGTACTTTAAGGTTGTTGTTTTTTTTAATTCACTATGCTATTACATTTTTGATGTATGCACATTTCTTATGTTTCTTTTTTTGATCAATTGCAGGTATGAAAAATACCTAAAGTACATTGAACAGCTGTACAACAATAGAGAGTGTTGGGCACTCAGTTATAGAAGCAGTCTTCTCACCACAGGAAGCAACACCAACAATTTTGTGGAAGCAGCAAAGTGTGTCCTCAAGGACAAGATGCTGCAAAGGAGGCCTTGAATCCTCCTCACTCTTCGAACTCCTTACATCAAGGCTGGAGACCTACTACAAGACACACATTGTTGATGTTGCCCTTGGATGCTGGGAATCATTCCAGAGATCCAAATTCCCTCCCCAAGATGGCAACATTGCAGCTACGCAAATTCAGCAGGTGAAATTCAATGGATCTTAACAGGTGTCATTAGATGACATCCTACAGGTTTGTCACAGAGGAATCTATATGCATGCACGTGACTTTAAAGCAAATATATTGCCCCTTGTATTACTTATATTTTGTATAGATTGCAGAGAAGTTCATGGTGAAGGGATCCACACAAACCTATGTTGTGGACATGGAGTTGGAGCCGTGTTCGTGCCCTGCAGGACAAACTCGGGCGCCATGCAAACACCAGGCAGCAGTAGCTCAAGTCTACAGCTGTTTATCCAACACTTTTCCTCCAGCAAGTCCACAGATGACAGCAGAACTGCTCGAACTAACATCGGGAGGTAAAGCCAATATTTTCACAATAACTGATATAGTAACACTCCCAACATTTCCAGTTTAAATTGCACAATAAGGGATAGATGCTTAATTTTACTTCAAGTGGCCAATTAGGCCACCAAGCCACTGAATTTGGTGGCCAGAGCAAGTCATTTCATTGTTTATTTGGGCCACCAATGCTGTGTTTTTAGTGGCCACACAGTAGAATTTAGTAGTCAAGGGCCACTGGGCCATGATTAATGTTGATCCCCCTTATGTTTTATATAAACAATCTCTTCGGACTTCTCACAACCCCTGAGACTCACTCAGCCAGCATGTCAGTCATTTAAGGGTACGTAATAAACAATAGTAACATCAATAATGGCAAAAATGTATAAAAGTGATGAAATATATTTTATATCAGATTCTATCTTATTCAAACAGCACTACATTTTACACCCATGACCCCTTGTCCTAATTTCCATACATTTTGTAATAACTGAATTGTATGCAGTGGTGGACAAAGTACTGCAGCAAAAATACTGATACTGTAGAACAAGAAATTCTAAATCTAACTAACCCTAACTTTAAAGGGATAGTTCGGATTTTTTGAAGTGGGACTGTATGAGGTAGTAATCCATAGTCAGTCTATTGCCTACAGTAGATAGGTGTCAGCACGCTCCCAGTTTGGAGAAGCAGACAGAAGTACCAGCACTGTTATGGACAGGGCCAGCAGCAAAATGTATTTTAGCCACGTAAATAAAGGCCCACTTAAAACAAATCAATATTAGTTTAAGTGTACACTATATTTAGAATATTTTCACCGCTTTACCTTGCCATCAGACAGCACTTTCTTTTGGCACTGCATTTTCTCAACTGTAGAACTTCCATATTCCTATGCATGCCATGCGCTGTATTATGCCACAGATCAGCTATTTGGATCAGGAAGTGCCACTGAGGCATAATACATAATAATTTATTCATTGTGGGTTTTGTTTTGTTTTTTTTAAATTTCGTAAACTGTAAGAGAAATGTTGAATGCTCACTGTAATAAACCTGCCAACTGTTTCGTTAACCACTCAATCTTTTCATATTTACTCCTCAGAGCCCAGATAAACAAAGTAGCATGATAGCCTAAATGGAATACAAGTGCTACAGTAGGGAGCTGTTTCTTATTTCCCAGTTTCTTTTAAGTGTATAATAGTTATATATTTACATGGTGACAACAATTTAAGCTTTGTGTTGGTACATATTGTCACATGTATTATCACATTCATTTTATGATCCTTACAGCACAAGCACACTTTTTTATACAATGTAACAACCATGCCATTAAGAGTCACTTTCTTTGACAGTTCTCCTCTTTCAGTGTACTTATTCAATAAAATGTCAATTTTTAGTTGGTAATACTATGGAACATATTGTACACATTTGTCTATATTGCATGGGAAAGGAAACCATCCATTTTGTTGAAAGGATATGGTAAAGACTTTGTAATACCATGGGATTTCAATTTACTCACTCTGTAAGTTGTAATATCTTACCTAATAACATTGCAAAACATAGATGGTGGAGGTTTATGTTATTGCATGGAAAAGGGAATAACCAGTTACAAAGAGAGCCTGGTAAAACCATGGAAACAAACAAGACTTCCTTTTACACTTCAGTTTCAGCTTGCTTACTGAGTAAACTGTCAAAACTACAAACAGTCATGTGTGCTTTATTATTCATGTACAAATGAAGGAAACATACATTTGTCTCCAAACTTATTTGGTCTACTGCTTGTAAATTATCATGTTTTACTTGGTAACGTTATAGGACAAATATGGTACAAGTTCCTGTTAACTGCATGGATAAGGGAATAATTATTACAAAAGATATGGTAAGAACATGGTACTACCATGGTATCACATATTAAGGATAGTATAAAGGAAGCCTTGTTTGTTTTCATGCATGAAAACAAACAAGGTAAATTGTCTTGTTTTACTTAGTAATATTGCAGAACATGCATGGTGCAAGTTTGTGTTGATTGGATGGAAAAGGGAATAATCTATTACAAAATATATGGTAAGAGCCTGGTCATACCATGAAAACAAACAAGGCTACATTTCACAGCACAGTTTCAGCTTACTGAGAAAATTGTAAAAAAAAAAAAAAAAAAAAAAAAAAAATCTGAAAAACTGTTCCTGTGGAGGTTGTTGCTGGGTAAGTATAAAGTATTTCTAATAAACCCTTTATAAATGGATATAGCCACAAACAATAACTATATAAGAAAAAGTAATCTTTTGGAAATTAGATTTCTAGAAAGTTAATTTCTAGATAGGACATAATTAAACTTGGGCTGTTGCCAACATAAACCTTGGATAACTACTAATTTATGATGGGAGGATGTGTTTCTAAGATTTGGTTGCCTACTTTCCTATAAAGTATGCAATTATATTATTATTACCAGCCTAAGACTGTAACAACTACACAGTATGTAGTTGGGTTGATGGGTAATAATGAAGGTTTTTCTTATGGTATTTCAGTTATAGTTTCTGTATTTACCTACTTATTACCAGTGGTAATTAGCCAATAATATGCTATAATTTATCATATGTTTACCCAGACAAGCAGAAAGAATTAAATAATTAATTAATTTGAATTAATTTTTAAAATTAATGTTTCTGCAAATTTTAACACTGCAAATATTCTTCATAATACGAAGTATTTTTGTCTATAACGAGTCCTAAAGCTCCTCTTAATACAAGTAAAAAAATCTATAAATGACAGGAGAATATCTATTGTTCTGTTCTCAAGGTTGTTAGTGTTAGTTGCATTCAGATGCAGTTATTCTGTTTACTTGGCATTCATTTAAAGTCGAATTTTCAAACCCAACTGGGGTTTTTCGTTAGAAGAAAACGTCTTGAAAAATCAATGTGAGACTAAATGACTCATTAAAGCTGATGGTCTTTGTAGTGAAGCAGGCTAATTATTGTAATTTATTGGCCTTGATAGATACACAGTATTATGTATAAACTGCACAACAGAAGAATACTGATTCTAACTGCTTTACTTCTTTAATAAGATGGAGGAGAAGTAACAATTTATTCTTATCCTTTGTTCCTTGATTGTCTGTTAAAGTACTGTTACATATGATGTTGTGTTTTTCATCTGATAAGTACAAAAAGGAATGAGCTGTCTGACATCAACCATGGCAATTTTTTACACAAAAGATATCAAAACTATTGCCAAAATTTTCCATCACTTGAACTCATGAAACCAAAGATTGGCATTTTTGGAACAATTGTGCAAAGATTAAATTCACCATGTTGACTTTTTGTAGTGTATGATACACTATCACTGGCTTTCTTATAGTATGTGAACACAGCTGAATAGTTAGAGTATGTCTAAAAATCCCAAATCATGATCATCAATCTGAGGCAAACAAAGTAAGTAAATAAGTAACACCAAAGTTCAACTGCTGTAGAAAGTCAGAAACATGGATCAGCCAAACTTTAAAATTTATAGAGAGCTTATGTGAACAGGCAGTGCGTATAATTATCATAATAGAAAATTTACAGATGTGGTGATGTTTCACTTGTTTCAAGTTGAAATCAGAACAGATTAACGAATGGCTCAAAGTTGTATGAATGAGGTTTGCCAGCAGGACAATGATCCTGAACATACAGTACACTGAGAAGCTGTGTCAAGCCTAGTCGAGGTTCAAGGGGAAAACAATGTGTTTTTTGCATGGCCTTTCCTCTTTATTCACCTGACCTCAAAATATGCACTGAAAGTCTTTGATCTACAAATAACTGTAAATATTCGACAAACTAAAAATACCCAAATTTTTGGCCCACATGTGATGAAAACTATAGCTTTTGTGAAATACCATTTTTAATGGTGTTCTGAGAAAAAAAACAACAATAACAATGAAAATACCCAAAAACTACAAAAAACAAAACTTGTTAAAATAAAATAATTTTTTTTTAAAAACCTGGTGGATGATCAGGTTATACAAAGTGAATGTTAGCTCTAGCTAATACTGCAGTAACCCTGTTTTGCATCATAAAGGTGGATTGCAGTTACGATGCAGAGCAGATGATCCTGTTTCAATGATGATTTTAATGATATCTGTCTTGTAAGAGCAGGATTTCAGTTGGATCAAAGCCAGAGCTCAGCGCAGCCTCCTGATTGTGAGAGTCAATTTCTCTTATGCAGGAGATGTAACAATTAAAACATTTCAGATCCAATGAGTAGCTCTTGACTTGCTCTGCTATCATGTCCCCCGCTTGAGAATGAAGTTGAAAATAAAATGCCATTTCTCCTTGCTCATCTCAGTCATTTTCTCTGTCTTCACACCGTGTATGGCATATTGAAGCTAAATTGTGTGCTTAGGATGATGCAACACACTGAAGTGTGATGCTGCTTTAGGAAATGTTTGTTTGCTGTCTTACCAGGGGTTAGAGGAGAAGATCAATATCGATTTCCATCTCTGTGCATTCAAAAGAGATTTGTTTGTTTTGCTTAGCTTACCTGGAAGCAGAGGGAAACAGCTGGCAATAACTCAAAAAGACAAAAAGAAATACACACCTTTCAACAGCTCCAAAATCTTAATTACATGTTGTATCTTTTTAGGTAGCTGCTAGCCAACAATACACCCAATATTGTTGTTTAGAGTTCAGAAAGGTTAGAGCCAGAAACTTCACAAGAAAGACAGGACTTCTAAAATGCTACGCACACCTGCTTGTTCTGTAACTGCTCGTAAACCACAATGCCTCATTTTCTCTTTCCAGGCTTTTTACATATACACATACAATGTGTAAATAAAACAGCTTTGGGTTTGTTCAAAAGCACCTTTGATGGTGCTAGACTAGCTGTTTCCTCCTGCTTCTGGTCTTTGAGCAAAGCTAAGCTAAACATGTCTTGGAGCTACTTGTAGCGGTTGCACAGAGATGATATTGATATTGAACTTCTCATCTAGTTCCTGGAAAAAAAACAAATATATTCATAATACAGTATTTATTTGTTTTTTATATGACGTGTTCAGTTATGGTCATTATATGACATGTATGTATGTATATAATATATACACACAGAAACTTATGTTGCTTAATATATGATGTAGCCTATTTTCTGATTGTTTCTTCTGCACTGAAATGCCACAGTTCTAAAAACAATCTATGAAACCAAAACCATGGGCACCAGACTGTGTGGTAAAGGATCTTCTTGAGAGGCCTGAATTTCACTGCCAAAATGGGGAGGCCTGCATTATACATTTAATGGGTGCCAGATTTAAGAGCCAAGTCAAGATGAAACAGAATTTAACAGAATTATTCTCTTTAATAATCCCATGATGACCTACTCCTAACGCTGTGTAGTTTATAGAAAGTTCTTGAGTGAAGACATGGTATATTTTTATGTCCTGTATCACTAAGATATTTTATAGTCTCATATTTTGTGGCTAAAGGCCTAGAGAGGAAAGTGAACTTAGTGGTAGCATTTAAAAATTATAGCATGACACATGTCAAGGTCTCTCCTAGTACCTTTCAGCCATTCACTGCTTCCTTTGCCTACTGAGAATAATTGCACATTTAGAGGCTAATAATTTGCCTGAGGCTGTGAATCAGCAAATGGAGAAGGTGGAATTTTAAATTACTTAAAAGACATTTTAAACCAGCAATACCTGGAGAGGAGATACTGATTTAATTGTATAGTAGAATGAAGCATTTAACCCTTTCAGGAATTAATTCAATCATAAGTTTTGTTTAGCCAAACCTTGTCCCAGGTTTGTTTCCTTGGCTATATGTGCCCCCTGAGTAAATAATATCATAGGTGTTATGATGTATAAATATAGTCTGAGGTTCTGAAGGCAAAATATGTGTTTTATGATGACTCTGATGAAGGTCCCAAGCTGAAATACATAAATCTCACAGTAAAGTTGGTCTTTATACAGCACGTTTTGCTTGAGTTTTACTACGAAATTCTGAGGGTGCATACTGTTCTGCTTCTATGGTTGTATAGATATTACACATAATAATTAGTCATACAGTGTGATTACAGCCCTACAGCACACTTACGTTTGACCTACAGAAATAATGTATCAAAGTGCTGAATGTAGGTGTAAAAATGTGCAGAAATACTGATAAAATGAAATTCTAGAATTATGTGTAACATTGTTTGGTTATACATGTGAACATTTCATCATTATTTTAGTAAGAACATGCACTTCAGCGCTGAATGGAAGCATAAGTCAAATGAGTACAATATAAACTCTACATTCATGTTTTAGGCACAGAAAACCACATCACATTGAAATACTGATGAAAGTGTTCCTGATATTTTAAATAGCTGAAAATGATTTTTCTTGACCTGAACTCTTGTTTGCGAGATTGATTGCGAATTTGAGATTTTTTCTGAGGTGCTGTGTGCATCTCCACCTCATTCTGCAATTTTGAATTCATGATTTAATATATCACAAAAAAGATGTAAAAAAATATATAATCATGTAGAATTATAGGAAAGACTCAAAGGAATCCCTATATTTTAAATGGTTAAAATGGCTTTTGAATGTTTGTCCAATGTAGTGGACACCAGCTGGACATGAACATGTTATTTTAGTGAGTGAATATAAAAATGTCTCCTCTTCATCATGTAATACATAAAATATCTTCTGTCTAGTGTCTATGAAGTATCTCGATTTTAAACATTACTAAGAGGCTCATTTGTTTGATTCACAGGCTGGAACTGTGAAGATACTCTATGCAAAACAACAAATTAAAGGATGTCCACACTCTCTAGCTCTCTTGTTCTATTTTGATTGTTTTGATTATTTTGAGTTAGTGTGTGATAGAAAGGAAAGTATAGAGAAGAAATAAGAGGAATGATGATCGTAAGAGTGTTTATGGCATTGCTGTACTCTACAGATTCCCAATTTCCAAATATAATCAAACCCCTGTGTAAGAGTACATTGTCTTTATGCAGCAAAATGCATTTTTTATTCTACTGTGTTTCTAAAACTTTTTTTTATTATTATTACACTTGTAGAAAGATGTGATTATGTCTGAATGATATAAAAAGCTGTCGGATGTGCAACACATCTAGTTAATTTTATTCAGGATTTACAGTGTGTTCCTTCAGGCGATTCTTTTGAACTTCATCCTCTTGCAGCCTTGTCTCGACTTGGGGAGCGTGGTGGGAGTGAATCTCACAGAGCGCCATATCTCTAATGATGCATACGTGGCCCAAGGCCAGCAGTTATGCATTGCTTTAAGAAACTGTCACTTACATAAAATGCAAAAGTTGACTTATTCCTGTCCTGAGATGTAAAGTTATTAATCTTTTAACTCACTAACTCACAACATTTAGTTGATATGTTACTAGAATTGTAAGGGCCATACCAGCTTATTCTTAGACTTTGTGCACTGATGATTTTCACTGGTTGGCATTTTGCCAGTATCCTGAAATGACCTACAATGAGCAATTCATTTAGTTTTAGGAGTGGGAATATAACCAAGCATAGCTCCAACCATTACACTCAGGTATGCCGAGAATTGGGTCACAGCACTAACTACATCAACTAATCATCTCTAATAGATAATCTAGCAGCCATCTTCAGTTCAAGGACCATCAACATGCTGAGTGACACTAGAGAGGATGAATACTGGGTCACCCTGAGGGAAATCATTTGTATCCCAGGCAAAATGGTTCCCCTTTACATTGCGAATCACTTGTAATTACCTGTTTGCATACACATTGATGCACATTTTATTTTTGTATGAAATGATAGTGTAATTATCCAGTTCATCTTTAAATGAAAGATGCTCACCTGTGGATGTCTTGTCTTCTTTAAATTAGTGGACTTCCCTGCTTGGAGTGTCAGTTTCCTTCAAGTATTCTTAAAATTAAAGCACTCACAATTAAGACTTTTTGGAAATAAATCACTCAGGTGTTGCAACAGGTTCCTCCTCCTCTCCTTCTGTAAGGTATAGAGATCCTTGCACCTCCCCCTTTGCAACCTAGACAGTTTCCCTGCACATGCACAGTGTACACACTGATGCATAGACAGAGGGTGGAGATTTGAGATGAGAGGTCAGTACCTCCTCTCAGGTGTGGGCGGGGTGTTCTCTCACTTAAAGAGTAATAGATTAGCAGACTTTCACACCATTTTTAGCATCATGACATCATGCAGATGGAGAACTTTGCTAGTGCAAAACATTAAGATCCCAGCCCATTAAGTCACTTTACATCTAAATATTAAAGACAGTTTTGAAAGCACTTGTATTTACAATGTATTTACATTTGCATATGTTTACTGCACTGGTTCCTTTCCATATGTTTGGATGTGCAGTACAATTATCAATGTGTTTACAGCTGCAGTCGAATGCATCCTCCAGTCTTGACTTATGTAACTGCTAAGATGTTTTGTGTTATGGAGAAATATATTCCTTGAGTTGTAAATCAAATAACCGTATTCGGATAATTCCCTTTGCAAGTTGCAGAGACCGACGACTGAGCTTCTCATTGTTTAATTGGCCAGGCTCGGGTTGTCCTGCACAAAGCCGTAGAGAGCACAGCGGGTGTCTGCGTCTCAGGAGTAAGAGCTAAGTTTAGTAAATCCTCTAAGTGTGTTTCTCAATGACAGCACATGTTGGGCAGTCTGCAGGGAAACTCACGAATGCATCACCTCACATGCAAACACACTGCAGACACACACGTACTGCACATATTTACTGAGACAAACACGATGTACTGCCATGCACGTGCACACATGCATAGCTTGGCAATACATGCAAATGAGGACTATGAACCCTAATTGCATTCTGAAGTATAAGATGTTTGAATGTTAGTGGTTTATAATAGCCATATATATATATCTGGAAGGCATAAGAATGCTTAAAAACTATGAACAAAAATTAACTAATATCAACTTTAAATGTTTGGGTTTTTTTTATGACTGTTTGCACAGTTGCTCACAAATGTGTTTTATTTTGCAAATGAGGACTTATCTCTGTTGGGATTTATTTTTAACTTCCAGAAACACAAGAGGTCAGAGCAGGATGGAGAGTCAAGATAGAAACTCTGCACTCTGACCTTCTGGAGATTACTTTTGATTGTACAGGACTCTGTAGGTCTCTATTTAAAACAGTCTTCACAAGTATTTTGTAATATATCTTCAGTTGCTTTTCACAGAGAAAATCAAACCAGAACAGGATAAAGCATACATAATAAATGAAAACAATAAACACACAGTAGGTGAATAAAATAAAACTATTCTCTGAAGACAAACTGTGCTAGCGTCTTTGACTACAAAGTCACCTTAAGATTTAAGCCTGGATCTAGAGACAGCTTGAAGCGCACAGTGCCAAAAGATAAGTACATTTAAGAAAAAGTACAAATTTCTCTATCACTAGGAATAATGTCATGAACTTAAAAATATCATATACTACCTGGGTGGAGTGCTGAGATACAGATCAAACACTCAAAATGTCATCTGGAGAATTTCTTTATTTTTGAAATCTTTATCCAATTTTTCCAAAGTATATAACATTTAGAGATCATGAGGGTGTGTATCTCGACCAGCTCATAATGAATTGTTTGAAGTTCATTTGGCTTAACAGGTGCAAATACAGAGCAGTAACATCCATACATAAGACAGACAATTGGAGTTCTCACCTCACATGATATTGACATACTGTAGATAGCAGGTACTCAATTATCACAGTATTATCACTGTCAAGAACCTCTCCACCATTTTTATCATCTCTGAGCATAACAAATTTGGAACAAAATGGAGATGTAAAAGGTAAATTCTTGAAAATCAGCTTTAAATTAAAGTTTTTGAAAAATATCTACTTCATATTTTCCTTTATCCAGTCTCGAAAGTTGGCTATTTTTGTCTGAACTGTGTAAGTCTGTTGGTGGCAGTTTGTTTCCTCATAGATGAAACTCTCTAAACCAAGCAACTGCCAGCTTGCACTAGAGGCTCCCTGAGTCTCCTCGTGACTGGACAAGTTGCCACTTGTGGATGAAAACACAGGCGGTGTGATTGCGATGCCTGGGATAACTCTGGGACAAGGGCTTTGAGGACTGGATGGTTTGCTAATGACACACAATGTATTGTGACTGAGCACTGTGGAATGTGCTCCTCCTTTAGCAAATGCCCTTTCACATTGAGCAATATCACCCAACTCAACAAGTTTCGTCTGGCTTAAGGGAGTGTAGTGGCTTGAACTCTTGTGATCATTTGGGGACATCCACCCCACAGTAAAAGCCTCCTGAGCCATCACCTCTCCTCCTTGTATTTCGGGTAGACATACTGGTAACACACGCTCACTGATCTTGGCTTTGTCCATAAGCTTGAGCACAGCCACATCAGAGTCTGGTGAAGAGAAAAAATCTGGATGCACCAAGATGTCTGAAACCTGTTGTGACAGAAAAAATTGAAGAGAAAATTGGAAGTCAGAATACCTGAGAAAGCTTGATTCCTCAAGAAGTTTTTAGAGTATCAATCTAGACCAGCTAATATACTTCAAGATGCACAAATATTTCAAATCCAAGTCAAATATATTCATATCCCAGTAAAGCTTTAAGTGTACATCTAAATGCCTTAGGATTTCACCCTCTACCATTTACAAACAAAAACCTATCCTGAGGATTATGTTTGTTTAATGAAGAGTCTTTGCTTAATACTCCATTATTTCATCTGCTGTTTGGTAAGTCTTGAAATCATGGGAAAGTTTTGTGCACAGTATGACCTTAAAATAAAAAGGTGTACAGAAATACACGTAATGGAAGATGTAAAACCATCAAAAGACAACTAGAAACATGGTTTTGGTAATTTGCAGTCTAAAACATGTATGCTTTGAGGTTACACATTTGGTTGAAAAGGTTTTCCAGATCAAATATAACTGATGTTTTACCCCAATGGAAATGACTATTACCTTTCCTTTCATCCAGATTTGGGCAATTTTCAACTGCAGAAGACATTTAGATACCAAACCTTGGAATCCATGCTTACTGTGAAAGGACATGACCATATCTAGGCTATGTGCAGTATTTTGTTGTGGTTTGACCACCAAGTCACCACAGGAGAAAAGATCTCAATACGTTTTCAACAGATTCATCAAATAAGGTCAGAAATTTAAAACAAATTATGCATTTTCACACACTAGTTGGGACAAGTTCTACTTTCTGACAAGTAGAATGTATTGTACCTTGAGGTAGCGCAGGCTTTTTATCCGATTCTTGGATGTCTGGTACTGTGTGCCTACAACAACCTTCACATGGGCCGGGTGAAGCGGCTGCTGTTTGTCCTTCTCAACCACACAGTGAGCCGCCACCAGGACGCCTCGCTGGCTGAGCAGAGCCCCGCTGCAGGCCAGGTACCAGAATGTGGACTCTTCTGAGGGCCCCTGCTGGTCCCACATGGTCATTACAGGGGGCCTGTGGCTGCTGGTGGTGTGATCAGGAGGGGAGCGGATATAGATGGCTGCGTGCCATGGCCACTGAGTGTCTGTGAGGTTGTGTGTGCTGAAAGTGTCAAATTTGCCACACACTGTGGGGAGATGACAGTCAGAGAAGAGAAAGAGAGTGTCAAAGTCATCTGACAACAAATTTACCAGAAAAAAGGCACACTGTGTTGGTTAGTCTTTCAGTTATAGAAAAGCTTCATTTCTCAACAGGGACATTACAAAACATTTGAGGTAGAACAATCCTATCTCTAGCCCTTCTCCTTCACAGTGACTCAGGTTTCACTTCTCTCACAAGTGAACTGCTGCTGCTCTCACCTGGTGAACAGGAGACATGGCGCCCACTCCACCTGCCAGTCTTCAGACAGGTGCGTCGGGAACTTCCGGAGTGGTGGTAGAAAGGTGAGGCACACTTGTACTCGATGCTCGTGTGGACTGGGTGAAAGCCACGAGGAAACTCTAAGGGAGCCTCATTTTTTTTGGACTGTCTATCCAAAGTTAGTGGAATAAAGCCAGCAGACAACAAGTCATGCATGTTATACCTGGATGAGAGGCGAAGTCTTTGATCTGGACTCCCTCTGGGGAAAAGAGAATAGGTATTGGCTAAATAGCTCCTCATGTACACATGTGTGAATAACTTAATGTGGCAAACTGTCACTACATTAAATGATCATGGCTGTCATCAGCGAAGGAAGAAAACTCTATAAGCTAATTTCTAATAAGTAGACCATTTTTTTGGTCAAACTACTATTTCCAAGGTCAAGAATGGACTTTCAAGCTCTTCTTAAAGGGGACCTATTATGCTCATTTCCAGCTCTCTATTTTTTTTTTTTTTTGGACACCATTAGAGTAGATTTGAATGATTCACAGTTCAAAAAACTCCTTATTTTTCTTATACTGCAGCCCCTCAGTTCAACCTCTGTCTCTTAACAGGCAGTCTAAAGTCTCTTTAAGGCCTCCCTCCCATTGAACCCTCTCTGTTCTGATTCGCCATATTTCTGGAAGCCTGCCAGGAGGTAGCCATATCAGAGCTGTGTTAAGTTACCGCTTATGCAAACCCAACATTTCCTGCTTTACTGCTTTAAATTAGATTTTAAAAAAAGACTAAATAATGAGAGACTCTTACTGTGAAGAAGTTACAGGGAATAAAACATGTTCTTCACTGAATTATCAGAGCTTCATTAGCAGCACTAAAAAACTGTCAAAACAACAATATGTGGACATATTTGGAGATATAAACAATATAATTATATTAACAATGGAAAAATAGCATAATATCAGTGGAGTGGAGCAGTGAACTTGCATGCTGTGCATGGAGCATATGTCCACATAAATAAATCCGTTATGAGCTGACGTTGACTCGGGCTGAAAGTAGAAAAAAATGTTGGAAACCAAGCATTCGGAGCAGTCTGAAGCCAGTGCTTTTTGCTCACAGGGGTTACTTCTACATATATTTACCTCATTATTTGACCTGTTGACGAAGTATGAACATCTGACATTGTAACATTACATAAATGACTGAAAATAAGGAAAAGCATAATAGGTCCCCTTTAAAGGTACATCCCCTGATTTTATTTCAGTATCCAATAAATTTGTATCAAAATGGAAAGGAAATTTGAGGATTCGGTGGAATTTGGTGACCCTATTACAAAAATCAGAGAATGTAACTTTAACAATGGTGGGTATATTTGTAAAAACAAACAAACAGAACATTTAAAAACAATATAATCTATTATAATGAAATAAAGGCTCTATCAATATGTCATCTGCTCAGTTTCTGAGACACAAATTGCTGCTGCAGTCACCTGTATGATGACATGATTTTTTTTTTTTTTTTTGGACTACATACAGGTGGGTGACTTATCTTATCCACAGGCTCAACCTCAAATCCTGCAAATCCTGCAGTCTCTGTTCTTTAAAGCCACCATGTGTAAATTTCCAACATTTCTGATTCTGGCGCCCCACAGTGGCAGTATGAACAAAGACACTGGGTCAGACAATGCACACTGCTGCTCCTCCTCCAACGAATCCAACTCTGGAAACTAACTTGAATGACAACATATAGACTGGACCCAGTTTCACAGGGATTTCGTTTCTGAGAATCTAAAGATGCCTAAAGAACATCAAAAAAATCCCACACATGGTGGCTTTAAGTTGACTAAAACTATATAAATACACACAGTACAGTGTCGCAGTGGATACCTTGATATAAGGTGTGGCTTTACAACCCTTTGTCGCACAAGTTCAGACACTTTGGGCTCTCGACATGCTAAAAGGGCAAATGAAACAGGTGAATATTAGTCCAAGAGAGTATGTTTCTGAAACCCCATTGCTGAAACAGTTCCGTTGCAGTAAAATGAATAATTGTGCGCAGAAGGTTGAGTTACTTAGAATTAACAAGCACAATTCTATGAATAAAATATCAGGGACAAACATATTCATTATAAAGAATAATTCAAAACCATTACTGATCCATCCTTTCAAACAAATAGCCTTGTTTACTATACACTCATCAGAACCATCTGAGAAGTTGGCCTTGGAAACTGTTTGGAAAAGAGCAGGCACTTTCAAAAAATACTTGGCAGTTGATAGGATGACCCATCTGTCTATCATCGTCTATCACCATCTTACCTTGTGAGGCTGCTGGAGTTGCAAGATCACAAGATCATGCGAGAATCCTGAGAGGATTGGTCTGAACCACCAGCAATTCAGACATAACTTGAAGCCTGATGTTGTGATCTTGCAAATCCAGTTGCCTCGCAAGTAATAATCATAGTGCTCTTATTGCAAAATTGTTGCTTTTTACATGTCAGGATATGTGAATGTTCAGGTAATTGGAGTATCACATAAACAAATAATGAGACTTACTGTATGTTAGAAACATTTTGTGTCATCCTCACATTGTAATGAAGTGAAAAAATAGCTTACTTTATGTGTATGACAGTGTGTTCCCAACCCTAATGTGTTTTTGAGAACAAATACCTCTCACACACTTGGGTGGCCTGTGACTCCAGGATCCATTAGTGAGGCAGGTACTCTTGTGGTTTCCACTCAGAATGTAAGAGTTTTTACAGGAAAACTCAATCGTTTGTGCGCCTCCAGCTGTGTCAGGAGCAGGTCTGTAGTAGCCATTGAGCAATTTGGGTGGAGGGGAACACCGGACCGTGTTTGTTTGTGCTGTATGAGTATGTGTTTGAGAGAGAAGAGAAAACTCATCCAATAAGTGCATTATGTGGCTTTTATGCTGTATAAACACCGAAAATGAGGACCAGAAGCAACCTGTTGAAAAAGTACCTTTTACACATGTGGGAGGTGTGCCACTCCATGTACCATTAGGCATACAGGTCGTCTGCTGGGAGCCGATCAGTATGAAAGGTGGATGGCAATGGTAGTTATATACAAGCTCCTCCTTCAGGCCAGATACAGGTAGCAAATATCCATTCACTGGTTTCTCTGGGGGTGCACATGTTGGATTCTTGACGGCTGAAACTGTGGAGAAATTTTGAGGATGTGATAAATGAAGGACAAACGTTCACAATGTGTTACATGTGTTATAATTTTACAATTCACTGAACTCACATAGATAAAACAAAATTGATGGCGTTAAACCCCCCCTCCCATTCTGCAGTTGTTTTTGACATCAGGTTATTGTTCAAAAACACTGCATGTATTTTCACCCTAAAAGGAATAACATTAGTTGAATGACCTCTTGTTGCATAATTATGGCAATCCCTGATGATATTCAAACAGTTATGGGATAAATAAGGAGGAACTACATTATTTACAGCTTTCAAAGTCAGACCTAACTTAATTTGAATAATTATTTTTTCCACAGTAAAATAATAAATTGAGATTCTGACAATTTCCGAGGAAGGGAGGCAATTTGGGTTTAACTATAGTAAGCTTATTTTTAGTCATATTAAGGTCATTTTTTTAATGAGTTGTGGGAAACTTCTGCACCAAAATCAAAAAGCCATTAAATTGCAGCCCTAGCAACAGCATTTCGAAGATTTAGATTTCCTGGATAATGATTTAGTATTTTGACAAATTTGGCTTAACATTTTGTCATATCCTCCCACGTGTGAAAGCTGGTTATCCAAAACTCATCTAAATTAATTAAATGTACCTTAAATTAAAAAATCTGGAGATTTTCTCACTTGAGCTCCAAAAACAGATGATATCTGTTTTCCCTCCCAGTTTGCAATACCCTTAGATGCTCAACATATTTTGTACTGAAGTTGAACGCATTATAGCCTGCATAAATAAAGATTACACAAGCAGACTGCTTTTAATCATGTTGTCAAAAGAACAATGGCCCTAGGACACTGTCCTGCGGGACCCCGCAAGTTACAGCTTTTTGACTGGAGTGTCCCAATAAATCCTCCAGAATATCCTCTATAAAAGATTGTACTATACTATTTCGTCGCACTGCATTTAGGCAGTCACCTTTTTCTGTGAAAGCCACAACTCAGTGGAATGCCCTACCTGATGATATGAAGAACTGTAGTTCTATCAATGCATTCAAGACCAGATTGAAACATGCACTAAAGACCAATCAGCTGTGTGACCATTGAGTCACACAGCTGAGTTTAGTCTACATTATTTCTAATTGACATTGTGGGTGTATGTGATGTGCTGTGTGTAGCTTTGTATTTTGTATAGTGTGTTCTGTGTGGGTTTTTTTTGTTTGTTTTGTTTTTTTGTTTGTTTGTTTGTTTGTTTGTTTGTTTGTTTTTTTTGGGGGGGGGGGGGTTGTTTTTTTTTTTTTTTTTTTTATTGTTTGTTGTTGTGCTGTTGTATGTTTTTTGTTGGGGACTACAGATGCAAATTAGCTCCAAGCTAACTCTGGTGCAATGCATCTTTAATGTTTCAAACTGCACACTGTCCCATTCAATAAATAAATAAATCAAATCAAAATTAACCTAAGCAAGAAGGAATTGGAGCCCTTGAATTGCTGCCTCTCCAAAAACCACTACCTTTTTAGTTTGGTCTTTATTTTATATTACCATAGATGTTTTTCTTTTTTTATAAGTGAGTTTTTCCTAATATCAATCATATGCTACAACAACTGAATTCTCAGATATTTGAGTTGTGAATCTTACTGTAATCCTTTAAGACATATTGCTGAGATGGCCCTTACACCCATTTTGGCTGTTTAGGTTAGCTAGCAAGAGTCCTTGAGGGAAAAGACTGGATAAATGTGATGCAAGTTAGATGCATGATTTGCTTCAAAGAGGGCAAATGGAGTGAGATGAGTATAATAAATCTGTTCTGCTGAATGTCCGTCTCAGAACGCTGCCCTGTGTAAGGCAGCTGCACACACACAGCAGAACCAAGAGTGCCTAAGATATGGTGCCTGCAAACAAAGACATAGGCTACAGACTGCACAGAGGATGGCAGAGTATCATGTATTCATGATATATGTATCTAAAGTAGATACTTATTGAATATCATGGATGAGAATATCACATTGATACTTTGTTATTCTTTTTCTATGGGTACCACAAAGAAAACCACCTTAAACCATGAATTAGCTAATGCTTACACATGGTGTGGACTAAATAACAGAACCACTGTACATTATAATGCAATATAATACAATAATACTGCAAAAAATGGACTCTAGTAAAGCAAAAATCCACCATAACATTTATAATGAAGTCATTATTTTGAGGCCAGTGTATCAGATTGCATTATACTGTTTAGTGCTTCTATTATCATAGCTACCCTGTGCACATGCCGTAAGCTTCCAATGTGTAAGTAACATTCACATTGCTAACATGTTATACAAGTTATACCTGCCTGAACTCTCCTGAAAAGTAAGAACAAAGCCATCAAAGTTGTTGTAGCCATCTGAGGAGAACAGGATGTGTAATATGTTCCTGGAGCTTTTTATTGGAGGAGGTGGTTGATCCCCACAAAACCGTCCAATCACAGGGGAACTCAGTTCGTCGCCGTCACGCACTTCGATGTAGTCATAACGACAGTTATGGTCAGACTCTAGACTGATCTGTGAAAACCTGCAGTATAACAAAAAAAAAAAAAAAACTTATGTTACTTTAACCTTTTTTTCCCAAAACCAAAACAAAGGACTTAACACTGGTCTTCTTGGTGAAGAATTGTGTAAACAATAAGTCCAATTATGTGGGCTCATGCAGGGCTGTCTATCCATTGTGCTTTGGTGTCAACATCAGTTGACAGTCTGACACTGATTTGATTCCATGAAGAGCCAACTGCAGATGGAAAAGTACAGTAGTGCTCAGTACACAAAAACAAAACATTAGACAGTAAGTTTACTGAGGCAGTTGACGAATGCAGTGATTAAAACATTTTACAGGTCTGCTTACATCAGTCTATGTTCTAGATTCGAGGGAGATTTTAATCATTAAACGGATCCAGTACAGTTTGTTATCTGTGTTTTGATTGACGGAAATCAAATCGTATCCAATAGACACGTTTTTATTGATCTCAAACATACTGTTACACCATGTGAGTTCACCTTGAAAGAACACATTCAACCAGAGAAGGGAACTAAGCAGTGAAAGCACCAACGACTTAATTATTTACAGCATCTATTTAAACTATGCCCTGACTTTAGCCTAATATCAATCCTACCACTACTATTCTCAACTCCAGCCCTTTCATTAATCCAAACAAACTATAAAATCCTACAAATTTTCACCTTAGATTCAGCAGTTAAAAACACATTATCACTTAGAGCGAGTTGATCATCAACACTTGACTTTACAAATAAAGAGTGAACTTTTTTTCTGTTAGATATTTCTTTCCTTTCAATAAAAACTGATTTTGTGTGAAAGTGTTGAAAAAAAGAGACCCACCTTAGCTCAACACTGCTGCCCCTCTGCGCTTGCACTCTCCATTCACATCGAGCATTTGTTGGGTAACTCTCCAGGACTATGTGACCTTGAGCTCGCTGAATGACACCTCCACAGGCTACTCACAAGAAAATTGTAATTACTTTCACATTGTACATAATGCTTGTATTCACGCTGGCATGTGTCCTCTTTAGGGGACTAAATAAGCAAAACAAACAGGGAAAATCCCACCAATAGAATTCACAAACATTTTTGTACGCTTTGTCCCTTTAGCAAACAGTGGAATTATACAGCCTGTTTAATTTGAATGCAGGGTCAGTTGGTCCTATACACGCACTAAGCAGGTTGTGTAGGACAACATGAATTGCACAAAGGCCTCATTCCTTCCCTTGTGTGTGTCAAACTGACAGAACATGGCATCCAAGTGGCGATTTCCCCTCGGGAAATGAAAAAAATAAAGAATGGAAAAATACCGTGACGATGAATAACAGGAGCGGCAAGCAGGAAAACCTGTTTGTTTCCCTCTATTTGTAGAATAATACAGCTAGGACTATACATGTACACATTTGATTTCCACTGATTATGTATGGTTTTGCTGTAGGAAAATGCTTCTTTTCATGCTCTTGATAGAAAAAACAGGTATCGTCATCATCAATATTTCATTATTTTTAGAGAACATGAATTTCAGCTATATACTTGCAGTTCATCATGGCTGTAACAACTGAGCTGGCTGAAATTCAAAAACAAAGCATTGTCGCCACCAAGTGTCCTTACAGTATGTTACAACTAGAGTGTTGGACCACAATACTGATTATGATTATGGCCCCAAACCTTTTTTCCATCAATAATTTGGGTATTTCCTCACTACGATATGAACAAAATATTTTTATTGGATGAATTATGTTTCCTTAACTTCTGGTTACTCGAATTACAGGCTATATGCATAATTAAAAAGTATGTACTTGCTATGAATGGTTACAAATGCTGCAAATATAAACATATTTGTTGAAAGTTCTATACAGTAAGTAATTTTAGTTGTCAAATATTGTCAGTCTATGCATCAAAAGACCTGTCAATCATTCTGAAATGGATCAATTATTTTTCAGTGATAGTATTTAAAAGCACATAAGCCTTTAAACTTAAAAACTTCTAAAATGGTGATAACTGTATATAGTTAACTGGCTAGTAAATATCTATAAAAATAAATTTTATGAGCAATAAAAGAAATATCAGTATGTAACAAGAGTTAAGAGTTATTTCCTAATTGTTTATGCCTAAAAAGTATAGAAAATGTCTATTATTCCCTTCAAACTTTGCTTTTATGACCTGGACAATGATATTTTGAAACTGACCTACTTCCAGTGGGAAAATGAGTGAAGAATTTGCACATTTCCACTCACATTAAGTCAGAAAAAACAACATATGAATCAAAATTAACATGTATTTATACTAAAGTTATACAAAAGTGACCACAAAAGATTTAGAAGTCAGTGGTTCATCTGTTTTCCCACTGGAAATAGGTTAATTCCAAAATATCACTGTCCTGGTCACAGGACAATAATAGCCATTTTCTATTTGTATTAGGCATAAGCAATTAGGAAATAACACAGGAACAAACAACAAATAAAAAGTTGTTACATGGTGTATTAAGCCAAAGAGTTGAGTAAACAGGTTTGCATTTTTGGGCATGATGGGGTGAAGCATGTATGACGTGTGTGAGGCCTCAGAGCAACATTTTGCTTGATGTTCCAAGAATTATACAGCTGACATATTTTACACATACGGCAAACAACTTCATAAGAAAGTATTTTGGATATTTATGTACAGTTATATAATCCATATTTTATGAGGGCAGTCATAATATCATATCCATCATATGACTATTTATTATTACTAACTCAGGTTACATCGTGATTCAGAAAATTCAGCTCATTCTGTGGCAAGAAAGTGCCTTTATTAATCAGAAGCACATTGTAAGTAACTCACTTTTACAGTCTCCTCCACTCCAGCCTTGGCGGCAGTCTGTACAATACTTTCCCTTGACAAAGAAATCATCATTGGCTCTCCATGTTCCATTGTGGCAGGTTTTACAGTTCTCAAAGAGACTGCAACCTGGGAAGGACAAAAGCAGAAAAAAGATGAAAAAGTAGCCTAAAAGTAATAATTTGCAACATTTTCAAATTAATTTTCTACTCTTGGTTGCCGACCAATAACACCATAATCATTCGTTTAAACTCAAAGGTTTAACATTTGTTAATTTGAACACCCGGTGTGTCGTAGGCGTGTTCCAGCGAATACAATCTGTTGTGTGAGACAGCAGCAACTTTTTGTAAGTAATTAAAAGAGGACTGTTTAGATAGCATGAGAAGTAATGGCAGAACTGGTATTAAGATAAAATAAGCACCTTACATATTACTGCAGATTTAAGGATATCTGTAAGTGACAATGAGAGTGGACTGTACCTGGGTGAATGATACAGGGGTCACACTCATCCAGGGCATTTCGACAGCAGGGAACAGTGTAGCCCACCTTCAACCCTTGTGAGGGACACCGACACTGGATCAGGTGGTACTCACAACACGGACGACACATGACACTCCACTCAGAGCTTGGGCAGTTGTCCCCTTTTTGAGCTGTGAAACAAAAGCAAAGGACACTGGCAGCAATCTTAATGTCCATGTTATGAAACCTCTGACTCCTTACACTTGTGTTTTTTGGCTCTAAGAAGTTAAAAGAATACAGCTATGGAGTTACACTAAGTTGTTGCACTAACTGCTACAACATATTTCTGTTTCTACATGTGGTTATAGACATGTAATGAACAGAGTAGAGGTGCAAATCTGTCCTTTTTTAAGTTCCTCTTATCTGAAAAGGCAGATTGGAGTTTCCATGTAAAAAAAAACCATGCAGCTGCAGAGTTGTGCAATTTATCTTGGCAGATGATTTTATGGCAGATGATGTCAAGCTCAAGCTGGACTGTATGCTGTGTGTGACCCAAATCTCACATCTTGAACTGACATCGTATACCCACCTTGTGAACTCTGACCTACAATAACATACAATTTTGAGCAGCTTGGGATGCAAAAACAGGTTCAAATTTGTTCCACAACCCAATTGAACATGCCAGCTTTGTTTTCTGAACCCTAACTTGAACGCTTTATAGAGTGTTAATGGACCTATCTTCAGTATTGTGTTTATTGTGCACTCAAACACATCAAAGATAACATTAGTGTGTTGTTTGCACAGTGCAGTGCAAAGAGGACTCCTCATTATACGTTTCATTTCATCCATTGAAAGTTATTGATTTCTTTGCTAAATTAAAATTGTAAAATTCTGACAGATATTAAACTTTAACTGATAAGTCCAGTATATGTTGAGTATTGCCACAGAAGGAGCTATATATAGAATATATGAGGGGTATTTTTATTGCATGGAGGCACTTGGCATGTGAGTCTGTAGCATGAATTGAGACAAGTCTTAGCAGCAGAAGTGAGTCATCGTTATGAAATAACTCCATTGTTAGTCAGTAAGTCTATGTCTAAGTATATGTCTTGTTAAAAGTGGACAACACTTTCAGAGAGAACTCACAGAGTGACATAAAGATCATCTACAAAGTTTTATACGGTAAGAATGATATCAATATCAAATTAAAACTGCAAACAAAAAACTTTTTACTTACCATGTGGCCAAGCTGTTACACAGAAAAAGAAAATGAGGAGGAAATAGTAGTGTTTGAAGTCCAGAAAGTTGGGCATTGGTATTTTTCTTATGAAGAAAGTGAACATGTTTTGCTGCCAAGCTCACAGTGATAAACTTCCAAGTATGTTCCAAGAAAGTAGGACTAGCTCAGTATTACCTAGAGATCTTCCTTGTCTGCTTAAGATGTGACGTAGCCATGGACGATGACTTTCCCCATCTTAGCATAACATATAGAGATCTTTAACTCTTTCCCTCCATAATGTTTTCATTCGTAAAATCCTGAATTTCCTTTGCAAAAGTCTGCAGACAGCTCTTGTTGCTCTGCTCTTGCTGCTAGAATGAGTGCAGAGCTCTGCAATAGTAACGAGGGAAAAATACTTACTGGCAAAGGAAATGGAAAATGCATTTGAGGAAAATAAAGCTAATGAGTAAAACAGTGAAAAGTGATGTTGAAAGTCCAGAGGAAATAAAATAATTCCATCTGTCAGTTTACAGCGAAAGTTAAAACAGCAGTGAATCTCCCTGAAGCTTAGATATGCAAAATGAGCTTCCCCCCTAATACTTGAAAAGCCATGTGAAAAAAAAAAAAGTTTACATTTCTTCATGTGCATAAAGACAAATGTATTTACTGCTTCACCACCAGCTGTCATGCCGGACATGACAATTTCACAACTTCTTGGAAGACAGATAACAGATGTCCTTTGTAATGACCCTATGAAATGTTTATGATGTCATTCTCCGTAGATTTCGCCAGGAGCAATGAGGCCGACGGGCTCGTCACAGCACATTTCATGCCCAAGATTTCTTTTCCATTACTTAAGCCTTTACCTAGGAGTTTCCATGTTTTGATATCTGCTCTTATTTTCTCTGTTACAGCAGGTGGTAAGCAGACAGATTGAGACTGATAGTACTGACTTCAACTGTTAATTAATACTATAGCCTGGATTGTAAAATTCATATTCGGGTGATGATAGAGAGATTCTGGGACTTTTGGCTTACTATGCAGTGCAAAAAAAAAAGTGATCTACAGTCCATCAAGATTATGCAGATCATTGTTGCTGTCCAGTTAAAACCACCAATTGCCAAATTTGGTGATTTTCAGTTTTCCAGAAAAAAAATGAAGGATTAAGTGTTTCTTTATGACTTGAGAAATTTCTCCTTCTCGTTAAGATAAATAAACCATTTACTTATTGGATTATCAGAAAACTTTTCACAAAGTAGAAGGCAGACCTAACAATATTAGCTCATGAAAAGTTAGCAGGACAGTGTCTTAATTGTCCTGTTGAAGCAATAACCACAGGCTCATTGATGGGCCTGACATAATATCATCACATGAAGTTCAATGGCTAATCTGTTGACAAAGCATAGCCTAGTTACACACCAAGCAGATATAAAACAAAAAAAGATCAAATATTCAGTCTCTTTTAAGCTCTGGTTTGGTGTCCACCAATTCCTGACTTTCTTCACTAGCTAGTCAGTATATGTGTGCCATTTGGTGCTGGACTAGGTAGTGTGAAAAACTTGACTGAAGTCCAGCTTGACTGAATATGAACAAACATGTAGGAGGAATACAGTAATAATATGGGAAAATTACAGATGTGTCAAAGAAAACTGAAAGCTGTAATTAGAGCCAAAGGTGCTCATAAAGCTGCATTTCAATTATACCTTTAGAAATAATTCTGAAGTCATGCGATCATGTTGTCATTGAAGTTTATACCATGTATTTGCTTAAAAATAACCCAAATATGTTGTGCCGCACTTTCAAGTCGCAAAGTCGACATAAATAATGTTTTACCCTGAAAATATGACACAGGTGTGGCTGATGAATTATGATCCTCGTGTGGGACACTCTGAAGAACACAAGATCAGGCAAAAATTGTGGATACCCAACTTTGGCTCGTAATTTTTTGTTAAAATAATTAGATAAATAGAACTTGAACAACTCTTTCAATATAAACAACCATTTATTTTTTTTTATTGTCACACCAAAAGTGGCTTGTGGAGGATATGCAGTCATTGCCTTCAGTTTTGGATGCACAAAAATACACTTGATGCAGCTGTCATGGCAAGATGAAAATGTGCTTCTAGACATACCAGGAATATTTATGATTTTTGACAAAAAAAATGCCCCACTAGTAATTATCTTTCCCATCAACAAACTGACATATTTCGACCACTACTTTGAACTGACAAATATAAAGAAAATATGAATGACTTCTAATGATTCTTGCAGCCTTTGAACTGTCAATCATCGCCAAAGACTTTGCCTCCTCCTGTCATTATGAACCTGACCCAACCAGACATGAGAGAGAAAGACAAGGGTTGGGGGGGGATTATGCTTTCCACATTATGACACAGTTATAAAACTTTCATCAGTGTCACAAGGCCAGATTCACTGTTGAAATGAGTTCTTGACATCAGAGACCAGTGTTTTTTGGTTCATGTAATTACCCATGGCACTATGTTGGCTATTTTTAGCCCCCTCTGTTGCTCAGAGCAATGTTCCATTTGGAGGCCAGAAACTCTCATCCAACCCTGATCCAACACGCACTGACCTTCCTTACTTCCATCCAGTGTTGACAAAAAACAAGCTCACTAATCATATATAGTGACACAGAGGGGGGGACCTCTCTTGTCATAAATAAACCTGTGCAGGTGTATTCTTAAAATTAGCGAGAATTGCAGAGATAAAAATTCAGACACACAATTCGACTTGTCCTCAAAACAAGCATTTTTAGATTAACATATAACAGTGACAAAGCAATGTGAGACAGAATAACTCCTAGTGGATCGACCAGATCTCAAAACATAAAAGAAGATACAATAAGAGGCTATTAAAATTAACATTTTACCTACACTGGTTTTTCTCATTTCATCAGTAACACTTAAGTTCTCACCCAGCTGGTTTTAAGTTCAGCCATAAGGAACTAATTAATCCACAAAACAGGGGAGGACATTAACCACAACTATTTAGCCTCTATTGTAAGATTTTCTCTGTTTTGGGCTCATAGTAGTGGGGCAGTGACTGGAAATTTCAGAACACAAAAAGGTTTGTCATTACCAACATTACAGTACAGGCCTGAAATCAACTGATGATTCATTTCTCGTGAAATTGTAAAAGTTCAGAGCCGTTTTAAATTGGTCTTAAATATTTTAAGTATGACATAAATATTAGCATAAAAGCTACATTTCTTTCAGCTCTGAATTATCATGAAATTCAATTTGAAGATTTATGATTGATAATATGGTCTCTAAATTTAAGCTGCATTTAGAGAATGTAAATTTACACAAGGAATGTATATAAATTATGAATATTTTATTTAACAAGAATGCCATATCACAAAAATAGCTGTCTAGACCACTAATAATGTCATTATTCAACAAGAGAACTGAGTACAATGACACAATCGTCCCTCATAATACAAAAAAAACTTTAAAATAGTTGAGTTTACATAACCACCAGAGCTTTAATGAAATGTTAGAAAGACATTTTAAAAAGCTGGTTTGGAACATAGACAATGGTTTACCCAAACCTTTACCTGTCATGTCATACAATAAATTAAGATTGAATTACAAGTGCAAACAAAGACTACTCAGTTGGAGTGAAATGTATTATTGTAAAGATATTGACGCATGTAAATCCCATTTCAAATGTAAGAGCACACGTGACATATGAGAGACCTGTAAGTAAATACTCTCCCAAGGCTCTCTTTCAGTCTGCCCCAGTTTAGTTTTGAAATGCAAATACATAATATAGCCTATATGTAAATGATGTACAAGTTTGTGACTGCATCAGTATAAAGGAAGGAGTGTTTATTTGATGGCTCTTGGTTTTTTTCATATTTGAGAAAGCAGAGATGTTCCCGGCCAGAGGCTAGCCTAATAACATTAAAATAACATACATTCATAAAAACGGCAGCAATTTTTATGTTTGACATCCCCTCTAATAAAACTATTGTCACTATAATTAAACAATAAATGTAGAAAAGTTTTCTATATTAAACTAAAATCCTCAATTACAAGTTAATGTTTTGCATCTTTTCTGTGAATAAAAACAGGATTTTTTCCTTCACTGGTAGTCTACACCATAAAAGACACATTATTATATTTCTCAGCAATTTTTTTTAAAGTAATAGTAAAAAGGCCCCAAATGAATGTAAATAGCTTTAAATAAAAAAATACATATAAATGACTTCAAACACCTTTATCGTATGTCAAACTGTATAAACAGTATGATTAAACTCAGTCAACATCACTGCAAAAACCGCATGTATCGCTTCAATCGCTAATCAGTCATATCCTAAAAATCAACATTCTTACGCCATGTGGATAAGAACTGAACATTTCTCAGTGAAAACCCAGTTACAAAAGGTTACACTCCCATGTTGCCTTTCTCCCCTGACAGTAGTTTTTCCTTGGCTGAATCCTGGGGGACTTTGTAGGGAGTCTTCTTCATTTCTAGGCTTTTGACCCAAGTGTAGGCTGATGAGCCACAGAGAACCATCATGTTACTGGTCCACCACAGCAGGCTTTTACTTGACGAGTTGTACACTACTGCAATAACAGTCTGAGCGCAGGCCTTTGCGGTCCCTGAGACGTTGTGCGTGAGCGGACTCGTATACTTGATCTGGAGGCCTGTGACGTAGCCGATAGTGAAACCAAACACTCCTCCGACTGTCATCATGCCCCAAAACCCGAGATCAGACAGGCGACTGAAGTTGGCGAGATGACCCAACTCTCCAAACACAAGAATAAGTGGGAGGAAGAGGACGCAGGCATTGATGTTGTTGTAGTAGGACAGTTTCCAGATGTTTCCATCTACTGCAGGCATCACTTTCTTTGTGTAGATGGCGTTGAGAGACACAAAGGCGCTGGCCAGCACCCCGAAAAAGACGCCTGACCAGGAGAGGGACCCCGCCATGCTTTCCTGGTCCACACCGAGCCAGAATCCACCTGAGAACCAAAGACACATGCAAGATTGTCATATTAGAGACACACAATAAAGTATGTTTAACACTAGAAAAGCCAAGGTGTCGTTGGATGAATTTTATTTGAATACTGATTGAAGCTCAGGCTGTAACTGATGGTTGGTTACCTATAAATCTCTTTATTATGATTTACAATTAATCAATTTATACTTTGCTCTTGAAATGTCTGAAAATAGTTTTAAAAAGGCTCACAAGCTCCCAGAGCCAAAAGCAATGTCCTTAAATTACTTCTTTTTGGGTTATTTTGTTTTTTTGAACAACCAAGAGTCCAAATTGTAAATATATTGAATTTGCAATAATATAAAAACTGTGAAAACTGTCACATCCATTCAACTGGAGCCCATGAAAGATAAATAATAATTTATGATTGTCATTTGCCTTAATAAATGCCTGAAACTATTAAGTCAAAGTTATTCAAGATTAAGTAATATGTCAGCAGTAATGGAATACTACTTATTTATTTACCAATTTTCAATCATGACTCCATAAAGTATCTGGGGACAAATTGGAAAATTCAATAATTTTATACATTGTGTTACCTATGTTTCTTAGCTTAGAAAAGATATTTTTTCTTAGTGACTAGCTATATAGAATTCTGAGTGAATCAATAATTGAAATACAAACAATATAAGGATATCTGTAAATATACACGGAGTTGCCAGTTTATCAGGTATAACATCCAAAAACTACATGCACATAGAACAACCCTGTATTAAATCCTACCTTCTAATAAATACTAGTATATATTAGTTGAGTCCCATTGACATATACAAACAGGTGACAAATTAAAGGAAAAACCCACATAAAATGTCTTAGTAAGGTGTTGGGCCATTACATGCCCCAAGAACAACTTCAATGCACCTTGGCATTGATTCTACAAGTCTCTGAACTCTACTGGAGGGATGAATACCATTCTTCCAAAAGATATTCCCTCATTTGATGATGGTGGTGAAGAGTGCTAACACCTTGGTCCAAAATCTCCTATAGATGTTAAATGATGTCTCTACCATAGATCTAAATGCAGATGTCACTTTAGTCACTGTTCCTATTGAAACACTAGCCAGTTGAGCAGTTTTTGTGACTGATGCTCCTGCCATCCATGCCCCAACAATGAACCCTCTTTCAAAGTCACTTAGATCTTTTCCTTTTGCCATCTTGATACAAAATCAGAGTCAACTGGGCCTGCTCAGCAATTCTATACATGCCACAGAGCAAGACTGGATGTTAACTGCTAAATTGTACCATGTGGGAGCATCTGCATTCCTTATGTTTCTACACTCATTTGTTCAGGTTCTTCCTTTAATTTGTCACGTGACCTAAACGAAATACAGTACATTAAAAACACATTTTATTATAATGCAATACACTCCAGCACCACAGAGTGCAGCCTCCAAAATTCTCTTACAGAAAGAGTTTCAACATTACTTCCTTCACCTTCATGAAGGCAGCTATGATTTATCGCATGGCTGTTGTGCTAAACTGCATTAGTTTTAGCTATGAAGGAATAATACACTGACAACTGAGTGTATTTCTGACAGGATTCAATGAGTGCAAATGTTATTCACATCCACTGACCTATTTCAGCAAAAGTCAAGACAAATGTCAATTGCAAAATGGACGTTTTTTTTGCTTTAGAGGAACTACATAAAACCCACATCTAGGGAAGAAGAAAAAAGTTACCTAAGATGAAAGCACAACACAGTAAGGCTTGGAGAGATGTGGTCTGTTTCAGGATGACATATGAAAGCAGCACATTAAAAACTGTGCTGAGGGAGCGACCGACTGTGTAGAAAGCCACTCCGACATATTTCAGGCACAGGTTGTTGAAGGTGATCATGCAGATGAACACGACAGACAGCGGCAGAACCTCCCGGGACGTCTTCACGTCGAATCTGACCGACGGGAAGTCGATCAGTCTCGGGCACAACCTGGACAGCAGCTGCATGAGCCAGCACAGCCCGACAGTCACCACACACTGATAAAAAGTCACAAATAACGGCGCGTCCAAGTCACGGTTGTCCAGAAGATGATTATTGAGGAACACCATTGTAATTGAGACGAACCAGTACAATACAACAACAGCTGCTATTCTAACAGCTCGGAGTAAGAAAGTCTCTCCGTGTCCGTCTGGGTCCATCGTTTCCGAGCCGGCCAGAGCCATTCTCAAGATACTGGACCGCTTCAGCTGTGTCCTGTTCATGATTACAGAGAGAAAACAGCCTGGGTGAAAATTGGAGCATTTAAACAAGCTAATATGTAGCTACAGACTATCAGGGCTAAGTACACGATACAAACATGACTGCTGTGTTCCGCCAGCGGCAACAACAATACAACTTCCGCTGTGATTTATTCAGAATAAAAGCGTATTAACGCTGAGGGAGAAAAAAAAAACATAACCGCTGTGACGTCACCCATTGGTTTGTGGGCCTGGGCCCAACCACTTGCCACTCAGAGTACATTTTTAGGCCACAATCCTCAACCAAATTCAAAGGATCCTTATCCAAAATGTTTGTTTATGTTATGCATTTATTAAAATGAATTATCTGCCAATATGTTTTGCAAATGATTTTATCACTTTATGATTTCGATCAAGTTTTGAACAAGATATAGGCCTAATCCAAATCAACATGTTAAGTCAAATGGCTAAAAATGAAGGGGAAAAAGTAGGTATGCAGATGTACTGCAATTTGGCAGTTGCAAGACAAATGATTTTGAAAGGGTTGTGCTCAAAATTCATAATCCATTCAAGCATGTTCCATTGTCTTACTTTTTACACTGTTTTGACTGGTCAATTGTCAGTATTTTCGCCTCTGCAGTTAAAACAGGACACATGTTTCGATATCATTCCATTATTATTCTGACACTAATTGTTATCAAAAAATTCTTTCACTAGAGGGGTGTTGTCAAGTACAAAAACCTTAAACCTTCACTTTTATCTTGAAGGTAAAAGCCGAAACCGGAAGTATCGTCCAGCGTGACTACTTACTCATCTGCACTTGTTTTTTATTTAAAGAGACAGTGTCTTTAAATCGTTGCACTCCGATAAAATAATGTACCATCGAATTCCTTATTCTTCAAAAAAAAAAAAGAAAGAAAAGCCATTGACCTCTCGTCAGTCAAACTAGATATCTCATCTTGATGTTTCAGCTTGCAATATATTGCTAGCTATAATTTGAACTGTTGCATTGACCCTCATTTGTAGTAACTAATCGTTTTTTTTCTTCCATTTTTAATGTGGTCACTTGCCAAATAAATTATATTATTTATTACAGTTTTTAAAAATGGATTATAAAATTAATTGCTATAAGGTTTTCTTACCTTAGATTGGTCTCTATTTCATAAGTCTAGCATGGGGATCAACACCTATCAGGAAGTGTCATGTCTTTTCACTGTTTGTCCTAGCCCTCCCATAAGGCAACAGCAGAAAACAGGTTCCTTGTATGACCTGCATTTCCTGGTATGCACAATTTGCGCTGTTAGAGGACAGTGCCTGGGGCAAATGATGGAAAAAAAACATAAAATAGATATCAAACATGACTACATTGATACATTTCCATGGGGAAGGTATCTGAAAGTCACTTTGGCTTGTTCACATGTTGTTATCAGTTTTTAGATTTCAAATTTTAAACTTGTTTGGAGGTTGCTACCAGAGGATGTCAGACTGCAGTATTGCTCATTAAAAATCTGAAAATGCACAATGACTTACTAAACTTGATGACAAACATTTCAGAAATATTTTTTTAAAACTTAGTGGCAGCCAAAGACAAGCAAAGAAAATAGTAATGTCATGTCCTTGAAAAATAATCTCACACCCAACAGTAGATGATTGAACAGCAGAACCACAATGAGAGTGAACAACACAGGAGACAACAAGAATGAGGAGTCTTGGCAGTTTTTTTATGAGGACATAAAGGACAAAAAAGGAGTCAGTGTTTTAAGGCTATGTGTTACCATGCCAGTTTTTACAGTTAACTAAAGGTCAAGAAGGTTTTCAGATACAAAACCAACACAGTTTTATTTCATTAACTTTTGTATTGTAGATAAGACTCAACCTAATTTATATGGCTCATTTTATAGTTCAGTATGGACACAGTCTTTGCGATGAGATGTCTTCCCTTCCAGTTGTCAGCTTCGGTTTTGAGGAAACCAGCTTTCAAAATGTGTGATTGCATGGATGTATTTGGGTATTTAATACAATATTCCAACAGTACTTGAAAAATCGTCTCCTTCTTCTAAAGCTGTTAGTCATGAATACATCTAACTGCACATTTACTTGTACTTTTGATAGAAAATGAAACAAAATTCAACAGCAGTAGTGAAAGTGTTTGCCTAATAGCATTGTTTAACATTGCAGCAGAAAGATGATGAGAATACTGCATGCAGTAATAACATAATTGAAATATGAATTATTATTATGAATTATTAAATCTACCCCACCCCCACCCCACCTTAACTGAATTATTTGCTTTTCCTCTAATTCCTAATATTCACTACTCTACTGATACTTATACTACTCTTGTACTACAGCCTCAAGACAGTAGGGGGCAGCAAATAATCAATGTTTCTCATGCAGCTGGCTGCAGGATTATCAGTCCAGACTGACACATCCCTTGTGTGAAGACATTACGTAGTTGCATAGTGATGATAAGTATAATTCTACATAGTGGGAAATAGTACACAACAAAGAGCACAGTATACCAACTCAAAACACCACCAGCGCAACACCAGTCACCTGTACATGATGTAAAAGGTGTCTTTATTAATTCATACACCAACCCTCTCATTTAGACTACCTAATTGCTCCTTTCATTTGCCTCAGAGCAGCAACCCAGGGATATTTTGGTAACATGGTAACCACACTCCTCCCCCACCCTGATTTATGGGAAAACAAAGAACAGTAAAGAAAGTTTAACTTGCACTTTACTTTCCTGTCCAGCCCTTGTCAAACCCTGTGTCTTTCACACTGTCATCCCTTCTCCTGTTGCTCAGTTGCTGGAAAATTGCTGTGTGTTGTCTGTCAGTGTCTGTCAGTGTCATATTTTCTGCTACAGTACACAGCAGTCACTTTGCTGGTGTACCAATGTTCACTGCTGAGTTGGTAAAATATGCTGAGTTGGCAAGATATGCCCATGGATATCTCAGCGCTCAGCAAGAATGTAAACGCCCATGGATATATCCATGGGCTATCCACCTTCAAGAACACAGGCAGCATTTGTACAGTCTGACTCAACCTACAACACATCCATCAGCCAGGCAATGTGTGACCCCTCACTGTGCTCCTTTTTGCTCAGGCTTTGGTAGGGGAGAAATGCTGCGCTGAAGCAGAGTTTGCTATTCATAAGACGGTCCGCCGTCTTGACCTCTGCCAGCTGGGGAGATTTCCACACTTTATTAGCGAGTACAAAAATGGAGGGAAGATGCTGCAGGTGGTATCTTGGATCATGGAGGTTTTGGAGCATATACTGTACATTAGTTTATCTCCACCCAATATTTGAATGAAGTGCTCATGTCAGATATAGGAAACAAGCAGTTGTCGAGCTCAGAGCAGAAAATAAAGATGAACGGAATAGTTAGACTGGATGAAATATAACACGTATCATAACCCTAAGAAAACAGCGAATTGTGTCTAATTGTGGATCTGAGCAGAATGGCTGCTGCTTTTCTTTAAGATAATTAGAGTTGAAGAATACACAAAAAACTATATCAAAGACTATATAGACTAGAATTATTAGAATGCAAAAACTTATGCTTCATCTGCATTGTTTTATCTAAATTATTTTTATCTTTGGTGACTTGCTATGAATTTGGGAAGATATTAGATTTATTGTGAAAAACACTGTTTAATCTGTGTGTCTGATACACAGTTTAAAAGAAATACATGCATTTTTAATATTACACTGAACCACTTTCACATTTTGCCATTGCAGAAACAAATTGCTCTTTATAAGACAACTAATTCTTACATTTTTATCATACTAGATTTAGTATTGAGCTATTTCTGCTGGCTTGTTGTTATGCTACAGTTCAGTCAGCTCGAATCAACTACTGGATGTTGCCACAGCCACGCAGTTACTGAATGACAAGTAGAATACCACCCACACAGTACTGAATCCTGAATGTGAACATCAAGGACAGAGTTTCCAGACTTTGCCCTAAACCATTTACCATTTAAACCCTTCTGCAAATGTCAAGGGCCTCATTCAACAAACATCTGTGATGACCACTTGATAATCCAAATGACATAAATACCCTTATCTAAATACCCCTCTACTGCATCTTGTTCTAGTTTCATAGTAAAAGGCATGGTTAATGTCCATTTCAACACTCCATGTAAAGGTGATATGTTGGAATGGACGATGACCTCTGTAACTACTGAAGGCAGGAGTTAATATAAAAAAGGTGGAGCTTTACTGACAATAATTATAATGGAACAGAGGAAACTAAATTGACTCTAAATTGCAACACTAAATACATTTTGGAGGAAATGTAATGCTACCCAAATTGCGTCATCACAAAAAACACACAGGTTCATCCAATCATCCGCAGTAATTTTGACCTTTTAACAGATCACAAACCTGTAGGACACTGAAAGAATTATGCAATTGAGACAAGCTTGTATTCTTTTATTTAATAAAGTTGGCTGATAAATAATTAATTGTTACACGGTTTAGTGAAAAGGCAAGGAAGCAGCCTTTTCCCCAGACCAAAAAACAATAGACCTCCTTTTCACTATCATTAAATGAGGGTGTTGTAACTACAGTTTCAGTAAAACTGTTATGGTTAACCCATGCCACTGCTGTGCTGGTCTATAGGTAATTGCTGTTCGTAATGAATCCTCCAGCAAGTGCGGTGAATAGATTATTAGGCCAACAAGGGTGAGCTGTGTGGTACAGTCCACAGGGCAGCTTAATTTCAGACACATATAATCCTCCCTTGTGGCCCTGAGTTGGTTTCCCAGCTATACCGCTTTTACTACTTTGATCTCACTGTGGTTTGAACAACCTCTGCTTTCTCACATGTCCAAAGAAAAGAGGGAACACAGGATGTGTTCCTTAAGAGTTTTTATGTTCCTTTCAGTAGGAGTATTACAGACAGCTTAAAAGAAAAGGTTGACAGGTTGATGGACAAAATACATAAAAATTAAACCATGAGTACAAACTGCAGTTACAGTATGTGTGTTGGATCCTGGTTTTGAATGGCTGCAGATTTCATACATTTTGATACAGTATTTAATGTGCATCCTGGATGTCATTTCAAGTAGTTATCTTTTAAACTCATACAAATGGTGTCAACATCTATCTACATACAGTATGTCACTGATCAAAAAAAAAACCCTCTGGTGTACTGATAATATACCATAAACCAACTGCAGTGATCAGTATCTTTGTTTCGCTACTTATAACAATGTAAAAGAGTGAAAGCCACAAATCTCAGCATTAAGGTCAGCCATTTCTACAGTTCACCAACCCTATTTAGTACCCAAGAGTCAGTAAAAATCTTAAGACCCTGTAAGGACATTTGCTCTAAATGCAAACATAAAATAGATTTAGAGGAACAATGTAGGAATTTTAAAATGCAAAAATTCTGCCTTTCCTCCTTTAGACTAAGTTATGAACTGCTGAACAGCATTTAGTTCACTGACATGAATATTTAGCTTCATTATTTCTTTCTAAAGTTAAGAATTACAATTTTATATTAGCAAAAATGTAGTAATTCATGAACTATTTTTCTGTGTTTCTACATTATCTTTAATTTAACGAATGATACACCAATAATTGTAATTCAAGAATATGCAACTTTATTAAGAAATGACGGACACTGAAGTCTATCTAAGAAAATAAGTAAAGAAGCTTCAACCATTCCAGCTGCCTTACTTGTGTGACTAACAAGCCTTCAAGGAACTGTTTGTCTAAGCTAGATGAATAGGAGAAAGGATGAAAACCAACTGTGCCATTGACTGAGCAAAGCTATGTATTTAGTTTCTCATTATCCTAGATAATGCTTAAATATCAAAGTTGAATTTCTTCCTTTCACACTATATATACAATATATGATATAAACACATTTATTGTGAACAATCCATGCTTAAATGTCTTCATGCATGTCTGAGTGTTAATGTTTCTGAAGGTGACCAGCAGGGTTTCTTCACCTGGATGATTTCTTCTCAGTGAGACAAAAGTCACTTCCTATGATGAGAAATGAAGTGAAAGGCATTTAATTGAGGGGATGCTACCCTGGCCATTATGACACATAAAACATCCCAACCTTGTAAGACTTTAAGAGCCAAGAAAGGAGGACAACCTCCTGAAGAACTAAGACCATAAAACATGAATGAGCTATCGTCTCAGAATTAAATAGCACCATAGAGCTATTAAGAATCTCTTTAACTATTCAGTGTAATCTGGCCATCATCTTCTTAGCTTGGCTACATGAAATATAGCCGCAGTATACAGATGTCCTATTTGTCATTGTCAGACTGACATGTTTGGCTTTGTTCACTAGGCTGGCAGGCTCCAAACTCCTGTCATCAGTGACCTAAACGAGTCTGATGACTCATCCTTCAGTGAGGAGCAACAGTCACACTGTGGAAAAAGAAAAAGAGCAAATAAAACATTTGTTGTACTTACCAGTAAAGTTGTCACACATGATCTTGATTAAAAGGTTGCTCTACACATCTTTGCAATATTGTTACTTTCAAGAGCTTATGCAGACAATGTAAAGGATAAGGCTGGTAATTTTCTATATTTTTTTATATTTTAATGCACTCATCCCACTTACAAGTATTGTGTGTGTATCTAAAGCCTGATATATCTTATTCCTCTGTGCTGTAGACCACCATTGTTGCCCTTAAACTGTTATTGCAACAAACTAAAATGCCCAAACTCTGTGGGGCCAGGGAACATGTCACCCAGTGCAACAATGTGGCTCATTGACGTATTTTTTTTATAGTTTTTGGACAACAGTGGAGGTCTACGGCACAGAAGAATAAGATATATCAAGCTTTGGATACACACACAATTCTTGTAAGTAGGATCAAGTAGAATCAATCATCTTATAAGATGGTTTAGCGCTCACATGAGATTTGTTGACAATAAGAAAAATACAGAAAATCATCAAACCTGAGCTCTTTTATGTTTCGCAAATTGAAACTACAGCAAAGAAGGCAGAACAATAACAATAATATAGTGTAATTTGTGAAGATATTTCAAGGTGAAGAAAATGTTGCACAATATACAGTACACGTTGAATCCTATGAACACACAGATATTGTATATATATATTTAAATTTATGTAATCAGAATGTATTTTTTATTTTTTTTATTTTGCAAGGTGAAAGAACAATGTGAGAAGTACAAGAGGTGACAGATTAAACAGCCTCAAAAATGACCATTAAGGTAAATGAACACCTCTCTGAAACATGATGTGAATGTCCTACTTGAGCTTTCCCTGACTGTCCACCTTCTCCTGGTCGATGACTTGGATCCTTTAGTTGATGCTGTGACCGGTTTGGTCTTATATTTTGTCATGCAGTCTTTTGTCCAGGGCTCTTGCTGTCTCACCGATGTAGTGTCCCCACAGTTGTTGCATGCTGTCATACACCACACTCCAGTTTTCCTCTCTGGGGGAGTCCTGTCTTTACAGTGTACTAGCTGAGATCTTTGAGTGTTAAATGTTTTGTGGTTAAGTGCTGTGGTGGTGTTCCTTTTGAACCGGAGTCTCTGACTAGATGTCCCCAAGATGAGAGGGGTGTGGAATATACAGCATTTAAACCAGTAGTTACTATGAGAGCATAAAGAAAGACTCGTAAACAAACATAGTCAATATACAATATTAGGCTACTGTAAAACAAGTCAAAGGTACTACCACACTACACCCCTTTAATTTCAACTTAATTTAAAATAAGTTTGACATAACAATACAAACAGGAACCACCTTTTCCCAACCGGGACGTGGCCCAAACTCATTCAAATTTATGGGCCTCAGTAATTTGGGAAATAACATCTGTTGGAACTTTGTCATAGACATTCAGTTATTTCTCAAGGTATCCAATAAATAAGTTTAGAGTCAAACAGATAAGGTTTTATAACTACCTCCTTATCCAGTCAATCTGGAGTAATAGACCTTCAACAGGGCCATCATCCTGCAGCTGAAAGGATTCATTCAAACACATTACATATCCATTTTAGAGGAAGAGAAAAAAGAAATTCATAACTCAGAATGATAATACAAAGCAAGGATTTCTTCCTTATTTTGTAAGGTTAGAGCTTCAGATGACTCATAATTTAAATTATAAATTGTAGTGTGCTCAGTTTCATGTTGGCAATCATTGTGTAAGTCTTGAGAGGGGGTAGATCTGATTTTGGAGGCCCCTCAGTTACAGTTCAGGCTTGGTCAACTTTTGACTTTTCATCTCTTGCGTCACCCCATCACGCAAAATCAGTTACCAGGGAAAATAGCTCATCAGTGTGAAAGACAAATGATTAAATAAGTGGGGCAGGTGTGCGTGTGTGTACACTCACATACATAGTGTGTGTGTGTATGTGTGTGTGTGTGTGGTCCAGGTATTCCTCATGTTGTGGGGACATAAATCTGTTAACATGGCCATGTTGTGGGGACTCGCCTCCCTTATGGGGATAAAAAGCAAGTCCAGGAAGCCCAGTCTCCAGGAAGTGAATGTAAATCAATGTAATGTCCTCTGAAGTAATGGAGACACAACTGTGTGTGTGTGTGTGTGCGTGTAGTGCAGTGTGATGGGGTGGTAATTCTCCATTCTCTCATGGCCCAGGCGGCGTTTCTGCTGACATAGTGAAATATTGATGTGGAATAAATTCCCGTCTAATTACAGTGGCTGAATTAATCGGGAAGCGTTTAATTAGCAGAGTTTTCTTTTCAGTCGAGGGGAGGTTTTGATCTGAGCCATATGGCTGCTCCCTCTGATGTGCTGTGGTTCACAGGCTTTTAAATATGAACTACTTTTGTTAGATGCCTCAATGAAACAAGCTTTTTGGTGACAGAGGGTAAATTGTGTAATAGCCCCAGGTAGTGATACTTGTAATGCCATTGCATACAGCATTTTCAATATTTTTTATATATTACCTCAGTGTATAAACACATGTATGCAGATTTGTGGAAAATTAAAATTAGGATGATATAGTGGGAATATTTTTAGGGCACAATAGTCACGTGGCTCTAGTGGCGGCAATGTCGGCTGGTACATCAGTTTTTTGGCATACAATATTGTCTTATAATATTGTACAAATAGTCATGGTTCCCTGAGGATAAATCTGAATGACTTTGGTGATCCCCTGACTTTATATCTAGCACCACCAGCAAGTCAAACTTTTCAGTTATCTGCTACTGAACATGAATTAGCACAAAAGACTATATAGACATTCAGGTTCCCAGATGAATACTCCTAATCCTCAAGTGCCAACATGAAGTTTACATTTGTGGTTCAGAGTGAAATGTCTCAACATTGGATTGACGTGTAATTTGGTATTCATGTCCCCCTCAAGATCACTTAACTTTCTGGCACCATCATCAGGTCAAAATTGTTATTTTTCTAATATTTAAGTTCATGACCAAATACCTGAAAACTACTACTGTCATTAGGACAGTAGTTGTACTTTGTTTTTAGTGTTAAATGTATATAGTTCTTAAAATGTTAGCATGGTAACATACCAAACTAAGAGGGTGAGCATGGTAAACATTCTACCTGCTAAATATCAGCATGTTAACATTGTCATTGTAGACACGGTAGTATGTTTGTTTTAGCATTTGGCTCAACATACCAACCGCTGTTCCTAATGCCAAGCACACACTACATGACTTTCAAAGTCATCAGATTTCTGTAATACTGTTCATACTTCACAACTTTCTGTCTTGTAATTGGGAATCTTGAAGTTGTTGTGGTTTGCACACTACAGGACTGGTGGACACACATTACAAGATCTTTCACCAGGAGGTCTGGTCTGTCTGGTCTCTAATCTATGTTTTGTCACAAAAACACATGTGAGAAGAAACACATGAAATGACACATTACCATGTGTGAGACAGGGTTTTTTTCTTCCAGAAATGGATGCTTGCAAGAAACGAGTGATGTAAGTTGTTTGTGTGCTGGTTTGCAGTGAAAAAACAAGGAAGAAAAAGAAAATAATATAGGTGAGAGAATGGATTGGGATACACGGGCAGCAAGGATTGTCTGTTCTGCAGCGAGAGTTGGAGGTAAATAAATATTTTTGCAATGAAAACTTAGGTAGTTGCCTGCTCGTATATTTTGGTTCGGCAAGGATGACAAGGTTACAAATACTGAAAAGCTTGTGTATATGCAATGTATTCTGATAGAAACTATATTACTGTGGCTGCATACAAATAGATGCATGATAAGACTGGGTTCAGGGAGCTACTGCGGATGACAGCAGAAGAGTTTGATTTCTTGCTGGGGATGGTCAACCTCATAACCAAGCAGGGCACCAAATTGAGACTGGCAATATCCCTGAGAGAGTGTCTATCTTTGACCCTGTGGTTTTTGGCGATACGTGGGTCTGCCAGAGCTATATCAAAATAATATCACATTGATTTAGCCGTTGTTCATTTTAAATGTCTGATTCTGTATATTTTGTAATTATTTTATTTCTCATGTAGGTGAAACATTCAAGTCCCTCAGGTTCCAGTACAAGATTAGGACCAGCACTATTTCACAGACAGTTATGGAGATCTGTGCTGCTCTGTACCAGGTCATAAAAAAGACTTCCTGAAGGTAGGATCTGTTTACCACCACACATTAGGCTATTGTAGACACAAAGATAATATGCTCTATTAAGCAATCTGGCAAAAATCACAATATTTGTATTTTGATAGGGCACTGCTATTATATTTATTATGTAATTAAATTGTAATGTATAGAGTCATAGTCTTAAGTCATGAAATCATATTCACAGTACTGCAGAAATTTATTATTTTTACCATCAATGGCAAATATAAGAATCAGTGTACCAAATGAAGTTTAACTCCTAGCCTTAACTCCTTACTGTTCTTTTCTTCTATTGTTAGACACCATTAACAGAGGCAGAATGGCAGACTATAGCCCGGGACTTTGAATTGAAATGGCAATTTCCACATTGCATCGGTGCACTTTATGGGAATCACATCTACATGCAACCTCCGACATGAAGTGGCAGCCTTTACCATAATTACAAGGGCAGGTTCCCTGTGATAACGGTGGCTGCTGTGGATGCAAACTATAAGTTCATCTATGCAAGTGTGGGTATCCAAGGTAGGGTCTCAGAATCTGGACTGTTCACTCACTCTGACCGGCGCAAAGTGAGGGGCCTGATGCATATCCTTTAAGGCATGACCTGTTGTCAGCCGGTTGCCAGCAAATAAGTTAATTATTCAATCCTTCTGTAAGCAAGGATTGGAAATACATAGAAGACAATATGTTACAAAGCTTAAACATTGACACAAAATGTCTATATTTTATGAAAATATTTTCAAAAGGAAATCATGCAAAGCCCAATCAAAGCGTCATTTAACATCCTGAAATCATGTACAAAGATCACTGGGATTAACACAGCTACTCAATAAATCAACAGCTATGGCAGAACTCAAATATAACAGTAAACAAAAAGGTCATAAAATTGAATAATGGAATAATTGGATAGACCATGGAATCAGTAGCTTTATTTTCTAATAACTGTTTTAAAACCTTTAATGAGTTAATCATTGAACATAGTATCCCACAATGAGTGGGAGTACTTAAATTACATCACTTTACAGCATACTATTAAAAAAGAATATTCCCATAGATAAATTGAACATTGACACACACGAATTTGAAAATGTGCCTTTTAACCACAGCTTTTGCAATAAAAAATATAGTTCAAATGTGTCAAATTTTAAATGAAAGCACCGAAGATCAATTTAAGACTTGTGCAATGAAATGGATCAGGGATCTCCACAAACAAGTGGATGATATTTCCTGAAATGATATATGGAAAAACACAAGGCAGCCCTTCCATTGTACAAAAAGACAAACTAAGGCAATTTAATACTTAACAGAGTATACTACACCCTAACACAGCTGTATAAAATGAGCATAAGGGATGACAGTAAGTGTATAAAATGTGGTGCTGCTGAAGGAACTCTTCTCCATCTCTCATGGGACTGCAAAAAATTAAAGATCTTTTGTTGGGTATGACAAAGCAAGCAATGAACTACACTAATATAGTCATTCCACTTACATCACAATCATGTATATTGGGAGATTTGCATAACTTCAGCAGAGTATCTTCAAAGAATAAAAAATATCTTTCTTTCATTATGTGTGGTCACAAAAATAGTAATCATGAATAAATGGATTGCTTTAAATACACCAGCTCAGAAAGAATGGATCACTGAAGCGTTGTTGGAAAAGGTAGCTTTCCAACTGCAAAATAATGAGACAGAATATGCTGAAAAATGGGTGCCAGTGGAAAAGTACTTAGTGTCAATATAAAAAAATAAAATTAAAAAAATCCAAGACCACCATTTTTTTTCTATTTAATATTTTATTTGTTTTTTTTTTAATCTAGGCTAATGATTGTTGTCTTCTTTTTCTGATAATGCTGTTCTACAGTATCAACACTGCATGTTATCTGTGCTGTCAGATGAAAGTACAGCAATGATGTTTATGACTGATATTGTTTGAGGGGTGCATTGGTATAGGGTTGAAGGTTTGAAGGGATTTGGAAATGGTAGGACTCACTTGTATGCTGACTTACTGTTAGAAATGCATATCTTTTGTCATTTTGTTTGTATTTTGTGAATCAATAAAAAAAAAAGGCATGACCTCATGATCATTCAGGCAGATGGACCGCAGTCAAAGGGTACTAAACTATCATCTCTCTAGGGCATAGAGAGTAGGTGCATTTGACATTCTTGCAAACAGGCTGAGGGTTTTCAGATCCACCATATTGTACTTGCAGCCAGACAAGGTGGTTAAGATAACTATGACCTTTCTATGCATCCATAACTTCTTCCATGAGCGCAGGTCTGAGGCATATAGACCTCCATCCTTTGCAGCCTGTGAGAATGCTGTCCATAACATAGTTGGTGGAGCCTGGAGGAATAAAGGGATGGGGGCTTTACAGCTGGTGGAGCATAGAAGGGAGTGCAACCCAACAATTACTGTAAAAATGTAACAAAACCTTCTGTGTGATTATTGTCTCACCCGCAAGTTGCGTTCCTTGGCAGGAGGAACACATGAAATGTGTAGTTATTTTTGTAATGTAAGCATTTTTTTTCTTGATATGTGTGTGTGTTTATATACTATATATTTTCATGTTTATACTGCATTGCCTTTTAAGGATTTTGGGGTGAAATGTGTACGATACTGGTGGTGCATGTGAGGAGGAGGAGGATTATTCCTTTCAGCATCTTGAGTATCATATATCATATTCATGATGTTCCTTTTCAATCTAGTTAGATTGAGTCAGATGCTACCTGGTTTCCAAATGTAGTGAATGCATAAGGAGTTGGGTCAGCATCAACTTTTGTTGCCATTTGCTTTAAAACAACAAGCTTCTGCAGCTCTATGTCAGTTTCTGACCTTCCCTTGCGAATGACTCCCCTTGTGCCTTCCTGCTGGCAGGTGATGGGGCGGCTGAAGGAACAGCTGTTGAGGAAGCTCCTTTTATCAAACCATTAAGTTCAGGGGAGGCAGTACGTAATGCACTAGCTGATGGTGTGCCAGGGCTCCACAGCAGTGTCTGAGACTGTTTGAGTGATTCTGAAAGATCATTCTGATCTTCAGTGTCATCCTGCTCACTAAATGGTACATCAAGCTGGAAGAGAGGTGAAACAGATATGGTGTCAGTGGACATCACAGTTCTACAGAAGTAGCAAATCATGGCCATTGTTCTCAACTTTGACATTAACAATGTAATAATCTTTATATTACTCATGGAAACATACTTTAATATTTGATTAATTTAATAATGTGCACTTACGTTTTATACTTTGCATAGCTCAAACTTATTACTTTCTACAAAAGCAATATGCAAAAGTCAGGGGTGCACCTCACTATTACATGTACACTATGTATTTCATAGTACTGTATACTCGGATTGTAGATGATGCACATAAGTTTGAGTTTATTAGATTCTTGCTCACCATAAAAAAAACTGAATAAAAGCAGAATTTAGATAAGAAATATAATAAAAACCTAGAGAAGAAGACAAGAAATGAAAATAATAATAAGTTAATAAATAGTGATGTTTGCAGCCTGTTTGTTGTGTATAATGCAAAATGTGTCTTTGTAGACTGTATACTTTACAGTGGTCTCACATTGACAGTGAACAATATATTGTTTTATGAAATCCATGACCCCGAGGATTGCCCTTTGCCTAGGTGTCAAGGGTTTGCTCCCACTCTTACTCGGTTTCGGTTTTATCAAACTTGAGTACTGTGTTCTCAGGGATTGTCAATTGTTATGCATTCCAGAATATGATGTGTTTGTTTCAAACTGCCTTTGCATATTTGTAAAGGCATCATGTGCTCTCTCTCATCATTACAATATGATAAACTAGCTCCCACTGGATTAATGAAAGTTAAGAAGAATGTTAAGAAGAATTGACAGTTTCTCTCCAACTCCTCTCTTTCTTGACCTGATTGTGGGACAGCTCGTTGGAAACATCGAAAAGGCATTGGTACTCCGGCCAAAGTTCAACTAAATTTTCCCCCATTTCTTGGATCCAAGCAGACCGCAGTACTTTTCTTGTAACCATGCTTTTTGATGTTGTCGTGTTGCAGGTGTTACGACTCCTACCCCAGGTTTCCCCTCACCCCATGTCTTGCGTTCTCATTGGCTGTAGCTTGTTGTTGCCCTCATTGCCAGTCAAAATGCTTTTCACACTACAGGATATCTTTCAGGCATCTGCGATGCATTGGCAAGTCTCTTGGGTTGTGTCTTTGAACAGTTCACACAAGAGCTGATTTGCGAGCCCCAAGCGAACACCTCTGATCTGGGGCTTTTGTTGGTGATCTCCGAAAATTTTTCAACTGAATCAGAGGGCTGTGTTTTTTCATGCAGGGCCACTGTTGGTCTGAACATGGCCTTACTCTTATTACATATATACCTCAGTGTGGAATGTGTCTCCCTGTGCTTTTGATGATGAAAAATATATATTTCACTTTTTTCACTGTCTTTCATGAAAACAACAGTAGCTTAATCCCATCCACAGTAGACTGATTTATAATATCTGCGATTTTGAAATAAACACCATAAAAATGGCTAATCTGATTGCCAGGGCTCAGTGATAGTAAATAGAGTAACTCCAGTTACATCCAAAAGCTATTAGAGAGGTATTGTTTAGGTGACATATTCTTTTGCTGCAATTAACATTTCACGTGTAGTCTATTCTTTTTAGCTTATCAAACTAGCAATGCGATGTCCCTGAGTATTCTCAGGGACGTATACTTGACTTGAAACTACTCTCCATAGATTGGCAATAAGGCTGCAAAGTTGTTTCAGAATTGTTACATCCTGTTTTATTTTGGTGTTTCCTGTTGATCCCTCCAGGTTGATCATCTGTTGGCAGGCACCTGTGCTGATTAGTGGGCTGAGTCTATAATGGGCAGGTCATTTTGTTCAGCTCTCGCTCTCTCTCCATCCTGCTGCAGCAGCACCTTTGTGGCGCTAGGTACCTGGTCTTCATTTATTCATCCATTTCATTGATTTACTTTAATTAAACTCACATGTTGTAAATTTTTACTGGTGTTGCGTCCATTGTCATGTTCGGTCTCACACAAAGTAGTGTAAATTACACATAGTAGTGAAGCCTATAAGGGTTTATCAAAGTTATTTGCCCTGCATGATGCCCAAGAACATAGAAAAACATAGGTAGAAATTAAAGATAGGGTACTTTACTGTATAATCAATGCTTACCATGGTTCATGATCATAGGAAGCCAAAAGCAAAACCTGAATTCAAACTTTACAAAACAAACAGGAAAACATGTACAGTTTTGGGTTTGTGGTGCATAAAATATAACTGAGAACACTTGTGGATTTAAATATATCTGTCATCACTGTTTAGCAAAATAATATAAAAGACAAGGCAGACTCATTGCACAAACAGCATGGCGTGACATTTAAAATTATCTTGCACAAATCTGTGAAATACATCACTGTGTCAAGCAATAATCTGAGATAAAAACAGCTAGTCATGAATCATATTTCACATTAACATTATCCAAACGTGTGTTTATTCCCTAATGTGCAAGCTCATATAGTATCATGGAGATTTAGTGGATTTGATTGATGAGCTGGTCAAAAAACAATCTGCCCCACTGTCATCCGCCCATCAGTGATGAGTGGGATGATGGAAATAAAGATGGCAGATCAGTCAGTGGTCGATTTATGAGTTTGGAATTAAGTATTGTTGAAGGTAGATGCATACAGATGACTTTCATACATAACGTATCAGCAAATGATTGGGATATACGAACCAAAATGTATCTTTTTTCCCTGTACAATGTAAGCAAAACTTATCTGATTGCTAAGTTTGATAATATTATCAGTCCTTCATTTATTCAGACTTTGTGAAATCTCAGACACCACTGGTACATTTCTGAACGGAGCCTGTGCTGTGGCGCAATACATCTTTCCATTGTATACACTTCTGCCCAACTCACAATAGGACATACTGTATCTCCCACAGCTGAGTTTGACTGACATGTAGCTATTCTTCTTACAAATGTACCTCTGAAGCCATCAATGATTGCAGCATTTCCTACGATTTTAGTTTGCAGTTACAGGTTCAGTTCAGCTTTATACATACACTACATAAGACCTGCTGAAGGAGGAGAACGTGAGAAGGACAAGTAAAGCTTTATGTTAATGTTTACTCTTTATAGTCTAATGATAAACGGGGCTGGTGAGTTTGAAAAGATTTTAAGGGGAGACATATGGCTGTACTTCTTAGACTATAAGATTGGCAACCAGTTCTCAAAATTGAACAACAAAATACGTATTGGTCCACAATCCAGGAAGACACGTACTTTAGAAGCGTTTTCTAATCTGATGCCGGTATGGCATAAGTCATACATAATTACAGAAACGTGCAATGACTAATCAAAAAGCACTGCCTACAATCTTTGTGTTTGTACGGGCATACTTTTCTCCGCCCGATGGCAGTATGTGTGTAATATGTTAAGCTTTTCCTGGTGACCCCTGATTGGTTGATACTGCATGCCAAAAATAACTGGATCTGGGGCGGAAAATTTTACGCCCAAGAAATGTTGCCAGATTGGGTGATTTTCTATTAGATAACATTTACTCCCTGAAGGCAGGCAAAACATACACAGATCTTTGTGGTAGTATGGTGATAATTATAAAGTGAAAGCAGTTTCTAAGTGACCACCAAAAGATATTTTTTTAAAACTTTTAGAAACTGCTAGCCTAGCCTCTAGAGACCAGCAGCTAGCTCTCTGCTATATTGTACAGTGTATGCTCATGGCCAAAATACACAGAGCTACCTAGGGCCATAGCCCCACCTAGTGGAAAAGTCACACCACGCCACTGGACAACACTATGGTTAAAGGGGACATAGCATGCTTTCTGTGATTTTCTGTCATTTTACTTCCCCATCAAACCGACGTCAGATCATTCGCGCATGCCCATAAATGGCCATCCATTCCATAGTCTTTGTTGCTGAGGTTGCTCATGGGCTGTTTGCGTTGTCCACTTGAATATTTCAGATTGGATTCAGGCTCGAACATGTATGGATCTATTTGAGAAGTTTATATTTTGAGTAGAGAATATTCCTGTAGAGCCTGTAACTGTGCATGTTATGTCCTCTTTAAGGTTTAGTTCTCTGTAAAATACTGTATGAATTAATCTGCTATTATGTTTACTGCCAGCTGACCACTACTGGCTGTATGAGATATTAATCTTGTTGTTATCTTATAAACTACAGTACTGTTATTTGACAGTATTGTTCAAGAAGTTTTTTGATGAAGTTGATTATTAAAAATGACTTTTGTTGCCTACTATGGCATTTTGTTGTGCCCTCTTATGCTCTACTATCTGATATTTCTTCATACAGACATTCTGAACAGAGTTAGTGGAAATGTTTTGGCAGATTTATTAAAAAGGTTTGCTGTTTTACTTTTCTTTTTCTATTTCTCAAGGACACTACAAATAGACAAGCTAGCAATGCTTCATCTAATCAGAGGATGTCTCTGTCCATTCCAGTCCTTCAGCTGTGGTGGTGAAAACTTAACTCTCATAGTCTCATGGTATCTATCTAGTTTTCTATCTGTCTCAACGCCCTCACATAAGCATTCACAGTTGAATACTAAACTTAACAATGCCAACTTACATTAGTTAGATAGCATACCAACCATCGCCTCCTGCAGCTGACCTCTGACTTCACTTGAGGGAGACTAAAGGCAGCAAATTTTCACTACAGGGGTAAATAAACTATCACACTGCTATCATACTGGCATCAACCACAGACTTCAGGGTTACAAACTGGTAATGTATGCATATGCTGTTACCTGTTTAGATAACAAGCTGAGGGAGGAGAATTATCACAGCTGCTCAGCTTGCAGGGCAAACATGGCACTGTTTGTTTGTCATTGGGATCTGCCTATTTGCAGTGGTAGGTCATTACCTCAGGAGTTCAAAAATGTAAGTGGATGACCCTTTTACAAAGTTTCCATGGCTGTTTGTAATTTGAGGCCAAAATTGCTTCAGTTATTCATGTTGATTAGAAAAGGTTTTAGGCTTGTATAAAATTTAGGCTGAGGGATGAGTGAATATTTGTTTTAGCAGTGAGCATTTACTGGATAATTATGTTTGTTTCCTCTATATTTGGGCAGCAGATGATTACAGGGGATGTTGTTTTCTCCTTGAAATATTCGCAAGCTTATAGCAGAGTCAGAATCCATTACAATTATTTAAATGTGAAAGGTATGTAAATATTTGCTTCATTATAACACTGTATGATGCCATAAGAGCTGCTGAACAGCAAGATTAACAGTCAGGTTGTAGCTGTCAGAATCAAGGGCTAAACAAATATAAACAAACATCTCACAAGAAAAACTGTAAAATGTGATGTTGATTCAAGATTAGGCAAAATTCTCAAACTAAGGAATAGATAGAAAGCTAACAAGAATGTTCCTCTCTGTTTCCCACATCATTATATGAGAGTCACTACAGTAGAAATGTGGAGACTGAGACAGCTTTGATATGTAACATCAAAACAGTTTGAGCATTTGAGTGTTGCTGGTATCCAAACCAGTGGCGGCTGGTGACTCAAAACATTGGGGAGGACAGGAAGAAAACCAACCCACGGCATCATGTTATGTTACACTAGTTGGCTACTTACAGCCTCTCTACTTTCTTATGTTCAAGCTACTGTATGTTATGTTCTTATGTTCAAATGCAGGGCTGTGCATAGACTTTTAGAGGGGCAGGTGCTCAGAGTTAAAAAAGGACACATAGAATAAGATTTTAAAACACCAAAATAATTTATAACATAACCTGCTGAACTATAAAAACCCAATTTTATATGCCATTCACTGTAAAACAATTTGTTTTTCAAAATCAAGTGGTGCTTTTCACCCTGAGTGGTGAAAAGGCTGCTTCTTTAAAGACTTTACATGTGTTTGTATTTTCTTAGTATACAGAAGGAAAGTACCACAAAGCTTATAATGTGATACAGGTATAGATCAGTGTGGAATACTAGAAAGATTGAACACTAAAAACATTCACAGTTGTGCTGTTGGCGGCAACTTTTCTGCCATGCATTCAAATCAGCAGAGCTGATTCAACAGACTCGCTCTTCATTTGCTTGCGTGTGAAGTGGCTTATTTTTTTTTAAGCTTACTCTCATTAATTTTACTCGAAAAGCTTTTATTGCACGCACCGTCGTAACTGTCTCTCCTGTGCTGTGCTGTGTATACAGCACATACATGGAGGGCTGAGCCCCACCCCTCGGTGCTCCTCTGAGCAAAGGAGAGGAGACAAAGTAGTGCGGCCATGAATGACAGCAAAACACAGTAGAAACTCTCACATTGAGCTGAAATGAAATGAGTGCATATAAATTAGGTAAATAACATAAAATAAGTGAAAAGTAGCGACACACATAGCTCCAAATCTTAAACAAAGTATCGGTGGCACAGTTGTGGCAATTATCAAAACCAGTGTTTCGTTTGTTTTAAATAAATCTCTGCTGCTTTTTGCTCTCATTTATAGTTGATGACAACTACACTCATTACGCTACTGTGAGTGCAATAAAAGCTTTGCAAGTAAAAAGCCGATAAGAGTAATTTATTAATGTTATCCGCTCAAAAGAACACACCTGCAATTACCACTTATTGCCATATGGTGCCGCCAAAGAGAATGAAACGGGGATCTTTGAGATTGCCACTTTAAATTTATATAAGAGATCCCGCCCTACGGAGGACAGCAGGGGCCCGTCCTCCTCTGCTCTCCTCTCATTGCTTCACACAGTGCCCTCTACCCTCTTGCCGGCCCTGCAGGTGTCACTGTTGAGGCAATTTAATCAGAATTTCAATAATGGAAGAAAGAAGAGAGAAAATTTATTGTATAAATGATACTAAGATTTGGTAATGGATTATATTTTGATCTCCCTTTTGTCTCTCAAAAATAGAGGAGGAGCAACCTCTTCTGCCTCTGTGGACCAGCCTCCCCTGGTCTACACACAGTACAACTGCTCTATCCAAGGATGATGTAAACAGACTCTCTGTCTTTCGGTATCAACCCAAGCACAAAGATGTGCACTAGATAAATCAAACATGCCACTCAGCCACCTGTCTCAGACAAAATGGCCAGTTTACCCTGCTCTGCGTAATCGTCTTTGAACACAGAGAGCCGAGGCGCTGGCTCAAGTGAACTGCCAGGCTTCTCTTTTGTTGCCTGGTGAAATGTGACACTGATGGCTGAACAGGGAAAGCGATATCACCCTTTCTTCTTTTATCCCGATTGTTCCACTATATTTACCATTCAGGAGGTGTCACAGAGAAAGGATTAGTGGGAACATCTCCCATGTCACCATCTTGTCTCTAACAGCCACTGGATTCTCAGTTCCTGTTGGTAATATGTGTGGATCCAAGAAAAAGAATGAGAGAATATCGATTTGTATCTAAGTGTGTGGAGCTTAGACATTAAATGCATTTCAAACTTAAAGATCAATGTATGTAACAAGTACAGCTTATAGATTTAAAGAATATGATTTAAAAACTATTTTCTCACTCCATTATATATTAAAACGATTAACTACAGAATGTATTTCTGTGCCATAATTAATTACCTAGTCTAAACAAATAAAAATGTCATCTTTTTTATTTGCTGTGTTAGAGTATGTTATTCTTAAGAGGTGGAAAGCGCTCTGTCATCGTGGTTTCTCATATCTGAGTCACACTTTCTGATACATAATTAACACTAAATAACTCACTCAAAACCCGAGGGGAGATTTAAATGGATGGTATGGGGGTGCAGTATTGATCAATAACACTATCAGCTCCTCACAGCTGTGTTGTGGTCATTTTGTGCTATGGGGCAGTAAAAATCGCCTTTACTAACCTTTTTTAAAGTGTAGGCAAGAAAATGCAAAGACCCCATTCATTTTGATGGGTATTCTCTGAAAATCCTCTCTCGGACTGAATGCTAAATGGGAAAAGCGACCTAGAAATCAATCCAGGAACTAATACTAGGGTATGTAACTTGACTAAGGAGGTTCTCTCTTGGACACACAAAAGAGAAATGGTGAGCAGCGATGTAATCAAACAAGGTCAGTGAAAGGCCATATATTTCTGGAACAGAATGGAGTCTGTCACAGGTTTACTAATGGGCTCTTGAGTGAGCGCAGAGGGGGTGGGGATTCAGGACTGCAAGACTAATTTCATTTTAACCACAGCCAGCAGCTCTGTGTACATCATTACAAATCTACGATCCATTTTCTCATATAGATTTTGAGTTTGTCAGGGGAATTGTGAACTGTGAATTTTCTGACATCACTCACAATACTGTAGTCACATAGTTTAGTGGTATCATATTTAAATGAGTTAAGTCCAATAAATGTACAAACATTTGTCTTGGAGGTCTTGGTGTAGAAATAAGAAAAACAGAGGCCAAAAACATGTTATTTGTACAGTGTCAGAGGGATCTCAAGTGGAAATAAATAAGATAAATTAGACTATACGTATGCCATAGTCACTGATTGAATATGGAATAGCATTCACTGAGTTCACTCTGCTAGCATTATGTATGAGCTCTGTATATGTGAGAACCTATATGGCACTTGAAATGACTATTAGTGATGTCCATCTAATGGAAATGCAGTCACAAACAAAGCTAAATTTAAAACCTCTTCTGGAACGATGCATTCAGGTGCTATCAAATTCAAATATACATTTTCTTTTGAAATATACCCAGAATTTATAACAGCTTCTTTAAATGCAATAAGCTACCAAATATTCTTTTCACAACATTTGTGCTTAATAATTGGTATAGGATTGATAAGAATTTAGAGTAGTGCATGAATGTTCAGCAGCTTATTCTCATATTTTAGACAACAAAGCTTTCCACTGATACTCAAATGCAGCAAATCCATTCTCCCCTCCTTTCTTCTTGAAGAACATAAAAAAAATACATGCAGAAGTCTCTGATATATTTTGGAAAGTGATTAGTTTAGTTAGTGAATGATTGAAATAATTTATTTTTATGAATAGAAAATATTAATCTTTCTCGGGTCAGAGTGATAACTCATAAGCAGAATAGGTAGTAAAGCCTGAGAATACCTGGAAGTAATATTAGCTCCTTTGCATCCAACTCTATTGAGGGTTTTTCTTAGTATATTACTTGTTATAAAATGAACTTAGCATTTTATTGTAGCCTTCATCACCTTGTCTTCTGTTTCACTTAGGTTGTAGATTAATCATTTTCCTTTTCACCATTACAAATAATTTCTGTTCAGGGCTATCATGGTCTACAGACATTATGTTTTTGATGTTTAACATTCCTTTCACTAAGTGCACCTAACTATTTTCTGAGTGAAAGCTTGCAGTTATACAATGAGTTCATTAGCAGGACTTCTGATAAACTGAACTGTTATGGCTGCAGCTTATGATTTATACTGTAATTGGACCTGAAATGGAGCCTGGTAGGTTGTCATTAAACTAGTCTGGAACTAGTTGAGTAGTTTGTGAAATCAGACTTGACATCACAGTGCGTGTTTTCTAGCACTATATTCAAAATTCAGTGAACAAACAAGCAACACCCGTTCTATGCATATTTTTATGACACAATCTTGGCAAGCTGAGGCACAGAACACGTCAAAATATGGCCCAGACCCAATGCTGAGGTCCCTGGAGAAATTCCAGCTATTCAGCGTTACGTCAGGTTGCGTCTCTCCAAAGTTGGCCACTGGGTGCCTCTGCGGCCCCCACCCCCACAGCCTAAATGCACTAATCCCATTCAAATGAATGGGAGCACTGGCGTTTTCCCACGTAACGCCTGATTTGGTGTGAATTCAGCCTTAAGCATGTGTGTGGTGACTTAAAAAAAAGGCATCATCTATGGACATCGATCAACCTGAAATGATAAGGTTGTAGGCATATGTAATCATCCTGTATGTACCCATTGTGTTAAATCACATCCAGTGTCTTTGCTGGGTACATATAGGCTAAAAGAGAGTGAGCCCAAGTAATTAACTCTACCCTTTTATAACAATATACTTTGACAGGCACACAATTAATATGTTTGGCTTATACTGTACACTGGAAAGTGACCACTTATCATGGAAAGTCCTCACATTAGTGTTAATAGAACTTCTAGTCTCTTGAATCACAGCATCAGTACTCCTTCAGCATTAACATCTTCCAATTAATTCATTTCTTTTTATGAGGCTGATTCAGGCAATGATTGAGAGGTAGTTACCCACAGGATTTCTACTTTTACTTTTTAAAAACACTTCACAAAAGCAAGTCTAGTGAAAACCACACCTCTGAAGTTCAGCTGAGAGAAACCAGGTCACAGAATGAAGTTCTGACCACTGAAGCCCAAAATTAAAGCACATGGTGGAACAGTGTGGGAGCAGCTTATTTCATGGGCTAGCAGCAGACAGTTTCAGGACTTCCTACTGACTGGAGAGCATACTCTGTGTGTGTGTGTGTGTGTGTGTGTGTATGTAAGTGTGTGTGTGTGTGTTTGCGTGTGTGTATGCTTGAGTGGGTGAGAGAAAGTATGTGAGAGTGTGTGGTAGCAAGCTGTTCCAACCCCCTTTTGCCCACATTTCCATCTGTCACACTCTGCTTGGTTGCTGTGGAAAAAATATATATCACTCAACAGCAGTTGCGGAGGATTCAGTTGTTATCAGGTTCATACCTGTCCGACAAATTCTTCTAAGTGAAAATTGAAATTGACTATGGCCATGTAGCAAAGATCAGCCCAGTATATGAGTTCCACTGCTTTTCACTGCTGTTGTAAATTTGTAAGGCTAGATCATCCGTTTTACATTATTTTACAAATGTTCTTTGCTTTTCAGCAGCATAAAGGAAAAGGAACAACAATTAATCAACCATGCACCGTTTGCTCTGCTGCCATTATTAGATAGCTTTACCACATGGTTGTATAAGTTAATACAACCCCCTGACTATATTCCCTAAACTCCTTCATCCGCTGAAAGAATCCGAATAGTCCAAGAGAAAGCTGACTGTGCAGCATTTCTGATCAATCTCTTAGATGAAATGCTTTGTTCATTCAGCGATCGCTTCACTCAGATTTGTTGACCTTGCACATGCACATGTAGCAGTCATTTTCTACCTTTCACTTTCACTTTACATTTTCATGTCCAATTTTTCATAATTACTTCCCACCACTCGCTTTTACCAGAAACCTTCACATGAAGAAAAGAGAGAATATTTTCTTTATAGTTGAAATAGCTCTGGTGAGTGTAAGAGGACTGCTGAAAAATACATGTTGATACATCATCTTCATTGACGTCATGCATGGGAATACTTCCTGTATACATCATCTATTCTGTTTTAGAAAAAACAGTGAAGGTCTCTTCTTGTGCAAAGTAAAGATCCCTGTTCTGCTGTTAAAGGATATGTATAATAAAAGAAAATTATCATATATTGAAAATTAAATAAATACATTTTCTTTAGTGTATTTTATATTTTACAATATGTAAAAACTGTTGACATGACAGTCAAGGAAGTTACTTTATATTGTGCTATAATAAGATAGTCAGTGTCAATGATTTTTCAGAGCCAAAACCTTGAACAGACAATTTAATATTTTATCTTCTTTCTACAGATATAAGCAGAAGGTCTTTTCATAGCACTCACAAAGAAAAACTGTGTTATTAGTGTAGCCCAGGAGGAGCAAAATGGGGAACACAAAAAAGTAAATCAAAGTAGAAAAAGTGGCATGTAAGTAGGTCCGCTTTTTTTAGCAGGTAATCATTCTTGGGAGGAAGTTGTGTGGCACTGGGTCGATTGCTGGGCAAACTTCAACGTGAAAAAATGCAGTATGAAATCCCATGGAGTTTATCCTCTCTGGCCCGATGGGAAATCACACTGCGGTTTACCTGGCCTCTTTCTTAAATCCACCTTTTCTAGCCTCTCCATACGTTTGTGGCTGGCTTAAAGCACTTGAGTTTATGCTGTAGTGAACATTTATTACTGTGAAATGAAAGAAGAGATTGTCCTACCCCGAAATGTGACACCTCAGCAATGTGCTGAGTCCAATTCTTTAAAATTCTTTAGAAACAGTTTGGTCCCCTGATATGGTGCCATCTGGTTTGATCAGTGCTGTCACATTGGCCGCAATGCTGTTCATTTTAGTATTATTGTTAATGTTCAACAACACTGACCTACTGTAAATGTCAAATAGTGACTAACCCTTCCTTGCTGTGTATCTGGCTTTTGTTGGTACAGGTGTTGTCACTTCTAATAAAATGTGAGCTCTCACAAGGGGTGTAACCACGGTCAGCTCAGTTTGATTCATAATGCAGAGATCATTGTTCAAAACACAAAAAATGCATTTGACATCAGAAAATTATGTATTTATTCCTTAAAATTGCTTTTTGCAAAACTGTGTTTTCACCATTTTTTGTATGTCCTCTAGATTTTAATGCAAAATGTAATCAATAGACTATAAAAATAAATTAAATCATGATTTTTACAGACCAACCACCTATCATTTCTTTTCTCATGAAGATAAAGCACAAATGTGTGTATGAACGTGGTTGGACTAACATTCTCCAAACACCTAAGCTGACCACAAACCCCAATTTCTGCACCGAATGGGTTGAAATCTGCCTTTCAGTTGAATTTTTCAACACAAAATGATATTTGCAAACAAAATCGATGGGAAGATGTCGGTGGAGACAAACAGAAGCTGAGTTACTGTGGGCACCGCAATTTGAAGTGAAGAGATGTCTGCTCGAGTTGAGAGTGGAATTTCATAGTGGCACGACTTCATGAATGTAGAGAGACAGGAGCAGAAAGAAGAGGGTCTGGAGGAAAAAAAGAGAAACTGGAGTTTCTAGTAAGTTTGGAAATCAGTCGGTCTGAGCTGTCACACTGAGTTGGTGCTTGTTGTCAGTCTGGGAGCTTGTCTGTTGACTACTTGTGGCCAAAAGACACAGAGTGAAAAATCACTCCGGCAGCCAAACTGAGCCCAGATTCAATTCTTGTTGTGCCTAAATGCAACTTACTTGTTGTTTTGATACTCTGACATTGAAAAAAGCTGCTTCACAGCACTCTGCCCCTACTTTGCTGTAGGCAGTTGATATAATTTAATTAATATGCACTCTGTAATGTTGTTGTATCTTAAAATACAGAGTATATTGTTATACCTCTGGTCCCCATTAATTTCATCTGCATTCTTTCTTTTTTGGAAGGGTCCACCATTTTGGTGGAGTACAGCAAAGCTGATGTTGATAATGTTGGACACATAAACAATGATTCACACAAACTGAACTGCAGCACCAGACTGCAACTTGAAACCGTATTTCTCATCTCCAAAATTAGTTTTAATTATTGACTGTCAGATATTTTTTCATGCGGACTAAAAGCTTGGCCTTTTCCTTCAGTTTCAGCTAACAGTTTCCTCCTCTCCATTATGCTCTTATCTCTCCCCACCGAGGTGGCAGAGAAATTAAATTACTTATCTCCAACTTCATTAACTCTCTTATCTTTGCCGAGGCACATATCAAATAGAATTTCTCTTAAACATCTTCCCCCTATTCCCAGCCTTTTTATGCATAAGATATTTCAGCAAGGCACCAGAGAAGCGGGTGTATTAGATGTAGTCTAATATGGCAGAGAGCTGAATTCTTTTTCATTTGCTTGACATGTTGTACACGTCCTCACACCTTCTGGTCTGGGATCAGCTGTGCTTTATGTGCTTTGGCCTGTCTGGATTTACATTAAGGAAAATACATGGGGAGCAGCCAGAATTCATTTTTGATTGAACTGATGTTTACTTTAAGAAATACCAAGTTGAAGTATCTTGTCATAGTGTATTACTGTACTGTATGACAAGCCATTAAAAGAACATTTTTAGAGTTAATTTATCAAGTTGAAGACTGAAATCCACTAGTTGAAAGAGAGAAAAAAGTAATTAATAATTAATTATTTGTGTTTATGAAACTAAACTTCAATGTATGATTATTTTCTCATGGAAATGCAGGGAGATATTTGTCTCAAAGTCCCTCAAACTGATTCCTTTTGTGAGCCAGTGGGAGACTCACAGACAGTACAGAGTTTGCTTGGCAAAACCCTGCATCGCCACTTTTGCCTCGGAATGAATTAAACTTAATATGAACCTCTCTCTGCTTCACATTACATATCTTAGAACAGCTTTAAGTTTTCAAGGACAAACCAAACCTTGATTGGTGAGTGCAACATATACACAGAAAAGCAGCAAATAAAAATATTTCCAAAGGGAAATCACATGGTGGATTTATTCCTGACCTTGCATCCTTTTTTCACTTTCCAGCTGATTTTCAGAAGGTGGAGTGGAATAAAACATTTATTTGCTTTCACTTAATTTAGGGAGTGTATCGCCAGCCATATCGGAGACCAGTCACAATGATTTTGCTTGATATGAACACTATAGTGCCACTGTTTGGGCAGCCAGGTCTAGGGCACAGAGAAAATGCAGTTTGCATCAAATTTTGAATATGAAAGTAAATGTATTATTTAACTTATTTGGTATGAGAAACACACAAGCCTTCTCCCACAAAATGTAAAACTGACACTCACTGAATTGTAGCAGTAACCAATTGAAAAATATTGGCAGTGAATGTTTTCTAAATGCGTACAATATTTGAAGAAATGTAGACAGCATTACAATTTCCCCAAAAATGTATTTTGCTGATTCAAAATAGCTCCACAGGTGTAATTAATAACATTAATGAAGGCTAGAATCCATTCAGGTGTTACAGTTTCATGGTTGTTTTATTGTCTGGAATCACTCGCTATTTACTATATAGTGCACTATATTTACCCTCTGTCATGTTATGTGAGTCTGAATACTGAGTGTGAAACTTAAACATAAAATAGTGTCCACAAAAAACATTTATAGATGTGAAATGAATGTTGTTCTCCTCTACAGCTGTCAGTGAAGATGCAAAATGGTGATGACTGCCAAAATCTCAATTTAGTACTCACTATAGAGTAAATTGTGTCTAATTGGAGTGGTGAATGAGGGAGTGATTCTAGCCACAGCCTTAAATGTAATGCAGCCATTATCATTGTAATTAATTACACCTGTCATTTCCCTGATGGTTTTGTCGTGTTCATGTCATATCGTAATTATGAGATTGTAACTTCCCACATTCGTAACAGCTGACATTCAAGTCATAATTACAACTAGAAAACTCAGATTTTTCTGAAAGCTCCGATATATCCAACCTGCCTCTTGCTCATATGGAGTTGCCTGAAAGTCAAGCAGATAGGGACGCCACACGTCAGTCATATTCCATCTTTCAAGGAGATCACTGCAAATTTGAAATCGCTAATTAACACCCTGAGAGTTCAAATTAACACTGACCCAGTGTTTATATGGGAACCACTGTGAAAGTGTTAAATTAACACTTCTGAACGAGTTAACATTGTAAAAATGATGGCAGTGTTACCTAACAAATTCTTATTGTGTAAATTGTTCAATGTTAAAAGTTCACTCATTACAGACACTCATGGAGTAAGTGGACAACACTGCGCCGGTGTTCAGCTAACACTTGGTGGTGACAGTCTTTCAATTTATCACTTAAAATTTACACTAAACTATTGTTGAATAATGTAGGGTAGATGGTCTCCTAGAAATTACCATTAGAGTTAAAATGTACAACCTGTAAGTCATATATTACTGGATTATACATCACATTGGTTATACATTACTGGATACGGTGTTTTTGTTGATGAACAGTATTTTTAACCCTCACTCAACCAACTCTGTAATCATACAACTGTCTTGAGTTGTGCTGTGATGTGAACACTCTTAAGTTGTAAACTGGGAATCTTTCCCATCTTTACCATCCATCCTTGAATGTGTATGTGTATGGTAGATGGTAGAACATAGCATATGACAAGTCAAATTGTCTTCTGTGAAAAGGAAAATGTCTATTCTTAGAGGATCAGGGTGTTTAGGTTCCTACATACCCTTAGTCCACCCATATCACTTATTGGCAGTGCTGGGTGACGTTACTTTTAAAAGTAACTTGTTAAATTACAACATTACTGCCATTAAAAAGTAACTTGTTACATTACAGCATTACCTACTGAGAAAAGTAACTTGTTAGAGTACTTTAGGGTTACCAAAAATGAAAACCCCTTTGCAATTCCTTGCGCATGTTAGTTATATTGTCCAGATGGCTCATAGCCTACTGTACACCTACCTTTGAATGTATTGACTCTACCGTCATTGCATAGCCTAGTCTACAGCACATAATCTGTAGCTGATTTGCATTTCATTGTGATGTTCTTGTCCTTTTCACCCACAAATTCAAAATAATGTGAATACTTCCACGCCGTAAAGGCTGTCCTCTCTGCCATCTCGCTAGCTGAGCTGCCTTATTTTTTCTCCCACCTTCATTCTGCAAAGACCCGCCCTACTCTGCCTCTGATTGGCTAGTACTCGTTGCCTTCGTTGGTTAGGTTGGTTAGATTTAGGCATGAGGAGTGAGATGGTTAGGGTAAAAATATCAGCGTCAGAGCCGATCAGAGGCAGAGTAGGGACGGGTCTTTGCAGAATTCAGGTGGGGAAAAACAACGCCGCAGGACTGAATACCTTCCACTAGTATGCAGCTACCTGCCAAGATGTAGGAACAGGTGCATAAACAGAAAGGAAACAGTACAAATGTGTCAGGGATTTTCTTTTCTTTTTTTTGTGGCAACAAAAGAAATGTATGGTAATATTTTAACAGTAATAGATTGCTTATTTGAAAATGTAACTAAATAACGGACTACTTGAATTACAAAACTAACGTGCTTCATTACTCTTTACAACAAAAAGTAATCTGAGTACCCTAACCCCCAACACTGCTTATTGAGTATGTTGATGTGTATAGTTCTATCTGATCAACAGCTCTCTGACTCTTCTGTTGGATTTGTTGGACCTGTTAGTGCTGGACAGAGTACACGTTTATGATTATTTTAAGTGTTATTATTATTTTAAATGTATGCAATTTGGCGAACTCAGCAAATTTCCACTCAACTGCATTCTAAGAGGGTAATCACCCAGAGTGAAGACACCTGTTTAGGTGCTCGGGGCCTTTTAGGAAGAGTTTCTCTTGTTTTGTTTTGTTTTCATGGACAAAATGGAACAACAAATTAGAAAATGTTCATATACTGTATATATTAGGAACACCTGTGCAATCTAATGTAATCCAATACAACAGCTCTGCCATAAATTCTACTTTGACAAAGCTTATACATTTTCAGTTTTGTTGACATTGTCAGAAAGGTGATAATTCTACTTTATGTTTATTATTGAGGTTGTAGTGGGTGGTGGTTGTATTGGATTGCATTAGATTGCACAGGTGTACCTTATGAAGTGGCTGGTGAGTGTATATCTAAAAGAGGCTTATTTCATGTTAAATCTGAAGTGTGTTTTTTGTTTAGTTTAATTTGTTTGGTAAATTTTGTATGTATATAAAAATGAGAGAAAAATAACAAATGTCCATGTGACTTGTTTAAAAGCCATAGCTTATAGATACTTGGACAGAAATTATCACTAATAATAAAAATACGAATACAAAGATAAACAGAATTAAAAGTACATCTCCTTTGACATTATGTAATGTGTCAGTTAATTACTGCTTCATCTGTAACTAAAATTAGCTTTGATGAAACTCAGACACTACAAAAATGTCAGAATCACACAGGAAGGTTCAGTAATACTGTTTCTATGGAAACAGTCCACCATGCATTATGGTAATGTAGCTGCTGTTCAGAGGGAAGGAAAACTTCAAAAATAAATTTCTCTGAAATGAATACATATGGCAGATCAATTTAATTCAACAAAACATTCACATCTAAGTGAAAATCAAGAAGAGGTAGGAACAGGAGAACATAGCCAATTTGTTAAACATGACTTGTCTTTACCGCATTTCTGCTGATGTAAAGACAGTCCCGTACTGAATCTGAAGGTGTCTTATGTTATGGCTTTACTCTTCATCTAAGACTTGTTCAGGCTGTTCGTGCCTGGTGCTGGTCTGTCCTTCATCACATCTTAGGCTACTGCAACTTTCTGGTGAGACCATGCTCAGCATGTCTGAAAAACATTTCTGTGAGTTGAAAATAATCTGCAGAAAAAACAGTCCTCTATATTAACTCAAAGTTAAAACAAATCATTTTTATCCTGGATATTATATTTCACGATCATACCGAATAAAATCTCACAAACATCATCACAATCATTCAGAAATTACTTTGAGTAACTTATTTAATTAATAATCAATGAGAAAACACGCATGATTCATACTGATTAATACTAGTTTCACAACTCATACATACTAGGGTTGTGCCTGAATACAAATGCGTTATTCAGCAAAGCACAAATAGGTTTTTTTACAAATATTTGTTTCATACAAATATTTTAAAAATGATTTGTTTTCGGGATTTAAAAAAAAAAAAACATGTCAAATACCAGTGCGTAGGTCAGTTACATTGCTATCTCCGTCTCTCTCCTCTGCTGCACTTAGGTTGTAAAAAACAGGCAATAAATGAAAAGTGCTTTGAAGTTCTTCCCCACACGTTACATGCTGTGCTGTCTCTGTGTTATGGGTGTATAAATAGGTAGAGGTCTGCCTGCCATGAGGCGATGAGTAAAGTTTTAGCTCAGTAGTCAGTGCAGTCATCTATGATCTGGGAGACTCCAATTCGAGACCCGGTGTGGGGACCTCCTTCATAAGGTAGTTTCTTCATGAAGACTTATTGTAACACTGTAATTTTCCAAAATTAAATATGTAATAAAAACAAAAAACAGTATTATAAAAATGTCTTTCCACTTTTATTCGAATACAAATACAAATAATTTTGCTGCCTCAACAAATAAAGATACAAATACAAATACCAGGCTCTCTGCACATCCCTAATACATACATACACTCATGTAAATCAGATGCATACATAGATGCAACCACAAATGCATCACATCCCTCTAAATCTGCAGCAGCGCTCATGTTTGCATGTTTGCATAGCCACATGCATGCAAACCTGCACATACATGCACACACCAGCTTAAATCATTGTTTGCTCTCTGTTGATATCATCTCATATGCATCTTTTCATTCCATAAAGCAAATTGTTGCGATGTGTTTGTAAAAACCCTGAGTACATCTGATTTAACAGGGGACACATTTGTATGTGCAAGTTTTGTTTGTTCAAATGTATTATTACAGTAATACATATGCATGGATGCATGTACAAACAATGTAGCCTTGGCATGAAAGTGGGATGCACAGGATCAGCTTTGCTTTGATCAGTTAGTGAAGAATCAACATTGCAAGTTAATGAAGCATTAATGTATTATGTAAATGTATGTGTTAAATCAGAAATTACTGGAGAAAAAAAATGACCCAACATCAATGAGGACTTTTTAAGTTTTGGTCCATATGAACCGCAGTTTTATTTTAGACCAAATACTCAAATTCCCCAGTATGCTGTTGTTCTCTTCAATGTTAATGTTAAGTTTAACGGCTTCACAGCTTACTCTATGTAGTTAGAGGGAAAAGAAGTGCTAAAAGTGATAAACAAGTATAAGTTTGAACAAATTATATATGAAGGATTTCAGTCCATTATTCCATATCTTAAATTGAGTAGAAAAAAAATCAATGCCTATGTTATGTGAAATAGTATTTTTTGCCACATTTACTTAACATTATGTCAAGTAGTTGCCATGGATAATTGTTGAATATTCTTTTATATATAAAATCATTCTATATGTGTGTGTGTGGTTTGCCCTACAAAATGTAATGCTGCATTAAATGAGTAAATCAACCAGCTAATCTTGACATGTCTTTCATATTTTCCTTTAATTGGTTTCATTTCCCATGTACTGTATATCTCCCAGTTACTGTGTGCCATAGGGTATGCAGAACTGGTTTGCTTTATGATGATTTTCTTACAGAGGCACTTGAAAAGCTATTGTTGTAGTGTCACCAAGACACGTGATGCAGAAGTTTCTTTGGTTCTGACACATACTATTCATGTTTGCTAATTCCACCTTCATATGTATAAGGTAAAAGTATTTCTAGAACACAGAGAAAGGAAGCATGGGGATTAGTAATAAAACTGTCTGGTAGTTTCAATGGAAAGGTAATACAGATGCTGAAATAAATGTCAGGTATTCCCAAGTGCTTAAATCTTTACTGACCTTGCATAGTAAATTCATTTGATTGTCAGCTCATATTTTTCAGAGAGCACAGTTATTAAATGCCTTCATTCTGATTAGTTGAATTACGCTAAAACAGCATTTCTGCTGGCAACTTGATAGATGATTCAAATCGCCTCCACCACTCTGCATTTTCTCAGAGCTCGAATGCATTCTCCGATAATAAGATTTATTTAAATCAATTTCATGTTTATTTCTCTTGGGGTTTACTGTTTTGTTTGTCTAATAAATCCACTCCTACAACCTCTTACACGCAATTCCAGGAGAGGATTATCACTAGAAACTGGGACTTCCTGAGATTATGAAGGAGAAGAAGATGGTCATGAGATCATAACAAGTAACGCTGTTGATGTCTATCTATCTATTTGATTTTTGGTGTCAGTGATGAACCCGTAGATGTTATTTACTTTTGACACGTGAGTTAAATCTTGATTAAGTGAATGACTTTTCCACAACAAATTAAGTGTTGCTCAGTATAAAACGGTGTGGTAATGCCCTTTGTCTTTTGAGAACTGCAACAGTGTTTCAGATAATTTGCTAATGCATTTGAGAAAAACTGTGATGTATATTGACACTGTTCACCTTGGATCATGGGATTCTAACAATAAATCCTTTGTATTGGTATTTACATACTGTATGTTATTTTCTCTTCATTCAAGTCACATTTACCCTTGAAAAGTTTAAAAGCCCCTGAGCCCTCGAAAGGCTGAGAATAAAGAACAATAGAAAATGTGTGAAGTGAATTCCACATTTAACAGGTAGAGCGGGGAACATTTTCAAAAATACTAATGTATGACTTGTTAAAATGAACATTGTCCTGCAGAGAAATGTTGATAAATTCCACACTTTTGTTGAGATAACAAGGCCAACAGAAAGCTTGCACTTTAATTATGACAAGCCCAGAGAGATCTCTCAGAGTGAGCTAAAGGGAGAAATGAAAAAAATACCACAGTTTGACTTGTAGACGACTGGAAGGAGGAGGTGCATTACCAGTTCACAGGCACTAATGCAGTATTCATGTCATACTGGATTTACCCTGAATGAAAACCTGCTGACTGTGAAAAAGTGGTAATTAGAAGTAAGATAATATATGTAATAATTTATATATGCTCAAAATGTTCACTAGTCAGTGTCACAAATTGTATAAGTAAGTCAACACAAGTATCAAAAAAGAAAGACAGAAGAACATAAGCAAGACAATGGAATAGATACCAAGGTTATACATAACAGCTGTTTCAAAAGCATTTAAACCATTTTATTTCAACGTGTAGCAGACTCAATGAAATGTAGCTATTGAAATTATATTGAAACAACAGTTAAAGGGTACGTATCATGCACATTTCCATATTTATATTCTGGGGCTTTACTGGAATATCTTTGCATGATTTACAGTTCAAAACACTCTTTATTTATTCTATACTGGCTCTTTATGCGGCCCCTCAGTTCAGCCTCTGTCTGAAACAGGCTGTTTTAGCTCCTGTCTCTGTAAGGTCCCCCTACCAATGAGCCCATTCTCTTCCGGCGGTTCTGGAGGCTACTTCAACAAACAGTAGTAGTAGGATTTCACTTCCTTCTCTCATCCTTTACTTGAAATGGAAATTTCTCAAATATATCAGTATGTTTTTGAGCCTGAATCCAGTCTGAAATATGTGAGTGAACAACGTGAACAACCTTAGCAAGAAAGGCTACAGAAGGGATGTGGGCACGTGTGAACAATCTGATGTCAGTTCAATGGGGAAGTAGAGGTAACTTTGCTAACAAAGCATTCAGGCCAGGTTGAAGCCTTGGCTTTTGACTTTCAGGGAGCATTTTTACACACCTCCACCTCATGTTTTGGAATTTTGACTATATTTAACATAGGTATCCAACAATGTAACAGTATGTAAATTACAAATCACAAAAAGCATGTTATGTTCCCTTTAACAGTAATTTTGACCAATCTTTTTTTAAGAAAAGTCAGTGATGTCTGATTGATTTGAGCCCAAAGATAAAAGTATTTGGATGTGAACCTTACACATTAAACATGTGAATGCTTCCAAGGTGCAATGTCACCCTTTTCTTTGACTTCCCCTGATATGATGTGAATATAAGCACACAGAAGATACACTACACTATTACCCACAGACAGTATTGTGACTAAACAGCATACATTTCCATACAGATTGCATTTGTTTCCGCTCAGCTGCTGCTGAGTAATGAGCAGCTCGGGCATGTAGAAGATAACAGGATGGAGCTCATTTCCATGTACCTGAACACAGTCTTCGGCAATCTTACATTACGTCCCTCTAATACAAGACTCATTTGACCACCTAAAGAGGCTGTCTGCTGTGTGTATATGAGTAGCTGGTTTCACACATGAGTGTGTGAGATCCAAGCTACTGGAGTCTTCTGTTTCATCATTCTGCTTGTAATTATAATAATTGTGACTGTTTCAGTGTTCCACTGCCTGACTGTCTTACAGTGTCTACTCATTTGTACTGGTGAAGACAGCTGTGTAAGTAATTCATTGTAATATAATCCCTACTGGAAGGTTAGAATGCTAACATGCTAAATGTTACAAAGGAAATTCAAGAATGTTAGCATGTTACATGCACAGATTATAGACTAAAAATGATTATTGCCATAACTACACTCTTTCCCTTAACTATACCATAGTTGCCATGCAGATACTGTCAAAAGTGTTTTAAAAATGTTCTTATTGAAAGTGTTCAGGGTTTCACAGAATCATCCAATATCTAAAATCCTGTCTAGAGATGGGATTAATCAGAAAGATGTTTGGTTGTTTTTGGATTCACAGTCGAAGTAGGAACAAGTTTTTCAAAGTGGAACTACTTGCTTGCTTAAGGAAAGATCGCTATCACAGTTAAAAGAAAACAATGTTGACAGTCAGACAGACACATAGGAAAGAACAAGAATTGTCATTGTATGCATGTATGTCTATTCATACTGTTAGACGGTTGAGTTTTTATTGTATCATCTATCTGTGCAAGCAGTAAGGCTGAAGAGTCTGCAAACTTAAGACACAGAATAGACGAGGGAAGAAGTGTAGATCTGATGAATTTTAAAACAATTTCTTGAATAATATATGTTAACTCTGCCTTCCATGGATGACATTTTCAATATCCAATTCTGCCACTTCTTTTTTTCTCTTCACACATTTCAAAGAATCTCCCTTCCTCATGCAACTAAATTTAGTTTACACCATTAAGACTGGTTTAGACCAAAGATTCCTGACAAGACAAAACCGTTTTAGAGCATTGCAGAAAAAAAGTTGCAAGCCGGCTGGTGGTGTCACCTGCGACTCAGCTTGTCAAGTTGCCAGTGGCTGGTTTTAGAACGTAAGGCACATCACCTGTTTCAACAGCCAATCAGCTTGTAGCAAAGTCAGTTGGTCAAGTCAGTAACAATCTGTCAGCTGGTCAAAATGGCAGAATTTTAGGTGGAGGAAAGAGAGGATCACCTCATCAATTTGTTTGAGGAACAGCCATGTCTGTATGAAACAAGCCTTAATATCTGCAATTTGTAAAGTTTCATTGAGATTAGAACTGCAATTGTAGCAAGTAAGTCACTTTCACGATCCTTATTCATGTTTTAAGATGCTACAAAGTATCCAGCTACAAAAAAGCCTGAAAAGCCAGCAGTTAGAATAGATTTACAAAGAGTTGTTGCTATGTAAACAATAGACCATCTCATCTAGTCACATTGCTGTAAACTGGCAGGTTTCAGAACAGACCGGCGCATTGTAAGTAGTTGCAAGTCGTCAAGTCAACTCGTCTCGTCATGAATCTTTGGTCTAAACTGGCCATTAGAGTGATATAAACACAAGTCTCAGTCTCCCTATCTGAGATTTTAAAAGGCACACTAGTCACTGATCTGTAAAAAAAAAAAACTGGACAAGTGATCCAAAGAACTGACTTCTTTTCGACACATTAATTCTTATTAGGAAAGAGGGAACGAACAACAGTCTCCCATGTCAAAGCCACATACTTTGCTGAGCCATCCATCCACCATGACCTTACAAGAAACATCCAATTAGAATTGTGGAACCAGTCCTGTAAGACTATAAACTCTACAGGAATTATAGGAGTTAAACCAGAAGAACTCCTACTGGACTGAGGTCTATATGATATTTTCCAACAGACTGTTTTCAAAATCTAATCAACCTGCTAGAAATCCATGGAAGTCCCTCCAGTATAAATTGATGCTTTTTTCAGTGCATTACAGCCACCTGTAGATCATTGGAATAGTGTGACACCAAGCAGGACTGTGTATTGCGTCACCCGCATGTGCATGTCCATGTGCATCCCTGTGCACATGCACAAGACAAACAAAACCTGGATGCAATTTTCTTTAAAAAAAAAAAAAAACAAACAAAAAAAACTGTTCCATTGCACTACTAGGGGTCAGAAACTCCACAGGGTGCCTTTAAGTCTGCACACGTAACAAAAACACCTTTTGACTGCCTCCAAGGAGGTGTTCCAAGGAAGAGAACACACTACAGTCACTACATCTCCCAGCTGGCCTGGGTACACCTAGTGATCCCCAGAATAAGCTGGTAAAGTTGATGTGTAAATGTGTGTTACAGGGCGAGTTGCTACTACTGCTTTGTGACACATTACTTCTCTTATGTAGTGTATTCATATTTGAATTATACTTTACATTGCCTTGAGGAGGTGAATTCAAAATTAATAAATTTGCATTTGCAGCAGTTTATACACACACACACACACACACACGCTAAAAAAAAACATAATTTGTAAGTAGCAGGATCAGGGTTCCCCAAATTAATTGAAAATTAAGCCCTGAAACGATTTGAATTTGCAGAGGATTTGATGTCAGAGTCTGTAAAAGTGCATCCCAATGTCTTAGAATGTGTGTGTGGTGATATAGGCAGAATATTTCAGTGTTTTTGATTTATAAACAGAGAGTTGTCATGGTATGCACGTATGTCTATTCACACTGTCAGACTGCTGAGTTTTTATGTATTATCTATCTATCTGTGTGAGCAGAGAAGTCTGAAGAGTCTCTGCAAACTTAGGACACAGAATAATGAAGGAGTGCACATCTCAAGAATTTCAAAACAATTTCTTGAATAGTGTATGCTACTCTCCCTTTCATGGATGACTCACATCATCAATATCAAATCCTGAAACTTTCTTTAACTCCTTACGCATATATTTAGTTCATACCAGCACAGTAGACATAAGACTCATTCTCCCTATCTGAGTTTTTAAAAGGCACATTAGTCCCTGACCTGTAAAAAAAACTGGATAAGTGATCCATATTAAGAACTTATCTTTGTTGTGATGGTTCATTTCCCTATTTCTCTTCCACACATTCTAATTTGTTTCACCTTCCTCTCTATGAGGATTTTTAGTGTCTGGCTTTCTGTCGGAGCTGCCTCCCCGTGATAAAACAGGGAGAGGAGCCAACATTTCTCACTGCCAGAGAGGCAGCAGATTTATCAGATGACACATGCAGAGCCAAACATCTGCAAACATACTGCCAAGTTAGCACTAACAAGTACTTGTGGAAACATTAGCTTAGCTGTAATAAAGCATGACACTGTATATGACATTGTTCTGTTTAATATTCTATTCTTAGGTATATATTATTATAACAATAAACATAAATGGATGAATTAAACATAATATTTTTAACCTTCCAGACAATGACACCAATAACATTTTTGTCTAAGACATATCAGATGAGAGAATCATTTCTTAATATGTTGACATTGGATATCAAAACATATAGTACAGACAGTTCTTTAAAACTCTGAGTTTGGATGCAGCTTCTTTCAGTTCAATGGTTGTTAAGCCACAAAAGCCAGGGAAGCTTTAGCACCTTGCCAAGCTTTGGCTAAGGGCGATATGAAAATAGCTTGACTGTACTGGAACTGGCCTTTAAGAGGGTAACATGAGGTCAGACAGAGGCTGGAAACTTCACTCATTTCCTTAATCTGGACAATGGAAACAGCATGTTAATTCTCCAATGTATGGCCAAATTAAAAGAAAAAAATATTCTCTGCATCTGGAGAAAACACAACTTTTACATGAACCTCAAGAGAGGATTTCACACCAGAGATTTGTCTTAATAGCTCTGTTTTTTTAAACACCAGATTTCTCCTGTTTGGATAGTGAATTGCCAGCTTATGTCACCTTTTTAATAATGATACGTATCATTATATTGTAGTAGACGAACCCAGGAACATAAAGAAGTTAGATTCTTTCAGAAACATTTTAGGTAGTTTTAGTCTAACAGTCTATTTGTGTGTATACAAGAGCACACACACACATACACACACATACAATGACCTCTGACCTCAAGGCATAAAAGATGTCAAGAAGAACATGAACAGAACTAAAAAGCCAGCCTTTCCCACCAGCCACAAAAGAAAATGGACAGTTTTGGAATTAATGACCTTTTTCCAGATACAAACAGACTACACCAACCTGGAGTCCCCCTAACCTCCACAGATAAACTAATAAGCCATCCTCCCTTCCTCTACTCACTCACACTACCTCTAGGATCATAAATTTATAGATAAGCCCACATTCCTTCATCTCCCTCTTCCTCCCCTTTTGAGTTTAGTTTTATTGTTTATTTTTACAGGGACAGTGCACAATTAAAAGTAATTGCACCAGAGTTAGCTAGTGGCTAATTTACATCTGTTGTCCCTGAGCAGGTAGACAAAAAACAAACACAGAACAACAATTACACCACATAAAACAACACAATTCATAAGAAGCCATCAGTGTGGGATAATAAATATAATTAATATGATAAATACAATAAATACAAGGTAATCATTGGTGGTGACACTTTTGTGCTGACTTTAGCCAGAGCTTGAGGATGATTTTAAACACTGCAAGTCTCTAATGATCGTGGGTATGGAATTCCACATCCCCACTACTCTAACTGAGAAAGTAGATTGACCAAAGGTTGTCTTTCTGAGCCGTGGTAGTCACCCCTAGGAGATGCTGTAGTCCCACCGGCACTGCCACTGCCAGGATGGGCCAGGCATCCTCTAAGAGGAGGGGGTGAGAGATTGTGAGTAATTTTAAACAACAGGCAAACATCAGAGAAAATCAAAATTGAGAAATTATTATTATTATTAAATTATTACTGATCCTCACTGTTAAATATATGCACACTCTTTTGCTTACATTAAGGGTCAAGCATGAATTAGCTAACCATTCCGACACTTTACTCATTGCAGCTGTCAGTTTGGTTGCAGCATGTTTTTTCAGATCTTGCATGAGTAAAAATCACAGTATCATCAGCATACATTTGGATGTTAACATCTGGACATACTTGAGGAAGATCATTTATATATATACTAAATAAAATTGGTCCTGAAATAGATCCTTGAGGGACCCCTACCGTATAACTACAGTTGTGTGTTTTTTTGTGTTTATTGATGATAAAAATAATGATGATGAAATAATGATGAAAGACTGACAGATGTTTCCTTATGTCAACATGTGAGCACAAGCACGAGCACTAGGACGCTGACTGCACATCATTTAATGGCCACAGATGTCACTAATGAGAAGGAATTTCTGATTCCTACATACAGAACCTTTTATATTTTCTATTTGTTTCAGGTCCTCTAATACAACTACTGACACTGCTAAACATATTTGCTAATTTCTGAAAGCATGGTGCAAAATTCTTCTTTTTATTCCTCATTTTCGTGAATATGTGAATGATCGCAGATGGGGTGAAATTAGGGGAGTAGATTATACTAATGATCAAATCAAGAAGAATGCAAATGTTCTGCCATCAGGATATTTGGGGTGTTGTATATTAAAATTTGGGATTTACTGTAGCTTCTATTGTATTTTCGTACCTGGAGGAGAGATGATTTGTTCAGACAAGCTATCTTGGACATTCCTCCCAGGATACGTAACTGCTTGACAGTTGAATAAGAAGAGCTGATGTGATTTGTTATTATTGATGCTCCCAGAACTCCACTCAGTTATAATTACACATACTGTATATTTGGTAACACGTATAATAACGTGTCATATGCAGGCAAAATCTGAACAGTAATGTCTTTCCCTGTATATATACACACCTTATCTCACGTAACCAAGCCAGCCAACTCTCATAGCAAGAAAGCAAATAAGCCTGCAGTAAAACATCATCAAAATAGCAAATAGGACAGAGAGCAATTATCACTCATTTCTATGATATACAGAATATATGTAGGGTATGTAGCATTCTGTGTTACTTATCTAACTCTTCCAATAGCTTCTCCCTCTCCTATTTCAGCACCTAATTTGAGAACATATCACAGCGTGGCAGCTAAGTAAATTGAGTTTTTCCAACAGGAGTGCCTGTTTTCCATCCTTGCAGGTTGAACTTTGACCCTAAAACCCCTCCGTAGGTGAAATTGAATTGTTACTTTCTGTTTTTCTCAGCACACAATCTCCAGCCTGCATGTTATAATTTGCAAAAGCTCTCACTCACCTTCCACTAAGGTCAAAAAGTCATTTTCTTCTCCAAGGAATCAGTTTCCCAGATTACTATTACAATCAATGCCACCACACCTGAAAAGAGTTCGTTTCACTCACACCACACAAATTCCATTATGAACCAGCCTTTCTCTGTAAAATCACTAATAGTACCAATATCGCAGTGATAATATACAAACAAGTGTTGATGCTCAACTCAAGCTCTCATACTTCTACTTCACAAAGCTGTTTTTATTCTTTTGACAAGTATCACACATCAACATGGTGTCTACAACTGATTTAATTGCACTTAATTTCCTCTTGTAATAATTACACATTTTAGAAAAATGAGCACTTTGGAAATTAGATTGGCATTTACTTTATTTTCCTTACATTCCATTTTCTGCAGAAAACGTTTTGTTAAATCTGGACATCTGTAAATTACTGGCAAAACACTAAAGCAGTAAAGTTCATAATCCTTTAAATCTTGGTTTATGGCATATGCATTTTACAGGTCTGACAACTCTGTTTGAAGTGATACATGTATCAAACACTCAGGACAACAAACTCAACCTGAACCACTACTCTGTTACAAAAGCAGAAGAGGAGCAGTAGAAGTGCTGTATCATTTTACAGCATAGCCAAACAAATCAAGGCTTAAGGGGATTCATCACATCATGTTATTTTAATTCAATAGACAAAAAAACAGTTGTGTAATCAGCTTCTGCCTTCTGCATCATGTCCAGTACATGTATTTACCATCCTCTGTGAATCTCTTGTGCATACGCAACATGAAACCTGAGAGGGAAAGTCAGACTCTGCTGATGACAATGAAAACTACCTGTTGTGACTGTGGTCATATTTTGTTGCAGACGTGTTTCTTTCCATTAGTGTGAATGTATGCACGATCGAGTGTGTGTGTGTGCATGTACAGTATGTAAATTGTAAACTCATTTCCCTCTTCTCCCAACTGGTTACACTTCTTGTATCTGTTTACATGTAGCCTTTGCCACGCTAATGGCTTTTGGTTTTCTGGTATTAATAGGGGTTATTAGGTTATGTTTGTTACTGTCCTAGTTGAATTTGTTTTGTGGCTTTTGCCCACCCTGAGGTTAAATCAGGGCATAAATCCATGACAGTTTCATGTATTTTCATCTCACATTGTAAATAATTTAAACCATTACTATGTTCAGTAATCTGTCTCTGTGGCTGCTTGGAGCTGGGAGATGATGGGGCTTTCTCATGTTGCATCTCAGCAACCCTTAGACGGAGCATAACATAATGGAAACATAGTGTATGGCTATTGCTGAAAAAAATGCCAGCCATGAATTATTTGTCATGATTTCAGTAAAGCAATAACTTAATTTCCCATTTTAATTAACTTATCAGAAAGATGTTTTGATGTGCGACTCTCTAAATGAACTCAATATGCTATTAAAGATATTTCAATGATCTAATATAGATAACATATCTAAATGAAAACAGACAATTAACCTTTATTGAGCTATTTGTAGCTGTTACTGTTAGGACTATACTCAGTAGTGAAAGTATACATATCTGCTGATTTGTATAACTGTGTTTAAGTGTAACTGAGAGTTATGAATTCATTTAGATTTTTTCTTTGTTTTAAATTTTTAGATAAATTCAAGTTAAATGAACCTTCATATTAAATGAAATCACAACAACAACAACAAAAGTCATTTCACTCAAAGGTCTCCACTACTCTCTTTGATTGTTGCAAGTCACAGTTTTTGTACTAATCTTGTCTCTCTGTGAAAGCAAAATTATGTTTTTTTATGGATTGTGTATAATTGATGTTGATGCGAGTATGCAAGATGTGATGATATGCCACCATCATCATAATAACCTTGAAATTCCACAGGGAAGTTAGGTTAGAAGAAAAAGAGACAACTCAGTTTTAATAGGGTGTCTCATTCCTTTTTTTGTTTGTTTATTTGTTTTTTCTTTTCTTTTTTTTTTTTAATTAATGTCACAACACGGTGAAAAATAAATGGTTTTTCCTCTTAATATGTTCCGATAAACACACTGTTTAAAGCGACCACCCCTGGGATGCTGCTTTTTCCATTTTCATAAAGCCTCAAGATTAATTCAAGTCATGCTTCAGTGGTGCACTTGAAGAAACAAAACACCTAGAAACAACACTTAGAGTAATGACTTCATTTAATGGAATGCATTGTTTATAAGTGGTGTTTATTTATCCAGAAATGGATCAAAACAAATAAATAAATAATAAACGGCACAATGAACATTCAAGGTAGGAAACATGGTCTTGTTCATTTATAATGCACCTGCTATTGTTGATAAAACTTTACTCTTAAACTTCTTTGTCCAATCCAGTTTAGCTTTTTTTTTTATCAAGTCTTACGTGTTGTAGAAAAAGTTCTTTGTGCTGAGACTGTTGAGGTGACGTTTATCTCAATCAGCAACAATCAAAATGTGTTCGTATATAAAGAAATTCATGTTTCATCTCAGACGACTATATGCTTTTAAATGTTAAAAACATACAGTATAATATTCCATATAGTATATGTATTGTGAAAAGGAAAAAGAAAAAATATGAAATCTAAACAAATACATACATGACATATAGGTGCATTGAACATTTATATTTAGTAATATTTTGTAGGACATGTAATATATGAAATGGATTTTGTTGTGTCTTGTCATTCTTAAAATATACTTTTTACAGTGTCAAACTTTGCTTGGAGGTGTCTGGTGTCCTGGTGAATAAAAACATCCCAAATAAACAGGCACATATGTGACAAAGACTATAAGGTGATACATATTTTAGGATTTGTTTTATTGTGTCAGGTGACCGACACTGAAGAATCAGAGGGAGACGAACCGATTTACAGTTAGACATCATCTAGTTTCCTGTGTTGCAATTCCTCACAGGTTGGATAAAGCAGAACATACCTCACACCTTTCATTGGAATACAAAAAATTCAGATACTGTGTGATTTGAGTGTATGTTATTTAAAGCTACTATGTGAACTTGAATATTTCTGACTATGGTGCCTCACAGTGGTATCATAAAAGGCACTGCGGGATATGCTACCCCTCAAACCACTCACACATCTGAACTGTGAAGGTAAACGCTTCAATTGAATAAAGGTCTGCTATTAAGTATCCTGTGCCACAGGCTGTACAAGGCTGCCAGAGGCTAAAAATAAAATATTAATCTAAGTTTGTCATTAATTTATTTCTAATATGTTTTGCTATCATTTATATAGTAATACAGTTAGTGTGTTTTAAACATTTTAACACTTATTGTTAATATTCTGACCCCTCACACTCCCCCCCCCCCCCCTACCAAACATCTGAACTACAAATCTATTTTTTGTTCATAAATATCTCACCACTAATTATTAATAAATGTGTGATTAATCCTGAGCTTTCAAAGAGCAGAGAGAGTGTATTCTTTGGGTTTTACACTATTTGTTTATGGAGAAAAAAACATTTGCAATCACACTATATTATGGTCAGATGTTTCCTAAAACGGGAGAACATAACAGCCATTGTGGTTTCAATGAATGTTATTCAACAACACTTTTTAAATGGTGCTTTTTTTAAAAAAAAATCTTTAATAAATACAGGTCAAATTTACCCCAGAACACTGTCTATTTACAAAATTTGTATCAGATGCACTTTTTTATATATATATATTTCCATTTTTTTATATTCTGGATCACTTTCAGACTAAAAGACTGGATGTATTTGGGAATGGACTATGGACTTTAATTCCAAGAATTACTGACTAGTAAATGACTTTGTCTCATCTCTTGTGCATGTCCTGCCAGAGCTGGAGCCACCCTTGAAACTAAGACTGACATAATTTGGAGAGCACGGGCATAGTCTGGAGCCTGAAGTACCAAAACCACTCATTGCTAGCGGGGGAGTGAGAGAAGAGCCTGGTGCAGCAGCCAAAGTAGCAGAAAAGGAGGAAACCCATATCAGGAAGCCTTCAGAGCTGAAAAGATACTGCTGGACAAATCCATCATGGCAGACACTGAAGGGTGAAACCACGCTGATTTGATGTCAGGCTGTTGAGGTGGAGCCTCACGAGGGGTTAACCTAGCAAAGATTGTTAAAGGGTGGAGCACATAAGAAAAAGAAATGTGGTTTGTGTTTCTTCCATAAGGCCTCCTACATAGCTTTTATCAGTTACTGAGCTTGAAGGTCAGATCTAAATCAATTAATTGATGTTAAGATTCAAATTCAGTCAAGATAATCTGAATCTTCTAAATACTTGTGAATGTGTGTGCATGTGCAAGTGTGCAAAGCATGTGCACAAGTTCTTCTAAAGTATCTTATCTGTGAATTACTTCTCTATACTTTTAACTGCTGGAGTGTATTTCCAATTTGCCCAAGAGTCTATTAGCACTCAGTTTCAATTACCACCACTCTAATGGATGTTGACACTGAATCTACTCCACTTGCAAATGCAGGAAGCTCACTTCTTCAGATGAGCAGGAACGTCTCATCAGCAGCTGCAGCAGATGCTTTTGAGATTCGGTGTGACAGCACGAAACCAGATGGCCTGTAGCGTCTGACCCACATCTCAGGAAGTTAGAAGAGATGGTTAGAGGCCTGAAGTCGTGACAGAACTCGCAAAAAGCCATTCAGATTCATAGCAAGCGGCACAGCAGGGTCACCCACAGGACTGACTTTATTGCGTTTCCAATTACCTGCCTGGCACTGGAAGTGCAATTGGACATTTAGTCCTTGATTGAGTGAGAGTATTGTCTTAACCTGTCCAATCTATTTGTAAAAGTTTTTTTTTTTTTTTTTTTTTTGGATTCAAGTCACTGAATAATCGAATGCCTTACATTAGACAACACAGATACAGACATTTAACTGCAGAACGTAAGCAAAAGAGCAAGTATAGTTATATACTTATTATGAGTTATATTTTTTCCACTTTTAGGTTTTGGGAAGAAAAATAGACTGTATACATCACTTGATATTAGGTACTTGGCTTGAAAACTACTTGACTTCTGACCATGATGTTCTCTGTTTAAGTACCCAGGTGCTTGAAACATTGTCATTAAAAGTGTATTTAAGCATTTCAGAGCATGAGCAGGTGTAAGTGAATGTTTAAACAAAATATTGAGTTAAAATGCAAACCATATGCTGTCAAATCTAGCTTGGATGTAAATGCAAGTACAAACACTTCAAATAAGAAAACATTAGTGTCACAATCAAGTTTGTTCGGCATTTCTGAAAACAAATTTGTGTCAGGTGATTGACATGCAATTTGATACCCTCTAGCAAAAAAAGTAGCTTGTGACAAAGTATCTGATTTTCTATAATGTTTATATATAGGTACATTAAAGGGTAGCTAAAATAAGCCCTGATATCTCCAGTTAATTCAATTTGAGATCAGCAAGGAGGTAACCATATTATCAGTATACTTGCGACTGTCAGAATGAAACAAGCACTTGTCTATGGATCTGACTGTTGTGACCCACCACTTGATAATACATTACAATATAAGATCCCTTTGTAACGCCAGTGCATTTGCTGTGAGTCTGAATAATTATAAATAATGGCTCCAAACTTCTCTGGTGAAACTAACTTGCTCCTCATTAACACATATTATTCTCCATGCTTTCTCTTTTTGACAGTCAGTAGTAGTGTGAGTAATATCGGTTGTGAATCTGACAAGCATTTAGGCAATCAGTTCAGAGGCATCACAGACACTCATGGATGAAATTTTTTTCTCACACAGAATATTGACTCTTTCTGAACAGAACCTTCTTGCCAGTTGAATTAGTATCAAACAGGTCTGCAAAATAACTATATGTAACAAATAACTAATAACTGACTATTTCCATAAAGCTACTTTAAAATACTTTTTCTCCTTTAAGTATTTTGTAGATCATGAGAAAGAAATGCACTGCCTAACTGCTCTATTTCAGTTCAAAGAAGAGATAAACACCAACTGAAAAAAAAGAATCCACATAATAACAAAAAAGCTACCTTTGTCTTTTGATATAATGGACTAAATCTACAAAATTCATACTTATTTCTGCTAACTCTTTAAAATGTAATATCCTGAATGTTTTGAGTTATAATGCAGAAGTAAAAAAACGCTCAACCAGAAGATATGGGGGAGATGCGGTGTGTGTAACCAAAGTTAGAGTCAGAAGCACAAAAAGGGGCACAACCAAATCAATTTGATATTTTCCTTTTATTTTGTTTAAATTGTCCAATACAAGCACAGGAGGGAAATGCACAGACATTTCAGCTATGCTTTGCACACTGAAGAAGGCATGAACATAATTTTTCCTCATGTGCTTGTGTTGACAAATTAAACAAAATAAAAAGGAAATATCGTATTGATTTGGGTGTGTGAACCCATTTTGTGCTTTGACAGTTAAAATGAAATATATACTGCTAATAATAGTATTTGACCTATGATGAAATGCTTCACTTCAACTCATAATTTCAACACGTCTGCGGTAAATGTGATGCTGTTACATGCAAGTCTTGCTCATGATGACTTCTGCAAGCTCGAATATACACCTCAGTGTGCTCACTGCAAATTTAGCTCAGAGAGTTGACAACTGCTCTGTGGCATCAACACTCTGACACTCAGTAACATTGTCCATTTCACAAGGCCAGGCTTAACACCTGTGTCTCTCTTATTCACACGCTCACACACGTGTTTGTGTGTGAGTGTGTATTTGTGAGGACTCTAATCCACATAATGCATTCCCTTATCCCCAGCCCCAATCTTAAAGGAGTAGTTTGAAATTTTGGGAAATATGCTTATTTGCTTTCTTCCTGAGACTTAAATGACAAGATGGATACCAACTGCCGGTTATCTTAGTATAAGGTAGGGATGTGCAGAGATCCCAGTATTTGTATTTGTATCTGTATTTGTTGAGGCAGCAAAATTATTTGTATCTGTATTTGTATTCGAATAAAAGTGGAAAGAGGCTTAAAAATCCTGTTTTTGTTTTTATGACACTGTAAATTCTAGAAAATTAAAGTGTTACAATAAATGTTCATAATAAACTACCTTACAAAGGAGGTCCCCACATCGGGTCTTGAACTGGAGTCTCCCAGATCATAGACGACTGCGCTAATTACTGAGCTAAAACTTCACTCATCACCTCATGCAGACAGATCTCTTGCTGTTTATACACCCACAACACAGAGACAGCACACCATGTAATGTGTAGGGAAGAACTTCAAAGGCGATTCTTGCTTTGCACTTTTCATTTATTGCCTATTTTTTAAAACCTAACTTTGTGGAAAGGAGAAGGGGAACAACAGGTTATGGAGAGTCCCTTGGGAGCACTCTGCTTGTGTCAGTAGCTCAGCTTTATCTCTGAGGAACACCCCCAACAAATAATATTTAAAATATTTGTATGAAACAAATATTCATATAAAACCCACTATTTGTGCTTTGCCCAATAATGTATTTGTATTCACGCACACCCCTAGTATAAGGATTGGAAACAGGGGGAAACAACTAGTCTGCTTCTGTTCAGCGCTAAAATATCTGTCTACCAGCACCTCTTAAACTCACTAATTAACAGATTATATCTTGTTTGTTTAATCTGTTCAACAATCAATCCGAAAATATTTTCACTGTCAAGGTCTAACAGTTTCATCCTCACAAAGATAGAAGTACAAGAACACACACATTTGCACCCGCACTCCCTGCTTGTCACGCTTCTTCACATCTTTCAGATTTTTGCTGTAGGTGAAAAAAGGCTCAACCTGTCACAACTACTGGCAATAGTAATATTTCTAAATGTGGATTTGAAGCTGTGATCTACTTTTAATAATATGTCTGTGAGCTGTAATAACATGCCAACTGAGAGTATTGCTTCAGCGTATTACAATATATCTGTAGGCCTTGTGAGTAAATTGCTGACTAAAGTGGCTACAAAATGATAACAAAAGGGTATTTAATGCAAATATGGAAAGACACTGAAACATGTTACTTCAGTTGGGTTTGCATTATGTCAAGGAGTCGCTGTCATCTAGGCAAAAAGTAATTCTGAGAAATGACTGGAAGCAGTATCGCATAGTTGACCACAGTCCAACATACATTTGTATCTATCCAGACATTTTTAAATTTATTCACAGGGCAGAATTCGACTGTCAAATAAATGATGTTTTGAATGAGCAATTTGCAAAATAAGCACATTAGAATTAACATAATAAAACAAGATGACCACATAATAGGATCCAGAAATGTTTATTCTCTACAGCAAGATTGATTGTTTTTTCTTATTACACTTGTTAGGATTCTATATTTATTGATTTCAGTGGTGATGTGGACCGTTGAATATTTTTGGCACTGATTTGTTATTTTGAACACCACTAGCAACTATAACTAACCCAAAGCCCTGGGTCAACTCAATTAACATGACTGACAGCGTGTCGACTGGTACGAGAGATAATCAATACGCTGGTATATAAGATTACAGAGTTGGTGAAGGTGTTGCAACCTGAAAGTGCTTGGACCTTGTGAAATTCCTGGAAGCATAATATGCAAAGCGATAGCAGAAGAATACATGTTTATTTTATTATTGCACATTATTTAATTATTTTTGCCAATTCTGTTATTTTTGCTTATACTGTTGGTTATACAGACAAAGTCATGTACTGTTGTTTCGAGCGACATAGCACGTCATCAGTCTGTGTGCAGCTGTGGGGCAGTGAGTGAGTTGAGTCTATGTTGTGTACGTTGGAAGACATACGAGTTCTGGCTGCTGTCTGAAAAACAAAACATAAAACAAAGAGAGTGCAACAAAGGGTATCAGAGGCTTTCACATCCATTTGGTTGTTTACATTTTACAAAATGTCAGCATAAGTCATCAGCTTCAGTTCCTTCTTCTAATCATTCTGCACTGTGTTGAGCTGAGCTACAGGGTGTTGATGTTTGTCTAGGAATCCCTCCATCCCACCATCATGGTGGTGTTTCTTGGCTGTCAGTCAACCAATCACAAAATGAAATGTGCATTCATGCATACATTTTTCTCCTGGCCCTTTCCATATTACTCAGTAACATGATGTCTGCTGCAATGCAAATACCGTACCTTAGGCAATTTATATTAACATATTAGAGCTCCTCTCGTAATTTTTACAGTAGCGTTCTTGCTCATTTCCAATTCTCATTTCTTGGCCGCATTCCTCTCACATTCAAACAATTATATCCCCTTGATAGTGCCTTTACATACAAAATGACACAATTTTCTATCAGTGTATCACACTCTGAGACAGATATTGCTGTCATGTACCTCAGAGGAAATAATGACTTCTGTCCTGAAGGGGAAACCACAATCTGTCAATCGGAGTATTGATCAGAGAAGCCATTCAGCAGGCTCTTAAATGATATATGTTGTTACCACTGTCTATTTAAAGGTCATCGATTAACCATCTGAGGTTAAAATTTAAGTTAATACCAAGTATGATTTATAAAAATATCAATGCAAGTACACCTCAGGTTCTGTGATGGGCTTGAGCCACTGGGGTTGAAAAATGAATTTAGAAAAGATCAATTCAGAATAATCCATTTTTAGTTTGTCAGTCAGGAGTAATTACACATGCATGCAAATTTACAGTTCTTTATTTTTTATTCTAGGGCCCTACTGGAATATCTTTGAAGATTAATAGTTAAAAAAGCTCCTTATTTATTTTATATTGGGCCTTTATGCAGCCCCTCAGTTCAGCATCTTTCTGAAACAGGCCATTTTAGCTTCTGTCTGTTAAAGCCTCGCTCCCGATTAGCCCACTCTGTTCTGATTGGCCAGCTCCTGGAAGCAACCTCTTGGCAGACTTCCTCTGGTTCTGGAGGCTACGTCAACAAACAATAATAGTAGGATTTTTCATCCTTTACCCAAAATGGAAACTTCTTAAATACATTTGTACATGTTCAAGCCTGAATCTGATCCAGATATGCAAGTGAACAACATAAACAACCCATGGAACAACCTTAGCAACAAAGGCTAGGAAATGGACAGCCGTTTGTGGGCATGAATGAACAATGTGACGTCATCATGAGGAGTAAGTAGAGGTAACATTGCAAACAAAGCATTCAGAGCAGGCTGAAGCCTGGGCTTTGACTTGCAGGGGGAATTTTAAATATATTCACTTCAAGTTTTGGAGCTTTGACCGTGGCATCTGGCATTATACAAGTATAAAAATAATTGAAAATCACAAAAAGTATATGTCCCTTTTAAATCTTTATGCACTATTAAATTGATGCAGGGAGACAGTTTAAAACCTTTAAGGACTGGTCTTGCAGATTTGTGAGGTAAACATTACATTTTTTGTGATAAATATGTTGAAATAATTTTAAAAAAAATCTTTGTTTTTTATAGAGTCAATTTGGTCTGTTCTCTCCATAAGGAATAACTGGTGATGGCAAATTTTATTTTCTGGCAGTACAGATTGAGCTCTTTTTACTTGAGTGCATTCATATTTGGATTAAGGTCTCTTTCTAAATATACCTAGTGTGCAGTGATGTCCCCGATGTCTTTTCTTTTCACTTGCACTCATCCTTTTTTCTCTCAGTTCACTAAACATACCAACAACCCACACAAATATTGAGTAATTATAAAAAATGTATCAAGCTTGAAGGAACCTAAAGTAGAAAATATGGAATATGTTATGAATGTTTCATGCACTCATACATGCTGTATCGTCTGTGGACAGTGCATTATCAACCTGTCCTGTATCACAACAGTGACCTGAGTGTTTGCCTCATGTAAAAGATTAATGGGAAAAACATACACAACATGTCAATCATGCCCCTGCCAAGGACATAAATGGGACTGAATGCATTTCCATTCTAAATCCACTCTGAATGTACCAGAAATGCTTATAATAATAATAATAAAAAAGATGTGCTTAATATGAACTTGGACACACCAAATCTTTAAGAGTTAATTCATACTGTGTTTTGTCTGTTGGCTTATTGTTAACAGGACTGAAAGTGGTCATTTAGTCCATTCAACTCAATGATGTCTTTACTAGTGATAAGTGGAGAAATGATTAATACGATGATTTCTTCACAGCATAAAAACTCTTCAAGGTTTGAATATGAGGAGCAGAGAAAACCTTGCTCCTGCAGCACTCTAGTTAGTTTTGCAAACTGTATTACACAAAACAAACTCCAACCCACCCTGAGCATTAAAATGAAAAATAAAACAAACAAAAAAAAAGCTTTTTTTTATTTTTCAGGGAAATAATTAATGTTTTATGACAAAAGGTTAAACGTGTTTATAATGCTGAATAAAGCTCAGCAGGTGCTCTGCCTCAACTTTCATGGCATATGCTGTATAGGATATGAGTGTAATGAATCATCCAAAAGCAGTTACTCTGATAAATTGTGTGGATTTTCTCTTCAAACAACCAAGGTTCTGGGCTGAGAGTTTCAAGGTATCTTTTCCTGGCAGAGCATGTGCGTGGTAAGATACTAGAGATATATGAGCCAGAGGAGCAAATACAAATGCCTGTTTCCAAAAGAGAAGTGTTCGATGGAGCCACTGCACATTGAAGAGGGTCTCTATGTTTGGTGTAGTATACCAAATCACTAAAGAACCCTGTTGGGTTGATAAAAAGGGGAAAAAAGAAAACAAAGCTATTGAAAGAGATGCTTTGAGTATCCCATCGTCAAGTAGCAGACTGATAAAAATCCATGAACTCTGAACATTTGTGCTTTGGGGACAAAAGCTTTCATTTCTTATAGAATTCAATGTCCAGAAGGAAATGTTTGACAAGATGAAGAAATGTTATTTTTTTCTTATTTCAGTCTTGACTTTGACCCCTTCTAATCACTGAATCGCATGGGTTTCAATGGACCTGTTACTATCTGCTCTTTAACCAGTACAAATAGTAAAGAACTGTTACTTAACTATAGAGTTTCACCTTCCTTTGGACCTTGAGAACTATTATGTCCTCTTTTCAGCTATGCCGCATACTTACACAGCCAGTGTCACCAACTTAGCGACTGTCGCTAGATTTATTGATTTTTCAGACCTCTTTAGAAACTTTTTTTCAAAAAAGCGGCTAGTGACACATCTAGTGACTTTTTGGACGGACCTCACCTCCTCTCCTTGAAGGGAGTGTCCAGTATTTCTCAGTGATTGAACTGTTCAATCACTGATCCTCATTGTTTTCATTCTAAATGGTTTAACTTTACTATCTATGTTTGATTTTGTTTTGTCAAAATATACAGAATTAACAATAGTGATTTTATTCCAGTGCATGATCATCTCTCTATTCATCATACTTCATTTAGAGTTGATACAATGGCCTGCATAAATGTTATTAGAGGTAGATTTAGATGCACATTGATGAGCTGCTTGAAAAGAAAAATAGCTAATGAAATAGTTAGATACATTCAGTTTAGATTAATTTAACTTAATTTTCTTTTTCTTTTTTTAAATCTTGTATGTATGTATGTATGTATATTTACATCATGATATGCAAATAAGCATGTGACATCATCTAGCTACATGTAGCATCTTTTCCTGCAGGCTTTAGCTACTTCCCACTGAAAATAGTTGGCAACACTGTGCAAAGCACAGCCAGAGAGTTTGAAATATCTCAGCAATGACTAGATAATTGCCATGAAATTTTGTACAAACATGCATGGTACCCAGAGAGTTTACTGACTTTGGTGATCCCAAACGGCAACTACCACAGCTTGAGGCTGAAGCCAATTTGGAAGTACTTTAAAGTGCAATGCCACCTACGGCTACTAGATGCTGGCTCCAAAAAATCTCTGGCTGCAACTGATTCCCATTCAAAAAGAATGAACTTCTCTCTAGTCATTATGGTCTCAATCGCTAAGTTCATGCCCTCTAATAAATGTGCTGATGGTCTTGTGGGAAATTATTGCTCCACTCATAGGATTTGAGTACTCATAGTAACTTTGATGTCTGACGTGCGGACATTGATTGACAGCTGTTATTAACAGTCTGCTCAGCAGCTGCTCTCCCCGGCTCCGGGACTCTCACTGGGTGGAACTATTGTTGTAATATTTCGGTAAGTTTGTTACTTGATTACAATACCTGCCCTGTTAGCATAGTTTAGCCAGGTGTGCACCATTCACTATTCGCAGTAAGCTTCACTTCGGTCCCAGGTGGAGGGACATGTTCCCAGAGTGAAAGGCAACACCCTGCACTCTTTATTTGGAGGGTCCTGATGGCTGCAAACAGTAGAGATAGCACCAACCATCAGCAGCAACTGTAGTTCAAACCAGCTCCAATGCAAACCAGTGGCTGATGTCACACCTCACTGCGTTTTTCCAGTTTTTATACACAGTCTACGGATGATCCCCTAATTTTTCTTCTAGCACAGTTCATGAATAAATGCCATAAATTACCATCAGCCTCAGCTTTACTTTGTGTTTAGTGCTACTAAGCAAATATTAGCAAGCTAAACATGTTAAACATCATACATTGTCATTGTGAGCATGTTTGCCGATGTTAGCATATAGTGCAAGTACAGTCTCACAGAGCCGCTGGCTCAACACTCAGCCTTGTTTCTTCTCCAAATGACCATTATGTTGTATCCAAACTGTTAGCCCAAATCTATTTATTAGCACATTCAAAATTGAACCACATCGCTCTTATCGAGCCTTGACAGGAAAAATACGCAAGGGAAATACTTCAGTAAATCTAATTTAAGCCACATTCGTACTGTAGATGCCTTGCAATCCAATTCAAATACAATTTCTAGAGCTGCTACTCAGTCTGGCTGCCATAATCAGATTTTTAAACACCTGCAAAATGATGAAAAATGTTTTCACATCCAGAAGACAGTTAAGTGACCATGACTGCAACGCAAACATCATATATCAACTTCTGTAATTGCAAGTTGCTAAAATATAAATGTACTCACAGTTGATTTTTCTTTCTGAGATACAGAAAATAAGGAGTTCACACAATAATAATATTATCTAACATGTTTTTAATTCTTTGCTTTACAAGTTGTGAAGGGAAAAAACATCTGTTCACAACTATTACAACAAGGTGCTGCAGTACACTGAGTATTGTCAATGAAAGCTTAGACTCTAATCCATTTTCTTAAGCGTCCTGCAGTCTCTAAAAGGTCCATATAAAGTTTGACTGAAGACTTCTATAAACCAGCCTTGCTCTGTATGACCCACTGTATGTCCCCAAAGTGAGGTTTTATGTTTTCCAGTAGTCTGTTTAAAGTTCTTATTGAGGTGGTATAACTAACTTACCCTTGACAAAGTTGCTGAGCAGGGGTAGTTGCTATAAAAGTTTTAAAGTTCATAAAAAATTCTTTCCTCACATTTTGAAAAGTCCTTCAGTGTCCTCTGTCCATAAGACTAAAAAGAAAAACGAATAAGTACATCATCAACACAAATTGTGAATTTGAAATATTTTTACGCCTTTCCCAAAAATCCATGCAGCCTTTTTCTCTCCCTCAGTCATGAGTAAACTGAGAGTGTTGAAGGAGACATTCTGTTTGAAGCATGTAGAGATTATTTAGGTTGCCTTCAGCAAAAAGGTATGACAGGATTCGTGTACGTTCCCAACAGATGGTGATGTGTCTATGAATGTGTGTGGGTGAATCTTTTCCCATGCCACTGTGTAATCATATCTACCCTAAACCTCAAGCTTATTTTACATAAACTTTTTCAAAAATAGTGCCATGACATTAACCCTTTTATGGCATGTTAGGTTGATTGTGACATACCAATGGCCAGCAATTAATTAAGCAAAGATAGCAGCAGCTGATTGATTGAACCTGGGATGCAAGAATTTAGTCCAGATTTGGAAACATTGCATACTAAGCACTGTGTTGGTGTGTAAGAACATCTGGCAGAGCTGCTGTCAGCTTTTGTCTGACAGGAGATGTTAGCGTCCTGCCTGCTGTACATGGCAGGAGTTTGCTAGCTGGCAGTAGTTGTTCCTCATAATATATAATCATCCTGTAATCAAGAGCAACACGCAATGTTCTTTAATGGACAGTTACGATGGAGGTTGTTGTGGTTGCTCCGGTCAGTAAAGGTTCTCCAAAATGCATGCAGATAGTGGATGCAGTTCTGTTTGTACTGCACTCTGTGTCAACACATGTAGATGTATCCATACATGTGCAGGAGTCAGTGCAGTCATAAATTTTGACCTGCATGGCAACATCCACCCACACATCCACATAGACCCACAGACATGGATAGATTACAAAATTTATGGGTCATGCAGACCCTCTAATGTTTGCGGCAATCCTGGAGGCAGACATCCTCTCTGTATTTAAGAGTAGGCTTAATACTTTCCTTTTTGATAAAGCTTATAGTTAAGGCTCGCTAAGGCTTTCCTTCGACTATCCCCTAGTTATGCTGCTATGGGTCTAGACTGCTGGGGGACTTCCCATGATGCACTGAGCTCCTCTCTCCTCCTCTCCCTCTCCATCTGTATGCATTCATTTACCATTAATGCATGTTACTTGGCATCTTCCCTGGAGTTTTTGTGCTTTCTCATCTCATAGGTTTCTATTGATCATGGATGTGGGCTGCCTGGTTATGGACGGTGGCTGTGGACCCCACGCTGCTGTGGTCCTGCTTGATGCCCACACCTACTATTATTATTATTAGTCATATTCCTATTATTATTGCTGTTGTTGTTGTTGTGCTCCTCTGTGTGTCTCTCTCCCCTCTCCTCCTCCCTCTTTCTTTCTCAACCCAACCGATCAAGGCAGATGGCCGCCCACCTAGAGCAGTTCTGCTTGAGGTTTCTTCCTGTGAAAGGGGAGTTTTTCCTTGCCATTGTCACCAAGTTCTTGCTCATGGGGGAATGTTAGGTCTCTCTAAAATAAAGAGTACGGTCCAGACCTGCTCTATGTGAAAAGTGCCCTGAGATAACTTTTGTTGTGAATTGTGGCTATATAAATAAAACTTAATTGAACTGACTTGAACTTTCTCCTGCAACACTTCCTTTTTTATATTGTTGTGTTACTACTGTACATTGGACATTGTTTCAGCAAGAATTGTCAGCTTTTCATCCAAATGTTGTGCAAATCTTAACAAAATGTCCAGGAAATCGGCAAAAGAAAATCTGAATGAAAGCATGTTTCTGTCCACTGTCAGTATGATTTATGAAAATAAACAGCTGGTGGTGCTAATTTTCCAGTTATGGATCCTCAAACCATTGCAGAGGAAGAGGACGCAACATGATGACATCATTGTGTTTGCTGATGATACCAACATGATTTTATCACATACTGACTTACATACTCTAATAAATAATACAAATGAGGAAATGGTAAGAGTTGCAAGATGGTTTCAACTCAATAAGCTCTCATCAAATATTAAAAAAGTCAAATTACATAATATTTGTGGGAAGGGGCAGGAGAAATGTTTCTCACATTTGTTTCGTAGGCTTTTTAATTGAAGAGAAATTAAATTTGAAAAAAAAAACATTGATTTTATTTGTAGTAAAACTTTTAAGTCACTGGGGATCATCAGCAAACTATGAAGTATCACAAATTAACTTAATACTATTCTATACTATTCAAACATTAACTTAATATTATTCCATGATTTATCCCTATTAATATTGTATGGGCAAATACATACCCCTCCAGTCTTCATAAACTTAAAAGATTTGTAAGATTGGCAACTGTCTCAAACTCTAATGTGGCCTCTGTTCCCCTGTTCAGAAAACTTAATATTCTTTCAGTATATGACATAAATATTCATCAGATATGTGTGTTTATATATAAATATATGTTCTTGCCTTTTTCTCTACCATCAATAATAGACAGGTTGATCATCTTCACCTTCCTCTTTACAAAACGAAACATGGCCAGTCCTCCCTCATATGTCATGTAGTAAAGATACAGAAGGCCAAAGTACATGATAATAAGAGCTTGTTATCTTTTGAAAATTTTAAAAGGAAATTTTCATCACATTTAATTCATGATGTCTAACTATTTCATCTTTTTTCTTTTTCTCTGTATTATATATTTCTTTGTTTTTATTGGATTGTTGTCTACTGAATTTCTAGTTTTTCTTTTCATTTTGTGTGCTTCCTGTTGTCATTTATTTTTTGTTTTTTTCCTAAATTATGTTAGCTTAGGTTTCTTTTCCCCCTTTTTCTGTAATTAGTTTGTTTGTTTTTCTCTTCAGGTTTAAGGGAAGGTCTGTTGTATAAGCCTTCGGCTACTTGACCGCTCCTTTCACATCTTTTATTTGTATTCTCTGGATTTTATGCAGTCTTATGTGTGTGCAAACAAAATAAAATTAAAAAATAAAATTAAAAGAGCACTACTCAAACCTCAAATGGTAAAAAAACAATATAGAAAACATGGAAATATGGAAATATTGCGTTCATGTTCGTTTCAAGTATTAATTTGAGGAGAGTTACAGTCTCCTTATTACTTCACACAGATCTGACAGAAGTTTAGGTCACATGATTCATGCACATCATAATAATTTACTATGTATGTTTCCATTGCACTTTGTTGCATTTTGCTTTTATCGATACACCAATGTCTCCCCTCAGGCAAGTGTAATTTTTCGGGGGGGATATTTTGGTATTTTTTCACATTTTCTGCATTTCCACTCAGGTTTTTATGCACAAATTGAACATGTCAATAAAATGCACCTAATGACAATGGTCAGGCCATGGACAATCTCATTTAAACGAGCCACCTGGATGTATTGCATGCATATTTAATTCAGATTTTAGATGAAGATTCGCAGATATACTTAAGATTTTACCTGTTAAACGATGTTGTGTTATCTTTGACACCCATTAAACATATATTCAACTGTCAATAATAGTGTTTAACATCATATTCTGTAAATATATTCTACATGACACCAGCCTGGCTCCATAGTATAGAGCAGCTACAGATGTTTCTTTTTAATAAGTTTTGGCTCTTTGGGTGGGAGGGAGAACACTCAGTGTGACACAACAACTGTAGTGGTAAAAGCCATCTGTGCACAAAAGGTCAAATATCCTCTACATCCAATAAAATTACCTGGACTGGACTTTACATAAGGAATAATGAAACTCAACACACACATGCACAGTTTTTAAGTGTCCTTTATTTCCCTTTGATTTTCTGGCAATGTAAAGCAAAATTCAATTCTCTAACAGCCAACTGGGTTAAGAGGCTGTTACCTCAAGTGCTGCAGGTAAATTCGCTTTTTTTGTTACTTGATAGGAGCTCAGGTTAGAACCAGAGATTTAAGAGAATCAAGCTGAGATCAATCATTCTCAACATAATTCTAAGTTGAAGTTTGCAACCCGAAATTGTGTTTTATTTCTCCCTTTGTTTCAGACTATGTTCAGAAAAGATGTAAACACGTGTTAACATGTTTCAGCATCAGTGTTAATAAGACTCCTACTTCATCCCCTACCCATGGCTTTAGTACAAAAATAAACTTTGGTTCAGCAGTTTGGTGAGCAAATATATTTTGTATTTTTTACACTCTTGACTTAATTTAAGTGCAGTGAAAGGACATCAGAGAGCATATCTTTTTGAATATGCTCCCAGTTACAATCTTTCATTTCTGCCTGTTATTCTTGAGTAGTTTCCACTCCATAAGAAACCACACACACATTATTAACCAGGATATTAACAGATATTTTTATATATTCTGTTGCCACAGTTCAGTTCCCAGTATGCTCACTCCCTCTGACAAAATGATCACGACTAGTGGTACCACTTATAGGCTTATTACAGGTTAAAGCTCCAGAATAAGGTATTTTTGAAGTACAACTATAATAAATTCAACCTGATTATGAATTGTAGGGCATTCTGACTACACAACTATATGTTATTTACTCACAATTGGCAGCCATGTATACTATGTTCTGGCTTTTACTTAACATCCAACATTTGGCTCATTTATTTTCAGTGGAGCCTGCTACACTGTGGTCTAAATAGCATAATTTAAAGTGTGACTTTACAACAATTAAATAATCATAAAAATGTTCGACAAAATGTAAAGCAATCAGCAGGATTCGTACCTGCCGTGATCAGTCAACAATGTTATACAAAACATAATCAGCAAAAATCCATACAGTCAGTAATTGGATTTAAGGGGAGGTGAAATTAATAAGATACTCTCATCTATGTAAAGCTAGATGGAAATCTGAGATGTGTGTGTGTGTGTCTTTGCACACAGAGGACTGTGCATGATGAATCATTTTATAATGCCCGTTTCACTGTCTTGTGTGTGATATCTTAAGTGGTGAAGGCAAATTAAAATTCATGTAGAGATAGTAATAATTTTTGCTGTAGAGCCAATTGGATCTGATGTCATTTGGGTGTGTTTATGACTGGAGGAGGGTGGGATGTGGAGAATAAGTAATTTCTCAGTACCACATCCAATTTAGCAAATCTACTTTGTTCAAATAGCGTACCTCACTTAGGCTTTAACCTTATCCCTCACCATGGCGCCAATGGAGTTCATGAATTTAATACTGCCTCAATCAGATTTTTTTGTAATGTGATAAAGGTTGAATATGTGGATATCGGAAAATCGGCTTTCATGGACATCGTGACTTAACATAGTTAAAGACTCAGCCTGGATTTGACTAATCTGGTGCTGTGGAGGAAGTCTGCAGCCACAGCAGGGCTAAAGTATGAGTTGAGGAAGTGAAATCTCAAAAGAACCAGGGAGACATGTTTTTCCACGGAAAGGAGACAACTTAATGGACATTAGTCAGGTAACCAACTAAACACTGAAACAGTTTTTCTTTTTTTTTCCTTTTTTTTTGTTGTTGCTGTAATCATTCCTCCTGTTCATACTGACCATTAAGAGATCCCTTCATAATGTAATAAATATAAGTGTTCAGGGATAAACTCCACAGCCATACCTCCATGCAAAAAATGTCTTTAAAAGTTTATCTGAAGCTAATATGTAGCTTCGGCTGTCCAAATTAATCATATCTTTCAAAGTTACTGTGTTTTTAGTGCCAAATTTCCTGTTTTTGTTATTATCTTTCAACTGCAGCTAATAAGGAAAACACGGTCCGCCAAGACACAAAGAAGGATTTTTTTTTTTTTTTACAAAAAAGAAATCATGGAAGATATCCACTTTATTTAACTAACTAAGATGGCTAAAGCATCATATTATCTTCAGGTAAACTTTTGAATACATTTTTGCCAAAAAGGACTCTGAAATTTGTCCCCCATCACTTACATTGTAAGCACATTTGGAGGGGATCTACTGATGGCCAGTATGAACAGGAGGGATGATTACATAGAGGAAAACCTATTTCAGTGTTCATATGGGCACCTGAGTATTGTTTTAGGTCATATATGAAAAACTGTGAACCTATCCTTTAAATCACCTCACAGTCCCACAGTGCTTGTTTATTCAAAGTTTTACAGAGCCTGGTGAAGGTACAACTGACAATAGTTATACAATAAACTATATACTGTACACTATAAGTACAAAAGCATGTGAACACTCAGGAAAAGTAGGTGAACACACTCATGTGTGATAGTTGCTCATCTCTTTCCAAAACACTGGGTATTAATCTGCTGCTATCACCCTCCACTTTTCTGGGAAGGTTTTTTTTCCACAAGATTTTCGAATTTGGCTGCAGGGATTTGCTCCCATTCAGCCACAAGAGCATTAGTGAAGTCAGACGCTGACACTGGGAGATAAGGACTGGTTCCCTGTCTTCCCAAAGGTACTGGATGTGGCAGAGGTCAGGGCTCTGCAGGCTTTGAAGACTCCATATGGTCCATATGGACCTCACTTTTTGCACAGGGGTAATATAAGCAACAGTTATAGGTATATTAATATATTAATATATCACACAAAACATATAAATGGTAAATTATCTAATGTTATAAGAGGGACCAAAAGCATCTCCAAATCCGCTAAATTTCATCTCGATTCAGTGCTGATATTTGGAAGTCATTACATGTAACATTTGAGTTTCAGACATCAAGGTTGAACTGGAACATTTTTGGACTGGGGTGGCATCACAGTGTGTCTTTAAAATTAGGGATACTGTGCTTGAGAGCAAACTTTCATAAATAATATTTCCATGAGTTAATGTTGTGCAACCACAGGTGATTCAGCTCAAATTCAGTTCTAATAAAGATAAATGTGCCTTTCTGAGTATCTGAGAGAATAAATCATATGAAAGCCCAAGAAATACTGTCTGTCTGCCTCCCCATCTCTTATTGTCCTTGCATTTTAAAAATAGATGAAAGGACAGAAATGATGGAAATGATAGACACGATAGAAATGAAGGAAATGAAAAACAAACATCTTGCATATATGCCTGCTGTAATTCAGACAGCTGGTCTGACACAACAACAAAGATTCTGATAATAGCTGCATCTTAGGCCTAATGGTTGATATTATTCACTGGTGTGCCTTTAATTTTCCAAAATGATTCAGCTGAATACATATGCAGTGGTCCCTTTGTACCTAATATATCATATCTTAGAAAATTAAGTCTGTGGGATTAAAAAGCAGGCTATTTTGAAAATGGTATTATTTGGCATTAGCCGGTATTCAAATCTAACTATCCAATATGGTGTTTAGGGTGCTTGTCTATTCAAACCCTGCCATCGCCATTAGGCTTGTTTTATTGCAGTACATTTTTTGGTTCAGCCTTCAGATGTATCAGCAGTGAATTTGGTTGTCCTAGTATCACCACACCCTGATCAAAACTGTAATCATGTGCTCTGTGTCCATGTTACCCTGATACTGCATGTTTTACAATCAGGCTTTCATGATACCAGACATACATGTAGTAATATAAGAAAGATGACCCATATCAGAAATGTTGTTATATCAAGATTACTGATCCTATTGGAACACAAACAGTCAAACACCCAAAATCACAAAAAACTATATTTCTTCAGTTAATCCTAGTGGCATCTAAGCCAATAGTTTGCCCCATTAAATGCAGTGGAGTTGAGTGGGAGAATGCTTGTTCAGTGCATCAAAAAATACCAAAACATGAAAAAAATTAACTGCAACCTTTTCTTTTCAAAATGTTCCAGTCACTCAGGACAATCCACAGACCTCTGCAATAGTTTTAATAGGGTTAGTTTTTAGTTTTGTTTTAGCTTTTCAACCACAAGTCCTCTAAATTAAACACTAAAATATCTTTGGTCCATGCACTCCAGTATGACACAGAAGCATTTTTTGATGTGACGCCTCAATCATCAGTAAGTGTCAGGACAACATCATTTATCTGTGCCTTCCAAAACTGTTACAAACCAATGTTGAAAAATAAATGTGTTTTATGATGTGACAATGCTATGGTTAAAGAGGACCTATTATGCTCATTTCAGCTCTAAATTTTTATTTTTGGACTCAATTAGAGTAGCTCAGCATGATTCAAAATTCAAAAAACTCCTTATTTATCTTATACTGGCCCTTTATGCAGCCCCGATATGCACAGTTTCTCTTACACTCCGTTTGAGCTCCTGTCTCTTTAAGGCCCCCCTCCTGATGAGCCCACTCTGTTCCGATTGGCCAGCTTCAGTTATCAGAGTTGTGTAACTTTACCGTCATTGCAAACCAAACATTTCCTGCTTTACTGCTTCAAATTAAAAGCTTTTAGATGAATAACTAACAGGAGACTTTTATTGTGAAGAATTTACAGGAAGTAAAAGCATGTTACTCACTGAATTAGCTGTGCTAAAAACTGGTTGAAACAACAACATATGGAGCTATTTGGAGGTATTTGTTCAGAGGATCAGTTAGAAATGAGCAGCGAAGGAGCGGAGCAGCGAAGGAGTGCGCTGTACACGTAGCAGATGTCCATATAAAGAAATCCGTCACGAACTGATGTCAGCACAGGCTGAAAGTAGAAAAAAAACGTTGAAAACGTCCAGAGCAGTCTGAAGCTGCTGCTTTTTGCTCACAGGTATTACTGCTACATACGTTTACCTCATCATTTGACACGTCGGCCACTTCTAACATGAACATCTGACATTTTGACATTATATATATGTCTGAAAATAAGGAAAAGCATAATCTCCCCTTTAAGGTGTGGTTAGGGTTAGGAACAAAAGCCACTTGGTTTGGTTTAGGGAAAGATCATGGTTTGGGTTAAAATGGTAAGGGTAGAGAAACATGGTGTGGGTTAAAGTTATTAGGTGACCTTCATTGTCACAGTTACAATAATAACCACGTGGTTAAGGTTAGAGGATGATCGTGGTCATGATTTTCAAAAAAACAGTGTTGACTCACGGATTGAAATGTGAAGCTCACAGTTGGAAACAACAATCTCCCTTGTCCCTTGTCAAAATCTGGTGTTCTGTTGACCCATCTATCCACCCAACCTTCTCTCTATGCAGACTTTTGTCACTATATATTTATGTCATCTGATTTCCTCTTTTGCTCCACTCATAAATATTACAGCCTCTAGAGGGCCTCTGTCACTTGAACGTATATATATATGTTGTTTGGGGCACTTGCAGTAATGACTGAGCCTCTCATTTTTGTTAGGAGCACAGTCTCCTTTTCAAGCAAATTATGCAAATTATGCTTTGAGCAGCAAAGACTGAAATTACATTTGCTTCCGTTGTTGTAATGGGTTGGCTTGCTGAAAAAGTCTGCACATAAACTGATACTATCTCAATACATAGAAGAGATTTATTTTTTTTTCTTTGTAATTTGATGGAAGTGAGCCTTTAAACAGACAAGTGACCCTACGTATTTGAAGCATCCTATGCAGCAGTTCAAAAACAGACCATATCAGCAACCAACATACTGGAAATTATCATTTAAGGAGCTGAGGATGATGTATGGCTATCTACTAATACTACCATAGCTATTCCCTCATGGCACATTAATTCATTTTTATGGTTTCTTGTACAAAGCCAGTGCCTACTTCAGAGGTTACCTTTGTGGTCACGTGTAATTTATTAAACTAAATCTTTGAGGACACAGATAGTTAATAGTGGCTGCAAATTCACTGTACCCAACGGATACAGGGCGTGTCCCTACTAGCGGGCATTGTTGACGAGAATAGCTGCAACTCTAAGCTTATTTCTGTGTTATTGTCCCATGACAACTGTAGAAACCCCTGAATAATGAATATCAGTAACAGGTCACATTTTATCTGGTTGGTGCTCACTAGCGTGACTGTAAGTTGCTTTTCTAATCCAAATCTTCCCCTTGCAGCCCTATAGGTATATCCACTTAAAATTAATTATTGTTCATCTGTTCGTACATTGCCTATTTGATGAATTGCATTCTTTCTCCTAGAAGTTAATGAATTAATTTTGGTTTGCTTACTCTTACTTGCTGATACCAGGTACTTCAAGGGCTGCTTTTTTTACTTTATGTACTGTATTCACCTTGGGAAATACCAACATTATATCCTAATGGGATTTGCTGTTCTAGCATTATTGTTTTAACGTTTCCATCGCGGGGTATTGCAGTGCTGGCATGTTCCCAAAAAATTAAGATTTTTTTTTTCTTATTCTGAAGTTTAAACCTCATACACTCTCCCTGTTCATTCAGTAACCCCTTTTAGCTTTTCTGGCACCTGTTGGCACTTCCTCCAGAGAACAGTGTTTGCTTAACTAGCAATTTCCTTATCTCAAGTGTTGTGACTTTGTTCCTTGCAGGTTCGCCTGTATATATAATAAACCCATATATAAACTCAAATTACACTTTTCTAAATTGCCTCTTTAGTTATTTCTGTACAGTTGCAAGATTAGGTTGTTCACTTCATTCTGTTGTGTCTTAACCCTGTTAGCAATATTTTTTTTCTTGTAATAGATATGCATACCCATGCTGGTAAGGTTCATATACCAAGCAAAGAAAGAACACTCAGGGTGGCTGGCAAAATATTTACATTCAGAATTTCTTTGACTCTGTTTCCTCTTTGTGATGGTTTCCCTTTACAACAGACAGTCTTGTTGATGTGCATGGTTAAATTTTTTGTGATACTCTAGAAATCCCCAGAGGAGAAATTCTGCTACAGTAGGCTACAGTGCCGCTGGGATTCAGTGTTTTGTCAAGGACACTTCAGCCGGTTGAATGTTTGCTGTCACGGGGATTATTTCGGTTTAGACCTTCACATTGAAGGGCAATCGCTCTGTTCATTGCACCACCATGCTGCAATGCAGTTTTGATTCTCATTTGACTGAGCAAGCAGCCTTTTTGGATAGTATGCTGTTATAGATGTAATATTACTCAATAAACTATAACAGGTTGAAGGCAAACCCTGACACCACCGATTATCTCCTCAGCAAGTCAATTTTCGTGACTTCATACTTTCACTCCAAAGGGGGGAATATTCAGTCAATGATGAGTACCTAAATTGTTTCAGATAATGTAGTAAATTCAAATTTTGACACATTTTATTAGGTCTGCTCACCAATTGTTCCTGGCTGGGTAGTGAAGGGATAGTTGCTTCCTTTTGCAGTAGTTTCTCACCCTTCCAATATCACACTAACTAAATCTCCCTTTCTAAACAGAGGATTCTGGGCCAAAAGTGGCATATTTCTGAAGACTGCACCTTTTTTTAGAATTTTATTTTCTGCTGCTCTTCTCTAAAATGGGGATTAATTGCTTCTGTCATGCAAGATTTATAATGTTCCAGATAAATGTCAAGATGGCCATTTAGTGCTCTTTTTTATAGTGCGAATGCTCTTGTGCTCATCTTACTGCTTTTTGCACCACTTTGCTTTTTTTGGTATGCAACAATCCATTATATATTCTGAGACCTACGTTTTTGGGCTATCTAAAGCCTCATGTCCTCTTGCCCTCTCTGTGAATGGTTTTTTCTCCATCTCTGTTGTTTTCAGGTTTAAATTTGCCAAAAAGGTATAAAAGGATTTCACAAATTATGACACCAATTAAACATAACAATGACCTACTTTTCCAAATTGTAATTTTTGTTGATTTAGGTGATTCAGTTTCAAATGTGCTTTTTTCACTTTTCACATTAAATTGAATAAATGAAAGTATAATACACAGACTGTATACAAACCTTTAATTAATCAACTCATTTAATGATGTTTGTGCCTGCAATTAGTTCTTGTTCTTAATTTATCTCAAAGTTAAATATGCCAGAAATACATTTGAACAATACGTGCTAAATTGTAATTTTTGCTGATTTAGGTGATTCAGTTTCAAATTTGCTTTTTTCACTTTTCACATTAAATTGAATAAATGAAAGTATAATACACAGACTGTATACAAACCTTTAATTAATCAACTCTTATTTAATGATGTTTGTGCCTGCAATTAGTTCTTGTTCTTCATTTATCTCAAAGTTAAATATGCTAGAAATACATTTGAACAATACGTGTTACAACAAATGTCTTTTATTGTACATGACATGGAGAGGATTTATTCAATTTAACAATAAACCGAAAGTGTTTTGAACATAATCAACATGTTAACATGTTAATTTTTCTGTAATCTGATTCTTTCATAGATTCTATTTAAAATCTAAATAGTTTGTTTTTGATTGCTCCAACATGTGGCTTAGCCAAAACTGGAGATAAGCCCACAAGTTGAGTCTGTCAGTCTTAAAGGGCAAATCATCTCTCATGGTGCAGAAAATTGCCACTGCATTCTTCTCTTACTGTAGGGTTGAGACTTAAATGCATTTTGTTACTCTACACTGCAATTAGTTAAGTCAGTACTGGGATTTTATATTTGACAGCTGATAAAAAACATCTTCTTTGACTAAGTATAAATTACGTTTTTTTAGTGCCAAATGGTTATGATATGACACTCAGAGCGATGTGCCACACTGCACTGACTGTGCCAAGTCATTAATGATCTATGCCGTGCTCTGTAAGAATCTAATTTGTTGCTGTTGTTTTGTGAGTCGGCCTGTATGGGAAAGTTATTGATGAGGCAGAGCAGGATAATCCCTGAGGACAGCTGAGCACAGTGTTATTAGAGGTGCACTGCTGTTTGAAACTGCAAAAACACACTTTTTATGACTACAACTATTGCAACAACTACCAGAGCCGCTACTTTGTTATTGTGGCAGTGTTTCAAAGTAATGTAAAGGGAATAGAAATGAGTAAGAATGGTCTTTGACAACCCTGCAATGTTTTAAACTGAAGGTTTCAAGGAGAGATTGGACAGTCTTAAAGGTGCAATATGTGAGATTTGGCCACCTGCACCAAACAAATAAAGGGCATCATGTCACCAGAAAGTACAGTACCACAACACAGCAAGTTTCCAAATAGGCATTATAATTAATTATATGATTAATATAATTTTAGTTATTTTTTGAATATTAAACTAAAATTATGGCCAAATTTTACATAATGCACCATTAAAGGATCATTCTTGTTATTTTCACTGCTAGCCTTATTTTCCTATGCAGTTTTTGCCATCATGGGGACTTATTGTTTTGAGCATTTGTCTCTCCACTGTAGAACTTTTCATTTGTGCAGTTTGCCAGAGGCACCGCTCACAAATACATACTCACTACCCACCACCCACACAGCAAGCTCCCACACTGAAACCTTAAAGAGCATTTAAGACAATAACACCCACTGCGCAGCTCCGCATCTTTAAATAGCTATGATTATTACATGCCATGTCAGTTCATCACTATTGTTTAAGTTGGTATATAATCAATAATTTTGAATTTGCAAATGCTGGCGGATGCTACTACAGTTAGAGCTCACCGACCTCATTCTGCGTGTATCTCACATATAATCACCAAAACCAGATTGACGTGAATAGGTTCTCCCACTCAGCTGTTTGCATTTACTGTACATGAAAACATCTGTGTTTGTGCAGTTTACTTGACAATGTTTTCATGCTAATTAAACCAGCAAAGCTAACATTGTAAAAAATCCAAGCTTATAATGAATATGTGGAAAAATGTATGTGGGCAGGACCAACAACAATATGGGGTTTTTTAACCCTTAAACCCTACGTGGTTTTTGCTTGGCATGCTTGCTATGGCATACAGTCACAAGACGTCTTAGCTGTAGGCATGCTATATATTGTTACTTTCAGGATAAGTTAGACTACTCAGAAATGCCATTTATTGGCAGGTCACAGTTGTACTAGTAGTTCCTGTTTACACTGAATGTACAGACCCAATGTATTGAAGAAAAAGTCTCAATTTGGAGATTTTTGAAAAAGTTTTTTTAAAAAATTGTGATTTAAAAACATTCCAGTTACCTGAATGACAGACTGACTGACTTATGAGTCTGAGAAAGATTGATGCAATTTTTGACACAAAATGCTTCAGCTGGGTGCTAAGCATTAAAAAGGGTGTTAAACACATGTATACACACAGGCTAACCCCCCACACTCACACCTTCACCTATACTGCACCTCAGAAGTGGACAGTGAGCTTGTCTGCTTCATGAAACTCCTGGGCCTAAAATAAAACCTGAACCAACCCTGTGAGGAAATGAATCTCCTGTTACCATGCGTCAATGTCACGGTTGTACACAGTGAAGGAGGCTGCCCTACATAGTCAATCTCCATAAAGAACTGCTCACTAAGTGTGTGTACGTGCAAGTTCTTGCGTGCGTGTGTGTGTGTGTGTGTGTGTGTGTGTTTACTTGCATGCATGTCTGCAGACTGCACATTTAGAGAGTGACAGTGCGGTAATGAGGGAGGATGTCACAGAAGAGGGTTGTACTGATGCGCTGTCACTGTGGATCTTCTCAAGGTCTGATCAGCATCCTTAGTCTCATGTCTCTTCAGACCAACTGCCCAGACCTTCAAGGACACCAGAGCAACTGCATGTCACACAGAGGAGGTTATTTATTTATTTATATTATTCATTTAGTGTACTTTTAAAGAAGTCCCATAGAGGCCAGTGATCTATCTCCCCACGATGTCATATCCAAGAAAGCAACATCCAAAAGTTACAAGTGAGCAAAACTGAAGAATGTAAAAAAGTTCATTACAATCAAAATCACACAGGAGAGAAAATGAGTAATCATGTCTTGTGATGCTTGTACCATTTCTGCTCACCCCTCTTCTGCCTCCAATTCTTCTTCTTCCTCTATATCCTGCTATAATCACACTATTTTAGGTGCAAACAAAAGAAGTATGGTTTACCTTTTTCTTAATATATGCTAATGCATTGAATAAAATGTTCCATTTCAGGCACCACTAATGACATGCGCACATAGATTCGCTTTTGGTGAGAGTGTGGTAAGTTTTAAGAATGCACACTACAATGCCATAGTTTCACTAAAAAAGCAATTTCAGACCTTTTTTTTTTTTTGGAAAAAGCATTCATGATACAAAGTTTTTGGCAAATCGCTCCCAGATTAGGTCTAAACTGCCTGGATGAAAGCCATTCTTGCACTGTCAATGGTAATAGAGGAGGGGTGCTTGTTTTTGGCTCTTTGTTCTCTGTGTAAGTGAATCTGCTCCCTTCAGTTGCCCTCATGTGTCCTCACCTAGGACTGCACTGGTCTCCGTTTTGTTGACTTATGTCCAAATGCATGGCAGTCTTATTTCCTGGAACCATAATTGTAAACAGCTGCACTTGGCTGATGAGAAAACAATGCATGTGGACCACAAATTGGAACTACTGTGAGAGCAAACCAGTTGGGTTAAAATGAGTGGGGACAATCAAATGTGGTTTAAATTCAAAAACAAATAGACTTCATTAAACCAAATTGTAATTAATTTACAGCAGGCTGTGGCTGCTGTATGCGAGCAGATTAAGGAACTTCACAAGCACAACAAAGTTTTAATTGTGATAGTATCACTTGCTGTAAGTGCATGCTGTTTGACTTAAAACAATAGTGAAAATCCAACTTACATGTCATTAAAAAGTCTTCTAAAAGTTATGTTTTTTTAGTGTTGACTGGGATTTAATTTGAAGTTCGATAAAACATATTTCCCCTCCTGAATGGAAACTCAGTTGGAACCCTGAGTTCCAGTGTATAACTGAATGCATAATCAAAGCTTAATTGAGTCTAAGGCGAGTGAAGGATCACAGAAATCTTTATTGAGGACCGAGTCAGGCTCTCATGGCCTGCTTATAACAACACCTGACTGAACATTTTTAGGACTATTTCTTTCTTTGATTTTACCCTGCATTCTCTCAACTGCTCTCTAACTGTCATTTAGAAAAAAAAACTTGTTATTGGAAGTTTGTGCTGTCTGGTCAATCCATCATTGATACTCTGGAGGACTGTGTTAGAGGCTGGCTAAAGCAACTCATCCAGCACAGCTACATCACCTCACAGTGACATTACAACAGTTTGTTCAGCTATTCTGAGCCGAAGCAAAACAAAACAAAGTCAAATGAGTCAACAAACCAAATCTCTTGGGAACAATCAGAAACCAGGCGTGACTCTGGCCGGTTTCTGTGGCACAGCTCCAACCAGCATTTCTTTCTCAGCTGAAGGTCAACTCTGCAGATTCATAAATTCCTCGTAATTCATTGACCTTGAAGCCATGTATCTCAGCAAATTATCCAGCTCCTTGCATCCAACACGTAAACAAACCCATGTACAACCAAGAGAAGGGCTATCTGATTTGCAAGGTGTGTATAAAGCCTGATGATACTTATTCACAAACACAAATGATTGAGTCATATTAAAATATCTATCTTGAAAACTAGAGGCTATATTTATTTGTTTGGGTAGAATATTGCTTCAATTAGTTTTTTGTTTGCTATTTTTTATTTTGAAAGCCATCACACTCACTGGAGAAAAGGCAGTAATTGGAATGGCTTTTCAGGTCCAATTTGCTTTTGTAGAATACCCATCAAAGCAGGGAAGTTATTTTCCTCAAAAACAAAACATGAGGTGTATTATGTGAAGGTTAAATCTAAAAGAGACAGACACACAAAATGGCTTTTGCAATACATTATTATGTACACATACAGAGATTTAGACAGTAATAACCCCCAAAATTTGAATATATAATCATGTTTTTCAAACACTTGAAACAACCTGTTTCCTGTCAGTAACTTGTTTACTGATAAGCAACTTCGGTTACACTTTATAATAACGATCAGTAGTAACTCATTTATAAGACATTAGTTAATGAAAAACTAATCATGAACAAAACATTAATATACTTTTGCAAATGATTAATTAATGGTTTGTTGATATATTATGAATCACTTGTGATTGTTTTCCAATCACAAGTGACACAACACTATTGTTTTCCAATAGTCTACAAAAAGCTTTGCACATGAATAGGAAAAGTTTATATATTTACATGTACTTTGCAACAGGTGTCACAAAATCAAGGTTTAGAAAACTTTGTAGTAAATTGAGTCCAATAACTCAGCTCCCTCTTATATCAAAATCTCCTGATGACCCACCCTGCTCCACAGAACCAGTTTGAACTTGATGTGCTGGCAGTGCTGATTCTTTGTTGGGGTCAGTTGTGTGTGGAGTCTGCTAGGAATTATACTATCCTAAGACATATAAGTAGGCTATAATGTTTAAATTTGTGTTTCAGCCATTGGTATAGAATTAACGCTACAGGATGCAGCAGCAGGCTATAACATGGAGGTAAAGCAAATGCAGCTATTTGGCAGGATGTAACTGCTGTAGGATGATGTAGGATTTAGTGAAATTTCCAGAATGAAAATGCATATGTGTGTGTATTTTTAATATTGTATCAATTTAATGCAGTTTGTAAAAGTTGTGATCGCGTTTAGTGCATTAGCATGTTAGCGACAGAAACTATAGCTCTCAAGCTTTGTTTATACTTTAGACTTCTCAAGTCTTTCAAAGACTCTTTATGAGACTCAAACCATTGATGCTAAAACCAGCCTACAAATACATTATCCTGACTCACATGATCAAACATGGTTTGGCCTGACACGACTTGTGCAAGGCTCATTTTTGTGTGTCCCAGTATGTGTGGCACTGTGTGGGCTTTTTGAAGTTCCTGGTTTAATGGACCTTGTTTATAAATGAGACATTTAGCAGCACTTTAAAATTGTCGGTCTGTCATTTTGGAAGCTGATTACTGGCAATTAAACACATTGCAGGGTCAAATTGTAATTTTTTGGAACATCAGCTCTGTTTGTCACGCTGTGTCAGAAATTGTTGACCTCTGCTTTGTTTTATATTGTCTGTTGGTTTCCATGTTAAAGTTTAAACAACATTTAAATTTAAATTTAAACTGTTAAAGAAAAGTAAACGTATTGTTAAGAATGAGTTAATGTATTAGTTAGTTAATGGGTATTAAACATAAAATAAACAATTTATGTGTTAACATTATGATATTTGTTAGAATCTGAATTATATTTATGCAAACTAATTATTCAACATAGATTTGACATCATACCTAAAAAGAAGAGTTGGTAAAAAATGTTGAATATATATTGAATATTACAGTTGATGCACAATTTTTATTGAAATTCTCTAAACTTTCACTCAATTTAATGAAGTCTGATGTATTTCATATTGTCACTGTGGAGTGCAGGCAGGTGGACCCAAGTACAGGCAATAGAGGCAGGCTAGGACGGTTCAGTGAGTTTACTGTCAAAAGAGAAGATTCAAAAGTTCACAGGTATGGGTGGCAAGTCCAAGCAGTCTAAAAAGCAGTCGCATAAAGTTCACAGAGTTGAAGGGATGAAACGGTGAAAAGTCCAGACAGGCTGGCAAGCAGGTGCTGATATGATACAGTGAAAGGGCAACAAAACCATTGCAAGTAAAAGGCCAATAAGTACTTTATCAAACCACCTGTTCAATAAGCATAAATATGTAGAAAAGCAACATTTCCACCTGCTTTGCCCGCAGTGTCCCATCCACCGCCAGTATGTTTAACAGAAGTACAGAATGTTCGTGAAGCTAATAACATGAAAGCTGTCTATATGTAGCCTAACTGTTTCTCTGAGTTTGCCATGTATCTTAAAATTTGGCAAATTCTTGTAAACTTAGTTGCTGGCTGAGACAAACCTTGAGCTTGAGCGAGCACAGTGATGAGTGACGCATGTCAAGCAGAGTTGTTTGCACATGCTCACCTCTGCCTCTGGGTTGGATTGCCAGGTACCACGACACATATCCCACACAGAAACTGAGAAACACTCATTTGATTTGTATCAATATGAAATTGGGAGATTAACGAGAGAAATGACCGATTGGTAGCACAGTGGGTGAAAGGGTTAAAAATATGGAGACTCTGGTAAAAATCGGGAGTGTTAGCAGGTGTTGGGCAAAGTAGGCCAGGTAACTGCAGGACTGATGAGAAGTGGGAACAGATGTGGAGAGGGGAAAAGGAGTGAAAGTCCGAGCACATCTGGTGGACAGCTTGAGGATGGCAGGTCTGGGCAGTTGGAGGAAAATACATGGCCTGGGAGAAGTGAGCAGGGGCTGGAGACAAAGTGTCCATCTCAAGTCCCTTATTTGATCTTTACTCACTCCTCAATCCTTGCTTGAACCAGAAGTCATTCTGTTCTTCCATTTTGAGGCCATCTCAAAGCTTTTATTTCTGCTCTGAGGAGTGAGGATCAAGGAGGAATATCTGAGGAGCCATGAGCAAGGATACACAGTTATACGCAGTTATTGACAGGACACTACAGCTGATCGGACTGATCTGATACATTACAACATCACTGAGTGGACAGATTGCAGATTAAATTCAAGTGTATCACTCTCAAGTTTTATATTTTATTTGTTTTCTGATTCACCATCTAGTTAAACATCTGTGTTAATTGTATGTCTGATCAACAAAAGAACCATAAACAACTCTCTTCATTTATTAGAAAGTCACATATGAGGCTGAAAATTCCTGATTCTTGGGTTTGATATAAATTACATAATTTCCATTTTCCCTTTCGCCTAATAAATAATTTCCAATGTTCAAAAGACACTCTAATCATATTCTGGGTTGTTAAATAATGAATTCACAATCAGAATATCAATAAATGCAGACACAAATATGAATAAATAATGTAAACACATTCTGCCAGTAGAAATGGTTCCTGTGCCTCTGAGCAGGACACAGTGCACAGTATAAATACAGAATGCAGGTTTTTATTCATGTGCAGGTGTTTGTTGAACAGGTAATGGGCTGCAGAGAGAAAACACTGCTGCTCTGGCAGTGATAACTCTGCAGCTGTATTAGTAATAGCACAGTGCACATGTGTGCAGACACAAACCATCAAAAGTCACTACAGCTGTTAAAGCCGACTGACAGCTGATCAGCTGTGATCAGCTGCTGCCGTCATCAGAAACGGATGTCTCTTCACATGATGCTTCAGAGGAAAGGACATCTCATTTCTCTAAAAGCAAATGTCCTTGTTTCCTCTCCCCTCACATGGTTTCCTTGCATCTCTCCATGCATCTTTGGTAGGATGGACTAAGATGCAAGTGAGAGAAATATGGATGCAATTAAGAGATGTGAGATGTACCCGGAGACAGAGAGCAATGCAGAGGGCTGGGGATGAGAGAGGGTGCAGAGAGGGACTGAGGAGCAGATTGTGACACATATTTTGACTTTAGTAAAGTTGGTTGAACTCATTTTCCTCACATTTTCACTTCAGAAAAGGGGGATGCAAAAAGGTTTGTAAAAGCCTTATATACATGCACAAACCTTTGTAACAGGTAAGAGTAATCTTACCTGAAAAAAAAAATTAATAGGCTAGACATTTATGTATGATTAATTGTTTACACTTTAGATTACAGGGATGCAAAAGCACTTGCAAATGACTTATAAATGATTCATTTATAACAGATGAGGAACACTGATGAAAGTAGTTTGGGATGTAGAGCTGACACATATGGAATCACCAGCCCCTGTTCATCTGCATGAGGAGCTATATTGACAGGTCACAGTAGGTATAGGTTCACATTATCCCACTCCCACAGACCCACAAACACTGCCACTTGGGTTCTATGAAGCACCTTTCCATAGCACTTATCAAGTAACCATAAGGCAAATCAGGAAATGCTTGTATGCATCATTTTCATCAAAAAGATATTTTGGAAGGCACTGACAAATGACCTGTTTTGTCATTTAGGTATAAGGATTTGTTGGATTAAAAAGTAAACATGCTATTCTCAATCCATTAGAAATTATAAAAAAAATATGTAAGATGTAAAACATCTCAAAGTGTAACAATGAGGAAAAAGCTCCAGTCAGAGAAAGAGCATCCTTTCTGCCTCTGAAGCCTAACAAAAAAATAAATTGGTGTCTGAACCATTTCCAGACCCTCAGAGATATACTAACCTCATGTTTTAAAGTTTCAACGGGAATTAATACTGTTAATGAGGCAGGTTACAGGAAGAGTCATATATAGTTATCCTCATCTGAGTTGAAGGTGACCTCTCTAATCAAATCCAACACTGCAGTACTCAGAGGATCGCTGGCCTGTTGGCTCCAGAAATTTAGCAAAGCCATACTCTTGAGAGGTTCAGATCTGGGTATTGAACCAAGCAAGGCACCTTGTGATAACAAATGGACTCTGGAATTAGGCCTCATGTCTGCAAGTAAAACAAATATGATTTAGAAATGGATAACCTTGAAGTGTATTTTCAATAAAAACCTAGCAGCAATGCTCTTTCAGGACACATAACTGACTTTAAAGAGTATGCTATTACACACTACTATTAACTGCTCTTGAGCCTAAAGCTTTGAAATCTTAAGCATGTAAGAAGACAGTAATGCAGAGGTAATTTCTGACATTTAACTGGCATTTAACAAAACTCTGCCTGATCATACCTGCTTTCATATTTTAGTGAGGTTGTCAGTCAATGATTGCAGAGAAGAATGTCATTTTCCAACTTTCCAAATTTCTCAGTTGTTGAGTTTAAAAACTATGGCTCCAGGTGTCATGATGGCCCAGGGGTCAGGATGGTAAATTTGTTGCATTGTCTCATTAGTTCAGTTTCTATTAACACAGAAAGAATTCAAGCAAACCAAAATGCATCACACAAAGCCACGTGAGAATGTTAATTTCGCTCACTGGTTAGTTGTCTCCTTGGTAGGAGCAGGAAGGAAAAAGGAAAAAGGTCCTGAAGAAACTCTTATCTGCCCAAATGTCAGTAATGCAATGTACTTTGTTGTGTTAGTCCAGGTCTCGATTCACCCTTTGGCTTGTGGCTAGGAACTGTTGATTTTGCCTATCTGCACGCAGTGCGAAAAGCACAACTGTCTGCTGGAACTGTTTAGCTCAAACTTGCAGAGTCCCCCTTGTAGCTGGGTCAAATCAAGGTTGGATGGCATTCCCAATGCAAATGAACTGCTCCACAATTAATTTGGAACCAAACCAAGACAACTTCCTCAAAGGGTCTCGATGCGGTTGTTTTGGTCCACATCAAAGTACGATTGCTGTGTTAAGGTGCGCTTAAACAAATCGTACCAATGGGGACAATGAACTGATTCAACCACACTGAACAATGCCGGTTTGAAAATGCCCTTAGATGCCAACAATGTAATAGCAATGTCCCTGGTCCAATTCCCCTTGCCTGTCATCCCTCCTTTCCATCCCCTCATTTCTTGTCATCTCTCTGCTGGCCCCATTGAAGATACTACAGATAAAAAGTAAAAATACTTATGTATGGCTCCATCCTACCAAGACAGATAAATCAAGGGCTTATATTGGCTGTAGAGTATTTGTATAGCCATTCTGTTTTGGGAGATGACAGATGGCAAGATAGATTCCAGTTCCATGCCTTAGAGCTTACAGCTTAACGTTTTACATTTAACAAATTGACTTTAGAGTGAGTGCTGTAAGAAGCATACTGAGTCACGGACAAAGACAGTTTTGGTAGAAAATTCTGAGTACATGCTCGATGAAATTTACCTCCTGGATGTCTACTGCAATAAAACCTGACACATACAGTACATTTTGGATAAATGCACTGTTTATTGATTACTGACACTAAACTACTGACTGTGTGCTACTACCTAAGATGAAAAATGACTCTGCACACAACTCATTTATTTATTAAATAGCATACTCTGTTCCCTTAATAGGAAGGAGAATTGCATTGCTGTTTCTGTTTTCTGTTTATTGATTTGTCTAAAGCACTTGATACAGTAAAATACTCTCTTCTTTGAGATTGTTGTAGATCAGCTGCTTTTGAGGCAAATGCGTGTAATTGGTTTCATCGTTCCGGTATCACACTGACAAAGGTTGTATACAAAGGTTATATGAGTTGTGCAATAAGAGAAGAATGATATGACTTTTGAGTAATTCCTGTAATTTTCCTGTCATATATTCAAAACCAAATTTCATTTCGCACATATCAGGCATATCTAGTTTGTAAATAAACATAATAACCACTTCATGATGTGGTTAGTTCCAATGTTTCTTTCTACATAGTATTATACCTGAAAATGAACTTACTATGTTCATTTTTATGTTCGCCTTTCTAGGTTTTAAGTCTATTCCAGAGAACATTACCCAACAAGGAGCCACTTCAACACTTGTAAATGAGACACAAAATGATTTATTGAGAGAAGTTTTACACAGGCACAGACTCTATGCCCCTTGTGGTCCAAAGTTGGAACACATCCTGGCAGTGTGCACTGCATGAGGGCATCTGAGCTTGCCCAAGCATACAAACCAACATGTATCTTGTATTGAACCACTTGTTTGAGCCATATTCAGTGATGGTCTTCGCCTCCTGGTCGCCATGAGTCATGCAATTTGCATTGGATGCTTGGGCCATCGTACACACACACACACACACACACACAAACACACACAAATATTTTTAGCTGTAGGTTGCAGATAGTGCACCTTATAAGTTACAAAAAGCCAGTGTGATTTAAATGCATGATCTTGAGTTTCTGATTCATCATGGGTAAAGTTTTAGAGCACATTTCATTCTGTATAAGGTACTTATAAAGCCCTTCTTAACAAAATAACTTGATACAATTACTTTTGAAATTAAGGATAACATAATATGCTAATTGCAAGTGGAATGAAATGCAAGAGTCCCTTAAACTGTTCATTTATATCTATTTATGATTTTAAGATATGTTAGTGATTTACTGAAGGAATGTATCTTTTTTTCCAGGACTTGCAGTCTCATTGTGCGATGTGGATGATGTGATGGGTTTGATATACAGTACTTTATCTCGGCAGGGAAACTTATCTTGGGCTCACAGCAGTGTTGATCTACCATGATTACAAAACACCAGTCAGTCAATACATTGAAAAATAATGACCTACACATTCACAATGGATTTAAAAAATATAAATAGGAAATGAATGGACCATCCTGTCTTCAAAGAAATACTAATATCCTGTATTCAAATACTGTAAATACATACATTATTCTATCCAACACATACACACAAGACCTTGATCATCCTCACTGTTTGAATCTGTAAATACTTTTGTGTATTTTTTTTTTTTGCACGATGTATTCACAAGCATCATCACACAGTTATCTCATGTCATAATTGACCCTCTCAAGTAATATAGAATAGAACATCTCTCTATGTAATTTCTGTTGAAGTGGTTTTGCCTTAAATCTTTACAATCGGCAATTACACCCACCTCCATCACCATAAAGTCTATAAACTTATATCAGAATTACAGACATATTACAAAGCTGCAGCCAAGACTAAAATCCCTCTAAACTTCCCCTGAAGCATACATGACCTATTTCTCTTTAGCAATGTGAGATTTTCATACGAGACTGCTGAGGGAAGGTAATACAGTATGTTCCCTAAATGCAGCAGATGATTTAGCATTTCCATCTGTTTAATTTGCTTGGCTTAACTGGTTTGATTCAAGATATTAAAATAAAACCTAAAAACATGAATCCTGTTATTCAGGGCTAGATTATATTTCCAGCACAAGGATGTACAGTATGTATCAATATACAGAATGCTGCACCTGACACCAATTTAATGTAGAAGGAGCAAAAATGACAGATCAACAGATTGCAAAATGGATATAAATGACCTTTAGAAAAGGAGATGCATACAAAACTACCTGCTTGTACTAACACACCCACACTCACTCCAGAACAGCTAAACTAATGTGCTGCTTTGTATCCAGTGTGCTATCACAGGCTGAGCAAAAAGGGAAAAAAAATGTAAATGTGCACAGTGGGAACAAGAATGCAAGGGACTTTGTGATAATAATACAACTACTGTATGCAAAAATGACAGAATTCATTTACTGGCAATGACGAAACAGAGAAACTATAACATAACATTTATTTTGTCAGAGATGTCTGCTTAGATACAGTTTGCTCAGTGTCTTAGCAGTGATTAGACAATGAGCAAACTCTCTGTAAACTGCAGCTTTTCAACAGGCTATACTCTGACCCACTGGGAAGAACAGTCTAAACCTGATGCAGGGATAGAAGTGTAGCTGACTGCTCACTATTCCAAAGCTGATAGTTGGGTTGATGGACTACTTTTTTCTCCAAAAGGGAAGCTGAGGATGTCTCTATGGATTGCCAAAGTATCTCATTTTGAACATAAAAGCAAGACACTCAAACCGTCCTGGGATCATCATGTGCAGTAAGTTGCATCAGACATGGCTCATGCTTCTCAACTCTACTCAGAATATTTGTCAGCAGATAAGCAAAAAAGCTCAAATCTGTAGTGCTTTTTTTTTGTCTTTGTTGCTGTTCTCACCTTATTAGCTAATTGTCAGTTTGAGGAGGACTGGAAATGCTTTTTACTGCTCTACACAGTTAGCAACATACAGTTTACCTTTTTTAACTGTTAGTATCCAACTCTGTTAAACTCTACAATGACTAAAATTTACACACACTACCACAGATGTTAGAAATCGTCGATAGTAATCTTTTTCCCACTAACCGTTACGCTTCTTTTAACTAACATTTACCGTATAGTTTTTGTTCACCATTACAAGCAGACACAATGTTCCAGACTTCAGCTGCAAGATGATGAAAATGTGCCATCAGGGTGTCACTCATCATCATTCAACAACTAAACAGCCAAGGGGAACTTTCAATCGTGTCATTAAAGTGTCACCTTGTCACTAACTTCACATGATGGATTGCTGTATTGACTCAGCGCTGTTCGATTCAGCCAGGCCCTGTAGACAGGAGGCAAAATTTGAATTGGTAGCATCCTAAGACCTGCAGCTACGAGGAAATGACACAGGTTGGACAAGCTCGCCTTCGGTGATTTAGCCCTAGGGGCTTATCTGTCAAAATTTCTGTCGACATACACAGGGAAATTCAAGACCATGGGTCAGGATCTCACTTGACAAAATCTTTTTTAGTCTTGAGACTATAAGTAAGATGGCTGGAGATGCCTGCCTGGAGTGTCATTTTTGTCTTTATTGCAGATACGAGAAAGATCAAGTGTTCTTAAACGGTTAGTGTCTCTGCAGTGCCACACATCTCACATCAAGGCATTTTAAAATCGCAGCAGCACAAGATTCACATACTCCTCAGCAACCATTCCATTTAACAGTGTTGCATTATACTGTATGACTATAGTTGTTGTTGATAACAGATAAACGGTTCATCATGGCTTTCACCTTGTGTTTTGTTATATACTAAAAAAAAGATTTTCTATTTCATAAAGACTTTGTCGTGTCAACAACAGCAGAGGCACATGATCCCAACCCTCTCCATCTTTTTCCCTTTGGCTAGTGAGAGCAAAAAAAATTCATTGACGTATCCATGGAGAAAGTTTTTAATATGCGCATACATACATATATTTTTCAGTTTTATTTATATAGCGCCAAATCATAACAAAAGTTATCTCAGGGCACTTTTCACATAGAGCAGGTCTAGACCATGCCTAACAATTCCCCCATGAGCAAGCATTTGGCGACAGTGGCAAGGAAAAACTCCCCTCAAGCAGAACCGGGCTCTAGGTGGGCGGCCATCTGTGAAAGAAGAAAAGAGAAAGAAGGGGGGGGGGGGCACAGAAGCATAATAACAAGAATAATAACAATAACAATAATAATAGAAATATGACTAGTAATAATAATAACAATAACCAACAATAACCATATGTATCTATCTATCTATCTATCTATCTATCTATATATATATATATATATATATATATATATATAAATTTAAAAATTTAATATTTAGCAAAAATATTATATTTACAAATATTTGCAAATATTTCTGTAGTCATGGAGTCAATACTCAACTAGCACTGTAGATGAATGGGCATTCATCCTAGGGCTGTTGCAATAACTGTAATATTGCAATACCATACTATAGACAAGCCAACTTCGGTTTATGGTAAGCAACCGCCACAACCGCGCTATGTTTTTTTAAAATGTCTTCTGTTTTTAATGAGGCTAGGCCCTTTGTTTTACACTTTACAACGCGCCTGTATTGAATGTTCAGCGGCTCACTCAGTCCGGTCCAGCGGCTCCGGAGGATCCCGCCCACACACACAGCGTCTCGCGTGCTGAGTTCTTGCTCGTGGGGCTCCACGGAGCCTCACATGAGCCTCCCGCAGCTAGCATCCAGGCTAACACGCTAGCCTGGTGCACAGCTCTCATAACAGAGCGGGGTTGGGGTGAGTTGACTGGGGGTCGGTACTGATGCTCGGTAGTTAAAAACACACCTGTGTGAATACTTTGTCTCGGTTATATATTTAAACTCTCCTGGGTCACCGTGCTGCTGACCAGGCTGCCATTTAACCTGCATGGTAAAGTAGTTTAAATCCCAGGTTTAAGGGGACTCGGCTGTAGACAAATGTTGTTTCCTGCCACAACACCACTGAAAGTGTTTTCCATGTTCGTCAGGTGCTGCTGCTCCATTTGACACATAATCAGACTTCCATACACACACACACACACACACACACATACACACATACACACAAATGGCACAAATTGAGCCACCCTGAGCCACCTGAAATCACCATAGGGAAAATTCCTTCCCTGCGACAGCCCTAATTCATCCCATTCTGATACATACATACATGCTGATACATACCTGGCACACATGCTGGTGTTTGTCCTGGGAATAGAGAATAATTACACTAACCTTGGTTTATGGGTAGATTTGGCCTGAAACAGAGAAAATGTGGTGATTTCATTTTGAATAAAGATGGACAGTGCATGATACTGACAGAGACAAAGAACATATTTTTGAGTGATCCACAGCGTGCTTGTTGTCAATCAAAACTGAAATAAGAGTCAGTTTCTACAGATGACAACCCTATTTCTTCAAGAGTGTCTATCTGATATTTAAAAATGCAACATGTTGTGAGTTTCCCCGACTGGAGCTATATTTTAGTTTAAAAGTAAATGGAGCATCTAAAATGTTGTTTCCAACACAAGAAGTTCATCTCCTGCTATTAGAAGAGGGTCTTAAATCATACTTCAAAACTGGACAACATCTGAGCTACCACTAGTTCAATTTCCACTCTGCTTTCATCTGTCAAAGAGGCTCCTCTTCCTTCTGCATTTTCCCTCTTCCCCTTTACCCATCTCTCCCACCCTGCAACACTTTGAGCACAACATGACTGTAGCCCCTCGGTCCCACAACAGGGCTTGTGCTGCTGTCATCCTCTCTAAATGCCTTTCACAGGTAGTGAGGGGGCTCACTCTGATCCAAGTGCTGCCTGGATCATTAAGGGACCCTGTGGCTCAAGCTTCTGTCAGCGATCATTTCCAATTAGGTCTCCATTTTGCACCACACGTACCTTAGCACCCATGGGGGACAGCGGTTCATACTGCAAAATCACTGAAGTGGGGAGAGAGACATTAGGATGAGCGTTCATATAGTAACCTCGTCGCCATGAGAGCAATGCGACACGTTTCTGAGGTAATGAACTCAGATTGACTAATTAAAATGAGCTTTTGGCATTGGGACTTCTGTTGATTTTGTGAAAGTGAAAGCTGGGACATCAGAATGTGGGACTAAATGATTCATCAAGTCATAATCACCTCTTCAGGTGAATCCATTTTCAAAATCTGTTCAAGTAATCGAAAGTAAGAGTATATTCATAAGTGATGCCCTTCTGAAATCAGTTGGTGATGAAGTGAAATGACCCCGAAATCAATAGAGTGTGTAGGTGCATTGTATGAATACACTGTTATAGCAATAAGTGCCAAAAAGTTAAATTACTTTTCCCTTCTCTCACAAAATCACCATTCCCTTACACAGAACAGTTCGATTTTTATCTGCTCTTTAAGCAATAATTAGTCTTCAGTGCATCTACAAACTATTTATTTGCCTTTCAAAAGTGAGAGTGGGGAAAACAGTTGTTTTTAAATCTTAACACTGAACTAGATGGAACCAGTTTTCCTGGATCCATCATGTTAAACACTGATTAGATCTGTGTTGCTTTCTGAATCAAATTGTATCGATTACAATGTTATGTTCTGTTACTATGCAGTAAGGGTAGATGTGATATGGGCATTACACAAAAAGCTGAATAGAGCTTTGCAAAACTCAGCTGTCCGACCTTTAAAGTGCATAACTTACCTCATTGTTGTCTCACAAGGCTCAGTAGGCATTTGCTTAGGTTATGTTGGACCTAAATGTCTGGTGTTCTTTGTTACAAATGACAGGATCGTTGGAAACATACTGCTGCTGCGAGCCCTTGAATGAGAAAAAAAGGCACAGGTGGGCCAACAGAGCATATAGATTCCTAACACGCTTCACTGAAGCTAGCGCCTGCAACAGGGCTGTCTTCAGAGACAGCAACTCAAAGGAAATCTCATTGGGTGCATATGGCTCACAGGAGAGCACCCCAAGATCCACAGAGAGATCCCACTGTGGGACAGATGGGGAAACAGTCAGACTTCTGTAGCCTTACTCCCTGCAGAAACTGTTTCATAAAAAAGGGTGACTGAGCACTGACCTCTCACCAAAATCAACACGGCGCACACATGTTATAGTGAAATGTGACAGTCTGTGCATTTGGCCTCATAGGCAGATGGACTAGAGCCTTTGGACTCTGGACAGTCTACACCACAGAATACCACAATCACTGCACCACAATCCAATATTCAATGATGCATGGGTCACCAGTGAGAGAACCCCCAAAACCAAGTCGGTATGCTTTGAAGACCAGGAATGGGAGAATTCAGAGTGGACATTTTCCTTTGCTGTACTCCACTGGTTCTTTGAACAGTTGGGATCATCACTGCATGTTGATGCAAGCCACAATCTTTCAGTTGTTGGCCCTGACCAATATTATTGCCACTCAGAGGTGGACTGAAGTGTTGGATGACCTAACTCCACATCTACCCCCAGAAGATTGATGTGCTGTGACAGCTTGCCACCCACTGCTCTCATCATGCATCTCCCCATTCCATTAGAGATGCATTTGTCAGAACCACCACAGAGGTCACAGGAGGACATCCTACCCAGCAGTAACCCTGTGTCAAAACACAAGAAGCCTTCCTGTTGTCAAGACGTTGTCAGCTGATAATGGAGGGATTCTTCAGGTGGCAGCACTTGTGATCTTACAAGGTGAAGTCATGTGAACCACTGCTGCAATCACCTTGTGTGTGATTCACTTCCATGTTGCTCCTCAACATGCATCCTGTTTGATTTTATATAGTGGTTAAACTGATTCCTTAGAATATTTGTATACTTGTAAATGATCAAACAATAATTTCAAATCATTTCAAATTATTCTAGAGGTGGAATCTAACATGCTTCTCACCAACAAGTTCTTTTTTTTTTTTGTTTTCTTATTTTTCCATTGTGTGACCTGAAATGAAGGCCCACTGAGGAATGAGAAAATGTGTAATCATTTTTCCCAGTTAGTGATTCTACTTGTGATTCAATTTGTTTGCTGTCATTGCATGTTAAATGCAATGACAGCCAACCAGTAAACCAGTAAAAAAACATTCTGTAAACAGCATTTTGACCCATAGTATTTGTGCTTGGTTTTGACTGGTTGGCTTTTTATTCAGGGCGGTTTTTAAAGGGTAGCTTTATTGAAATTAAACACACAGCTGTTAATGACTGCGCTCACACGAACTGTCAAAGCAGTCCCAGGACACATTCCAGTCCCTTCACTTAAGTTTTATAAATCATATGAAGCCAAATCAGGATTTTAACTTTGCAATTAAAATGAATCGCCAAGGTAATCTCCTACCATGAGTACGCTGTGAGATTAGAGTGGATTATATTGGATTATGTCCATTGACCTGATTTACTGACCGACTGCCTCTTGTTATCCAAATCAGACTCGTAAATCTGACCTTCAGCGGTGGGATTTAGAGATTCAGAGAAACTGTGACATGCAGCGAGATGCGAGCACCTGTCAGTTTTAAACTCAGTGCATGCACAGAAGAAGACTGCAGAGTGGAATGTTTCACTGTTTTCTGCCTGCCCCCTTAATATAAATAAATAATTGGACAAACCCTGTCTAAACCACATATAATTGGTAAACACAGAAATTGCCTCCTCTGCACACTGAGATTAATCAACTTCCATCTTTTAAGATCTGGGTCACAGTGATTAGTGCCAAAAACAAGAGGTCAGAATCCTCTCCTGATCTTTGGAGGCTTAAACGGTATAAAAACAGTGAAAGCATCTACAATAGTTAACACTAAATACAATGATAAATGAATTGTGCAATATTTTAATGGTAGTCTCTATTTTAAACAAATACAATCTTTTGAGTATTAAACATTTAGCACATGTAGATTTAATATATTTGTAGCTATGTCTGTCTGTAGCTTGAATTTAGGTTGGGTGCTAATGGTGACTCTGCACACAATAAAAAAGGATCAAAAATCATCAACAGAAACAAGTATAATTCACATTTGCACTGTCTGTCCCAATACTATGTGTATGACAAAAACACTTATTTTTGCCAAAATATGGTGCAGTGAGCCTTATGATAGTTGCAAACATAAGAAAATGTAGCCGTGTGTGACTGCAACCCGGTATCTCACCAAAGCGTGTAATAAGTCCACCATGTCAGCGTCAGTGTCACGTTTTGCCTTGCCTAGTGTGAAACATTAGTGTTGAGTGTTTTCTCCTAATGGGAGTAACCGACAGGACAACATAATTTGTCTGTGCTTCCCAAAACTGTTACAAATCACTGTTGAAAAGTAATTATGTTTCATGGTGTGACAACACTGTGATCTAGTTAAGTTTAGGCACAAAAACCTGAAACGTGGGGTGACTTAAAGTAACTACATCCTTAAAGTTAGGCAATCTTTGTCGTCATGGTAACAGTCAACACCACAACAATCATAGGTACTGTTTCTAAAAACTGTTGTGAGTCACGGTTGGAGACATGACACTCGTGGTTGGAAGTTGGAAGCGAACAGCGGTCTCTTGTAGATAAGTCTTTTTGCCATATAACTATATAGCCATCCACCCAACCCGTCTCCTCCTAATGTCGAAATTTGTCAAAGTGTTTGTATGGCGGGGTGGCAGAGAAATCGATTGTTCTGCAGGTCTAGTCAGAGAAATTAGTACAGATGTTTAAAGACTGCTGGTATTTCTTATTGTTGTTATTGTCAATAAATCCCATGAAAAGACCGAAAACACAGACATTTGGTGCTTTAGTAAGTATCAACGGGAGCCAGACAGTGTATGCAGGATCAACTCATAATAAACAGTGCCTAATTGTAATGAAGGAACATGTCATCCAATGCAACAGTGAGGCTTATTGATGTGTTTTTAATAGTTTTTGGAAAACAATGGAGCTCTATGGCACAAAGGAATAATATATGTGTGGCTTTGGATACACAGGCAATATTTAGGATCAATCTGATGACAAAAAAACTTTTTTTTTTCCATTGCCACTTGCCTCACAGTGCAAAATCATCAGCAGCAGTTATTGTTCCAACTCTGACCTGAAAAATCTATTTCCCCCTCCACTGAGGACAGACAGTAGTTTACCCTTCTCTCTGTTGTAGCTCTACGGCCTCTAACCCACCTCATTTTAATTGCTCAGCAGCTTTATCATAATATTTAGAGGTTACAGTTAACAAGATGGCCAATTAAACCAGAATACTAATTAGGCAGTAATGAAGTGTCACAGAGACAGCAATAACTGCTGGCTGATCCACAAACAGTGACAGGGCAGTTAAACTGACATTGGTCCAAATTAGTCCCCTGATTTAAATAGGTTGGAGGCTACTTTGTGGAAAATGATACAGGGATCAGAATAATGTCAAGGACGTTTTTGTCAGTCAACATCCAGTTCAGCTCTTGACATTTCTCCTCCTGCTAATTCAATTCAATTTTTTTCAGCTAGGAGTCTGTCCACTGAGAGAAAGCAGCATTTATCTAGGTGATTACATCTTATGTTAACATATTTGTGTTTGCAAAGCTAGAATGAACAGAATGGCTCTATTGTTCATTGCATGAATAATTACAATAATTGTAACTAATTTGTGAGTATTTATCAGAAACCATGAGTCACAAAAAAGTTACAATATTACACAATGAAAATGTGACGAATAAAAATTTGGTTTTTGTCATATATTAAAACAACCCATCGCAGCATGATGAGATTGATTTCTTCATTCAAAAACAGATCAGAAACTCAAGAGTACTGGCAATTAAAATGTACCCAACAGTGTTGTCCAAATCTTGATTCCAATTCCAACATAACAAATGGTTGCACATTACAAGTGTAGTCAAAATAACCAATTGCTTAGTCTAGCCTTGTCTCAGCTCCTTCATCCTCACATGTAAAGATGTAAAGATAGGGGTATTGATATCTTGTAAACTAAAGCAAAAATCAATACTGAATCTATACAAGTAAGTGTTTCTCTTCATGGCGTTTGACAGGGAGCACAGGAGACGTCAATAGCTTTTAATTTTGTTGTTTTAACTCTGCAGATGTGCGCATAGCTAAGTAGTGTTGCTGATGGTAGAAAAACACAACCAAAAAATTATCTCAGTTTCATCACAAGCCATCAGGGGGAAAAGAACACTAAAAACAATATCAGGAATAATAAAACAATAAGCAATAGTGTTTTTCCATCACATGATGAACAACAGTAAGCAATTAAACACTGGAGCACTTAAATCCATACTTACAAGTCAATTCTTCTGTTCCGTTGGATATTCTGATCATGCAACTGTCCAGATGGTTTCAACATAAAGAGAAAAAACTGAGAGCAGACAAACATATTGTATTTAAACTGCAGTCTGGAGGTGGAACCAATATGTCTCTCTGTTCTATTAACTACAAAGCCCTCAGATCTGTGATAGGAACAAAACTGAGGCCTTAAACTTAAGAGCAACTGGTGTTTTTTCTTTTGAGGACAAAGGCAGATGTCAATCTCCTGCCAGTATGCAAAGCTCTGTGAAACAGACTGTGCCTGTAAAAAGGGAGTTTTCATGTTTTGTCTTACAACCTCGAAACAACATAGATCAGTTAGAGATCCATTTTCATTTTGACATTAAAAGGTTGGTCAATGTAAAAAAAAAAACAAACAAACAAAAAAAAAACATAAAAAAACTAACTAAATCCACTTCGATTCAGTGTTGTAAAACAATAAAACATGAAACCCTCTTAGAGGGTGAATACTTTTTAAAGGCATAATATAAAAAAATATCCAAACAAAAAATACTACCTATGTAAAGTTTTGAATTTATGTGTAAATATAATGGGTGGACTGGGGGCAGATTGGACGTTACAGTGATTCACTATCACCTGATCACGATGATTACAATGACGGGGCTAGCTGGTTAGCATGCTAACTTCAGTAGATATCTCTGCGACACAATACATAGAGGTCTTTGATATAATGTCAAATCTGTTATTTCTTCACATTCTGTTGATAATTTTGGTTAATTTAGGAATGTTTTAAACTAAAATTCTGGCCATTTCTTACACATTATACCTTTAAGACCAAATAACTGCAAAACTAATAATATCCCAATCAAGCTCAGCTGCACTTTGTGCTTAGTGCTAACTAGGTAACTTTAGCACACTAAAATGCTAAGATGATGAACACATGGCGAACATTATAACTGTTAGACCATTCTCTTAGTCTTATACTTAGTCTTAAACTCTTGTTTTAGTGTATTATGTTTACATTCTGTATGTTGCCTATAATTACCACTTTTTGACTCTGAAGAAATGTACATCCTCCTGAGCCAATACTTAAGTGGCTCTCAGAGCTATTCCTGTATCTCAGTGTCAGTTTGGTTCATGTGGAATTTGTGATTTTTTTTTCCTTGCAAGCTTGTTCTCGTTCATCATTTAAAATGTCTATGGATGATTTTATTCAAATTGTGACTCAAGAGTGTATAAATGAATCTTGATGCACATCAGCAGTAATTCATATTCAAAAGTCATTGGCAAGAAGACAGACTGAATGTGTACAGCATTTCAACTTTTTATTCCTTTTAATTTGCAAATTAAATATCCAGTTTGGCATGGGAAATTCTGTTAAGTTCAGCCATTAAAAAAAATCAATTTTCCATTTTCAACATAGGCTTTAGCACATAAAATACTCAAAAAAAAAAAATCTCAAGGGGGGTTGACTACTTTCTGAGAGGTAATGCGGGACATTTAAAAATGGAAGGGTGACTTTTTAAATAATGGAACAGAGCACAATTTTTTCTTGCTTATAATTGGTAAGGGAATATTATCTTAAGAACACAGAATAATATCAAAAAGGCAAAGCCAAGGTTGAGTTTTGATATTACAAAATGTCCCTTATGTGACACAATACCTGAGAACAATTATTTTTTTCTCCTACTATTTTCGGCATTTGTTACAAAATGGATGGCACTACACTCTCGCCATTAAAAGTAAGTAATTAAAGCCATTAGTTTTAATGGCAGAGAGTCTGGCGCTCATCCATTCTCTACTTCTGGGCTACATGTGTGACTTCACCTCACTGCTGTTGTTGGAGCTTGATTTTCTTTTTCTATGCAGTATTTGTTAGAGGGATAGAGAGAGGGGGTCGTGATAGGAAAAAGGGAGAGATGCATTATTCATACAATTTAGATGCTGCTACTCTTGTGTAAATCAGTATCCTGCCGTAGGAAATGGAGAAAGACAGGAGATGGAAAGTGCGATGTCCACTCCTCCCACCGGGCCACAGCATCTGTCTCTGAACAGCCCACTGCCAGTTCACCAAACATGAAGCATGTGTGAGGCCTTATCTGTTTGCCTCTGATGGGCTGCCAAAATTCAGAGCTAAGGGGACAGCAAGGCAGCCGTGCATCGCCTCCCTCCCTCACCCTGTCCTCCTTCTTCACCAAAGCAACTGGCCGGCCACTGATATGAGCAACAATTTCCTGTCTGGATGCTGTCTCTTAGACACACACACACACACACACACACACACACACACACACACACACACACACACATACAGTACAAATAAGTGTGCACACAAAATAACTGTGCAGTTAGGTATGTATAAAATATGGGCTTGCACTATGCACACATGTGCACACATACACATTTTAATCTCCAAAGGCCTTGTTGGTAGCTTGCCTGCCCTGCAGCAATCTCTTACAGAAGAGACAGAGGATTTTCTGAGCTGAGCCACATTCTACCAGCTCGACTGGATTATCATGCAAACACAGCTCCTTCCCCCTGATATCTTCTCCATTTCTAACATGCACCTGACTGCCTCTTTTCTATCAGTGAAATCTTCCCTGTTATTCTCTACCTCCCCTCTTTAATTCCCCTCTCCATCCCAGTACTGTCATTATCGTCTCCTGGTCAATTTCCAACATGCCACACAGGGGGTCCAGAGACATGACTGTGACTGGGGGTGGTGCAGTCCGCAGTTGAGGCAATGTGTAGAGTGGCTGTTGTGACTGTTCACATTCTTTAAGGTGGAAGACACCTTACAGGACTCATCTTAACACACTAGTGGCTCTTTAAGCTGACAGGCAGTACTTGTCTGTCTGCTCATTGCCTCCATGCCTCCACAGTCCAAAAAGCCATAGTAGAAGTTGTGTGGGGTGTGTCTCAAACTAGTTTAGTAGATAGTGAACTGCCCAGGGAGTCAGACGTGTGACCCAGTGCCAAAATCATTCCGGTTCACTGGAAGTTCAGCTGCCTAGAAAATTCCCACACTGCACTGTAAAAACCAGTGAGCTGCACGGTTATCTCTCCTCACAGACTGGAAACAGCACTGCTACACTTTCATTTCACTTGCACTTGCGAGGTAGAGTAATGCCAAGGATGACAGACCAAATTTAATTTTCAAATGTACTGTTACAGTTTGTCACGGCAATTTACCTCTTGCACTTGACTTCAATGAGGAAAGAGACAGCTCTCGATATAGTATTGTCACACTTTCTTTAATACTCAGAGCATGGCACACTCACACTCGATACAGATATATGAGCTGCTGTAGAGGAGTGAGCCCAGAACAGTGGGGCAAATACTTCTTAATCTGTTTCACACCAACCTCTAGGAATTGTTGTAACTACTCTATGATTGTACCCAAACAGACATGACAGGATCTGTTTCAGAATAAATAGATGCTCTTTGTTTCTCTTTAACACAAGCATTTATACATATTCATACAATAATCTCCCTCACATTTGCCCCCTTTTGATCAGGCGTGTAATTGCTGCAGCGACGTCCCCCCCAAAATATGATACATGGGAATTTGTCCCCCCAAATATTTGTAATTAACACATCAGATTCCCCCAGAAGCTGAAAGAAAGCTAATTTGTTCACTCAATATTCAGTGTTAAACCGACTCCAAAATGCACTGGATGTGTATCATTCACAGAAAACCTGCTCCATTTTGTTTGTTTTCATGTCAACAGCAACAGTGAATAGCAGCTGTGAGCAGGGTACCAAAAGTTTGGGTCCTTCCAGCAGGTCCTGAAGGCTGCCGTTGCTTCAGCCTTAAATGTTTTGAGGCTAGCTGCATATTTCTGGTCCGTATAAATGGTGTTTTAATTTAACAGAGCAAGTCAATTTCAAGTCAATTTTATTTATGCCCAAATGACAACAAAAGTTATCTCATAACACTTTTCATAAAGACCAGATCAACCCAGTACTTTATAAAGACTCAACATTCTCCCATGAGCAAGCACTTGGCAATGGTGTCAAGGAAAAATCCCACTTTGGCGAGAAGAAACCTCCAACAGAACCTGGCTCTACACTGGTGGCCATCTGCCTTGACTGGTTGGGTTGAGAGAGAGAGAGAAAGAGAGAGAGAGAAAGGGAGAGAGATGCACAGCAACAACAATAATAATGACAACAACTATAGTAATAATAGAAATATGACTAATAATAATAATATTAGTAGCATAGGGAGTCAAGTGGGATCACAGCAGCAGGTCCATGACCACGATCCATGGAAACCTGTGAGACGAGAAAGCACAAAACTACAGGGGAGATGCCAAGTTAGTAACATGCATTAATGGGACATGAATGCATACAGATATAGAGGGGGAAGAGGAGAGAGAAGCTCAGTCTATCATGGGGAGTCCCCCGGCAGTCTAAACCTATAGCAGCATAACCAGGGCCTGATCCAAGGCAAGCCTGAGCCAGCCCTGACGATTTATCAAAAAGGAACGTTTTAAGCCTACTTTTAAATGTAGAGAGGGTGTCTGCCTCCTGGACTGAAACTGGAAGATGGTTCCACAGGAGAGGAGCCTGATAGTTGAAGGCTCTGCCTCCCATTCTACTTTTGGAGACTGTAGGAACAACAAGTAAGCCTGCATTCTGGGAGTGCAGTGTTCTAGTGGGATAATAAGGTACTATAGCCTCTTAAAGGTGTGATGGTCCCTGACCATTAAGGGCTTTGTAGGTGAGGAGAAGGATTTTAAAATTCTATTCTGGATTTTACAGGGAGCCACAGAAGCTTAGATGTGAGAAATATGATCTCTTTTCTTAGTTCTTGTCAGTACATGTGCAGCAGCATTCTGGATCAGCTGAAGAGTCTTTAGAGACTTGTTGGGGCAGCCTGATAATAAGGAATTGCAATAATCCAGCCTGGAAGTAACAATTGCATGGACTAGTTTTTCTGCATCTTTTTGAGCCAAGATGTGCCTGATTTTTGCAATGGTATATAGGTGAAAAAAGGGAGTCCCTATGTGGGAGTTCAAGGACATATCCTGATCAGAAATAACTCCCAGATTCCTTATGGTGGTGCTGGAAGACAGGGCAATGATATTTAGAGTAGCTATATGTGTTTATAAGGTGTTTCGGGCTAAGCACAATAACTTTTGTCTGAGTTTAGTAGCAGAAAATTGCAGGTCATACAGGTCTTTATGTCCTTAAGGCACACTTGGAGTTTAGTTAACTGATTGGTTTCATCTGGCTTAATTGATAATATAATTGGGTGTTGTTACAATCCTTCCTCTGTGGTCAGAGGTCACCTGTGCTTAACCTTCTGTTGGGAGAGTTATTATTTCTCCTGTAGAACTGCTTAGCAACCACTGGTTCCCTTTAGGTTTTAGGTAAACCTCAGTGGGAACAGGCCACATCTGCTTCTCATCCTAGGCTATAGATGGGTGTCTGTTGCATCTTATCAACTACCTCTCCTGGTCTGAGCTGGGCGACACTGGTCTCTCACCTTGTCCTTCCGCCAGGGGTGGCACCTTCCTGCAGTGGCAGGCATGGATCCAGCAGCTTCATCCCTCTACCTTGATGGCTGCAGGTGTGGTCAGCAGAATGTGATGTGGTCCTGTCCACCTGGGTTTCCTGGTTGGAGATTGTGCAGATGCCCCTCGTTTGGTTGTGGGAGTGTTGCTTTCACCTGTGTGTGGATATAGCTAAACATTTTGTTCAGTTGCACAGTAACTGCACATCACATCTTCCACTCTTTCTGGGCTCAAAGCTTTGTGTTGTGGGGTTCATTGGTCTGCCCATCATTATTTCAAAAGGTGATAGACCTGTTTTTGCTCACCCCAGGAGTCATTTACAAGCCTTCCTAAGGGGATGTTTGCTTCCTGGGTCTTAGGCAGCTTGTAGTCCCTTCACCAGTTGCGCAGATTTGATCTCTTTGGAGAACAGTCAAAGGAGTGAATGAGATTGGCATCCTGGACGAGCCCCCAAATTGTTGCAGCAATTTACCTCTTGCACTTGACTTCAATGAGGAAAGAGACAATTCTCGATATAGTATTGTCATACTTTCTTTAATACTCAGAGTATGGCACACTCACATTCAATACAGACATACATGCTGCTGTAGAGGGGTGAGCCCATAACAGTGGGGCGAATACTTCTTAATCTGTTTCGGACTAACCTGTAGGAGTTGTTGTGACTACTCTACATGATTTTAACCAAATAGACATGGCAGGATCTGTTTCAGAATAAATAGATGTTCTTTGTTTCTCTTTCCCACAGGAACATATTGTTCCAACACACAAACATGATTTATATGATGATCATAGCATTTTAACCTTCCACAAGTTCACACAAGCATTTGTACATATACATAGATGAAACAGTTTAACTAGTTTATTCATTATTGTTCATAAAATCTTCTGATATTTCTAACTCCAGATGGTATGTTGATATTCAGGGACATTCACCAAAATTTTGGTAGTAGCATGTATTCAGTATGTACCCAGATGACAAACTGATTAGAGAATGTGTTCCAAATAAAGAATATAATACTCTATCATCCAGTATGTATAAGTTATTACTGCACAATGTGATGAACAATACATGAATCTGATAAAACCATGTTGCATTAATAAATCACACCACTTAAATAATTTGACATCATGAATTATTTCATTTATTTAGCTCGATGATGACTCACCGATTGGCAAACATGACAATGCGAACACCATTTACAGTGGCAAGGGCAACAGCATTGTCATCATTTTACAACAACAGTTTTATTTTGGGCACTAAAACTTACAATGAGAGCTAGGGAATTGAATTGGTCTGGGTTGGCAGGTAACAGTGTGACTCAGACAATCAGGCCAGAGATAGTGTTCAGGTCGATGGACTTAAGTGAAAGCCATAAATTAAGAAAAGAATATGTGAATTAACCTGACAGGCAAAGGGGGGAAAGAAGCTATTTCAATGAACCATTACAATTGAATGTCAGTAACAACATGACCCTTATTTCATTAGCACAAAGTTGCATTCACCCCAGCAAAACATAATTAACAGTTTGCCTATGACAGTCTTAAGCAACGGTGAGTACTGAGAAAAAATGAAATTATAAAAGCAATAAACACAGTCAATAGCAATTCAGCTGAAGAAGGCAAAGGGGCAGTGGATAGAGTCACTACAGTTGCTATGCATGTCTCCGTTGATGTAACATCACTACCACGCACAGCCTCAGAATTATGTTGCAGGTCAATGACTCTTCAGTAACCCGATGTGCAATTCTCTGAAACAGCAATGTGAAGGAATGCTTAGTGTCAGTGGAGTAGAAGTAATAAGAGTGGTGAACACAGTGTTGAATACATGCAGGTGCAGTGAGACAAAACATGAGGCAGACAAGGTGACACACAGTTGGCATGTTTATGTTGGACAGCAAGGTGCTGGTCAGCTTAGCTTTAAATGGGACCTATTATGCTCATTTCCAGCTCTATATTTTTCATTCTGGGACTCCACTAGTGAAGCATTGCATGATTCACAGTTTAAAGAACTCCTTATTTATCTTATACTGGCCTTTATGCAGCCCCTCAGTTCAGCCTGTCTGAACAGGCAGTCTTAGCTGTCTCTTTAGGGGGGCACCCTATCGATAAGACCACTCTGTTCTGATTGGCCAGCTTTCCAGAAGCCTGCTGAGGGGCAGCCATATCAGAGTTGTGTTACCACCAATGAAAACATTTGCTGCTTTACTACTTCATATTAAAAGCTTTTAAATGACTAAATAACAGGAATATTTATTCTTAAGAATTTACAGGAAATTAAACGTGTTCCTCACCGAATTAGCATAGCTTCCCTAGTAGCGCTAAAAACTGGTCGTCACATCAACATATTGGGATATTTGGAGCTATTTTTTAAGCGAACCAGTTAGAAAATAATGCAGGGAGGTCTACTACAAGCAGAAACAGCCACAGTGAGATGTTTGATGAAGAGCTATAGATGACCAGCACATCTCCAACAGATAAACAACTTATTTTAGTTTCCCGTGCTGTGTAATGGAAAAACACTCACAGCGTGTCAGCTCAACTCATCATGGCTCAGCGTGACTACCCCCAAAACAATGAAAAAATGCCATAATGTTAGTGGAGTGGAGCAGTGAACTCGTGCACTGTGTGTGGAGCAGATGACCATATAAAGAAATCCATCACAATTCAACGTTAAGTCGCGCTGAAGGTAGAAAAACAACATTGGAAACCAAGCATTCAGAGAAGTCTGAAGCTGGTGTTTTTTGCTCACAGCGATTACTTCTACATACGTTTACCTCATTATTTGACACTTTGGCCATGTTTAATATGAATATTGTAATATTATATATATATGACTAAAAGTGAGGAAAAGCTTAATAGGTCCCCTCTTAGCAATAGTGCTGTATGTAAATCTTGTTGAACCAGAGACGAAGGGGCAGAACCATCATTGCACTGTGCTTCTTGTGGCTTTTGAACACAATGTTCTTCTTTCCTTCCTAGCTCAATAACCTTGATGATATTTATTATGCCTTGTATAAAACAGTAACTATTATAAGAGTACATTACAGATTATTTGTTGAGTGTTAAAGTTCAAACAGTTGAACACTCCCTTTATGTATGCAAATGTATATCTGCGGCATTGACTGTATATAAATACGGGCATATTGAGGTGTGATGTTACCCCTGTTTGGAGCCAGGACTGTACAAATAGGTGGGGTGTTGCCTTTCACATGCTGCAAACCTGGAAACACACCCTGCTACCTCAGTCTGAAACTAATGCTAACTTATGGGGAACACTAAGCACTGCACACTTTTACTTACTTTAGCTAAATTGTGCTAACAGGTCAGGTATCATAATCAGGTAACATTAAAGTTACGGAAATATTGCAACAATAATCTGACACAGAGTGAGTCTCAGAGCCGGGGAGAGCAGCAGGTGAGCAAACTGTCAGTCACAGCTGTTAATCAACACCCACACAGCAGACATCAAAGTCTAAGTCTTCAAATCTTATTAATGGAGCAATAATTTCCGAAATGACCACCAGTGCACTTATTAGAGGATCCGAATTTAGTGCACACAACTGGTGTGCCTGTTGAATCTTAAATCCCTGTGTGCAAGCACACACACACACACACACAAACATACTTAAGCAAAAATGTGCAGAAACTATCTCACAAACCCTCACAGACATATTCACAAATGAAACAATCTGTTCCTGGCTTGTAGATGTATGTGTCAGTTTTCATGAGTCACTCCAACTGACTGCAGAGTTTGGTATTATCTGCATGTATGTATTTCATTAGCTGCTAACTCTGCAGTGAGTGTGCCAGTCAGCCTGTGGCTCTGCAGCAATTTTGAGATGGCAAACTCGTGCCATTTTTTAGATCTCTCCTGAGAAATGGAAACCTCCTTTGACACTATAATGCTAGTAGGGGCTCTGGTTTTTAAAACCTTGTCCTTGCCCATAAAAGTCTTGCTCCAGATTGAATTCTGGTTGTAGCTTCACTGAGTGAATGAGGTGGCAGCTTGCCTGTAAAATTGACTTACCACTAAGTCAGCTTATCACTTTACTTTGAGAGGCATTTACATCTCCTATTCATAACAGACTCATGCTTTATGTTTAATGAAGCATTAATGGGTAATCACCATTCATAAACGCCTCATTGCACTGTATCTTTGTGTCGCGTTTATGTCCTTTAAAAACAATAACCAGCCAGTCAAAGAATGCATGCATCTGTTATTGCTGTAGTCTGGTGCGGCTTAATCAATTACAAAAATGAACAGCACTGATCTAAAGACAGAAGCCAGGCAAAAAAGTGTGCTCAGTTTCTTCATCCAAATGCAGAATTTGGGGCTGAACCATAAAGAGACACTGGACTTAATTTACACAAGAAATGTGACGTCAGATATTTTACAAATATCATTCTGTGTTACATTTTATTATATATATAATTATTATTATTTATTTCAACCTTTATTAACCAAAATTGTTATTTTGCCCTTATCAATACCTATATCAATACCTAATTTAAAAAAAACTAATACATTTTATTATTGTCATGTGATCTTACATAATGTAAATGTACATTTTTCCGTATTTTAAAAGTCAGCATTTTCTCATTATGCAGTAAAATTACTTAACCACTGCAAATTACTGGTGAAGCAATTGAATTGTGGAAAAATGATAAAACTAGTTAAAAATGGGGCACAGTAAAATACAGACACATCAACACTTCATCTATTGTGTACAAAACTTTGCAAGTGGTTCTTTTTCTTTGGTCATGCTGTATGGGATTTAGGCTGCTTTCGACATTTCCCCAAGGACTAAAAACCTTTTGAAGAACTCAGTTCCCCTACCTGCGGTTCCACTGGGGGAACCATGGTCTAAATAAAGCTTAAGGGATATTGATTTACCCCCTTAAGGTGCTGCTCTGGGGGTAGTTCTTTCCAAAAGTCCAGGAATTTTAGGGTTTGCAGATTGGTCAAGCACAGACATCGCAGCTGCTTCAACTTGTAAAAAACAAGGAAGTGCTCTAGTATCGATTTAGGATGAGGGGAGGACATTTCTCTCCATTTGTTAATGTTAAAAGTAAAGTTAGGCTTTATTGTTGGCTCCCTGACTCATTTTAAAAAAGCAAGAGAAAAAGAGTGAGAGATAGTACAAGTGAGCTGATGGCATGAGCAAGCAAGAGAGAGAGAGAGAGTAGTCAAACAAGCTAGAGAGTGAATGACAAGAGGGAGTGGTGGTACACGCCGGTGAATGATAGAAATAAAACGTTATTTATTTCATGGCAGTTATGTTCTAAAGCAGAAATAAATATTCATCAAAGATTCAACAGATGATTTACTGTGGAGACTGACTGACTGACTCTTAGTTTCAGTTTCATTTTCCTCCCCTGCATTTCTCCTTTCCTTTCATTCATTACATCCAACTCATGCAGCAGTAGCCTAAATGCAAAGAACAAGACAAATCTGTCTTGTGTTCTCCTCATATGTGAATACTGCGTTTAAAGCACCACCATTCATTTTTAAATTCCTTATGTGTCTTATTTGCATGATCTGCCTGGTTCCTGAGATGCTGTGGAAACGCAAACAGGATTGCACAACAGAGACTTTTAGTTCCAAGTTTAGTTGCTCAGATTAGCTCCTCTGGTTCCAATGTACCTGGGACTTTTGGTCGAAAGTGAGCTATACCACACATTTTAAGGCCTTTGAGTGCCAATGTGTTAACTCGTTCTGATGGACTCTAGAATCTAAGGCAAGTGTCAATCTGGGCACTGCATAGGAGCCTGGGCCGTCGTCCAGTAAGGTCCCGTTCTTGTTGGTTTGGTGCTATTTAACCGTTCACAAGTACTGCCATGCGGTTCCAGATACTAAGACTACTACGCTACCTCCTGCCTGTCACTTAGGTTGTCAGGTTTGTCATGGATTTACGCTATGTAGTAGTGCACCGAGATTGGAGCAAATCCACCGGCCACTTGCATATTTTACCAGCATTTGGCTGGTACTAATTTTGTGCCCTGATAATAACACCGTAACTTATTATTATTAGTGGAATCAGTATGTGTTAAAGAGGTCTCTTCGCCTCTTAGAAATTTGTTAGTATCTGACAGAGAGCACCAGCACTGTGGGAGGTATGCCCCTTGTAATAGACTTTCCATCGATGCGGTGGCTCCTGCCTGAACAATTCCACCACTGGTCCCTCTCTTGAGGATCATTTTGTTAGCATTTCTAACATTTTCCAACATTAGAGAATTATTAGAAAGCAAGGGGCCTTACAGAAAATGTATTTGAGGAGCCTTGGATAAGTTTTTGTCTTTCAATAGATCAGAGTGATCTACTTAGTTTTATTCAGCACAAAAAGCAAACTACAAAATCTCAAAAGAGTAAAATTTACTAAGCTAAAAATCTCCTCAAAATTGAAAACTCAAAAACTGACTCTTCTTAGAGTTACATCTCCTTCAATACAGCTGCAGTTAAAGGAGGTCTTCACTATTTTTGTCCTATCAGCAATCTATACATGACATACATTTAAATTCAAAACATATCATTGGTTACATGTGAGTGGATAACACCAAAATAGGATATATATATATATATATATATGTATAAAAATACATGAATACCAACAAGAGAGCACCAAAAAAGGCTATTCTAAAAATGCATGAAGCGTGCATGCACAAAGCATGTGACTTTTTTCAGAGAATCTATGCAGCTGCGTCCTAACTAAGCAACAGCTCTAACTGACTGAAGTTAAGAATAGTACATCACACAGGGAAATCTAAGCAACAGTTCTCAACAATATTCACACATATGCTATATCAGCGTTTCAGATCTCAAGCGGCTTTTCAGTCCAAGTAAGCATCCTCTCTGTCCTCTCCCTTTCTCTCCTTTGGTGGACAGAATGTACTCTTGACCCCTGCTCTCCCATAACAACTGCTACCCCAGAAATGTCGTACATTAGATTGTATGTTAAGGTCATTTTTGCCCTAGATACAGATCATAGCATTTGTCATACAACTGGTCACTGGAGTTGTGTGAGCTGCATTCATATGCAGCAACCAAGTAGCAACTACCATGGCTTGAGGCTGAAGCCATACAGACGTACAGACGATCTTAAAGTGCAATGCCACCGACAACACTAAGTCAATATTTCTCAATGAGTCATTATGTTCTCAATCGCCAAATTCAGACCTCTAATAAGTGTGCTGGTCGTCATTTCGGAAATTATTGTTCCAGTAATAGGATTTGAAGACTTATAGTAGCTTTGATGTCTGCCATGTGGGCATTGATTGACAGCTGTGATTGACAGTCACTCAGATGCTGCTCTTCCCAAGTCCAGGACTCGCAATGAATCGGAATATTCTCACAATGTTTTGGTAATTTTAATGCTACTTGATTACAATACCTTACGGTGAGCAGACGTCTCGGTTTGTCTGGGATTGTCCCGGTTTCGAGCTGGGTGTCCTGAGTCCCGACAAATATTTGTAAAACACTAAAATGTCCTGGTTTTCAACATTTACTACCAAATTGTCCCAGTTTTAACCACAGTTATAATAATAATTTTAATATTATACTTGTTTTCAGCACTTATATAGATATTTATCATGTTCTGTCTCACTCATTGGTATTTAACCCAATATAAAAACATAAACAGTTTACCACACGTCTTAATTCAACACTGATTTGCCTGTATGTGTGTCAATGTGTCGTTGTCAAGGTTGTTGCTAGCCTCTGACGCTTGTGGCTCCCTGACAGAACCTATCAGTATGCTAATGGTTAGCTGAGTTATTTTTTAGTTATTTTTATATTATAGCCTATAAAGTTGTTTATAGGCCACAAAGAGATTTGTATCTTGTTTTGTTTAAAAAAAAAAAAAAGCTGGCAGAGAATGTGTCACAGTCAGCCATTTAGCCGTCAGCCTTTTTCATCTGCTGAGGTGCTGTCCTTGGTGTTGAAAGGTGCACTCTATAGGTGTGCTAAGCGCTGAAAATAATTGTCCCCCATCCTGATAAAAAAGCCTATGGTGCGTGCATAAGCACATACATGTGCAAGTGCATGAATGCATGGTACACTTCAGGGTTTGAAAATATGGTCATCCTATTATACCTGCCCTGTCAGCACACTTCAGCTAAAGGAGCTAATGTTAGCCCAAGTGTGCACCGCTCTGTGTTCCCAATAAGCTAATGTTCATTTCTGTCCAAGGTAGTCCATGTTTCCAGAGGAAGGTCCTGGCTCCAAACAGAAAAGATGGAAATAACCATAAGCAGCAACTCTGGGCTTCAAACCGGCTCCAATGGGTGACGTCACATCTCACTACATTCATCTTTATATATAGTCTATGGCAGTAACCCAACCAAGTATTGGCATCTATATTATACACTCTGAGGAAGTGATAACACAAAAATAATAGAGTACATTACCTATACAGGATAATTCTACGTTAATTATTGCACTTATACAATGTCCAATAGGAAAAAAGAAAAAGGCAATGTGTTCAAATGTAATCTATTTTGTTTTCTTCATGTTTGCTTGTTCTCTGTTTAACCCATGGTTAGGATAGTTTCAGTGTGCAAGTTAACTTTTTTTGTGAAGCTCAACTATTGTTGTTATGATTACCTGCAGTATAATAAAGCATTTACAGTAACTGAAAACCATTGTTTGTTGACCTGGAACTATGTTATAAGTATCCTGGTACTGTATGTGGACAGCTGCCAGCCAATGAGAAAGTAGCATTTTTTAAATGGCCATGGTATAACAGACATCTACATTTGGACTGTATGCAACCCACTACAAAGACAGTTGAATATTAAATATTTACAATTCAACTCAGTCATCAAATTCAAGTTTCATGAGCCACTCTGAGTCATTAAAGTGTATTTAGTTCTAATTCCACAGCTCATGAGAGCACACTATACATGATAACGTTTTTTTGTTTTTTTTTTCCTTTATGTGTCACTCAACATTAAATGAGCAAATAGTAGTCCCAGAAGCTTGATGTCGTCAAGGTAGCTTTAAGCTCTGATTGCACACAAGCTTTTATTTCCAGAAGGTATATGAAGCGTTACATGTAGTTGTATAAACATCTCTTGTGCAAAGCTGATGAGGTCTCCGTGGCAGTCATCCGCTGCAGTGAACTGTCTGTCAAGATAATTACTATTCAGATTAGTGGTTGAAAAACAGAAAAACACAACACCTACAATTTTGGCAGAACATATGGAAATGTTTCTCTTGTAGTTATTATTAAAGTTTGTCTGACCACTTATGGCAAACAAACTGTCTAAGTTCTTGTCTGAGATAAAACTTAAGGTTTTATGTTTGCCAAGTCTTACAATGGACACTCTGTCAAGACATATTCATTGAATTTAAAATACTCAGCAGTGGACATATGGTTACCATCTTCTTGTGACATTTGGTATTTTCAAATGTCAGGAAAAGATGGTGTGCAACACACAGCTTGACTCCAAAAAAAAAAAAAAAAAAAAAAAAAAAAAGGATACACTTTAGCAAAATGCAGGACTCAGTGGGCTCAGCTGACACGGTCGCAGTTGAGATGGTCACAGTAAGTGTGTAGCTGTCAGGGCTGATAATAACACCTTTAACAGGATTACCCTCCTCACTTTCCCATGGGGAGCTGACCCTGACCATGACAGCCATCTTTGATAAAACTCTGCCATAGCAGTTAAACCTCAAGAGGGGATGCCAGTACCCCGAGAGTTAACACCAGCCATAACGTTCATAGTTGTTACCATATACACACACACAGAACAGGACTGGAATCTGTTTTATGGTGAATACAAACACCTAAATGCATTAATGTGATGAAAGGCTCTGGGAAAGGCTTTGGGCCGAACCCTCACATGTCTGTGGTCCCATTCATTTCTACCTCAAACTTTAGATTTAAAAGTTGCCCTAGTTTTCTTTTTTTTTTTTTTTTTTTTTTGAAGATAATCAGTTCTGAGGTATTCCCATAAATATAGGTATATCCCATAAATCTTCATAAATGCTTTTTTCACTTCTTTAGCAAAAATAAAGATCACTAGTTTCATAGATAAATGTATCCATGTATCATGTATCTGTAACTTGTAACACAATAGGTACTTTTCCATTCACACATTTCTGTGCACTTTTTGCATTTACACATAAAAATATGGAGTGGAAATGCAAGAAAAGTACAAAAAATCCAAAATATCACAAAAAAGTTTTCACATGCAATACAAGCTAATCAAATCAGATTTTGTTTTCAAAAATAACAATGACTGGACCTCTCCTTTTCCCACCACAGGCAAAGCATCCATGGTATGCTATTGCTTCCTGTTGCATGCCTGCACTCCAACAGAGAGTCCAAAAAGTAAAGATAAAAGGAGCAGAGGCCTCAAGAATATATACACAATTGCACTTACAGGGATAAATAAAGTTGTATTGAATTGAAAATTGTATTGAAGTAACAGCACCCTAACAGCAAAGTCCAAAGGATTGAGTCAGGTATACTGGAAAGAGCGGGGGACCTACGTAATAACAGCAATATTGACATGTTCTGTATATTTGTGTGTCATGTCCTGTTTATATCATGCATATTTGCAAAACAGTAGTTAAACGAAACATGTACTGATTCATGTTTTGTGGATTTTGTGGAAATTTACACAAAACTTTTACCATATTTGGATGAAAACCCACTTCATGTAGTGATGTCTGTGACATTGTGTTAAATATCTGACAAAAATTTCAAGGATCTTGAATTTACAGCACATTGCATGTAAAGAATTTCAGACCTTACAATCCTTACAAAACTTATAGACCTTACAAAGAGAAACGTGGACCAGAGGCTCATCTTGCAGGGTATCAAGGTCTGCCCTGCTACATTGTACGGTGTCCTCCTGAATCTTATTATCATGCTAATGAAGTGGGATACAAAATCCTTAAAGGGTTTTTGAATAAAAGCGGAAATTGCCAAAAAAAACATCCTTTTGTCAGGAGACTTGCGCTAGCATTCCAAGGCTGCTGTTTCTGTTTCTCAAGGACAACTTCCAAACTGTTGTCAGCCTGAGCTCCTGTTTTAATGAGATCAACTGCTTACCTCAGCAGTTGCCATGGCGATACAGTAAAAAGAAAAGGTTATATGAGAGCAGTTATGTGGCTTCAGTTAAACCACTGAACCAAGGCTGGAATGTCACATTTAAAAGGCCTCATCTTCTTCCCCTCCTCTTTTTAACACACCTTTCCCTTTTCAATGCTAATCACCAGAAATAAATCACACCCACCCTCTCATTCAACTACAATGACTTATGGGACAGGTCGTTTTGATTTGCAGTGGCTGCAAAACAAAGATGTGTGGAAAACAGGATAATCTGAATGACAAGGGTGGTTGGCAGAAAAAATGAATGCGTCAAAGTAGGATTTGTGTTCTTCAATGTACAGGATGTCTCGATCTATCGATTTTCCCACTGTGGGATGTTTGGAGGTGGAGGATCAGCAGGACAATTCAGCAAAGTGCCAATGTTTGGCACACCAGTAAAAGAACGGGGGCAGGGCTATTCATCTATTTGTATGAGAGTAGAGGGAATATCTTACCCAACAATACTCAAGAGGAGGAAGGTTTCCGCTGCCCGCTCTTGAACCAGAACAATCCTGGTCCGCCCTCACTCTGCAGCCAAGCAAACATCTACTCAGCAGAGAATAGAACTCCCACTGTTTCATGCACAGCAAAACTATCTCTTATCCAAAGTCTGTAATTTACAGAATATGTCAAAACTGCAGAACAATTTCCATTTTGTGTGCCACAATGAAACACAAGAAAAAAAGGAAAAGGATCATTTGCTTGCACAATAAATTGATCCCACAACTCAGAGAGCATCTAAGGGGCAAGGGGAAACCAATTTTCCACCCCTAGAAAGGAATTTTGACCCAGATGCTCACTTGTGATTTGTCTCTATTAAGAGACTGAGGGATTTATGAGAGGAATATTGAGTTTGTGCACAGACTACTACTTCTGCTGGCCATTTTATATGTCCCACATGAGAGCAGAGGAAGGAAGTGGAGCACTTTGTCTTCAACATCTGCAAGTCTGTGAAGTCTGTGCTTACGAGGATTGGAAAAAAGAGCCCACACGTGCAGCACACAGTTGTACACATGGGCACGATTGCATGGTGTTTCATTCCCCCCTCCCTGAGGACACTTTAACATGTTTGTGCGCCACGCTAATTTTTCAGGCTTTGTGTGTTAAAAGAGGTCAGGATTAAAATACTGTAAATAAAAAAAAAAGAAAATGACCCATTATGATGAGACATTACTGCCATGGACTGGAAGTGCCCCCTCATCAGAGGATAAACTGTGCTTATACTATCCAAAGACCAATTTAAACCCACTAAAGCCTGTTTAGACACAGCAGAGATTTAAACTAAAATGTCATCTGGGAATTTTTTTTTAATCAGAGCCACAGGTGCTTTTATTACTTGTGATATCTACTGGTAACATACTGGCTTATTCATTTATTTAATCCAAAAACATTAAGCTGTATTTCCTTTGGAACAAAGCAAGAACTACAAGTGAGTGATTACAATCATGAGCACGCCTTAATGACTATGCACTACGAGATACTTTTCCACTGGACTTCAAAGTTAAATTGTAGCATTTTGATCAAGAGAATTATCCACTAATCTCCTGTCTGGGTGTGGAAGAATAGTCAAACACAGATCACTTTAGGAACATTGAAATTATGGTCATGGTTGCTGCTGATGATTGTATGGCTCTTCAACCCAAAATTCATAGACTTAACTCAATATTCTACCAATCTTGGAAAAAGCGGACCATTAGCGATCACAATCAGAGTTGCAGTTGGAGTAATTCAAATGATTTCATAACAAATCAGATAACCAGTGGTCTGCAATGGACTTTATTGGGAGAATAATCATTTGAAAACACACTCCTCTGCTCACCTATAAACTCTATGTCTCTGTGAGCAGGTAAGTTTCTACAAAAGGTCTGTGTACAAAGCATCCCAGCAAAATACTGCATAGAAGGGAAGAAATTCCTGGGCTGCCTGAATACCAAGCAGTATGGCACCCCCCTCTTGTATGAATACTGCTCAGACAGAGTGGATAGAGGAATGTGAGATATGTTTGAGTTCTTATGAGTTTCTCTATTCAACTTTTCAAAGCAGTGTCCAAGACAGGGATTTTTTTTTTTCTATTATTATCTAAAATCCTCCCTGAATGAAAGAATGAGCAGAATCTCAGGTGGCTTTTGCTTGAGAACACAGAGGGATTCCAAGTTGAATGTTTGACTACTGAAGTTCTCTTATTATTGAAAATAAAATTTTGACATCTTTACATACATAAAATTAGCCAATTATGTTGAAGGGAAACAAATTCTAATTATTTTAAGTGGTACATTTAAAAAAATCTTCACTCGAAATCTAAGTTTTAAAAAAATCCATCACTAGTCGATCCATCACATCTCTCAGCCTTGACTAGCTCCCTCACAAGAGTAAAAAGTGGGAAATATGGAAAGTTATAGTACCGTGGTACTTGTACTGAAACCGAGCTTTGACAATAAAACTTAAGCAATATGAGAGACAGGGTGACAAGGACTATATTTTATTTGGAGGTTAAATGTTTTTAACTTCAGCAGACGGTTGATTTTTATTTTACAGATTCATTATAGCATAAGTCCTGACCTTCTCAGTGATTTGTTATTATGGGAATTTAAATATGCAAAAGAGGGGACAACTGCCATTGTCAAGGAGACCAATAAAAATCATTGGTGAGCAGCCGACTCAACAGACATTTTTACATGACAAATCACAAAGAGAGCAAAATGTATCTTGGTGAATCTGGATCTCCTGAACATCCTTCACTCTGATCAGAGATACAGGTTTCCAAAATTAGGTGTAACAGGTTCAAATTTGCAAAGAACACGCTTAATTCAAATATACCATAAACTGCCTCTCAGTTCCCCATACAGCCTAGTAAATAATGTAATTCTTATTTGTTGCAGTTTTTTTAAAACTTTAACGACTATTGTATTATGTTTTCGTCTTACTGGTAAATTGTTTCTTTTGAACACCATAAGGAATACCTAACTCTCAGATCATGCCAATTTTCAGTCTTCAAACTCCATTCAGCAGGTCATTTATAGTTTGTTGTGCAGAGTTAATCCCAAATCACATCTAAAAAACTTTGAAAGTTTGACTAAAATATTTGTGCATACTCTAGGTATTAGGCATGAAAAACTTACAGCTATCCCCTATTTTTTTTCATTAACATTGAATGTAATGTGAACGCCCTCTGTGCCTGGATGACGACACTTAATTCATCAGTTTTTAATCAGAATTGTTTGGAAGACAATCACTTCGTGGCTCAATCACAACCCCTTCACCCTGCCCTGTCTCACAGTCTGCTGTCTTTTCTCTCATTCTCTGTATGCTACCACATCAACACTGACCAGCATTGTGTGTCTCTTTATATCGGATAACAGTGCAAGGTAATGTAGGCAGATTGAACAAGAGTAAGATTTCTCCCTCAGAAGAGGAGGCTTTTTGTCTTCTTTCTTAATCTTTCTCCTAGAGTCATGCCCCAGCCTTCTTGGCTTACTTCATTAGTCATGCAGACGTACGGTGGAGGAGAATGGTGGAGCCTTTCATTGACTTTCCCTGCAGTCAGACACACAGGGGTTGTATGAGTGTGGGGAAACTGTTGAACTTGCTCTAGCAACCTGTACTTGATTCCTGTTTGCTGTGCATTGATGTTATCCTGTCTATCGATGATGTTTCAGGAAACTCGCTCATGGCAACAAACTCTACAAGATACTCCACTGGGGAATATCCTTTGCTTAAAACATGTGTTATGTTTCTATCGGCACTTTTAAAGATTAAATCAACGTCCAGACAAAAAAGATATTCTTTCTTAACTTCCATTGCCAGGGAAATTGACGCTACCTGAGGGGAAGAAAAAACTCTCATGTCCACCTTTCTCCTTCACTAAACTGTTTTTAATACCTCTCGAACTATGCCCTCTTCCATTGAACATAAACTCTAGTTTTACTTGACTAAGCACTGAAACGCATTTGGGACTGGTTATGCTGTAACACAAATCTAGACCCTTTGGTCATAGATACCGCACTTATCTTTTTGCCCTGGTATTGACTGAGTTGACTGTACTTGAGTTGAAAGTCACAAAGTTTTAAATGTCCTTTGATTCACCTCAAAAAGCACAACCTGGAATATTTTGTATTTCAGTGTTACTGTTATCTTTTAAATTGTTGAATTTAAATTAGTAATCCGGTTACAACCTCTAACAACTGCATGTACGAACACAACGTTTCATTCAGATGGTTGGTCTTGCTTATGGTTTAGATACATCTCCTTACTGTATGTTCAAATTAGTGTACAAGTCACACCGAGTAGCCAGTGCCCAGGAGTGACAGGAGTGACATTTTCAGTCCTGTCCCAAACTGTCATTCTCTCTTAGGTTAAGAGGGTACAGAAGGTCAAACTGCCACTACCATTAGATTCAAAGTGTCACTATGAAGGAAAAAATACCTGCTACATGCTGACTGGTAAAAGGCGATATATGAGAGTTGCTTCATGTTAGATATGAGGATTTTGTACTTTTCCCTTGGGAAAGCATTAACTTGGTGATCCAGATGATCACTCAAGCTTTTCTGCATCCTGGGAAAGGCAACGCCTGGACTCAGATTAGACCTTGAACAAGGCAGGCGTGAAGACAGCCAAGTCAGGCCTGTCAGTTTCCCTTGGCAGGATTATCTTTAGGGATGTTTTCACTTGGTTATGCTTGGAAAAAAGCACAACAGCAAAATTAATCTTGCAAAGAATGCATATTGTAACATTTAGTAGGGACCGGAGGCGACCCCAAGACTTCAGCTTGCATGCTACTAAAGCAAATACACTTCCCCTGTGCCAACAAGGGTATCCTATTTGTTGGGTGTCCTGTTCAGTTTTTGGTAGCTTGGTGGTCCTGCAGGTTGTTACAGGTTGTAACAATGATATCCCTCTTGGCACTGTTGTAGTATTGCTGCTTGAGGAGCAGGAAGTCCTGGATTTCCACCTTGACCCTGCCGGACATTACACTATTGTCACAAGCTAAAGGCTATTGAAGAAGTGAAGAAAGTGAAGAAGTGTATGAGCACAGAAAAGGTAAAGTGAAATATGCCGTAGTTGAACATATGACTCACTCTCCTGTTTGGTAGGAATACTGGAGCAACCTTGGAAAGGCTTCATCAGTGGTGCCGAGGGACGATGCGAAAATAGCTAATGGGTTTGTGAACTAATGGGTTTATTTTTGGGTTCCTGATAGATACCACAATGTATCGCTGACTCAGGTTGTAAAAGCAGTGGTAGTACAGGTTAAGCAGTAGTTGTTCTCCAAGCAAGCATGTTCTGCTACCTAGTTACATAATCATATAATAAAACTTGATCAGCCTTGGTAATACGTATCAGTTTAATTTCATGTTATTTATTATCGTTCATTATTTTCATTTATTGGTTTTTAAAATTGCATTTTTTGTTCATTTTTGACTGCATTTTTGAAAATTTTGTGCCATTTTGCTGCATGGTTGAAAAACAAGCCAATTGTTGATTTGTGACCAAAAAGTAGCACTGCATTTGCTTTGATCTTTACTGTGGAAGCCAAAAGCCTGATAATCGAAATGAGTCGCCATGCCGCTTCACTTTATTATTCAGTCTGACATCATGTTCAAGTTCACTGATTTCTGCTCAGGAAGGACGTTATGGTTGTGGAAGTTGCAGTAACATTTGCAAGGAGAAATTAGCATGAAACTGAAATATGAAATATTTTTCACAATGATCAAGGAAAAATGCTAATTTAAGAGTTACAGTATGATCTTTCTCAGCTAACATTGAACAACCTTTGCAGCTGTATCAATATATGTCATTTTTGTGGTGATTTCTCTGATTCTATTTTTTAATGGATGTGGCCATTTTTTTGGCTCTGGCTTTGAAAGTTGTTGTCACTATTCTTTATCCTGCCTACAAAGCTGTAATTGGTTTGGTCATTTCTTAAAGTGGGCAACTGACGTCAATGACCACTTTGTTGAAAACGAGGTGAGGCTGAGGTGTGGACAGCAATTCCAAGGTCTGGAACCAGCAGATAAACATTTTTCTTTTCTTTTCCTCTTCCTTTATTTTTTTTCACAGGACACACATTTTGGTTAAAAATAACTCCAGGTTACTGCCATAATAATAATTGACCTACAATACAGATTTGAATATAATAAAACTAATTACTAGACATGAGAAGGTTTCCCCGACTATCTGCATTGGCCATTGTACACTAAAGTAACTGGGCAATGAAATAATAACTGTAAAGGAGAGGTGGGCATGGTTTTGTGGACATTTGTGGAAATTTAAGCATATTTCTTGTTAAAAGTTATTGAATGTAACTTCATCTCAACTCCCATGCCCCTGCTGTGTAAGTTGTTATATTAAAATTTACTTATTTTCCCATAGCAATAAACAAGAGGATAAATTGTAAGTCAACTAATATCAAATTGCAGAGAGTTGGACAGCTCCGTTGAGAATCAATTGATAAAGAAAAAAGGAGGATTTGACAGTACCCAACAGAGTGAATGGTTACGGCAGAATCGAGGATGATTTTCTGGGTATTAGGGCACATTTTCTAGTTCAAAACCATAGTGTTAGCTTCTCATACATCTCCCAAGCTGCACATAGATTACATTTTGATGAAATTTGCTGTCTTGCTTTTTATAGGAGTGAACTTTTTTTTTCAATCGTAAATATAGAGTAGGATTGGAATAACACTGTAACTGAATGATGGAATTGAGTAGTTTTCCTGTTAAAGCAAAAGCTAAAATTGATAAGATAGATATCAAAAATAATATCAGATTGAATGTTTTTCTTACCCAGGTCACAAACTGTTCTGAATGTGTGTTGAGTACCTGTTGCACATTGTGTTATAGCAATCTCAGCATTTCAAAGACATGAAACCTTGGTTTTGGGCTGACAGAAAAAGGTACTGCAGAACACAGTGTACAGTATTAAACTATATTTGTCCTGTTGGACTGTTTACATTATGTAACAGTGTCAGATTAAGAATGGATCAACCTTTACGATGTCGGTCGATTTTAATGACAGCCTTAATTAACACTGTCTGTCACAATCTCTACTGCATTATCTTCACATTGCCTCTTGTCTCTCCCAATCAACTGCTGTTATATGCTTCATTATCACCTCAGTACACACATATATACACACACACACTGTTACATGAACATGTGGTTCAGTGTGCTGCCATGTTAGGAGTCGTTCAAATAAACTTCAATCCTTCCTTATACTTGTAGAAAGTGTTCCAGACTACAATGTACTGTCAGAGCCAGAGATTTTACAGACAGCTTTCAATATAATCCACCCACAATAATGATAATGAGCAATGAAAACCACAAGTCTCATTTTTGATGAAGTGAGAATGGTGATTCTTGCAGATGAACTTCACAAAACCCTAATTTGAAAATAACCTTGTTGCACTTTTCCTTTTCAGTTCTGCTTGCACAATACAGTTTGTGACACCTACTGCTCTGTGGTACAGAATAAGATGATGTGTGATCTTCTTGTCTGCACTCTCAAATGTCAGTCTTGGTTAAAGTTAACATAAGATCACTAGTTTTCAAGTAAAATTGTCTGTAGAGTACTGTTTTTCTGAACAGCTGAAGCACTAGTTTTGGCAAAATCAAATGTAAAATGTACCATTTTATTAGCTTGTTAACCCTGGTTCTGTCTTTTATAGTTTACATTCCTGCCTGTTTCTGATTATCATGTCAAGTGAGTCTTCACTGTCTGCAACTATGCCAATCCATTCTGCAAAACGATCAACTGAACAGGGAATTTATAAGCTCCGAGTAATATGACACACACTTACTGCTGGTTGAGTGATTTTATTTGGTGTTTAGTTAAGCATTTAGATAATTCAAGTAAGTTGACTGCAGGTTTAGTAGTGGATTGCCATATGACATATCTGACAGCCACTGTTTTAAAGCTGCATGGAAAACCCTGAACTGCAGAACTCTGTAGTTTATCAGAGGAGGTAATGGCACATGCCTCTTCTGCTTGTTTTTTTGGAGAAAACAAGTTAACTGCTAAGAAGCTTAAGAGGTCACATGATTCAGTTCCAACTTCTAAATGCTGAAAGCAGCAACTGGCGAACCAGTCTAAGTCTGCTGGTGGAGGGCTCACAGTTTGCAGTATCAGAGGATGCCAGCTATTCTGTTTTGTGTTTTTCATGTCAAAATTAACTGGCATCTCTCCCCGCCTCCTAACCCTGTCTCCAAAAAATATGTTTTTACATTCCTAAGAAACAGCAAATACATAAATGCATGCCTGGATTACAATCTTTTAATCATCATAGTTGTGAGACTTTTTTTAATTAACGTATCTGCAAATTCTCAAAATGTTCATATTGAATGCATGTTCACTTAGGTACAATCTATGTCATTTGTTTTCACTACTGACACTTTTAGCAACGAAATCACAATCAACATTTTATGCTATGTTCAGGCAGCTCAGTTCATTTGGTTGAGGTGGATCTTGGTCTTGGTAACATGTAAGAAGTTAAAGGTGACAGAAGTCAACAGGATTTAACTATACCTTAATATACCTATACCTAAACCTGAATCCCAGTCTCCTGTGTTCACAGCAGGCAAAGATAGGCAAAGCATATTTCAAGGTATGGTAAGGTAAGTAAGTACCAAACTGTCCGAGTGCTGTTTGCGCTTGTCATTGCGCCACCACAAAAATAGAGCCCAAAAAGTCACTTGTTATTGGGTGTGCTTTTATCCACACAAAGATCTACTCTCAAGTCACTACTTCTTTTACTCAAGTAATGTAGATTCTAACTGGGTTAGAATAACCCAGTGCCCTGTTTTAAGAAACACATTTAGAGAGTAAAGTGGGTAATTTTGCTGAGAAAAAAACAAATTTATCTTTACCTAACTTGTCATTGTAGAACACTGATTCAGTGCACTGTCAAGACTTGTTCCAGGTTTTGTTCAGCAAAGTAATCCAAATAACTCACTAAATGTTCTTCTTGGAATAGGCCTCAAGTCACATCAGGATCGGACACCTTAAGAATTTTTTTACATATAAACCAGTGAACCTCATATGCTGGTGAAGCAAGAAGTATTGCAAAGCAGCACAGTGAACGATGCAGATTATGTCAAAATAAATTAAGACTCTTGATGTGAAGACTTTTGATGGATCCCATTCCAACTTCATCTGTCAAAGGATCATAAGCCATTTGAATTTTAGACAAACATTGATTAATGGTGACATCAAACTGTGGCTTTGATGCTGACATCATGTCAGTGGGCACAATATTTTCAAAATGCTGACCACCACTTTGTTCAGCTAAAAAGCAAGTGAACGGTTTGAGTACAAACTGACAGACGTGGAAGTATACTCTAAACCAATCAGATTTTTCACCAAAAAGTAGCAATGTATTTGGCTTTGAGCTCCACTGTGGTAGCCAATGTCTCCAAAGGAATTTATTGTGTTTGCAGGATATATATATTTGGTTTAATTGGCCCAGAGCCAGTTGGAGCTAAGCTTTGTCTCCCATTTTTTTTAGCAACTGACAGAGCAACGTGACAAATGAGAACATACGGTCAAGGATGGCCTTATCTCTGCTCTCCTTTATGCAATGCTACTCCTTCTGCCCCAGACTCACCTCAACGTCTGCCCAGGGCATATAAATTGCTGCCCAATGATGTCGGGCTTCCACTTCAACCTCTCTCTACAGCCCTCATCTGATGATATTGACCTGGAGGTGGAAAGTGAGACACATTCTGCTCTTCCACATGGTGCCCCATTTTTTGCTGGAAGAACCTCCCGGTGGTCATTAGACAGCAGCAGATGTCATTGGCCTCTGGTGGCGTGCACAGACTCTCTAAGGAGCAAGGACAAGGGCGAAAAGGAAGAGCGCTTCTTTTTCGTGTAGGATTAGGGTAATATTTAAGGTCACGAGTGGGGCACTTGGGCCACCTGGGGGCATTTGAGGAACAAGAAATGCACTTTAGGATTTTAGGGGAACAATGAAGTATGGGAATGATGGAAATATCTCATTAGGCCCAGACATATCCTCATGAAAATGGCACTGAGGGCAAAAAGTAAACTGTTGGCCACTTCCTTTCAAACTACCTTTGTACATGTTGCACTTTTTTATAACCTGTAATGTAATTTGTTGGAATAACTACAATCATTAATCATTCAGGCTTAGTTTTGGCTTCACAGCCAGGAGGTTCTGGGTTGATATCTTCTACCTTGAACTTTTCTATGGGGAGTTTGCTCTGTTCTCTTTGTGTTGGCTTCCTCCTACAGTCCGATGGACACTGTCCTCAGCAGCATCAGTCATTTCAGCAAATGCACAATAACAGAATATGTTTGTGTTCAAGTGACAAAAGCCTCTAGCAGCTGTAGGAATTATGACTATTGTCTGTAGGGTATAAATGAGTAATAGTATGATATTACAAAGCCACAAAGTCCACTGAGGGAGGTCAGATGTATCTCCATTGTGCAGATGGATGGGTCAAATGCAAGACTTTTATACGAGAGATCACTATTAAAATTAAAAGAGTATATTGTTATGAATACATATACCAACATATTCTGACCAGTCACTGTGACTATTTTAACAGTAACATGAGGACTGAGTGAATGATTAGTTATTTTATAAAACTGGTCAGATATTTGCTAAAATGCAGACTCAAGGTGATCACAAGCAGCAGATCCCAATGTACACAACACAACATACCCCCACTTCTGGTGTAGACAGGAAGTTAAAAGACAAAATTACAGAATCAGAGCACGTCCTTTTTGCTGAAATGCCTAAGGTCAATAGGAAATTAATGGATGTTTTTTTTTTTTTTTTAATGTTTTTTTACATGTGTATTATTTACTCTAGATTTTGTTACTGCATTATTAAGCCTTAGCTTAGGGTTAAGCTCTGTATTTAAAGTGTAACTTTATTTTTCTGTACTACAAGTAATCATCCATAACTCTGTCAAACAGAAATGCCTAAATCTGACCTTGTGATTGTGTTTTACTTTTAAAAGCAGTCTATCCACAGCTTTACTCATTGCAGTACAGTAAGAAGACTTGGTTTCACGGTATTGAAGCTGTGTGTAAAAAAACTCAACCCAAATAAGACCTTTGCACAGCCATGACTTAGTACAGCTCTGAATTAAAATCCTTTTCTGACGGTGACATTACAGGTTTTATCAATATTTTCTCAATTTCTTTTTCGCATTCTCTTTCTCTCCAAGTTGTAACACATGCTGGCTCTCAAGGCCAATCACATTGAAGTGGTGCTTAACAGAGGACACCATCCTTCAGTCAACGTGTCTCTCATATATAGACCAATATGCAGGTGTTAGTGGGGTTAAAGAGAGTCAAAGCAGGTCATTAATGAAGGAAAGGGAGAAAAGAAAAGAGTGCTGGAGGGAAAGAGCTGAGAGGGAGAGAGGATGGATGGCCTATATTTGAGCCATGATTCTTCTTTCACCGTAGCAGGTCCACTGAAAATGAAAGGGAGAAAAAGAAGGAGTAAATATAAGGAGAAAAATGAGACACTGAAAGGGAGAAAGACGTAAAAGCTGGCAGGGGAAGATTGAAGGCCAAGGGGATGAAGGCCTCTAAGAATGAAAAAAGAGTGAGATGGCATTGCCTATAGAGGGTTTCACTGCATTAGTAATTGAACAGAAATGTAGAAGACTAAGATTTGTGAGAAGAAGAGAGTGATTGAAGATTAACATTTTATAGCAGAGGCAGGGACTTCTCTGACCATTCAAATCAAATGTCAATTTCTGAAGTTGTTTTGATCCCAATACCAACAGTATGTGGTTAATTTAAATGATTTTGCATATTTTATGTGAAGCGTTGCTTCCACTCCGTTTGTACTTGTATTTGTTGAAAATAATTTACATACTGGAGCTGATGTTGTTTTGCTGTTAGACATTGGTTCCCTGTTTCAGCAGATCATATTTGTCCATGTAATATGAAAGATAATACAATCCGTGGATACTCTGAAGTCTGGCTGGACATCCCTGCTGCTTTATGTCTTTTTAATGAGAGGTCAAAGGACAATAAAAATATATTTGACACCAAAACACTGACAATAGGAAATATTTAAGGATTATATGTTTTTGGAGAATCAGAGTATGTCCCGTATATTGATGTGTTTAATTAACTTCTTCCCCAGATCTAAGACAGCAGCTGCTGATATGATATGTCTTTGTTCATTTGTGGAGAAAAAACATGTTTTAAACTAGATCTTGTAATTGTTGTGGATTTGGATGTGAAAATCCACATATACTTGCACTGAAATACTGCTAAGTCAAATTATGTACTAAAGTAAATCCAGAGATGTCAATTGGAAACTTATTTTGCCCTGACAAGATGAGGAGAAAGACAAAAATAGAAAGGAAACAATTTAAAAATATACCCACATGATTGTGTTGGAGCTCTGTGTATTAGTCATGGAGATGAGATACTGATTGTTCTCAGACGATTGAGGTAATTGTCTCTTCCTGACTTTGGCAGAGCTAATTTGCCAGATAATTTGAAGAGGGCAGAATGAATTGCACGTACTCTGTCAGGTCAGCAGTTCACTGGGTTAATGATGGCGATGACTGCGACCTTGTGAGGATAGAGTGAGAAGGGAAAGAGAACTCAAGACACACGGTTTAAACTCATGGAAAAAGGGGACGTATTTACATTTTATTTTACAAGCAAAGCAAGCTTTTGTGTGGAATTCATGCATGATCATAACTTCTTGTTTTGTGTGTGTAAATAGGTACATACTGTAATACTGGTACATACTGCCTCTGGGAAGAAATCATATACTAGCACTCTAAAGTCTAACACTAACAAAAGCCCTCTCTTTCTCCTGCAGACTTCGTTTTATATGCCAGCAGACTAACTGCCAGAGATAAGAATAGAAAGATTACAACCTTAAACTACTTACTTGACTAATGAGTGACAATATATAGCTTGCTTTAAGCAGTGCAGGTGGTGACTGACTGACACATTTGTCTCTGTGGTGTTAACAAAGCTGTATGCACTCATCTCGCTACTGAGACCGTTCAGTATAGAGATGGGAATTACAGCTATTTGAAGGGAGCTGGATCTTATGGCACCGTTCCTCTCTGAGAGCCGTTTTTTCTTTTTTTTTGAGGGGGCGGGGGTTACTAGGTTTATCTGCAAGATAATCACTAGGATAATGATAGGGTAAAATTTGGATCAGATTCAAACTTAGACATCCCACCAATGTAATTTCATTTTGCATGTGTGGACTAGGTGTAGCAGCACCTAATTACTCATATTGCAGACCTGATGTCAATGATCTGCAGTGAAAACATTACACAAGGTGACACCATATCCCTCTGCTTTATCGGTAAATTTACTTCTTTGATTGAGAGCACCGGGAGAATTCCTGGTGCCTGGCAAGCTGATTGGCCTGGAGTGTCAGGCCAATCTGTTAAAAATGCTATATGAAATGGGCAAATCACATATACAGGAGCGGCTCATAGAGCTGACTCGCTTGCGACCGACACATCACTAGTTCAGTACTAAAAAGTTTTATACTCGATTCAACTCAACTGCTGGTACCAGTTCTCTTACAGACTGCCCTTGAAATATCCAGTACATGCTGTTCTACTGCTCATATGCTGAAGAATACCAAACACCACTTGGAGCTTGCTCTGGGGCTCACCAGATTCGTTCATGTAAAAGAGTGAGACACTGTTAGCCTGGAGACAAAAGACTCAATGCTTGTTAGCCTGTTAGCTTGTTAGCCTGTGGATACTTTGCTGCTTTCGGACTCTGGAGATACTGTCTGCTGCAGGATGGTTGATACAATAGTTAGGCTACTTTAGTGGCTGTCAATAATTGTTTTGCATGTTGATTGAAATGTCTTCATTTTCACAAGGTCTTTTCATATTTTGTCACGATACAAGTACAAGTTGGTGTTTTTCTTTATTTACTGTAAAAATCATACACAAGTAGCATCAACACAAATATCACTGTAAGTAAATATGAAAAAAAAAACATTGATTTAATAAAATATCAGCCGTACATGTTAGCATACAGTCTAATATTTTGGGAGGATAATAAAGGATAAATGCATTTACTACTACTTGATACACACACATTTGGTCCTGAAATATTTTGGCCTAAGAGGAGTGCAACACCCAGTACTGGAAAACTCAAAATACTCAATACATTTAGAAGTCCGTACTCGAGTGTACTGAGACAACTGAAACACTCGAACTTCCCAGCACTACTACAGATTTAATGTAGACATGCACCTGTTTTATCAGCCAGAGTCAGGACAACGAAGATTTGCTCAAATTAAATTCAGGTGTTGAGCATGGATACAGTGGTCATGGTCTGATGATCTCTCTACAAAAGGAAGTGATTAAATGTCGTGGAAGATTTGAAATAACTTTATGTGGCTGTGGTTTTGTTCTCTCTCAGCTCCTCCTATCAGTTGCTCTCTCTGCAATTCACTGTAAATATACAGAAAATTGTGTTATTAGAAATTTAGACATTATATTTACTGTGTAGATTACTGTGCTGATTCTTCCACATCTGGATAATTTGAAGAGTTTTTGTGTACTGAAAAAAAAATATCCTGGGAGAGTTAAATGCTAAATGTCTTTCACTGATCTGAATCAGTAGGCGTATGTGTAAAGGTCTGTATGTCCAATTTCTGATGTTCACTGTGACAAAAGCTGATAATGTGTAAAGACAGAAGGCAATTTGAGGATAATGGTCTGATTTTTCGTCACATTTTAATTTCTTAACTAAATCTTCCAATTATCATATTAGAAACTTCTGCAGTCTGTTATTTCAAGCAGATGAGAAAAAAAAAAATCTGAATGCCGCAGCTTTAATCTTTCACAGGACCAAGAAAAGAGAGCATGTTCCTCTTATATTTATACATTTGCCAAAGCTTCCAAGGATTCCTATGAAACAGGATTAATCTTAAAATATTAATGATCCCTTTTAAGCGCAGCATGAGCCTGGTCCCTGACTAGGTAAATGATCTTTTAACCCTCTTTGTACCAGGCAGCTGCCCATGATGCTGGGAACAGGGTCAGTGTGGCTTAGTTTCAAGCTCAGGACAGAGGCTTAATTTTCAGAATTCCCAGCCTTTAGATGAGCCTAACATAAAACTTCACACTTGCCCTTCCTGTAAACTTCACGAAAAGTACAGAGGAGGTCACTGGGTTCCTTAAACTAATTCAAATAATAATTTGCAACACCAGGTGCAAAAATGCTAATGGGAGAGTCAGGGAGATGTCAATCTAATAGTGCAAACCCACACACTCAGAATAAGAATAAGTGAAATTACATTAGTGGGTGAACCTAACCCAACCTCTCATGGAATGGCATATAATTAGCATGGCACTTTAAGGACATTTCGCCTGTCATGTCTACACGTCATTTAACGCCGTTGGTTAGGTTTAAGCACAAAAACACTTAGTTAGGGTTAGGGAAAGATCATGGGTTTGGGTTAAAATGATTAGTAGAATGCTGTAAAAATGGCTCAACGTGATGGTTAAAATGTACAGTTTAAATAGCAGTATAATTGCGAAAGTGACCTTAAATTGTCCGGTTTAACGGCAGTACAATGCCCAACATGAAGGTAAAAATGTCCAATTGGCGGTGTCGAGCAGGGCTCTTCTGCTGCTTTAGCAATATTAGCAGCTTTTTGCCAGCTAACAATCTAGCCTTCCACCTAAGCCCTCTCCTCCCAATAAGCCAAAATCATCTTATAAAAGAAAATAAAGTCACACTATATTGACGTCATCTGAAATATAAACTGAACTGAACCAGCAGTCAAAAGGTCCTCAACAGTGAGTGTCTAAATGATTCAAAATTAAAATGAACAAAAAAAAAAAATCAAACTGTTACCTCTGTTATTTTGTGCCATAACACAACAGACTATGACTGTAATACATAACTGGTGATACTCAGATTAAATAGTGCATGTCTCCAAGAACTGCAACTCTGTTCAGCCAATTGACTGACATAACCATAGAATTACTTCAGGCAACTTACTGTAGGCGTGTGTTTGCTGATCAACATCACCTGTTACCAATATGCTTCACAATCATTGGCTTATTCACAGCTGTGTGTAAAGTAACATCCAATCATATTCACGCAGATGCACAACGTTGACATTATAACCTGACATTTATCTTTCATTTATTTATTTAGAGGTTATTAGTTCTTCAGCAGAATCCTCATTTCTGATTGAATTCTTTGAAGACTACCTCAAACTGCAGAGCTTTTACCACTAATCCTCACTCTATAACCTGCTATAAATGGTCAATTCCTCGATGCAAGTGTAACTAACTGTACCCAAGAAACGACTGGAACACTATTAAGACTGAACCAGGTTGTCATTGTATCTAATCCAATCAAGAAAGTTGCAGCTGGCTAAAAAACATCTGCTCCAAATTAGGTATAATATTGAAAATTTGGCAACTGTACATTTGAAAAACTAACACAAAGAGAATAGTGTGTTATACATACCGCATCCTCATGAAAAATCATCCATCAGACAGTTCAGCCAGCCGGAGTGCAATTTCATCGCAGAATGTATCAACTAGAAAATCCATTACAGTTTAATAAATGGCCTATTGTAACCTTGAGCAACTCTGCGATAAAAAATTTGTTGACATAACATAATAAAAAGGTACTCTGGTCTCATTTGAGCGAGCCAGCTCAGACTTCCAGTAAGGGTGTATATTTAAATTAAAATTTGCTGGTGTGGGAGATTGGGGCACAATGCATATTCAGATGCTAATTCTAGGCATTTGTCTGTGAAGCAGTGGTCCATATAATTTGACTTTGTGTGGGATTGTCCTGAGTGCCAGCTCAGGCTGAAGAGACGGAAATTAAATGTTTATGAGATGATGTGAGAGAAACACAGAGAGAGAAAAACCCAGCAGTGCAGTTCACTCACAGCCACAACACTAATTCTTCATGGCTTTGGCTGGTGGCAACGGCATTGGGAATTTTTCATTCTCATATTACCCAAATAATCCACAATAAAGTATCAATTTCCATAACCATCCCAGATGTGTCTTTGAGTTTAGTTGTCATCAGTGTTTATATAACCTTTCAGCAAATTTTAGTGAAATAAGATACTTGGTGCTTTGGTTGTATGCTAAATTGAAAACTGATGTATAAATGAGTTAAAACACTATCATTCATGTATTTTTCACCAATAATGTCAGACCTAATTTGTTTGATTTTTTTAATATGACATTATGTTCTTCCCGATGACTTAATAATTGCTTATAAGCAATTATTGCTAATTTGTAATGACAACCAGAAAATAAATCTTGAAACTGTAAATTCATATTTTTTGAGTTTGATGATGACAGCACAAAATGCATGGACTTTACACATTTCACTCATAGAGATGTGAAGGAGAAATGGCATCAAGAGAGAATGAATCCAATTATCTTCAAGAGAAATTGGTTCATTAAGGTACCATTTTGGTCCCAGGTACTAACTGTAACTAGGGGGTTGGACGCACACCAGCATTTATAACAATGAAATTGCAAACAGATATTAGTTCATTTAACTGCTTCTCTCTGTCCACGAGGCTTTTCTAATGTTTTTGTCAACGTCACAGCAAGTCTTTACGGGGATAAACATGCACACCTGCATTCCCAGTCTGTGGTTGAAAAGTCAATGAGAGGCTGAGCAGTGTGTAGGAGCAGCACTGTGATTGGTTGAGTGGAGGAAACAAGAGTCTTCAGCTGGTTAGCGCTGCACGTAGGTAATTGACAATTATCACATGCAGAAAACCTAAACAAAGCACTTTGATTTGCATAAAATCCTCTCCAAAAATGCAAAGACAAACAATGATAACAAAGCAATAGATAATAAAATCATGTGATAATGTAAGACCCACTGTAAAACAAACCGACTAACATAGCTGCTCTCTGACATTAACACTTGAATTTGTGCCATTGACTTATCGTAAACTGTATTGACAGTGCTAACTATCATATAAACTGTCATACTATCCACTTTTACATAACCTTACTCTACCACATTACAAACTGCTCCAAAAAAGAGGCATTGTTTGTAATCAGTTGTTAAACGTACAGATATGTTCACTAAAATTAAATTTGTTCACCTATTATCTGAGAGACAGAGACACTAGACATTACGTCACCAAGCTCACAGCACCACATTTTCCATGAGGACACACATATTAATTTTGCTGGGCCACTTTCTGGTGTAACTCATAGACTGTATATAAAGAAGGACGTAGTGAGGTTTGACATCACCCATTGGGTTGCATTGGAGCTATTTTGAAGCCCAGAGTTGTTGGTTATGATAAGCATCATCCTTTCTGTTTGGAGCCAGGACCTTCCAAATAAGGAGAGTTGCCTTTCACGCTCTGGAAACACACCCTGCTACCTTAGACCAAAGTGAATGCCAGCTCACTGGGAGGGTAGAGCGATGCACAGCGATGCTACTGTAGCTAATCCTAGCTAAATTGTGCTAAAAGGGCAGGTATCTCAATCAAGTAACATTAAACTTATACAATATTGCAATAATAGCTCGACTTTAATAGTCCGAGAGCAGCAGGTGAGTGAACAGTCAATCAACACTCACACAGCAGATATCAAAGTCTAATATGTCTTCAAATCTTATTAACAGAGGAATAATTTCCATAATGACCACCGGCACACTTATTAGAGGGCCTGAATTTAGCGTTTGAGACCATAAAGACTCATTGAGAAAAATGGTTTACTTAGTATTTCTAAAGAGAGGTTGACAATATTTGAATAAGAGTCCATTGGAGCTAGCATCTAGCAGCCGTCGATGGCATTGCACTATAATGTACTTCCGCATTGGCTTCAGCCTCAAGCCATGGTAGTTGCTGCTTAGTGTCACCATTAACTGCTGGAGTAGATTCATAGAGAGCTTAATATTCGTTGCTCAACTAATTTAATGCTCCTTCGAAGTAACCTGGCTCAAAAATATATTCTCCCTTATGGGGAGAATGTTGACAACTCTAAATTTTACGCACCACTGAGTAACGTAATGTGTAATCATGTAAGTATAGCAACTGCACATTAAGTATGTACATATAGGAGTATGTGTAGCACTTGTTTGTGTGCAGTTCTGAGCATATTTAGGTATATCTATGTGTGTCTTCCTGCACCAGTGGTGGCACTGCCTGATAAATAGGCTTCGAGATGTGTGTGAAGCCTATCTCTGGCAGTGAGGAATATTGGCTCTCCCTGCTACTTTATCATGGAAAAGCGGCTCTGACAGAAACCCTGACACAGAAACCTCTCCTAGAAGGGAAGTGGGGACAGCTTGGGCATAATTAGAATTAATGCGGAGATGTAGAATAAGGAAATGAGCCATCACAATACAGATCAGCTCTTCATTTCAATTTTATGCTTCACTCGTTGGATTTCATGGGTAATAATGGATAGGCAAGGCTGCCGATCACTATTGCTTGTGATGACAGATATGTATGCACTGTTTCTTTATGCTCCTGTAGGCAGAACAATGAGGGGAGAGGGATATAGGAAAGAGAAAAAATGAGAAAGCTAGAGACATGTATGTTGAGCAGGGAGGGAAGGCTCATTTTTATTTATCTCGTGTAACCACTGGCAGCAAACCAAGTCACTTACACAAGAACCAAACATGCATGGACCATGATGGGTTTGGCCCACTGTTCACTTTACCTATAACATTACACTGCCACCAGTTTTCTCTATGTCCTGTAGGTAGTCCTGTACAAAGTGAATCATTCTGTAATACTACTTTACTTGGGGGCAGCTGTGGCTCAGGATGTAGAGTGAGTCGTCCACTAATTGGAAGATCGGTGGTTTGATTCCCGGCTCCTCCAGTCCACGTGTCCAAGTGTCCTTGGACAAGATAATGAACCCCAAATTGCTGATGGCTGCACCAGCACCCTGTGTGGTGGCTTGCCGTGATTGGTGTGTGAGTGTGTGTGTGAATGGGTGAATGTGGCTTGTAGTATAAAAGCACTTTGAGTGTTTGGAAGACTAGAAAGGTGCTATATAAGTGCAGTCCATCTACCATTTACTTTGTAGTATAGCACAATCCCTTGTTACAGCAATAATAGTGCCACATTGGATATGGCAAATCTAATGAGGGTGTGTTATGTGTCCTACAGTGACAGAGTTCAAGTTTGCCTAGTCCTCTATCACCTGTGACAACCCACTGGCAAACAAATCCGAAACATTTTACAGTTACGTAAAGGATAACAAGTAATCTCTTGTAATAACTGTAAGAATATATATATATGGGGAAAACCAAAACATAATGATGTGGAAAAATATATCAAGGTCATAATGTGGTGAATATGTCGGTAATAATGTGGTAACAGCAATCTCCTAATCTACTAACAATATCAGGTTATGTTGGGGCAATTATGACGGCATATCTCTGCCTAAAACCTGCAAGCGCAAATGAGATCCACGCCTGCGGATGTGGAGGAGTTGCACACAACTCAAGCAGCTGTGTAGCAAATTATTTTTGTGAGCACTTTCACAGCACTCGCACACAAAATATCTGCTTGTGCAAGCAATATTGTAGCCTGTGAGAAGAAACAATTAATGTTAAGGCCAATATGCCATGTGCTGAGTGTACACAGAATCCAAAGGGGCACATGACTGTTGTCCCCGAGCACACAACTCCTATCACTGCTCTCCCGCTTGCAAAATTTTCACTTGCTCACAAAATTTTCACTTGCTCGCTCATGAGTGATTTTTCTTTTTGGCAGTAAGTGGTAGTAATTATGACTGGTTGAGCGGGTCCGCCATGTTGGACAGCAAAGTATGGCAACACCACTTAGACAAACCACATAGACCAGTTCTATATGAAAAGTAGTATATAAAAGCTTTGTAGTGTAAAGCAGACTGTCTTCATCTCCATGGTAATGGTCAAAGAGGCTCATGGGTAATGTAAATGTAACTGAAAACTGACAAAAAAACCTTTATTTCTCAGAATCTAAGCAGAAATGTTTACTTTCAAGGACACTTTCCAGTTTTTGTGTTGAGAAATGTTAAAGACATCATTAAAAGAAAGCATGGTGACTGAGGAAAATACTCCTGGACAGCACGTCAACCAGTTTGTATTTCTTTGCAATTTGTTGGTGAAAACCAAACACATGGATTCTTTTCTCTTTGAGATTTGAGCGTAAAATGACACGCTTTTCAGGTGCATTATTCATATCTTCATCACAGCCGTGATGTCAAATGAGATGAGGTGGCTCAGTTAGTCTGCCATATATAGCCATTGTTAACTGTGTTACTAGCACAGGGTTATTTACACAGTACTTTAACTTTTAAAATAAATGAAAACTGTGTGCATTTATATGTATTTCAAGTGTATTTGGTTTTGTCCCTTGCTCATTACAGTTTTTGTACCTGCCACCTGCTTGCACGTTATATAGTGGTATATTATATAGTGGGATACATATAGGAATGTTTTTATTGTCTGCCTAATAGGCCTGAGGAGGAATTAAATAAACAAGACACAGGGGTAACATTTGAGACAAATATAATCCATTATTAAGACATTGTGCCCTCCCTGGTGTCCCCCACCCAAACCCCCCATACTCCCCAAATGCAAACTAAAATATTACAAGGCCCTGCCACTTAAAGATAGGACAACCCATCTGAGACTTCACAGGGTCCAGGACAGACTCCTTTACATAGTTTTTTTTTTTTTAAATGATTTTAAATGGTGCAGCATACCAATGCTATTAAAGATAATTGAGAGCGTAGTCCCTGTTGGATACTTCCCTCTCTGCTGACAATGATTGTGGGTTTTGACAACCACAGTTCATTAGTGGGTATTAGGACAAAGCTCACACAAGAGACTTTATTGTCAAAGAGACGTAATATCTTCCTCATTACAGGTATCAAATGCACTGGCATACCACCCTTAGGTCTTCATTTCATTACACCCTTGTTACACTCTGGGAAGAAAATGTAAATGAATGCCTTTGTAAAGTGCACCTGTACTGACAAACACTTGACAGGAGAGACTATTCTCTATGGATTTAAAACAGACGATGCGGCTGACATGTTGTAATGAGGGCTGAAACAATTATTAGAATGTTGTTTACCCCTCCCCATCATGACAAGAGAGGAAATTATTACATATTTCATCTCAGTATTTGTATGGAATGCAAAAATGATTATCAATTCAAACAAAATTATTCAAATATACATTCACTTTCCTGTGAATACCAAAAAATATATATTTAAAACCTACTGACCTGTCATAGATGTCTCTTCCCTTTCAAAGCAAACAGTTAAGGACTTCAATAATTTATCTAATAGTTTAATAAAGTAACGACTGAAAGGTATTGCCATGTTAGTAACTCATTTGTATTTCTTACAAGTATTTACATTAGTAACTGCTAATAATTTATTTGAAAAGATATTATAATTTGTTAAATAAAATTGATGTCTTGCACAATTCTGTGTCCATAATGTGATGGTATTGAGGCATTTCAGTTAATGAGCCAGAGTAGCAATTAAAAATCAAATCTGCACACAAGTCATAGTTCATGATTCAGAAATTATTTTTTAATGCAGTAACCAATAACCAAACATGACATGAGTCTCCTCAAATGGAAATGCAGCCAGAAGATAAAGTGAAATTATGCTTTGCAGTGGACTAAATTGTATTGAGTTCATTTTTGATAGCCAGGACCATTGTTTTTGATTGCTATGACCATGTGCTAGGATGATTTGTGCCAAACTGTATTCCAGTCCATGTCTCACAATCGCCATATTTCACTGTTTCACTGTTCAATGATTTTGAGGAAAGCAGTGTGAGAGATGGGGGAGACAGTCGAGGGAGACAGCGTGAAGGGAGATGGAGACAGTACTGAGAGCTCTGACTATCACAGATAACACAATAATTTAATTTTCCTTTCTCTAGTGCAGCACAGTGAATATTATTCATTATGGAGTGAGCAGCATTCACTCTCAGGGAGGAATGAGTGAATGGTTTTCAGAATACTGAAATATTTTGCAATAGAGGCACTGTGCTTCAGAAGGCTTGAAGGTTATTGTATTTTTAGTTTACTATAATTTGTTGTCATCCGACATCCAATGTAAGCCACATTACTATTTGTACTACTACAGTTATTTTATTGAAATCTTAAGCTGGGCAATTATTTGTCTATATATATATTTTTTTAATCGTGTTATAATCACCAAGATTTTTTCCTGTCACATATTTGGGACTGTCCTCCAAAGGAAAACAACAGAATCAGTTGTATCAGCAAATGCTCCAAACAATGTATGTTTACATTTAAGCTAGCAGCCATATGAATTATGACTGTTGTCCACAAAGGGAGATCAGGGGGGATGAATCACTAAAGAGACTGCAGTTTGTTTCCTGTTTCCTACCGTCAAGCAACGTTGGTTTCCTTTAACCATGACCATGATCATTCCCCAACGTTAATGATGTGGTTATTATTGTAACCATTATAATGAAGAACAACCCTTAATCATATAATAATTTTAATCCAAACCATGATCTTTTCCAAAACCTAACCAGATCGGATGAGGACATGCTCATGTGATTGATGGACTCTTGGAGGATATACCCTTGATCTAAAAGAGATCTAAATAAACAAATGTGTTTCACTCTAAAGGGAAGTTACAAACAATGCATTTTTTTATTTAATTTGGAGGACTTGCTGCGACACACATTGTGCATGCACACAGCTGTTATCAATTTAGCCTGATTTTCTTTTCTCAGCACCATGTGGGTGCATAATACAGACTGTGCTCAAGCACACATGTAACTGATAGTATTAATGATGACTGCTGGAACCCAGTTCCAAAGGCAAGGCAAGTTTATTTGTATAGCACATTTCAACAACAATGCAATTCAAAGGGCTTTACATAGAACCTAAAAGGCATCAAGACAGACTATAAAAGCAACACAAGGTAATATAAAAAGATTTAAATACAATTAAAAATTATTAAATTAGAAATAAAAAATATGCTAAAATAGAATAAGACAGATAAAACAGGAAGGCCCTGATACTGTGCATACTGGCTCTATGTCGTGACTTACAAGGACATCTGGATGGTACAGATCCACCATCGGTGTTATCTTTTAGACCTGTACTACTACTACTATGGCAAGTCAACATGCCTCCTATTAGAAAGGTCCATTAATGTGGAAACAACTATACCCTTAAGATACAGTTTGGTAACCTTTTGTAATTCATAGTGAACTTCAACCTGAGCAGAGGTCTAACAACCAACAACAACCAAATAACTGAAAGCACCTGTGTGGGTGCACAGAGCCTCTAAGCTGCAAGGTGGTATAGTGATACAGACACTGGTTGGGGTACAGAAATGATTATATGCAAACATATTAACACCAATATATAAAGAAAAGTAACTCAACTACAAACTTCTGTTGTTAAGGAGTTTCTATCAGAAGTCATATTGGTAGCAAAAAAAATCAGCAATTTTTCAATAATAGACCATCCAGCAAACCCCTCCCCAAAAAAAGAACCCAAACCAAAACAAAACAAAAAAACCTATTAGACATGCAGAAAGGAGGCAAATTGTACTTTGTTTCAAATTTGACTTGAAACATAAAATGTCCAGCAATGATCTGCATCATTACAATTGGAAGTTTAAATGTTCTGTCAGACAGATGACTGAAAAATGTGGCTGAAATACACTCACTGGCCACTTCATTAGGTACACTTGTGCAATCTCATGCAATCCAATACAACAGTTCTGCCATAAATTCCACTTTTACAAAGCTTATACATTTTCAGTTTTTCTTGACATTGTCAGAAAGGTCCTAATTCTACTTTATGTTGGTAATCCTAATATTTTGTCCACTGCATTAACATACATGAGGGCGGAAATATATTAGGAACACTTTTCAATATAATGCACTCCAGTAAACCACCGCCACCCACCACAACTTTGAGCCATCCTGGCCAATGATGTCATTTGAACTCATAAGAGTGTGTTCTTTATGCTGGCATCTCATGGCCTGAATGTAATGCCTAAATGAAAAATCAAGTTGCCAAAGTTTGCGTGTCAAACTGCACCACCAGCAATTGGTGAAAGCCACGAGTGTTTCTATTGCCATGAGCCAGGCCATTTGATCACTGTCTGTCCAGCTCTTAAAAGAAAAGGACAACCTAAAACCACTAAATCTCCCACAGGCGTGGGTTTGATAAAAAACCTGTCCCCGCCTGAAATGCTCTCTGAACCTGAACCTGAACCCAAGTTTAATGTTGAATTGAATCCCCATTTCAAGCCGTTTGTTTCTCAGGGCTTTGTTTCTTTGGCTGGTGAGGAAAAAGATAAAGTGCTGGTAACAATCCTTAGAGATATACCTACCACTTATTTATGTAAGATAGTGGTGTCCTGCCACTATCGAACAAGAACTTGTGTAATTCTGATATGCTAGTGTTGGGTATTAAAATGAGTGTACTTAGAGGCCCGCCACATATGGTGCATCTGCATTCGCCCCTCTTGACAGGACATGTTAAAGTAGATGTGTGTCCGCGGCTACTGATCAGTAGTGTCTCATTCATATTAGGTAACGATTTAGCCGGAGGACAAGTGTTTCCTCCACCTGAAGTTCACGTTCCCATTTCTGCTTCATCCGCATCCACACCCCCTGCCTCGTGCCAAATGTGTTCCTGCAATTACGCGCACACAGGCTCGTAAACTGAGTGAAGCTGTGGATCTGTCTGAGTCATTTATGGCTACATTAGATGAGAGTGATCTCTCCTGTTCAGTTTCCCTCACTACTGAGAGTGAGAAAGTGTGAAAATGTGCAAATGGGTCTAATCTGTTCTCTGCTGAGGCAGAGCTGAGTTTAAATGTGACCAGACAAATGTTGACAAATGCTCAGCAAAATGACCCGTCCCTGGCTCTGTCTGTCCCCTGCTGTAGCCACCGAGGGAAACCAACCACCTGTTGTTTTTTCCTAGATGAGAGTGCAGCCTCAATTCCAGTGAATCATATTGGTGGTAATGCCAAAAAAATACTGACCACAAGTACTCAGTCTCGCACATTACTCCAATTTAGGGATTTTCAGGATTAAAAACAGATGTAGCGAAGTACTGCTTCTTCAGTCACACATCAAGTTGTGGGGAAGCTCAATCAACTTGTCCCACTGGCCCCCCTGCATCCAATCCTGGTGCTTGGGGAGCTTTTTGAAGGAGTTGTTAGATTGCATGGGCCCCCTGCCAAAAACTAAGTCTGGACATCAGTATATCCTACCCACGATGTGCACTGCTACACGGTATCCCAAGGCCATCCCATTACGCACTCTAAAAGCTAAATCCATTGTGGAAGCCCTCACTAAGATCTTCTCAACCTTTGGTTTAACTTAAATTATTCAAACTGACCAAGGGAAATTTCATGTTCTCACAGGTTATGATGGAGCTCAAAATTGAACACAAAAAGCCAATTCCAGAGTCATCCATCCATCCAGAGTCTCAAGGTGCACTAGAAAGGTTCCATCAGATGCTCAAATCCATGCTACAGAAATTCTGCTTAGAGTCCAGTAGAGAGTGGGATGAAGGTCTCCCTCTTTTGCTTTTTTCTGTGAGAGAAACCCCTCAGGAATCCTTAGGCTTCAGCATCCATGTTGTCAACATCAGGCTTCCGTGGCTTTAATCATAAATGCTTTTTGACTAGTCCCGGATATTTCTAACAGAGGAAGAAATCTATAATCATCAGGAAATGTAATTAATTTAATTCCTGACCACCCTTGCTGCTGCCTGTGTGTGGATGTAGTACTGAGACTGAGGGAGTGGGTAATGTCCTCTTGTATACAACCTCAGTCCATCTGCATCCCTTTGTCTCTTGGGTGCTGCGTGCTCATGTCCTCACCTGCGCCATGGCATCGACACATGGCGTGCGATGCTGCTTCTGCTTCATGCTGTCTGTCGGCTGTCGAGCTCACACAGCAGTAACAGCACTCACCAAAAAGGTAAGGTATTAACAAAATATCCACTAGCGACTGTGCTGCCCCTAGATTTTAGAACCATGGTTTATTGACTAATGTAACTAAGCAAACGCTAACTTCATAGCTGTGATATCTGCTGCTGGTGCATTCTGACATTTTTGCCAGAGAACGTGGCCAAGCTAATATTAATGGTACAGGTCAACAAGCTTATTAGCATAAGGTAACAGCATTTCCTTGATATATCTGATAATAAGCCAGCTAGCTAGTGTTAGTTGCTACATCATTTAGCTCCTGCTATTTAAGTGGTTAAATATGTAACATTATGCTACCTTTGTTTGATAGTTGGTCAATGATCATCATGTGCAGGCCATTCAATTTCAATGTATTTTGCTGTATAGATGGATGTTTTTTTTGCCAAGAAGGGAGAGAACAGACTGGCAAGAGGAAGAGACAGCACAGGTATACTTTGAGTGTCACAATAATAATAATACATTTGAAATAAATTTGAATTTGAAAGCGCCTTTCACAAACTCAAGGACACCATGGGCTAAAAAAAAAGCTGTAAAACAGAGTAAAAAAGGACTAAAAACATTACTGTCTGTCAGAGGCTCTAACAGGTTAAGTTTTTTAGAGAGCAAAGATTGAGGCATCTCCTAAAACTAGAGACTCTGCGGATTCCATAGATACTACTAATAGCTCCATGGTAAATACCAGTTTTGTGGTGCACTGGGTGTCTGTCTTAATTTATACAACTCACTGTTTGTGAACAGATAAGCATAGACAGTTTTTATTAGTAACTGAGTCATCTTTGGTAACAGTTCCCCTGTAGTGTAATTACCTTATCTGTAGTGTACAGTATACAGTATAGATGTGTTAGATCCAGAAAGTAGTCTTTTGTGTAGTGTAGTAAAATAATGTTTATGTTTGTTCACTCTGTCATCGACCACCACAAAATATATTGCAAATTAAGTAGCAGACTAGTAAGTAGCATAACTGTAGTCAAGAGCAGACTCTAAGTCTTGAAAAAGTAGTAAATAGCTAGCTAGTTTATTAAATTTCAATATTAAAGTTAGTGTCTGTTTTAACTTCTCAGGTCAGCCAGCAACACGAGAGGATGGGCATCCAACACAGCAAACAGGACAGAAAAGAAGTGACAGCGAATACAGAGAAACCAGCAACACGAGACGACGGGCAGCCAACACAGCAAACAGGACAGAAAAGAAGTGACAGTGAATACAGAGAAACCAGCAACACGAGAGGACGAGCAGCCGACACAGTAAACAGGACAGCCAAGTAGAGTTGAAAGAGCTGGAGGAGCTGCTGACATTAAGTGGGAGTTATCAGAGGATAACTGGACCACCAACCACTTCATCATATCCTTTTAGAGGTGAAAACATAGGATGGAATGCTCCAAAGCACTAAAATATATGACCAGCATATAGATTTTACTTTTGATATATATATAGAATGTCATTTAGTATACTAAATATATCATATATAATTTACCTGAGTGCTATTCTATCAGGAATTGTTTTTTTGTTTTCCAAAGTAATGGATTTGTGTCCCTCTGCCTTGAAGTAAGCATTTGTTCTTTCATGCTATATTTATTGAAGTGTATTCCTCTAAAGAAGTTATATATCTTTCTGAAGAAGAACTTACATTTGTTTGGTTATCTTTCAAATTGCTCTTACTGTTTCATTGCCTGTAGAATCAGTTTTCACAGTCCCCAACCCTTCCTCTAGTCTTATTGTGAAGACTGGGCTGAGTGGGAGAAGTGTTACTTGTGTACTTAAATTATTTTTATATATATTTTCTTAAGCTATGACAATAAGTGTGTGGAGTCATTTCTTATGTTGTTCTATTATTCCCTTTAAGTAAAAATGCTGAGATCTAATATTGGGATATGTGAACTTATGAGTGAAGTTTGTTTATGTTTTTTCTGTCTTCTGGTTTTGTTGTGTCTTTACTGAAATCTAAGTCCTGGCTGACATCTCTGATATATCATTTATATTATAATTTTCAGAAGAAGTGGAAGTGTTTATCTTACAGGTTCCTGTCACTGTCCTGTCTTTATTGTGTTTTTGATTTTCTGTTTGCTCTGTGTTTCCCTGCTGTGTTTCTGTGCTTGCTTTTCCCTCCTCTACTCATTCACACACCTGCTTTGTATCAGCCTCGTTAGTCTTGCCCTGCTCCCAGTGTTTCCTGCAACCTATCAGCTCCCTGCATGTTCTCAGTGTGGCCACCTGTTCCCCATTCCCTCATTAGTTCACTTTGTTTTTAAGTCCTGGTTTTCAGTTCAGTTCTTGATGGATCTACTGTTCAGTCTGTTCGGCATTGTTCAGTTTAGTTCTTCTCGATTGCACTGCATTCTGTTTTGCCTGTATGAGCCTCAATTAATTATTCTTCAGCCTTGCTCTATCTATGATTTCCTGCATTTGGGTCCACCTGCTACACTCCACATAACAAAAACACCTGATATTCCCTAAATGGCTGTACAAATAAACTATTTTCAATTCAATCTACTGTCATCAAACTGCTGGTTTATTTTGTTTGTACAACACAAAGTGCTAAACATTGCAGAAGTCAAATAAAAATGTAAAAGCAGGATTAAAAAAATAAAGCAGCAATTAAACACTGGTGCCATAGGTCTGAGGATTTTCAGCTGCCCTGCAGATATCGATTCCATCCAGAACAATTGTCTTAACATTACTATTAAAAAAAGATAAATTTTAAATGAAATGTAATGGTTGCAGTAGTCATACAGTGCAGTAAAATTAAATGACATTCAGACAGAACAGCCTTGGGATGCACACACACACGCACACACACACACACACACACACACTCTGACCACAGCCCCAGGTGGTCTGGGTTTAGCCCCAGTCCTTGTCAACTCCTAGAAACTCCTCTGCGCTTCAGTCCCTGCGATCTTGTGTTCAGCCATATAGTGCACAGTCCCCTGCAGCTCCTCAAAGAAAAAAGGGTCGTCAGAGTCGCCCAAAGTTGAGCATAATGTGCTGGATTATGTCAGTACTTTCCACGAGCGTCTCCATCATGCATGTCAGTTGGCCTGTGAAAATCCGGCACAGGCTCAAACCAAAATGATCCAGCCTACATTCCAATTATCAGGTCCATATGTGGTTGAATGGAAAAATCAGTGATACAGTTTGTTATTCAAACTCCAGATCATAAAAGAAAATCCAGATTATGTCAAGACAATATGCTTAAACCCTTTTTTCCAGAGAGAGTGCCCCTCAGCCACCTTCTGCCGCACCCGCGGCATCCGTGTGTGCCACTCCTCCTCAGTATCATCCCTCTGATGATGGGTTAACACAAAAAAGTGGTTCGATGCCAGTCTCTCACTTGAGAAATTCTGAAGTACTGAGTAATTTGGAGTCTTTCTTGGCTCATCTGTCCGATTCCGCCAGTGCACATATCATTTGAGGATAATTTGTTACTTTTCTCTGATCAGAACTACAGAAACCCGATTCGTTTCTGCTCCCTGCATAGACAGAGTAGGCTCAGCCAAATTTTGTAGATGAGGCAAGTTTACTGGTATAGCACATTTCAACAACAGGGCAATTCAAAGTGCTTTACATAGAGCATAAAAGGCATCAAGACAGAATATAAAAGCAACACAAACAAAAAGTGTTAAATTGGAAATAAAGAAGCTGAAATAGAATAAGAGATAAAACGGGAAAATAAAAGTTGTAACCAAGCTGGACCTGTTAAAAGATTACAGGCAAGTTCCCTTAACGCTGCAGGCCACAGAAATATCTGCTTTCGTCACACTTGATAATTTCCTCCAATACACAGTTATGCCTTTTGAGTTGCACAACACTCCTGCCACATTCCAGCACCTCATGCATAATGTCCTGGCTGGAGTGAAAAATTGTGAAACATATTTAGATGACATGTTTGCCTACTCCTCTACCTGATCTGACCATCACTGTCACTCATTTTCAGCTGTCTCTGCAAGGCCTCCTTTACCTCGCAGAGTGTAAATTTGCCAAGGGCACTGTAACCTGTTTGGGTAAACAGGTGGAACAAGGGCAGGTGTGTCCGGTATCAGCAAAAGTGCAGGCAGTTATTGATTTTCCCAGTCCCACAGTCAAAAAAGGCAGTTTTCTTGGAATGTATGATTATTATCAGGGATTTTGTAGGAATTTCTCTGATGTGGTGGCTCCTCACAGGACTTGCCGTTCCTTCAAAAAGCTTTGTTTGGTCCTTCGCTTGCCAGGCTACTTTTGAATCAGCGAAGACTTTTCTGTGTAGTGCACCCGTCCCCGCTGTACCAAACTTCACATGCCCTTTCAAATTAGAGGTAAATGCCAGTGTGTGTGTGTGTGTGTGTGTGTGTGTGGCGCAGGTGCTGTTCTTCTGCAGGAGGATAAGAAGGCCACTGATCATCCTATTTGAGAGCTTTCCAAAAAGTTTAAGAAACATCAGCTAAACTATAGGACCATCGAAAAGGAAGCTCTCACCCTGCTGCTCGCCCTACAGAATTATGAAGTGTATACTGGGTCCAGTTCACAACCTGTCCAAGTCTTTAGTAACCACAACCCTTTAGTGTTTCTTGCTCCGATGCGCAACTCTACCCAAAGGTTTATGCAGGATCCCTCCTTCTGCAGGATTTTAACCTGCATATTTTTCATAGGAAAGACGGCAAATGTAATCACTGATGCTTTGTCCAAATCTTCTAAATTTCACTTGAACTGAGCATTATTAGGGAGGTAGTGTTAGGAAGTGATTGGTGTATCAGCTTCCAGTTCCAGCCGGTGATTGTCTGCTATATAAAGAGCCAAGATGGCGTTGGAGCTACGCAGGGGAATCTCCAATCTCCCTCCTCCCAACCAGCCACACTTCTTACCCTGTTTAATCATGACTTTGCTCCCTTATTTTAGAGTTAATAGGGGTGGACTGCCAGGATGGTTAACCTTATTTTCTCATGTTTATGTTAGTTTGGGGGGTAAGTTGTTGTCATTTGTTTTTGTGAGGTTATATTGGTTACTTCCCAGTTAGAATTGTTTATGTTGGTCTTTGTCCACCATGAAGTTAAATCAATCTCTATCTACATTATTTAATTTTGCAAATAAACCCACTTTCTTTATATTGAGCTATTTGTCTTTGTGGCTGCTTGGGACTTGGAAGATGGGGCTTATTCGTGTTGTTTCTTAGACACCCTTAGACTGGGCATAACACACTTTAGACTTTAACAAAACTACCAGGTGTGATGAAACAAATCGATATTTTACCTGAGCAACAATACTGAATAACCAAATTTCTTCCCAAAATGTTTTTGTTTGTTTTGTAGATCACAACCCCAATACAACCACATTATTTGGATGCAGAGGTGCTCTTAAGGAATGGGATGGGAAAGCATTTTCACAGCTAAAACGTGAACTCTTCCTCTGGAGTTTCATAACAATAGTCAAGAGAGGTGACAATGACGCATCCTAAGATGATCCCTAATACCTGACCTCCCAGGGGTTGGTAAGCCCTGGCAGGCGATACCCCCACTTCACAAGCCCTTAATGGAGGCCATCCAGCAGTTAATCCCAAATTATGAGGCCATTGCTTTGAGGCGGAGGATTAGCCCAAACATAACTGTACCCGCAACATGTCTAATCCTGACCCTTGCCTTAATGGTAAAAATATAAATATAAACCACACAAAAACACTGACAATAAATGCTCATATGTAATAGGTGGGATAAGAGTAGTGAGTGTCAAATTTTCAGGACGAATATATTAATGAAGAGAACATCGAGAGAAAAGAGGCAGTTCTGTGCAAATACATATCAGATTAAAAAAAAAAAAAAAAACTGGCCCCCCCCCCCCCCGAAAAAAACGGTAATATAATGATCCTGCTGTGTATTAATACAAGCATGAATAATTGAAACCCTCCTAAACATACTTTGTTTCCATAAAAAACATGAATTTGTAAACACAGTGAACAAAAGGTCACCTAATATCTGTGGCAGTTTTCAGATAATAAAGTTTATATTGAATGCAAACAAAATGTAAGGTTTTCAATTTAAAAACAAACCCTCAGGATCTACAGTGCAATGGCCTTAAGATACAGAATACAGAACAACTTTGTAACACTGACATCAAGCATCACAGCTGGTATCTATTTGATAAAAATGTGGACTGTCTGAATTCATCTTTTCTTTTTTTTTTTTTCTTTTTCTTTTTACCTCCACCAAGGATGTTGCGTAAACCACTGTTGGCTTACATTTAGTACATTACTTCTTAAGGACAGATGATTACATATGATTTTGACCTGGATCTGTAATTTCCACGATTGGACACATCTTAATCTACGAAACATGACATAGAGGCTTGATTGCATTATTCTGGGAGGGGCATTATCCCCGGGTAACTGACGAACCCCTGCTGATGTCTACAATAGCTGCCACTTTTGTCCAGGATTACAGTAACGCAGAGTAAAATGAAATTCATTCCGCCTTACACAGGAGTTGCATCATAACATTCAATATCATTGACCTGTATTGCTGAGGGTTATTGGGAGAGGAAGAGGGGGCAGAAATGGCGACAAGTAAAAGGGATTATGTATTGTAGATTGGGCAAGTGAAGGATAAATGGATAGAGAGGCGGACACTGGATACTGGGTGCATTCTGAGTTCCTTTCAGTGCAGCCATCATTTATTGAGATGCAACATTGCCAAGCACTGTATGGACATTGAAAACTTGCATTATATGTACTATATATACATGTGGTGTATTTATTTTTTTGTTTTTTGTTTTTTCATACAGATCTGCAACAGCAATTTTTCATTTGTTTTTAAAAGACTAGAAAAAATGCAACAAAGCAAAGCATTGTGGGTGTATCATCTGATCTGAAGTTGTTATGCTCTAAAAGACGGTAAAAGGAATAACATGTACTGAGCCTTTTTTTTTTTTCATTTTGCTTTTCATAAATGTGTGACTGTGTACAGTACATGACTGTAAAAATTTTACGCTTTTGTTTTTAAACATTCAAAGTTTAGCTCAAAATAACCTACAGCAGAAAGTGTGTACAGACTGTTACAATATCAGCTATTATAAGTCACCTGTCCATAATTCCAAGATACAAATATGTATTTAGTGTCAATAAGGGAATGTTTTTAATTTCTCATTGCAATTAAAAAGTGTTTCCTGGGTTATACCAGCAGATATACTTATGTTATATTTTCTATTGTAGGAGCTAGTACAACCCTCATGCAGGTGCTGCTGAAGACAATTAGTGTAAGAAATTAACCTGTCTGGACAGCTACAGCTGCTGTATTGCATAGCTTCCATGTATCACTGTGCAGGGAACTTCTCTGAATAGAAATGTAACATTTGTTATTGTTCCATTAAAACAACTATGAATCTTGTCTGTTGGGAGCAAAAGCAGAAAGAGCCATAAAGTTCACAGAGGGAAGAGGTATTCTTTTAACCATTACCACAATCATTCCATAATTGTAACCAAGTAGTAATTATTTTACAACAAAGGTCCCAAGACTTTAACAAAATAATTTTAATGCAAACCACAATGTTCTCGGCACCTCAACCAAGTACTTATTTTACCCCAAACCCTTCATTTTATCTAACCCGTTTTTGTACTTAAACCTAACCGAAGTGGTGTGTGATCAGAAGACACATATGTCATTCTGGAGGCCAATTACAAATCATGTATTTTGTTGTTTTTTTAATTTGGAAGACACACTGATTCCTGCGATGACATCAAATCTGGATACTGGACATAAAACATGCCTTGCAGAATTGTTCAACATAAACATAATGAGACTGGACTGCACAAATAACAGGAGCTGAAGGTTTCATTGACCTATGATTCATTTCATTCCCTTTGGGCCATGAAAAGCTTGAAAAGGATGTAAGCAGAGATAAGGACTTAAACTTGGGTTCATCATGTTAGGTCAGTCCATTTACTGCCTCTACCACTATTGTGTGTGTGTGTGTGTGTGTGTGTGTGTTTTTGTCTGATGCCAGTGTTCAACTAATCAATGTATTTCTATAAATAAATTAAACAGATAAATTCACCATACCTTTTTTTTTTTTTTTTTTTTTTTTTTTTTTTTAAGCAATACCCCTATGACCAACCCCACTTCTTCTAATAGTAGTATAGTATAATATGGCTGACAAGAATACTATACCACCAATAAAAATCTTTAATCATATATGTGATAGGAAATATCCAATATAGACTCTGGTCCACATATTTATTAGCTTGTTTTCTCTCTGCATTAAATGCACAGGCACACTCATGCATTACTTATTGATATATACCATTACTGACCACTATCTGTAAGCAGTAAAGGCAGAAGATCTTTTAGTATTTGAAACATGCGGGTGGTGACTGGTCTTATTAACAATTAAGCCCGCAGGGCCTACGCTAGCAGGATTTCTCCACAAGTCCTTTATCACCTGTTGAGAGGTACTGAGCATGGGCACTGTGAAATAAACGGAAGTATATGCCTACCTGCTGCTAAGCCCCGGTGGCCATCATCTTGCTGACAGAATAAGACATCACAGCAGCCATCTGAGAGAAGAGCAGAGAAGGGGGTGCAGAGACCTTCAGAAAACATGTGATCTCAAGGCTGATTGTGTAGAATTTCTCAATATACTGTGTATTACCAGGTGGTCGATCATTCACCTATGTAGAGGATACAATCTATGCACAGAAAATAAATAAGTAAATACTGAAGGTCATGCTATACCTTAGCATTGCTATAATGACCTATGGCACTTTAGCACAGCCTGAAGTGTGTTTATTGCTTTCTATACAACATGTGAGTTCTTTCCAATGAGGTCTTGGCTACCATGCCTCCTGATAATGAATTCTTCTCACTCCCTTTCAATGAGCTACAGACACACTCTGGTCCTCACTAACCTCCACTCTTAACAATCTCAACCCTCTAACATCCAAAGCTGCACGCCATGGCTGCCAAGTCTATTCCTCACTGAAGTCATCAGAGAACAAAGGGCAGGGCTCAGAACAGCAGAGAGAAAATGAGGTAAATCCAGAGTCCATTGACCTCAGTGACTGTCAGTGTCTCCTAGCATCATTCTCCTCCAGTTTAAAAACAGGCAAGGCCACTTACTATCAAACAAGTTCTGTGGCACCACAGATGCTTGAAAAATGTTTTCTGCTTTTAACTCACTCCTCAGTCCACCTCTTCCCCCAACCTCCACTCTGCTCACTTCAGACATGTTCGCCTCATTCTTTACTGATAAGGTGTCTGCCATTAGTGACCAGTTCTCTGAGCCTGATCAACTCAGTCTGCAGCTGCCAGCGAACAGGACCTCACTCCTCCTATCTGAGGAGGAAGTCTCCAAGCTTCTGCTGGACTCTCATACTACTACCTGTCCCCTGGACCCCATAAAATCCAACCTCCTACAGACCATTTCCCCAGGCCTTAACCCTGCAGTCACACATATCATCAACTCATCACTTACAACGGTGGCATTTCCCACTACATTTAAGCAAGCTCAGAATACCCTGCTGCTCAAAAAAACCTACACTCAACCCAGCCCAGGTTGAAAACTACAGACCAGTTTCACTCCTATCCTTTCTTAGGGGTGTGCCCGAATACAAATACATTATTCGGCAAAACACAAATAGTGGAGTTTTTTTTTTTTTTTTTTTTTTTTTTTTTTTTACGAATATTTGTTTCATACAAATATTTCAAAAATTATTTGTTTTCAGGAAGAAAAATAAACCATGTCAAATACCAGCGTGCAGGTTGGTTACATCGCTATCTCAGTGTCTTTCCTCTGCTCCGCTGTGACGTCTATCAGTAGGTCTCAGTGAGGGGAGTCACATCCACCTGCTCACATGACGCATATTTCCTAATTTGGACATCACCTCCAGAGTTGGGAGTGTTCCCCAGAGATAAAGCTGAGCTACTGACACACGCTTCATGAACAAGCTTCATGAGCACTTATTATAACACTTTAATTTTCTAAAATTAAAAGCGTAATAAAAACGAAAACAGGATTTTTAAGCCTCTGTCCACTTTTATTCAAATACAAATACAAATAATTTTGCTGCCTCAACAAATACAGATACAAATACAAATACTGGGCTCTCTGCACATTCCTACCCTTCCTATAAAAATACTTGAGCGCACAGTGTTTAACCAAGTCCCTGAATTCCTTCTCTTTTCTAAGAACAACCTGTATGATCCGAACCAGTCTGGCTTTAAGTGGGGTCACTCTACCGAGACTGCACTCCTGTCAGTAATGGAATCACTGAGTTAGAGCTGTGTCAGTCAGTCCTGAGTCAGTCCTCAGCTCTATTGCTGCTAGATCTGTCAGCTGCCTTCGACATGGTTAACCACCAAATCCTCCTCTCCACACTCACTTAGCTTGGTATCTCAGGATCTGCCTTCTGCTGGTTCATGTCCTACCTCTCAGGGAGATGTTTTAGAGTATCTTGGAGGGGGGAAGTGTCCAAACCTTGCTGCTTAAGCATCATGTGTTATGTGTGACAGTAACTTATGGCAATACCATCAACACTAATTTAAAGCTGCAGGACTTTTGTCTCCCACTTCTGGCAGTGACAGTAATTACAAAAACACTATCTACACATGCTTACAACATAGGCTCCGCCATAGCCTACTGCGTCGTCACTGTTGCAGCTGTAAAACAGTGGATAAATTGTTTTGAGCGTCACACAACCCCCATGAAATTTCACATCAGAATTTGATCCATTTGGTCCAATAACATTTGGAAAGTCTAGAGAGCCGCACGATAAGCTAACTAGAAAATCACTGGCGGAGGTCTCTAGTAGTGAGGTCTCTGGATGAATGCATACTGCGTATGCTCTACAGGCAGAACATGTGCAGTAGGCATTCATCTGGCCAGCATGGGAATGTCAAACCCGACACTAGATTAAAAACTCTGGTATACTGTGAAATAAAGAGAGATTAATCTGGCGGTGATAGGCTTAATCAGCATTGCGCGAACTCATTTAAATTTGTTCCAATGTACATGTATGATGCCTATATTAGGAACCGTTTTAAGAAGGAACATATATTTCCACTGCCTTTGGCTTATCCATTTCTATTTTTACCTTTTTTTTATTCAACTGTTATAACATGCAACCCACATTGTACTAACTTAAGATAACTTAATATAAACAAAGCACGATTGTTAAGTTTGGCTCATTAAATGTAAGGAGAGCAGAATGGCATGGTGCAAGTAGCCAGGCATCAATATTACATTGTATAAGGATTCATGGAATGTCTCTCATACAGTACAGTCACAATGAAGAACTAATGTTGTATAATAATAATAATAATAATAATAATAATAATAATAATAATAATAAAGGACAAACACACAAATGGCAGAAGAACAGATGAAAATGAATTGAGAAAAGTGAGAAACATCTTAATTGGGACAGTTTTAGCTGACAGTGGAGGTATGAGTAGCTGCAGTAATTATGAACAAAAGGCTGCCATGAAGCTACCTCTCCAGCAGACTGATGAAAATGTTTTACAACTGCTGATTGTGCAGTACAATGAAAAGTGGAGTGAAAGCTGCAAACTGTATGTCAATACAGGTGACCATTTCTTGTTCAGTCACAGCAGTGGATGTATAATTAGACATCTTCTATGGTATTAATAGAAGCTGATAACACAATTGAAGCCTCTTATTTTGAGGAGTGTTGCTGAAAAACAAGTGATTCCAAGTCCCCATATGCATACAGTGTGTAGCTGTCACTGAGCCATTGTTTTCTTTCTGGCTTATTTCTGTAACCAAAAAGCAAATAAGACCATACCTCAATATATTGAAATATTCAGTATCTACTAATATTAAATAAAACTAATTAAAATGTCACCACTTTCTTATTATTCAACCATAACCACGTCACAGATCTGTTGAACAAAGCTTAGATTTTTTTGGGGGGGGGTGTTTATGTACAAAGATGTTCAGTAAAACTTTGCATGAATGACACTGATACAATTCAAACTTGACGTGGGTGTGTTTATGGCTGTATTTATCCAATCCCTCAGAGTTCAGAGTACTGCTGGGTTTCTATTCTGCTAGAAAATCTTCATTCTGTGTTTGTCATCAGGCGCTGATTTTGACCTGGGATGACAGGTGAATGCAATTAACCACCTGGTGGGATAGAAAACCAGCAGTGCTCCGGACCCTGAGGACTAGATTTGAGGAGTACTGCTCTACACCATATGTACAGTACACTTGTTTTGAACAGGGTTGAAATGTGGGTCATGGAAACACTGAACAGTAGACATGACACAGATACACAACACTTCTATCTCACTCACACACTTATTATGATACTTGTATGGTGGACCATGGGTTAACAAGGTTTTAAAAATACAGTATTTAGAATTCTACCAGCTATTTGCAAGCAGTATGAATGATGAAACATCACTTGCCTTCCTCTAAACAGACAGAAGAAGAGATTCAAGTTGTAATTTAAAGGCTATTAGTGATTTAAATTTAGTTTCTGTCTATGGTGTTAATCTCTGTATTTATAGACCTGTGAATTAATTTGGAAATAATGACAGCTTCCAAATATGTTTGAAAGTGAGGTTACCCTTTAGTCTACATTTAGATCACAAACAGTGCCTTCACAGTTAAGTTTGCACAATTCTCCTGCATCCACCATTTTTCCAGGTTATCATAATTCATGCGTGGGAACTGTTGAAAACATAATTACAGCAAAGCCATTTTACCACGATGAATTTAACATTTGCAGCAGTAATAAAACTGCTGTCATTAGAGACCATTATGTCTGTTATGTCCTGCTTCTGCACTGTTGGAACAAAATGGCATCTTAAATTAGAGAGATTTATTAAAAAGGTCATGCCATTGGAGTTATTTCCTGTGTCTGTGCTGTTCAGATTTACTTTTAAAACCATTAAATGGCACATTTATGCAGCATGTCCAGTGCAAACAGACAAGTCCACTCTGGTGAAAGCACAAGTTGTAGACTTTGAGCTAGAGATTTAAATCAGCAGCCTCACATTCACATAGTGGCTAATCAAAGGTCTTTGGTGCTTATAGCCACATTTGTTTCTAGTGCCAATACTAATGGTGCCAATTAGTCGACCCTAGAGTGGCCTCATCCAAAACAATAAACTTCACTGTCAATGAGGTTGCGGTTGTTGCCCAGCTTTTGTTGGAGCATATCTGTGAGGGACGTTTAAATGAATGGTCTCACTTTATTTGACAGTCCAATATTGATACTGCACTTCCTTTACAAGTGGCTACGATCTATCACAAAATACCCACTGATATCATATGGAAACTAGTCCATAAGTAGTCACGTTGTCATAAACAGGTTTATATACCAGCATTGTTCATCAACTGACACAAATTATTGCCTTGACCCTTGTAGTTTAGATGCTTCTGCTACAAGCATTTGTAGCTAGTAAACATGGCTGCGCTGGCAGAACTGTAGATAGATATGTCTGAGAGTTACCATAGCAACATCAGCTTCTAACCAACAATAATGAAAAGTTACTTGACCATTTAATTATAAGTGGTTTTGGATATTTTTGGAAGTTATTTATTTTTTGGTGTGTTTTTATCAAGGAAATTTTCAATAGAATGAGATGGTTTTTGTTGTTGAATTATTATTATTATTATTATTATTATTATTATTATTGGTTAAATCCTTGTCATGATTACACTGTACCTACAACGTCACAATTTTTAATAATGAAAAAAAAAATTCTGCCCATTACTTTATACATGCATTACTTCACACTCCACTGACATCAAACACATTTTGGAGGAACTCCATTAAACTCCCTCTCATTAATTACCATTTCACTGGAGTGGGTTCACGAGTTGAGTTCATTTCTGCTTAAGAGGATTTTGAAGTACACTATAATTAAAATGCACTCTGCCTCATTCTTTATAAATGGTTGGAATGGTGCATAAAAAGTAGGCAGATGTGTGGCATGCTATATTTCTGTAGAAAAGATAAACACTCTGCATGCTCATGAATATGGGCCCGTTTGTAGATACACTACTTTAGAGCATGGCCTTATTGTTTAATATTTTATATGGCATGTGAAACCTGTATGGTTTTTAGGACATGCTGGAATTCATCCAGTATATAGTCTTGTACTTTGTATTCACCACACAGAAGAATATTATTTGATCTTGAAACATTCTGCACTGAATAACAGGGCTGAAATGAAGGTACGGTGTGTATATATGAATGGCAGGGAACAATTAATTTGATATATTGTAATAACAATAATCATAACCAGCTCCCTGTATAATATTACATTCATCATCCTCATCCACACTGTGTTACAACTGTGGACTATGCATAGCATCACTGCTAATACATATCAAAATGTTATGTAACTATTATGTCACGTGTCAAACTAGGACATGCTTTCATACCCTGCCAAGACCAATTCATGTAATATAAACAAATATACTACTTGCCATTTGATGTAATGGGATCACATATGTGTCATGGAATAGTGGTTGATGTCTGACTAAAACTCCCAAAAATTAGCAGGCACTGCATGGGGTATCACATCCAGCCCAGGAGGGAAGATAGTTTCACTGTTTTCAGTTCAACAAATGAAGAACACTACATTAAAAGGTGGGGAATCTTTCATATAAATCATTTTAAGCTACATTAAGTAATAGCTTTCATATTAATGTGGGATGAAATTCTTTCTGGTAATTTATCAGGGTTTCTCGAGGGTAGCTTGTACTGCCAATCTTACTGAGAATCAACAGTCCAGTTTGTACTTCTCTGCAGCATTCAGCACTCATTTTTTCTTAAGACAAACCAAACAAACACTGGTTCTTTACATCTGTGGGCAGCCACCCTCAACCAACAAGCTTCCTTAAGACAAGTGTGCACTACTAGGCTAATGCTAAACAGCAGAGAGCCAAAGTGAATAAGTGGACATTTCTACGTGGACAAAACAGCCCTCAAAAGCTACAAATACGTACAGTAGAAAAATGGAGAAATAAATACATAAGTAAGCAAGGTAAAACATTAATACTGTAACTATTTCCAATTTGAAGGTCTGACTTGTCTTTAATTGACCTATCCAGGTCTTTATGTGCACGTCCTGGAACAAGAGGAATATTTAAAGGAAAGAATTTTGCAAATCATAACACGTTTAGGCCTTGATTAACAGGGGAAAAAATGAGACTGGAAGCAAAAGGTCAAAACAGGTTATGATTTCAGAAGAGTGCATGCTAAGAGTGGGCTTTAGATTACATCATTAATCCTATCTAATCCTTTATATCTGTTTAGCAACGCTGTGTGTCCTAAGAGATTGTATGGAAGTGATCCAAAGGACAACACACCCAAACCAACAAACACATACTGCATATACACTCCTTGACAAATAGACTTAAATAAATAAATTTCTCCACACATGCATACATTAATAGTCACTGTAGCTTTTGCACTAGTTGGTTTTGTGCATACAGTGGCATACACATCTATCACAAGGCAAAATCACTGCATTCAGTGAAACATTTAATGTTTGTGGTTTAATTTACAGCAAAACTGGGTTCCCTGTGATTTGATTTGCCTGAGTTAAGCCATAGTGGACTTAAATCATTCATTGCAGCAACTTTCATTCATTATATTTGTCGTGTCTTGTCCTTATTGTTAGCTACAACAAAAATGGAGACATAAATTATTTTGGTGGGCAAAATTATCAATACTACATTGCCATTAATTACATTACAAAAACATGCCACAAAAATGGTAATAAAATAAATGTTGAGCTTTTAACATCAAATTGACATACAGAATTGATGGAAATTTTGAGTTCATGTTAAGCTCATTATCAGCTATTTACATTTCTACTGCTGTATCACATTGTTTGTTTAGTTTGTCACCTTTCTTTCCATTTCCTTCTTTTTCCATGTTTCCATCACTTGCATGAGTGTCAATTCCTGTTTTCCATTTTCACTGTTTGTTTTTGGAAACCTCTGAGCTCCTCTTGCTTTCAAACAGTTTGTACATGTCTTGCGTTAATGTATTTTTTATGTCTTATGTAAAGCACTTTGAATTGCCTTGTAAAATGTGCTATGCAAATAGACATGACTGGCTTTACAGTCATACGGACACATTAATAAACACACTGATACACAAGCACTAGTTTAATGTCTTATTTATCTGCATGCACATTGTTGCTCTTTACTTACTAAAGCACTTTACTTAAAACTTCACATTACAAAAACTGATTAGTGTGACCTAAATTGTAGCATCTTAAAACAAAACACTTAAATAAATGTTCCAAATTGCATTTTTGTGAAATTGCACTCTTAGCATTCCAACCAATGTAAATCATTACACTCACAGTTCAATCAGAAAACATACAAAACTTGCATACAGAATATGTTACTGAAACTGTTGTAACTTGCCATAATTGCTTAAAACTGACTAAAATTAGATTACCTTGGAATGATTCAAATAAACACACACAGAGGACTACCGGTAATAATAATGTTGGTACTGACTTTAGTGAACCACAAAAAAATGTGACTCAAGAAATTCAACCAAATCTTTCCAAGCTTTATCCAAGCAAAGCATGTTTTTGTAAGCTCTGTTGTGAGACTCAGTTAAAGGGAAAGGGTTTTTTTTTTTTTTTTTCTGTAACTGCCACATCAGATTATTTATACCACTGGTACTTGGCATTGCATTGACTTGTAGGGAAGGGCAAGGGCTAGTACTCAGTCAAAAGATTAAAGGGAACCAATTCAAGAAGGGTGAAAAACAGCATGCATAGTGTTTTATGTTTCATTCTGGGGTTATTCTTTTGACTATTTACCTTCTCTTACAGTGACTGATCACAGGAGCATTTGAGAAAGACAGATAAGGGTGCACGCAGGGATGTGTGTGTGTGTGTGTGTGTGTGTGAGAGAGAGAGAGAGAGGGTGCAAAATGGGAAACAGGACTGAAGGAAAAAGGGTAGTGCAGGGTCAGGCACCGAAAGGCAGAAACAATATAATAGCTTGATTGTACCAAGTGAGAATTTAATGGCAGCTACACAAAAGACCCCAATTTGCTGTGTGTCCTGAGGTCAGGCCTCTCTCTGACCTCTTTTGTTCTCCCTTTACATGGGTCAGAGCAAACACAGGCCATTAGCAGCAAACAAAATAATGAAATTTGAATTGTATCAAGCACAGCAGCAGGGTGTCAAACTAGAATAATAAAGTTAAGGACAGAAATACAGACAAACAGAGGGGTGGCTGTGGCTCAGGAGGTAGATGTGTCAAAATGTTAGTGAGTGAATGAGAGGCAAAATTGTACAGAGCTTTGTCACTTAAAGTATAACAGTGCTACATAAGAGCAGTCAATTGACTGTATTAATGTATAACATGAGGCAACTAATGAAACTGAAAAGAAAATGTTCTTTTCTGTAATGACGCTCTTAATGAGAGCAGTTTTGACTGTATTGTGACAGTAACAGACTTAACATCCCAAAGATAATGGCATGTGTTTTGCTGATGTCCCCACTATTTGTCCAGTAAAAACCCTGAGACCTCGTGAGGAAAAATGCACCACTGTAAGTGTTATATTAATCTTGATATAGCTTCCCCAGCAACTCACCATGTAGTGGCAGTTTCACTATTATTGCTGTAATCTAATAAAATGAAAGAAACATGGCAAAATGTAAATTAAAGGCAAAGCTTTATATTCATCCCTGCACATTCATACAGCAATGGTAGAGGAGGTTCCATAAAAGACAGCTGACCTACACATCTGAAGAGGATGAGAGTTCAGCATCTCAAGGACACATGCAGGAACATGTTGGGGGGGGGGGGGGGTCTTTACTTTTCAACTACACTATAATTCAATGCACATCACCCCATTAACCTTACCTGCATTCCTTTCAAAGTAAATCAAAGACGCAAAGAAATCCATGCAGCTATGCAGTAAGTCAGTCGGTTACACAAACGAAACAACCCAATCAAGCCAAGTTTACCTGGAACACTGACCCCTTTATGTGAACTAGAAGATATTAGTCCTTCAAATAGACATTCTAGGACACTGTTCTTGACTTTTATTTGTGATATCTGAGGATATTTAGAGCACAATCTGGGTACAGTATTCTTACTTTTAGCAAGGTCAAGTAAACCAGGTCCAGATGCCAGGTTGTCAACAGACGCTTTGCTTGCAAACCACATATCTTTGGTAACTACACATTACAGATTCCCTTACCTGCTGCCATTCACACACATGATAGTCAAAACACAAAAGGTTTTAAGTAGGCCATCTTATTGATGCAGTTGGTTGCATCCAGTCTGCAGTTATTCTGCTCCCAGGCATCTCCTGTCAGTTCACCAGTGAGGCTGTGCATTGACTGTGAGCCTGGGAGAAGCTTCATTGAAATCCAACACATCAAACATGCCTGGCAGGCATTTCTTCACCTTCTCCAAGAGCTGGTCCTTTTGCTGATAGGAAAGACACCGACCTTCATCACAACCTTCAGGAGAAGGCAATACTTTTGAAGTTTGTTTGTTTTTTTCTATGCATTTTGACATTAAGGGTAAATCCCTAACACACCTTCCTCACACCTCCCACTTCCCATATTTAGCCCTTTCTACTCTAACTTTTGACAAACAAGAAATATCCAACCCATGTTAATAGAGTGTGAGACACACTTAAACACATTCTCAATATAATCTCCAATGTTTGGATATTCACCACATATCAAAGATACTAAGAATCAGATTTTATACCATTTCACTTGGAAGGAAAGTGGTAGGTTTGACTTAAATGTAAGTGAATGTAACTCTAAATATTATATTATCTGTTGTCCAAGTCTTTGTTTCTGCAGCGTGGCGCTGCTAAGCTCTTGTGTTTACTGGAAATCTGTTCCTGATTGGAAACCTTTCCATACAGCCCTATAAGTAAGGTTAACATGGTTTTATCATCCCACTCCGAGCACCACACTTTTGTAAACTGCATTTCAACTTTCAATAAAAAATGCTAGGCTTTAAAGTTTACAAGGTTTTCATTTCTTTCATATCAGCAGTATATCCCACATGCATCTGGTGGTTACGGCTTCCTTCATTATTATAAGTGCCATTGTTAGAAATACATTATGTTTGTTTGGTAGGCACTTCTATCATAATAATGATTATAATTTTACCAACCAAAACAACTCTTTACCATGCAAAAGACACTGTTTTATCTCCCTGTTTTAACACACCATACCACAACACAGCACATAATTCTATCCTCTAATTCAGAGGCCACAGTAGGTTATTTCTATGATTGCTACCAATTAAGCACAATTCCCAAATGTCTTTCTAAAAATAAATTTATGAACCAAAGCTCAAGTGATTTGGCACTGTTGTATTTTTTCCCACTCAGCAAGAGCTTCTTGTGTGATGTTCTTTGTGCAGCCCTAAATGAGCTAGTTAATTTATGAAAGGCTTTGTAAGCAGTCACAACATAACTGGCCTGTACAGTATCTGAACTGGACTTAATAGTGCTCCTCAGTGGCATTCATTCCTGGGCTTTTGTCTAACCTGCTTGCTGTGACCCAATTTCATCATTATTCAACTGGATTAACGACAGCCAGACAAAAGATGGTGAGAGTGTTTATTATGGCAAGAAGACAAAGACAGAGGTGGTCGCAGCAATTGTAATCTGTTTTGCAGCAAACTGTACGATGTGTGCATGTCTTATCTATTTCTTAGATTTGTCACTTGTTGCTGTATGCACTTTAACGTAAAGCACATAGAGTTTACCTGTAATAAATTGTGGTATATTAATAAAGTTGCCTTGCCATAGAATTTTATATGATACAAAAATAGATCTTATCTTTTATCTTTTATCACTTATCTTTACTATGGACTAACAGCTCTGCAATAAGGTGAACTGAATGAAAAATGATTGAACAGTTCACATGAAACAGCTTTGCTGCCAGGTGTTTTTGTTTTGTAGCACATAACATATGGCACATGCATCTGTTTTGCTTTAACAGTCCTACTGTACTTTGAAAGTAATGACAGAATGTGATTAAGAAAACTCCACCTTTATTGATAAGATGATAGACTAATTACATTACATTCATTTGACACTTTTTTCTTAAGCAACTTACAACACTGTTGCACATAGGAGGAAGAGCTATGTCATCCAAAATCAGCAGTGTATCCCTTTTTTTTTTTTAAAAAAATGCCAAAAGCATGTTCAGTGCTACAGTACAAGTGATTAGAGGTGTTATTTTCATTTTATGTAATCTGAAAAGGTGAGTTTCTAGCCTGCGGCGGAAGATGGGTGGTGACTCTACTGTCCTGACTTCAGTCAGGAGTTTATTCTACCACTGTGGAGCCAGAACAGAGAAGAGAGAAAAGCAGCCATGGGGGCCCATGAGTGATGGGATGGCTAAACATCCAGAGGTAGAGGAGTGCAATGGTCGGACTGGAGTGTAAGGTTTGACCATGGCTGGGTGGGCCACAGCATTTTGGATTAGCTGCAGAGATCTCATGGCAGATGCCAGGGCTCTAGCAAGGAGGGAGTTGCAGTAGTCCAGATGGCAGATGACAAGCACCTGGATGAGCACCTGGGCCACCTGATGAATCTTCCTGATGTTGTAACATAGGAATGTCTGTGGTGATGGACAGGTCTTGGAGGGAGGACTCTTTCCCCTGGGAGAAACAGAAGCTCAGTGTTGTCCAGGTTCGCCTTTAGGTGTGGCCTAGACATCTCTGCTGAGATGTCAGCCAGGCCAGCTGAGTGTATGGTAAGAGGAAGGACAAGAATAGCCGTGTGTCACTGGCATAGCAGTGGCAGGCAAATCCATTTGAATGTAAGACAGTACCCAGTGTCCTTGTGTAGGATGAGAAGAGGAGAGGGCCCAGGACAGAGCCTTGTGGAACTCCTGTTGTCAGGCTGCATGCTTCAGACAATCTTTTCCATGTTACCTAGAAATGAGCCATCACATAGGATGTAAACAGAGAGAATGAAGGGCCTGAGACATCCAATCCTTTAAGGGTGGAGTGGAGTGGAGGGTGTCTCACTGTGTCAAATACAGCCGACAGGTGTAGAAGTATGAGGACAGAGGAGAAGGAGTTTGCTCTAGCAGCACAGAGCTCTTATGTCACCATGAGGGCCATCTTAGTTGAGTGGCCTGCTCTGAAACCAGATTGGTGGCGGTGTAAGAGGGTGTTCTGTGAGAGGTAAGCAGACAGTTGATTAATAACAGCATGTTCTAGTGTCCAGGAGAGAAAAAGGAAGAATAGATATAGGTATGTAGTTTTTGATGTCTGAGTGGTCTAGTGTTGTTTTTTTAAAAGGCAGTGGCAGATATGAATGGGGCAGGAAAATGTTGTGAGACTAGACGTGTCCATAATTTATGACCTGTCCATGGTCTTTCGCTTCTCACCCAATGGTTCCTAAGAGGAATATTTCCTGAATAATGTTTTGCATAGTCTATAGAGATTTTTTTTAAACCCAAAGTACATCTGTTTGTTAATGCACATGGTCACACATACACACATTGTGGGATTCTTGATTAACTGTTGACTGTCACCTATTTTTTTTTTTTTTTTACAAGAATAGCTGCCTCTGTAGACAGCAGGTCAATTGACCAGTGAGGAAGACAGTGTACCGAACCAATCAAAGCAGCTCACCTAAGAGAGCATCTGCTGAGACAGACACTTAATTCTGCCAACTGAAAATGTATGCACTGAAAGTGATGCTAATTTAATGTGAACACCTCTGCTGCAAGCATATAGAGTACCTACACCGAAAGACTAGACTTTGGCCTGAGGGAAAACCTATATACATATTGAATGTGGAACACAAATATTCCATTTCTGTCCATCATTTTCCAGATAAATTAATGATAGATTTTCCTTAAGCTGCAGCTCTAGCAGAAGGCACACTATCATATTCACATTTTTTTTCCTATCTATCTGAAAAGACATCACATGTATTTCTCCAGCATAAGGACATCAGCATTCATTGTATTGCTGCATTTATTGAATTTTTCTGGAATCACTAAATCACTATGGATACAAAATCTAAAGCTCCTCCAAGACTGAATAATTATTCAGTTTTCAAAGTCTAATTTTGTGTGGCAGCTTGTTTATTGTTTGGCCTTGAGTTTGATTTTCCAAGAAAATGGCAATAGCAATGAATTCCAGGAAAATAACCAGGCAAATTAGGAGTGTCAGACCTTGCAGCAACACATAAACAATTCGAAATACAAAGTGTCAGCATTGAAACATTGTTCTATACATGCTGCAAGATGAAAAGAGAAAAACTACCACCACTGTGGTTTCACACCAGTTGTCACTGAGCTATCATACAGGGAAAACATAAATAAATTATTCCTCTGTGCTTTTCGGGTATATGCACAGACACTTTGTTGTGTTTTTTACTAATACTACCACTGCTACTACTTGTCTCAGCCACGGCCATCTCCCAGTACTTTCCCCTGTGTTTCTGTGGGTTTTACTTTTCCCCTGTATCCCCTGTGTTCCCCTGTTTTTCTCTCTGTGTTTGTGGGTGTGGTGTTTATGTGGCGCTCCCACTCTCACTATCCTGGCTCCTGGATACCTGCTCTGCCTGCACACCTGCCTTCAATCAGCTCATCACCTCCCTCAACCTACACACCTGTCAACCAAAAGCTCATCTCCGGCTATTCACCCACTTTTCACCAGGTTGCTGTTTCAGCTACTGTGGTAGAGACATGTTTCAGACTCCTAGTGTAAATGATTTGTTTTTCGTGTTTGATTCCTAGTTTGTACTAACTGTCTTTTCCTTTGTGCTCAGGATCACTCCTTGTCTGTCTGCCTGCCCGCTAAACCTGCTTGCCTGCCCACGCCATTCACCATCACTCCCCAATCCCCAGCCATCACCAGCCTTCCTCTACAAATAAACTTTCTTAATCTCACCCTTATCTTCTGTGTTTGTGTTCTGCACTTGGGTTCGCTCTGACGTTATGACACTACTACTAATTATTATTGTTATTATTATTATTATTATTATTATTATTATCATCATTATTATTATCATCAAGAAGAAAGTTCCTGTCTCAAAAGTTAGCATTTATATAGACTTAATTATTGTTGAACCCAAAGCAAATAATCTTTACATTTGGGGTTTTAATAAACTGTTAGCTTTATAATTGAAATGGTTGTAATTGAAGGTCAAGAGTAAACTTCACACTCAAAATGTAAAGAGTTTACCAAAATTTCAAAATGAATTAAATTTACTATGATTCATCTCATGTGTCCTTTGTCTGCCAAATTAAATTTAATTAATTTTTTTTTTTTTTTTTTTACAAAGATTAGGCAGTTATTGCCTTAGCACATTAGTTCATTACAGGGTCAGCAAACCACTCCAGTTGAGCCTTTTCAGGCACCGAGTGAAACTATTCCTAAGGCAATTGTGCTATACTGAAAAATAGGCATAGTAATTGCACTGCTCTGAAGGTCCTCATGAAAATTCAATATCAATGTATTTTTGCTCATGTCACAGTATTCCTCTAGAGCACCTGTCAAAAATTGCTTTGCAGCACTGGCCATGCAACTCGAAATCAACTCAAATCTCCTCTGAGTCCCTCTTAATCCATCGCTATTACCACTTTGCACCCCTCTGTCCCTGTGGATTGATTCATTTTTCAAAGCCTGCATTCGCTGTTGTAAAATTATGTTCGTGGAGAGTCAACAAAGACATAAGGAAAAATAAACTACTGACAGGTAGAAAAAGAAATCTGAGATAATTGGTTGAAATGTGCAAACTCTGTGTTTTTAAAGGATGTATTCAGATGTCTAAAAAGGAATTAAATGGCATAATATGTATTTACATAGCCATACTTATATGTAAAATAAAGGTAAAATTAATTTTAAGAGGCTGATTTTATTCCCAGTGGAATGAGGCATATAAAACTTTTAATAAAGTGCAAGGTTATTGAAAGTGAAAGTTGGTCATTGACTGAGGGCCATTTGCTGCCTTCCTTGGCTCACATGGTTAAATATACTGTAGCTCATGTTCCTTCAAGTTACTAATGTTATGGCCTTCACCTGGGTATGAACACAAATAGTTCATGATATGCCCCAGCAGTCCTTGGTCCAGCCAGAAATACATGAACTCTTGCCAGGTTCCCAACTGCAAATACTGCCAACTGTGTTAAAAAGAGTGTCCACTGGGATTCAAGGCCCTGAACACTTATACTCCATGCACAGTGGTGTTTTCACTTACTTCAGCTGATTAGACCTCCTGCCAGAAATATGGCCTTTTAACATTCTTAGTTTTAATATTCACAGATTACTTTTTAATAATGTACACTATACAAAACCTATGCACATGCTGGTATTGTTTCACAATGGCTTTTAAAACCTGTATGAAAATCCAATGATATTTTCCTTGTGCTGTATTTCCCTTTTGCTGTATAGTACATACAGTGGCTGATGTGAAAAAGAAGAGGTGGAATTTGAGTGATCAGTGTAGGAAAGACACATGTATTGATCAAGAGAAACAATGCATCTGCAGTAGTCCAGTTATGAATGCCTCCACCATCACAGAGATTTGATCCCTATGTTCAGGGGAGGATAGCGACATCATATGAATACCAAACCCATCCCCATGAGTCCAACTCTGTGAAATCGGCGATCTTACGGGTTAATTGCATGTCATACTGTGCAAGATGAGTCCACTGAAATCTTGGTCCTAATCTTTGTCTATTTTAACATATAAGTTTTGAGGCATGTCAGACTTTGCAATGCATGTTTGGTAAATCAATGGATGATTTAACTAGAAAACATATGTAACCAGAAACATATCCTCAACTTGCATCATCTATCTTATTTGGCACTTGTTTTGTTTTCAAAATGCAACAAAAATAAGTTTTGCATAGCACTGGTACTGTCCTCTGAAAAAATGGTGCTTATGCTAAATGTACAGTATAAAGTACACCCCCAAGGTGATGTATATGCATTTATCGTGTAGGCCAATGTATGCAGCATCATTTCATGTCAATTGGTTGGTTTGTAGACAGGAATTTTATCTGTAGTTGCATTGTGAGAGTTTTGTCCTGATTTTTGACTCTAAGAATTTTTTGACACAAGCTGTCTTTGTTTGCCAAAGCTATAAACCACTACAATTTTACAATTACACTGCAATGTATGGCATAGAAAAACAAAGACTCACCACGTTTCTCTTGCATCGTTCAACTTCCATCTGGGACAGCCCAAAATCGTACAGTGTAGTGGTGCTTTAATTCTGGATGCTGCACTGAGATGCCTTTCACTTGCAAAAAGTTGGCTGTTCAGAAAAGGAAAATCTGAGGCAGAGTCTATGACATACATACTCAGCAGGGGGACTCTGGTCCAGACTCCGGACCGAATAACAATTTAATCTGGACTGAGAATGAAATTTCACTGCAACCTGACCTGGACTGCTTTTGAGTGACACATCATTATCACGTCACACCACCTGTCTTCATTCAGCTGCTAGCTAGATGCCACAGTTAGCAAGGTTGTAGTCGGATATTGGAGCTCCGGTTGAACCAGTAAACTGGCTTGTTCAAAACTAGCCAATACTAAAAAAAGGCTGACCATGAAAACCACTTAAGGATTAGTGGACTGAGAAATACCCATTCATTATAGGGAATGTGCTGATGTAATACTATGTGCTTGATTTGCAATGAAACAGTGGCCATAGTGAGGAGTGGTAACATAAAATGCCACTACCAGACCAAACATGCCCATTTTAACCAGAACTATCCCAAAAGCATGGAGACAAGAGCCACAAAATTGAACCAGTTGAAGTCATCATATCAATCCTCCAGCAGAACAATTGTAAAATAAAACATTTGCAACAATGAATACAGTAATCATACCAAAGCAGACTTACTAATGAATACACCAGTGTGCTATCACACCTTTTTATGCCCAATTTAAGGACTTGGAGACACAACACAGGTGTCATTTCTCTCATTAATACAGACATGCTGTTCATGTACAGAGTTCTAGAGTTTTTGTATTGAGATATTATGTAATGCACCCTTACTGGATTCTTGATGCTGTGGAAATTTGGTGAGAAGACCTCTAAGACTTGTATTTGAGTACCCCTGGCTGATGGTCAGTATTGTGTGATGCTTTGTACAGATGGCATTTTATTTATTGCATTTTTAAACAACAGTATTTATACTTTTGAGTGTGGACTAATAAAATGTTTGAAGGCAACTGTGACAGAATATGTATTTAGTCAATGTATCACCCTTCGCTACATCTCCTGTGGTGCAATAGTCACAATATCCTGCTTTGACTTCTTGTAAATACACTTCTTCATTCTGAAAATCCTTCACTGGAATACCTCATAGTTGCAACTCAAGGCTCAAGACTCCTTGGTTACAAGCTTTTGATCTAAGGAAGAAGTATATTTTTTTCATATTGGTGGCACATATTATGAAAAGAAATACTCCAGAAAGTACAATCTTAGAAATCCCAACAGGTTACCACTATGAACACAGCCATTTTAACTCACTATAAAAAGAATTAACAGTCCTGTTTTGAAATACCCTTCTAAGGTGTGACCAATATCTTTACAGTGTATGAGTGTATGAGTCCACCTGTTGCCATTTCAGTTGATTGGATATGACTCAGAACAAAGCAGAGAGGAGCAGCTGGCCTGGCATTTGTTGGTCTGTGTGACTTTGTACTTGCCAGAATACAACTTGAGCCAAAGGGAAGATTACTACTGAAAACAGTTTGCAGATTGTGTGACTGACTACATGTTAACAAAGCATTTCCTCGAGTTCTACAGAAAGAGAACAGTGATTCAACAAATCAAATTCATTTGCAAACTGGAAAAAAAATTGAAGCTCTGTGCTAAATGTAAATATTTTGAAAGGCAGACACTCACACACCGGGATTAACAAGAAGCTGCATACTGCTGCCTGCTCTACTTCTTGGAGTGTTTTGAATGAAAGCATGGGTGGCCAGCTTTCTTGTGTAATCCTTGGCCTCAATCAGGCACAATACACTGCTGCCATATCACCCTCATCATTTTCTCTCTGTAAACGCACACACTCCTTAAAATCTGCAACCTGTCATTTTAGAATTCACTCCCTGCTTGGCACATCCTGGCTACAGTGCCATTTACTTCTTCTATTGTCAGGTGATAAGTTGTCAACGAGAAGTCATTGTTAAGTTATAGACATACCTAGAGTTCCATGACATATAATTTGACATTATGTGATTCGGTTAATGTGCATTACCTCATATTAGTGCCAATGGGTGTCATTTGATGTACTGCTGCTAAGGTTGGGCAATAAGATGAATACAAAACTCAAAAGGCTGAATCCGTTTTTTTAAATAGCAAATTTTATTAATTTCTTTTGGTGATTTGTATGGGTGTTTCTTTTCCAAAAACACCATTGTCATTTCTTTGATATTCTGTGGAAGCAAATATGCCACATAATATCTGTAGTCATATGTGACAGAACTGAAATCATGTGGGATTATGTCATGATTTTACAGCAGATAATGTTGTCGCACCATCAACAACCACACACTTACATCCACATAACCATGTGTATTACCCATGGCTTGTTCTGTGCAAGGGAAGTGATAAAGACTATGGACAAAAAGAGGATTCTATTCTTCACATGCCTCATTAACAGATCCCAATACGAACTGTTGAAATGGTCTGACTGTGAAACAAATAAGACTTGGTAACACCCTTTATTTAACCCAAGCACTGTGGCATGTAATGGGAGTACACTTGTCTCACTCAAACAGTGTTCCTCACCCACACATGCATCTTACAAAACAGAAATGGGCAAAGAGAGTCTCAAAATGTGTACTAAACCTGCACATTGAAAAGGTATTTTTTTTATCATCAACAAAAGGCATCTTTGCTTTCTTGAAAAAAATGACAACATACTGGATCTACAACACAGTATTAGTTGAGACTGCACACATTAGAGTACAGAGAGAATAGTACTAAATAGCCCAGTATGTGAACTATTGACCAGTCTAATTAAATGATATCAAAAACAAATAAGCGATTGCTTAAATCGCAGGAAATTACACACTGTTAGACCTATTGATAGTTCATTGTGAATGTATTACAGACTGTCATTAATTTTAGAGTTTTCAGACCACCTGCCATGCATGTTTGTGTTTTTGAAATGTTTCAAATTAAAATGTTCAAAGGGGAGGTTAAAGGCCTAAGGCTACAGAAGAATAGCACATTGTAACAAGAAAGCTTGATGGCATAAATCTAGCCAGTTTGAACAAACTGAAGACTCAACAGTGCATTCTATTGTACGCTGCAAACACAGTGAGATGCAGGGGTGGATCTAGAGAAATATTCATGGGGTGTCAGGTTACCCAGCACTGCTGTCAGGTACTAAGCTTTAAATGAACTGTCACTGCATTGCTGACTAATGTGGCTTTTTGTTTGGGGATTTGAGTGAGTGATTTTAGTGCTTTTCACACTGGATGCTTTTGTATGTTGCACTTGCATGACTGATCTGAAATTTGGATATGTTTGTCTGCAGAATGAGCAGTTTCAGAGATGTTGGTAGCTGCAGGCAATCCGGAGACACCTGTAAGCACTGAATATTTGGGTTTACTCAGGTTTAATCCATCCCTCACACAGTCAAACATGAGTTACTATTACTAAACAAAACACACTTCAACAAAACAACCCTGCCACTATCCAGCTGTTCTGTATTTCTACTAGTAGAAGCTGGCAACGCTACACACACATTTAGCAGGAAAAAAAGCCATCAGCAGTCGTTGTGTGTGTGGCCGGGACCGGGAGAGGCTGCACAGAAAGCTGCCGGGGCCGGGAGAAAACGGAGCTGCTGCCGGCTAGCGGCAGCTGGGGTCATCTCTTACTGCATTCACCTGCACTCGGACATTGGAGTTTTGCTCTTGTCAATTTCCAACCAGCCACAACTTTTCATATATTGTCCAAAACTGAGGTGGCAGCTGGGGTGGCAGGCCATATTTTAGGGGTGACAACTGCCACCCTGGTAAATCTGACCCTCGCAAGATTTTTTGGGTGTTTGGGTGATTTGGGCATTTGGGTGATTGGAAGTGAGCGTTGTTATTTTTGTCCTCATATTGCCAACTATATTCACTATAATGTACTATCCTTATTGCAAACTGAACCTGCACATGGAAGATAAGGTCCCAACAGTGAGCTGCCAGTATTTTATTTATGTATCTAACACTGCAGAATTGGGTAGAACATCAAGTCAAGTGTGAATACACCAATGAGCATATAGATAGGCAGTGTAAAGAATTAATTCCTAACCTATTGGTTAATAAGCCTCTTTAAAGGCATGTTAATGTGTCATAGAAGGAAGAAGCATAGGTGTAATATTATAACAATAACTGCTGCATCACATTTAGGAGACCCTGATACTCTGTGACACATAAATGGAGCAAGTTCTTGGTGTTATTAGTTCCACCTGTGCTTTTTCTGCTATGACAAGTTAAATGTCTGCAATGAAAATGGCCTATTGTGTGTTGCCATCACTGTCTCAGACTCTCCCAGGTCTGCATATCGAACTGTGGTTAAGTCAAGTCAAATTACAGACAGCAACATGGAACTTGTGCACTTCCATATACCATAATATCACCTTTGCTTTTGCAGCTACATGTCTAAGGCTTTTTGACAAAGTGAGCAATTGACTGGACAAGAAAATGTGGTATTGTTTGCCAGCAGTATCACTGAGGTGCCAAAAGAATTCATTTTATCACATTATGTCAGTGATTTCGTAAACAACATGAGTCAGCTAAAAACCCACTGTTTGAATCAAAATCAATGGAACATTAAAATAGGTTATATAAGTATGCATCCACTTACTAAACCACTTATCTTAAAGCATCCACCGCACACTGGGTATAAAGTGTGGTATTGCTGCATTGACGCAATGTCGGCCAAATGGAGAGAACAGGAAAACCTCCTGTTATTCTGACTCGAGAGAGATCAAATAACCTAAATCAGCTACTTTTGCTGTGTTAATGTATTTAAAGTGGTTTGTTTATAAGTGAAACCAGTTCGATAACAAGTGAAACCAAATATATAAACCTATAGGTCCTTTTATTAAATCAGCTTAATTGACTGTATTAGTGTTAAAATTGAATTCGATGTATATGTAAATGCCAGCGTTTGTGGTTTAGCAACCATTTTGCCACAGGTGCTGACATCTCTGTAGTTCTTTTCACCAAGTGGGAGATACTGTTGCTGTCGGAAATTCCTGATATCTCTGACTCACAATTTCAGCTTGGAGGCTGACAGACAAGTTTTTATCTGACTCTGCACAATGAATGAGCTACTGTAGTTCATGTTATGGGAATGATTTATAAGAGAAATGAAACCAAGTTATCAATCTTTAACATCAGACTTGAATATTTCATGTCCACCATTACAAGACTGTCAGGGATTGAATTGGTTTATGATCCTAAAAATCAAATCATCATCATCAGGGTATGCTGTGGTGAAAAACAATAATACCTACTCCGATCAAAGGATCTAAGCACAATTTTGGACCCCTGTTTAATCAGGATTATGAGAAATGCCTCTGATCTATTCAGACTATCTCAGTGATATAACACCAGTTACAAGCTTGAGGTCTCCTGAATCTGAATTCATGTGAGCTCAATCTCAGCTCCCTTTGACTCACCTCAGTAATTGGTTTCACTGTGATCTACAGTGGCTGTTAAGCTATTCATAAAGGAGAGTCGACATTGCCGCAGGGAGACCTGACTGAGGAGCAAACTGCAGTGTACAGCCCAGCAGTATGATGCTCTCACTAATGCCTACTATACACTAGAAGACATTGAAGAGACTAAAGTCTGACACCCACTCACATCTAAAGACAATGTTTCATAAGTCTCTGAGTTTTTACTCACAGACACAAAGAATGGGGATCTTGCAGGGTCACTATTTGCAAGACTACAACTAGATTCCTTTTGAGATTATTTCCCATCCTGCTCCTGGAGGAAATTTACAAGAAGAAAAACTGTTGAACAGTGGAGCAGAAACAGGAGCAGTTTTTGACCACAGCTGCCCTTGTGTGTGCAGTGGTTTGTTCTAAAAAAAAAAAAAGCAGCCAAAAGAAAAAGGAGAAGACACCGCAGAATGTGGACACTTCTCCATTCTATCATGGCACAAATGGGAGGATATGTCAAAGAGGCACTCCACAACTCTAGCAGTTTCTCCTCATTTTCCACAGTATAAGAGAACCGAAACTTGTTCACATTCTTGTGCCTCCCCAGAGTCATGTTTACCATCTACCCAGTTTGCTGACTCTTTGGTGCTGGAGAGAGTGCATCTATTACTTGTTTACAATGCTCATCATCATCTGATGGCAATCAAGATGACAGGAGCGCGTCACAACTCTAGCAAAACTCTCATGATTTTATTTGAACATTGGAAATTCGTCTACGACAGCGAAATCGCTTGAAAAGTTGTTTGGTGTAAGGCTGGCATTAGAAATAATAAGAAAGAGAACTGCTTTAATTGCTACTCATGATTAAATTGAAAACTATTTAATTGAATGGATGCAGAGCTAACCATTATCAGAGAGGTATTCCCAAATAACCTGATCTCACATAAGCCAGCCAATTGTATGCTGAACCATTGGTGTGAAAATGGCTCTGTTGGGAAAAAATGCATCCATATCTCTACATTATTACTATTTCTAATGATGCAAAAGGGTAGAATTATAGTCTCCATAAAAAAATACACTTATTTGCCCCTCACCCATTTGTTTTAACTTAAAATATACAGAGTGTGCAGAAAATAAATGCAAGCATCAGCTTAAAATCTATTCCCACAATGGTGAACCGTGCATTATGGTGCCCATCACTGCTGAGTGAATTTAGTGATCCTCTTAGGCTTCTATTATTGTGTATTATGTTCAAATTGTAGAAATGTCCATTTTAAATCATATCTAGTTACTGATGTAGTAGCAGTTGATTGACACTTTGGGCATTTTTTTTAAAATCTACAGCAGCACATCAGTGCTAACTCCTCCATTCCAATCAACGCTGTATGGAAGAGGAATGTGCTGTGCAACAGCTCATTATCCACACCTGTGGGTAATCAGGCAAGCTCAACTCAAGAGGACAATTGCTTGGTCTTATGCTGTTTGATTTAGAATTATTTTGATGTGAGAGCAGTGTAAAGTATACCATGAGTGATTTTTGAGGGATACGCAGTTGTTTACTCAATGTTTGAAATATGCTGATTGGATTCCAAATGAGTTCTCCACTTGTTGTTCTCTTCACATGTCATTCATGTTTACAATAGAGAAATCCATATTTACCTCATCCATCTCTCAAACATTTTAAAAATATTGTGGAAAGAGCAAACATTAATGATCTATACTTTCAACAAATTTCAGTCAGGGTGACACGGTCCGTCGAGGGAAGAACCGTCAGGCGGCAGAGGAGAAGGCGACATATCGGCCTCTCATAATCAGCAGATTTCGCCGATGCCGATATTTCATTTTAGAGCTTTTATTGGTTGATACCAATGACGTGCCCTTAAATATCATGAATCCCTATAAATTTCTCAAAAAACTTTAGCAGTCGAGCTACTTTGAGTGGTAAAAATGTTGCTAGTGAACATACTCCAGACAGCATTTATAATTCGCTCAAATTGTTGGCTGAATGAATTTGTAGTATAAATGTAATTTCCAAGAGACAGGTTTGCCTCAGGTCTACAATAAATTACTGAATGGTTATATAAATGACACAAGGGGTCATGTTTAGGCTTAGCAATAAGAAATATCCTGGATTTAAACTTAATTTGGGGAATACTTTGGTTTGTCAAGCAATACAGTCTGATGCCTGAAATCCCTCAGCAACATAAATCATTGTCCCTAACTCATCACTTGTCATTTTCATTTTCTTCACTTTCATTTGTGATGCTTTTGTAGAGCCATTGGTGACTTTCCGCTAAGCTAGTGTAGCTAACTTGGAATGTGATGGTTGACAATGTACTGCCGGGAGAATGTGTATATTCTACGCAGAAATATGTGAGCTATATCTATTAAATTTGAGCTATTGCAGTGTTGACCTTAAGTTAAGGAAAACCTGAGATGTAAAATGTAGCTCATTTTGCTAATTGATTAGGGGAGAGTCGCCATAATTGTAACATTTTTCAATTTTCACTCTTATACTCAGGGATTTTTTTTACCTACATATGTAATATTTTCAGGCAAACGACTTACATGTGTCTGCCACCATAAACCACTTAAAGTTGTTCAATAGAGAAAACAGGTTGTGAGGAATTAAACTGAAAGGGGACGCCGTCCGATGTTACAACTGAACTGCATGTGAATCTCAATTGTAAAGGTGTGAGCTATGGTTGTAACATGGCTAAAAAAAACAGCATTACACACATAGTTTTCATGGCAAATCAACAATATTTCAGTCAAGCAACTGTTGTTGATATCATACTGAGGATGTGATTAGATAATGTACAAAAACATAATGATATTGTTAAAACTTACCAGATGTACCAGTTGGTGCATTCATGTCCTTCCTTGTTGGCAAGTACATTGGAAAATTGCAAAAATTGCAAAAATACTATACAACCCTAATCTGATTTAGAATATAATTGAATGACATCTGACTGAACACAGAGTATTGGCCATTCCAGCGCATACTTTGTAGGGAGGCTCATGCGCAATTGTGCACTGAGCTCTGGAGAGTCAAAAATGCAGCAACACCCCAAGTTACTAAGCTTTACAGTCTATGCTATAGCTACACAGCCCGTTTATATTTGCAAGTTTTATTGACAAAAACCAGACAAAAAAATAAATCCATGGTATTCAACTTAAAACTGTCAGCATTACATTTAACAGTACAAAAATACATTAAAAAGTGAAACAATATTTCATCCAGAAATGAGGCTGCTTGTGTCAGCTGGTCAATTACTTTTATTTTCAAGTTAAGACTAAAACCTCTCACTGTGGCTTAAACAACACAAAACATTGGAATGTGTGTTTTTACATTAGAACATGACACACATAACAAAGTGAAACAATATTTCATCCAGAAGTGCTCTTGTGAGATGGTCAATTACTTTTTTTCAAGGTGAGACTACAACTTCTCAGTGGCTTAAAGAATACAAAAATGCATTAAAATGTGTGTTCACATCATAACATGACACACAGAACTAAGTACATAAACAACATTTCATCCAGAAATGAATCTGCTCTTGTGAGCTAATCAATAACATTGTTTTTCAAGGTAAGACTACAACCTCTCACAGTGGCTTAATCAATACAAATCATTAGAATGTGTGTGTGTGTGTTCACACATAACCATAAGTAAATAAATAAATCTGTTTCATATATAAGGGGGAAGGGCCTGGCTGCTGACTGTAGATCAGGGGTGTGGCGTGAGGGGACGCACTGTGAGCATCCAGTTAAACCTTCGGGTGTAATCCACAGTGTGGGTTGCAGCGGCAGAGTGGCGCTGTCCATATTTCTGCTCGTAGACTATGTGGGAAGTGAAGACTGCAGAAGCAGCGATTCAAAGACTAACTTCATTGGAAACTTTAGTTAAAATATGAGATATTCATGTTTTGTTATGTTTGTGGTGAATGCAATTCGCAAGACTTTTCTTTGTTCGAACTGATATTCATCTGCTGGCCTTCAGTAAGTTTATTCCTGACATTTATTGAGCTGTTTCTCTGCTGTGGAACCGGGTGAACAGTAAGAGACAATGTTGTTTTTATCTCTGAATATTTGTCATAGTCATAACGTAATGTTATTGATAATCTCTCCACACAACAACATTGGTAATATTTATAAGTAATAACCACAACAAACAACAACAAATGAATGTACTACTGTCTCCTGACTGACAGTAAACAACTGTAGCATTATTGTCTCTGATGTAGTCAGACAGATAAACTGATTCAGATGAACAAAGCTACGCCAGGCTTTGTCTGATAAACAGTAAACATGGGTGTGCACGATGTAACTCAGTAATATTTAAAGTACGAGTTATATAAATGACTTGTGTGGGAATTCTGCACCTTGTTGTCTGAGTTGTCAGTGAAGTCTCAGTTTCTAAGTTATTGACCTTTTTACAGTGAAATGTATTATTTTCATTTCATTTCTCTCATGCTTACACCCTACCCCCTAATCTTGTCTGTCCCCTGTGTTCTGATAACAGGCTGCAGGTACAGTAAATCCAGATTTCTTTAGCTCTTCCTTTCTCTTTCTGAAATCAGTGTGGTTCAGGTCCATTCAGGTGCTTAAGAACTATGAGGCAGCAGGACTGATAGATATGTTTGTGAATGTATTAATGTATTTTATATCTGTGATTATATATTTTTTATTGGTACAAGCAGAATCACAGACAGCAGGATGAAGTAGCTGCAGCTGGAGCTACAGAAAGAGAAGATACCTGCTCAGCCTTGTCATCATCACGTCTGACCGTCAGGTCACTCAGGCCTCTAATCCTCCAGGTCTGATGGCTCCAGGATGAGGATAGCACACTAGGCTATTTACATAGCTAGAGAAACCATAAGTGTTACAGCTGTAACATGTTACATTTAAGGTGACTCTCACCTACTTTTGCAATGTGTCATAATGGTGTTATGTGCATAGCAGCATATCAGTTCTAGTTTCACACTGATCGTGTGATAAACAATTTCATTTGTGCATAAGGATATAATATAGAAGTGAAGACACTTAAATGTTACCACTATTATGAAAACGTGAGGTGTGTAAGAAATACTGTGTATTGTACCTCAGTCCATGGTTAAAAATACAATAAATTCATGTGAAATGTGTAATCATAACTCATTTCATTACTATTGTTATAGTGGCATATTGAGAGTTTATTGATGTGTTGATTTACTATGGCCATAGATAATGAAGACTTGACCTAAAATAATAGCCCTGTTGTTATACAGGCTAGGTTTTTGAGACTCCTTGAAGACACCGTGCCTTGGACCTTGGATTCTGGATTCTCTCCTTAATGAAGGAGAAGACCAGCTCCCATTTGTACTTCATCTACCTAGAGGACACCTTTCCTTCATTCCCTTATGTGGTGACATCAGCGTGGTAGGACAGTGTTACAAGCCCCGCAATCCCTTTGCTTTTATCCCTTTTAGGTGCATCCAGAACTCAAAACTGAACTAAGAGCGGATCCAAAACTGATTGTACCTGACCTAAACACTGAATAGACTGACTACAACTAAGGACTGAGGAAACCTGGGTTTTGAATAGGCCTTCTGTGAAGCTGTTCCATTGCACCTGAAGAAGGTACATATTTTTTGTTAAAAATGCCAGCTTAGGCTGTATCATTTCATTTTCTTACAAAAGAAAAGTTTTAATTCAATCTTCTATTGAACCTACCCTCTGGTTCCAGCGGCTGATTCAATCCTTTACTTATCCTCAACCCCTCCCTACGAACTTAGACACTGGTCCAGTATTCATTAACTACCCTGTTGTCATTAGGCGTTGCAGTGGTTACATAGCCAAGCGTCCTCAGCGGTGTTGCCATAATCACTATCAATCATGACATTGGCCAGCAGCTGCCCTATGATGACATTGATGATTTCATTTCTAAAACATCTAGGAGGAAATTTTTGAAGACAGTGGTAGTGGTGGTGGTGATGATGATGATGATGTTAACAATGCAGCTAAATTCCTTAAGTTAAAATGAGTTTTTTAAGTGTAAAATGTAGCATTTGGTAGCATTTATGTGCATATGGAACATGATGTAAATTTGGTGTGTGCTCATGAGTGCTTGGAGGGGGCAACAAGATTATACATAGAGCCCCCTTAAAGCTAGAAACAGCCCTGCACTTTTGCACAGATTTACACAGTCACACTGAACACATCAAATGAGCATATCATGTACTTCATTATGAATTCATAATTAACTGCAGTTCAATTATCATTGACAACTCAGCTTGTACTTCTTGGACAATTAGCATCCTGGAAATTGTTGCTACCTTCAGGCAATAATTTCATCATAGTATGAAAGTGATCTTTTCCAGTCACTGACTTTAGTGAGTCATAACTCATAAGAACATTTCACTGTGCTTTTGTTTCCACTCTTTTTGTCCATACTCTGAATTTTCCCATCTTTCCCTTTGGTAAGCCTCTAATTCCCAGAACTCATAGCTTGTCACATCATCCTCTTCAAGAAAAGGACTTGGACAAAACACAATGAATGAACAGTCAAAGAGTTGCAGTGCGTTAATGAGAGGGGGATGTCAGAAGAGAGAGAGGCTAGTCCTGATGTGCTGTCACAGAGGATATTGTCAAGGCCTGATCAGCCTCCTCTCTGCAGGCAAGACACTCATACAGACACACAAAGGCACGCACACACATTCAAGTCAAATAACATCCGCAAGGCACATTGGGATGTGTGCAAAACAAGGGCACACACACCATTTCTGGATAAGTAGCAACTTGACTTGAGCTGTGAGGATCCTGAGGGCCTGGCATGTCACCACGGTCCATCATTCCTCACTCGCTGCTGCTGCTGACAAGGTCACAGTCTTCAAAGCATCTTCTTAGCTCATGACGAATACGCTTCTCTGAAAGGAGCTGTCTCATTCAATTAAGCCTTTGTGACTGTATCTGATTGACAACCAGAAACGATACACATTTCTAAGGTGCCATTTCTTCAGCAGCGATACCACAAATTCAATGAAAGTACTGAAGTGACATCACCTGAGAAGCAGTTTGGGGTTAAGGTTGGAAAATGGAAATTCTGAAGTTTGGGACTGTCATGCTGCAGTTAGTTTATGAATCAGCTGTATCTCACCGAATGAAATGTATAAATATTTAAAATTTCTATGTATTGATATGGATCACACATAAGTTTGTATAGCATTCCAACCAGTGAGAGAAAGTGTCCAGACAAGGTAGTTTACTTTTCTCAATGAAGTACAGTATTAGGGTGCTTTCACACATAACCTGTTTGGTTTGGTTCATTCAGCTGGTGCGACAGTTGTTATTCAAACCCTGGGCCATCCAAATAACTAAGTCTAGAACACTTGAAAAGGTGTATTTTCAGTCAGACTCTGGTGTGTTTGTTTATGGTGTAAAAGCATTGAAAACCAACTGAAGTATTTTATGAAGTATATGATTTCAGCATGAATTCAAAAGCTCAACTACTGTTATATCCTGTCAAGGAAACATCCCTATAAGCAATCTACTGTATAATTATGCAAGATCATTTGGTAAACATTGGTAACATGTACTGTATGCAGCACATAAGTGAGGAGAATTTTCCTGATCAATCGGAAAGTGAAAAACAGGTAAAACAGAGATGTTTTGAATATGTGTCCTACTTCATGTATTTTAGTGAGCAGCCACACAGTAATCATTATGGTGCAAGACGCCTTGTTTTCGCCCTGTTTCTAGTTTTTCATCATCACTCATGACACTGGACTTCCTCACATAGGTCCATGCAGTACCGATTATGCAGAAAGCAGGAAAAACTGTACAATAATGAATGATTATATAAATTCAAGTTCACAGCTATTTGTTTGTTTGTAATAAATCGGTGTCAGTATAAAACAAACCAGAACTACCAGACACTAATGTATCTTTTTGTCTTTCTTTTCTTGATCCAAACCAACAGCAACAAACCACAAGTGTGAAACAGACCTTAGCACATTTACAGATATATATTTTTAATCTGTGGCTCTACTGGTATATCTTTGCATGATTTACCGTTCAAAAAACTCCTCATTTTCCTTCACTGACCCTTTATGCAGCCCCACAGTCCAGCCTCTGTCTGAAACAGGCTGTTTTAGCTTCTGTCTCTTTAAAGGGACGATTCACCACTATGGGTATGATGATTTCTTTAAACTAGGTCACCTATGTAGTGGAAATTTGCAATAATTTTTTGAAATTGGTGCCTTATAACTAGAGAAAACTGAGAAAAAGACTGTAGATTCCCCATGTCGCTCTTAAGGGGGAATCCTACAACAACCAGAATGCATTGCGCCCATCCCGTCTAATCATCTACTGATGGTGTGTTGGTGTGTAGGGGGCAACTCCAGAGAAAAAGTTCGTGAGCAGCGTTATATCTCTTTACTGAGGCTTACATTTTTTCACATTAAGTCTTGATATATTGTACCAGTGTGCAGGGATCATAACACAAACTGCATGTTAGAGTCAGTTAAGGGGAGTCATTGCAAACTTACCAACAACGTAAAAAAACACATAGACAAACTTTAGCAAGAACCTGAGCAACCAAGGTTGCGGAACAGACAGCCGTTTATGGGCATGCACGATGAGGTTGAATCCCTGGCTTTTGACTTACAGATAGCATTTCTACATATGTTCACCACACGTTTTGGAACTTTGACCAAGTTTAACATGGACATCCAACATCATAACAGTATATGAATAACAGAAAATCACAAACGTATATATGTCTGCTTTAAATGTGCAGTAGGAACAATAATAGCAAAATAGTCAAGGAAATTATGGAAAAACTTTTTTTTTATGTATTCTGATCTGATATTGCTGACAAGTGAGGTACTTAATATTCCACAAAAAAAATGTATCTCACTTCTCTACACACCAATATCTTGACTGCATTTTAAAAAATCCTGGTTATTATATTATTCATTTCCTTCCTGGTTGGATTCATAAATCAAATGCAACTTGTAGCTGCTTCTCTGGGTTCAAGTTGTCTTGCATTTACATATTGTTAATACTAACTGCTTTTGGAGCTGGTTAAGGTCTTTGGTTTCCACCTGCTTAAGCCACAGGGTCCACATTTCTCCTTAGCCATTAAGTCTAGTCATCAGCCACGGTCATGGAGTTTTATTCCCATCCATCCATTCTGTCAACCACTTATCCTTTTCAGGATCAAGTGGTGCTGGATCCTGCCCCAGCACACATTTTACATTTGGACATATCTGCTCATCTAATCTCATCTCATTAAAATCTTGTCACCCAGGACATGGCAATTTCATGAATAAAAATATATGAATGTGAACAGTACGGTAGCAGCACCCTGTCATATCCTCCTGTCAAAGCAGGTTACCAAAGATCTGTTCTACAGAAAAAAAAGATGAGGAGAAATATATTTATATCCTATTCCTTATCAGCCAAAGACAGAAATAGAGAGAAGCTCATATTCTCAAGTGAAGATCGATATCAACAGGTTTGCCCAGTAGGAATAGTGGGGCCAGCTGCTTTTTCCAGACTCTCTGGAATTCCTGCAGTGGAGATGCCCTGAAGCCTTCAGTGACCCCTGAGTCCCTATCTGACAGTGCAGCTTTCAGAGATGCCAGAGATGGTAGTCATGATGAAGAGAAGGAGGAAGAGAGGACATCTGTGAGGAGCTGGCACCGAATGTAAGTATTTCCACCCACAGAAAGTGGAAATAACTCAGACACAGTCGTCTCGCTCACAGAACTATGGGAGAGAAACTTGAGATCACATCTCACTCAAAATAGCAAGAGAATTTTATACATTTTCAACTGTATGTTTAGAAAACAAAGCTGAGTCATCAAGGTGTTACTGTGCAAAATGTGCATATGCATTCAACTTCAGGAGTTGGAGAAGACCTAACAGAGCTAAAAGAAGAGTGAATGTTGGATTTACAGGTCAGGTGGCCAGTCACACAACTCCAAATGATGCTAATGTTGCTTTGTCTCAGCTGCATTTGTAAATATGCATTTACACATTTGCGACAACAACTTTATATGGTGATGATATTTCAGCATTGTTTACATCTTGTTCTGCTACCCCTAAGTTGACAAAAAATCAAATGGTGCTGCTTTAAAGGAATGAATTTGAAATTATATCATCACTAATGATTTTGTAAATAACTTTTCAAGTTTTACAGACCTGTAAAGCCGTCATAGTAAATACATAAAATACATTTTGAGTTGCACTTGTAACTCAAGGATCTCTTTTATCCTTTGTCAACATGAGTGGCTTTGTCTTTTTAATGAGCTCTCAGTGTCCTTACCGCATGGAGCCAGCTGCTCCACTCCCAGCTGCAGTTTGAGGTTGGGTTGGTTGATTGTCCTCTCCAGAGACTCTTGAAAGGTGGATTTTCCAGATATGCCTGTATCTGAAAGTAGGTGCTGTCAGCTATTGTCTTATGGACATAGAAGTTTTGTGTTTTCAGGAATTAATTGACAAGTTGTCATCTAAAGCACTGAGGCAGTTCGAACAATGTCACTTTTCCTCAAATCCTTTTGCCTCCAATCCCCATTTACTGTCTGTGATCAGGACACTGAAAAAAAAAAAAAACCTGCACTCAAAATTTATTTGTTGCTATTTTTATCATGATCATTTTACCAGGATGCTGCTGCTGCCAAGAGGAAGATCAATGTGAGGGTGAATGATGGGCTAGAAGATATTATAGAGGAAGAAAAAGGAGAACAGGGACAGGAATGGAAGGAGACGAGCCACTGCCAGCAGAAGGTCAACTAACAAAAGAATAAGACAAAGTGACCATGGAAAGCAAGAAGACTCACTGACTGTGATTGGATGTTATTCTTTAACAAAAGTCTAAACAAAAACAGCAAGATGACCTATCTGTGCGTTGACATGTCAAATGTCAGCTTTATTGGATCAATACTGACTAAGAATTCTTCAAACAAATTTCTAAGTGAATACTAAATAGAAAGATAAAGGTATCACACGCTTTTCTCTTGTGCTGCTGTCTGAAGGCTTTTAAAAAATGAACATGCAACGTAACACTGGCTTGGTAGCAGATACTGTATTAAGTATTGATCTCATCTGCTGCCAAATAGCACAGAGTTCTGGATGATATACTGTCTTGAAAGTTTCTTTCCTCCATATTGATGGTGACAAAAGCTCTTCTAGAGTACTGCTGGTAGAAATGAATAAAATTGGCCCCATTTCCAGTTTTCAGTTTTTAGCATGTTTGTGTATTTACTTTCATCCATCTCAAAATCCTTGACCTCCATGGCTTTTTGCTTTTTTGGTAATAGTTGCTGCAGACAGCAACATGCTGTCATGCTGCCAATGTTAATTTCTTATTTAAAGATAAATCCTACACAAAAACTACAGTGCAAATTATCCAACTGACACCAACACAGTAAATGCATTTTTCTCTTATCATGTCTGTGGTTGAAATAATGATAATAATAAGTACGGCGGTTTTGTTGCTTTGATGTAAATTTGCTGGTTTCATAAAGTATAAGAGGTGTATTGGCATTTAAGTGGCAAGTAGTTGCCACTTTCAAATCATCTAGTGGTGAATGTTTGATGTAAAATGGCCCTGTGGGTACAGTGCAGTATGCACAAAGGAGCAGGTACTGAGAGCAGGTGGAAAAATTTAAGTGACACAGTGTGTGCATGCATGCGGGTGTTGATAAAGCTTCAGGAGTGCGGTGGAGAGATTCCAAGGTTGCTTAGGAAAAGCTGAGGCAGGGTTTTTACCAGTCAAAGTAAGCAGCCACATGCTGAGGATCAAGTTTAACTTGGAAGAAGGAGGAAGAAGGGAAAAACAAACTATTTACAAGATGTACATCATTAAATCAATGATGCTAATTATAAAACTGCATTCGTAGTGTCATTAATGTTCACCCTGGCCAAGGAAACCAAACATGACTAATAGATGTTGCATTTCAACCCCTGAGCACATTTAGACTGGAACATATTGCTATATACTACTGTTCCTGCACAAAGAAGATGCAAGCACGAGGATTTGCACTTGTAGAAAATCAGCAAATGACATGAATCACAGAAAAGGGTAGAAGGTTTTGAGTGTTAATCACACTCTAGCAAGCCCGTAACCTGCTGCTTTCCTTCTACCATTATTCCAAATTAAACTCTTTAACATTAATAAATAAATATACATAGCATATGTGCTCTAAGTGTATAAAGCCATGACTCATTAATGCTGATGGAGAAAAACAATGTGATGTTTCATGCATGTAGAATTCCTTTTAAATGTCAACAAATTGAAGCATTAACAAATTTAAACCTATAATGCAAAGTAACTTTGACTAAGCAGAAGTTGCAGAAGCACTTTCTCCTTGTGTATATAGAGTAAGCACTGTGTTACTGTGAGTGTTTGTGTATGTGCGTATGCACAATAGAAAGAATACTTCACACACGCACTAGAATACACCGTGTTGTTTCCCCTTATGCAACCACTTAGCACTTAGTCAACAGAATATTGGCTGACCGGGCAACAGCACTTAGTCCATTGAAAATAAACCTCACTGATTTCCAAAATGTTTACAATATTTGTTTATATATCTATCACAGCAGGTAGTGGCATAAAATTAATTTCTAGGAGCCTCTTAAGTGCAAAACTCAAGATGCTTTATATTTGTATAAAAATTGAAATACAATTTTGAGCACAGTAGCGATGTGTAAAATCGAGTTGTGTGTTTGGTGCCACAAGATTCTGCTTCACTGCTCTCTCAGCAGGAAACCAATGACTCAAGAAAGCGCAAAGCAATTCTGCCAATTCAGCCAGAGGAGCAATTACAGTGACAAACCAGAAATAAACCAAAATCTACAGCCACGCTAGCAGCTCTGTGAGGCTGTACTTCCAAGCACAGCAGCGCCTTGAGCTAAATGCTAACATACTCATGATGACAATGTTAACATGCTGATTTTTAGCAGGTAATGCATACCGTCTTCACCATATCAGCTTAGCTTATGCTAACATTTGCAATAAACAATTACCAATAAACACAAAGTACAGCTGAGACTGATGGAAATGTCATTAGTTTTGCAGGTATTTGGTCAGAAACCAAAGAATCGAGCAAATTGATAGCATCAACTTTTGGGCCATATGTGGTATTTAACTGACACATGTGGCTGAGATATGGCATGGCAAAATGCATGAGGGCCAAATCATAACCACATACATTTCGCCATACCTTCAAAATTGGAGGGAAATTCTCTTCTGGATCACTTCTGAAATTGAAGCACTTGTCCCAGATATTAGCATTCATTTTTGGGCCATATGTGGTATTTAACTGACACATGTGGCTGAGATATGGCATGGCATAAATTTACTTTTTCGGGTATCATAACAGCTAATGTCATTTTATGGAAATGCTAATGACAGCAAATTTAGCTAACGTTAGCTAGTTTAGCTAACTGCCTGAGTTACCACTGTAGGCTAACTCCGAAACACCGCCAGTCATCAAATCCACGCTATTTTTATTTCATTAAATCAAGAGTTCTGCTTTGTGAAACAGGATGCCAAATTTATCAGAGGAACCTCTGTTAACATATAGTTAAATTTAACAGAGCCAAGCTTACTGATAAACATGTACTCCTTCTAAAAGATAACTTATGATTTCTTATGACTCATAAAAAGACACTGATGTTTTCCAGATAATGCTTGTCTGTCTGCCTTAATGACACAGTTTACACATTTTTATAACTTCTGATTTATTAAATCAGAGTTCTGCCAAGATAAATCATGATGCAGAATTTAGGAGAAGACCTCAGTAATATATAACAAGTCTGTTTTGTCAGTTAAAAAACATCATCAGTGTCTGATAACCAATAATGATGTACTGCTATTATTCAGATGTTCAGATAGGCTACCTCTGTCATATTTTGCCCTTAATATCTCAGTAAATATATACATAGCCTCTCTCTCTCTCTCTCTCTCTCTCTCTCTCTCTCTCTCTCTCTCTCTCTCTCTATATATATATATATATATATATATATATATATATATATATATATATATATATATATATATATATATATATATATATATATATATATATATATATATATATATATATATATATAGTTGATAGTGTGTACACCAAATAAAAATGCTGTTAAATTACTACTTTTTGAATCACAGTTCTTTATTTTATCACATGGCATGAACCAAAAATCTAGTGCTCACTATTCATAGTAGTTTTGTTTTTAGTGAATACTCTTTTATTCTTACTTGGGTAGTTTTTTTGTAACTATAACTCATACTCAAGTACAGTTATTCTATTCTCTACCCACCCCTGCTGATGTGCGTATTGTGTTCCAGGTGATCAATCTCTACGTTTGACTGATGTGCAACTGATGTGTGTAATAGGATGACTCTAATTATAATTTTTCTATTTCATTTTCTTCCTGCAGGCTGTGGTGATTGAAGGTCACAGAAACGCGGACAAGCAAGTTCTGATGTTTCATTTTTGTATTAGTTGTCTATAAAAGGGGTCACAAAATGCTTCACTTGCCAAATTGACAGTAAAAATACTTGTATTAACCAAGGCTACTTTTATTAAGCTGTACTTTACTAGGAAAAATCATATTGAAATGGGTAAATTGCCAATTTGATATGTTTTTGACATTTTAAAATGTTTGGATATCTGGACTGTTTACCTTAGGAGTAAAAGTATAGATCATTTTGTAAAATTCTGGGATAATATTCATGGCCATGTTATGGATCAGTTAAGGTCATTATAGCCTTGGGCCAGATTTGGCCTGTCATTCAATTCCTAATGTGGGCCAGATCACAGGTGTGGTGTAGTTTAGGTTAAATTCTAGGCAAAGTACGGATTTCGGTCTGTCAGCCATGTGGGCCCATAAGGGCAGTAAGGCCTTTAGAGAACTCAGCCATACAGATGCCCAGCTATGGGTAGTATCAACTATTTCTATTTGGCTTACCCCCCTGGTAGAAGTCTGGCTTTGTTATGATTCACTTATAGCTGTCTTACCCTTGGGCCGGATTTGGCCCGTCATTCACTTCCAAATGTGGGCCACATCTTTGCTGTTTATTTGGCCCATATCCATGCCAAAAGAAATTTGCTATCAGGGGGGAATTGGCCACCAAGATTATTTTATTAGTGACTTAATTTGAACGCAGGTGTTTTTAGAGTAGGCTGTTACCGATTTCAATATAAATGAAGGGCATTTATAGGATAATTAAGTTTGTGGGGAGATATGTTCATTTTATCTGAATGTAACAGATTTTTGTACATCTAGTCCCTCTCTGCAGCTAACAATTGAACTGTATTGGGATTGTTTGATATCACTGATTTGGTTCAGCAATGCTGCCATGACAGCAAATGGAAATATAACACCAGACAATGGCAACAGAAAATATATGAGGAAGGAAAATATTGTTTGCAAACATTCCTCCCTTCTGCACCCATTTCTAGTAACAACTTCATGAGCTTCTTTAATGATAAAATTCTAATCATTAGAGAAAAAATTCATCATCTCCTGCCTTCAACAGGCACTGATTTATCCCCAAATACAGGAACCTTAGAAAAAGCTGTAAAACCTGATATATATTTGGACTGTTTTTCTCCAATCAACCTTCCTGAACTAACTTTTACGATTTCTTCATCTAAACCATCAACATGTCTCTTAGACCCAATCCCAACTAGGCTGCTTAAGGAAGTCTTACCCTTAGTTAGCACTTCTTTATTAGATATGAATCAATCTGTCTTTGGTGACAAGTTATGTACCACAGTCCTTTAAAGTAGCTGTAATTAAACCTCTTATTAAAAAGCCTACTCTTGATTCAAGCGTTTTAGTCAGATGAACCTATATCTAACTTTCCCTTTCTCTCCAAGATCCTTGAGAAAGCAGTTGCGAATCAGTTGTGTGACTTTCTACATAACAATAGCTCATTTGAGGATTTTCAGTCAGGATTTAGAGTGCACCATAGCACAGAGACAGCACTGGTGAAAGTTACAAATTACCTCCTAATTGCATTGGACAAAGGACTTCTCTCTGTACTTGCCTTGTTATATCTTAGTGCTGCATTTGACATCATTGACCATCACATCCTATTACAGAGACTGGAACATTTAATTGGCAATAAAGGAACTGCATTAAGGTGGTTTAAGTCCTATTTATCAGATCGATTTCAGTTTGTACACGTTAACAATGAATCTTCCAAGCATGCAAAAGTTAGACATGGAGTTCCACAAGGTTCTGTGCTTGGACCAATACTGTTCATCTTATATATGCTTCCTTTAGGTAATACTATTATATATATGCATATAAAATAAAATCACCGTTCTGCTTCTGAATTGCAACATTTCTCCACAAGTATAAACACATCACACATGAAAAGCAATATTATCCTCATGTTATCAGCTTCCATCAAACTGCACCTTGACATTTGGGCACCAAATAGTAGTGTTGTGCAAACATCTGTTCATTTTACCATCCAAGTGCTTTATGGGGCAGACATTCAAACACAGCCTCCTTTTATCACCGACTACCCTAAACACACATGGATTATTCATATCAAGAGAAGCCTGAGGATCTCTTTTCAGCATTACCGAGTTTGAAATACCTCCTTTCAGGTCAGTGCAAGGCTCCAATGAGGCATGAAAGATGGGACAGCGCCGCACTGAAAACCCTGACACTGAATCAAGTGGAAAAGAAAACATAAAGGCCTATATGCTGCATCTTGTGGATGGGTGCTCCCTACACATGTAAATGATATACTGAGTGGTCACCCCAGCACATCCTTGCATTCATACTGCCGCTGCTAAGCTGAATGGATTTCCCAGTGGAAGGAGGGGTTAAGGATAGCAAATGGAGTGGGCATGGGGGGGAGGGCTTGAAGCTTTAAAGAATGAGGTTGTTGGGTGAAAGGGGACCCTGCTTTAGGCAAGGATTGGGTAAAAAGCCCTCCGCATCTTGGGTTTATGTTTCTCCACAATCCCTCCCGCTTCTTAACCCCCCCTCACCCCCTTTTCAACCTTGTTCCTTTTCACCCCGATTCCAGCTTTTCAATAAGAGGTTCTGGGGGGTGGGCTGTCACATATTTATGTGAAACAGAGAGAGACACAAAACTGGTGGCAGCTATCAGACACCTGAATCAGTCCTCTCAACCCCCAGCAGCAGCTGATACAAATCGCTTTCTTTTGCATCCAAGCACCCTCTGCCATCCTCTGTTTAGACTCTTATTCATTCCATCCCACAGATAACTGACAGACAACCCAGTCAACATGGAAATCAACTTTCTTGGATGAGGAATGTGCCTTTGTGTTTAGGATTTCAAAACACTTGATCATGTGGTATGGGTTATGTGTTCCTGTTTGTGTGTGTGAAGAGTAAAAAAAGTAAAAATAAAAAAGTAAAATAATTTCAAAAAGCAAGCCTTGATTGACTGAGTCCACTGATGTATGCCTTTATTCATCAACACTAAGCTAGGTTGATGCTGAAGCTGAAGCTGAAGCTGACACTAAAGTTGACAAGCTTATAATGGCAGAATGACTAATGTAGACTTCAGACCTGAGGGGCAGAATGACTAATGTAGACTTTGGACTTGAGGGAGAAGAATGCAAGAGCGATTTTCTACGTTTAAAAATGAGGTTTGGACAAATCGTTTTGAACGAAGCTTAAAACAAAATAATTTTACTAGATTAATAAAAATAAAGGTTCTGTGAAAAATGAATTCTAAAAGTAAATAATATTTATTATATATTTTCTATATTTTCCTTGCCTCCCAGCTTACCCAGTTTTTTGTGTAAGGCCCTATAAAGGGGGTACTTAGTACTTACTACTTTCAAAAGACAGAATATACTTCATAATTAAAGCAGTGACTGTGTTTGAGTTCTACATGGCAGCAAGCAGTACATGTTGAAAGTCTTACACAAATCATCATTTTATTATAATTACATAATTTTCTAAACATTTCCAAGACTTACACAACATTAAATGTTATGTGGACAAGCTGTCTTATTGTGTTAGTGTCCATGAACTTGTGAAGGAATGTCTCATGGCATATCTGGGTCAGGTTGAGGCCAGCACAAATCATTCTTAACTAGCAAGTAGCAGCAATACATTTCAGTTAAAGGAGAGAAAAAAAAAAAACACCTAAAGCAAGGAAACCTTTTTAAGATTGTCTGTCTATTAAAGTTAGGTCTCAGCATTGCACATGGAGATACACTAACACAAGATCAAATTTAAAGTTATAAATGAAGGTAGAGGCAGAACAGCCATCCCCCTCTGGACTCAAATTAATCATCTTTAAGTGACAGACTTGTGTTCTGAATTAGAGCGAACACTTGAAGGCCATTCTCAGCTCTTTCATCTATTTAAGGGGACAAGGATGCAATTAGTGAGACTGTCTTTCCAAGAAAAACAACACAAGCAGTCATTTCAACAAGTGCCCCAGAACTATATACAGTACGTTTATGTTCAAGTGACAAGGCCCTATAGTTGCTGTATTAATGAGGGGACCAAAAATGGGAAACTGTTTTTTGTATCTGATTTTTAACAACGAGTCAACATTATTTTTTCTTTTAAACCATGACCACAATCGTCCCCTAACCTTAACCTTGTGGTTGTTATAGTAACCATGACAACAAATTCCACAAACCTTAACACTTAAGTACTTATTTTAATCTAAACCATAATCTTTCCCTAAACCAAGTCGTTTTTGTGACCAAACCAAACCAGTCCTTAACCATATCATTGTCACTTGTTTATTTTTCAAAAGTGCTTTGTGATGTGTAATGTATAATGTGTTTGGGAAGCACAGACAGATGATGTCCTGCTGATGGGCGTGTCAGATCAGAAAATGCTGTATTTCTGGAGTACATGGACCAATGACGTATTTAGTTGTTTAATTTGGAGAACTTAGAGACAAATATCAAGTATCTAAATGCCTGATACTGGTTTGTATATACAAAACGATCTCTTAACCACCAAGTAGTCTTTCTTCAGTTCAGTTCAATGTTCATTAACTTTTTTTTTTCTTTTCCCATAAATCCAATTTAAACAAGTATAAACTGTAACAACTAACTTAAATGGCTATTATGATATTCACTTCTGGTTTGGTCAGGAACTGAATATTCCGTCACCCCCAGATGTCATTTTTAGAGCTGCAATGATGAGTTGATTGACAGAAAATTTATCAGCAATTACTTTGATTATCGAATAATTGTCATTTTAAGGAAAAATTTTAAATATTGGTTGGTTGTAGCCTCTCAAATGTGAGGATTTGAAACTTTTGTGTATCATATATGACAGTAAACTGTATATCTTTGGAATTTGAAGTGTTGAATGGACAAAATAAGACATTCAAATACATCACCTTGGGCTTGGGAAATTATACTGCAAATTCTGCACTATTTTCTGACATTTTATAGACAAAACAATTAATCGAGAAAATTCCTCCGATTGATCAGTAAACAAAGTAATTTTTAGTTGCAGCTCTTTTTATTTATTTAGAAATGCAGAATGGTCCAGATTACCTAATTAATTCAAGAAATGAGTCAGCACTGTTAAATTAGAGGAAATCTTTGCGTTGTTGACTACAGAAGAGGTGGGGAGCATACTGGAGTCAGTTGAGGTTTTAAAGTCACCAGACCAATAATTTAATATATTTCTAGCCATATTCATGATAACATGACTAACACAGTTCGCAAACATTATTTTATTGAAGCTTTTAGTTAGTATAGAGATTCAGATCTGGATTAAGATGGATGGGCAGCATGAGGAGGGAGACTTTAGACACTCATCCAATATCCATATTTAAAGTGTTGGTGAATCCACTTTGCTACAGTTTATGGTGAACAAAAAAAGAGTGCCATATAGTTTCTATATGTTCCCCATAGATATAAAACACTAGATGCAATGTGTCATAATGACTGGCCATTCAGAGATGGAACATTGTGCCAGCCATCTTACCTGGGTCTCCAGTTTTAAACTTGCTGTAATTGGAATGTATGGTGAAAGAGGCTTATGTCCTTATCCTTGTATTTTTTTTTTTTTTTTTTTTTTTTTTTTTTACCAATACACAAATACTGTTTTATATTCAAAGTAATGAGTAATGAGACAACTGTGCCTGTCTAGAATGAACCAAACAACAAAGATTCTGGTAGAATTCTGATTATTATAGCTCCAAGAGAACAAATAATGCTTTCCAACCTGAAGACAGTCTCATAATTGTGCATTTATATTGTCAACAATAATTTTATTTTTTTTCAATTTTGCCTGAACTTAATATGTAAGAACTGTCTTTCATGTGCTGAATGGCTAAGCAATATCTTTTATGTAGAAATGCTAAATAGATTCAGTATTATGGCCTATATTGGCAGGCAGTTACAATTACAAACACACCTATTGTAATATATTAATATATTTATTAATATCATGCCCCCCCCCCCCCCACCACACTCACAAAAAAACTCGCACTCGCAAAAATGCCCCAAATGTTTCAAATTCATAGATAAATTCAGGAATAAATAAATAAATGAATAAATAAATAAATAAATAAATAAAAACAATTCTGTTGCTCTCGGGGAATGCCTCTCTCTGTTTGTCTGTCTCTCTCTCTCAGTGGTTCTTAAATTTTTGCCCCCTACCCACTCCAGCCCCGCCCCTTAAATCTTATTGCTGGAATGCTGTATACCTAATGACATGGGGAGCATTAATGTTTCTGAAGATAAACCATTAGGTTATATACTACCTCAAACAGAATGGTGATAAGAAGCAAATGTTTGGTGATCCTTCACAAACTGGCAGCATCAAAACTCCTACTTTAGATATTTGTAATATCATGTGACTTTTCCATACAAAGTCATGGCAACAGTAAACACCAGAACGTTACAGTTTTTTTTTAAAAACTGTCTCGACTCATGGTTGGAAACGAGAATCAAACAGTGGTCTCCTTTAGCAAAGTCCACTATTTTCCATCCATCTAACCATCCACCCAACCTGCCTCCTACTTGTAAGGCAAAATCATCTTATCAAATCATCTTTATTTTGACATCTTCTGAACAGTCACTTACCTGGGTCAAAATTACTAGTGCCACTAGATGATGTAAATATAACTATAGGTTGTTTTTGCCAGACTGAATTTTAGACCTAACCTGTCGTTTTTCTTGTGAAGACGGGCTTGATGGAACCACCAGCGCTACTCTGTTCTTCCTCTGTATGAGCAGTATGTCTCATTATACTGTGGGGCCTCTATCGTTGTTAAGGCCCCTCGGCAGGTGTTACATGACAGGAGAGTGCTCACCTTCCTCACAACCCAGCCAGCAATGTATGTTGCACAGTTTTGGATAACAGCTGAAAACCCAGTGGGTACTGCTGTCTGGCTAGAATGCATCACGGTCATGGCAGCTGCTACACTGAGTGGTTCCCTAGTCTCCAGTGGGAGGGCATTACCAGCCTGGCCAGGGTCAAGCCTGCAGCGAACCAGGATCTCCTTGAAAATGCTCTGAAACTGGTTTGCATTGAGGTTGTTGTTCTAGCCTCCTGGGAATACAGATGTTTGTTTATTTAAAAATAAAATTACATTACTTGAACATTATATTGGCATTGAAGAAAAGCTCAAGATGGTCTTGGCAGAACTTGTATGTAAACTTTCGGTCTGCCTGCTTAGAAGATGCATCCTGGTCAATCGCAGGGATTGCAGAATTCTGTGGGGGGGTTGGGGGGGTGCAGAGTCAGTTCCCTCCACTGGGTTCAACTTCTGAATGCTGTTACTGCTGTTTAACTTCAGAGGTGCAACAAACTGGGCTTATGTAGCTGCTATCATTGCAATAACAGTGGTCACAAGTTAATCTAGCAGAGCTACTTTAAACTCATAATATATGTGGTTGTTTTTGCTTCAAAACAGGCTATGTGTTAGGGTGTATAACTTATTCTGAAAGCCACATGGCTCAGTGTTCTAGCACAATACACTGTAAGTTTAAACCCTCCGTAAGAAATCTAGGTGTCAATATGGATGGAAATGTTAATTAATGCATTTATATCATCCCATCTTCACTATTAAAACTCCCTTTTTACCTGCCTCATCAAAACATCCCTGGATTGTTAACAAGTGATCCAAAATGCTGCTGCTAAACTCTTGACCAGGTCCTCCAAAAGGTCTCATGTGACACCGTTCCTGATTATTCCTCTCTGGCTTCCCATCAAATTCAGAATCCAATTCAAAGTTCTTGTAATCACCTGTAGAGCTCTGCATGGTCAGGCACCTGCCTACATTAGAGACCTGCTTGTGACATAAGGCTACAGGAGATCTCTAAGGTCCTCCGATCAGGGTTTTCTGGTTGTTCCTAGAACTAGGCTTAAAACTAAAGGAGACTGTGTTTTTGAGGTTGTAGCTCCTAAACTTTGGAACTCTCTCCCATTGGATTTAAGATGTGTGGACACTGTGGACACCTTTTAAAAAGCAGCTCAAGACCCATTTGTTCAGACTTACCTTTGTGTAATATTTCTATTTTCTATTTATTCTGTTTTTTATTGTGTATTATGTCTGTATATATGTTTTTGATTTATCTCTGTGAAGCACTTTGTGACATCTCTGCTCTTGAAAGGTGCTATATAAATAAAGTTACTTACTTACCTACTTATGTAATGTCACATCTAGTCTTTTATATCTATGGTGTTCCCGAGGAGTGCAGTGAGAATATTCAAATACTGATTTTGGCGTTGATTACCATGGCAACAAACAAAAACAACAACAAACCAAAATTTGGGTCAGTCCTGACAATAGCATCATCCTTCATTGGTACAGTAGGCTAGAACAGGCGTTGTGTGTGTACACATTATAAACCAATTATTTATTGGCTGAGTTCTCTGTGAGATAAAATACTGGCTTATGTGACCAGTAGTAATATGTATAATGAATGACTTCATCCTGAAATTGTGGACTGCATTTATTTAAATGAAAAACATTATATCTACAGTAGAACTTTTGTTGATAAAATTCAATATATACTGTACCTGTAGTTTATCAACAAAATTACAAAACCAGTAATGATTCCTTTACCATTCAGATTTGATCTTAAGTCTTTTTTTTAACTTGAATGGTCAATCAAACTACACAGATATGGAAGGAAAAGAAATTATAATCAAGAGTGACATGAAAAATTTTATATCATTGTCATCTTGGCTTTCATGCAAACTATTTCATGTTCCAGATAAGGTGTTTGCGCTGTTTGGGTCATTTCATTTTCAGAGTGTCAAATCAGTGCCAGAGGAAAAAAAAGGATCTGTCATAATATCACGATAATGCACATTCGCAAACAGGCTTTCAGGGACCCAGTATTCAGTCCACTGCATTAGGCAGGTCAATGAGAACAGAGCGCTTTAATTTCTCTTATCTCCATAATTACACATAATCTCCTAGTCTGTCAGTATATAAGATAAAAATAACAGGGTTTGATGGGTATCCTGCAGGGACAGAATGATTTAACTGGAAGGCTTTTCATTCCCTTTTAGTTCTTTTAGATAAGGCACGACTCTCTAATCTAGCATTTAGGACGTCTGTCACACGTAAATGAATCATCCCACAAGCACATTACTTGGCAGTCAGAGCAGAGGAACGATTCATGGAGGTACAGTGCTTCCATGAAATGACTGACAACTTGCCCTTGCTGACAAAAATGACAATCAAAAACACTTTAAAATGATTTCAGAGAAATTGTACATGTGTTTTCATTTTTTATTGACACATGAATTTTGAAGTGCTGCCAACATTTAAGTGTATGTTAAATAACACTTAAATCCATTGGCCTAGACATAGTAAATGTGGTCTTTATGCACCAAAAACCTATTTTGTAGTTTGACAAATAGTTTGACATTTTGGAAAACATGCTTTTTCACTTTCTTGCTGAGAGTTACATGAAAAGATTGGTCCTGTCTGTGCATTAAAGTGAAATTATGTAATCTTTGCTGAACAGTGGCCACTGTGGATGTAAGTGGTAATTACAGGATAATGGTAAATGCTAAAAGAGAAGTCTGCCAAGAAGTAAACCTGGAGTCCGCCTGACTGCTGGAAACCAACCCAAAAAAAAAGGGGTAAACGCTCAAACATAGTGTGAGAATAGCAAAACTAGAGATGAGTCATAAAGTCAGTAAACTGACTAAGTAATATCTGTTACACAGCAATATCTATCTAAAGCTTGCTAACAGAGTCACCATTGGCTACTGGTCATACACGACCAAGTAAAGCTGTAGCAATGTTTTAGTGCTTATGAGTTTTAAGAAGAAGATTGTTTTGTTTTTGGGGTTAGGTTAGGTTAGATTATCGGTTAGTTTAGCATAAAGTCAGGGGACAGGGGTAAAGTTAAAAAATACCCCTACTAACAGCTTTAAAGCTCTTTAATTATCTTGTTTGATTAATGTGTACACAAAAAGAAATGTAAAAAAAGCAATGTGTGTTTTTTTTCAGGGAGTTAGGTGCTCTAACAAATTCTTTGATGAACAACAGCAGGAAGCAGACTTCCCTGAGTGTTGTCATCACAGTGATTATTGCCAGGCAACCAGTAGGGATGCTGTAGAGAAGTGCTAGGTTTGGCAACTGTTGTCATCAAGAAATACAGCACAACTCAAAAGTTTGGACACACCTTCCCATTCACCAAAATGAGAAAGCGTGTCCAGACTTTTGACCGGTACTGTCGTTACACTGCATAACTCCTTCTACCTCTTCATACTATGCTAAGCTAATTTTCTCCTGGCCCCAGTTCTGTATTTAACATATCTAACTCTCAGCAAGTAAATGAATGAAGTACTTTTCAAAATTTCTACAGTTTCTACATGTACAGAAATTCCTGTACATGAATGTTCATTTCACTGTCAAGATTGCTGACAACATCCTGAGGATCACAGAGCACCTTCAAAGGGTAAAGCTGAGGGGAAATTCACTGACTTATTTTCACTCTTTGATTTACACTAATTGCTCAGTTTTCAGTGGCACTAAATGGTGACCTTATCTCATCTCAGACATAGGAATTACTGCATTTTAGTTTGTTTAAAATAATATAAAAATGTTATGTGACTGGGTCCACCTAAAAGACATATCTGAAGTCTTTGAACTTCTGCTTTTTATATTCTTTCATTTCTTCAAGTATGACTTTAGTGATTAATCTAAAATGAAAATCATGTTGACGTGCTTATTGTAAAATGTTGCAGTTTATTTATCAGTTGAGAGTGTGCTAGGGTGGGAAAATAATAAAACTTTCTGAGGTGTTTTGCTATGTTTTTGTATTATATATCTCTGTTGACAAAAGTTTTATTTAAATGTATTTGCCTATGCTAGTATTTTGCCATTTATTTTGAAGGATGTACTAACCTAGTTTACTGTCTGCTCCAGCTGCCATTCACCAGCCATCCAGCCAACAGATGTAGTCTACCACACAGCCAACCATCCAATGTTCAGCACACTAAATGATTAAGGACACAGGATAAGGATAAAGATGTGCCAGACTCATCTGAAGCTCACGTTAATCTGCTGTTGGCAGTGGAGTTTGCACTGCATTAGCATTATTACAGTGTGTATCAGCTGGTTACAGGAGGTGGAGGTCTCCGTATCTTTGAGGACTGGAGCAGCAGTGGTATATGGTGAAGTGGGGCTAATGGAGACTTAACTCTATTAATTCCAACTTTAGAATTGGTTTAAATGCCTGGCAGTTTGGGACTGTAGAGGGATATTTAAATAAGTTAACTGAGCTGCAATGAAAAAACGCAGGATTTGTGACTTAGATAATTTTGTTGGCACATGGCCAGGATAAGGTTTTCACTAATGTCATGATTCAGAAATGTGCACCGGTCACCTCAAGTTGTTGATTGATAGCAGGTGACAATATCCCTTTAACCTTCATTAATTTATTCCTGGGCTCTTCAGTGATGTCATATTGTCTCTTCTCTAAGATCTACTACTGGAAGTCTAAACTTTATTTTAGTTACATGCTGAATATTACTGTTTTTACTGTGGAGGAGTGGTTGGATCTCTGATGTCCAGATGTCCTGCGGATTCTTCCAGATGTTTCCTGGGCCTGATGGAGTGAGTCATAGGATGCAACAATCATCTCAGTATCTGCTCTCACCCATATTACTGCGACATCCTTGCAAGTTTTTTACAACAATGCCAAAATAGCAAGATGGATAGTGGCATATCCTATTGAATAAACAAATATTTCAGTGTCAGCATGCATTAGCACCAACGTCATATGCACAAACACACACACATACAATGGAATGTGTCACTGATGAGCACACAGGCAACTTATCAACTTATGTTGTTTCCATGGAGGCTTATCCTAACCATAACGGTTTTCTGCCAAACCTGGACCCTATATGAATCCGAACGCTCACCCTAAACCCAAGTTTTAATCCTAAAACAAAGCGGTAGTTCGTGGGGACCAAATTTGGATCCCAAGTTGGAAAGTGTGTGTAAAGATTTGTGGCCCCAAGATGTGATTAATGAAAGTCCCCATATGTACACACATGAACATATATGATCACATAAAGATCTATTTTTTGGTTGTTTGGAGGAAATTAATGTATGTAATCACTTAGAAGAACTATAGACATCATTAAAACCTCATATAATTTGAAAATGATTAATGATATACAGACTTGCTACATCATCAGTTATGCAATGTGTAAATGATTGATTGCTGTGCTGTACCACTTCTGAAAAAACTAAATCTGAATGTTATGTTAATTAGACTTGATCTTGCTTCACAGCACTTCACAACCACAATTGTCTTAAAAGTAAAGAGGTGTATTCTTTCATAAGTATAATTTGTTGTGATTTTGACAGTCACCTAAAATAGGTAGAAACTGACTTCCTAATGTGCTCCAGTGATAAAATGGTCCAATAATGTCATTGTAGTTTAATGTAGTACAGTATACGGTGTGTGTGTGTTCGTTTCTGTGTGTGTATACTTGCCTGTGTGTATGTTTCAAATGTCATATTGTTATATTTGTTGAGGCTATAAAGTCATTTATCAAATCTGTAACCCCATACATATGGATGCATGGAGAGAGGGGATATACAATGGCGTCTATTTGATTAAGGAGACCTTTGACAAAGCAGCCAGTACAGCAGAATGACAGCTGAAGCTCTGTGGGTTTACACTGTATAAAGCTCATCCTGAGGGACCAATGTCTAGTTGGAATTTCAAGCAGTGTGGAGCGCATACAGCAGTATTCTTGCTGCTGGAGAACTGACGAGATAGGTGCCTTTTCAGGTCACTTACATATTCAGTATAGGGCATGCATATTGGGCAGTTCTTGTTTGTGGTGCATACCAAACAGTAGCCTAAAACCTATTCTCTTCAACTGATCAGCATAAAGAAGCATGACAAACTCGTAGACCTGGCAAGATGCTATGCTGAGTAAGAAAAAGGAAAATCTTTCAGGCCTGTAGTTCTTTGGAAAATGAATGTAATTGCAAAGTAGGCACTTAGAGCTTTCCAAAAACTCTCCTTTTACTTACACATGCAGCAATTAGAACACTTTGTCCTGTTTTCCAAAACATACAGTAATTGCATCATCCGAATCACAAAACAGCCATGTAATTTGGTGGAAGTGTAATTGGAAACCACAACTGCAAACATTGAAAAAGTAATTTTTCATTAACTCTAATACTGGATTTTACTGCTTTAGGTAGATTATCAGACAGTCAAGCATTTCATTCATTTTTTTATAATGACCATTTCTTTATGAAATCCTAAAATATCCCAACAGTATAAACTAATCATGGTCCTGCTCTTAAGAATTAAATACATCATTCCCTCATCATTTGACCACTTTAATACACATATGAAATATTATTCTACAGGATCTTTACTGTTGGATTTAAGAATCTATTTCTGTGAATTTTTCTGAAGTAATAATTATGTTACTAACACTTGACATGAGATCAAACTTTCAACACTTTCTTTTTTTGAAAGATAGTTGTGTATAGTCTGTGAGATTTTCAGTATAATGGATGCAATATGACAAGACACTTACCACAATAAGAGAGACAACATTTAAAAATGCCAGAAAGATAATTGATGGCATGTGATGGGATTCAGTTTCTTCTACAATAGTCAGGAATGTTTCCATAGATTATGTACAGCTCAATTAACAACGGTGTCCCCTTGTGAACATTCAGAGTGGCTGCCTGAGACATCACTTTGCTATTGTCTGTTATCTCAAATTTTTATTTTTATTTTTTCAGGGACTGACAAGCTGGGCTTCTGTCTTGACTGCGGTGTATTATTTTTTCCAACTGGTCTAAAAGGCTTTTTGTTTGTTTGTGTTTTGTTTTTTTAAATTTTTTTTAGCTTACCCGTGGTAGAATTTCCTCATCCAATAAAAGAAGATGTGATCTCACATTTTTATTTTAAAATTTGATGTTGGAGGTGCCTCTCTTTTACATTTATCTGTATTTCAGTGTATTGAGAAGTAGATACATCCAATATAGTAACAATAAATACTGTGAACACAATAAAGAATGTTATATTAAATAGAAATGGCTGGCAGATGCTACAATAGCCGCAACATACTTTGAGATGCTCTGTGTTCTTCCTCCTCCTATTTTGTAAATAAGAACAAGACAATCCCTTGAAATCCTTGTGCACAGAGTTCCAACTTATGAATGAAAAATGCCAGACACAAAAACCCAGCTTCTGTCACCATGTGCAGACTGGCATGAAGATGACGGAGAGAAGAACAAAGCCAGCTACCCCCCCTACACACACATTATTTAGCCTGGTGTGTTATGAATCTATTACAAATCCTTTTATAGCATGCTCAAGAAGAATAGCCTTATGTGATAATGCGCTGAAAGGCTATCGTGCTGTAGCAGATGCACAGCTTCAATGTGGGAGTGCGTCCCTTGACAAGGCTTCCACAAGCTGGGTTCATTGACATCAACGCTCTGGGGACAGCCATGGAATCAGAGCTGTATGGCTGCTGCCTCGCCAGCCTCCCTTTGGCACTGCTATAAACGCATCCAGGGGCCTTTCATCTGCAAGGTTAAGACAATACCCCAGCAACTTGAGGGAGCATCCAGGAAAGGGCAAATAAATGTGACTGTAAAGATGCACAAAGAGAGATGCAATCAAAGACCTGCTGGGGTGAACAAAAGCCTTTGATAGTGCATGTGATCTCTACAAATGAATAGTCTGCAAGGATGTCTTTTAGGGAAAAGGCTGTGTTGCCATCAAGAGAACAAGCGATAATTGGCATTGGTGGAAAGTAAATAAGTACATTTTCTTAAAGATCTCTTCCAGGCACATTTTTGACATATCAAATCATATCATATTCTTTTGAAAAATAATTTGTATCTGATATGGATTTTACACAAAAAATTCAATTACCTCAATAAAATTTTGCTTAAATAATATCTCCTCCTTCTCATTGACAAATCCAGAATTTATGAATATGCAAAGATAGTTCACTTTAAAAGTTTAGCTGCTACACACGATATGTCTCCTACCTCAGGGAAGAGTCCACACTCAGAGTTTTCACATCACACTTGTGTAAATTGTGGTGGCACAAATCATGCTTATAGGTACACTCCTTATAACTCAGATTGTAGCTGAACAGAGAAATGCTCGCCCTTCAGCAGATGAATGTAAAAACAGCCTTCTTGTGTCAATCTCTACACATACATCATTCTGCACAGTGAAGGTCAAACATCAAGTAAAGGAATTTCTGTTTTTCATTTTATTCACTACTTCCACTATACTATACTAGGAGGATGGGGTCAGAGGGAATGAATCCCCTCCAACTTCCACAAGACATGAAATTGTCCCCCAAATAACGTATTTCTGAATAATTTATGTAATTGAAAATATATATTTAATAGAAGCCGACTCCACTTTTGAAATAATTCACACATAAACACAACACTTTCCCTCTCTGTAGCACGTCAGAGTTGCATCTTCACTGAGTGGGTCTAGTGGCTGGTGACTGCTGAGACCAAGTAATTTCAGTCAAACAAAGATAAAGTCTACCCATCTGAGAACCCAACAGCCACCCAACAGAATAAAAGGTTTAAAAATGTAACCAAACTGTGTTTACCGCCTCAAGTGAATTAACTTATCCCCAGCCATATCCATATTTAGAAGTAGCTAGCTTGCTAGCTAATGTTACATTGATCATACCTGTAAAATTAGAAAATAAAATAGCCCAGGCATATATATATATGTTTGAATAGCATAATGCACCTTTATTAGAGATTATTTATTTTTTATTTATTTTTATTATTTATTATTATTTGAGACAGGTGTTTATATTGTAGTTATATTAATTTTAAAATTTGCATTCCGGTTTCTGATTGTTTGTGCCCCCCTCCCTAAGTTGTAATGAGATCTGCGCTGACCAGCTGAAACATTAAAATACGGCAATCTAACACCTTGAAATGACAAATTTTTGAAATTTTAAATCTCTAAAACACCAACCAAACACGAGCTAAGAAAAACAGGCCTGTTTTCAGCTTTTTGACAATGCTTTTAAAACAAATTATGTGGTTTATTTTCTCAGTCCATTAAGGAATATGTAGTCTTTCAATCTTAAATTTGGAGATACATGGTTTTCACTGGACAGCAACGTCACATGAATAAGATTTGCTGGATGATATTAATTATGTTATTGTTATGCTACTGCAACTAGACTGTGTGTTTGGCCGCTTCAAAATACAGTTTCCATTGACAGTCTAGAGTTATAATAAATATCTACAGCACCTAGTTTAAAAAGTTATTTGCAAGGCTCTAGAGCTAGTGAGTGAAGTCATCATCTCTAATCCACTCACCACGGTTTATTGATTGGTCCACCTTTCCACTGCTAGGCTCAATCTATTGTTATTAGAAGTTTTCCATACCCAAATCTTGTAGTGAAACTGAGAGTTAAGAAATTCACGTTGGCTTTGCAAAGCTCCTCGACATCTGTATGAAATAGCATTGGTGCCGTGTCAGCTATGACAGCTTGTCAACATCAAGAGCTTTCAGCATCCCAAGGTGAATCTTGGTATCACTGGAACCATGACACTTGAGAGCTTTTTAACTACCTCAGTGACCTCTGCCAGCGAAATGGGGAACCAACTCCCTTGAGCCCACCATCATGATAGCCTGTCTGCTGTGAATCCAGCAAGGGAAAGTTCCTCAAAAATCCTCAGTATCCATGAGTCGCAAAGCCAGACTGTATCTCATGAGCTTAGTTTTTCTGTGAGATTTTAGACTGTAAAAAAAAACAACAACTCGAGAATCGATTATGTGACAAAGAGAAACTCTGATGTAAAAGAATCAATATGTCACGATGAAAGGAAAGCATTAATGATTGTGGGTTTCTCACTTTTAAATAAACCATTTCATTTGCAGTTATTCATGATAATAAGGCATGGTTTTAATAATCAAGTCTGCAGCTGTAAGTGTTAATAAGCTGTCAGTAAATGAATTTTTGTCCACAACCTGACAACCCCAAAGTTGTTCTTATGAATGACTTATAACAGTTAGCCTATAAAGACACAAAATCATTAATTAATCACTCAAACCATGAATAAAACTATTGGTTATAAACCTTTATAAAGAGTACCTTATTAGAAGCAGTACCTTTTTATTAGTATACAGTACACATGTAGCGTGGAAATCACCCCACATCATTGCAGCCTAAACACATGATAACCATCTAATCAGTCAAAAACACATGCACATGGTTGTTATGCAATTAGACTGTGATGACATGTATTATTACTGATTTGTGCATTCATCTCGTCTCCCTTATTCTCTAAACCATTCTTTATCTTGCTTTTTGAGTCCTGTTTCCTTCAGACAGCGTGTTCTTTGCACACTCACATCATGTTCATTATCGGCCCACCCACTTCAGTAGGCTATCAATAACTGGGTTGCAGATGCCCTGGAGACGGGGCTTTGCAGAATCACAGAGCCCGAGGCGGTAATGCTGATGTGACGAGTTCACGTTAGAGAAACGTTCTGCCATGAAATCCCTCAAAACCGGCATGCTTGCTATTTTTTTTTAAGCAGAATCAGAGTGAACTGAAATAAACTGTAGAAGGTACAGTATGTAGCTGTGGTTGATTGTCTCTCTCATTCCATTCATACAAGAAAAAAAAACATAAGAAAACATGAAGTAGGCTACTCTCAGGTTTTTCATGTTGCGAAACAATCAAACATTTGCATACAATTCAAATTGAAAAAAGCTGATGGAATCGCTGTGAAGTCGCTGCCACACTGACTGCGTGAAAAGAGCTGATTTGCTTGTGTGTGAAGGAGGGGGGGGGGGGGGGGGGGGGAGTCTATGAGTGTGTGATGTGGCAGGCGAAAGACTGAGGATGATGATGATGATGATGGTGGTAATGTGTGTGTGTGTGTGTGTGTGTGTGTGTGTGTGTGTGTGTGTGTGTGTGTGTGTGTATGTGTTAGAGAGAGAGAGAGCGAGAGAGAGAGAGAGAGAGAGAGAGAGAGAGAGAGAGAGAGAGAGAGAGAGAGGCAGGTGGAAAGGGGAGGGGTCTGGGGTGGTCCAGACAGTCGGTCCTTGTGTACCTCACACACTCGCAGCCTCTGCGCATCATTTAAGGGAAGCCCGGCTGTCGCTTTCCCCGGTCAGTCTAACCGCCTGGCTGCCGAATAATAACACAACCGCTCCAGCGATACTCCACCACTTTTTTTTGTCCTTTTCTCTCTGTGTCCAAACCGTTCAACGTAAACCGACTCTCACCGACGTTATATGGAAAATACGGGTCTGCCAGGCGCATTTATTCTCTGCTATCCGAGAAGAAGCGCACGGTGGAAAACGTTTATGAGGACTAAAAGAAACCAGCCGTGATTCATGGACGTCCATCATGAAAATACTACAGCTACCAACAAGGTATAAAGGAAAGAAGTGTTAATTTGCTCTATCATATTTGAAATATGATAAATATAATGACATTTTAGGTTTTATATTTTGTATAGAAAGGTTTTTGGACACTTGCTGGCTGGGTGGGATGCGTGTCATTTGTGCTGTGTTGTCTTATCGCACCATTGGTGAGGATGTCTGCATCGCGGAAAATCTCTGTCAGGAACCTGTTCACGCTGCAGTGTAGTCGGCTTTATCATTCACAATGCCTATGAGAAGAAAGCTTTGATGCTCTCTATAACCATAAGTCATCCATGATTCTATTCGTGGCCATAGAAGTCAGTATTTTGTATTGTTACAGCATAAAGGAAAAGCTCTCTCTCTCTATGCGTGTGATGTAGTCTCTCTGTGCAGTCAGAGAGGACATAGATTTTTATCAGCTCTTATAAAACAAGTCTGGTGTTTAATCTTTTTAAGTAGTATCACGCTACACTGTGCTTTTGGGTGAAAAGAGATACCCCGATGCATCATTTCTCTGTTGGACATCACAAATCTCATGTATGGCCTCTGATGTGATGCCGGTGAGCCTGTATGTTACTTACACCATCAAAGCTCCCTGCACCAGGCCCCAGTATATGATACTATTCTAAAAATCAATACTGAAATGGGACAAATTTCAGTGTGATTATCTAATTTTTCACTTGCAGCATCATTTCCCCTTGACATGACATTGGCAGCGAAGCTTTCTGCTACTGTTTACCTTTCTGGACTGGCTAAGACTTTTTTTTTTCCCTTGATGAACAAGTGGAATACAGTACAATGGTTAGACTCTCCAATCAGGCCAAATAAGGTCCTTGAATTAGATGCAGACATGTTGGAGTAGACTGAAAGACAGGGTGGATATGTAGAGAGTACTGCAGTATAATATAGTTTAGTGTACTTGGTGAAGTATTTTGTGTGTTCCTAAAAATATTTGAATGGTAACTTTTGGTGCATTTTGTGTGCATAGAGACAGACAAGTTGACCAGAACAGTTTTTACTATTCAGCCAAACTATTTTGAACATTGGTACAAGTTTAAAAAAAAAGTCTTGCCATTTTTAGATACTGTATATAGCCTGTTTTGTGCTTCCACTCCACAGTGGTCTAGACTCGCAGACTGCCGTACATGTTTTGGCACTCAGTGTCATTTAGTTGGATGGGAGCCAACAGTTAGGGGCTTATTCCTCTCCTCTTTACATTACAGAAATTAGGCTGTAGCACAGAAACAGGAGACAAATTTAATTATTTTGTCACATGATTTGGTCTTATGGCATACAGAAAGGTTTTAAAAGGATATTCCGGTTCCGTTTTTGTACTATATAATTAACCCTCATCCCTGCCTATGCACCAAAGTGAATGAGAATATTGCCCCTTGGCCCTAGAATAAAAATTAAAATGCAGCCTACATAGTGCTGATTTTCAACCTACTGTTGACTCACCCTCAATATTAAAATCGATCACAATACAAGTTGATACACTATTAATTTGAATACTCAAATGTTATTCTATTGCAGTTTTCTCCATCTTTCTCAACTCTACTGTGTCATTGTGATATGAAATGTCAAATATCAGTTGTCATTTTAGGGCTGTAAGCGATCTACTATGCAGTGTTTAGTTAGGGTAAAAATGCAAGAAAAGCTAATTGCAAAACTAAATCTAAAACTAACAAAATAACAAATACTGTAATTTCATTTCTTAGAATAAAGACAACAATTATTTGTTCACAGGGAGGACCTGGCATGGACCGCTGTGTCTAAATGAAGTGGCTCAGCCATGCAATGTTCCTGGAAGGCAGTGATTCTGCTGGCCTTGGCCTCCATTGCCATCCAGTACACGGCCATCCGGACACTCACCTCCAAGCCTTTCCAGCTGTGCCCGTTGCCCAGCCCCCAGAACTGTGGTCTGGGGGGGCAGGAGACAGAACCTCCCTTTGAGCGGGGAGCAGCAGGCGGTGGAGGCTGTGATGACTACCCTTACTTTTCCATCAATGCCACCCGTAAAACGCACATCCTGGTCCTGGCCACCACCCGTAGTGGCTCCTCCTTTGTTGGCCAGCTGCTCAACCAGCACCAGGAGGTTTTCTACCTGTTTGAGCCTCTTTATCATGTTCAGACCACACTGATCCCACGTCTGTCCCACAGCCGCAATGCTGCAGACCGGCGTGTGATGCTTGGTGCCAGTCGAGACCTCCTGCGAAGCCTGTACGGTTGCGACCTCTATTTCCTGGAGAGCTACATCAAGCCGACGCCCACCAACCACACCACAGATAAACTGTTCCGCCGTGGTGCCAGCCGAGCGTTGTGCCAGCAACCTGTATGTGATGCCTTCGGTCCTGCTGATGTTAATGTGGAGGAGGGGGACTGTGTTAAGAAATGTGCGTCTCTTAACATGACCTTAGCAACAGAAGCGTGCCGCGAGAAAAGGCACGTGGCAATCAAGATTGTCCGGGTGCCGGAAATTGGAGATCTGCGCGCCTTGGTGGAAGACCCACGGCTGAATATAAAAGTGATTCAACTCGTCAGAGACCCGCGCGGTATCCTGTCATCACGGATTGAGACATTCAGGGATACATACCGTCTGTGGCGTATTTGGAGAGCCACGGGGCGAAGGCCCTATAATCTAGACTTGAGTCAGCTTACAGTTGTCTGTGAAGACTTTCTCAGCTCTGTTTCAACTGGTCTCAGTCATCCCTACTGGCTGAAAGGGAAATACATGTTGGTTCGCTATGAGGATTTGGCTAGAAATCCACTTGTCAAGACAAAGGAGATCTATGACTATCTGGGGCTGCCTATGGATAAAAATGTGGAAGACTGGATACATGCAAACACTCGGGGTAGCAATGAGCCCTCAGCAAAACACAAGTTTGGTACAGTGAGAGACTCAGCAGCCAATGCAGAGAGTTGGCGTTTGAAACTGTCTTATGACATGGTAGAATACACACAGACTGTGTGTCAAAAAGTACTTCACCAGCTGGGATACAAGGCTGTGAAATCAGTAGAGGAACTGAAAAACATGTCCCTCTCACTGGTACAGGACAAAACTTTTGTACCTTTTTTGTAACAAAGATAGTTCTCTAATGACTATTTTTGATATATTTATAATTGTTGCCTTATAATTTCCTTAGTTTGTTGGTTTTGATTCTGTCATTTTGTTTCTTCAAATTTGCACTAAACTTTAAAGATTTTGAATGCACCGAGGGAACTATGGATGATTCCCCAATGTTACAGAACAGCACACTTTAAACACAAAGTAATCAAACAAGCTAGTTTACAAATGTCTCATTTATTTAGTTTTTCCATGAATTGAACCATGACAAGGCACCATCATCATTAATTTCCTGTATGCAAGCTGTTGTTTCAACAAAAGTAAAATGTTGCCCTTCAAAAAAATGGGACAGGAGATGGGAGAGGTCTGGTAAAACAGACATTTTTTAGACCTGTGATGGCAAATTTGGACTGTACAAGCCCTACTGTGCAATAAATACTGAATGTCGCAGTCAACCTTTACCACTATGACATTTCTATCCATGTGGGAAGAGAAGAGATACTTCTGACAGATGCCACATTGCAAAGGATAATTGCAGACAATTAATAGGCTCTCAAGTTAAAGGGACAGAATCCCACTGGAGGTCACGAGTGTTTCATCAGAGGATTTACAACCATCTGTGATAGACAAACATACACTAATGAGAGGTAATGCTGAAATCTTCATTATTGTGGGTATAGATTGCATCTCATTTTTCAAGATGATTAAAAACATGGATGTAGACATCATTTAGGTTCTAATTCAAGTAGACACTGAAGCTGATAAAGAACTGTATTTGTCAAGTTTATTTCTTTATTTTTTATTTGTATTGTCTATTTATTTTAAATAATTCACAGATTGAAATTTACAACAGCCTCTTCTGTCTTAAAGTAAAAATGTTTACGCCGCTGTAGTCCATAGATAATAAGACATTATCTCATCAGATAAACAGTAAAGGATTTCCTTGTTTCTGTGACGACTGATGCGTAATATACAGAGAAGGTATCAAAAAACACCCTGAAACAAAAATAGCGTGTGCGTTCTCTCTGAAGTGCAATGATGCAGCTTTTTGACAGTTCATGTGGGGATGTTTATCTTCCACAGGAAAATGTCATAACTGAGGGAAGTACTGTATGTCTTTGTAGAATAGGTTTCACTGCAAATCCCCATTTCCCAGGATGTGTGGATACTGTAGCTTATACAACACAACAACTGCATTTATAAAGTATGGCTGCATTAGATCACATATGAAAAGAGTATTACAGTGATACAGTGATGACTCTCCATAATCTGGGACAAATCCTCTGATCATTTTAGCAGCAGTTGGCGTGCTGTTACAACCAGGCAATGTTAAAGGGTAAAAGGTCAAGGCTGAAATACAGTACACACAGTCATGTAAAATAATGTGCCCTTTTTCTGTCCTACTGCTTATAATAATGCGGTGGACAGTTACCAACGCATGGAACAAAATGGTTTCTTTTTTTGTTTTTTTAAATATATAAATATAATTTCTGAACGGAACCAGACTTTTGGTTTTATATGCTCATTTTCATAATAACATTCCTGAACTCAAGCACAAAATAATAAGATACTTTGTTAGTATTCTGTATTGTAAAATTAACCACATTATAAGCTAGATATACATTAACTCTTGGACCATTACTGCTGCAAAAATAAATATAGATTTGAGTCGCCTAAAACTGGAATAAAACAGCAATTTTCTACTAAACATTCCCATTTACCAGCTTATGCAGTGGCTAGTTTGGCTAATTGCCCATGAAAACAAGCTAGTGTGCAGATGACAGTGATCATTTCATGCTGTGCACTGTATTTCTAAACCTCCTTTTCCATAGCAACCTGAACTCAAAGTCAGTTTGCATTATGTAGCATGAAAAATGTCAAGGATGTGTAGACAAAACACAGCTGTGCCTATAAAATTCAGAGTAAACACCTATCAGAGTGATATTGGTAAACACCCTGAATTCATTTTGATGAGCATGTCGCATTCAAGACTTGCTTGGCTTATACGGCACAAAGATGGTAGAAAAATAAGTTGTTGTTGCCACTTTATTAAAGTAAATGTCTGTTTTAGGAAACAAACATCCATTATTAGGGGTCCAAGCAGCGAGGCTTCGTTGCTTATTTTCTCTGCTAAAAGTGTTCGTGCAGCAAAAACCTTAGAAACAGAAAAAAAACCTACAAGCGCCAAAATTGGCAGGTGGGTTGCAAATTCCACCCACTACTCAGGCACATAAAATGACGCTCATTGAGCTCAAGGTGGCGCGGTAGTGATTAAGTTTACGTTTTCACAATTATCTTGGAAACAGCTTGGCCTAGAGTCAAAATTCTTTCATCATAATCGTCATCATCATCATTTTAATCTCTCAAGTTGTCTAAAGCTTTGCTCCACTGGTCTTCTGCTCTAAAAATGCCAAATTTTGCGACTTTTTCTCAATTCTCTCGAAATCCTATTTTCGACATCTCGTCAGAAACCGCGGGGTCAGTTGTCTTAAATCTTAGTCAGAATCATTTGTGGACTTTGCTTATCCTAAGGTTTTAAAGAAATTTACAGTAGACACAGTCATCGCCAATGCATCATCAAATTTTCACTAAACTTAATATGTTAGGTCTTTCTTTCACTTTCTGTGGACGATCCCCAACTTTTATACCAATAGACCACTAGAGGGTGCCACCAATGCGAAAAGTTTATATCTCATAATTAGCTGCGTGGATTTGAGTGAAAATTTTTCCACATGTTCTATGATCATGGTAAATTCATTATATAAAGTTTGGTCATGATTGGCTTGTGGTCATTTTTTTATCAATATTGCAGTTAAAACTGCCAAAAATCATTTTAATTTCAATTTCATTCAAATGCTACCAAAATTGACACAAATATTCTTCAGATACTAGACACCATATGTTTCGATTAGTGTTCAGATGTGTCAAATGGTGGGTCCGCAATGATATTCAGTGTTTTACTGTAATTTGTACTTTAAGCTCAACATTTTCTTTTTCATCCAGTTTTTGAACAAATTTCATCAAAATCTTTGACAATACGCCCGAGAAAAGCAGGTTGATATGTGATCTTTTTCATAATTGTATCCCCAACAGTTAAATTGTACAGTGTGAGTCATCTCACTCGAGGATACAAAGGTCCTGGGTTCAAGTACCAGGGTGATCAAGTACTCCATGTGAATACTGTCAATTTCATTTCGCCTACTCTTCAAGCTTTTCAAGCTCTCTTCTCTAAAACTGTGCATTGTTCTTGGACCCCGTCAATTGCGGCTTTCGCTATACTGCTGAGAATACAAAAACAAAAAAACAAAATGAAAAATAATTCTAAAGTTACCTATCTTACCATAATTTAGAGGTTTTAAATTGCATTTAGTTAAGGTGTAACAATACTGTAGATCTCAGAAATATACAGGTATGATAATCAAAGTCCTGTCTGTCCTGAACACCGATAAAAGTTTTACATTTTTTAACATTGAATTTTCATTTCCATGAATGGCATTACTGCAGATAACTGTGCAGTCGAATAACATAGCGCAAAGACGTCTGTTGATTTCCATGCAATGACCACTTGTTTACCCATAAAATATACACCCTGTGAATGGAGCATCACACACCCGGGCTCATCAGTATTGGTGACCGGATGTCCATTGAGATGCAGAGCACAAACCTTTGATCCTCCTCTGTGCCGAGGCTGGAGGCAAGCTCTCTCTCTCCCTCCCTCTCTTCCTCTCTCTTTCTCTCTCTGCCTGTGCTTTCTCCATCATCCACCTCTTTCTTTCTTACAGAGATCTCAGGGGATTGTTCCTTTCCTTCAGTGCTCACTCTCTGTTTTTCCCTTTACCTCTGAATCTTCTGGATGTGCCTGGCATATTTTTAAATTTACAACTAAAAAAATGCTGCATATCCGTGGCTTGTGAACATACATATGTTTTCTGTAGGATATTAGCAAAAAAAGCAAAGTGAACTCACCATAGAACACTTCTAAGCTGTTGTTTAACAATATCTCAGTCTTTAACCTGCATTGTTCCAGTAAATCTGTCTTTATAGGCTTTAATTGATTAATTAATACATCTGCAGTACCATCCCCTTAAAGCTAAAACTGTATGGTTTTCTATCTCATTTACTTATTCTAAAATATCACTGGAGACTTTGTCAGTGTCCTGCAGTTGAGCAATATTCTAGCTGACCATTCACACTTTGAACTGAACCTCTCAATTAAACTCAACTTGGCTTCTTGCTTTTAACGCTCAGCTGTGACAGTTTGCTAGTAACGGTGCACTTCCTCCACATGCCTGATCCCCGCACACAGTTTGCAGCCTGCCTCCCATGTGTCGGTGTGTCTCTGGGCTCTCGCTGAGCTGCTCGTGTTGTTTATTGTGTCCCAGGGCTGAACATATGGTTCACAAGCCCCTGGAAGAAAGTACAGCAAATCCCTCTCTCTCCATGTCTCTCTCTCTCCCTTTTTTATTCTTATCCTCTCATAATGTGACCTTAATAATCTGACCCTATGTGACTGCATGACGGAGCAGAAAGATATTTCTCTGTGCCCGCTGTTTACTGAGCTGAGCTGACAGAACATGTCCTGGTAGCTAAAACTACTCGTTAGTGAGCAAAGGCTGCTGCAAGAATATTCTTGAAGAGTGTGCAATAAAGTGATCATTCTAACAAAAGGAAGCCGAGGATGAAAATTTGCCGATAGTACTTCACTTGCATTTCTTTTTTTGTCTTCGTTTGTGTGTGTGAATCTGTGAGTGTGTGTAACTGCTTCTGTTCTGCTGCTTAGTGGGATATAGTGTAGTTTTGATGTGAGAGGCTCACTGAGCTTAACAAATTGTATGAATTATGGCACTTAAATGTGTCAGTGACACTGTTGCTGAGGCACTTGGTGGATATGTTATGCAAGTATTTCCATGTCCTGACAAGCATGTATTGTCTTTGACCCCCAACACTCCACCTTTGTGGATGATTTGCGATTGCGCTCGACTCTGCATCTGAGCAGCAGGGATGATTCAATCAGTTGTTGCTCAGGTGACTGCTGACGTTCTTTTCAACAAGGCACTGTGAATGAGAGTTGAGCAGTGCAATCAAAACTATTCATATGAAAATCATGAGATTGTTTTGTTCGACTTTTCTGCACAGGTTGTCCAAGTTGTTATTTGATTGCTGGTAAAATGGCAGTGGGCGAGCTGGGCTTTGCCAGGAATGATATGAGCAGCTTAATTGAAGCTGTCAGTAGGTCAGCGTAAGAGAGGCGTAGCAACCAGGTCATTATGTAGTTGCGCCATGATAGGTTTAATGGGCAGAACAGCTTTTAAATGAAATTTTAAAAAATGAAGTATTTTCTGTAATATATAAACTAGAACAGTTATTCCTGTGGTAAAATTTTGGGGTTAGAACAAATTTAAATTTCAGCTTGGACTCTTATTTGTAACATCTCATTCTAACACACAGGATCAGTTAGCATCTGTTATCGCATTGTTGCTGGATACTTTAAATGATGCACGAAGCATGCTCCCGAAACATTTCCACGCCTGGAATGAATATAAAACATACAAACTTGTAACATGAACACTGAATAAATTACTTTTCACATTAACCATTTTTTCCAGATTTAACAGTGAATACATTTAAGCATTAAATGTTACAGTGAGCATTAACTTATTTTTAAATAAGTGGGTGGAAATGACACTGTCCCTTACATGCTCTGAGCTACAGCTGCAACTGGCAAGCATAGGTTACTCTCTCTCTCTGTCTCTCTTTCTCTCTCACACACACACACATACACACAAGCATTCACACTGAGGAGCCATTGATGGTTAATTCCCCCGTGGAAATGTGGGTATAGGTAAGTGAGAGGGTGTGTGTGTCTGAATGTGTATATGTGCACGTAGTGTCAGACGGGCTGGTCAGTGCAGCTTACGTCACTGTGGTCAGCTGTGGCTCTCTTTGCTTTGCTGCCGTTGCTCAAATTCTCCCCTTGGCTGGCCTGAAAAGCTGAAATGAAATTAGCACACACACGCAAGCAAACAAGTATGAGCAGTCATGAGCTAAAATTGAAACTCTGAGAGGTCTGGGAATAGAAGAAACATGGAAATATTTCAATTCCGACATTGTGTGACATTTGTGATTCACAGATATACAGCTTGTAGATATGTGGTATGTATTTGTTACCAGCACAACTTTGCAGAGACTAAACTTGGGCAGCATAGTATGTGTATATATTCCTAGCCAAGGGTATAAATCCTGATCAAACTCTCAACTACCAAGCTCACATTTGTTTTCTCAGACATTTTGGCTGTAAATCACAGCTCCAAGGGTGCGGTGATGGAGTGGTGAATGAAAGCAGTGATGTAGGTCTGAAATATGTTATTTCATGTAAAAAAAATAGTTATGTAATGGAACAGTCTTACATACAATCTATTTTTGAACATGTTTTTTCCTCCACATCTACATTTGGAGAAAGACCAAGAATGTATTTCTCATAAATCCTTGCTGAGATGAGCACTTTTGAGGATTTACTGGCAAACTTATGTAGCCTGGCATGTAGATATCTGCCTTGTCTTTGCATCAGAGCTCCTGCCAGGCATGTATGTCAGAGTTTCCTCCAAAGAGAGGTGTCCCCTGACATGTCTGGGATTCTGACGTACAACATATGTTCTCCTATTTCAGCTCTGTGGTAAAGGCTGGCACAAGTAGTGCCCACTGTGTATATTTGATTTGCATTCAATATTCACTATAAATACAGTTTCATTTTATTCAATATAGGCCACCTCTTAGGTCTTAAAGGTGCAGGCTGTAGATTTTAGTGGCATCTAGCGGAAGGGACTTGGCAGAAATGGAATATAATATTCCTAAATATGTTTTAATTAGTGTATAATCCCATGAACATAAGAATTGTTGTGTTTTTGTTAACTTAGAATGAGCCCTGTATATCTACAGAGGGAGTGGATCCTCTTCCACGGAGCCCACCATGTTGCACCACCATGTTTCTACAGTAGCCTCGAATGGACAAACCAAACACTGGCTCTAGAGAGGGCCTTTCTGCATTTAGCGAGTTTTGCAGCCGCCGTAGGTTCTCCTACACTCTTAGAAGAGAGGGTGAGGGCGAAGGGTTTTCAGTTGGTTGCAGTTTGCAACCTCACCACTAGATGCCACTAAATATTATACACTGGTCCTTTAAAGCTGTTCCAAATTAAAACACTTGAAAGCAAATTATAACATTACAGATTAATATATTATTAGCTTCAACAACCAGCAAATACATAACATCCCTATAATTTGGTAATTGGTAAAATGGAAAAAAAAAACCAAAAAAAAAAAAACCTGTATTTAGGCCAGTTTTTCTCTTCAGATTTACAGGATGCAGGATTTCCATCTTAATGAATGTAAAATTATATGATTATATGAACATTTTAGCACTGATAAATACATGGCAAAATAAGGCACTGTAACGCTGCATAACACAATTTATTATTCCAAAATAAGTCTTACAAATATTTACAGTATAATAGACTTAACTTTAGTCAGCAACAGACATCAGCTACTTAAATCTGTTGATGAGAACTCGCATCTTACCTATTTAATATAAGTTCTTCAACACTGTTAAAGGTCGTTGCCAAGTGAAATGATATAAAATACTAACAAAATTTTTTGACATCACCAAGTAGAGAATGGTATAATGTTTTTTTGTTTTTTTTATTCCCCACAGCCCAAGTTTACATACTCCAGAGATCTCTTAAACACACTTTCATATCCATTAATTTAAGTACCCCTCATTAATTTGCTCTCATGGTGAAATCTACTGCATAGCTGAAGAGCTAAAGGGAAATCAAGGCACATTACATGTAGAACTTGGTAAGATTATCTGTTAAAACCTGATCAAAGTAGTCTTCCTCATGGCTTACTGTATATTATATATGTATATGTTTCCTGTTGTGCCATTGGTCATAGGTAAGATACAGTGCAAAATCATGTTTTTCATACTACTGATTTATCTGTCTTTTTTGTCAATTATGTCTAGGAAATAATGTAGACTTTATGGGAAACTTACACCTTCCAACTTTATCTTAAGAGCAAGCAGACCATTTGAGGACCCCTATTACATTAACTGAGGTCAAGGAGGCCATCTTTGGTGTGGAAAGAAGAAAGTTCCCGGGATGGGATGGTATTCTGCTGCAGTTTTACTCAACATTGAATGAACTTGAACAATACATGTAAGATATGATTCTAGGTGCAGTTGAATAGGGCTCCCTTCTTGGCAGGGTCAACATGGCTTTAGTCCTACCTAAATCAAATAAGAACCCCACTTTATGTAGAAGCTATAAACCCTTAAGCATTTCATGTGCCGAAATAAAGACATATGCCAAAATCTTGGCCTCCAGGATCAAGACACATATGACCAAACTTGTGCATCATCACCAAACCGGTTTTATAAAATCCTGCCTGACAGGAGACAGTATTCGCAGACTACTTCATGTGTTACATTTTTCAAAAGACATGAAAACACCCTGTGCTGTATTGTCACTCAATGCAGAAAAGGCCTTTGTTCGGCTTGATTGGCAATACCTATGGGAGGTGCTTGTGAAGTTTGGCTTTGGTCAGGGCTTCATTAAGCTGGTTAAGGTATTTTATACAAATCCTTCAGCCATAGTGACTGCCAACATCTTATCTACCCCAATTTTCATCTCTCGAGACAAATAAAAGAGAATATCGCCCACCCCCATCAGCCACAGCACCTTGTTTACTCTGCTCTGCCTTCTAAACTTGCAAAACGTCAGCTTGGTCCAATTGTGTCCGTTTTACTGTCAAATTGGCTGCTAGTAGAAAATCACACTAAGACTTGCTTAAAATGGCACTCTCATTGTCCCATATTTAATAACTAATCTTATTACAGGAGGGGCCCCTTTTCAGTTTTCACAATGGTCTACAAAAGGTGTTGATATCTTGTCAGATATATGGGATGACAAAGGAATGAGATCATTTAATGATTTGTGCTTTGTGTATAACGTCCATTTTTCTTTTACATTCAGTTCAGGCTAGCAATGTAAACCTATGGGGTCCTGTGAGATGTAGCTTTAACAACTCATTCACTCCATTCTCTGCTAGACGTGAGAGGTCAAACTAGGAGGCTTAGTATCTAGGATATATTTACTCTTAAATTCTGTCCTCAAACTACTGGCAGTCCATCAAATTTGGAGTAGGGATCTTGATTGTTCTGTGGATGACATTTGCTGTTCATCAATCTGGAACAATCTAGACAGTACTTCCAAAAATCCCAACCACAAACTGATAAATTTAAAATTCTACATAGGATGTATCTCACTCCCAGGAGGCTCCATTTGATGAAGCTCATATCCTCTCCTGTCTGCGAGCTCTGCCCTAATGGGGACACTGGAACTTTTCTGCAAATGTATTGGACTTGTCCAGGGGTAGTGTATTTCTGGAAAATGGTAGCTACAACCTTTTCTGACCTACTTGATATTAAATTGTCTTATTGTCCAAAGCTGCTACTATTGATTGATACTTCCTCTTTAGATCTCTCATTTCATTAGACACTTACACTTTTTGTCTGACAGCAGCAAAAAAAAAATGCTAGCACTTCACTAGTAACTTCCTCATTTTCTCTCCCAAAATCATCGGCTACAATTGTTGTTAGATATTGCATATATGGAGATGTCATTTAGCAAGAATGCATTATATCAAACAATCAACCATTAGTGCCTGGGCTTCCCTTATTGAGAAAGTGAAAGATCGTTTGTGTACACACACTACGTCAAAGACCCTATACGATTATCATCATGCAAACAATACCAAACAGCTATCTTCACATTTCAGCATGCCTGTCATGTAATCATTGGTACGTATTGTTGGGTAACTGTGTGTAAATGTTGTTTGTTACCCTTGTTAAACAATAAAAAAGTTGATAAAAAAATATGTCTAGAAAACTGAAAAGAGTCAATAAACTGCAACAAGTCCTCATACCTAAATTACAAAATAGGTAATTAATTCAGCGCAATCCAAAATGAACCATGTGAGCATTTGATGAATACAACCAAATTTCTTGGTCATGGTTAAAGAAAAGTGATGGTTTATTACATCGTGGGTCTTATTTTTGTTGTTCTGGTCTACATTTCTATCAGTTATTACAATACTATACTGACCAAAGTCATTGCTGAGATCTGGGAACATGGTGGCATCACTGAAACGAAGTCAAAACAACAAAAAAGCAAAAAATTATCAGACAGGTTGTAAACAGCAACAGGTTTTCCAGAATATAAAACCAAAACCATAGCCACAGCCAAATTATAAAACCAAAAGTGAGTGCTCGTTTATGTTAATAATAGTCCCCTAATTGCACAGGACAACTATGTTGGTGCACATCTGTGGAAAGTACACAAAGTCAAAGTTTAACATGGAATTTGGTGTGTGACTTTTTTTTTTTAGTTTGGGTAATAAATGCATTATTCACCTCATTTTTTTGCATTTAATACAAGCATTTGTGTAAAACCTGTTTGATTGTGTACTGCTCATGTTCTGACCAATGCAGTCATTGTTATGGTGAGGACAGCATCACACAGTAAGCTACACGTTAAAGCTGTACAGCCTAATATATGCTAATACATTGTTTTGCTAGTTGATAATAATGAAGAGCAGCCACAGAAGTACAGCAATGAACCACATGACCATGCGTGAGGAAATAGAAAATAGAATTGCTGGTTGATGTAGAGATAATTCAGGCCAGAAAACATCATCTTCCACTCTACTTACCACCACCAGCTGCTTCTACTGTTGGCACCAGGTAGGGCAGATCCATGGATTCATGTTCATGCTCTGTGCCACTTTACACATTGTCGTGATGATACAAAACATTTCCAGATCTGATCTGCCACTGAAGCACCACCCCCAAGAGGAAACTGGTGCCCTTGTGTGGTAGGTACAGATTTGCCATGAGCGAATATATGCCACCTTAAATAAACCAAAGGGAGCAGATGATGTTAAAGCTCAAGAGGAAATGAAACATCTGCTTAACATATGTTTCTCTTGTCCTGGAAGAACTGTTGAGCAATGTCTTAATGGACCATGGAAATGGTTCGATTGCACTGTACAGAAAATGTCTTATGGAACATATGTATATTTTTATACTGAATGACCATCATTCACACCTCAGTATGAACAGTATGTATAATTGTAGTGCCAACCAGCATTTCATTGACACAACAGGATAACATGTAAAACTGTGAAAGTACAGCACCATGTGCCTTTTACTTGGTGTGAGATTCAGCAGCAGCAATTCCAACCCTTGTAATACCTGTCACCAGAGACTCATTGTACTTGCTGACAGTCTTTACTTCAGCTCTCCTCCTGGGTAAGGTGATCTCTGGTAGAACCTTGGATTGCAATGCTTCCCTGTCTTGATGTAAGCTCAAATATTGTAAATTCTTTATTAGTTGCTCCTGTACATTGAATGAGGAAATTAGGTGATTCCTTTCATTGTGCAGCAAAGCTAATGGTTTGATATTCATAGAAGATGCATATTCCTTTCCTTTAGTAGCATCAAGCGCAAACATGTGTATTTTTACACAAAAAAAGCTAATATTATAAGAGTATATATATATATATATATATCTTATAAATCCACCAAATTAAACGATTAAATAGGTAATTTGACCATGCAATCCAGGATGACACATAGAAGTGTTTCCTGATTCAGCACCCTTATCAGTTCTCCGAAACTGTTACAAATCACTGTTAAAAAATAATTATACTTTATGTTGTGAAAACGCTATGGTTAAGGTCTGGTAGGTTTAAGCACAAAAACCACTTGGATAGGTTTAAGGAAAGATCAAGGTTTGGGTTTAAATGATCACTTTGTTAGAGTTAGATAAGGTTAAGGTTAGAAACATGGTGTCGGTTAAAGTTACTACTTTATTAAAGTTAGGCGACCTTCGTTGCCATGGCTACAATAATAACCACAGGAATAAGGTTATGGTTCGATCATAGTTACAGTTTTTAAAAAACTGCCCCGACTTGCAGTTGGAAATGTGACACTCGCGGTTAAAAAACAGGAAATGAACCAAAACCAAAACCAAAATGAGGAGCTGAAAGTTGCTAAAAAAACTCCATAGAGCTACTACTAGCGACCCCTTTCACATACAAGTAGTCATGTGATCTATTGTTTACACTAAAATATTGATTATAGCAGCTTTAAGTTTTGTTAATACAATATGTTAATACTACATTAAATAGGACACTGTTACATTTCGTCTGGAATAGGTAAGTTTAGTCTTGAATCACATTTCCTTGGTGTTTGTCAATCACTGATCTTTTGTTGCATTAAGGGGTCTTAGCCTGCAAGACACACTAAAGAAATATTTCTCTTCCCTCTTTACATTATTTAGTACCCAGAATACACCTCACTTTCTTCTCCCTGTCTTGAATGTCTTGTCAGCGCAGAGCTGTGACTCAGCCCTGTCTGGATAGCAAAACAGAGGTTTTGAGTCCTTGAAATGCAAGGATTGTGTATGCCCGCTGGCAATGTGTGCAAGGGCCGCACGTACAACAGTAGCACTGGGTAGTAACACTATTTGTATACTGTAATGTTGCATACACATACATTTTAGCACGTTAACACTTACATACATTCACACATACACATACAGTATGGCTTGAGGCAGTCTCTGTCAGACTTTTTTGGAGTCAAACCCTGATTGCCTCATTCAGCACCAGTTGATGATTTCTTCTGAAATATGTGCAGTAAGTTTTGATGATAAATTTTATCCTGACATACGTTTAAAAATGTGCCTAACTACTGTCCAACATCTCTTGATGAATTGCATAATTATACTGTTAGACAAAATCCAGCTTTATCACTTTCTAAGTTAAATATTTATGTATGTGACAGAATTTGTCAGAGGAAAATAATTTTGTTCCTTTGTTTTAGGAAAATTGCCACGTACTTTTAAATTATTGAGATGTGCAGTCACTCGTACCTTACACATTATGAGGATTCTACACCAGAAATCTAGAGCACTTCTTTTCCGACATGCTCAATAAAATGGCAAGAATAAATCTGCTCTGCAATTACTGTTCACCTACTGAAATGTCACAGGGCAGCGGATGAATTAAGGTTGAATTTCAGTGATATTCTGCTTTAATACCCCAGCCACAGATGCGGTTCTCTTGAATTTCTCATTCTCAGATCAATTTGTTGTGGTTGCTTTATTGGCAAACACAGAAATGGATTTGGCAGGGAAAGCCTGTTACATATATACCACGTGTCACACCTTCCTTTTTTTGGCTGTTTTCAGGTCATTCCTGACAACAACAGCTGTAGATCATGATATATTTAGAAACGTGAGACAAGGGGGAAGGAAGCTCCTCTGCTGACGTTGGTAGCACTGAATAGTGAAAATAGAAAAAAAGGGAAAAAATGAATTATGTCCCCTCTGGTCAGATGTTGACAGAAGAAATGTAGGGGAAAGCAGCATGCATTAGCCATGTGTTTAAACTCTGTGAGCTTTTAATGTCATTGAATCCACCATTAATTACTTCATAATATTTTGATCTGTAAACCACAGATTCATGACTAATCCTGCTAAATGTAATCAGATAGATTCAGGAGCACTTAGATTTATCTTTTGCTTTTCTGTGGTGAATATGATAAGTGGTGGACATGAAGTACACTTACTCTTCTGCTACTTCATACTTGTACTCCACCACAATTTAGAAAAAAATTGTTCCACTCTTCCACACAGCTATGACAGCTATAGTTACTTTGCAGATTAAGATTTCACATAGAAAACATGATCCGTTCATAAAATCACAATATTTGTAAAAGTACCAGCGTGTACAATTTGTTCCAACTTGTCACGCCACCACATACAAATTCTGCAAATACATTCATGCATCAGTAATAATACCACTGAATGTGAATTTGATAAATAATGTTAACACTTTGAAAAGGGACCACATAACACACATCTTATTTTTGATACTTAAGCACATTTTTCTGATAATACCTTGCTTGAATCTTACTTTTTAATATTTTTGCCATTTTTATGCAAATAAAGGATCTCAATACTTCATCCACTACTGCATCTGAGATACAGATGGGTGACAAATTAAAGGAAAAAGCAGTAAAGGTCTGAATGCTTTACCCCTACAGTGAGGGGATCTGGTGGCTCTGTTATGTTGTAGGGGGCATTTTTTGCATGGTTTGGGTCCACTTGTCCCCTTAGAGGGAAGGGTCACTGCAAATCAATGCAAAGTTGTTCTGAGTGATCACCTTTATCCTATGATGAAACATTTCTATCCTGATGGGAGTGGTCTCTTCCGGGATGAGAGTGCCCCAATCCATAGGGCACAAGAGGTCACTGAATGGTTTGATGAGTATGAAATTGATGTGAATCATATGCTATGGCCTTTGCAGTCACCAAGATCTCAACCAAATTGAGGGAGAATTGTGAGATTTTGGACTTACGTGTGAGATAGCGCTCTCCTCCACCATCATCAAAACACTAAATGAGGGAATATCTTTTGGAAGAGTGGTATTCATCCCTCCAGTAGAGTTCAGAGACTTGAAGAATGGTTTTTCCTTTAATTCGTCAGCCATCTGTATATACAATGAGTAGGGTTTCTCAATTCATCCTTTTATTTATAGAGCAGTAAACACACTTTTATTCATAGAGTGCAGTTCAGAGAGCTTACACAGCAGAGGACATAGGAGACAGAAGTATACAGATGCAGGGAAAAGAATGAAGACACTTATAATACAATGAGGGAGAAATGGTAAGCATCTCAGTGAATTAAGCTGTTGTGAGGCTATATACAGTATACATCTTAACATGGGTCTCCTATAGCTTGCTTTTTCTTTCCTTAACCCTGTAATGCCAAGTGAATCATATTTGATACATGAGTTTTTGAGATGTCTACATCATCAGTGGGATATTTTTTTCCTGAAAAACCTAATGTATGCAATCAGATACATGCAGTGCACAGATAATCCACCAAGGTGCAAAAGGCATGCAACAGAGGACTTCAGTTGAGACGTCCAAAATGGACACCGTCAATCAGTGACCCACATGTGGTTTTGCATGGATATTTTTGCCAATTTTGAAAAAGTTCAGGTAAGAAAACTTTCAAATTGTTACTGATACTTCAAAAGGAATATTTACTGGATTGATGCAATGTATTATTAATATTTTTTAACTTGTTTTATACTAAAATCGTGTTGAAAATGTGTGTATCAAATTAGATACAGCAGGTATTTAAGGTGATTTATCTGTAAATCCGTCAATTGTTATTTTATAAAGCAACATACTTTTTACTTATTTAAGGAAACTAAGGTTTAAATGACAAAATTAGATATATTTAGAGTATAAATTGAGATATTTATAGCCTATATTGTACTTTTTATGTATGCAACCTGCTGTATCATTATGATCGATGACTAGTTGGATGTTGTTATGGCTCACTTGCTAATAATTGTCTTTTGCTCATTGATATTCACTAAAAACTGACCAATTCAGAGAAGAAATACACAATAATATGTTTTGGTGTCTATTTTTAGATGTCAACAAAAAGCAGAGTGTTAAAGACTTAGCTTAAGATGATTATGGATGGTGATTCAAGTGACATGGAGCAATTAGGGGAAGATGATGATGATGAAGAGGAATGGATTCCTACTGCAGTGTGTACTGAGGGAAATTCAGATGGTAGTGTTGAGGAGGACTTGCAAGATGAAAGTGTCAGAAACATACAAGTTCATGGGAGGATGTGACCTTCTTGATATACCATCTGCACTTTACAAGTTCAGCTTCAGATTCCTAAGATAGTTTATGTACATTTGGTGGCACACTGTCACAGTGACAGTAATCAATGCTTGGAACCTCCACAGAGGAGACCAGAAAAAACTGAAGCCCAGGTTGAAACCCATGGCCCTGTGAAGGTTTCAGGCTGCTGTCGGCACTTCACTCACAAGTGCAGGAAAGGGCAAAATCAAGTGTGGCAGACCACTTTCCTCTCCAGAAGCAGGGTGAACACCCTACTGCAAAAGGCCAACCTCTAGTGTGCTGCCTTATGTGAGAAAGGACCATTTCCCAACATGGGAAACCGGACACAGAAGCAAGCACTGCACAGGCAATCACTTCTCCATTGTCTACTTTGGGAAATGTAAAGTCCATCTTTGCCTGACCGAGAACAGAAACTGTTTTCGCCTACCACAATGCAAAATAAAGAGGTTGTGAAACAAACAATGAATCAAAAAATGAATCAAACTAACTGGAGGGTTCCTCTTTCACCCTGTCATTGGTGGATTTGTCATTGCTGCATTATGAAGCTTCAATGTAGCAGCTACAGAATATATATGACACAGGAAACTCAGAGTTTAAGGGGTTAAAAAATGTTGTTTTGTATGTTTTTGTTTGATTTAAAAAACATGCTGTGAGCAATACATTGCAAAAAATTCTGGATATATCAAATATAATACTAAACAAAACTCAGGTATGCAAAGAGTTATTTAATTTCCTTTTTTAAAATTTGTCAGAAGGTCCAATAAACTCTCCATTTTCAAAGAATTTGAATTTTCTGGCAATCATTTGATGGTTCAGGCTTTATAGGGTTAAGGCCACATCTCACAGTCTTCCTCAGCAGATGCAGTCTACTCAGTTGACATGGAAAAAACTAGCAAGCAATCCAGCCATTCAGTTGAGCATTTTTTGTCAAACTCCTATAATGAACTTTAACCTTGAATATATTGAGGATGCTTCCATAACCAGGGAGTTTCTGATCAATATACACAAGGATTAGGATATATTAAATGGACAAGGAACTTCATATACTGTATATACAAATAAGCAAGACTATGATGTAGATTTGTAAACAAACAGTAAGCATTTGTCAGTTCTATAACTGTCACAGAATCAGTGAAAGTTGTGCCAGCATAATGTGGCCCATTTATTGGATCCATTTGAGATCCTGGCTGGAGTATTCTGGACCATCTGGATTGAAGCAGAAAAGCATAACTAATACCGTAATACTGTGAGTTGCAATAATCAAAACGAGGTGCAGTTATTGCATGACTCTTAATAGATGTGAAAATGTAAAATAAAATATCTGATGCTGGGTGTGATTTTGACTCAGGGGAAAAAAGAAAAAAAAATCATAGCACTGCATAATCTGTTTGTCACATTTTAAACCAAAATAAACTTTAAATAACCCTGGTATTAAGTCAGATCAGACATCAAAGAGATCAGACTGTCATACCCGAAGCAAGTTAAGGTTTAGTGTTTCCTAAGTGCAAAAAAGAAGAATGGACAATGTCTTTTGCAGACCCACTCCAGTCACAGCTGCTTTCCTTTATAGCCACCGCTTCCCCCATTTCCTCCTTGCCTCTATCTTGTACAGAAAGAAGATTCAAATACCCCAAATAATCAGCAGAGGAAAGTACTTTCCAGGGAGAAAATGTCATTAATCCAGTGGTTAACAACCAAGAAGGCATTACTGTCTTGGGATGAAGCTGTGGAACAGTGGGCCTCCGGCTGTGCATAGCTGAACAGAAAATCTTGCGTCATGCTTTTTTGCTGTAAAATAATTGAAAATCCATATCTATAATTACATAGAGCACACTTTTTACCAGAAGAGCCATAGTACTGAGAAATGTTTGTGGTGTCACATCAGCAATGCTCCTCATAAGAGGCATTTTGGAATACACTGAGAAACAACCTACTTTGTCTTTCAGATATGAGGAAGTATTGTACTGTTAATTGATCATTTTCTTTGTGAAGGTTTTTTAAATGTCCCAGCAACATCTGTTCACAACTTATGGTTATAGTAGTAAATGATGCTGTACTGCTCATCACCAGTCTTTTTCAGGCAGAGGTGTAAAATAACATTTACTCAAGTATTGTATTTAAGTACAGTTCTAAGGGACTTGTACTTTCATGCCACTTTGTCTCTGCTCCTCAGTATTTCAGAGGAAAATGTAACTTTTTAATCCACTAAATTTTTATGACATCTATATTTTCTTGTTACAATGCAGATGAAGATTTTTACAATCCTATAAAATATGATTTGTTATATAGTAAATTAAACCACCTAATAGGAAGAATTAGCTCCACTGTAGCAAGCTACAACATTAAAATGCTGCTAACATGTTAATGCATCAGTAATAATATCTCAATAGTATAATATATTCTGTAATAATGTTACACTGACAGAGGTAATTTTGCCTGATTAGTAATATTAACCATTTTTTACTTTAGTCACATTTTTAATGCAGGACTTGCAGAGTAATGGAATATTTGTCCATTGTGGTTTGCAGGTGTTACTTTGACTGTAATTATGCAAAGCATATACATTTTATAATTATATTAGTAAAGCTGCATTAATTCCTTTTTTAATTACAGGAAGTCATTTGATTCATTGCTAATAAAAGACTATTGATTAGTGGAGCTTAAAGACTTTTTTGGACAGAAAAGCTGTACAGTCAAAGCTTTTGCCATGGTGATTTAGTGCCAACTTGAAACTCTGATTGCATTGCCTGTTTGTATTTCCTCATAAAACTAAGCTTGCAAAGCTGACAGGGCCGGAATTGTTTTCTTCGGGCTTCTGTATTTGGACTTTCCTATCTGACAGCATGGGTAAATGCAGTATGTACTCTAAGATACTTCTGTCAGTACGCACAGTACCTTAGTACCTGTGCAAGCTATAATTATTGTGATTAAAATTAGAGCTCAGGCTTAGATAACAGATGCACTTGTACAATCAATAAACACATTATACAGAACATTGATTCTACCGTAATCACTGTCATTATTTTATGTTCTGAGCGGTCGTGGTAAGACAGGATAGCAGTTGTACTTTCAGTATTCACCTTTTTTTTTTAACTTTCTTTCTTTCTTTAAAGGAGGAACATCATGCATCAAGAAGCAAAATTAAACAAACTCTCCAGAGGTAATAATTCAGATTCAAATTCAGTGTGAATAATACAACATACTCATCATGTCAGTCCCTGATTGCACATGGTTAGCATAATGGATGCACGTAGCAAAAACGAAAATAATATTATTGCACTTTTTATAGTATATTTTCAGTCCCTTGGAGTGGAAGAGGAGTGTTGCAGAAATCTGACAAAAGAATCACAGCCCAGACTGCTGCAAAGCCACAAAAGCAAAACACTTCTTCACTGCTGGAGGTTTTCGGATGGTTGTCTGGCCACAGTGGGGTCATGGTGACAGGATGGAACTGAGTGATGCATCACATGACCTTCATGATTCAGTGACCCTGGCGACATTTGTTTCTCAGCTTGAAAAGGACCACTTCCAGCAATCATCAGGGCAAGAGAGACATCTGTGGTTTTCATCATGTGGAGGGCACTATGAAATATATTTTTCGGGTATCTGTGTGTGTCTATGTGTGGGCGGAAGGGGACAACTTATTGTGGTATTGCCAGTGCTCTGCGTGCAAACCTTTCTCCCTCCAGCCACCTTCTGCTCCCTAATTGCAGCATGTCCACAATCTGACTGCATTCACAGATGGATGAATGTGTGTTTGATTTCACCCTTCCTGACAAAAAAATCATTACCTAATCGGAATTTTTCTTTCAAATAGTGCTTTAACTTTCAGCAGAGAGATGAACATTGTCTGATTGCCACTTTGGTTCGCACTGCGTTTGCCTCCAGAGATCAGTGTGTGCTTATATTTGTGTGTATCTCTTCCGCTGATCTCCCCAGGCACAACCTGCCACATTGACTTAGCGGATCAATCCACACCTCGCAGGTACACCAGATGGGTATCACTTTGACTTTAAAATTCTATGCTGCCACTGCCAGAGTTGGTTTGTGTGTGACAAGCAACAAAACAAAGCAATAAATAAATAATATATAGGGCAACCTTGACGCAGTATGCATCTATTCAGAAATAATGAAGGGGTGACTCACAGAGAGAGTGAACTGGACCATAAACAGGACTTGATGTTATCTGCCTTTCATTTCAGGAGACATTTTATTTTACTTTTTTTCTGACCAAAGGAGATGGTGCTGTGCTGCAGTTCAAAAATTCCTTAAATGTTGCTTCCCATACATGTGTTGCTTTAACCCAATGCCACATACTCATATCCAATGAGTTAATGTTTTAACAAAGTCATTTGAGTGCATCAGATATTCCTTCCCTTAAATGATATGAGTTTACCAGTGAACGTACAGCACATTAGTATGTTCTTAATGCATGTAGCATGCTCAATAGAAACACTGCCATTCTACATCTCTATACACATGATAAATTGCAGCATAAACACATATAATATCTACTTTGATTACACTTTTAACTACTTAAAATGAAGGAAGAGATCCTATGAAAAATGTTGACAATGAAATCTGTGGGTTAAAGAGTTATGGGGATACTGCTTCTGAAACAACACATTAATGTTGTATTTTCTTATCTCAGAGTCTGAGATATCTTTCTGTACAAGGCCTTTCTGTACAAGATCTCAAAACCTGGGAAATGAAACTAAAACTATCTGCATGTAAGCAGGTAAGTGAGAAAATGATATTATTTTATTAATTTTTATTTTAATTTTGGGTGAACCAACCCTTTGAGCCAAAGCTACCTGTCATCCCATGCCACAGGAATGCATAATGCAAGGGATGAAAATTTAAATTTTATGCTGCAGTAATGATGTATAATGTAAAAGAGGTCGCTCATAATGATGAACCCACAGAGAATTATCACCATCTCTTCAGTTCCTCTCAGCTCTATGGAGAATTCTGGCATCTTTCAGCTCTATTGTTTTGGTTTTACCGTTTTGATTCATTCTCACGACTTTCATCAAATCATCTAACCCATTCAATCAGCAGCAGGCAGCTGTTTCCAGTGAAAAAACTTTGACAAACCCAACCTGCCAAGCACCAAATTGCAAGAACTAAGTGACTAGTTGGTGATCATAGCGGAGCACTTAGGAGCAAAAGAACCAGCTATTCACTCTCTCAAAGGAGAGTGAATATTGTACTTACATTCATCAGGTGGCCAGAGACACAACTCCAAATGAATGCTAATGTTGCTCTGTGTCTGCTGGATGTATAAATAGGCTTTTTGCTAACAGCTGCTCGCCATATAAAGTGTATTCAGTAATGATATGTCGTTGTTGACTTTACAGCATGTTGCAATGTCTCAAAAAGAATCAGTTAATGGAAGTTTGAATCAACTTTTAACTCCTCAAAAATGATCTTGCCTGCTCATAGTGGGTCCTAACCCTCAGGTTTGAAAGTAGCAGTACCACAGCACAGATAATGGATTTGTCTTTTTGAGGTCTCCCAACAAAGCTGAGATGTCAAAGCTGTGCTTTTTCTCACTTATTTCTAAATGAATAAAGCTTGAATTCAGTTAGGTTCAACATATACACTGAAATTGCACACTTTCATGTGCAGTCCTTGAACCCTAATCCAAATTCATAACTGACAAAGGAGTATGTGTGGACTTGAACCTACCCTGTCAAGCTGAAGGACAGTACATTTTTCAGCCTTCAATAATAAGTTTAGAAACATCAATGACAGGCTCTTATAAACTACTATTTTAAAAGTATTTGTAGTATTTGAGTTCTTCTTTCTTCACAGAGAGTGAGTGGTGATCTCTTCAGATGATATGCAAGGCACATCTTGCCACTGACATACAGGGAATTGGATGTCCCAGCAGAGCCTCGGGCTGCATGTGCTTGACTGCACCCTTCTGACATCACCCATCACTCTTTTGTAGCTGGAGACCTCCTCTGCCCATCATCTTCTCCCTCTCTGCAATGTTTCTGGCAGAGTTTTGAAAGATGAGGGCTACCCTGGGGACAGCTCACCCTGCTGGGCAAAATTGCCAGTCCAAACCTTTTCCTACTTCCCCAAGAGAAGTGGAGCAGCAATGCAGCTTGTCATAAACTTTAATAGATTAGTTTGGAGAGTAAAAAAATAAATAAATAAACTACAAAGATGATCGGAGAGCCATTTAAAATGGAACTGTCATTTGATAGCTTTTAATTTGTTCCTGGTTTGTCATATTTCACTTGTCTTTTTTTTTTTACTTCAATAACACTGTCGTCCCTTTCCCAATTCTGTTATTTTTTTCAAATTTTAAACACCATTCATATTGACATCCCATCACACATATCCCTTTTTTTCTCTCTTGTTGTCTCACTCTCCTATTTTTTTGTGATAATTCATTTTTTACGCTTTTAAGATTGTGGATTGTAAAGCTCATGCTGTGCTGAACAGCAGTGCAATTGGAGAGGGAAATAAAAATAGCCTGGCATGTCAGCAGGGGTTTATGATGGCCTCTTTTCCTCAGAGAACTCCTATTAAGTCCTACCCACATCTTATACAATAGACTAATGGAGCAAAGCCTGCAAAGCTAGTTCAGTCTGACGACTCAAGCAAGTAGTTTCTCCACATTGAGGGTGGATGTTTCTCAATCTGGTGGGTGTTTCTACATTCTTGGTGCAACTCTGGTTGTAAATCAGTCCCATGAATTCCATCACGGAAGATCAAGTCGCTGCTAATTTTTGGCAAGCTTGTTCTTTTTTGCAGTTTTCATTCAAACTTGCATATGCTTGCATGTTTTCAGTGGTTGAGTGAGTTTCAATTCCAGAGTATATGTTAAGCCATGAAGATGCTGATGATGCTAGCTGTCTGCTCAGTTGTTTGCAGTCTTGTAACAACAAAATTCTTGTTGATTGGTTTCCTATTAAAGTGATCACACTTCAGCAGAGGCACAAGCTTTATTTTGCGGTGGGTTGTGCACTCCCTAGCTAGTCATAATGTTGGCAAAATGAATGCTTCACAAAGAGTTCTGCAGTAGCACTGCAACTTCTCACATACAATCAATATGTTTTTTCACAATAAATGAAACAATGTTCACATTCTGATTCGTCCTTGTTCCAAGGCTTTGTCATTGGTCTTTCCTCAGGCACTTCTAAAAAAGACATTTCAAAATGAGAATATCTGAACATAAAACAGCAATAAAGACATGGCAAACATTACACTGTATGCAGCTCACGCAATTCACTGTCCTGCCAAAAGTTTCACATTATAATTATCCACAGGTGCCGGTGACGAACTAAGATTTGCTGCAACGAGCCAGTAAAGGCAGGGAAGAAGAAGACTGCAGACAAATATACATGGATGTAAACAATGCAGGCTTCTAAATGATTAACAACTGGCTTTGCAAATGTTTTATGAGGAAGGAAATGCATTTAATACATTAGTTAGACCTGAAGGATACACACAGTCATCTTTACTGTAAGATGTTGGGGTTTTAGAGTGGGATTTGATGTTATGGTGCAATGTATATTTGTGTCCTTTTGATTAAAAAGGGTCTGTTAAATACTATTGTTTATTGTAGTACACAACACCTGGGGATGGTTGCTTATTCTCTATAAAAGAAAGAGCATAACACTTTATTAGTTCTTTGATGAGGGCCTGTTTGGTGAAACACATCAGTATAATAAAATAAAATGGTAAACTGAGGCACTGCAGCAGTTATGTGTTTTTGAAGTGCTGCTATCTTAGTTCATAAGTTGTTGTCACTTAAGCAGAGGAAGCACACCTGTCTTTCATTGGATGTAATCACCTAATGGGTTGCTGCTCTCAATAGTAAGTATAAGCAAGAAAAAAATGAAAGAATGTTTTTTTTTCTGGACTAAATAAGATCACTGACATATGATCAGAAGCTTTTTTTACCACTCTGTCCACAAATGTCTCCTTCCCAAGCTTTGAACATCTGTTCTCTGCAGAGATGGCAGATTCATCACTGCAGTTCATCCAGAGGCCATAACATTTTTTTTCATTTTCAGATTGCAGCTATCTCAGTTAAGTAACAACACAAGTGATTTCTATTGTTAAAGAAACTCTGTAGTGCGTCAGTTTTTGTCTTTTTCCACCTGCTTAGTGGCGAGCACATATTGCCCATTTTTTTAATTAGAATATCAGACAAACTTTGAAGGAAAAGACTTGCCCACTCATTCTTAGTTTAGCTCACATCTGTGTGATTGACATCATCTAACAAAATGGCGCTCCACATCAACTTCCCCTTGTCCACACACATCAATCATGTAATTATGGGCTGAGACAATGCAGAGCGGGTGGTGAGTGGTGGTGACTCATTTCAAGACTGAAACAATGTAGAGTAGACTAGATGCAGTTAATTTAGTGACTCGTGTGTAAGTAACTACAACACAACAGCAAAAATATTGGCAAATAATTTCAACATTGACCATATAAAATACTGCATGCCACAACAAAGCTTCAATATTTGGGACCCTACGTTCCAGGGCTGAGTTCAGGATATCTCTGTCCTGATATGTTTTTCCATAGTTTTGGTTCTATAGTTCAGCACAATGTGAATCTGACATAATGAATAAGGTTAAAGTGTTGACTTGTGCTGTGTAGTTTAAAGACATTTATAGGTCCACATGGGTGTTCACATCCATATTGGGTGAACAATTCAGAACTTTATCTTTTTAGACCAGGAGACAGTGATGCAGGACGATGATGCATAGTATACAATCATTCCCGAGTCAGGGCTAACTAGCAGTAGATGATATATATATATATGTTCTAATATAGATTAGATGGTTTGTTGTTTTGGCTATATTGCTTCAATTTATTGTCACCACATAAACTTTTGTATTAGTGTTTTTTTTTCACTTTAGGCACAACCTAGAATGTTGAGATCTTGGTTTGGGGAAGGGGGACTGATGACCTAACTTCTACAGTATATTGTGCTGCATTGTCCCTCAAGTCGGGGTGTAACACGCAGTAATTTGATTTCAGTAAAAACACAGCAGACACACTGATAAAACACATAAAATCTGCCCTAAAACATCCAATCACTGCAGCTGCCATTATTACAGGTTTTACCCTGAGACTACCTCCACAGATCGTTTACTGGTGTAGTTACATTATGACAGAGCAAACATGATTATTATTGTATGAGGTAGATGGATGCATTCACACCTGTACACCCTTGGCCAGAATGTATCTCAAACACAATCAGATTTCTACCTACCTTGAATGTTTCTTGGGTACATTTACAGTTGGCTTTTTTGAGATTGGAAGTAAAAGTTTATTTCTGCTCAGTGGAAAAAAAATTGCATGTTTACAAGAAGGTCTGTATGTTTTCATTAGCAACCATCTTGCAGTTTTGTAAACAGACATGGCTGCAGAGTTTTTCAAATGTATTTTTTTTTTTTTTGCATTTGTAGTTTAAAACTTGAAAAACATTTTAAAAACAAAACTTTTATTATTTTTTTTACACATCTACTCGAACGCCAGCTGATCCTCACTAACTAACACAAGCAGCTAATACTCCCTTGGCCTGCTAACGAGCACCCCTATCACTCCTTCCTTGTAAACCCCTGAAGCCTCCACCCATTAGCGGTGACCCTTCCAACAGAGCTCCCAGTGTTTTGAAGGACAGGAGGCAGAGGCCAGAGCCTCCCAGACCAAAGCCTGGATTAGTTACTAATCCTTGGAGGTATTTCTCTCTCCCCTGCCACCCCCTGCTTTTCAGGAATCTGCTTGCTGCATGACTTAAATTTTCAAGGGAAGGGAGTTGAACAGAGTGATGTGGGAGTCTGCAGAGCAAAGGATGGGAGTAAGAACTGGTTAGTAAAAACATTGGACACCTATAGAGAAAATATACGGTGCAGTATCCTGTGGCATTCTATTTAGGATACTATACATGCCTGAAATCTTCATTCTCACTAATTTCACTGAACTCTTCCATAGGCAAATAATTTCACTATCCTGACATTTTTTTATATTAACATTAGGATTGTCAGCTAAATTGTGTATCCATGCAATTGTATGAAAAGCTTCTATTTCAAACAAAATGTGAATCCTCTGAGCTCAAAGCTTGAATGTTGAAGTGGTCCTGACTAACTGATGGTGCCAGCTGCAATCATTCATCCGCCATTTAGAATTCCCAGTCATCTGCACTGCATGCATGTTTATGTTCAAAAGCTTACTTTATCCTGAATATGTTTTACCGATGTACCAGTGAAAAATGATAATTGGCGGTTGTTTACATGTTAATGCTCCATGTGTTTAATCGAACATGGTCAAAGCCATCCCATCACATGAAAATAACCACAATCCTTTGATCTTTAATTTGGGTTACAGACATATTGTCTAATGGATATATGCCATTATACCCACATGTGAGCGCTTTATGTACACTAAAAGACAAGCCCTTGCTTTTTTTTTTTCTTATCACTGAATGTGTATTAGCTTCACATGAGCCATGATTGACAGCCTTTGATGAGGGCACAATAATGACAATCATCATCACATAACCATCTCACTAATTACCGTGTCATAATCACTGCCATCAAGGAATTCAACGCTGGGCCCTCATTTGCAGAGGGTAAAATATTCATGCTCTTCTGGTGGAAACTGAGCAGTCTGAATTTTAAAATGATTACACTCTAAAATCTCTGGAGGGACGTGCAAAGGAGGAGCAGTTCCAATCAGTAATTCTGTTTTTGCTTTATCTAAGTATAGTATCCGATAAAAATAGGGCATGGACCCATAGATTATTTGCAAGTAGACAATATGATTGCACAGTACTCTCACTCGTACATTTGGTCAAGTGACATCAGAAGGAATATCTATGAAAGGGAAATTTCAATCACGAAATTGTCAGAAAGACTAGAGTTGTTTATTTGTGAGGCCCTCTTTTCTTTTTGCCCCTTCCTCTGTTTCTCCAGTAGAGCAGATTGGATTATACTGAGCAGAGGCAGTAGAATTAGTGTTGGATCGCTGCGTTGCATATGCTCCCCAAGGAGGGATGGTCTTGAAGAAAGGGTGTGGGTGTGTGTGTGTGTGTGTGTGTGTGTGTGTATGAGAGAGAGAGAGAGAGAGCAGATGGTTGAGTTACTCAATGTTCAAACATCCCTGGGCAGTAGTGGGGTTCACATTGTTGACTCTTCGCTTGTAATAACTGCAGTCACATTTCTTACAGCCACATTTCATGCTTTAGTGCGTGGATGATGTACAATAGGCTTGTGCGTAACTTCATAGCTGCAGTGATGGTGTAGATTCAGAAGAGGATGATCTAAATCTCACTCTATGGAGAGAAGATTTTCTATACTGAATTTTTAAAGGAAGCATGAACCCGAGGCTATACAAGTTGCTCTCATACGATGGGAAAGTTGTAGACGAGGAGCAGCAGGACAGCTGTTTGCTGCAGCAAACTACACTATATGGTCAAACGTATGTGGACACTCATGTCCGGTTATGGGAAATCTTTATGCTACAAAAACAGTATATCAATCCTGTCTCCTAGATGGTTTGTTTATATACAACTAAATTGCAACAGCAAACACGTTTGGGAAATGTAATGCTGGCTTAATTACATTTTCTCTCAACATAATGAGAAAATGTTGTTAATTAACATATTTGGCAAGTTGCAAAAATGTTGATACTGAATGTATGAGTGAAATGTCCAGAGACTAGGTACCTAGTTCTTTTTTTCCCCACCAAAATGTTTGATCTTGCAGTACATTATCTGCTAGTAAAAACTCCAGCATCATTAAACTTAGGTACTGGCAGCACTTGGTTAAGGTTACGGAAGGATTACATTCTTGGTTTAATACCAAAAAAAATATGCAGCGACTTGAAGCAACATGTTTGTTGACATTTAAACGAAACAACAATGCATCTTGTACACCTGCCATCCACCCACACCTCCTCGTTCTGACTTCAGTGCAATATGTTAATATATCGCTTTGTTCATTCGAAAAAACGTTGGCAGCGACTACATTTGCCAATGCAATATAAATGGGAAACAATTTAGTTGTATATAAATGTAATCTCTAGGAGACAGGGTCAATGTAGGATATTTTAGACACCTTTGTGGCAACAGTTTGGGGTTGGCCCCCTCCTGTACCATCATGAAAGGAAAATATTTTTTTTCTGACTGTGGAAGAACTTGACTGGCGTGCTCATAGCCCTGGCTTCAAACTCATTGGATACCTTTGGGATGAATTAGAGCACTGACATTGGGCCAGGCCTTATCATCTAACATCAGTGGCAGATTTCACTAACGCTCTTGAGGCTAAATGGGAGCAAAATCCCTGCTGCACAAAATTAATGCCTGTGGTTTTGTAATGAAATGTTGAACAATCACATATGACTGTAATTTTCAGGTGTTCACATACTTGTGGCCATAGAGTTCTGCTGTTTACATTCTGCTGCTGTAAAGCAGTTGCTTTTTCCCTCTTTGTGCCTGATAACACCTTGCTACCAGCACTTTCTTGGCTCACAGCCATTGCCACATCTGATTAATGCCTACCCGCTCAGACCTCTCCTCTTCCTCCACTTGCTCTCTGCGTCCACGACTGTTATTAATAGTGGGAGCATAAAGGAGACTTGTTGTGGCACAGAGATTAGGCAGCTTGCAGTGGCCCACCTGCTGACCCCAGGTGCTCTACCACCGACTATCTAGACACAGTTCCAGTGTTGAAGTGATTTTGGAAAGCAGAATGAGGTAGGTTATGGCAAGACCTCGTGTTGATTATAGTGTGCGATAGTGAGATTCTTCTTTCAAGATTGTTTTCCTGTTACATGGACATTATTCACAGTCTTTGAATAGACTGATGAAGCTGACAATGTCTTAGCAAAATCTCAATGTTTGCTTCAAATTAGGGAAGAATTGGCCACTACCAATTAACTACCTCAGCTGGTAAACATCCATAAATCTAATAGCTTAGAATATGTATCATAACAACAGCTGGCACATACATACACATCGTAGACTGATGAGTTAAGCTATGCATGGCAGTACTGCCCTTAGATATAATTGTTGCCAGGGACAAGGTGGCCAGATGTGAATGGTGCTATAATTAACTCTCAATGTCTGCCATGTAAGAATCAGGAGAATGCTGATGTTTTGAAGCAGCTGCCAGAATTCACTGTACACTGTGTTTATAGTCACTGAAACAATAGCTTTCAGATCATTGGGGGGTAAATTCTGAAAATACTTAAAATGAAAAGTCTTACTTACACTGTTACTCTGTATTTTATCTGTGAGTAAAATGACTTCCTACATTTTTCAGAGAGCTTGCCTGGACTTGCTGCAGGTGGGTTGTATAGAGAGGAGAGGAGGAGGAAGAGGAGGAGGAGTGGAAAGAGAGACGGAGGCAAAGATAGAAATAGTGAGAGTGAGTTTCCATCTGAGAAAAAGTGAGAGTCACACCTGCACTGAAAACATGTCTTGTGGCAGCTGCAATGCAGTCTGGTCTATTGAGGTGACTGTCAGTGGAGGAAGTGGCATCTTTACCTCTTCTAAAGTGGATTTCTCCCTTTATGAATGTTCAACGTGGGTGCAAAATGGCTTTTCTGGAGAGGAGCATATGATCTGTGGGACTGACATCAAAAAGTGGCATTTATTTGATGTAGTGCATTAAATGTCTGAAAATGAAGGGACATTTTCAGACATTTAATGCACTACATCAGAAACTTATCAAAAGAATAAGAAAAAAATATACAGCCAAACTAAAATGGACCCAGGGTTGACAGGCAAGGGATTTTAAAGTGACATTTTTATTCCATGATAAAAGGAACAGCAAGACTATTGTTGACAGCAGTCCCCTGTGCTTAGAAATATTACAATAAAAGAACAAAGTACTGTGGACCGAGCTTCTCAGCTGAATTGAATTACATTCAGCTTTGGCATAACTATTATTCAACGCTTCCCCCTCGCATATATGATCACGCAACAATTCATGTGACATTTACAATCAATTTCATCCATCAATAATGTTCTTTGGATTTTTTTTCTTTTTCCTGCAGAGGTGTTTTTGCTCTGAAAAGGTCAGAATGAACCAAAATAATCATCCCTCTCTTTATATGACTGTCATAAGTGGAATTTTAGGAGCCAAAAATAAAAAAAAAGAAGAAGAAAACAATGCAATGCTAATTCCAAGCTTTGACAAATAAGAAGTTATTTTAAGAACAAACCACTGGCATCATTTCAGAACCAGCATGTTACTGTCTTCAGCTAGCAGACAATGCTCTTACACTGTGTACATGACTCATCTTAATGAGTAATATGCAAAACAATACACACAGAATCCACACTAACACTTGTACATTTGATATCGGTATTATGTGTCTGACTCAAGACAGTCACGGTTGTTTTTCTATACAATTACCATCCCCCCTAAAATTAAAGAAAAACTTTCCCAGTCTCTCTTCCTAGTCTATTTGATTTTAGTTGTAATAACCCTTACACCGGCAGTAGATGTGTAGACATTGATACATTATGTTTTGGCATATGTTGGCTTTCTGTTATTTATATATTATGATGTTGGATATCTATGTTAAACATTGTCAAGGTTCCAAAACTTGAGGTTAACATATATAGAAATGCTTCCTGCAAGTCAAAAGAGCAGGCTTCAATCTGCCCTGACCGCTTTGTTCTGTAGCCTTGGTTGCTAAGGTTGTTGTTAAGGTTTTCCCATGTGTTGTTTGCATCCACTCTCATACTGTGGGTTTGATTTTGGCTTGAATGTGTACGGATGTATTTGTGAAGTTGACATTTCCAGTAAAGAACGAGAAAAAGTAGTGGAATCCTACTGGTACTGTTTGTTTCATGGTTTGTTGACGTAGCTGAGGGGAAGCTTCCAGAAGCTAACCAGTCAGAACAGAGTGGGCTCATCGAAGAGACAGGAGCTAAAACAGCATGTTTCAGAGGCTGAACAGAGAGGCTGCATTAAGGGTCGGTATAAGATGATTAAGGAGTTTTCGGAGCTGTAAATCATGCAAAGATATTCCAGTAGAGCTCCACATTAAAAATATAGACCTGGAAATAAGCATAATGTGCCTTTAAGCAACATCAATTTATTTTGAATAAAAATGCTGTATCTCATGATGAAAAAAAAAAAAATCAAGTTCTCATGGCTGACCACAATTTATATATCAAATTAAACATTCCATTGATCGATGAGGAGGCCAGATCAGCAAAATATTCATTTTGGAAGTGTTAGACAAGTTACTTGAAAATATTATCAATAGCTCATTAATAAGAGCTCATTAATAAGTCATTTGTAACATTACTCATAGCATTGCTTTCCACAATTCCCAGCCCTACCAAATGTGTCTTCCAACAACTCCAAAGCCTCCACACCCACAAGTTCTGTATTCAACACATACAAAATTAGGAAATTGTGTGGATATTTTCGTGCGTCTGTGCTTGTGTGCACATGCATGCATTTATTCCCCAGCATGTTTTGTTGCCACCAGCAAACAGAGGAAGCGTTAAACTCATTGCCTGGCCTTGCGGCTGTTGTGTGTGATGGGACTTCTTCAAAGTGAGTGATTCTGATTTAGTGGTTATCTGCAGAATCCATCACTCTCACTATCATTTACTATCCCAAACCACAACTCTGAACCAACCTTCAGCCTCCCTGGAGAATTTTGTGTTTTTATTTGCCCTACCTCCTGGGCAGCCCCAAAGGCATCGTTCTACAGCATCCTTCAAGGTTGAAGAAAGGCAGAATTAGCATTTTTCAGTTTTTCTCATTTTGAATAAGCAAACTTTAGTAACACCCAAATCCATTTCACTTTTTCCATACTTCCTACCATTACCATATTGTTCCATATTGGTTGTGGATTATTGCATTTGCAATTATGATGATCTTATCTTTAATCATGATGGAAATAATTCCATCATGTTACAGCATCATGTTATATTCAGCTTTCAGTTTTTTTGCTCCTACTGCACTGTAGCGGCAGCATTTTGATTTTTTAAAATAATTGTTGGCACACTCTTGACATGGTGTGTAAGACTTTATTACATCAGGGCCACAAACTTGTTTTTTTGGTTTGCAAAGCCTTCCTTAGACCTCTCTCTCAGCTTCTCCTCTATTGCAAAAAAGATGATTATTCCTTTATTTAATGGAAGGATATTTAGGCACATCAAAAACATTCACATATCCATTACTGTCAGAGCGATTGGGGAACTTTGGGTTTTATTTGCATAATTATGCCAAAAATATTTGTCTGATAGATGTGCTTAAAAGTTAAATAAAAGAGACCCAATGATTGAGCCTTGCAGAACACCACACTGCAGAACCCACATGTCTGTAGACATTAGGGAATCGAGATGCTGCACAATTTCTTTGTTCAATCATCAATCAACAGCATTAAAGAGGCCATATTATGCCCCTTTTCCACAAGTTAACACAGTTCCCTGGGGTCTTAATAAGATGTATCAACTGCAGCCTTTTCATCCTGTCTAGACGGCCCTGTTCAAAACGGCCAGTTTGAATGTAAATAAACTTAGATTTTACTGTGATTTAATTACAATAAACGCATCAAAAGGATGCCATAATAACTACATCACGATGTTGATTTGTAAAAAGCCTGAATTCATCCTTTGTCAGGTCTGTCCACACGACAACAAGCAAATAATTGTTAAAATGCTTGTTTTTTGAATGGAGTTCAAATCGATTAGAGCTATGCTAACATTGTAGCTGCTCCGTCCACACTCAGAATAACATCATCTAAGGGTGTAAATATGGCAGCGACATTATTGTTTATACACATGGATACCTACATACTGTGTAACATTAAAATCTTATAAACTCACTGGCATTTAAGATGTTTATTATTGATGACAGCAGCTAAAGTGGTGTGTGACTCTGGTGTTAGCTCCAGATAGGCTGCGAAGCCAGTTTGAAGATAAATCCACTTAATCCCAAAAGTTTAAAAAACAAAGTCCTCCTGCTGGCAAACTGCTCCGTATCAGAGCAGAATCAGGTGTTTATTCCTCCAGAAGACAGATAGACAGGCTCTCTCCTGCAGAGCTCACCAGGACTCAGCAGCCATCTGTCGGCAAGCAGTGGCTCTGTCCCCCGATCCAGCCCCGTCATATGGGTGAATTTTTCACCCTTAGCTTAGCCTAGCTTCGCCCCATGTGACGTAAGAAGGGGCAACAAATCTGAATGACTTGTTGAATCACATGAGTACAGAGCAAGCTAGCCCACACCAAACTGACTGGGTTATTTCACAGCTTGTGTGTTAGTAGGCATATCAGAGACCCAAATACATACCCACAAGCACTGAAAAAGTGAGTTTTTCATAATGGATGGAAGTGTCAATGACTAATTATGAATATATAGCCAACACATTGCATGTTAGTGTAAAGGAGGTCAGGCTTTATTGTTGCAACAGAATTGGTCAGTTTATCTACAGAAGTATCAAATTGTGGTCAAATTACAACTGAGTTGAAAATGTAACAATAAATAAATGCAGTTCTAACTTCACATACTACAGCCTGATATAGGTACATAACAAAACCAGATGACTGAGTTTCTTTTGACTTACAATTATTCTGAATTTGTATTGCATTGTAGCATCATACCTTTTAGTAGTGCAGCTGCTTACAGCCACTGGAGTAGCTGTCCATTCAAATGTAAGCAACATTTAAAAAATATCATGTCATCATACATATCTGCCTTGTCATATGCTTGTTCAGCTTTGTCTGTCTTAAGTCAAAGCCTGAGGTTGAGTCTGGTTCTGCTGATGCACTGTTTTCTGTAGTCAGGGAGTGTGAGCCAGTGAGGAGGAGGATATCATTTGCAACCTGTGTTTACAAGCCCTGGACAGAACATGCCTTTAACTCCAAATTACACAGGCCCCCACTGTTCTCAAAAACACATTAAAATAGCTGCTTGGGGCATTGTTTAGATCTTAATGCAGGCCAGTCCATTCTGCTGGTAATATAAAAGGTAAAGGCAGCTCCCTGTATTTTTGCTTTTGCTTTTTCTTCAATATCAAGGTAAACCATTTTTATTTTTCAACAAATACCCTGGTTTTGGATTAAATTAAACTCATTAAGGACAAAAACATTGACTCTATAAAATGTGATCCTGAATAAAAACCTTGAACTGGGACACTTCCTTTTGGCATGCTAGGGGTCAAATGATGTGTCCTATACGATATATTAATGCACTAAATAGTGTGTTTAAGACCCTATTCATAATGTTGTGTGTATTATTGTGTTTTAGAAATCACCACACAAAATAACCAGTCCTGTGTTGTCTTTGGCAAGTTGACAGAAATCTCAGGACATCCAAACAATGTTGTCTATTCATTGAACATAGACGACCAAGACAGAATCTGCCAGATGCTGCTGTCAACACACACACCTGTCGTTGTCAATGGCTGCAGGCAAGCTCAGGGCGTTAAGTGGCACATCAAACTGTTTTGACACCACTGACCAGCTCCAAGCCTCAGCTTAAATGTCAGTTTTGGAGAATTGATGTGGAGAACACAAACTAAAATTTCAAGTTAAGTCCTTGTGCTGGTTGTACACATCTTTTGCTGAGCATGGAAGGTTGGAAATGGGTTTATAATTGTCAGGACTTCTTTTTTCTAGACTCACAATTTTTGCCGAAAATGTTGAATAGTCATACAATCAGATGTCCATCAAAGCAGCAGAGATGCTATGTTTTCCTTTTACTGTAGCTCAAAGAGACCAGAGTACAAACATTTCTGAACTCAGGGGTGTAAATCCCTTTCAACTACTACTGTATTCATATTCTTTGAGGACTATCAAAAGGCATTCTGGGAAATTCAGGAAATCACAAACCTAACCAAAATACTGAAGAAGTAGACATGACAGTTTGAGGTAAAGTAAAATACAAACTACAGCATTCAATTGTACACAAAGAACACCTGGAATGCATTTAAAAGATATGGCTAGTCTTTGGAGCTGTTTCTAAACAAAAATAAAGTGTCCAAACCCTTTCAGGCCAAGGAACATCACCCAGTGCAGCAGGGTCTCACATTGACATGTTTTTAATTGTTTCTGGACAACAATTGAGGTATACGGCACAGAGGAATAAAGTAATAAGTAGATCATATCATTGTTGATTTTGCTCTGCACATGAGATTTGTTGACCATAAGACAAATATAGAAAATTTCATTCTATTAAATAATATTTATCCTTTTTTATCCTTTTAATAGTTACAATGATGTCTGATTTGACCATGTGCTGATTTGACCATTTTTCTTTCCTCTCATCCGTCATCAGGACTGATATTTGCTTGCTATCTGGGTTGGAAGTGAAACTGACCAGTGACTCATAGAGCAAGAAAGCACAGTACATGCCAGACCTCAGTCCATCATGAACATCTACTATATCTGTCCAGACAAGCCAATAAGATAATATACCACTGCCCAAATAGTGTCCTTTCTATGACCTTTGGTTTACTGCAGATGTTTTTGAACTTTTTGATGTAAATTTTGAATGTGCGAATGAAGAAGAGAATGTGTTACATTAGTAGATACTAATAGAAATGCAATACTTTGTGACTAACATTCTTTGTTGCTTGTTTTTTTATTTGCTTGACTCATTTGCATATCATGTGTTACATATTTTCTTTTTCTTTATGCTCACTACATGTTTGTTTTTCACATTAAATTATTAACACAGAAGGCATTTCATGTTTCATTGAGTATCAGCTTTGATGATGTTGTTTCCATGAATAAATGAACCAAATCATATACATATACTCTCCCTCTCTGAGATTCATATTATACTTTCTTTCAGAATAATTTGCGAGAAGATGAGAGTAGGAAAATAAAGAGAGACATAAAGGAAAAGGGTCTAGCTAACATTATAAGACTACTGTGTGTGCTTGCCACAGTTGAGTATGCTAAGAGTTTGGACATAGTGGATTCATGCCTGGAAAAAGGCTGTATGAAAGACAGAAAACGAAAATTGCTCCTCAGTGAGCACATCCAAGGTTGAGTCTGTCTGACTGGGCTGCTTACATAGAACTAGCTATGCTCTACTGTGTTCAACAATTTTACAGGTATAATATGGCTTGAGGTTCTCAAAAGTTCATACCAATTGAGACCATCTAAGGTATATTCACATAACCCCATGACCAGTTATGAAGTTTCTTTCTTTCTTTCTTTCTTTGACCTTACCCCTTTATTATCATTGATAGTGCTTATATTACAATATATTACCTTCTGCTTATATTACCTCTACTTACTTACTGTCTGTAAGTCTACATGTAATGTCTACATTACTTCTACTTTTCCCTCATTTGAATTTTTATGTTCTACAATACAACTATCCACTTTTATAAACTGAAATCTTATCTGAAGAAATGCTCTGAAAATAATTTCTGAACGAGAATTGCAACTCATTCAGGGTTTCCTTCAAAAAAGGAACACACTTCTGTTTTTGAAAATCATTCTTTTTAAAAACATCAATAGATGATTTTTAAGAGAACAGCAATTTAATATTGCATGGGACTGATCATTTGCAGGGTATCAGCAGTTATTTGCATTTGTAATTTTAGGGTTTTGGTGGGAGTTCGCAACTATGTCCAAATAGCAGTCAAAAATGAAAAAAATGAATTTTCTCACAGAAGTCCAGATCCCAAGATTGTAAGTGTGTTTCTACAAGACACAAATAAAATGAAGACGACCATGTTAAAGATGGAAGAGCAAATATAATTTCTGTTGTCACTTAGAATACATTCCGTGAAATTTCTACTGCGAAAAATCAAAAATTCCAAAGAATGTATGAAAGTTTCTCCCAAAATAATCATTGCATTGTTCAAAGCCAGAGGCAGAAATTCAAACTGAATGTGAACATAGCACATATTCTTAGTTCTCGGTTGCCATGTCATGTTTCATAACCACTGGTACCCTGCTGCACTTTTGAAGCTACTTTGCTGTTTGAGTTATAGGTGCAATGATAGATGGTGATGGTGGACAAACAATCATGATGGGAGCCTATGCAGGCTCAAAGGATGACAATACAGGAGAGGCTCATTATCTGAGCAATTACATTCATGGTTCTGAAACAGCACCTTCCCATCAGTGAAACACTAGTGATCACTTGGAACAGTGGAGGATGGAGAAATGAAGGTGGGACACAAACTGTAGCTTTTTCTTCCTCTGCTGCGATACAGTGTACTTGAAACATCAAACAGCTATCTCTCCTCCATTTAAACCTTTGGGAAATCTTTTAATGTGGTTTTGTTCTTTTTACTTAATACATTTAAACTGAGTTGTCAGTGTCACAAACTGGCTCAGGAATGTGACAAGGAGGGAGTCCATGCAAGAGTATACTTAAATATTTATTAAAATTAAGTTAATAAAACGAGGTGTTTAGAACAAAGTGCAAAACCAAAAGAAGATGATGCAGGGTGGACATCGGCAGGAGGAAGGGAGAAAGAGAGTGACCACATGGGCTAGCTTTTATAGCTTGGCAGGCCCACGTGAACCATACTACGCTGATAACTCTCCAGTGTCAGCCAATATCCAGAAGGCTGCCTCTGTGACAGTGGGAGGGGCATCACATCAGTGTAAACATATTTGTTTGACTGTCTACCATAGTACAAGCAAATACAACACTCTTGAAGCGAATAAACCTTGTGAAGCTTATTATATTCCATTTTTCTTAAGGCGTTTATTTTATGGGACCCTATGGGACTTTTTGAGGCTTTGGTTTTTGATAGTGTTGTAATGGACTGCCCAGAAGGTAGGGAGAAAAAAGAAGAGCATGTGAACCAACTCAGTTAAGAAGAGACCACTGGTTTTTATTACGATAAAGGTCTTCTAACCTCAAGGAAGCAGTAATATTAACCCAAACAACGTTTCCCTAAACTCCACTGTGCTTTTTTAAAACCCAAACCATGACCTTTTCCTAAATATAACTAAGTGATTTTTGTGCCTAACCAAACCTTAGCCATTGCGTTTATTCTTCAACAGTGATTTGTAATGGTTTTGGGAAGCACAGACGAATTATATCATCCTATAAATTACTTATAATTTCAGGCGATAGGAGTGTGAGATCAGAAAATATTTGTATGTGTCTTGTGAGGACTTCTTGATATTTTTCATGAAAGTCAGGGGCTCACCAATGTCAGCAGGATTCATCCTCTGAGAACCATGAACGTCTGTACCAAATTTTGGGCCAATCCATTTTCACATGATAAGTGAAGATATGATCCCGCTGTTAGTGCTAGACCATAGACTGTAAAAAAAATATGGACGTAGTCACCATCACCCATTGGTTTATGAACTGCAGTTTTGAAGCCTCGAGTGTAACGATTTGACCATCGCCATCTTGGATTTGACCGTCACCATGTTTGATTTTTGGAGCCAGAAGTGACCATATTTGGACGAGAGGGTGGAGCTGACCATAGCGCTAGCTGCTAGTTTGGTTAGCATGGTGCATGTACAATCTATGGTTAACAGTGATAATGCTAATGCTAATTTTCACTAGCAAAAAACAGGCCTAAAACTGTTAAAACAAAATGTACTCACCAAAAATCTGACTCATTGGTGGGTCTTTTATTACAACCAAACACTGAACAATACTTTTTAGGTGACCAAAATGTTACAATTAACTTTCATGAGCTGAAAATATACCGTGAAATAGCAGCAGGTACACGTATACGCTATGGTTATGTTACGTAATCAACATTGTCGCCATGGTAGCAAGTAAGAAGTGAAGTAGGGTCATTTTCTCATAAACTTCCATACAATCAGACTTCTTTTTGCAGCCAGTGGAGTTGCCCCCTGATGGCCATTAGAGAGAATGCAGGTTTAAGGCATTTCCGCTTTGGCTTCATTTCTCAGACTGGGAGCTACTGACGTGTGCTAGACCTCTGGGGACCACAATTGTCTGTACAAAATTTTATGTCAATCCATCCAATAGTTGGTGAGATATTTCAGTTTGGACCAAAGTGGTAGAGCAACCGACTGACCAACTTACAGACGGGCTGACCTTGCCATCCCTAGAATCATGCTGCTAGCATGACCAAAAATCTTAATGCAGGAAAGACAAGCATTTCATGGCTGATCAAATAAATGTTTGAATATGTAAATGCGGGTGGACATAATATAAGAAACACATCTCAGGAAATGCAATAAAATTGCATGGTATTTGCTGTGTTTTTATGTTCTGCATATCCATACTGTGTGTGGGGGTGAAATGCGGTAAAATCAAGACAAGTACTAAACAGAGTCCAGTGTGTCAGGATATAACATCATAAATCATTCATACTAAAATGTAGCACTTGCGCCCCACAAGGGTAATTTTAGGGTCTATTTAATAACACAGTTACTTAGTCTATATGACTTATTTGTACTGATGTCTCAGTACAAATGTATGCTGTAAGCACATTGAATAACATCAAAAGTGTCTTTATGACCTCTGCCATGATAAAAATGGGTCAAAACAAAATGTATAATGTATGTATCGACAATATATGAGAAACATGCAAAACTCTAGTAGGGTTCCACAAGTAACTTCTGGTTAATTCCTCCACTGACTACAGTTACAGGTCAAAACATGGTGACATATACAGTACATGTAACTGACACACAGACTAACTTCACCATGAAGTCTCTTGGGATACATTATCTCTTTTTCAAGGGAGACCTGGCCAAAAAGGCAGGATAAAATAGGTGTCATAGATTACACTTAGGGTAGCAACTGTAATGTCAAAATTGAAATTTGTCTTGTTTTTAGATTCATGAGTTGTTATTATGTTTGTCTATATGGTGGGTTGTGGTGAAACACTCAAAACACTACTTGTAGACACAATATTAACAGTGTTTGTCTAGCTAACAATTCTAATACCATAGTGTTGATCCTTCACTAAAGTAAAGTTTATATTGCACCTTCCTTCAGTACAGTGAATGCAAGCAGTTGTATATTTTCTTTCCATATAAACAATCTATTGCTTGTGTATTTTTTAATTGACATGAGTGACATAATTGTGATTATCAGAACCAGAATCAGAAACAGGTTTATTGACAAGTAGGTTCGCAAATACAAGGAATTTGCCTTGTATAACAATCAAAAAATAGAAGGTCAGAGAAAATACAACTACCTATACAATGTAAGAAAAAATACAATTACCACAAAAGTCAGGTGATCATAAACAATACAAATAAAATTTTACAATAAAAATCAGTAAAAAATATATTTTTTTAAAGTTTAAAAGTGCAGTGTGCAAGATTTAATGGCATCTAGTGGAACAGACTTGGAAGAAATGGAATATAATATTCACGATTTAATTAAGTGTATAATCACCTGAAAATAAGAATCAATGTGTTTTCATTACTTTAGAATGAGCCCTTTATATCTATAGACGGAACAGGTCCTCTTCTACGGAGGCCGCTATGTTGCACTGCCATGTTTCAACAGTAGCCCAGAACAGACAAACCAAACACTGACTCTAGAGACAGCCTTTCACATTTTTTCGCAAGTATCATGGTCACCGTGGGGAGTGGGGGGCAGGTATTCAGTCAGTTGCATTATGCAACCTCACTGCTCACTGATGCCACTAAATCCTACACACTGGTCATTTAAAAATTATTGTACAACATATTGACAGGGAATGTGAAAATGTTCACAGTATAAACACTGCATGTAATGTGCAAATGTGTATTATTCAGGTTAAAACAGTTTCCAACAGTGTTCAATCCACAGGCTGTCATACTTTTAAAGCTCAAAGCCACCGGACAAAAATAATGTTTTCTTTAGAAACTGCTGTGTCTTGATACAGACATGAAGAATGTATGTATGGAGTGAAAAGTCATTTTTGCTGAAATTTCATTTTTCTTGTCAATGTATCACAGAGAAACACTTCAAAGCTCAGCAGCCATTTCTAGCAAACACCTCACTATCGAACACACATTTCATCATTTCTTCTGGAAGCCTCTTTTCTCCCACTCTTTTTTTAAAACAACATTTTGCTCCTCTTTATTCTTTGTTTTTCTAATCCTACGCTTCGTTCATACACTTATGATTGCTCACTTATTCTTCTGATCAGTCCTCCTCTCATTCTCTCTCTCTCGCTCTCTCTGTTCACTAAGCTTTTAGAAAGAGGGGGCGAGAAACCCCAAAGCATGAATCATTAAAAGATGTGAAGAGAAAAATAGATCACTGCAGATGCACCTGCAAAAATAACAGCATGCAATGAAGGGAGAGGGAGATGGGGACAGAGGGAGGGGGGGAGGGTAGCATTTGGCTTCACTTCTCACAAGACAAAGGATCTGTCCTGTGCTTAACTGCAGCAATTCTGTCTATACATGCCTTTATAAGCAAGCCAGCATGAAATAGACTGCTTACCATTTCCTTCTACATTATACTCCAGTTTGCTTGCTGACAATGCAACACCTTTGTTGTTTTTATACTGCTTAGGTTTATTGCTGCTTTTAACATGGTGCTGTATATACTTTACTTAATGATTTGAAAATCATTGTCCAGTTGTTCATGGGATTTTTCTATTGCTGATACTGTCAGTAAATTATGGAAGAAAGGACAAAGAGCTTAATTTTTGGTGAGTAAACTGGTAGGTGTGCACCTCACACTCTTAAAACATTGTGGTCTTAGTATACCTTAGGGTGACCATATTTTCTAACAACCAAACTGGGACCCTTAAGTGTACCACACATGAAAAAATATGTTTTGTCTCCCAAAATCCACCAAAACACAAAACACAAGGATTGCATTGGTGCAATATAACATATTTATTGATTGTCAGATACTTTAAAAGAAAAATTTTTTAACAAAAAAGTTACAAATCCCTCTGTGGCCTATAAATAACTTTATAGGCTATAACATAAAAACACCTTTAGTTCAGTGTTTAGCCATGTTAATATGATATTTTATGTCGGCATTTCTACTGCGTGCAACTGAAAATGTACTCTTACAGTGTGTGCAGAACACAGCATTTTAGTTGCCGTGTACTTGACGAAGTAAGCCTCCTGGAGCTCTTTAGAAAAGACCGACTCTCTCTTCAGCATGACAGCTAACCGTTAGCATACTGACAAGTTCTGTCAGAAAGAGCCGCAAGCGTCATAGACTAGCAACAGCCTTGACAACGACACATTGATTGATTGACACACAGACAAATCAGTGTTGAATTCAGACGCATGGTGCATTGTTTATGTTTTTATATTGGGTTAGGTAATAATGAGTGGGACAGAAAATGATAAATGTCTATGTACGCGCTGAGACAAGTATAATATTGTAATTATTATTTCAATTGTGGTGATAACCGGGACAATTTGATGGTGAATGTTGAAAACCGGGACATTTTAGTGTTTTACAGATATTTGTCAGGACTCGGGACATCCAGCTTAAAACAGGGACAATCCCGGACAAAACAGGATGTCTGATCACCATAGTATCCCTTTCAGTATTTCTATTTTTCTCTCCATCTACACATGAAACATTCACACCTGTTCTCTGGGTATTGTCAAAAGTAATAAAGCAGTTTACCAACTGAGGTAGAAGTCAGGGAGGCAGAGTGAGAGAAAGCTAGATACACAAATATACACATCATCCCAAAATAACTTGCTGAATGATTTAAAGTGTAATTTTCCACTTTCATTTAGTGTGTGTGTATGTGCAGTCATGAAGCCTACATTAATAATGTTTTCATGGAACATCTGTGCGAGACGAGTTTTTCATGGCGATTTCATCACTTTTAGATTTAAGCTTTAAGGGAGAGAGGTTAAATTACCTGTCATTAGACCACCTCTATTTCCAACTGTGAGGAAGAGACATTTGGGTAATTATTCTTTCAGCTCCTGTGGCGCATCAGACAATTGTTTTATAGCTTCATGTGATGATGGTGTGCTTCTGGATGCACCGTCATTAGATTTAGCTGTGATTAGAACTGTGTTAAGACCAGCTGAAGTGATTAAGACTTTGTTGAGAAAGGATTCTCCCATTTGTTATAAGGTTTAAGGAAGAATTTCTCACAGCCATTATATTTAGGGATCCAAGCCGCCAAGCCTATTGTATTTGTTAGGATTCTTCTTCTTCTTGACTTGGCCTACAGTCAAAATTCTTTCATCATTTTAATCTCTCAATTCATCTGCATCTGAGCTTCTGCTCTAAAAATGTTCTCAATTATCTAAAAATCCTATTTTTGACGTGTCTTCAGAAACCACTGGGCCAATTATCCCAAAATCTGTCAATCTGTTTTGAAATTATATATTTTTAAACCTGTGTTTTTAAGTTCAATTTTACATACATGCTCATAAATCAAAATTAGCTTAAGCTATTGTAACCAAACTTTGTGCATGTATTTGATGCTAGGTTTGAACTTCGCTACACAGCCCTGGGACATGCTGCCACTAGGGGGCTCCACAAATCTGAAAAATTTATATTTAATAATTAGCTGTACAGATTTGATTGATATTTTCATCAATATGGAGTCAAAATTTCCAAAATCATTTCAATTTCATTGTAGGTCCTAGTGAGCTGAAATTTTTTTCAGCACATCCACTGATGTGTGACAAAAGTTTGCCTCAATGCAACCTTCAGAAGTCTCTCACTCTATATTTTTCAAAATATGCAAAATAAATGATGCCAACATTGACATAGAAATTCTTTGGATACTAGATATCATATGTTTCTAATGGTGTTCAGATATGTCAAACAATGAGTCTGCAATGACATTCAGTATCTCACTTTAATTAGTACTGTATGCTCAACATTTCACCACATGTTTGATCAAACTTCACCAAAGTATTTGACAATACACCCGAAATCAGCAGAATGATGTGTGATTTTTTCATAATTATATCACCAATATTTTGATGTGATGTCATTGCCTCAAATTGTGAGAAGGAGTGTGGAAACCATGTCTCCCCAGTGGCGCAGTTAGTAAATCACCTTCTCTGGGAATACAAAGGTCAAGGGTTTGAATTCACTGATGGCCAAGTCCTACTTATCAAGAATGTAGCAATTCATGCATTTGTTATGTTTTCAAGTGCTTATTGAGGTTATATTAAGTTGAAGGTTGCCTATTGTGACCCTGTGAAATTTTTTTCTTCCTCTTATTTTTCTCTGCTAAATGTGTTTGTGCAGCAAAAACCATAAGCCCTAGAAACACCAAAACTGGCAGGTAGTTTGCAAATTCCACCCACTACTCAGGCACATATACATACATATAATGACACTCATTGACTTCAAGGTGACACTGTAATAATGAAGTTTACGTTTTTGCACTTATCTTGAAAACAGCTTGGACTAGAGTAAAAATGTTTTCATCATTTTAATCTCCCAAATCATCTGAATCTGATCCTCCGCTCTAAAAATGTCAAATTTTGCAACTGTTTCTCAATTTTCCCAAAATCCTATTTTCAACATCTTGTCAGAAACCGCTGGGCCAATTGTGCCAAAACTTTGTTAGGATCATCTACAGGCAGCACTGATCTTAAGTTGTTAATGTAATATCGATACATTCATATATTTCAATTATACAAGCCAATCAATTTTCATCAAAATAGCAACAAATGTAGTTATGTGTAACACGTCTTCACTGAAGGTCATAAGCTACATCAAATGTTTCTGAAAGTCAATTTATATACCTTAACAGTGCATCGGCATATAGTGATAACCACAATAAATTATTTGAAAGAAAATCAAGGGTTTTGCTTCAACCAAATAAGAAACAAGCATTGAAATGCTTGCAATCTGCTTGGACCCCGATCACTGCCGCTTGTGGCTATATTTTTAATAATCATCAGTTGACTACACTCAAAACTCTTTAGAATGAACACAGCAGCCAGGTCTTAAAACAATCATGTGGACATTTTAAATTTCATATTAGACTACCATCCTTTGAAGCTATTCTTTGAAGTGGTGAAGAAAAAAAAGAAATTTGAACATACAGTTCTGTAAAAACTGGTAAATTCCATCTGCTGATGAATATCTTAAATGTTCAAAAGCTCAAAAACAGCTACTCAGTGGACCTTGAGGTGAAATTAAACATTGGATGAGGAATCCTATAATTTAATATTTCATTGTATCATTGTATGCATGTGCTGTATCGGCTGAAGTGGCAAGAAAGTGGAATTCTTGAAATGTTAAGCGTCCACATCCAAATCTGAAGGTTATATACAGTATATACAATAATCTCTTCATATCGTTTTTAACTTTAAAGGGGACATATGCACATTTCTATATTTATATTCTGGGGCTCTAATGAAATATCTCTGCATGATTTACAGTTCAAAAACTTCCTTGTTTATCCTATACTGGCCCTTTATGCAGCCCCTCAGTTCAGCCTCTGTCTGAAACAGCCCATTTTAGCTGCTGCCTCTTTAAGGCCCTCCCGATGAGTCCACTCTGTTCTGATCAGCCTTGGTAGACTCTTGGCAGGTTGGGATGCTACATAAACAAACAAAAGTAACAGGATTTCACTTCTTTTTCTCATTCATCACTCAAAATAAAACTCAAACTTTTGTGCAAACAATCTGATGTCATCACAAGGAGGAAGTAGAGATAATATTGCAAACAAAGCGTTCAGAGCAAGCTGAAGCCAGGCCCATAGCTACCATTGAGGACACTGAAGTCATGTCCTTGGTATTTTTCCTGGGTCTTAATTTTTTTAATGTACTGTGTATATTTCTTAAAATGATAAATTAAAGTGACAAATTGCTAAAACTACCTAGCTGTATGGTGTGCTGTGAAGAAAGGTCGGAAAAATCTCACCAATAGACACCAATTACTTGTTACATTATGTAACATACATGTCACGAGTTGTGCATGTACAGTACAGTCCTGTCATTCTATTCACTCTGTGTGCGAGGGGGCTGTAACCTACATACATGCAACACTTACTACAAGATCAGTCAATACTATGTATTGATACAGGTTAATACAGATTGCACTTTCAAAGCACACATGACTGACCTTACCAATATGGTATTGGTAATATGGATGATACAAATCCTCTTACATAATTTGAGAACAATATAGAATGGCAATAATAAGGAGGGGCGCTCCGATTATACAGCCTACCTCTCGAAGCAAGATTGGTCATTTCCATGAATAATAGGCCTGGCAATAGCCTTCCATAGACCATATTCCACCTAACTGACACACTCAAAACAAGTAACTACGAGTTACACCACAGAAACAGAAGCGACAACTGTGTTCAGGATCTGAGCTCACAAATTATTAACCTATATGCTTTCAAATTATGACATGTCCAAACTTTTGCACTCAGAATCAGAATTTCTGCTCTGACATTTTCAGTGGTAAAAAATATTCATGGTGAGAAATAGGAAAAAATACATCATAATAAAGTTACACTGCACGGCAGCAGCTTTGAATAAACAATTAGCCAACTTTGCTGCAGTCAAGCTGTCTGTGTATCGCCTACTCCAAAAGTACGTGGGCTTCGTGGTGATGAAGGATTGCATCAGGGCATATTGCCTATGTCCAAAATAAATATGTTTGCATGTATAAGAGAGACATCTGTCTCTTTCTGAGTCATTGTGCTGCTAAACATTTTGCAATTACAAGATTTCTTTTTTTCTTTTGCTTTCTAATGCTTCATGTATCAAAAGCTTTGCAGACAGGAAATGTACAGGAAATGAGGCACAGATAGATAGTCGTGTGTCTGGCACAGATAGATAGTCGTGTGTCTGGTGATTGTTACCAAAATGTTTCAGTAATACCTCATTTGTTACTATAATTCATTAATCAATAATGAGAAATACCTCTTCTTTTTTATTTTATTGCAAATAAGAATTAGATTTATTGTATTTTATTTCTTATTTTAAAGGGTATATTATATATTTTTTATATGTATTTAATTAAGATATATTAGGCCCATGTATCTTTTCAACAATTTTATACAACTTCCTTGAATCTGTGGAACAAGTTATTTGTTAGGTTTTTTTGTTTGTTTGTTTGGTTTTTTTCAATCAAAGTTTGAATCAAATTGTAATTTTCCAAGTCAAAAATTTTCCAACACCTCCTCCTACCCTCCATTGAACACACCATTTTTGGTGTGTGCAGCAACCACCGAATTTAAAATTAATTATTTCTATCCCTGCCTGGCTACCCCACACCCAACAGTAAAAATAAATAAATAAATAAATAAAAATACACACTGGGCAGTAGGCTACAGTGCATTAAGTAAGCAGTGTTCCTGGTTCCACAGGTATTTTATACACTAATTTTTCACTATCATGTGTAAAAACTGAAAGATATTGCTCCTCTGCTCAATTTGTTTGACAGTGACAATGATTTCAATGCAACAAGAAATTGAACTTAAAAAGAGTCATTTCAAAATGGGCCATATTTGTGACTTTTCTTGTGTTGGATTCTAGTCCAATTTTCATCTATGTGTTGGCACTGACATTATTTCCTAAGTGATTATTTTTACTCTCAAAATGCATTAAATACATAGACTTATACTATAGTCTCCAACATTTTCTTGGGGGGGCATGCTATCGAACCCCCTTGGCAGGGTTAGAACTCATGACCTCAGTATTTCTAAAATCCTGACTCCAGCCCTGGCTGAAGCCCTGGGTTTTGTCTTGCAGCAAGCATTTTTACTTATGTTCACCACGTTTGGGAACTTTAACCATGTTTAACATAGACATCAAAAATTATAACAGTATAAAAATAACAGAAAATCACAAAAAGCATAATATTTCCCCCTGAAATAATATTGTCCATCCAGCATCAGTGCAATAACAAGTGCTGTGAGTGACTTTCATGTGTTTTATCCAGTATCCAGTAGCTAACACTCGACTCCATCGCCCCCTTAAAAAGGAAGATAATAAAATATAAGAGGTTAGCTCCATGGTATAACTCCCAAACCCGCAAATTAAAGCAAACATCGTGAAAATTGGAAAGGATTTGGCGTTCCACCAAAGTGAAGAATCTCGCTTAGTCTGGCAAGATAGTCTTAAAACATATAGGAAGGCCCTCTGTAATGCCAGAGTCGCCTATTACTCAGAATTAATAGAAGAGAATAAAAACAGCCCCATGTTCCTTTTCAGCACTTTGGCCAGGCTGACAAAGAGTCATAACTCTATTGATCCATGTATTCCTATAGCTCTCAGTAGTAATGACTTTATGAGCTTCTTTAATGATAAAATTCTAACTATTAGAGACAAAATGAACCACCTCCTGCCCTCAACAGGCACCGTTCTCTCCCAAACACAGGCACCTTAGAAACAGCTGTAAATCCTGACATACATTTGGACTGTTTTTCTCCAGTCGACTTTTCTGAACTAACTTCTTTGATTTGTTCAGCTAAACCATCAACCTGTCTCTTAGACCCCATCCCAACTAGGTTGCTTAAGGAAGCCTTACCCTTAGTTAGCACTTCTTTACTAGATATGATCAATCTGTCTTTAGTAACAGGCTATGTACCACTGTCCTTTAAAGTAGCTGTAATTAAACCTTCTTAAGAAGCCTACTCTTGATTCAGGCATTTTAGTCAATTATAGACCTAAATCTAAACTTCCATTTCTCTCTAAGATCCTTGAGAAAGCAGTCTCTAATCAGTTATGTGACTTTCTACATAACAATAGTTTATTTGAGGATTTTCAGTCAGGATTTAGAGCACATCATAGCACAGAGACAGCATTGGTGAAAGTCACAAATGACCTCCTTACTGCATCGGACAAAGGACTTGTCTCTATACTTGTCCTGTTAGATCTTAGTGCCGCATTCTACACAATTGACCATCAAATCCTTTTGCAGAGACTGGAACATTTAATTGGCATTAAAGGAACTGCATTAAGCTGGTTTAAGTCCTATTCATCAGACCGATTTCAGTTTGTACATATTAATGATGAATCCTCCGTGAAGGCAAAAGTTAGACATGGAGTTCCACAAGGCTCTGTACTTGGACCAGTTCTATTCACCTTGTATATGCTTCCTTTAGGTAATATTATTAGGAAACACTCCATAAATTCTCATTGTTATGCAGATGATACCCAATTATATTTATCAATGAAGCCTGATGAAACCAATCAGTCAAACAAACTCCAAGCATGCCTAAAGGACATAAAGACCTGGATGAGCTGCAATTTTCTACTATTAAACTCAGATAAAACTGAGGTTATTGTGCTTGGCCCTAAACACCTTAGAAACACATTATCTAATGATATAGCTACTCCGGATGGCATTACCCTGGCCTCCAGCACCACTGTAAGGAATCTGGGAGTTATCTTTGATCAGGATATGTCCTTTAACTCCCACATAAATCAAATCTCAAGGACTGCCTTTTTTCACTTACGTAATATAGCAAAAATCAGGCACATCCTGTCCCAAAAAGATGCAGAAAAACTAGTCCACGCATTTGTTACTTCTAGGCTGGATTATTGCAGTTCCTTATTATCAGGCTGCCCTAACAAGTCTCTAAAGACTCTCCAGCTGGTCCAGAATGCAGCTGCACGTGTACTGACTAAAACTAGAAAAAGAGATCACATTTCTCCCATTTTAGCTTCGCTACATTGGCTTCCTGTAAAATCTAGAATAGAATTTAAAATTCTTCTCCTTACTTACAAAGCCCTTAATGGTCAGGCACCATCATATCTTGAAGAGCTCATAGTACCGTATTATCCCACTAGAACACTGCGCTCCCAGAATGCAGGCTTACTGGTGGTTCCTACAGTCTTTAAAAGTAGAATGGGAGGCAGAGCCTTCAGCTATCAGGCTCCTCTCCTGTGGAACCATCTTCCAGATTCGGTCCGGGTTGCAGACACCCTCTCTATGTTTAAGAGTAGGCTTAAACTTTCCTTTTTGATAAAACTTATAGTTAGGGCCGACCAGGCTCGCCTTGGATCAGCCCTTAGTTATGCTGCTATAGGCCTAGACTGCTGAGGGACCTCCCATGATGCACTGAGGTCCTCTCTCCTCCTCCTCCTCTCCATCTGTATGCATTCATGTAACATCAATGCATGTCACTAACTTTGCTTCTTCCCCGGGGTTTTTTTTGTGTTTTCTCATCTCACAAGAAACCCTGGGTTCTGGGTCGGGTCTTCGCGGTCCTTCGCAGTCCTGTTGGCATCCTTCCCTGGCTGCTGCTGTGTCATTGTCATTGTTGTTATGATTGTTGTTATGATTGTTGTTATTCTGTCCCCCCCCCCTCTTTCCCTCTTTCTTTCTCTCTCTCAACCCAACCGGTCAAAGCAGATGGCCGCCCACCAAGAGCCGGGTTCTGCTTGAGGTTTCTACCATTAAACGGGAGTTTTTCCTTACCGCTGTCGCCAAGTGCTTGCTCATGGGGAAATTGTTGGGTCTCTGTAAATTAAAGAGTACAGTCTTGACCTCCTCTATGTGAACAGTGCCTTGAGATGACTTTTGTTGTGATTTGGCGCTATATAAATAAAAACTGATTGATTGATTGATATCATTTGAAGAATTCCTCCCTCCCTAATACATCTTGGCCTTGTTGGCTCTAAATACCTCCAGCAGTGTATGTGTCCATTAGTGTGGCCATGCACAGCCCCCGCAGCTGGATAAAGCAGGATGAAGGGGCAGTGTCCACTCCCTCACCAGTAAGGTAACAGCAATTGCTGATTATCTAACAATAAAGCAACAATTCTCTGTCTGTGTCATTTGTCCCAATTGCAAGCCTGTATTTATGTACATACATATGTATGCATGTATGTATTTATGTACGTGTACTGAATGTATGTATGTATGCATACTCACATATCTGGAGAGCCGTTCATCTGATCTACTTCACACTTTGCTGGTGTATTGCTGGGGACACAAGGACATGTAGTGTTGAACTTGGTGCAATCTAGACAAGCGACACATTCAATATTAATATTATACAGACAAACAATCTAAGAGCCCAATATGATCGATACGCAATATGATCGAGCCCAATATGAACTGTGTTCAGGATCTGAGCTCACAAATTATTAACCTACAAATTTTGAAAATATGACATGTCCAAACTTTTGAACTCAGAATCAGAATTTCTGCTCTGACATTTTCAGTGGTAAAAATATTCATGGTGGGAAATAGGAAAAAAAATACATTATAATAAAGTTACACTGCACAGCAGCAGCTTTGAATAAACAATTAGCCTACTTTGCTGCAGTCAAGCTGTCTGTGTATCGCCTACTCCAAAAGTATGTGGGCTTCGTGGTGATGAAGGATTGCATCAGGGCATATTGCCTATGTCCAAAATAAATATGTTTGCATGTATAAGAGAGACATCTGTCTCTTTCTGAGTCATTGTGCTGCTAAACATTTTGCAATTACAAGATTTCTTATTTTCTTTTGCTTTCTAATGCTTCATGTATCAGAAGCTTTTGCAGACAGGAAATGTACAGGAAATGAGGCACAGATAGATAGTCGTGTGTCTGGCACAGATAGATAGTCGTGTGTCTGGTGATTATTACCAAAATGTTTCAGTAGTACCTCATTTGTTACTATAATTCTTTGATCAATAATGAGAAATACCTCTTCTTTTATATTTTATTGCAAATAAGAATTAGATTTACTGTATTTTATTTCTTATTTTAAAGGACATATTATGTATTGCTATGTATTTAATTAAGATATATTAGGCCCATGTATCTTTTCAACAATTTTATACAACTTCCTTGAATCTGTGGAAAAAGTTAGTTGTTAGTTTTTTTTTTGTTTGTTTGTTTGTTTTAATCAAAGTTTGAATCAAATTGTAATTTTCCAAGTCAAAAATTTTCCAACACCTCTTTCTTCCCTCCATTGAACACGCCATTTTTGGTGTGTGCAGCAACCACCAAATTTAAAATTAATTATTTCTATCCCTGCCTGGCTACCCCACACCCAACAGTAAAAATAAATAAATAAATAAAAATACACACTGGGCAGTAGGCTACAGTACATTAGGTAAGCAGTGTTCCTGGTTCCACAGGTATTTTATACACTAATTTTTCACTATCATGTGTAAAAACTGAAAGATACTGCTCCTCTGCTTAATTTTTTGACAGTGACAATGATTTCAATGCAATAAGAAATTGAACTGAAAAAGAGTCATTTTCAAAACTGGCCATATTTGTGACTTTTCTTGTGTTGGATTCTAGTCCAATTTTCATCTATGTGTTGGCACTGACATTATTTCCTAAAAGTGATTATTTTCACTCTCAAAATGCATTAAATACATAGACTTATACTATAGTCTTCAACATTTTCTTGGGGGGGCATGCTACCGAACCCCCTTGGCAGGGTTAGAACTCATGACCTCAGTATTTCTAAAATCCTGGCTCCAGCCCTGGCTGAAGCCCTGGGTTTTGTCTTGCAGCAAGCATTTTTACTTATGTTCACCACGTTTGGGAACTTTAACCATGTTTAACATAGACATCAAAAATTATAACAGTATAAAAATAACAGAAAATCACAAAAAGCATCATATTTCCCCCTGAAATAATATTGCCCATCCAGCATCAGTACAATAACAGGTGCTGTGAGTGACTTTCATGTGTTTTATCCAGTATCATTTGAAGAATCCCTCCCTCCCTAATACATCTTGGCCTTGTTGGCTCTAAATACCTCCAGCAGTGTATGTGCCCATTAGTGTGGCCATGCACAGCCCCTGCAGCTGGATAAAGCAGGATGAAGGGGCAGTGTCCACTCCCTCACCATTAAAGTAACATAGCAATTGCTACTTATCTAACAATAAAGCAACAATTCTCTGTCTGTATCACTTGTCCCAATTGTAAGCCTGTCTTTATGTATATACATATGTATGCATGTATGCATTTATGTATGTGTACTGAATGTATGTATGTATGCATACTTGCATATCTGGAGAGCCGTTCATCTGATCTACTTCACACTTTGCGGGTGTACTTAATCTGTGTATAATAGAATAGTTAGTTTCTTTCCTATACTAATTCACACTTCACATCAACAGTATTCGTTTTACTATGCACTGAAGCAGCAATATTGGAGGCAAAGCAACAAGCTTGTTCTGAACAGGCACGTTTTGAACGGGCACTGCACTAGTACTTTTTAAAAATTAAGGAGGGCCTGTCTTGAAATCAACACACTTGGCACAAAGTAATTACAAGTAAGGAGGTTTGTGTATGAACCAGCAGTCTGTTTGAAGTACTGTAACTCAAAAGAACCAAGCAGCAAGACATGCCTTATCTGATAAAGATCAGCATCATTATTGAAAATTGATTTTGAATTATGAATATACATTGAGTAGCCTGGGCTCCCTTCTGTATAAGCCAGTGACAAGAGTGTTTTAACACTCATAAACTTCAAAAGGGTTATGTCCCATGCATTCTCCACTATTTCCCATGTATTTCATCAGATAAAGTCTTCAGGTTTCTCTTTATTAACAATGGGGCATGCTGTTTTGGTGCATACTGTATATCAGCATCTTTCAGATGATCATCAGATTGTCTCCTTTGAACCAGGCAGAAAACACACTCATCATATTTAGCTCAGGAGGGCTACACAACACTTCTGGCTGGCAGTGTTACTGCCATTGTAAATGGATTTTACACTTAAATTCTGGTTTCAGGCTTTTTTTTAGCCATGTTAGCGGCATGACTCTAGGGATGGCAGTGCCAAGCTATCATTTTGGTCCAGGCTGGAATATCTCAACAACTGCTATGATTTTTTTTACATTTGTGGTGCCCAACCTTGATGATTCCTTGACTTTACCTCAGCAGGTTGACATTTTTGCCTTTCAGAAAAAATATCTTGACACCTTTTAGATGGATTGCCATGAAATCTGTTAGAGATACCTATGGTACCCAGAGGATGAATCCTAGTAACTTTGATGAACCCAACTTTTTCTCTTACGCCACCAGCAGGGCAAAGTTTTCAAGTGAAATATCTCAACATCTACTCAATGGATTAATTGGCACAACATTTTGTACCAACAAGTCATCCTAATAAACATCCAAATATGTTATTTCTAACTTTCAAACCATCATTGTCATGATTACAATAAGAACCACGTAGATAAGGTTAGGGAACGATCATGGTTAAAAAGAAACCATGTTGAGTGTCAGTTGGATATCTGGAAAGAATTGCTGTCTCCCATGTTACAGTCTGACATTTTGTTGACCAGGCCTCCTCCCTATGTGGAATTTGTCGATAAGGATGTCGCTAAGAATGCTTAACATGGCCAAACCAGGAAGTATAAGCGTTTGCTACAGATTACAGATGGAACTAGCTAACAAACAACAGGCTTGATTTGTAAAGTGTAAATTGTGTGAATGGGGATAAATGATGTGTTCTTACCCACTTTGTCATAGATTTGCATTTGTAAAACCAGTCTTCTTGGTGTTGTCTTGACCTCCTTTATGATGGTGCAGTTTTTGTAAGAACGTCAGTGACAATGATGGAAATAAATACAGGACTTCATCTTTCTATTGCTGATAAAGTCTAATATGTTGTATTTTATCATATGTTAGTGTTGTCAATAAACCTAGACTTAAACCTTAACCATTTAGCTGAACATGCATTGCACTTTCTCCATACTACCAGTACCCCTACAGTGATGGCCATGACACCAGCTTTGCTTTTGTTAAATCTTAAAATTATGAGTGAACGTTTATGGAGCTACTATTAGCATTAGGATGTCTTGTAAATATGGGCCCAAAAGATGCAGCTGTGTCCCCCCACAGCAGTTCAAAACCAGTATGTCTCATATAAGAACACATTTTTTGAGCAAATGTACCCACTCAAATGATCCAAACTTAAGCCACAGTCAATAAACGTTCTAAGAGCTCAATATGTTTGATGCACTTTATTTTAGGATGCATATTTTTTTAAAAGCATGTTGTTTCATGTTGTTAGTGTATACACTATTCCTCACATCAACAGTATTAATTTTTATATGCATTCAAGCAGCAAAACCAGAGGCCAAGCAACCAGACTGTTTTGAACGAGCACATTTTGAATGGGCACTGCACTAGTATTTTTTAAAAATTGAGGGCCTGTCTTGAAATCAACACACTTGGCACAAAGCAATTACAAGTAAAGACGTTTGTGTACGAGCCAGCAGTCTGTTTGAAGTACTGTAACTCAAAAGAACCAAGCAGCAAGACATGCCTTATCTGATAAAGATCAGCATCATTATTGAAAATTGATTTTGAATTATGAATATACATTGAGTAGCCTGGGCTCCCTTCTGTATAAGCCAGTGACAAGAGTGTTTTAACACTCATAAACTTCAAACGGGTTATGTCCCATGCATTCTCCACTATTTCCCATGTATTTCATCAGATAAAGTCTTCAGGTTTCTCTTCATTAACTATGGGGCATGCTGTTTTGGTGCATACTGTATATCAGCATCTTTCAGATGATCTTCAGATTGTCTCCTTTGAACCTGGCAGAAAACACACTCATCATATTTAGCTCGGGAGGGCTACAAAACACTTCTGGCTGGCTGTGTTACTGCCATTGCATCACCTTGACTTCCCTACTTTAGACTACTTAATTGCTGCTCGTGCCTCGACTATGAATAAGTGGGGTGAGCATCAATCATTGCTGCACCATTTCGCTCTCCACGACCACTCAACACTGCCATGTTCATCATTACTGTAAGGATGAGACTATCATGTCCTTTGTATGATGGCTCTCTCTGTGGAGTATTCTGTGTAGAAATTGTCTTATGCAGGAGACTAATATTCTTGCACACCAAAGCTTAGGTCTAATGCATTACTTGCTGTAAGCTTAAATGACTACAACCATTTTTTCAGACAATTATTTGGCCTTGGTCTGGTAAATGGTTTTAGCACACATCCCAATCTGTAGTTGAAAGAATGTTGTCATTTAGATTGTTCCCCTGTCTCCCTGTTAGTACTTGTGTTCTTCTCGTAAGCGTACCGTAGAGCTATCGATTCTAGTGAAATGGCCTTTGACTAGAAGGTGGCGCTGAACCAGCAGCACATATCACTACTCTATATTGATCGCAATCCCTGCTCTACAGAACCTTTCCATGCTTGTTTATTTAGGGCCTCTGGTGTGTTGACAGAGCAAGGCAATAACTGGCCAGGCACACAAGACAAGCATGTCAAACCAGGTGGAGAGAGCCCAGGGACCCCATGAGTGATTAAATGTGATTCATTCAGAGTTGTCAGCCATCGATTGTTCATAAGGATTGGGGTGGAGGGTGGGGAATGGGGGGGGTGGGGGTGGGGGGGTTATTGGTGAAAAAATGATATCATGGATACATAGCCAAGAGGTAAAAAATGAATCACAAATAAAAAGCTGAGGTGCAATGGAACAAACACATGAAGAATTTACATTAACTGACATTTGGGCTAAATTAAAACCAGCCACATGGCCATGAATACCTATATACAAGTGAGACTGACTTTGTTAAAATACCACTGATTAAATCTCAGTTAAGAAATAAGACCATTAAGGATACAAGTGATAGCAGATGTTTATCTCTCAGTCTCTCAACCAACTCTCATGATGGGGAGTTTCACAATTTCTGCACCAGAAAGCTTTACTCACGTCACACAGCTCATGTCAAGCCTTCACTCATTAATTCATTATCTTCACTTAACCAGGGTAATCCACTTGGATTCTTACCATACTGTCCAAACAACTGCTTTCCAGGGAATTCTTGGCACAATGTATTAAACTGTGATGTTGATACTGGCACTTTGTACTCTGAACAGTTATAGATTTTGTTCTTCTTTGATAAATGATACATGTTCTGAACTACTTATTATTCAGTCTGTCCCCATTATGATATTGTGGTACGACCGTTGCTAACAATTGGATTTATAATTGAATATGTATTCTAGTCACTGTACAGTTTGCAGTTTTCCATTCTCATCAGAGCAGGACAGAATTACATCCATGTATTTTGAAATGTGCCTAACACCACAACCTGACAAGGATTGTGGGTTTCATTCAGAACATTCTCCGTGCTCCTTTCACTCTCAGAAATCCTCATTTCAAGACCTGTCTCACCAGTGGCTGCTTTTACAAGTTGTCACAAGGGCTGTCAACTATTGTGACATTCAATTACTCCTTCAGTGCTTGCCATCACGAAAGTGCCTGAACTGGGGCATAGGAGGTCAACTCATCCTCCCTCTGATTGGCTGATTTGGCTTGGTCAAGGGAGCAAATTTTGCAGTCTGAAATGAGACGGTAAGCGCATCTGACAGGGATCACAAGCATGGTGAAACTGGACTTGCTCTTTCTGATACTTTCCAGTTTTGCAGTTACAGGAAAATCTGTGTACATGTGTGTAGTCCTCTGTGTGTGTGTGTGTGTGTTATCCTGAGCATTTAGAGTCCCTGAAGGTCCTGAGAAAACCTGAGTTGGTCACTGACATAGAAGTAAACAACTCTCCTACTCTGGGTCTATTAGTTGCAATTGTCTATTAGTTACAAGACTTTTGTGTTGTCGCAAAAACATCATTGGGTACTTATCGTTGTCATGACCCTCTTCTCTAAAGACCTTTGTTTCTCAGAGTGTAGCTGGATCCTCTGAAGTGTGCAGTCAGACCTGCTGCATTCCCTTCTCAAACTCTGCATTGTGAAACTAGTTTAAAACAAGCTGAGTTTACTTTAAAACAAGGGAAATAAGGGAGGGATGAAGTGCCTGTGAGCATTTTTGAGGAATGCGATGTTTTTGCAGATAAACTGGGAAAATGTCATAGGCAAAGTTGAAGAACATCTTAGGAAATGCAATTGGATATCTGGAAAGAATTGCTGTCTCCCATATTACAGTCTGACATTTTGTTGACCAGGCCTCCTCCCTATGTGGAATTTGTCGATAAGGATGTTGCTAAGAATGCTTAACACTGCCAAACCAGGGAGTATAAGCGTTTGCTACCGATTACAGATGGAATTAGCTAAAAAAGAACAAGCTTGATTTGTGAGATGTAAATTGTGTGAATGAGGGTAAATGACATGTTCTTACCCACTTTGTCACAGATTTGCATTTGTAAAACATGTCCTCTTGGTGTTGTCTTGACCTTCTCCTTTTTGATGGTGCAGTTTTTGTAAGAACACCAGCAACAATGATGGAAATAAGTACAGGACTTTATCTTTCCATCCTTGACAAAGTCTGATATGTAGTATTTTATCATATGTTAGTGTTGTCAATAAACCTCACTTAAACCTTAACCAGTTAGCTAAACATGTGTTGTGCCTTCCCCATACTACCAGCACCCCTTATAGTGCACCAATAGCCATAAAACCAGCTTTACATACTGTTAAATCTTAAAATCATGAGCAAACATTTTTTGGAGATACTCTTAGCATTAAGATGTCTTGTAAATATGGGCAAAAAAGATGCAGCTGTGTGTGTGTGTGCATGCTCACTTATGTATGCATGATGGATGAAGTACACAATTTGTACTCTGTGTTAAAAATCACAGATCACTGTGCTCTCTTATGTGGTGTTTAAAACATTATGCTAATTTACTTAGCTATGCTGATTTGGGAAACAAACAGTGAAATGCCATGTAGGGCAGCCAACTAATTTCATGTGTGAAACTGTGGCTTTGATGAAACTCACTGCTTTCCCAGTTTTTGACCTTTACAAATGCCTCTTACTATTGTGTTATGTGTGTGTGTGTGTGTGTATGTATGTGTGTGTGTGTGAACACACAGTTACATTATGGGTACTGGCTTCCCATTTGGGGACAAAAATCAGGTTTTAGGGTTACAGTAAGCATTGCTGTATGTTAATGTATATGCATATATGTGTACGTCTATTTGTGTGTTTGTGTTGTGAATCAGTGCTGCATTACCAGTGGATATGTGCTCAGTTTGTAGACAACCAAATGATATTATTACACCCATGTGGCTTCACTGATTTTCATGTTTTCACTACAATCTGGGCTAAAGATGAAGGGGTTGGGGGGGCTAGAATAGACCTCTAGACTCACACACACCATACTATACTATACTTAGCTTGGACTGTATGACTTTAGTGCCACTCATTTTTTTTGCTATCAAACCTCTAGCTTGACGTGACAGTGTAATACATTTGGTCCAGTAACAAAACTCAAATCTGATACCTGTATTAGGACTCATTAGTTGTGACTGTACATGTGAGCTGAGTTATGTCATAAATCGTCTTCAATCAAACCAAAATAGAGTTACAGCTGCTGTCACATGGCATGCAATGCTTGTCAACACTTGTCATTCGGAGGGACCTAAGCTTTTTGAGAAGTTGTAATGTGTAAAGCTGTCGTTAGTCACCTCTGGCATCCAGTTGTCATTCAATGTTCCCTTCTTATTTTGCTCCAAGTGCTCAACTTCAAAACAAGTTGTCCATCTATCTGAAGTAAAGGCTCAGAAGAGTGAGAACTCAAATCAGATTATCAGTTTTGATTTCTAATTTAGCTGAACTTCACATCATGAATATATGAATGCCTATGTGAAATAATGTCCTAATAACAGAAAGTGAGTCTGTGTGGTGTTTAGTGGTCTACATTTGTTATATATAATATATTATATATAATATATTTTTAACTGTTTGATTGAATTTTGGTATTCTGAATCTAGATAAGTTTATGTGTAAATACTTGATTTTTGTTCTACAGTTTCACTCCATAACTCTCCCCCCATCATGTGGTGTTGCTATTTGATGGACTGGTTTTATCATTTGGCCAAAACAGTGACACACATTTTGGGTATGGCTGGAGTTAGTGAAGAAAAAGCTACTAAACTTCTCTTCTGATGTTAAGGCATTGGTGTCCAATATTGTGCAATGGTGGACCAAAGGGATTTCCTTCCATTCAGTTGACCAGAAGATTTTATTTACTACTTGGTCCCAGACTAGGGGTGTGCCCAAATACAAATACATTATTCTGCAAAGCACAAATAGTGTTTTTTTAAATGAATATTTGTTTCAAACAAAGATTTTAAAAATGATTTGTTTTCGGGGAGAAAAAAAATACCAGCATGCAGGTTGGTTACATCGCTATCTCAGTCTCTCTCCTCTGCTCCACTGTTACGTCTATCAGCAGGTCTCAACGAGCGGAGTCAAACCACCTGCTACATGATGCAACATTTCCTAATTTGGACATCACTCCCGCAGTTAGGGGTGTTCCCCAGAGATAAAGCTGAGCTACTGACACATGCAAAGTGCTCCTAAGGGACTCTCCATGACCTGTTGCTCCCCTTCTCCTTTCCACAAAGTTAGTTTGTAAAAGATAATAAATGAAAAGTGCAAAGCAAGAATCACCTTTGAAGTTCCTAACTACATGTAACACGCTGTGCTGTCTCTGTGTTATGGGTGTATAAATCGGTAGAGGTCTGTCTGCAATGAGGCAATGAGTAAAGTTTTAGCTCAGTAGTCAGTGCAGCTGCCTATGATTTGGGAGAATCCAGTTCGAGACACTTTGATTTTCTAAAATTAAAAGCGTAATAAAAACAAAAACAGGATTTTTAATTCACTTTCCACTTGTATTTGAATACAAATGCAAATATTTTTGCTGCCTCAACAAATACAGATACAAATACAAATACTTGGCTCTCTGCACATCCCTATCCCAGACTATGCTATTTTAGGGTGAATCTCTTCTTGGAGTTCAAGTATCTTCCTAATTTTCATGCTAGCCAGAGAGCACTGACTATAAGACTGATTTATATCCAGGATACTGGGTGAATGGTTATTAAGAGTAGAGACTTGCTAGAATAAAAGACCAGCAGAACTCTGTGTCAGCACAAAGAGCTACTGGTATTAGTAAGAGGTCAAGTTGCTGCCAATTATTCCATATAGTCTTCACTGTTGTCAGTGTAAGAAAACTGCACAGTAGAGTGTTTGGCATGCTAATGCAACTGAATCTCCTCAATGTTGAGATACAGCGTCCTTTAAAAATCCAACTTCCAAACTAATTTAGGACTTCTGATTAGCTGTCACACAGTCTGCTGTCACACTTTAATTTTGCCAATTTAATTGCTTTTCTTTGGCAAGGTTACCTCATATGTTTGAATAAAAGATTGATTCTTTAAGCTGTTATTACAGCAATGACTTGGAAAAAAACATAATCCCTCTCTGAAGTTGCAGACACTTTGCCACAGTCTACTGTATCTCATAAACCCAGACAGTCAAACATGAGCAAATTAAATGCATCTATTGCAAATTTGTGCAATAAACGTCTCCAGACATCATGAGGTTTAAAGAAGTAATTTCTGCCTTTCTAGCCCTTATAGAGACTCTCCAGCCCACACAGTATTAAGTTGACAAGCAATTGAGTGTATAATACTTCCCCCTCTTATCCAAATAACACAATTTTATACTTCCAAATGTGTACGCCAAAGACCAATTTTGTCTGCAGTTCATACACAGAATACTTTTGGAGTGTGTCTGATTCGGACTGTTTGAAGCTTTGTGGGAAAAGCTAGGATCTTCAGAGAGTTTACAATGTATTGTTAAAAACTTTATAGAAAAACATGTGGAATGTAGTGTTTATTAATCTTTTACGCAGCTTATCTATAATTAATGAATTCTACATGAAATAATCATGATATTTAATAGATTTTTTTCCTTATTATTTTCAAGATCTTAGCTATGCAATTTCTGATGATTTGTCTCAGTGAAAAAATGCTTAAGGTTAGCTGCCTGACTACTTAACTAACATTAGTATCTGACCCTTCGTTCGTGGTCCTGAATGAAAACAGCTTAGTTTGGCTTTTGTTAAATGATGAAGCTAAATTGGCTGTATCTGCTAAATTTAGCTCAGCCTAGTTTGTCCGGCTAAGAAACTGCACTGAGATCTGCTGAAATATCTGGATATGCTAACCAAGGTCAACAGGGTGGTGCTAGTGCACATTTGCATGCAACTAACGGAAAGGCCTGGAGCTTCAGAGAAACTAGCAGCTCAACAATCCTCTCTAGTAAAATGTGAAAATCATGTATAGGAGCTTTTTTATTCTCTATAGCACATTCTTAACAAGAGTAGTCTAATCTGTTTTCAGAAAAAGACACATTTGCATCTTTAAAGACACCAACATCTGGCACATTTTCACATCTGAGCAATAGGATATATTCTGTGGTTCAAAGATTATGGTGAAAGTCAACAAAATCTAGAAATATATCCAAGCAGATGAAAATCATCTTTTGCTTCACTGATTAAAATCTATCAGCGTAATGTGTCAGCATGTTTATGTAGGCCTATCCCTTTACTTACTTAAGAATAAAATCTGCCTTTCTAAATATTATTGGAAAACATTTCTTTTTGCAAAATATTCATTTTTGTGTTCAAGCTAGAGAAACTCGAGGGCCTTGGGTATGTTTATATTCTCATGAGGGTAATAAATGGACAGAACAGCTCCAGTGCCCCTTTGACCTGCCAGTTACAGTGCATGCTTAATTGGACAAAATTATACTTCTGTTTGAGAGCTTGTTGGTACAGTATGTATTTGACATTACAAAATAACAACAGTAATTTGTTAGGAATTGGAGGTTAGTCAAGAAAGTATTGAAAATTTGTTCTTTTTTCATTTGAAATTGGAGGTCCTTACTGCTTCCGTCCCCTGTCATTCAGTCATTAAAGATTTGCAGTCAACACATATACATGTTGTCAGCTAGTAGTCCCATTTACTTTTCAAACTTAATGAGAAGCTAGTAAACACTTGAGGGTCCAGAGGCTAACGTTAATTATGATTGAGGCACTAAAAGCATAACATCTCCTCTGAGTATGCAATAGCCACACACTGAAAACAGACAAGTTCAATGAAAACTTTAATTATGATGAACCAGTGCCTGCTAGTCTTGGACAGAATAAAGCTGGCAAAGAGTTTTATTCAGTATGTCTCTATAAAAACAGAGAACTGAGGCTCTTCAATGCCACTCTGTGAGAGAACAAGTGCACTTTACAGAGTGGCTAGCCAGGTGTGCTGAGGTGGGAAGTATGCAGGATTTAGACTTATCTCTCAAGCTGTTTTTTATCATTCTTCACCTTACTATCTCTGTCACCTGTCATGTGTTCGACAGAGAGCAACACAATGAATGCCTTTGAGGAGAGACTGTCCGAAAGTGTGCGCTGTTATCCCCATTTATCACATTTTTCCCAAGGCTTTTCAACTCCTTTGAGATACTTTTGTACAAAGTACTTTGTTTGAAGCATACTGAACTCTTTGCTGTTTGGAGCAGATAAATGAAGCTTAGCGAAAGTCCAATCAGGAAGATTATCTTCATGCTTCCTCTATATATCCTGTTCCCACTTCCAATTCAATCAGCTGACAGAGGGCATATACTCTTTCAGTTAAACCAATCATCTTGTTGCTGTCTCGTTGCTGTCAAACACTCTGCTGCTGCTGTCAGCTGTCATTTCAGTGTCAGATCGATGCAACCCTCCTGCACCTCCAGTTTTCATCATATCCAGCACCCACGGGTCCTTCCGCTGAGCTCATCACATTTCTACTCACTATCCAAATCTTCAGCCTTTGCTCTCACCTCTTCACCACCGCTACCAGTGTCGAGACTCCATCGGGGGAATATTCCTGCACAGCGCATGACATGACTACCCTCTTAAATTGATAATTGACAACTGTGCACACGGTGTCAAATAAATTTAACTCAGTTACTCTGTGAGACTCTCTTTTAATTGAGTCTCTCCTGACTGAACTGACTTCAGCTGTTGTGTCTGAATCATACTGCACCACGAGATGGACAGCGGGGAAGGGCATTATGCTGTGGGAGTTCTTTGATAAGTTTCTGTGGAAATCGCTGTCAAGACTTTTTTTTTTTGTAAATGACAAGAACCCAAGCTATATCTCACTCCTCTGTGCAGAAGCAAACAAGAAACTTTTCACCGCCAACTTTTAAGTCTAGACAGGGTTATTCAAGAGCATGGCTGGAGCACTTCGAGGTTTGTATTGTTATGATAAAATAATAGAGTGCAAGAGGAAAAAGAAAAAATGAAACAAAATTCCCTGTAGTTAATTTAAATATTAGCATGCTGCATTGCTGGAGTGTGCATTATTGTAATTTTTAATGAAATGTAGACTTTACATCATCTTTCAACACCATGCAGCATCGTTGGTTTTCTCATTGCAATTGCATAAGCTGGTTTATATAGTTAATATAGGATAAGGTTAAACATGTTTTGAATACCATGGCGCAAATGCATTTTTTTTCAAATATACATATAATTGATATTGTACTGTATATACATGAACAATATATGTCCATGCATGGATCTCTGTAGGAACCACACACAAAGAAAGCAGGTGTAAGGCAGCCAGAAAGTTGTCTGGAGAGTTGTAAATAGAAACTCATGAAATATGGATGGTCTGGATTGTAGATGAGGAACAAGCAACACCAGGTGCCATTAATTTGTTCTGACGAAACTATCAATAGTAATAACAGCAGCTGCATAAACTACTCCCCTCAGCTGCCTGCAGTATCCCTGTGATCTCAGAGAAGAGATTAATCTGTTTTAAGAAAAAAAAGTAGGACAGGAAACATGATTTTTGATTTTTGTCCCTTAAAAAAAAAAAGAGAAAGTGTATTCAGGGTACATACTGCAAGAAAAGAAAAGACATGCATTTTTTTTTCCTAGTGTAAATGTATTTTGGACAAGTTATATGTACGGTAGATATAATGTGGATATGGGACACAGGAGACAGTGGGGTGAAATAAGAATTTGTAAAGTGAAGTGATGACATAAATATCTCCATATAACAACTTTTATATTTCAGGATGTGGTGTACAAGCATCAGATTTTATCAAAAATAAATTATTTTGGAAATAGGACTTGTCAAAAAAGTGCTTTATTAGTGCAACCTGCCTCGGAGAAGTTGGCAGATTGTTTTTTTTAACCATTTTCTTTTAATATTTGAACCACTTTCTAACAGTGTTTTGTCCATATTGTAAATTTAATTGATTGCCACTTCATCCTCACAATCATCTGTTTAATAAATCCTGTTTTTTTCTGTCCAATAACATCTGCTGACATTTCAGACCAAGCCATTCCACTTCCCATCAGTTGTCTTCATTGTGTTCCCACCTTTGCCAATCACCTGATCCTCCACCTGCCTACACACCTGCCCCTCATTACCCCACTATCACCAGAGTGTGAAATCCTCCCTTGTAGTCAGTCATTTGCCAGGTTTTCTATTGTGACTCTAACAGTAATGTTCCACCTCTTTGTTTTGTGCATCTGCCTCTCTGCGCAATTGATCTTGACCTCTTTTTTTTTTGTCTGGCCGCTTGCCTGCCTAATCCTGTTTGGTATTGTTTGACTCTGTTGACCTACCTGTTGCCAAACTGTGTTCTGCCTACTGACAAATTACACTCTGTTTTTACTTACCTACTTGTTGAGTCTGTTTGTGGGTTACAGTCCATTTTATCTCAAAAACTCAGTTTTGGCTTTGCAAAATTGATTTGGCTTTACTGAAGACAAACATGTTTTGATACATGACAAAGATTACAATGGATGATAAGTACAATGCAAATAGTGAGCCAATAATTGATTATGATAACAAATTGTGTGTGTTATTTCTAAGTCCTGACATTTATGTTGTTTTCCTTATTTCTTTTTTTCTTAGATTTTAAGTATTCTTCTCTTTCGCAGAAGAAGACAAAATGGTGGCACTTGCGCAAAGTGAGATCCTTTGTGCAATTAAAAATGAATTCAACACAGACTTGTTATGTGGGGGAGGGTTTCAATAGTCAAAGCATCTCAAACCAAACAATAACAATAAGATAAATTTAGTATAATTAGGCTATTATTCCCTGTACTTATTGATGCATCCAATGAGCCACAGTTTTATAACCTTGCAGTTTTGCATAGTTTTAAAATAGCATGTGCAATCAAAAGATAATTGTGAGCCTCTGGTGTTAATAAATCACCATCAATTTCCATATTTACCCCCCTCAACTTTATGTCCCAGCCTTGAAACATACATATATGCATACACATTATTACAGCATGGATGTGATACACAAGAAGGCAATGGAAAAAAAAAAAAAAAAAAAAAGGCCTTTTTTTTTTTTTTTTTTCTTTTTAGAAACTCAGTTCTGGATAGAAATTGTGCATGTGTTATGATCAGTAAAAGTGGACCCAAACGCAGACACAGACAATGGAATTAAGTAAAAAAGGGGGTTTATTGTAGGAATAAAGGGGAATAAGGACAGCAGACAAGGCAGCAGGTAGAGAGGTGATGGCAGATGGCAGAGTTGAGGGAGTGAGTGTGGCTGGCTGAGGATTAGCTTGGGGTTTAGTAAGCAAATAGGCGAGGCAGAGTACAGGTAATGCAAACAACATAAGGAATAACTCTGAATATGTTATTGCAGAGCAGCTAAGAGCGAGAAACTACCACTGTAGTCGAAACAACAATCTGGCGATGAGTGGATGGAGGACCAGAGTAGATATACTGTTGAGTTGTTGAATGAACAGCAATCAGGAGAGAGCCGGAGAGTGCCAAGGAAGGAAGCAATGCCCACACCACACACACACACGGGAAAACAGGAGACACAGGGGAAAAGGGAAACACATGGCTACATCCCAAGCCATTCTGAGGGCCATCTCAAGTCTCTTATTTCTGCTCCGAGGAGCAAGGATCAAGGAGCGAGGAGGGATCTCTGAGGAGCCATAAGCAAGGATAGACGAGAGCAGCCTTCACGAAGTCTTTTATTCCCTAGTGGATATCAGCTACTGACTGGACGCTGCAGCTTATCAGACTGATCTGATACTTCACAACATCACCGCAGTTTCATACCGAAGTGGAGACAGATTACAGATTAAACTCAAGCGTATCACTCCCAAGTTTTAATATTTTGTTTTCTGATTCACCATCTAATTAAAAATCTGTGTTAATTGTCAATCTGATCAACAAAAGTACCATAAACTTTCTTCATTTATCAGAAAGATTTTTCCTTTCATGATCTGTTTTTTCCCCTATTAACTGTTGTGGATAAAATTACAGTCAGGGAGAGTCTGTCAGCAAGAAACACAGTTTTAACATTTATATTTTACATAATTTGTCATCATACCCATTCAGTCACAAGTGAGGCTGAAAATTCCAGTTTAATATGAGTCACATAATTTCAATTTTCCCTGAAACATTCAGCCAAATAAATAATTTCCAGTGTTCAAAAGACACTAATCATATTCTGGGTTATTAAATAATGAATTCACAATCAAAATATCAATAAATACAGACTCAAATATTAATAAATAATATGAACGCATTCTGCCAGTAGAAATGGTTCCTGTGGCTGAGCAGGACACAGTGCACAGTATAAATACAGAATGCAGGTTTTTTATTTATGTGCAGGTGTTTGTTGAACAGGTAATAGGCTACAGAGAGAAAACGCTGCTGCTCTGGCAGTGATAACTGTGCACCTTTATTAGTATTAGCACAGTGCACATGTGTGCAGACACAAACTCCATCGAAAGTAGCTACAGCTGTTAAAGCTGACTGATAGCTGATCCAGTGAGCAGCTGCCGTCGTCATCAGAAAGACATCACGTCACATGACACATCAGAGGAAACAATGTCTCATTTCTCTAAAAAACATATTTCCTCGTTTCTGAGGGACTAAGACATAAGGAAAAGACGCAAGTGAAGGAAACATGGATATGTACCCATGGAAACACAAAGGAAGTAACTGGAGGCATGGTCAGGGCCGTGACAGCATGGTTCTTATCCTACACTTTCAGTTGAAACAAGACACATAGATGAATATAGCCAGAATTACACACAAGGAGTTGTTGCACAATAAGGTTCATAAACACTCAGTATATCTGCTGTTGACACACACATTAACAGGAAGCAGCTTATTTTTCACACCTGCAAATTAACATAGAAAGCATAACATCATTCTTCGGCTGATCTCATTAACACCCTCACAGGCACGTACTTCCCAGAATTCACTCTGAGGAAACAGAGTATCGCTTGCACAAGGGTTCGTCAAGGTTATGAAGCCATCTTGAGCATGTACTATATCTCTGATCAGTTACTGTACTGGCTTTGTATAAATTTTGTAACAGCCCTGTCTTGTCTCAGCAGTTGCACACACTCCACTACAATCCATCTTCATGCTTCTGTCACACCGACAAGACTGCCTGTGCCTCGTTTTGCATTATAATTTATCTTTCACCCTCTCTGCTATTCACAAATCTATACAACTCTTTTCGAGACCCATGGATATCACTGACACTGTATTTAATAAAAGTCAATTCCAATATCAAGAAGAAAACACTAAAAGCAGAGTAATACTCGCTAGAGTCTAATAAACTGAATATTAAAATAAAATGGCAATCTTCAATCTACCTGCAATCTTGATGTCATGGTTTACAATATGGACTTGACAGCCTAAGTCACTATAAATTCCCCATCTGTTTCCAGTATAAGGCTTAGTGGGGTGTTCCACAAAGCTACAGTACCCTAGCAAATTGGCAGAAGCTGACAGTTCACTTCTCCACTTTCCCTCATTGTTCCCCTCAAATCCCGGTTTGGATTTGAAAATGTGTGCTTGTGTGTGTGGCATGGCCACGCTCAGCAGGCACTAGATGGTGAGAAAGATGACATCGCGGGTGGAAATCAAAACCAATTACAGGTTTGGAGCATTGGTTTAAGGGGTTTTACCGATGGCAGGAGCAAGTAGGGGAAAAAGATGGCAGAAAAGGAGGCTGGATTGAGGGAGCGAGAGAGGATGTAGATGGCAGAGGAAGGAGTGAGCTCCTAGAAGCGCCTGTGAAAATCAGTGGCCCCCTGGGAGACCAGCTGAGCTCAATTACCAGGAGAATACAGTTGCAAAGGGAAGCTGAAAGGATACAGCATCGATCTGTCACACATTGACAGCAGGGGAGAGAGCACAGGCAGAGAGGGTGGGGTGGGCGGCAGACGAGAAACAGAGTGAGAAAAAGAGATGAAACTGGAAGAGGGAGCAAGCTAGAATAAATAGTGAGGTAAAGAAAGGTAGGCATGAGTGAGAAAAACAAATTCTGCTGTTAAAGGTGGATTATACCACCTTTTGTATGTGTGTGTAGTACAGTACAGTTTGTCTTTGCCAACATTTCTCTGTAAAGTGAATCATCATCATTATGGATAAGTATGTACAGTCTAGAGTAACAACTAAAAAGCAGGTTTCTTATGCTCCATTTCAAACAAGACCTGGGATAGCACTCAGGGAGAACACATCGGAGGATTACATTGTGTCGATACGGTTTATCTGAAGAAGGTACCAGCTGCAATCTCCTGATTTTGATTTGATCTCTTTGTCTTTTCTTTTACTCACATAACGTGTGTTATGGGAGTAGCAGGAGGTGGACCCAAATGCAGAACACAGCAGGTACTCGAGAATAACTCTTTACTCCAAAAAAAAAAAATACAGCTTGCGAAGCAGAACAAAACTGAACAAGACTGAGCAGGCAGAACAAAGGATCCAACAATGATTGAACTGAAAAACCAGGGCTTAAAAACTAACTGAACTAACGACGAGATGAGGTGCAGGTGGAGAGATGGGCGGAGAAGCTCAGGAGAGGGGAGTGAGGTGACGAAACAGGAGAACAGACAGAGAGCCGGCGCACACAGGGAGCAGGGCAAGGGCTTACGAGACTGATACGGGGCAGGGCTAACGAGGTTAGATGCAGGGCAGGTGTAGAGGGATAAACGAGCTGAAGAGGAGTGCAGGAACACGGAAGGGAAACATAGAGCAAACAGAAAACAAAAACCCAGAAAACACAATCCTCTTAAGACTGAGTAAGCTGTGTGAGAACAGACTGAAATAAAAACAAAGTCAGACTAATAAAGGCAACTTAATATCATGCCAGATAGTCTTTTAGAGAAACGGCTCGAATCAGCCTTCTACAACACAGTCTTAACATAACAGGGAGAAAAGGCTGAGGTCTCTGGTGGAACAGGGGAGAAAAGCAACCAAGGGACACAGAGCCATACTGTGACAGAAAACTTAACAGGCTCAATAACCATAAAGAAGAACTGGAATAAAACAAACACACTGAGTGAACACAGGAACCCAGAGGAACAAAAACACAAAGAGTCTAAAATCCATGAGTCCATGACAACATGTTTGGGTGCCCGGGTGCAAACTTTTAGGCTCAACTCAAGCAGTTCTTCAAACCATCAGTTAAACAGTTATTAAAACCAATTTACAAACTTCTGATTCCTACATTCTTACTTTTCATTGATAGCTGAGTTTGTAATTGACACTTGGAAATTGTAATATCAATAGTTTAATTGTTATTCTAACATTTTTCAAGGTTTTCTTTTTATGTGTTTCAAAACTAAAGGTAATTATCATTACTCCTGTCTATTAAAAGTAATACAGAATTTCAATTGATGCCAACAAAACTGTCCTACAGCACAGCAATAACACACTTCAAAGCAAAAAGCTTGTGGTTTTTTTTCCCTTTGAGCATCTTATGTAAATTATTTATTAAAGCATAACACTGCTAATTATGAAATGTACAGCCTATTTTCCTATTTATCATGCCAATTAATCTTACCATCTCACATGCTCCCACACTGCTCTGTGGGCTTGCATCTCTCCACAATCCTGCAGTACTAAATGGGTGAGTGACAGAAAAACATAAATGTAAATCATCTTTCTCATGAACTTGTAACATCGTTCAAGCAACTACTGTGCTTGAACGATGGTGAGAACGGCCACTAACAAACCTACGCACCTTACATTTTGTCAAAGGCTACATGTCACCGCCCCCAATATGAAGGACCTCCCTAAAGACTTTGGATTGATTCTGCAGGATGTAATTCTCTAATTGTTTCCACCTAGTTTTAACAACTATTTTAACAGTCTCTATGAGCAAAGTGTTTAGAGACTGACCTGTGAGTCTACTTTGGAGCTGCTTCTGCAGAGTCCTCAGACTTGCTGATGTGGCTGTGGAAGCAAGGATGCAGCACTGTAGAGTTCCTGGACTTACCCACCCTTGAAGGATTATTAGAGCATTCTTAATTATTGAATCGGACATTTGAGTAGAATTTGCCATATTCAAAGTAAAGTGGGGTAACCTTTTAAGATAAAACAGTGGGATGCTGGGGGGAAACACAACACATGACATTTACACAATAGTCCTCTCTTTGTAACATTTTACTTCTTACCCTTATTATACATCATTTATGACCCTTTCTGTTGCTGAATTACTGTGGCTTTAAGGTAGAAAACCTGCATAACTCACTGTGTGTGTGTGTGTGTGTGTGTGTGTGTGTGTGTGTGTGTGGGTTTACTCACCGTGCAAATAAACACATCCTAATAAAACTGGCTCTTGAAAAAAATATCTGCTGTTGAAATAGTTTGGTGAGATGGAGCTGTACAGTATGTGTACATGTATATATTTGTATAAATAAAAAGATAAATGTACTGTAAAAGCTATATGCAACCTCTATAACTGAATAGTGTGTTGATAATATTTTTAAACACGAGAGGAGGAGAAAATAGAGATCAATGTAATGTAAGTGCAGGCAAAAATATGAAACAGAGATTTTTTTATGAATTATGTAAAAGTCAAGCTAGATCTGAGCCAATCCATTAAAATACAAAAAGGATGGAGCGGCAAGGCATGAGGACACCGCAGGCAACAGATCTGAAAACACAAATGCAGGTAAGGATTGCAAGAAACATTGGAATAAACATCAACTACATGCAAGCCTGTTAGTCATGACTACTGTGCACCACTTGAATCCATGCAGCACTGAGTAGAAACAAGACCCAGTAATAGACTGATTATGCAACATCAGAGTCTTAGCTTGGATCACAGGAGTTACGATGATTACATCACTTTGGTTTAAAATCTATTTTGCTTAACTGAGCTGTGCTAAACAGGAATTCTGTCTTTACTCATCAATACTTTCATTCCAGAGAGTTTTAAAACAAATCTTAATAATCCCTGAAAAGTGTTTTTGAATTCTCTATCATGGGTCAAAATAAACAAAATCTTCCTGTATGGCGAACAAATCAGTTTCCTCTATGCAGATTTGATGAAAATATCCTGAATGTCTCTGTTCAGCCTATGCTGGACTCTTGCTAATGAATCAGAATGTCATGAGTTTACTTCAAGCCCCGAGCGAGAAAACGGCTGCTCGCCAAGACTGATCTACAGCTGCCTGATTCACTGCTGCTTTGCTTCTCCACAATGGCCTCCAAGATGTTGGATGCATGTGACTTGCATCCTGCATTCACCTAAGCGTGAATAATCTTTTTAAAGAAAGCCTTATTTTTTTTTGTCTGAATTGACTCCTGCTAATGGAGACAGTGTCAAGGACATGTGAATGTTACGTGTTGACAATAACAAGAACCCAAAGACATCTCCCAACGTGCTCAGCTGTCTTTTCTGTTCTTGAGCATTAGAGAGGCCATAGAAATTACACAATGTGCAAAAGAAATTAATTTTTGCTATTTTAAAATGAATAGAGGCATTGTAGCTGCAGGTGTTGGCTCAGGCTCATTTTCAGATGCAATTATTAGATTGGATCAGGAGGGTACGTGAGTAATCAGTTGTGGATAATCAGTTTTCATAGGGTTATGATAGCACCCACTGTCTCAGCGGGCTAAAGCAGCAGACATCCAAATGACTGGTGTGTTTGAGGAGGAGACAGTCACACTTGATTGGTGACTGATCCCCTGCAGCACATTTTTCTGGCTCTAATGGAGTTGTCTTTTATGCAGGAAATTGTGAAAATCATGTTTTTCAAGGCTTTTAAAGTTATAGAAATTCAGTCGAAGGATCAGTACTATATGATACAATATTCAAAACAGAGAACTGCTCTGAACCTAAACAACCAAGGTTAATGCTCAGAGTGCTGTGATGGTCAGGTCGTTTTTGGAGCACAGTTGTTGGGTCACTGTTGGCTCCAGGAAATAAAAACCTCACTTGCTGCTAATATTGCTGTTCACTTAGTATTACATAAGCCCCTACTCCACCTGAGCAGCTGCCTGTAGGTTCTGACTCTAAATCCCTCTAGAGGGGAAGGTATCAACGTCACTCCTCAATCTCTGCTGTGCTAAGCTCGGTGTTGTGGACAGTGTCAGGTACAGAAGGTATGCCGAATGCAAGTACTTTCAAAATATGTATTTTAGAAGAATCATGTCCACTACCCAAACATGATTATCTACAAAATACACAAAGCACTGGACTTCAACACTAGTCTCCTTATACTTATGAATACCATGAATTCTCTTACATGACCGATGACCACAATCTTTACCCACATTAACCAAGTACTTTTAGTTGCCTGAACTTAACCAGAACATAACCATATAGGTTGCAGATCAGATGCCCCATTTATTTACCACTTCCAGTGTGGTGCAGCTACTGGATATCAAAAAAGATAACTATAAATCCTCATCCATATCACCTATGTGATAATGTTAGTATATGGATAGTTGTTGGCTAGCTAGCAAACCTGCCCTTGTTTTAAACTTTAAACATCTAAAGTGCACAAGATATTTTCAGACTGGCATTTTTTTTTTTTTTTGGCCATCATTGGCAGTGCTCTACATAGGCACCAGTTTGATCAGGTAACACTAATTCTCAACAACTATGTGATTATTTTAAGTTTGACATCTTAGTGTTACCTCTGATTCTACCCTGTTTTGATCAGATCACATCAAAGAAATCACCAAGACATCCGTGTTCCACTTACCAAACATACTGTAGCTAAAATCTGGTCTTTTCTGTCCTTGGCTGACACAAATCAATGCCTTTGTTGTAACATTTTGTTTTCAGACCTGCCACATGCCAGGGCTAAAATTCTTCAAGTGGTTCAGGATGCTGCAGCTAGAATTTTAACTAAAACTAGAAGAAAGAAAAAAAAAACTTTGATCATATTACACCAATTTTCCCTTCTTAGCTCACTATCCACATTAGCTCAGACTTTAAGGTGCTTCTGATGACATACATGTCATCTCCTTCATATCTGTCTGATCTCCTTCGACTAATATTCCATCCTGTGTTCTCCACTGTCAGAATACAAAGTTCCTGTCTGTTCTCAGAGTTAAAAAGAGGTCAGCAGGCCCCCCTTTCTCTGGAATAATCTCCCTGACAGTCAGACAGTCTATTCAGTCCTTTAAATCTAAGCTTATAACTCCTCTTTTCTCTTTAACTATCAATTACTTGTTTATTATTTGATAACTTCAGGCCCTTGCACCTGTTACCATTATCCATCTGGTGGGCTGGTCTCAGTCCAAGCCTGTCCCAACAACAAAAAATACTGTTAACTTCCTGATAACAACTGCATCTCTCTAACCCTCTATTTCTTGTCCCACAAGCACATGGATAACCAAACTATGACTCTCTCTTTCTCTCGTCTTCTCCCTTTTCCATTGTAGATTTTTGTATAAAGGAGAGCCAAAAAGCAGTTGTATTTGGTTAAAGGGGATGCATCATGCACATTTACAGGTCTATATTTTAATTCTGGGGCTCTACTGGAATATCTTTACATGATTTACAGTTCTAATAACTCTATTTACCTTATACAGGCTCTTTATGCAGCCCCTCAGTTCAGCCTCTGTCTGAAACAGGCTCTTTTAGCTCCTGTCTATCAAAGGCCCCCCTCCTGATGAGTCTACTCTGTTTTGATTGGTTAGCCATAAGCTGTTAAATAAACAGTTCTAATCACTTCTTTCTCTCGTTCTTTACTCAAAATGGAAACTTCTCAAATACATCCTTACATGTTCGAGCCCGAATCCGATCTGAAATATGCAAGTGGACAACATGAACAACCCGTTGACCAACCTTAGCAACAAAGAACGCTACGGAAGGAACGGCCATTTGCAGGCATGCACAAACAATCTAATGTCATCATTAGAAGCATTTGGAGCAGGCTGAAGCCCTGGCTTTTGACTTTCAGGGAGCATTTTTACATATGTTCACCTCAAGGTTTGAACTTTTGAGCATTTTAAACATTAACATTATTTTAACAGTATGAAAATAACTAAATCACAAAAAGCATATGTCCCTTTTAGTCCCCTTGTATGTGCAGTACTGTGCAAAAGTTTTAGGCACTAAAAGTAAAATGAGGATGCTTTCAAAAACAATGCCATGAATGGTTTTTATTTGTCTATTAACTTCATGCAAAGTTCAGTAAACAGAAGAAACCTAAATTAAATCAATATTTGGTGTGAGCACACTTTGCTTTTAAAACAGCACCAGTTCTCCTCGGAACACTTTAACACAGTTTTTCATGGTAACTTGCAGGTAGGTTGTTGTAACCATCTTGGAGGGAGAGATGTTCTTCTGTGGATTTATTATTTAGGCCATCTCAGGTGCTTTTTCATGTAATCCCAAATTGACTCCATGATGTTGAGATCTGTGGGGGCCCTACCATACCATCTGTTGCAGGACTCATCACTCTTCTTGTTGCTGAAAATAGCTCTTTATGACTCTAGTTGTATGCTTGGGGTCATTGTTATGTCATGAATAAATTCGGGACCGATCAGACACCTCCCTGATGGTATTGCATTACGGATAAAAATCTAAACATCTAAAGTGCCTAAAACTTTTCCACAGTACTGTATGTCTCTTGCCAGTTTTCTATTTCCTGTAAAATATAATACAGCAGCCTACAAAATATACCCATTTTGTGAAGCTTATGATCAGTATGACTCAGACTTCATCAGAGAGGTGTCTCTTGTTCATTTTACGAGCCTCATTACAAACCTTATTACTCTCATACATATACAATCTTCTTCTCTGAGTACTCAGAGCTAATTCTTTCTCTTTTTACTTTTATCAGTAAAAATACAAAAGAAGCCCGTCAAAATTGCCTTTTTGATTTGAGAAGAGAAGTACCATCCACACAGGGTAAGATGCTCCCAGGTGTGTAAACGTATTGACTCTTGTGGCTTCTGCAGCTCTCTGCTCTTCATCAGAAACTGCTTGGTATCTCGCAATGAGTCATGAAGATTAACTGGCCTCTCACGGACATTGATTCACACTGGTATTCATTTGCCTTCCGTGTGGTGATGATGAGCCGCGAGCTTGAAATATTGTGTGGATATTCATTTACTGATATGCCTTGAGGGAAACTTTGAATGTGTGGACTTCACTTTTGTTGTGGGCTCTGTATTCAGTCCAGCACTTTGTTAGGATCGGGATGTGCTTGTTTTTATTCTGCTGACTTATCAGAGTTTGACAATGACCCTGACTGGCTATGAAAACAGGCAGGTCAGATTCAAAGATACTGAGATTTTCTACGTACAATTTATTTCAGTGTCACAAGGTTGACATCCCTCTCACTCCACCATTTTTCTGGAGAACATCCAGCGTGCTTGTTATTTTTCATACCTCTGCTGAAGCAACTGCGGCACTTCAAGCAAAGATGTGTATATTTTTATGTTAATTTTCTAAGGTGCATGTATATTTCATAACCAAATGTTTCAATATTAACAAAAATAGTCAAAAAGATTATTTAAAAATGTCCCCTACTGACAGCAGCAGCTGGGCACTAATTAAGAGGACAAATAGGGCTTTTAACTTCATTGCTCATTAAAGGGCTAATCTATGCTTATTAAAATTACATTTTAGTTGTAGAACATATTTGTGCATATTTGTAATTTATGCACATCCACACACAGCCACACACTAGAAAATATATCTTTCCACAACTACACTACTCAATATCTCATCTAGATACAGATATTACAGGGAATTTGGCCTTCAACTTTCAAATCTGACATCATGACACGCCCATCTCCAAGCACAGACATCTTCAATAGTTCTGATCATCTTGAAGTTTAATATAGCAAAAGCATAAGTGCCAGTGACAATCCAGTCTGGCTTTCATTATCGTGTCCCCAGGACAGAAATGATTATGCGTGGAAGTAATATGACATCCTCAAAAAGGCTGTAAGACTTTGAGGAACAGCATGTGTTCATGCATGAATGGAACAGATGAAATGTAAAATACTACAATAGAATCCAAGCTTTTGTTGACGATGAAGCCAGCAATAAATGGGAAGAAGTACAGTACATTTATCACAATACTTAAATATCCTGAATACTGCAGGAAAATTATTTTGATTGCAACAGAGGAAGTCTGCCTGTGCAGTGCACAAAGTGTGATCTTATGAGTGCATGAGCCAGCACTTATGCTTATAATGAGTGTGCATATTTTCATGTGTGCAATGCTTAGTCATAAAGTGTGTCTGTGTGTGTCACATCTCTGTGGGCCCCCGGAGACATCAGGTGATGTTTCGGGTGTGTGGAGCGCTAGATGATACAGCTGCTAGCTACGTGTCTTGTCCCCGGATAGACTCCTGAATAATTTAATGTACCAATCACTCAAACCCAGAATACTTCATCAACAATTCATCTAATGTCTGAAGAACTGCCCAGCTGCATTGTTCTCTCCCTATTCAAAAACAGAAACATGCTGGGTTCAGAAAAATGCAAGGGATTGTATGTTGCTGAATATCATACGTGGATTTATTCCAGAAAAAATATCTCCAACCTCAATCTTAAACACACAATTTTGACTTAAGATTTTTGATTGATTAATCCAACATTTACATATCCTCATTCTTACTTGGACTGATCAAAAAAGTCAAAATATATAGTCTTTTTAATTCTTTTGTGATTTTCCTACAGTTGACACTAACTTTACTTATCAAAAGACATCTGTTCAAAGTCACAATACAGCTATAAATAATTTAGTATTTATGACTTCTACGCTCTGCTGACACACTGCTCAGACTATGCCTCCTGTGAAGACAATATGTAATGTCACATCCATGTATCTCCCCACACCTCTTTGGTCAGTGTTACCAAGCACGATTACTAATCAGCTAATTCATTGCAGCCCCCCTACACACTTCTTTTGTAGTGCACACATGATTTGTCTGGTTCTATTGGACATACAGGCAGGTTCCAAAGGGTTAAATTTGATCCTCTTCACTACAACCTTCCTTTAATATATCTGCACAAATTTGCACATGAATTATGTTTTATTAATGTACCTGCATTAAAATCACCCTCACCGTTTGCATGAACTGTGATTGAACCAGTGTACAATCAGCCACATAGCATATCATATCTCCTCCTGTTGATTGTGCATCCATACACATACAGTAAGGTAAAGTGCACCTCATTGACTATGTTTACATGCACACTAATATTCCAATATTATGATGACAATATTCAGAATTTTGATATGGGTCATGTTAACAGCATATTCCATTTGGATATTCTGAATCAGGCCTTATTCTGAATGTAGCATTTTCTGATTAAGAAGTGGGAAATGTTGATATTATTCAGGTTTTAGGAGCATTCTTTGGACATGAATACAGCGCATTCAGAATATGCATCTCAATTGGGGTATTTATCACAATTTGAGACATACAGACTCTTGCTTGTTTACCGTAAGCTCTGTGTGTTGCAAACAAACCAACTAACCAACAATTTGCGAGGCTGGGATAGAGATGTATGACGGGCTGGTTGTGTAACGCACCCCTGCACAGGCAAAATGACATATGATGGAGCAGGAAAGCAGACAGAGGAGAGGAATGAGAGGAGAGTGGAGAGCTGTTCAGTGTGGGCTGGAAAAACAGAGCGCGCCTTCTTCACGACGGGGACGGAGGAGACTGGTTATTATCCTGACATGCAGCTATGGACTGACGGTGACGACTTGGTGTGATGCACCAAAAACACTCAGTAGTGTGTAAACATTATGGGACAGCCTAGGTACTGGATGTGCCTGTAACTATAAATTTATAATATCATTCATATTAATATCACTTATAAATATCAGGCAGCAGCTCACTAATGTTTTTCACCTCACTGGTTTACTTCACTGCCTACGGAGATCTTGTGATTCCCGTTCCCACTGGAGCAGAGGGAAACCCTGAAAACCCACTGCATGTAAATGGGAATATTAGTGGAATATTCATTTTCATTAGCCATGTAAACAGCTTAGTAGGAGTATTGTCTTTTTTGGAATAAGGGCAAAATCCGGAATATTTAGTGGAAGCAAGGTGCACCTCAGATGACAAGCAAAATGTGCTTCCAGGCCAGACATCTGTAAATATGGATTACTTTCACACGATTATGAGTATCACTTGAAAGTCAGTAGACAGCTTTTCAGACACATTTTTAGTCAACTGATACAGTGAGGCTGACAGACAACTATCTATATACTGTGTCTCACAGCCTTTTACTATAGGTCACTGAACAGCTCCACACTGGTAATGAGTTAATACAGTGTAAACAATTGCCTGTGGAAGAAGGGTTGGGTGAAAAAATGGATTCACATAAGAATCTTGATTCATATTTCCTATCATTCTGAATCGATTCAAAAATGTCAAAAATCAGTTTTATAAATGTTGATAACGTGTTGTTGATGGAATAAAAAAGGCAGAACTCAACTGTGAGGGCACTGTAGCACCCAAACAGTCTACAACATGTACATACTAGAGTTATCTTGCAGTTCATCTTCAAAAAAGGCAGCGGTTGCAAGCATTTATTGATTTAATGACCAAATAATTACCTTTGCGAGATGAACATGCAGCATATTGTGAACTTTCTACGCCGTCACTCAGAGACTAACGTTAGCAGAGCAGAGCAGCAAAGTCCAAGACCGGCTGACCAACACACACTGCAGCAACGTAAACAACTTAAACCAACTCTGAGGTGAAGAAAATAACTTGGTGCTCAGTCTGTTTCACATCAAAAGCCCCACGCCCACTCCATGTCTTGCAAAACAATGGCTTTCCTCGGAGCTAACGGTGCAGCAGAGAAGCTGCTCTCCACTGCTGGAGACATGACATTAATAACAACACAGCAGAGCACTCTGCCTCCCCCTCATCTTGCTATTCGCATACAGGCAGAAGACTGTAAGATTCTTTCAAATTAATTAATCCGTTAATTAATGCAGTTCATTTTTTAAAATAAAAAGGCTGTGGACCATTAATCTTAATTGCTAGTCATATTTCATATTGTATTTCAGTGAACTAAGGACACCGCTGAATGGTTTGACACAGTACACTGGAGCAAGAGACTGAAAATAGTGCCCCCTTTTCTGTTCATTCACTCCATTCATTCGGACACCCAAGAATCAGAATCAAATTGTGGTATTCCCAAAGATCCACACCCCTATGTGGAAGTGTGGTTTTTAGCCACATCAGTGGTTCTATGAAGGGAAATGTTGGTCTGTCAGTCCACCACTTTGGTCCATACTGAAATATCTCAACAGCTGCTGGATGGATTGCCACGATATTTTGTACAGACTTTTTTGTAATCCCCCGAATTTTCCTCCAGCACCATGAGGTTCACATTTCTGGTTTTAAATGAAATGTCTCAGAAACTATTGGATGGATTGCCATAAAACGTGGATGAACTGTATGATCCCTTAGGTGTTTCTAGCACTATAATCAAGCAAAAATACTTTGGTTTATGATCAAATACCTGTGTGCTTTAGTTCAGTGCTAACTAGCAGATGTTTGCATACTAACGATGCTTAACATTGTATCCATTATACTTTCCATCAGCACGTTGGCATTGACATTGTGATTATGTTAGCATGCTGATGTTTGCATTTAGCTCAAGGTCCACTGTGCCTATACAGCCTCACAATGCCGCTAGCATGGCTGTAGACTCTTAGTCTTGTTTTCCTATCAACCCATGATTTCTCTCGAGATTTTGAACTGAAGCTCTTCTCCATAAATGTTTGTCAGTCTTATAGTTAATGATTTTTTTAAAATTTATAATGCAAAAATTAAGATGCAGCTGATGACCCTATTTTCAATTATGAATGGGGGGACTAACACAATGAAGAAAAAGGTTAAATTTACAAATTTACACTATTATATAGCTTTGAAGTTAGTAAAAAAGGGCCATGGATCATTAATGTGATGATTTATCAAAGCCATTCTGTAATGACTCCAAAGAGAACATTTTTTAAAGATATTTCAAAATCATTTAAAATGAACGATGTTGATATGTCATGTTTTTCTTCATTTATCTCCCTTTCCTATTGCTGAACTGTACTACAGTTAGAGACACATAACACATACTGTATATTCCACAGTAGTAAGAGATAAGATCTGTATCAGTTATTGTTTAGGTTTAGGTTTTCCAAAGTCAAAAGCAGGTGCAATGAAAAAGCCATTTTCATCTTTGTATGTGATAACACAAGCCCTCTAGCCTCTCTACTCCTTGTTACCTTTTTATCCTCCTTACCGTAGTTCCTTCTGGTCCAATTTCACATGGCAGTAATTACAAAAACAGAATGCTTTTGGAGGCTTTAAGCTTCTGGACAGTGACAGATAAGAGAGAGTTCTGGGCTGCATAATGGTCAGGATTAACCTCCCTTACACCCTAACTTTCCCTTAAATAAAGCAAGGCAGCTGACAGGAATATAATGACTTCCATTGAACAGAAGATCACAAAAATCACTCAGTATGGATATTAAATCACACAAATAGTCTTTTTTCAAACCTAAATGACCCAAAGTCAGATTTCATTTACTCTGCTTGGTAAATAAAATGCAGTTTATGAACAGTCCTACAGTCCACAAGAGAGAAGCCAACATAGCCTAGGGAGATTATTATTGAGTCTCACCAGGTGCAAAATAGTAGTTTCTCATTCTTTACTCAAAATGGCTACTTCTAAAATATGTTCAAGCCTGAATCTGATCTGAAATATGCGAGTGGACAAAGCAAACAACCCATTGAACAATGTTAGCAAAAACCTTAGCAAGAAAGATTACGGAACGGATAGCCATTTGTGGGCGAGCGTGAAAAATCTGACGTCAGTTCGATGGGTAAGTAGAGATAAAATTACAAACACAGCATTCACTGCAGGATGAAGCCCTTGCTTTTGACTTGCAGGCAGCATTTTAACATAACTGCACCTCATGTTTCGGAACTTTGACCATACTTAACATAGAAATCTGACATCATAACAGTATATAAATGACAGAAAACCACAACAAGCATGTTATGTCCCCTATTTTTCCATTGTGAAATAAAATGTGTCTTTTTTGGTAGACTACTGTATGTGGTAACAAACTTCATGAAAATTGCTAAAACCTCCATGTAACATGTGCAACTGTTGTGGGGGACATAATAAAACAAAAAAAAATCTGACCCGGTGGAAACCACTGAGGAAGTGCAGTTGAGAGTGAAATCAATAAATCAATGTTCACACATGCACACAGGTCACTGCTGATAATAATACTGGAAAGACACTAACCATTCGTCCCTATTTCCCCCAGGCTTTTTAAGTGGATTTCACTGTGGAGTCGAATGGTCAGTATTTCCAGGGAACAGAAGCAGGACTGTGTCTGTGACCTTGATCATTAACCCAGACTGCTTCTAGAGACACAGGACATGATTTATAGATAACCACCATGAGTACACACACACACAAACACACACATACTGTACATACACATATACACACACAAGTGCCCTTCCTGTCTGCTTAGCCATGTGGTCGATATTCACTGGTGCATGTCATTGTGTCTGGGGAAGGTGGGGTAAAGGGCAAAACCTCCCTCCCTTGTGTGTAGTTTGTGCCCATTTTAACTGCGGATGAAAACAGGCAACACACCACAGAGGGTTTAAAGGGGACAATAACTGATGTACAGTGTGTGACTTTGTGTGTGTTCATAGCTTTCCCCAAAATGCCTGTGATAAACTTTAGCTTGGACCATATAATTTCCCACTAGGCTAACAGTATCTTGTTTGTCTTGACATGGTTGTCTTGTCTCGGGTTAAACTGGCAATGCCTAATTTAAAACCCATTCATAACCACTATTTGAAAAAAATTACTTATTCTAGATCATTGAGTATGCATTGTTTTTTAGAAAAACTACCAGTAATTTAAATACAGTCCTTGTTGAATGTAGTCTGCTAAAGTCAGTCAGCCAGTAGTCTTATTTGGTAGTTTTCCCCATCATCCCCATCGGTACTAATACTGTAACAATGTACTTACCAAGATAATAGCTGAGCTATTAACACGAGCATCCATTATTTTGGGTTGTAATTTATTGCGCTGAACAAGTAAGAAATAATAATATGAAGAAGACTGGCAGAGCAACAGACTGTGAGATGTACCACATTTTTTGGTTTGCATTACTCAAACATTTATTGGAATAAAAGCTGGAATAAATTGCTTGCTGATTAAATGTTACGTGATTTTGAAAATGGCTACCCAACACAACTGGGAAATTTAGATTAACTACCAACGTCCGCACATATAGCGATACTAGCAGTCAGCTCATCATACAGGTTTCTTGCAATGTTGCAAAAAACTGGAATGATCTTTTAAGTTATTGTTAGTAAGGTCTTCTGAGTATCAACTTGTGGTTGAAATGTGGTTCTTTAGAAGTTTTTAGCTTGCTTGACAGCAGCTAGTCACATCAGTTACAAACAATTCCAATGGTGACCAAGAATCAGGGCTAAAAAGTAAATAAATAAAACATTTATTCATAAATACATTTTCAAAATGTAGTTAGCTAGTTAGCTAACAAGCAATCCCAAACTAATAAAATCTAATAAAAAAGATGCAACAATTCTTCAAACATAATTTTGAGAAATTTATTCCTGCAGTCTTTTTGAGCTGAGTCGCTAATCATGGGTCACGGGCTAGTCATACCAATCATAGGTGCTAGATAGGTATTAAAGAAAGAGCTACGTTGTCTATGATATCTTTGTTCTACATTACTGACTCCAGGGCTTCAGTGAAAGCAGACTCCAGTCGGATGCCGCAATGCCTTTAATCCTCTTTAACTGCACCCTGCTTCTCTCACCAAAGAGAAACTAGCAGCAGAAAATATTTTTCTCTACTCCGCAGCCCATCAACAAAGGCTTACATTTGGATCACAGCTTTGTGCAATTTACTCATGGAGAGCGTGAATTAGCGAGATAGAGAGACAGAGAGTAAGAGAAAAAATAACACATCAACAGCTGGTCACAAAAAAACAGGGCCGTATGGCGACACTTAATGTTGTAGTATTTTTAAATCCAAAAGGGAAAATCCTCTTTAAGAAGCCTTTGCTAACCCAAGTGACCAACTGGTGACAGATCTCACCACAGGCTGAAAAACAGTAGGTTCATGCCATTCACATTACACAGTGATCTACCATAAAGTTGCACTAAATGTACTGTATTTGCTGCCAGATGTTGTTGCATTGTGTTGTCACAAAAGTTGAGCTACGTTCAGTGTTTTTGCTGGATGACCTTGCAAGATTGTTTGGTTTTTTTTTCTTTTTTTTGCCAGTTAGCATCCCTTCTGCATCAACAAAGTGGCTTTATTGAAATTCATTTTTTCACATAGCACTATAGTAATATAGTCTAACCATGGCCTAACGGAATTAAAGAGTCTGACTTGCTCTCACAACTAACTGAACCTTATCTCAAATGGGATACATCAGCTGATGCCCATGTCTTGTGACATTGTTGTGCGTGAAGAACTCAAAAATGCATTTCCAGTGGATGCAACAAAATTAGTACTGGATCGCTGATGAGATGATGGAAAAAAGTTGCATGACAGAAAAACACATCTGAAATGCCAACAGTACGGACAGTGTATAAATAGGTTGTATGTGACTGCCACAAGATTTAAGAGTTACTTTCCCTTCACAATTCTTGTAAAAACACATGGCCCTACATTTCCACGTACTGATCTTGATTTTTTTGTTGTTGTTGTTGTTTCCAGCAAACTCTCAGAGAATCATTTTGAAGGTTTGAGCTCACTGCTACATTTTCAGATCTAAGATTTACCTCAAGGAGGCAAGGAGGTTATGTTTCTACCCTTTTAATTAGTCTCCATCTGTCAATATGATATCTTCAAAACATTTGACTGTTTTTTAGTGACATTTGGCAGATATGTAAGATTTGGAGTAAGAAACAATTCATTAAAGATTGGCGTTAATCAAGGATTTCTGCTATTAGATAAAAAATATATACCACTATGACTGACTAACACAGATAAAGGCGTGTATGAATCCTGAGGGGCTGTTTCAGAGGAAGAAATCAATTTAAGTGAAATATAAGAGATGGAAATGCTGTCTTCAAGTATAACAGCATGTTGGGTATTGTTCAGCACTGGCCGATGTTTCTGCTCCAGTGCTTTTTAGTTTGATTTGTCTCTCTGTAGCCTCCTCCACGTTACCTATGGGTGTTCTTCCTGCTTTAGCTCAGCAGTGCTGCTGGGATCAAACTCTATAAATGATTCAGTATTTCCTATAGCTCTCAACCCAAACCTTGCCTTTTATCCCCACCTGGTACAAAAACAAGCACATGAACACACACCAACACACTCAGCAACACTCCAAAATAACTCCAGTAGCCAGAAATATTAATTTAGGTGGGCCTGTGGAATACAATATGTGCAAGAACCAAAGTGATCTGTAGATCATCAGTTTTTTTTACTCTTATTCTAAGATCTCATTAAAACATTATTCAGAGTATTTGCAGACTATACATTGTATCAATAGCAGGCTACTGGTTTTGTTTACTGTTGCTGATACTTTCAAGAGATAAGGTGGCGGAGGTGAGCTGCAACATCATGTCTTTATTTAATGCTGCAATGATTTCCTTGATAACATTATAGCACAACCAGTGCATAAAAGCAATGTTAAACCTGGAGTTGTTGCGACTACAATTGTTTTACTAACTCATTGAACATCTGCAGCACTGAACATGCAACTACAGCACCTCAGAAAGTCTAAGCTACTTTCACAATGCCACTACATGGCAAAAAAACTGACAGCATGCCACTTACATAAATCAAGTAAGCATCATGTATCAAACAATACAGCAAAGTGTGACATTAACAAAGTTCAGCTTCATTTATAAGCTATCATTACATTCATAATCCCTCAGCCGAAAAAAACACCAGCAGGTCCCAATTCAAAAATAATCACATTAGTAAGACTTACATGTGTCAGCAAACTAGAGGCAATGTAAGCCTCATACTTGGGGCATCTTAAACCTGAAACATTTGCACACAATTAAAATGTTGGTGGTAATAATCTGAAAAAGGAAAAAAGGAAAAAACATCACACATCAGTCTGCTTATATCAAATGTATCGTCAAATATTTTAGTAAAGTTTAATCAAACATTTGGTGAAGAAGAAATTTGTAGTACAAATTAGCCTACAGTAAGATGTTTAATATACTTCAGGTCTGTTCCTTTGCCTCCTCTGCCTCCCTCCATCTTTGTCCCGAGCTTTTATAAGCTTTCCCCCTCTTCATCTATCTATCTATCTAGTTTATGTAGGCCTTTAGGTTTTTAAAATATACATGAAAATTGGTTCAGGGATGGTTGTAACAAGGTGTTATAACCGTCCCAGTATCACCAGCCATGTTTTCACCTCATGTGAAGTAGCTTGACTGCTAGTTTAACACATGTCAGTCATTTCTATTTTTAGCTTACAAAACTGTGATTCAAGACAGTATCCAAAAAATACATCTGATAGAAAAGTTAAATTTTTGCCTCAAACAAAACACTGTTGCTGGTAACTTTCTCTGGGAGTTTCAAATGTGGCTCCTTTTTTGTAAGCAAGAAGACAAATCTAACTGAGCACGTGCAGAGTGAGTGTAATCACTGTAGCTTGTTTCTGATTGGAGGAATTCAAGGTGTTACAACTGTCCGTGGTCTCCCCTACCCAAAAGTCCTACTTGAGTAAAAGTAAAGATAGTTAGATAAAGATAGATAGATAGATAGATGCAACTAAACTCAGGAAGAATAAAATCTTAACTCATCCATGATGGCTTTGACTTTTAAGTCACAAAGTCCAGTTCGGCGTTGCTCCCCTTTTGCAACTTTTGATTCACCTCCTGAGTGAGTGGGACTTTATGAGATTTACTCAAGAATTAATGAACATGCTTTACAAGTTTTAAACTTTCTTGGCCTGACTGGTCAGGTGCTGCACACACTAGTGACCCTCAAGTTGCACTGGATCTGTGTTTCTATGTCGAACATGCCCAGCAGCAGAACCCTGCCGGGTGGCAGCCTTGTTGGCTGCCCTCCACACATTTAATAGTTTTCAGACACCAACAGAGGTCTATGGCACAGAAGAATAAGATACATCAGACTTACACACACAGTATCTGTAAGTAGGATGCATTCATTGTTGGTTTTTTCACATAGAAAGTTATGTGTTGATAATAATGCTGGTCTAAATGTCAGGACTAGATTCCACTAGGAACGCCAGTCACCCAACCAACCTTAGGGTAAACCATTGATAAAACTAGGCATAGTTAACAACAAGCAAAAAGCAGTGGAAACATAAGCTGGAATGTTAAGAGAACTAGCCAGCACTCAAGTACAATATTAATTTAAAGATTTTACATTACTTTTGGATAAATTCCAGGTGCATAAGACATCTTTGGCATAGTGCAGTTTGAAATTGTAGTAGCTTGCAAAGAATGCAGCCAAACCATAGGTGAAGTCCTGAGGTCTCATGAACACTTGACTTTCAATAGACGTCATCCAAGTAGAGGTCTGCAAGCCCGTCAGGTCCCAGTGGGTCCAGACGAGCAGAGTCGATTCAGGCTGGGCTCGGGCCAATTTTTTTTTATAGATCTGGCTCGGGTTGGACTTGGGCTCATTTAACTTCTCTCCTTTCATTGTGCCCATATACATGCAGAGCACACATAGGACACTGCATGAAATATTGTTATATTGATTACATTATAAATATTATACATAATCTACGCACGTAGGCATGTGTGCATTACACGTGACCATGCAGAGCATCGGGGTGAAGTTGGAGCATTGTTCTTCAGTTTCTGTGAATCTTCTCTGTAATGGACAGTCGGTATTAATATTTGTGGGCATAATTGTTGGTGGTGGCACTAGTAGTTATGTTTGAGGCATATAATAAGTTTACTTCAAAAGTTTGATTCAATAAAGATGCTATGATTTATGCTGGGTGTGCCAGCTTGAGATTTAGATGGCACAGGCACACCCGTGGCTACACAGGCACTCCATTCACTATTTAGAAGGTATCAACAGTGCTCAGGCGATTGTTAAAAAAAGAAAAAGAAAACTGTCCTAAAATGAAAGTGGCTGTAAAGCAAAAATGTGCAGTCAATTTTATAATCTTGGATTTTTGGGACATTTTAAACAGTAATTTCACCCAAATGCTTTCAGTGCCTAAACATAATCATAAAAAAAGTTTAATAATGCTGTTGTTATTACCAGCTGATATTGTACTGCAAGATTGGATATTTTGACAGAAAAAAAAATGTAATTTCAGTCAAATGTTCTGTATCATCATTTTTGCAAGTTGCCAAATATTGTCTCTTAATTTTGTCAAGACAACATTTTGTCATTATTGTTGAGAGAAAAGGTAATTTGGACAACATTATGTTTGCTGCCAAATGTATTTTCCATTGCAATTAAGCAGTAAATAAATGTAATTTCTAGGAGGCAGGGTTGCAAAGTCTGTTGGCCACTCTGAGTACCCGTGATATTGCTTTTTTGTAATTGAAGAACAGAGATGAAAATGGGGAACACAAAGGGTAAAATATACCAAAGTTAAAGTATTTTTAAAATTTGTCTGCTAAGATTCCTAAACAAAATCTAGAAAATATATAACAATGGAGAAAAGGAAAAAAATGATTTTGGTGACACCATGACCCTTCCTCCTCTGCCTTTTTTTATTTTTTAATTGAACATGTCTCCCTGATCAATTACTCATATGGAAACAAACCATTCTGTGCACATTTATTCTCCCTTGAGGAAGAAACTCATTGATTTCTGAGACCTCATGACCTTTCTCCTACCATCAGGCCAGAATTTGACTATCCTGATATAACTATTCTGTCATATACCCAGACAATATTGACAGTGAATCTAATGACTAACGGGGGAGATTATTAGGCCATGACGAATGTCTACACTCTACCGAGTGCTTTTATGTATAAGCCTATAATTTATACAGTCAAATATTCTGTTTTTTTAAACAAGAAAAAGTAGGAAATGTCATATTTGTATGTTGAATTACACAAGCTATCTCAAGAGAACATAAGTCTCCATAAAGTCTGCAGTTTATTAAGTAAATTGTTCAATGTCACCCATTCTGACGGCTGTTCATTGCGCATGAGAAATGGGGATGTGATAGAATGAGGGAAGGACCAAGGGACCTCTGTTGTGAAACCAGCAAGAAAATTCATCTGTCCTGTCCTTGGGATACTTTAGCTTGATGTGTGTGTGTGGTGTGTGTGTGTATGTCACTAAGAAATGAATAAGGAAGCAATAGGACCATATGTTGACAGCGCTGGTCGGAGAGAAATTAAAAATCAATGTGTCCTCCTATCACCCCCAAGCTATTCTTCTCTTTCATCACAACCAGTGCTGACCATTGACCTCCACAGACTTTTCATCATTAGATAGGGGAAGAAAAAAGTCCTAAGAAACACTGTATCGACCTTGATGTTTTTTTCACTAGTGTAGTGACGGTTCAAAACATTCCTATTCGGAATTATTTCTCAAGAACCGCATATTTATGTATCAGCTGACAAATGTATCGACTGAAACGATAAGGAATTAATAAATTAAATAGTTTTGATCCAGACAGAAACTTCACCAGTGAGACTAAACTATGGTTGAACCATAGAAGCAGTTTACAGCCTTCCATTGGTTGATTCTGCTGTCAATCAAACGTGTCTGTGCTCCTATTGGCTAGTTAAACTGCTTCTGCCTTATTTTCTCCTGTGTATGCATGCTCTCTTTCAGGCTGTTTAACTGAGTGGGGTGCATGCCTTCGTCCCACTTAGCAAGTTAGAGCCCAGAAGCACTGATGATGATTGACATTGATGTCTGTCAATTAAGAAAAGCTTCTGCCACTATATAAAGTATTGCATCTTTGCTTTTGTTGTTTCATAGAAAAGCTTTTCTCTCTCATTTCATTGCCTCTGTTTCTCTGTAACAAAACTAATTTCCATACTTTCTGTGGTTGATGTATGTACTTTATGTTCACACTCTGAATTCTCTCACCTCTCTATAACACTGACAAACAGGAACTTGCCAAGGTTGTTAGAGGAGCAGGGGCTCAAATTCATAAAAAGGTGATTTTTGCAATTAATTAACCTTTAAGTGATGTTCAGGTCAAACTGACCCATTTCAAATTTTTACTAAAAGGAAAATGATACAAGGATACAGTTTTTCAACCTGAAACATCATGGCCTTGGCTTTCTGTGAAGAATATTGAAAAATTCTAAATTTTGAGTACACATGCTACAATCCCCCACACATTTATGTCCTTCATACGATGTTCAGGTCAATTAGACCTGCATACACACACAGACACACAGAAACATGCACACACACACACACCCTTTCTCTCACTCACTCACTCACACACACACACGCATACACAGAGATAGAGAGACAGATGTACATACACATACACCTGCTACATTGTTACGATCCAAGCACAGACAAGCCGTCTGCTCCCGCTTTCCCATCTCTTTACCCTCTGTAGAGTGGGAACCTGCACAATGTTATTCCAAAACATTCTACTACTCTACCCCTCACATCTGCACATCATGGGAGAGACAAGACAGATAAATAACTCTACATCAAAGTGTAAAGGTCACTTCAACTACAATCCTCCACCAGCAATGTGTCCTCTTCTCTGTAGAGGACCTTGGAGCTAATATTTGAAGAAAGTGAGACACATAGCGAGGTGTAGAAATATGTTCTGCACATGAATGTGAGTTTGAAGATGATGCATCAGAAAGAGCCCTACAGCCAGCTGCTGGAGGAGCCCCACACCACACACGTGTCCAAGAATGGCCAGATTGAATGATCTTCATCCCCATTGAAAGAGCCCCCCCACACAGCTGCTAACATAATAAGGATGATATCGAGGCCTACATGCCTATTTTGGGATCCCTATCCTTGCATGTCAAGAAGGGAGTCGACTGAAAGTGGGATGCTGAAGCAGAGAGAGCGATTTTTAGAACCACAATGTCTCTGGAGAGCTTCCATATATTCTCGAGCGTCATCAGGTTTGATGACCAGAAGACCTGCTAGACAACAAAGGGACAAGTTGGCAGCAATCGGCACTGTGTGGGAAAAGTGGGTGGAGTGGCTTCCACTTCTTTACAACCCTGGGCCCAGTGTGACTGTGGATGAACAAACCACCCTCCAAACCGGCAAGATACATAATCAAAATCTGGACTGTCTGTGATGCATATTTCATCTTATGCATGGAACTTGCAAATCTATACAGGGAAGTCAGAGGGAGGAGCCCCTGAGAGAAACTAAAGGACACGGGTGGTGCTGGAAATGTTGCAGGGGGAAATGTCATTGGCCTCAACATCACCTGCGATAATTTTTTCACATCGTACAGCCTGGGACAGGAACTTCTCAAAAGAAAGCTGACAATGGTTGGAACAATCAGAAAAAATAAGATGTCAGCTCCCACGTCAGCTTCTAACTGTAAAGAACAGGCCAGTCCATTCCTCTGACCTTGTGTTTATGGCCAACACTGTCTCATGTTGATGGAGCCAATAAAGAAAATGAAGTGACTGAAACAACCAAAGTTTGGTCCCTGGGTTGGTTCAAACGCTGCTACATGACAGTTAATTAATGATACATGCAAAGACATGAAGTGTATTTTTGTAAATTCTCCTCACATGTTAACCAGCCCAACTCTTACCTGGTCCTCTGATTGACATCCTCACTTACAGAAGCTCTGCTTAATACTGCTGACAAAGATGCACTTCCTCTGATTGCCTCTGTCACCTCCATATTCGTCTCTTACCACCTCTCCATAGAAGGCATAATGGCTTCAGTAATAATAAGTAGATGCTGATACTGTATGGCTATGATACTATTACTATGTGACAACAAATTAGTTTAATATAATAATAATAATAATAGATCATGATCATTTTTTCCATATTGATCAATATCAACATTTATCACGATATATATAATTTGATAATGCTGCCAGTTTGAAGAGCATTCTGATAATGACTGAAGCCTGAAGAAACCAATAGTTTAACATAAAAAATAGAATAACAAAATTAAACATTTAACAACAATTAAACAACAACAACAACTTTGCAAACATGCTTTATCGGCCTAGCAAAACAATACAAGTTAATTTGCCTTGTAACTTTAAATAATGTAAATAAAACTGAAAGCTGTGACTACTATCTCTCGCCTCCAACTAGTCCAGAAGGCAGCAGCTACACTTGTAACTGGTTTTAACAGACATCACATCACCCCAATCCTGGCTTCTCTCCATTGGCTCCCTGTTAGTTTTAGAATTAATTTTAAGATTTTACTGATCACTTTTAAAGCACGTCTGGGTCTGGCCCCAAGCTACATAACAGATATCTTGACCCCGTGCGAGCCAGCCCGCAGCCTTAGATCCTCAGTCGGGGCCCTTCTGGCTGTTCCAAAGTCGAGGCTTAAATCTAAAGGTGCCCGTGCTTTTGCCATCAGGGCCCCTCGGCTTTGGAACGACCTGCCTGAGGAGGCTCGCGGAATCAGTGACTTCTTTTAAATCGCTTCTTAAAACCCATTTTTACAGACTTGCTTTTATTTAATGTTGTCTTTCAAGCATCTTTGTACTGTCTTTTAATCTTTTTTATCATCTCTCTATTGTTTTTCTATTGTTTGTTTGTTTATTTGTTTTTTGTGTTGTGTCTTTGCTTTGCATTGTACTACTTTTGCTTTGTCTGCCAAAACACTTTGTAAACTGTGTTTTTAAAGGTGCTATATAAATAAAAATTATTATTATTATTATTGTTATTATTATTATCACATCAAATTCCTTTGGCTATCTCTCGGTTTTAGAGGTAGAAATTACATTTTGCTACATCTTTATTTATACAGTAGGGTCCAAAAGTCTGAGACCACTTTCCCATTCACTTGAATGGGACCCTACTGTATATATATATATATATATATATATATATATATATATATATATATATATATATATATATACACACACATCTTCATTTATCTTACTATGTTACTTTCTGTGCTAAGTTCACATATCACTAGATTCGCTCGTTTTCTTTATGAAACCACGCTAGTGTTATGGGTAACTAGCCTTTCATTGCTACTCTGTTTACTTAGCTTTGTGCTTAGCCTAGCTTAGTAGTTAGCTTTGTGAATCCACAGTCAAAGCAGCCTCGTTAAAACGATGATGTATGATGACAGTTCTGCAGTTGCGGACAGAATGTATCTAGCGAGACGTGTCTGTGAGTGAGAGTAGCTTTTTTGGCTAGGGTTACTTTGGAGGTGAGGGGCCCTCCAGCTGTAGTCCTGCTAATGTTAGCAATAGAGTAGCCTCATCAGCAGAGTTTGTCCCTCTTCGCCAGCCTGGGTTCACTGTTTACCCGGGGACAGACTCTGACATAGAGGCTAATCCGAGGGTGCTGCAGTGTCATCATATCGCTTTCTTGCCCCTTGATTCCTCTTATTTTTTTCCTCTATTCCAGACAACATCCACATTCTTCATGGTAGCTCAAACAATGCTTTGTGGTAGGAAATGGGTGTGTACTTTGATATGTAAGCCAAAAACTGCAGACTGACTGGCTGTTGTTGCATTTATTTCTGCTTTAGATCTATCTATATCGAGTAAAAAATGTCCTAAGTTTATCATCAATAATAGTCCCCCCTGAACATTGGTTCTGTGCTATTGAGTTCCGTCAACTAAAGTCACTTTACCTTGTTGTAAATTATTAACACTAACATGAACTAATATAAATTCTCTGTCAGCTACACTCAGAAACAAGATGAGGTAATGTTGTGTCACGCTGGATATAGCAGGAATAACAGGAATTTATTTATTAAAAAAACACCCTAGTAAAGGGGCACTTTCTCTCTAGGAGAGAAAGTGCCCCCTTTGAGGTCTCTCTATGCATGTGCCTACTGGAAAACGCTAATATACAAACAGTTATCTCTGTTTTCTCAGTTTTCCGAGAAAAACAGAATGAATGACAGATAGTAGTGAGGTTGTTGAAGGTGTTCTAAATGGGAGAGTGTTTAAATGCTGTATATAGTACCTTAATGGCTGAATACAAATTTTATACAAATGCAAGGCTTTTAGAAATAAAGGATTTCAGTATGTGGTTGGAGAACATCCGAGGATAATACTTCCATTCTGTGGATGTCAGCTCTCAGAGTGAAGCATATACGCTTCATATGAAAAGCCTCTCAAAATTTACGAATACACCTCCCAAACAGCAGTGACCCTGACCAAAACTCAATCAAACTTACCTTCGCTGCCCCTTGAAATGAAAGGAGGGCAAAAAGGGGAGTGCAAGATCCTTCTTCACCAAATAAAGATATGAATCAGATGCTCCAGGTTAGAGGTGTATAAAAGGTGGCTGAAAGACGTACACTTTACAACAGTACAGCATATCTGCTGTGTTGTCTCTGCTTACTCTTCTAGACCCAAACCTTAAAACATAATTCATCTCACAATCTAATGATATAAAGTTATGAAACTCAAGAAGAGAAGTTATGATTGACTCATGAACATTACATAGTGTTGTTATCATATTTAAAGGATAGGGTTGGCAATTTTCTATATTATATCTCACATGCAGACCCAAACCAACTGACAAGTAATGTATATGTATCCAAAGCCTGATATATCTTATTCCTCTGTGCCGTAGACCTCCATTGTTGTCCACATACTATTAAAACCACATCAGTGAGTTTACCTTTGCACTGGGTGACATGTTCCTTGTCCCAGAAGTGTTTGGGCAATTAGTTTGTTTAGAAACGGTCCCAAAGAATAATAACGGTAATCACGTTTTCAGTCTCTGGAGAGAAGTTCCGTGTTAGGCAGAAATTATGTTCATATACAATTAAATTCTGACAGAAAATTAATTTTGCTAGAAACATAATGCTTGCTGAATTACGTTTTCTCTCAAAATAATGAGAAAATGTTGTTAATGAACGTATTTGGCACATATTTGTATAAATACTTAACATACCTGTATGAGTAAAATGTTCAGAGACAACATAGTTTTTGTTTCGTTTTTTCCACCGAAATATTCAACCTTGCAGTACAATATCCACTATTTTATGGTTAAGTTTAGGCACTGGCAGCACTTGGTTAAGGTTAGGTAAAGATCATGGTCTTGGTTTAATACAGAAAAAAGTCTGCAGTGAATTGAAGCATAACATGTTTGTTAACATTTAAATGAAATAATGATTTTTCACTAACCTTAACCAAAGTGCTTTTGTTGCCTAAACCTAACCACACGCCTTCCACCTTGACCTCCTCCCTCCTAATTCAGAGTGATATATAAATGAAGCGGTTCAGTCATGGACAAAATGTTGCTAACACAACGTAATTGGGAAAAAAATTATCACTGTCATTAGAAATTCTTCTAGGCCAAAGAACATGGCACCCAGTGCAGCGCTGTGGCTCACTGACATGTTTTTAATAGCTTTTGGACAACAATGGAGGTCTATGGCACAGCGGAGTAAGATATATATGGCCTTGGATACATACACAGCACTTTACATTTCACAATGCATTGTTGGTTTGGCTCTGCGCATGAGATTTGTTGACAATAACCAGGACCATGAGCAAGGGTGAAATAAGCATAATAGGTCCTCTTTAAGATACCAACCCCCTGGTTCTAATAGTTCATTTATGTCTGAACTCAGTGATTTTTTATTCTCTATCATTAGGTTGGACAGAGTTATTATGGTCAGTGATTTTAATATTCATGTAGATAACGTTTCTTGTAGTTCTGCTGCTGATTTTCTTAATGTCACTGAGTCTTTTAAATTTATTCAACATGTTTCTGGTCCTACACACATTAGGTTACTCTTGGTTTAAATATTGATTCTATTTGCTGCGAGGAGCTGTATGTTACTGACCATGAATTTGTTTTGTTCAACCTGTGTTTTAAATCAGGTTCTCTGCACAGTAAACATGTAAATTGCTATCGCATCTTAAATCGCCTCTCAGCTGAGAAGTGTTCTGCAGCTTTTGACCCAAACACAGCATTGTCTTCTCAAGCTGTTGTTGTTTGTCTCTTCCACTCCTTTAATACACATTGCTCACACGTCGACACGCTATTGTTTTGGATAAAGTGACTCCTAGTAAAATGACTTGTTCCCTCTGTCAATTCATTTCCCTGGTTAAATGACAATATCCGTTGTTTCCAGTGTAAATGTTAGAGGGTAGAGCGACTGTAGAAGCTCCATGTTCACCGCCTCTATTACAAAGACCTTTCAACTGATTTTAACAACATGGTTAAGGATGCAAGGGCTTCTCACTTTGCTAATTTCCTCCAGTAAATGTAGCTCTGAAGTCCTGTTTGACACCATCATCAACATTGTCACTCCTGCACCTCCTGATGCGCCTGTCTTTTCAAATAAGTATTGCAGTAATTTTCTCTCTTTTTTGTGGATAAGATTAGAGATGTCAGGGCTAGCATTATCCCCTCTTCTACTCCCTTTTCTGCTTATCCAACTTGGCCGTCAATTTTGGACTGCTTCTCTCCTATTTCCACCTCATTGATCTGGTGGGCAGTATGAAAACTTCCTCCAGGCCTGTTGATATTTTACCAACTTCCGTGCTTAAAAATGTACTTTGGTCTATTGGCCCATGCCTGGTCTCTATTATAAATAGCTCGCTGCAATCTGGTTGTGTCCCAGTTTGTTTTAAACATGCAGTTGTTCAGCCTCTTCTGAAAAAAAAATACCCTTGATCCATCCCTTCCCAAAAAAAATATAGGCATATATCTAAGCTGCCTTTTATCTCAAACATTTTAGAGAAAGTTGTTGCCAAACAGCTCGACTGCACACAACATTTTAGATAAATTCCAATCTGGTTTCCGTCAGAAATATTCCACTGAAACAACTCTTTTCAGAGTCTCCAGTGACATAATGATGTGGATGAATGCTCTGTTTTGGTGCTGCTGGATCTTAGCACAGCTTTTGATACTGTAGATCACATCATCTTAACTGAAAGGCTTAGGCAGTGGGTGGGTGTCTCTGGGAGTGCCTTAGACTGGTTCTCCTCCTATCTCTCCGTTAGGAATTTTTCTGTGTCGCTTGGTCCCTACATATCTGAAACTGCTGCTCTTTCCTGTGGTATGCCTCAGGTTTCTGTCTTGGGTCCTATATTATTTGCTTTGCATATGCTTCCCTTAAGTCATATTATCAGCAAATTTAAAGGTTTTTCATATCATTGTTACACTGATGATATTCAGCTGTTTGTCTCTTTTAAGCCTGATGAGAGTGACAAACTGTCTGTTTTACACAATTGTCTGACTGCCATTAAGGACTGGATGGCCAACAACTTTTTACAGCTAAATGCAAATGTGACTGAGGTCCTTATCACTGCTTCAGATAGCGTAGCTTCCAAGATGCTCATTGTTTTGAGTCCCTTTCTTCACTTCTTCACTACTGCAATTTCCTTTTTACCTGCCTCAGCATGTCCTCCCTGGACGTCTACAAATGGTCTAGATTACTGCTGCAAGGCTGTTGACCAGGTGCAGCAGGATGACTCACATCATACCCATCTTATCTTCTTTATATTGGCTTCCCTTCAAGTTCAGAATTAATGCTAAGGTTCTTGTTTTCTGCTTCATCTTTATATCACCAGTAGGTCACTTAGATGTTCTGACCAGGGCTTACTGGTTGTCTCTTGCTTTCAACTGAAAACAAAAGGTGATTGTGCCTTTGAAGTTGTGGCTCTGGCACTGTTGAAAGCTATTCCCATAGACATACAATCTGCAGTCTCTCTTGACGCCTTTAAAAAGCAGCTGGAAACTCAATTATTCAAATTGGCCTTTGCCTTGCCTTGTACTGTCTAGTGTTTGTAATTTTGTGTGTTTTTTAAGGTCTTTTGTTGCTTATGTTTTATTGTTTTTTTTCTCTTTTTTTACTGTTTTCATGGCCTTATTTTTAGCAATTTTACAATTGTGAAGCACTTTGTGACCTTGCTCTGTGAAAGGTGCTATACTAAATAAACTTTACTTAATTACTTACTTTCAAAAAGAAAAATCACCAACCTTATCTATCCACCTTATCCTTATCCAGCCTTTAAGTATTATTTTAGCTCAAACATGGTTTCATGTATATGATACATATAGGGAATAATGAGAGTGAATTGCTCAACATGACATATTGAAGGATAATTACAGCCCACTATTTATCATCTGAGACTCAGGAAGAGAAAGAAAGGAGTTTCTTTCTATATTGACCGAAGGTAACAGATGGAGGAGGTAACACAAGCAAGTACAGAAGCTGTTATAAAATATGAGTAATAGATGCATAAGGCGTGATTTATGGTGTGTTGGTGTTGCTTTTGATGTGATCTTTTGTCCCCACCCAGTGGACATTGATGCTCGATGCAGACGAAAAAGCACGAAGATATTGGACAGCATATTGATTTAGATTTGTGATCACAGCCAAGAATAACATTATGCAAAAAGTCGTTTACACGTTTAACTGAGTCTTTGGAAATCACTGTTTATCATGGACATGCTGCATGCTTTCAGCATTTTAATTTTGTCAAAATGTTTGTATTTGTTTGTTTGTGTTTGCAAGAAATTATTTTCCAGCACATTACCAGCATACAAAAAAACAATCATATTCGAGATGTTTGTGATGTAATCACATTTACTCATACAGCGGTGCATTTGGAAAGCGCATGTTCTGCTGAAAAAATAAATGTTTTGGTTACAGTTAATTTTAGATTTCCATTTCCATTTGGTGCATAGGATTTTCTGATGTTCTGAAAAGGAAGGAAACAAAATGTCAACCCTTTTTGTTAGTGAAATGTCTCCAATTTCATAATAAACACGATCGCAGTTAATTATAACATGTGACATAGATTTGGTATTGTGTGTGATATGCATAGGCTGATCAATTTGGTGCAAGTGGAAGGAGGATTTGAATAATAGACTAATATCTACTTTCATGGTTTAATATGCAGACAAAATGGCACCTTCTGTATTTTTCTGAAAAACAGCATATCAGCACTGGTAACTAAAAGCAGTAACTGGCACATAAGCAGTGTGTGTTGCCACAATGCAGTGAGCCAGCACTGGTATGTCTTACTGTACACCTCAGCAGGTGTAATTTGTAAACTAAATCTGTCATGACATGAAAATGAATTTGTTACTGATTGAACCTTAAGATGCTTCCGTTACACATCTGTTTGGCTTTATGATAATAGTCCCTACTAGAGAACAGCAATTTATGAGGCAATATGTCTCAAAATTAATGACAGTTGACTCTAGTAATTTATTGTTAAATCACCTGAGAATAATGAAAAACTGAATTGCCCTGATTTAATGTAAGTTGAACTTTATGTGAGAAGCAAACAAATGCATATACTTTTATGAGGGAATGCTACTGATGCTGATGAGTATTTCACAGACTGACCATCCACTCCAATGCAATTTAAATTATACATTTCAATATTTAAATTGGTGACTCCCTGGACTCTTGTGTTATGAAGAAATGGATATGGTGTGTTAATTTATGGATACAAGTAGTTTTCCTAATAGCCTGCATACCTTATTACACATACAGTCGACTGTCCAAAACAAAAGCTCCAACAGTGAATCAATGCTACCATCTAGTGCATATGATCTGACATGACATGGTCAAATGTACACTATTTCTGAAGAGATTTAATATTCTGAAATATAAAGTTTTTAATATGACATTATAATATGATATTTATGACCCTCACATTAGAATAGAAGAAACTCTCAGTTGGCATTTAAGCACACACAATAAATGAAGGCTAAACAGGCAAAAACATTCAAATTTTGAAGTGACTTTTATGAACATTATATAGATAATTTGGGTTTGTGTATATAATGAGAAGCATAATTGATGTAAGAAATGATAAAAATAAATGAAAAAAAGAGCTTTAAATAAATACATAGTCCATCCGGTGCTTGTCCTTATTATAGACAACATGTTGCTTTTAATGCTGTAGCTTAGCTTGTACACCTGTACAGCAGCATCATTAAATGTAATCTGATTAAGTTAATTTAAAAAATGATGTATCAATGAATATCTCCCAAATTTTAGAGCAGTACTGGCTTTAGTAACTGTAATATAATTCCTACATTTGAAATGTAAACTTACACTGGTCATTACAGAAAAAATTATCACATAGTTGTAATTATGTTACCGCCAAATGCTCATAATATGAAGATTAGTAAAAGGAAGGCTGATGTCTAAAATTAGGATTCTGACAATCAGTCTTTCAGGCCCTAAATGTTATACTCCAGTGTACCTAAATCAAAATATATACCATATGCTGTATATTTAAAAAATGAAAACACAGTCAAAGTAGAGTAGACGTGAAGATGAAGTGCGCACAAGCTTTTACCTTAAAGACAGTCCCTCATTTTGTATCTTGGCATTTTCAGTCTTTTTTTTTCATTTTCTTACAGCACATGTTCATAAAAATCAATACAAATAATAGGAGCCAATTGCATAGCAGTTAATCTCCTTGTAATGAATTTAGGAGAAGTTATTGCAACTATGTTGGTGCTTGTCTAAAGAACTTGTGCAGCAAAAGGACATTAAGATAAAGTTTACATGTCATGTAATGGTTAAATGTGACTATATGCTATCTCTCAATGGACAGACATATGAGACTAGCAGAAGAAGTTGAGGTCAAGCCCCTGTGAGGAGAATCTATCCTCGAGAGACTAATCTCATTAGGCTTGTTTGACTCCTTCAGGTTACGACCCCCAACAAACCATAAACCTCAAGAACCATATAACTGACCTTAATGGTTGTGACTTTTTTACTCTGAAGATTTTAATCTTTCTTTTCTTTCATATTTTAGAAAACAGTTTTACACTAATTGAAGACATCACATTTTCATTTGTCCAAAATCAGGTTCATTTCAATAAGCACTGTATTTTTGTATTTGTAAATGAATTAACAGCACTATCAAATCCACACATTTCTACATTTTAATTGTTGTTCCATAATAAATTCTGGTGTAATGTAATGGTGTTATGCAATTCTGTTGAATCTGGGACATACATTTCCTGCCTGTTTTATTCTAAGATTGTCTCCACAATTTAACTGAATCTAAATCAAAATTTGTGGAAATATGCATGCGTTATTACACCATATAACACTGTTATTAAATACCAATCTTGTTTTATTTCATCAAGATGTCTTTTTTTATTTCTTGGCTACATTGAAATAGAATAACCCATGATCCCTGTCATTAAATCCTCTTAGAGACGCACTGATTAAAACCTTCTCTAAACTTGGCCATGATGAAGTTGCTAATTTTAGAGCCATCCTTGTATCAATTTAAGACCACAGGTAGTTTGTCCTGCTTTTTGCTGTGTTTGCTGAAAGGCTGTCATGTAATTTCTTTCAGTAAAACTAATTTCAAATTTGAAAGAATAAGACCTTATACAAAGTAATACATACTGTATAGAATGAGTATTTCTGGTGACTGTAAAACTCAATGACAAGTCATTACTCAACACATAATACTATAATAAACACTGAAAAACAGAAGTAAGGAAGTGTTGTCGTTGACTTGCATGTCTGATCGGGATGAATCAGGCAGAATATGTTTTCTCCAGTCATTTTGAATGCAGTTATACATATCATATACTGTATCATATAAATCTTTGCCCAGACTGAGAATGGGAGCAGTCTAAATTGGAAGAATTGGAAAAATGTAGAACACAAATTTTCTCAATATGGTCTAATACCCATACTATTGTTGCTGGCTACACTTGGAGTATACAGTGGATTCAGAAATTATTCAGACCCTTTCATGTCCTCCTCACTTTATTGTGTTGTTGTAAATTTAATTTTAGATGGATAACATTGCAATTTTTGCCCAACAATCTACACTCAATAACCCATAATGATAAAATGAAAACATGTTTTTAGATTTTTTTTGTAAATTTATAAAAAAAAAATAAAAAACTGAAAACTCTCAGAAGTGTTCAGACCCTTAATTCACTACTTTGTAGAGGTAGAAATTACAATTGTAAATAATGCAGTTTTATCCATTTAAATCTACAACACAAAGTGTGCAAAAAGTAATAGGGTCTGAATACTTTCTGAAACCTCTGTATATCTGGGTATCTGTATTTGTGTATGTTAATGGATTTAATCCTTCTTATTCTCCAAAGATGTTGAAACTATCATGTCTGTGACATGAGTCAGTTGAGATACAGAGGGTGTTCTCAGGTAGTTTGTAGTTATATCACTGTCAAACGTTCATAATATGAAGATTACTTTAGTACATAATGCCTGAAATTAGGATCGTAACAATCTGTATGTCGGAATATAAATGTTATACTCCAGTGTACCTCAATCAAAATATATACTGTATATTTTGAAAAATTAAAACACAGACAAAGAAGAGTAGACGTGTCAACCTGATTAAACTTTGCCAGATTATTACATTAATCAATCTATCAATCATTCGATCAATCAAACTTTATTTGTATAGCACCTTTTCATACAGGTTAGTGCCATTCAAAGTGCTTCATAGATGACTGACAAGTCGATAATAAGACAGAACAAATGTAAACATTAAAACAATTTGTGACTAATGCACATGAGAAGTGAAAGTTACAAAGAATGTAATAAAGCCAATAAAATAGATTAAGAATAATAAACATGATCTATTCTAGATCCTCATTTTTTACACTGTCTATTTACATGGAATCAACTTTAATAGGGATACAATGTTTCAGTCCTTAAACCTAATGAAGTTTAATGCAAGTAAAAGAACAGTGTGTAGGAATCCTCTCTTCTCTTGCCTATGGACATTTCCTCCTACGCACCTGTCTACAAGAAACTGAAGGTGTGCACAAGCCTTTACAGCAAAGATAGTCCCTCATTTTGTATCTTGGCATTTTCCGTTTGTTTTTTTTCTTCTCTCACAGCATAAAACTCAATACAAATAATAGGAAGCAATTGCATAGCAGTTAATCTCCTTGTAATGAACTTCGGAGAAGTTATTGCAACTATGTTGGTGTTTGTCTAAAGAACTTGTGCAGCAGAAGGACATCAAGATAAAGTTTACATGTCATATAATGGTTAAATGTGACTATGTGCTATCTCTCAATGGACAGACATATGAGAGTAGCAGAAGAAGAAGTGGATGTCAGGCCCTTGTAAAGACAATCTCTCCATCGAGAGACTAATCTCATTAGGCTTGTTTGACTCCTTCAGGTTAAACATAATGTAGAACGACCCCCAACAAACCATAAAGCCCAAGAACCATATAATGGACCTTATTGGTTGTGACTTTTTTACCCTGAAGATTTTAATCTTTCTTTTCTTTCATATTTTAGAAAACAGTTTTATACTAATTAAAGACATCACATTTTCATTTGTCCAAAATCAGGTTCATTTCAATAAGAACTGTATTTTTGTATTTGCAAATGAATAACACTTTGTTATCAGCCCTTTATCCAAATCCATACATTTCCACATTTTGATTGTTGTTCCATAATAAATTCTGGTGTAATGTAATGGTGTTATGCAATTCTGTTGAATCTGGGACATACATTTCAAGCCTGTTTTATTCATAAGATTGTCTCCGCAATTTAACTGAATCTAAATCAAAATTTATGGAAATATGCATGCATTATTACACCATATAACACTGTTATTAAATTCCAATCTTGTTTTATTTCATCAAGATGTCTTTTTTTTATTTCTTGGCTACATTGAAATAGAATAACCCATGATCCCTGTCATTAAATCCTCTTAGAGACTCACTGATTAAAACCTTCTCTAAACTTGGCCATGATGAAGTTGCTAATTTTAGATCCATCCTTGTATCAATTTAAGACCACAGGTAGTTTGTCCTGCTTTTTGCTGTGTTTGCTGAAAGGCTGTATTTATGATAACTGTAAAACTTAATGACAAGTCATTACTCAACACATAATACTATAAGAAACACTAAAAAACAGAAGTGAGGAAGTGTTGCCATTGGCTTGCATGTCCTACTGGGATGATCAAGCAGGATATGAAAAGTCTTCTCCACTCATTTTGAATATATTTTCATGTCATCATACATGTAGGATTAATAAACTTGGTAGCAGTAAAGGTCTTGCAAAAACTGCAAATAGGCAACAGGATGCATCAGCATGGAGGAAAGCCACAAATTAACCCTCTAGGATAAAAGAGCAGGCCTCTGCTTATTTATACTGTACAAGTTCACTTGCCAAATTCATTACCAGATCTTAAGTGATTCCTGACGTCAACGGCAGCGTCAAAGCGTCAAAGTCGTGGCCCTTTGGCAGATAGAACTCAGCCAGAGCAGAATAAATGATGCCATCTTCAGTGAAAGTGTATCATCAGTGGAGACTTTCATATATTTTTAAATTCTCAAATTTTACCACTAATCAGACAACCTTTAAAAAGTCAGTGGGAAAAGAAAGCAGCAGTCAGGATTGGGTCAGGGAAAGATGCACCAATATGCATGTGTTGTGAGCCACACAATTTAGAAGTCGACCACAAGGAGAAAGCACTGTTTTGGCATACAGTGCGTGCTGAGTGAGCAAATGTCAGTGGAATGAAGGAACATATATGCATTTATACATATAAAATACTGTATTGTATAATTCCTTGTTAATCAATAATAATTTTCTCAATATGACCTTTTGCCATTGCAATTTTTGCCCATTAGTCTACACGCAATAACCCATAATGACAAAGTGAAAACATGGGGGAGGGGTTTATAAATTTTTGTAAATTTTAAAAATCAGAAACTGAAAATTCTCATTCAAATAAGTATTCAAACCCCTAATTCACTACTTTGTAGAAGTAGAAGACATTTTATTCTTCAAAAATTGCAATTGTAAATAGTGCAATTTTATCCATTTAAACCTACAACACAAAGTGTGCAAAAAATGAATACTTTCTGAATCCGCTGTATATTTGGGTATCTGTATTTGTGCATGTTAACAGATTTAATCTTTCTTATTCTCCAAAGATGTTGTAACTATTATGTCTGAGACAAGAGTCAGTTGAGGTTCAGAGGGTATTCTCAGGTAGGTGCAGATCCTTAAATGTACTTACACCCAGCCGCTAAAGTCTGTTTCTGCTCCACTTTGATAAGCAGTCTGTAGCCGACCAATGACATTGCAAAAAGCTCTGCAGATCAAGCCTGACAGAGCCACTTAATGAGATTAACAAAAGGAAAAGTAACCAGGTTCTTTAAGGTTAAAGTACTGCAGAATGCACTGAACAATCAAATGCAAAAAGGAGCAGTAGGGTGTTGCCACAGTACAAGCTATTGTTTATTTGCCTAAAATTGTACATAGGTAGCTGGCTACCTACCATCATCAGCCTTATTCTGCATGGCCGTCCTACCAAAGAAGAACAAAGCAACAAAATGTTTACAAATACAGTTTTATACAATATGATACAATTTTAAATATGCTACAAACAGCATTCTGCAGCAGTGGACCTTCTTTCTTGCAATAATCTTAGTAACCTCTAATCGCCACTGAGGAATTTCAATGTGGATCACACTGTTAATGCAGAGCTGACTAACCAATGAAAGGAATTCCAAATTTTAGATCTGGGATTATTGAATAGATGATTGGCAGGGCACATCTGTCCTGTGGGCAAGAAGTCAACAGTTAAACAGTATTTCCCAATGTAAAAGAACTACTCATTTATGTCATTTGATTGGTTTGAAGGCTTGTTCTTTATCCTTTGTGTAACTACATAAGGTAGCGCAGAACATATGGAGTACAACAAATTTCTGGGAGAACACTTTAACACTTTTCTATATGTATATATGAGTATGTATCCATATATGTGAAGTCCTCTCATTGCTTTGAATACATGGCCATTAAACCAGATCACAGACCCAAACCACCTTTGACCCTTCAAAATCTCCAAAGCCAGTCACCCACAGAGACTGGCTGGCACCAACTTTAATCCTACATTGAACTCTCATGCCGTTTGCAGTCAGACCAAAGAGAATAAAGGACTGACAACCCATGAACATTTTGTCCAAGGACATTTAATGTAGTTTATTATTATGTGTGTGTATATAACAATATGTGTTTGCTTTAGTCAGATTTTTATTCACTGCCTTTAAGCTACGAAGTGTACCCGTAAAATAATTCCATTATCTTTGATAACACTAATATTTAGTACCACTCTGCTTGTTTCACTCCCAATACGATAAAGCTATTATCAAAAATGCAAAATTAAAATAATGCAATTGTTTTAAGACTAACAAATCTGATTAAAAGAGTGACCGTTTACAGGAGCTGAAACCACCTGTCCCAGAACTCCACAGTCCCTGTGATTGGCCAGCATGCATCTTCTGGGCAGGCAGACTAAAACTTTAAAATAATCTTGTATCCAAGAAACCAGGCTTTTGCGTTTTCCCTGCTTTTGTCATTGGCTTTTTGTCAAGCCGGTGGAATGCTTGCTCTTTGCTAGTCTGAAGATCTGATTCAAAATAACAGGAAGTAAAACCTCAAAATCTAGTCATGAGTTAAGAATTAAAACTAGAAGAGAAACCAGGATCTGTCTTCCAATGGGAACTTTTCAAATCTGGACCAGACAACTTACTCATCATTACAAGATCCTTACTCCAGCTTCTCACCCCAATACATGTGCTGAGCAAAACGTCTTACCGTGTGATATACAAGCATACATTGATACATTACTTCCTGCCCCCACTGTTGTTTTGTTTTTTTTGTTTTTCTTTAATCTGAGTAAAACCAATTTAGTTCATTTTTGGGTATCAGCACCCACATTCACCAAAAAACAAAACAGTAATTTAAAGTGTTAAGGCTGTTAGCCATACTTAGTCGGTCAATGGACACTACAGTTATAAACTGAAAGTGTCTGCTCTTTGACTGTCTGCAGCAGCAGAGTCACAGCACAGAGTAGCTGAGTGAGATGTCTGTCCTCCCTCCTGCTCTCTGCTGTAAACACACGTAGCTGTTAGCGAGCAGCTGCTCTCATGTCTCTTCGGGTCTCTGTGCTTGTTTTCGGTAGAAACAAGCAAGACACGGGAACTTGACTTGGGTCTTCAGGAGTTGTAGCATATAGCTAAAATAATAGCCTAAACTGTACACACAGCACTGCTCACAGCTATACTGCTTCATACTTCATACTCTCTGCTCTGGTCGCAGCAGCCTCACCGTCACACACGCTCTGAGCTATTTCTTAAAGGAGCTATACTACAGTTCAGAAAACATCTTAAAATACATTTTCTTTAAAAGTCCCCAATGCTTAGGCCTGGCGGGGGGTCAAGTCAGGCCTGGTGGGCCGCCAGTCTTGCTATACACTGGCAGAAACCCTGTACATCTATATAGACCTCTTAGTCGAATACAATACCATACGTATCCTGAGATCCTCAGGCAGAGGTCTTTTATCTGTTCCCAAGACACGGCTGAAAACTAGAGGTGACATAGCACTCACAGTTAGAGCCCCGAAGCTATGGAAGGAGCTGCCTGAGGAAATCAGGTCAACAGAATCAGTGACCTCTTTTATATCTCTTCTTAAAACATACTTTTATCGGAGAGCTTTTCCTGATTTTATTTGATATTTATTGACTGCCCTTTTGCTGGTGACACTGTTATTGGTTTTATTTGTTTTATTTTCTTATTTGTCTATCGGAAATTGTTTTTTATGATCTGCTTGTTTTGAAGTTGTTGCACTTTGTAATGCAGGTTTAGAAAAGTGATCTATAAATAAAGATGATGATAATGATTGCATCTTCATAGCTTTGGATAGTAAAATTATGCAGCAACCAACAAGTAATTATCAACTATTCTCAAAAAGTTCTTGGATACTCTCATGGTTAATTTGATACACTGAGGGATCCCCTCAATCCATGCCTCCAACAGGATTTGTCTCCCCAGCCTATCCGCGTAGCTAATGCAATCTAATTAAAAGAGATTGATATACCAATTTCAAATTAGCATGACTTAGAGCTTAGGCTCTTAGCTTCTTTTTTTTCTGTGCAGAAAAACAACACTGAGACTGATTAAGAACAACAATAGACTTGGACAACACCTATGTGGCCGATAAATTCACGGACAAGAGGTTGTGTCTGTAATGGAGCTCCAAAACTAAACTAAACTTTCTGGTAAAAACTCTTTTAGGGAAAGCTGTATTACCCTGTGCCAAAATGTGTTGATCAAATAACAGCACTTCTAGTAAAGTATACAGCAAAAAAATGCAACAAAAAAGCATATTTTCATCATTTTCATCTCTTTTGTACAAAATCAGATCATTGATGCAGCAGGTTTGTCAAACCTCAGTTTGCTGATCAATAAATAAATGATTATATATGCTGCATTAGAAAACAGCATGACATACTTATGACCAATTAATGTTTTTTTTTTCATTTTAGTAATGGATCAGATGATTATATGTAATGTGATAGGGATTGAGGGTGACGAATCATCACCCAGCTCTGCCATTTTTCAGAGCTTTTAAGCCTCTTGTGTCTCCTTGTTTTGGTTTTCTGGCATGCAAACTCAACTCACACCAACCTTGTTTTCAGCAGCAGCAGGCAGCTGTTTTCAACAAAAAGCTCAGATTAAACCTCTTATCACTACCTAAAGGCAGACATAGAGAACATAGAGAAGCATTTAGCAGCTAAAGAGCAAAATGGTTTTTTCAGGTGTTGATGAAGACCACAACCGCTAAATGAATGTTGCACTTACATTCATCATTTAGACTGAAACATGACTCTCAATCAATGCTTATGTTGCTCCATGCATGATGAATGTACTGTTTGCTAACTTTAAAAACTTTAAGGTGATAATATGCAGATGTATTTTCAGCCTGCTGCCCCCAAGCTCCTAAAAATGTCAATGAATGCAGCTTTAATACTCAACAAATCAACAGAACCACTCATATATTTAAACATTTTACCGATGTGTTGAACATTTGAGTTCAAACTCAAGTTTATTTGTATTGCACGATATCATACAAAAGCAATTAAAAGTGCTTTACAGAACAATAGAAAAGCAGAAAATAAGTTATAGCATAAATAAAGACATGCATGCATACATGCACCCACACACACACACACGAACACCCACACATGCACGAAACTAATAAAAATGTATTCAGTTTATTTTCAAAAGAAAATAGTGTTGGTGCAAACCTCAGTTCAACAGGCAAGATGTTCCAAGCTTTAGTTTCATAGACACTGTTGACATACATCACATTCAAGTCACCCCCTGCCCAAATTGGGCATTGAGGGCCCTATTTTAACAATATAAGCACACGGTCTGAAGCACATGGCGCCAGTGCAGTTAGGGTGTCTCCAAATCCACTTTTGCTAGTTTAACAGCGGAAAAAATGGTTGCAGCACCAAGCGCATGGTTCAAAGGGGTTGTTCTAGTCTCTTAATTAATAATGGGTGTGTTTTGGGCATAACATGCAATAAACCAATCAGAGCATCATCTTCCATTCCCTTTAAAAGCCTGGTGTGCTTGCACCTTGGTGGATTGCTATCATAGTGGCGTATTTGCCAAGTAGAAAGAAGGAACGCTTCTATGCAGAGGAAACGGATCTGGTCGTGCACAAAGTGAAAGCGCACAATCCAATACGAGCACACTGGCCCCTGCTGCTCCTGGACCCTCCTGTGGCCAGTCCCAGACCATTAGTTTAAGATCCTGTTCATTAATTTGTTGCAAAGGTTTATTTTTTAATTATAGCTTTGGTTTCTTTAAAATCATTTTGTTCAGTCATGGAGTAACAGGTAAAATCAGCAGGGTTTTAATTGCTGAAAGTATGGAAACCTGATCACTGTAATCTCAAAAATGTTAAAGAGCATTTGTTAAATACAGCAATGCGCCAGCAATGAGCCTGACCACACCTCATTTTAAGACCAACACGCCCATGAGTGCTCAGATGGGCATTCAGATGGGCATCCAGATGAGCGCTCAGATGGGCATTCAGATGGGCGCAAGTGCATCTGCTATTTAAACAACATGGGCACTGGACGGGAAAATGACAACTGCATCAGTCTAAAACTAGCAAGGACACTCGCATTGTGCTTGGCGCCACTTTGCACCGGGTGTAAGATAGGGCCCATAGTCTTACGTATGTATCGTCTTTCATAACTTCATAATTCACCACTATAGTGCTTTTTTATCATCAGTGTCAATATGCTGTATGCCACACTATTGGAATCCACCTACATTTACAGTTAGTATGTTGGAATCATGTCTCCTTCTCCCACCTATGAGTCTGGCCTAGACCTACATATAGCTGCAAATCTAATTAACTCAGAGAGAGGAAACCCCACTAACGTAATACCATAGTAATCCTGAGGCCGCACTAATCACCTGTCTCATACGTAAACTGCAGCTCTGGAATTCCACAGAGTTATAAAACACACCTAAGATCTTGAGATGCCTATTTCAAGTCTGGCCACTCCATCGTGGACCATACACCCAAAGGCTGCAGGACTATGAACTGCTAAATTAAAAGCCAGCCATGGGACAGGCACAGCAAACAGAGAACACGGAGGAGATTGATATCAAAGCGCTTCAGGATATGTATAAGAAATTTGTCATTGAGTGCCCGAGTGGACTACTTTTTCTGCATGAGTTCAAGCGCTTCTTTGGTGTAGACCCAACAGGCGAAGCATCTGATTATGCAGAAAACATGTTTCGAGCTTTCGACAAAAATGGGGTGAGAGAATTGAAGTTGTTACAGTCTTGGATATTGTGTGTCTTTACGAAAATGTGAAAATGTGACCTAATTGTTCTCATTCAACCTACCTTTCAGGACAATACAATTGATTTCCTTGAGTTTGTGGCAGCATTGAATCTTGTTTTTCGGGGAGACCTGGAACATAAACTGCGCTGGTCGTTCAAGGTGTACGACAAAGACAATAATGGCTATGTGGACAAGGATGAGCTACGGTCAATAATTGATGTAAGTCTGTGATCTATATGTCAATTGCAAAGAAATGTCTTGTGTGTATTGGATGCAACTAAAATATTGCACTTGACAAGGGAAATTTCTTAAGTTCCCCGTTCATAGAACAACATATTTTCAGGTCCAAACATAAGCCTCAAGTGACAGCAGCGAAATGTGTCTTTATGATAACAACGTCATGTCCTTCCTTTGTCTCGCTCCTATATTTCCTGTCACTTTCTAAAATGCAAATAAAATAATCCTTACAAATCCAACAAACAAAGGTGGAGAGTTTACAGTAGCCGAGTAAATTGTTGAGTTTCGGTGAAAAATAAAAATGGGCCTTTCTCACAGCAAACATTTGTATGTGTCATACTAGGAAAAACACTGCTATTACTAATAACAGAACATAACAATGGCTCTGTTCTTGTCAAGAGTCTCAGTAAGCCGTGACAGTGTGAAAGTGAGTCAGCACAAATGCTTTAACCCTGAAACCAAGGGTTAGGATTAAATGGAATTCATCCATCATTAATTTTATTATTGACACCTGTGCTCTTTTCTGAAAAATCCGATAGGTCTGATATGAATCTAGTTTAATCAAATCAAACTGATGCAGTTGTTATTCAGTCTTGAATAAATGCATCCTAATCTTACAGTGTTTTATTCACACCCTTATAAACCACATATATTTTTTGAGTTCTCAGGCTAAAGACCATCTATGAAAAATAATTCTCTACAAGGATGAAATGTCCATAAAAGCTGTGGGCTAGTCTGTGATCCTCAATGCGTCCAACGATAAGTACAACCAAAGAATTAAAGACAACTTCGGTTTCAATGGACGGCGATTATACAGAATTTATTCACTGGTTGCTACATCAATGAAAGCTAGTTACAGTACAGGTGTGACAGCAAATATGAAACGTGTGTATTATGGTAGAGTATGGTATTTATTTAAACCATGATATCTCAGATTCAAGTCGAACCAAAATTATCTGACTGAGATAAAAGCGATGTATTCAAACATGGGCCTCAGGAAAGAATGAGCTGTATTCATTTTCCCAGTACCCATTCATTTTAGTGTATGTTGATTATTGGCACAATAAAACAAGTATATTCCAGGTTCATATTTGAAATGGATAAATCCATATATGAGACACAGATATTAATCCAAAGTGATCATAATAAAGGAAAAATGTTCTGTTGTCCATTTAATTATTAAATGTATCACCACTGAATCTAACAGTTTGTATGTATTATTTGAAGAGGTGGTTGATACAGTATGCAGTATGCAAGATCTTTTTATTTTATTTTATTTTTTTGTTTGATGGACATGTATTTATTTTTGACTTGAATAACTACAAAGACGCTGGACTCCTGAGTTTAATGTTTTGAAACCAAATGTCAAATGATGTATCACAGAAGTTTATTATCATTTTCATTTATTATCATTTTCATTTTTGTGAACGTTGTTTTGTTGTTGTCTTTGTTTTGCAACTGTTTTTGCATGTGGTGCTTGTATCTATTGTATCTATCCCTGTGTGTGTGTGTGTGTGTTACATGTGTATGTAAGTGTAATTAAAAAGAAGGGGTGATATGACATAACTGGATTATTAATATTAAATACAACTTTTCTTCCTTTGTCTCCATTTAGAGCATATATCGGATAAAGAAAGGCTCGAAGACAGATATGAGTGATTCAGAGCTTACAGTAGATGAGGCTGTGGAGCGATTATTGCAGGCTGTTGATAGTGATGGAGATGGTAAGTGTTTAGTCACATGTCACATTTACAATGCACTGAAACAGTAGACAGAAGGAATAATACGTTAATGCTGCAGAGAATATTAATCCTACTTTGACTTTTTTTTCGTTCCACAGGTCAGATTAGCATGGAGGAGTTCCTCAGAGGGGCTCAGCAGGACCCCTGGGTGCTCAGCATGTTGAAGTTGGACATGAATCCTGCTGCATGGGTGATAGAGCAGAGGAGAAGAAGTGCACACTTCTGAAATGAAAGCACTGTAGGCCTTTCACATGTGAACAAAGGAAGAACAATCACAGATAAAATACACCCTTTAAAGTGTACATTTTACAGCTAAAATGAGGATTCATTCTGAACAACAAGTCAACACGCATTGCTGTATTCAGAAACTGTGAAAATTTTTGTTTAATCAAAAGTGGCTGTCATTTGGCTTTTAGCAAAGGCACAATACCGTAGCACTTTGAATTTAAATTTCTAGAGTGCTTTTCTGGGTTCTTAAAGATATGATTCATAAGTTAAATTGATCATAGAAAAACAACACATTGAAAGCAGCATATATCATTATATATAACATATAAAAAACATATAGCATAGAAAACAAGACACTTAAAACATACATCATTAATCACAAATTAAAAGCAGCTCTGAAAAGGTGAGTTTTGATCGGTGATTTGAACATGGACAGATTGGTGCAGTCTCGGGTGTGTTTAGGGAGAGAGATCCAGAGGGAGGGGGCAGCTATGGATAAGGCTCTGGAGGGACTATGGAGGGCTTTATGAGTGAGGACTTTGAATTGGATCAGTTGTAGGACAGGGAGCCATCGGTGGTTCGCGTGGACAGGGGTGATGTGGTCACAGGAGCGGGAGCGGGTTAGCAGCCGAGCAGCAGAGTTCTGGATGTACTGGAGTTTATTTAGTACTTTGGATGATGTGCCATAAAGAATTGCAGTAGTCAATTCTGGATGTGATGAAGGTATGGATCAAAGTTTCGGGAGCAGAGAAGGAGCTCTAACAAACAATATAAATGCACAGAAAAACAAGTGCATATACAGTATTTTGCTTGTTAATTCAAGTAAAAGCCTTCTTGTTATTAAGTGCTAATATGTAAGTGAATTATTATAATGTCACTTTCTCTGTTATTTTGCTTTTTTTACTGTTTAAAATTGTTCTTTGTTTGCTTTATTTTTATGTAAATAATAACATTACTCTGAGACAATCGTATCCTTATAACGCATACAGAACAGACAGAAGTAAAGCCTATAATGTGATGTAATATTGTTTTACCTGATCACATTACTGTTATCAAAGGAAGTTTCAACACCATTGAATTCATGTTCAATAAAAAAACATCACTCATTGTTTTGCACAGCTTCCCAGCTGTACGTGTGTTCTCTGACATTGACCTAAAATGAACCTTTTTATTAGAGGTGTTCCACATCATGTTCCCATTGAACCACGTGAGGTAGAGAGACTATCTTCTACTTTATCACAATTAACTTGTTGTCAGTCAGTAACATAATCCCCATCAGTCACACCCATAAACCCTTCAGATTTACAGAGTTAATCTCTGCACAGTTACCTGAGCATTACTACAGTACAGTCATACTGTGGAGTCCTTAGCCAGGCTCTCTGACTCCATCTAAAGGCAAACTTACCGTCAAGTCATACTTGAGTCAGCATTTAAATATCCCTTCAAGACATGTATTAAGATATATATGAATACTCTGCTTAGGAGAACAATGTGTGTCTTATATGGTTTTAGCACACAAAAAAAGTATAATAACCATTTTAATATCCTTAAAATGGCTTCTACTCCTTCTCCCTCATTAAAAATTGAGAATCTGTGAATATGGACATTTAATTCATTTCAAAAGTCTAACTGCTGAACACAAAATTTCTCCTACTTCATTGAAAAGTTCATTCTTAGTGTATGTGCAGTGGAGGCTTCAAGTTGCCACATCACACTTGTATAAGTTGAATACTGGACCACGGTTGGCTTCCAAACTAGTTGTGATGTCACAAATACCCCTAAAAATATGATTTCCTATGAGGACAGAGAAACTCTCCACTTTCAGCAGAGTAATGTGGGAACAGCCTTCAAGTGTCAAACTCTGCACATACAGTACAACATTCTGCACAGTGAAGCTCAGACAAAGGAACAAGAAGAACTAAACATAAATAGATCCAAATATACATGGAGCCAAGGTATTACATAGATTTACTGAAAATAGACTAATTCATTATGAATTGGGTTGCAGAGTGATTATATTCTGAGCTAGAAAGAAAAAAAGAAACAAGTTAAGGTTACATACTTAATAAAACATACCATTGTGATACCAAAGACCTGACCTATGCAGGCTTAGTGAACATCTGATCAAATTTGAAGAAAGTTGTTAAAATATTTATCCAGGGATGAAGGTGAATTAAATCAATATCCATTAGACTACTGACCTGACATCTTAAACAGCTTTGGAATAATTTACCTATTTGGATCTATGTTTTACTGTTTGTGCATCCACATACAGGAAAAAGATGATATATTCCTTGTAGTCACTCTAATGAGTTATCGCTTTACAAAGTAATAGTTTAAAGTGCACTATTAACCCTAGGTCACTAAAGGGATACTTTAAAGTGGACTATCGACCCCAGGTCACTAAAGGTTCAAGATGGGATGATGCATGTGGATTATGGCTTTAAAGTCAGCTTGCTGAAGCCCTTCAGTTAAAAATAAGCCTCTTGGCTGAGGTCAGGCATCACATGAATCAGTTATTACCCTCGACACAGTTCTTAACATCTGAGCTGATGAAGACACCTTCAGCAGCAGCCATGAAGTGGACACTGAACTATTCATTACAGGCGGTGCAGGCAGCCTCATGTTTATTTATTTACTGAAGGATCTTTATGTACTTATTTATCATAAAAATAAAAAGTTTGAGTTTTTTCTATCACTGAAGAGGTGGAGTCAAGTCAGTCTATATGTGTATGTTACATGCGTATGTAAGTATAATAAAAGAAAGTGGGCTTATATGACACCATTTACTGGATTATTAATATGAAATACAATGTTTCTTCCATTGTCTCCATTCAGAGCCACACATTTACAATGTACTGAAATCATTTTGAGTGCCACAGTAGACAGAAGGAATAATGTGTTACTGCTGCAGAGAATATTAATCTTACCTTGACTATTTTTGTTCCACAGGTCATATTAGCATGGAGGAGTTCCTTAGAGGGGCTCAGCAGGACCCCTGGGTGCTCAGCATGTTGAATTTGGACATGAATCCTGCTGCATGTGTGCTGGAGCAGAAGAGAAGAAGTGCACACTTCTGAAGTGAAAGCACTGTAGGCCTTTCACATGTGAACAAAGTAATAACAATCATGGCTAAAATATACCCTTTTAAGTGTACATTTTACAGCTAAAATCAGGATTCATTTTGGATACTTTGTCAACATGCATTGCTATATTCAGAGACTGTGAAAAATTTTGTTTAATCAAAAGTGGCCATCATTTGGCTTTTAGCAAAGGCACAATATCGTAGCACTTTAAATCTCAGCAAGAACTCTAACAAACAGTATTAATGCACAGAAAATATATGATTATTATAACTTCTTTTTATATGGGGTTTAATTATATTCTCTTTAGAGCGGTTATTTTAAATTTTTATCTATTGTTATTTGAAACAAGTGCATATACAGTATATTGCCTGTTAACTCAAGTCAAAGCCTTCTTGATATTAAGTGTCAATTTGTAAGTGAATGGTTATGTCTTCTTTTCTATTGTTTTGCTTTTCTTTTTTTTTACTATTTTAAATTTTTATTTGTTTGCTTTGTTTTTATGTAAATAATAGCATTACTCTGACACTATTGTAACCTTTTGACGCATACTGAACAGAGAGAAATAAAGCGCAAAATGTGATGTAATATTGTTTTACCTGATTACATTACTGTTATCAAAGGAAGTTTCATTTCAACACCAGTAAATTCAGATTCAATAAAAAAGCATGAGTCATTGTTTTGCACAGCTTCCCAGCTGCACACGTGTTCTAATATCTTTTTCTTCTACTGACATAGACCTAAAATGCACTTCTTTGTTATTATTAAGTGTTCTGCATCATGTTCCCATAGAACCACGTGAGGTAGAGAGACTATCTTCTACTGTATCACAATTAACTTGTTGTCAGTTAGTAACACAATCCCCATCAGTCACACCCATAAACCCTTCAGATTTACAGAGTTAATCTCTGCACAGTTACCTGAGCATTACTACAGTACAGTCATACTGTGGAGTCCTTAGCAAGGCTCACTGACTCCATCTAAAGGCAAACTTACCGTCAAGTCATACTTGAGTCAGCATTTAAATATCCCTTCAAGACATGTATTAAGATATATATGGATACTCTGCTTGGGAGAACAATGTGTGTCTTATATGGTTTTAGCACACAAAAAAGTATAATAACCACTCTAAAATCCTTAAAATGCCTTCTACTCTCTAATGTCTCCTACCTCATTGAAAAGTTCATTCTTAGTGTATGTGTAGTAGAGGCTTCAAGTTTCCACATCACACTTGTATAAGTTGAATTCTGGACCACGACTGGCTTCCAAACTAGTTATGATGTCACAAATACTGCTCATAGGCCCACCCCTAAAAATGTGATTTTCTATGAGGACAGAGAAACTTTCCACTTTCAGCAGAGTAATGTTGAAACAGCCTTCAAGTGTCAAAATCTGCACATACAGTACAACATCCTGCACATTGCAGCTCAGACATAGGAACAAGAAGAAAAACATTTTTGAGTGGAGGGGGAATGTAGACTTTTGTGTGATCTGAACACAAATATCTCCAAATATACACAGAGCCAAGATATTACATAGAATTACTGAAATTTCATTATGAATTGAGTTGCATTAAGTAATTATATTCTGAGCTAGAAAGAAAGAAAGTTAATGTTAAGCACTTAATAAAACATACCATTGCAATACCCAAGACCTGACCTTTAAAGGCTTAGTGAACATCTGATAAAATTTGAAGAAAGATGTTAAAATATTTATTCAGGGATGAAGGTGAATGAAATCAATATCCATTAGACTAGTGACCCGACATCTTTAACAGCTTTAACGAAAAATACGTCATAATCGCTGTAATCACTCTAATGACATCTCTTTACAAAGTAATAGTTTAAAGTGTATTATTGACCCAAGGTCACTAAAGTAATAGTTAAAGGGAGACTATTGACCCTAGGTCACTAAAGGTTCAAGATGGGATGAAGCATGTGGATTATGGTTTTAAAGTCAGCTTGCTGAGACCTTCAGCTAAAAATAAGCCTCTTGGCTGAGGTCAGGCATCACATGAATCAGTTATTACACTTTCTGGACACCTGAGCTACTGACGACACCTTCAGTGGCAGCCATGAAGTGGACACTGAACTATTCATTACGAGCAGTGCAGGCAGCCTCATGTATATTTATTTACTGAAGTATCTTTATTTCTTTATTTATCATAAAAAGAAGAAGTTTAAGTTTTCTATCTTTGCAGAGGCGGAATTTAGATTCAGCATGGGTCAAGCACAGCACAGTCAGACACAGGAAGAAGAACTGGAGTTAAACAGCATCCAGGACCTCTACAAGTCATTCATCATGGAGTGCCCAAGTGGGTCTTTGTACCTGCATGAGTTCAAGAGGATGTTCGGAGTGCAGAATGGTACACCTGAAGCACAGTACATGGACATCATCTTCCGAGCATTTGACATGAATCACGTGAGTCTTTAAGTAAAATGTTTCAGTCTTCATTCAGTGAAATATAAGCAACACTAATTTGATAGCTGATTTTGTGTTCTTGAAGATATTTAGAAACATCTGTCTTCACATGCATAGGTCTTAGTCATGATGTCTTACCTTATTTCAGGACAACACAATGGATTTTATGGAGTATGTGGCTGCGCTGCATCTTGTTCTGCGAGGAAAACTTGAGGATAAACTGCGGTGGTCTTTCAAGGTGTTTGACAATGACAACAACGGCCGGCTAGACAGAGAAGAACTAAGGAAGATTGTAAAGGTACAAAGTCTTGACTTCATAAAATCTCCCAGCCCTCTGTAATTAAAACAAATGTTTGCCTTGAGAATCTACTTTTTTATTATCTTGTCTATCCAACTGAAATAATAAATCTATAGAGAAAATCATAATGACAAATATAACACAAGGTTGCTAAAGGGAGCCACTAAACTACCAGTATGGACCACGTCTTATATAATCTGGACACAGTGGCCATCTGCTTCCAGTTCCCTGATGACCTTCAGCTCCACTCAATCAGTAACCTGCATCACTGAAAAACAACACAACAAATGCAAGCCCTCACAAAGGCCCTGGAGATGCCACATACTAAAAACCACACAATTTGTCAACAGCATTATTATCAGAACAAGATGAGAAACAGTCTAATTGCTGGATTTGTCCTTCAGATAATCTACAAGATAAAGAAAGGTTCTGAAGAAAATGGCATAGGGAACCTCACTTCTGAGCAGGTGTGTGATCGTATCTTTCAAGAGGTCGATGTGAACAGTGATGGTGAGTTGCCTGCATACTCAAAATGAACTTGTCTCAAACACACAGATTTCCTTGAGATCATTGATAACTCAACTGAAATCCATAACTTTTCTGTTTGGGCTGCAGGTCAGATTACCCTGGAAGAGTTTATTGAGGGGGTTCAAAGAAACGCCTGGTTGGAAAACTTCCTGCGTCTTGATGTCAATCCAAGTGGATGGGTCCATAAATACTTGTGTGACAGGAAACTCATGGTCCCCAAAGATTCCTGAAGGAGGTCAATATATTCAGACCCACTTGCCAAATGGAAAGGAACTTCAATTCCTTCAATACTTATGGGGAAAAACATAAATCCTCCCACCAGCAGTTTTTGAGGAGTCTCCTCTTGCCTTGGAATGTTTTCATTTCAGTACCATGTAAAGCCTGCGTAATGGTGACTATAAGTTATTTTGTTTAAACCCTCTTGTAATACTGTAAATAGGCACACATAGAATTCTAATAACATGACCAAATCTTTTTTTAAATAATATTTATTAGAAAGTAGACATTACATTAAGAGAATATCACTTCATTTGTGGCCTCATATTGCTTTGAAATACATGTTGATATTGTTCTCAACCTTTTAAAATATATTTTAAATAAACGTGCAATGGTGCTGGATTTCTGTCTTATTTAATGGAATATGGTATTTTCCTGAGGCTAATATTCGATTAGTGTGTCTCACATGGAAGCAAGATGAAAAAAAAGCTGAACAAGTGTCATCAACATACAGTATTCATATGTACTAAACTTAATAATCAGACTATTTGCAATGTACACACCTTGTTAGAGGAGATATGAAACACAAGGAGAGACAGTGGCTGATGACATGTGACAAAGATTCCTGACCATATCAAACTAGGAACATCAATATGTGTCTGTCTAAACAAGTGCTTTTAGCAGAAAGGCTGTTGTAACACGACCATATTGAGAAGATACAACTGTAAAGATACAACTTTTGATTTAAATATCACCATATATCTATAATTTTATCTAAACCCACACAAACAGAAAAAGCAAGGAAATCGGTGGCAAATTTTATGTGCACTACATTATAGTTATATTAACAGCCACAATGTGTAGAAAATGTAAAGAATGACTGTGGAAGAAGGACTGAGTCAGCTGAAGGATTCAAGTCAAGTCAAGTCAGTTTTATTTGTAAAGCCCAGTATCACAAATCACAGATTTGCCTCAGGGGGCCTTACAATATGTACAGCAATACAACGCCATCTATCCTTAAAGCCTTGATTCGAAGACAAAACATGGAAGGACTGTAGCCTTTGTTTTCCTACAAGCAATAAATAAAAATGAGCAAAAAATGGCTGAAATTATTTAAAAAGCTTTCTTTAATAAGGTTTGAAGAAAATGATGACATAGATTAAGATATAGGAAATTTGGTATGAAACGATGAATGATTGAGATACTGCAAAAAAGATGCCACAAGGTTACATTTACATTTAAGTTACATTTGTTTAGAATTAAAAGCTGTGAAGAAAACATAGGTGAAGAGAGGGGGGAGATGTTGTAATCACATCAAGCCACTAGATGGAGCAACTGCTGTTTTCTGTTTTTTGTAAAGATTGTAAGGGACCACTGGACCAGTGTGTTTTGCAAGTTTTAGCTCCTTCACAACAATTCATATACCTTTTTCAAATTTTAAATATGTGTCTTCTTTAGACTTAAGTATTTCTGAACTGCCTGCTGCATGGGTGACACAGAGTTCCTCCCTCACAGGCCAAGGAAGCAGAACACACCCAAAACAGACAAATAGGAACATCCTCATTTCAAACTTGCATCATGCAGGGCCAGTCATTTAATCCTGAGTAAATTTAAAAACATGTGTTAGTGCTACTGACTGTATTACCAGTAAGATCAATATTGCACACCACTGGCATGCAGACTGTCTGAGGTCCGGTAGTAAAAATGCAAAATGACCCACTGTGTAAACAGAGGGGTATTTGGGTCACTGAATTAGGGCAAATAAAAGCGTAAGGCATATCCAGGGTGAATCAAGAGAAAGATGAAGAATTCACATCAAAAAGAAAGTACCATTACCTGCAATGACCTAATTGCATAAATAGTTTCTTTCTATGTTGCAAAGTTAATAAGACAGGTACACATGCCCCAAGCCTTCATTCAGGGCTGAAGAGGTGACAACTTTTATCACCACCTTTTACAAGTGGAGGTTCTATTTGTTTGCTTTCAGCCATTATGACCCAGTAGCAAACAGTGGTACAGCAAAAAAAAAAATCTCTTGCAGACTTAAAAGCAATTTCCCCGTAGGCCACCATCATCCATTATAAAAGAATCAACTATGAAATTGTTGACAAGATACCTCGAACTGCATACATTTTTTAGATAGTTTATTTCAGCAACACTCTCAGTCATTAAATGCAGCACTGGTATCAATACATGATGTTGAGGAGCGTTGTGTTTGATGTTTGAAAGCACATTTGGAGTACAATTTTGGTAAATTCAATCTGAAAGCAGCTGAGTGAGTGGAGAGCTAATCTGATGGATGGATCCGTGGGTGGTTGGATGAAATAAATAATCTGATGAATGACAGTAAAATGGTAATTTCACTTCCCTATGCCTATGAGGATAACTAGTTGTGTGTACAGCCCTCTCTGCTCATTTCCTGAGGAAATCACCGACAAGAGAGCTGGCTCAAAAACAGCTGAGGAAAATATCTGAAGAAATGGCCTCTGTAGATAGTAAGCAACCCATCATTTTCTTTAAATGTTGTTAGCAGTCTGTGATTACTGTTGGGAATGTTGACTTAGCTGTCTGTAGTACAGAAATATCAAGATGAGAGATTTCTTAATAGGGGCACTGTTCCATAATTTTTGCATAACATCATCTTGCTCAAGGTGAGGAACGCCCAGTGAAGTGTTATATCTTGAAAACATTATTTTCTGAAAACAATACTAAAGCTTAACAAGTAACAGATAGACTTACTTCAAATACCAAAACAAATACCATTTGTGTTGTTGTAAATAAGAGGTGGTGTCCCACCAAAATGCTCTCTGCCTCTCTTCAATATTCTGTTTTAATTTGCAAGACAGTTTTATTTCTCCTCAAGATTATGTGTTCGGAATGAACATGTGGAAATTATAAATCACTTTGATGATTCAAATTGTTTTGTTTAAATCGTAGTCTCTGACTATATTATTTGCTAAACTAAGAGATTGCATCACCACCCTGATAACACCCTGATGTTACTGTTGCTGATTCTTCCATTCGGTAGTACGTTCAGTCTGTTGCTGGTGCAACATAGTTATCACATCAAGATTGTTTCTATGGCTTTTGGGTCTTTCAGTAAGCTTTTAACCAGGAATTTACAACACACCGTACGTAGCAACTGGGCTAACGTTGGTGCTCTTTCTGCTGATTTTGTCTGAGACAATAATGATTAGTCAATTAAATTTCAAGATCATTATAACATTCTCCAGGTTTATGGTCTTTGTTTTCTGTGCACATGTTTTCGACCCATTGACCTCCCCAACAGTCTTTGTTATTTCTGAGTTTTTTTTTATTTTGTTTTGGGTTTTTGGGGGGTAAGCAAAAAATGCTTCACTAGATTGTAGATTACTGAAAAGGAAAACACAATTATAGCCCAAGCTGACCAATTGCGGAGTGTAGGAGAATTTCTTAAGCATTGAAGTTCTCTGAAAAATTAAAACACAGAGTGATGAATCTTTCTCTCTTTACTCTTACATGCCAGCATTGAGAAGGGCACACAGCCGTTCTCCAGAACAATCAAACAGTCTCAGCTTAAATACAGTATGTCCTAGTAGGAATTTGACAGAGAGAGGGTAATAAAGTAATAAAAAATTAAAGAAACACAGTCGTAAAATAATAAAACACCTAGCCTTACCAATGAACACTGCTAAACTCCTGATGACCTCCTAACAAGAGTCCTTCAGCTGTCTACCAAAATTAAGGCACATGCTTTGACACACTAAATACCTTACAGGAGTTACATTTTTGAGGGGGCAAACGTAATCTCCAGCTCAACCTCAATCCTGGAGAATGGACTGATGTAGAAAGAGTTGGTACTGGGGTTACTCTGCAAAGTTTATCCAGACAACGCGGTAAACTTGCTTTTTTGAAACAGTGCTGCAGATGTTAAATGTGATATTACTGTGCCTGTAAACATTCTCCTTTATAACACAGGAAACAGTTGGCAGGAATGGGACCTGTCGGGACAGAAACTGAAGTCCATTCCTAAGGATTGTCTAACATATGCAACAAGAGTGGACCTACAGAGGAACAAACTGAAACGGGTCATTGGCATCTCCAGACTCACCCACCTGACCGAGCTTAATCTCTCCAGGAACAAGATAATGGAGTTTTCTCAGGAAATGCAAAACCTGCATAAATTAGAGAGACTTTACATGAACCAGAACAATATCAGATCTATTCCAGAGGGAATCTTTCCTCATCTAAGGAGGCTAAAGTTCCTAAAACTCAGCACCAATCGCTTGGCCAAGCTTCCCTCAGATATTAACCAGTGCACCAGTATCACTTACCTGGACCTTTCCAAGAACTGCCTGCAAAACATCCAAGCACTAGTTGGTCTCCAAAAATTGAAGGAGCTTTTGGTTAAAAAAAACCAATTGACCGAGCTTCCATCCCAGCTCTTCCAGAACAGGAGCTGTGAGCTGACAGTGTTCAAGGCCACAGGCAACCCGCTGAGGTACCCCCCAGAGGAGGTCTGTGATGGAGGGGTCATGGACATCCAGAGCTACTTCCTTCAAATGGAGGAGAACCCAAACACACACAGTGCCTGGACAGTCAAGACCATGTTTCTGGGTTCCTCCATGGCAGGGAAGTCCACACTCTGCCGCAGCCTGAGGAAGGGGAAGCCCGTTGCAGTAGCAGTAGAGGACCGAACTGAGGGAATCGAGATCAGTCAACTGTACACCCAGGAAGTCCGTTTCCTTTTCTGGGATTTTGCAGGGCAGGAAGAGTACTACCTGACACACCATGTCTTCATCACACCTCGAGCCCTTGTCATCCTTACTATTGATTTAGCCAGGTGAGAAAGTGTAATAGTCTTGATTAATCACCTTTTAAGGCAGTAGTTCCTGAAATGTTTGATTTTTATAATAATTATAAGTATTACTATGAGAGATGGAATGTTTACATCGACAGAATTAAATATTTTCAACAATACAAATATATACCTCAACCACCAGCAGAGACAGGGCACTCACTGGACATCCTGGATGTTGTAGTGCCATAGGGCAACTTTTTCTTGTATTAAAAATTTATCATTTTTTTAAAAGATCTCATTGTTAATGGGAGGGATGTGTTGTACTATATGCAACAGCCTCAGTTTGAAAGCTATTCTGCAGCTTTTAGAACTAATTTGGTCAGACAGCAGTGGTTCACAAGGTTATACAGAATGATGCATTTTTTATATCACTTTACTGTAAGAAACCACTGAGTTGTCAAAACTAATAATGGACACTGTCAGGACACCAGGAAATTTTGATACAGGAATAATGGACACAGGTTTAGCTTACGGTTAAACCTCTACTCCACCTATTCTCCGCTATGCCATACTGTTCTCTTGATATGGTCACCATATAATTGCCTAAATTGGCACCTATGTCAGCATGTTTCCATTCACATACAGTATTCAGCACATTAACATGCTAACATTAGAATTTAGCTCAAAGCACTGTTGTGATAAGCACAACCTCACAGAGCCACTTGCATGGCTGTAGCTAACAGAAACAAAGACAACTGGATACGATTTTGAAATGAGCCCATGATAAAATGTTTTGATTTTCAATCAGCTACAGCATTGAAGACCCACATTCCTTCAAAGACCAACTGTGGTTCTGGATAAACAACATACAGTTGCGTGTGCCTGATTCAGTGGTCCTGCTGGTGGGAACACACTGCGACCAGTGCCGCGACCAGGAGGAGGTGATGGAGAAAAAGAAAGACATCGAGGAGAAGGTCAAAAACATGCTGGCAAACAGGAGGATTGTTTTAAAATACCAGAAGAAAAATCTGGAGGAAAACACAGACTCTTCTCTCTTTGCAGACCAGATGGATGAGCTGGATTGCCTACTGGGATACAATTTAAAGGTACTGATAGTTGATGGGATGATGTTACTATTTTAATGGTCTTACTTTGGTTTAATAATATTTTTTGTCCTTATGAGGCTTTCCTCTAAATTTGTTTTTTAAGCATCTGTACAGTTCGACTCATGTATTTACTTGAAAGTTTCTGTTTTTTTATATGAAGCACAAGTTTCTACAGTTTTTACATGTACAATATCCTGTGTAAATACAATGTTAATTATTTTAAAATTAATTACAACCTTTCACAGCTGCCCTAATCTTTTGTTCAGGTTCTGGATCTCGTAACTCTCGACTGCCAAAGGACTGAGGATATTGCCAAACTCAGAAGTCATATTCTGATGTGCATTCAATCAGAGAGTGTGCTTCTCTGTGCTGAGAGCATCTTACCGAAAAGTTATGAAGAAGTGGAGCAAGCCATCCTTACACTTGTTGCACAACAAGAAATTCCCCAACACGGTAAGTCAATTTTAAAGTCCAAGTACTGTACACTTTATCATTAGTATTATAGAAAATTTATGTAAAAAATATTTTATGTCTCTCTATGTAAAGCAAGGAATATCTGTCTGTCTGTCTATGTATGTTTGTATGTTTGTCCTTTGCATATATCAAGAACCGTTCATCCGATCTACTTCACACGCAACACGTTTAATCACAGCAGGGCGGGGCTTCTGGGCTCTGACTTGAGTTCACACTAGGTGGGTGTACTGCTGAGGACCAAGGAAGTGCAGTGTCGAGTGTGAAGTTGTTTGGACATGTTTAATAAACTTTGATTAAACAAGCAAACAGTGAGCTGCTCAGCTCTGTGTCTGGGTGCAGCAGGGGATGTTGGTTATAAACACATCACAGCAGGGCAGGGCTCTGGGCTCTGACTTTCTGAGCAGGACAAAGGCATGCTGCCCGTTTAGTTAAGCTGCCCAAGAGTGAAGAACAAGTGCACACAGGAGAAAAAAGGCAGAGGAAGTAAAACTAGCCAATAGGAGCTCAGACACATTTGATTGGCAGCAGAATCAACTACTGGAAGGCCATAAACTGCTTCTACAGTTCAACCTCAGTTTAGTCTCACTGGTGAAGTTTCTGTCTGGATTAAAACCATTTAATTTATTAATTCCCTGTTATTTTAATTGATATGTTTGTCAATTGATGAGAAATAATAAGTTATCGGCCTGTTCTGATCAGGTACGTTTTGAACGGGTACTAAACAAGTTTTTTAAATTTAAATTTCTTAATTGAAATTTGTTCCTTTTTTGATATCAGGTATTATTCTACTTGAAGAACTGAGTGATTTAATTCTGAACCATGTTAAAATGAGCCAAGAGAGTCTCCACTCCATCTTGCGATCCCTCTTGCGATATCTGCACCGGATTGGGGTGATCATTTGGTATGAAGACATCGATGTACTAAGAGACAGAGTCTTTATCCAGCCTTCTTTTCTCATCTCAATGTTCAAGGTTAGTGGTTACATTTCATTTCTAACAGGGAAATTATCTCTCTATATAAAGCAAGGAATCTCTCTGTATGTATGTATGTTTGTCCATATCAATTTGTATGTATGTTCAAGACATGGTGCAGGATGTCCCAGGTTTTGAACGGGCACTAAAGTTCATCCGATCAACTTCAGCTCAACTCAAAATTGTCGTCTACTGATAGCCTGCATGTGAGGCATTTAGGGAGCATCCGTAAATTATAGCATCTACCTATAGTCTGCGTGAGAGGCGTTTAGGGGACGGGCACTGTTCTCTGTAGGTATTGAGAAATCAGCCTGTTCTAAACAGGCATGTTTTGAACGGGCACTGCACTGGTACCCATATAATTTATGGACCCTAAAGATACACCACTTCTTGTAAATTAACCTGTAACTAAAGGAAAAAAAAAATTTAATCAGCTTCCTTGGACATATATGAAGCCCTCTGGGACACATTATGATTATCAGTGCACCCCTTAATTCCTGATCAGTTTTGTTTCTGCTGATTTGGAAAATGTTAAATATTACCACAATCAAAATTACATAACAAATTTACAAAGAAAATTAACATTAAATTAATGGCTTGGGTTATCTGAACTGTGCCAGTGATTCAGGTCATAATTACTACTGCTACTAGAGGGCACTTGTCGCTCAAACATAACTATATGCCGTTTTTGGGCAACCTACATTGCGACTCATTTTGTCATTTGCCCTCTACATGGCCAACAGTAGAATAAGCAGAGAAAAGGACTGCAGTGCAGTGTTGGTGGTCAATATTTTTTATTCCTTGCATGTTTATATTGAAATTGTATCTGCCTCAGATAACCAATACCCCCTGCAAATGTGGATAAGGCACTGACAGGTGACTGTTCTACAACCTCTGACCTAAATGTCAAACGGGTTTTCCAGAGTCTCCGTGCAAAACCACCTTAGCTTGCTTAGGAAAACCAAAAATCAGCCTGGCTTCTTTAATCACCAGCTGCCGTTGTACCAACGTATTTCAGGCCTATTATGTCAAGAATGCCTGACAACCAGATAGGAATGGAAATATGTGTGTAATAGGTGTTGGGAGAATGGAGCTACTCCAAGGTGACCCTTTAATGGACTATCTCTGGAGAAGGCCCACACATGACTCACAAATCTTTATATAACTCCCCCTGTCTCCTCCTGTTAACACAGAGCATTGTGAGACATGACCTGGTGCAGCAGCTGGAGGGGGTCTCCAGAGACCTCCTCATGCAGGAAGGGGCTCTGGTGAAACAGAAGTTCACCTGGGTGCATGACTTGAGGTACAGAGGCATCCTCCAGAATGCAGCCATGCGCATCTTGGTGCGCAGAGAGATAGAGAAACTGGTTGTGGACGATGATGACCTGGTCAGAGAGGTGGTGGGAACCAAGAAGGAGGAAGGCATAATTCTCACCCTACTGCAGCATTTTGAGGTGTGCCTCCCCACTCTTGTCGGAAGCCCCCTGAACCCCCAAGCATCAGATTTCATCCCCGGTGAGAAGCAGTGGGAGTCAGCCTGGGAAGAAAAGAGAGACCCAGATGGAGCCTGTCTCTTCCCCATCTACCTCAAGGACAACATCACAGTGTGCCATAAGTGGGGTGAGGACAAGCAAGATGACCTCAGTGTCCACATGTACTTCCTTCCTGAGATTCCTCATGGCTTCTTCCACAGGTAGCATAGCTTGGAACATGTTTCATCATTTTAAATTTGTCTATGAAATACAGTAGTTTCTGATCCAAATGAAACATTTAAGTTCATCACTTCATGAATAATATATTCATAACCAAACATTGATTTTTTTGTAAAAATCTGCCTTTTTTTGTATTTTGTTGTATTGTTGCATTTGCTAGCTTGCAGTTTTCTTCTTCTCTGCATTTTGCTGCCACATTGCTACATTTCTTGGTACTTTTTTCACTACTAACTGACAATCAGTTGAAGTTTGCAAGAATGTGAATCCTTGTGCGTGTGCGTTTACCTTGTGAGGCAGCTGGTTTCTCAAGTTCACAAGATCACAAGATCATGTGAGAATCCATCCTCTCAGGTTTTAGTTATGTGCTTGTGGCCAAACCACCATTGGTTCAGACTAATCAGCATCCTAGAACTACTGGCAGCTATGGGCGTGGTTTAGGTGTGACACAGTGAGAAGTGATAGATAACAACATGTTTCCTACATCTCAGATGGTTCTGTGTAACAAACCATCTGGTGCGTCAGGTTACGTGTAAATGGGATATACATACAAAACAGGGACCTGCATTTTTACAAAATAAACTGACTTGTTCTGCACTTACCATGTTATCCCTGTACACTCTAAAATCTGGACATACAGCCTGAAAATGTCTCAATTTTTGTATTGACAAACAATTGAAATTAGTTTTTGAATACTTTTGTCACAAATAAACTTCCATAAGTTACCTTTATGGACTGTGTCTAACCACCAGAGTAATCATCAAGACTTGTTCTGCACTTACCATGTTATCCCTGTACACTCTAAAATCTGGACATACAGCCTGAAAATGTCTCAATTTTTGTATTGACAAACAATTGAAATTAGTTTTTGAATACTTTTGTCACAAATAAACTTCCATAAGTTACCTTTATGGACTGTGTCTAACCACCAGAGTAATCATCAAGACTTGTTCTGCACTTACCATGTTATCCCTGTACACTCTAAAATCTGGACATACAGCCTGAAAATGTCTCAATTTTTGTATTGACAAACAATTGAAATTAGTTTTTGAATACTTTTGTCACAAATAAACTTCCATAAGTTACCTTTATGGACTGTGTCTAACCACCAGAGTAATCATCAAGACTTGTTCTGCACTTACCATGTTATCCCTGTACACTCTAAAATCTGGACATACAGCCTGAAAATGTCTCAATTTTTGTATTGACAAACAATTGAAATTAGTTTTTGAATACTTTTGTCACAAATAAACTTCCATAAGTTACCTTTATGGACTGTGTCTAACCACCAGAGTAATCATCAAGACGTGCTTCCTGTACCCGACTCACTGGGTGGGGAGAGAGCAGTGTCTCCTCTGCTGCGGAAACAGACTGGCTCTGGTGCGACAGAAGATTGAAGATGGAGATCCTTTCATAGAGATACGCTGCAGGAGACCTGACAAGCATAATGGTAAAAATCTATAATCACCCTTTCATAACGAGACTGCACTGCAACAACACAGACAGCTGTTTTCTTTCCTCAGAGTTTCGGCAGTTGTGGGATCTGATCTTGGCAGTGATGTCCAAGCTGTTTGTGTTGTCCAGGCAGTGGCCAGGACTGACCCAGCAGGTGCACACACCCTGTCCAGAAAAAGGCTGTCCACACTACTTCACCTGGAGAGACTGGCAGGAGCTCAGCAACGCTGACTTCTACAACCTGTAAGTGATGTATGGGTTAGGGTAGGCCCTGTTTGTGCTTGTAATGTATTATTATTACTTCTACGTCACAAAATATTCTGTCCACTGATCTCAGTAATTAGAACAATATTTGTAACTATTTACATTCAGTTACTTTGATTTTCTTTCTCATGCTTTTTCATATCTATATAGATTTTTTTTCATCCTTATAAATACTTTACATTATTACTGATGTTTTATTCACCTACATTTGTGAGAAATATATTATTCACAGCACCCACCCAGTTACAGTATCAATCAGCAATGGAGCAATCAGCCCCACACTGAGCTGATTACTCCACTCCAGTAGAATTGCTTGTCTGAATCAAAAGTGGTTTGGCTGACTTAATGGTAATACTCAGCACCGGACTGACTTGTGCCTCAAGCAAAGATGACATGATCCCACTTTTCATATTTTGTCTTTTTTTTGTCTTTTTTAAACAGTGTGAAGGAAGAGAAATTAGTTTGCCAGGGAGGCCACACACGACGGACGGAGCTGATTTTTCCAAAAGGTAAAATTAATGTCTACATATAATGAAAGATAAAGGGCAAAATAAAAATTATGTTTACATTGAGTTTAATTTCTAATCAATCAAAAATGTGTTTTGCTTCCAGTTCCTCTTTTGTAATTAGGAGTTTGATGAAAATTACATCAAAAGAGAGAAACACAGCATCGACCTCGTGAACCACTGAGATGTCACATCAACAACCAGACCATTCTGGAAATGCAACTGATTAAAATCTAGTTCTTCAAAGGAATATTATAGTTTTATCATGGTGTTAATTTTGTGATTTTGGCTGTCATTGGCTATGACAACATTATGACAAGTTTGAAAAGTTAACATTTGGTAAAGATGCTTATTTACTTTCTTGCAGAGAGATGAGAAGATTGATACTTCTTTATGCAACTGTAAATATAAAGAAAGATTGGAAATAGGAAGAAACAGCTATCCTGGCTCTTTCCAAAAAGTAACACAATACACCTGCCACCACCTCTAAATCTCACTAAGTAACACATTGTATGTCGTCTGATGAATCTGTACAAAATCTGAAGTGTAAAAATGTCAAATCCCCATTTTAGACTCCAGGAAGTTACTGGTCCCAACCGTACAGCTTAAGCATACAGATATGAGAGTGGTATCAATCAACTCATCTAACTCACAGCAAGAAAGTGAAAAAACATATTGTACTTTAAATTGCTGAGATCTGAGCATATGGCAACATCACTACTTCAGAGTCCAACGGTCAGCATCATGAGGTGTCAGATGGTCATACAGCCTGTGTAAAAACACCACAAAAAAAACCATGTATGCATGACTGTAAGTCAGACAGTTCAAAGTTAAATCAGGATGTATCTCTGCAAAATCCAATGGGTGTTTACAGGAGGCAGTTTGGGTAACAAATAGCATTTGTGTTTATTTTCTAAATACACTTCATTCAGTTCATATAATTGGGTTAAACAGAGTCCACTGATCTGATCGCTGGACTCTGTTAGCGATGTGGCTGCAATCCAAGATCTCAGTAATTAAGTGTTTGAGCAATATGTCAACATAACTGGTTATGTACATAATGAAAATGAGACCCAGATGGTAAAAAAACAAGACTGTTCTCTTAACATCGGCTTTTTGTCAATATGCTTGTGTTGTCATAACATACAGATGAACATTAGTGTAGTGTGTAGTGATTTTCAGCACAGCAAACTGGTACTGGAACAGTAATTACATCATATATGCAAACAACAAAGATGAATTGCAGACACGAATCAACTCAGTTGCAGTTAAATTTGATTTAGTTAATTGATTTTGTTGGCTCACAAGTTTTTCTAATGTATATTATATTATGGCATTGGTTGACTTGGTCTTTTAATTGTACATTGGTTACTATTTGTTTATCTGTACAGTCACAAGCAACACATTTAGCAGCACTGCTGATAAATGCAGAAGTTAAAATGCTTCTCTCTTTCAGTTCTGCTTTATGACATTTACTGTACACCTTCTTGCGTCAACACTATAAAAATATACTGCAAAGCCATGTGCCATTGCTTTTTTAAATCATTGCTGTATTTTTTATAATTTGCCAATCTTTCAAATGCTTAAAATTATGTTGGTGGTAAGATAAAACAAATCAACTGTATTAAAAGTTCATGTGACAGTTTTTTTGTTTTGCTTAGTTTTGTGTTTTTTAGGTGTCACAGAAAATGCTGCTTATATTTAATTGCACTGATTATCATTAAACTTGTGTTATGATGACTGTTTGTACCAAGTTTTGTCCCAATACATCTAATCCATGTTGAGATATTCCAATGGATAACTGAAAACTTTGCGGGTGGTGTTGCAGAAAGTCAGGGGATTGACAGTCATTTGAATTCATGAATGCCAAAATGTCTTGGCAGTTCATCCAATATTTGGACCAATTGACATTGCCATCCCTAAGCATAGCTAAAAATCATTAGCCATTTGCTGAGAATCTCTTTCATTGGTCTGCAGATCACAAATCTTATCAATACTTCAAGAGTTTTTTCTGAAATTCTAACTGTCCACTGAAACTGTCTTACAAAGTTTACTGTCAAAAACATTGTCCTGAAAGGCCTAAAGTTGGCACTGAAAATATGTGAAGCAGTAGTGTGTTTGTACCTATTCGTTTTTGAGTTACACTTTTCTACATGAATGTGTAAGTTATAGATACCTGGATATATTTACAGTTTACATGTTGCAGTGCAGGTTTTGAATGTGATGCTTTAGGAAGTTTGGGAGTGAATCCATAAGAAAAAAATGTAAGAAAGAAAGGGAACTGATGGAGTCAAAAAGGGGGAACTGAGGAAAAGAAAGGTGGAAGGACAGGGGAGGTGTAGAATAGAAGAAAAAAGGAGAGATTAGAAGGTATACATATGCAGGCGTTCTCTGTACATCATTGCCCTCTGCTGGCTTCTCTGTGACATGACCACTTAGTGGTCAGTTTTGGGGTATGTCAACACACCGTCTCTGATGTGACTGTTTTGTTTGCTTGTTTTATTTTATCATGTAAAGACAAATCTAATATCTTTCATTCTCAACACTACAAGGGATTAATAGGCTACAGTTGGTATATAGACCTGCAGGAGAAATCTCAGCAGAACCAGATTTCATAAATATAGCCTACTGAATTAGATATTTCAAGTGAGTCCAGACCAGAAGAGAAATGAGGTGATGTACAGCAGCTTGTATCTACCACCGTGTTTTTCATCCTCTCCCTCTAGTTCTCAGCCCTCTCCTCTCTGTGGGAGCTCCTGCTGCCTTCAAGGTCTTCTCGTAAACTTCAAACTCAGAAACTATACAGTACAATGTGTTAGTATGTGTTTTCAAGTTGTTTTAGTCACAATAAATGACAAGATGGATGCAGTAACAAAGCAGTTTTCATGATGGAGGATGCCTTTTGATTGTTCTTTGGTTTGTCAAATGAAGCGGTGACTGCAATAGTTGAATGTTTAATGATGAAATAAAGACTTAAAACTACCAACTAGGCCAACAACAGGTTTCCTACAAAATGAAAAATAAAAAAAAAAACATACAACTGTAGGCCTAGGAAAGACCTTCTTTTAGAGCCTAATGCCGTGTTAAATTTGTACTAACTGTATGAACATTTTTGTCTGATACACAAATTACAGCAGAAAAGTGGCACAGTCTGTGTGTTATCTGTTTGACACCCCCAAAATCATATTGCTAATGTCAATGTCATTATTTGACATCAGATTCGTGACTTCTCATTGGATATGGTACATGATATGTGTTTTTTACATATTGTAAAATAGAAGTTAAAGAAAAATATTTTGTGATTCTGATTTTACGACTTGCATCTAATAGCTTCTCTTACTTGTATAGCTGGTTATCATTTCTACTTGTTGATTTTTATTACCAATTTAGAAATTGCTGAAATCCGTTGCTACAAAATGAGTCCATTAGGGTTGCAAAACCCTAGAGTGATGGTCAGCTCAATTCAATTCAAACAACTTTATTCATCCCCAGTGGGGCAATTTAAAAGTATTCACAGCAGAGCACACACAAGCACACACATCTCAACAAAACACACAGGATAGAATGACACAGTGAATAGTTAAAATACTAAAAACTGTCAAAGAAAAAGTATATAGGTCAGTCATCGACCAAGAAATGTGAAGGAATATTTATTGGAAGGCTATGTATAATATTTTCAGGCACCATAAACATTGGTCCCGCTGCTACATCAGTGGTCATCAGTTGGCTCAGCACCACACACATTTAGATCTAGATGTCTGGCCCCTACAGTACCCATGAATCCTACTAACTCATTAGACAACGACATAATTAACCTTAAAAAAGAGAGAGAGAGAGAGAATACTACAATATAAAATGTATCAAGAAAAACTACAACATATTCAGCATTGATATGAGATAGATACTCTACACATCTAAACTCTTAGTCAGGCTGAAAAAGGGTCAGCTATAGCACCCAACACCTGGGGGTCTTTGGTGGTGGAAATTATGGCTTGGAATTAAAATGTCAGGCATACCTGGCTACTCCCTGTGATTTTAATGTCAGGACTATTTAAATATTATACATACAGTAGAAGTGAAAACACAACTGAACAACCAAGCGGGTAGTTCCGAGTCTGAACAAGGAACCTATAAATAGTTTCCTATAAATAGGTTCCTATTGGTTCCCATTGGTATCATCACAGTAAACCATAAACTGTAAATGCACCGTGCTAACAAAGCTACCAGTTAGCTTTCCACCCTCTTGTCCAAATATGGTCACTTCTCATCACTTCTGGCTCTAAAAATCCAAGATGGCGATGGTCAAAATGCCAAATTCGAGGCTTCAAAACACGAGTCAACGTCCATTATTTTTATACAGTCAATGGTAAGAACACATTTTTTACATAACTTCAAAGTTACCAATATTCATTGAACAGTTTAGCTGAGTTTCCATTTTTCCCACAGCCCGCGAAGGCAGCACCCTATCGCAGCATCGCCGGACCTCTCAGGTGTCTGCCGGGCTGCTGCACAGGAGCCAATGGAGGAATGAAAACGGAGCTGCATGGCGGACCGAGAGAAGAGGAAAACCAGCCCACCGCCTGGCCGCAATATACAGGTGAACTCCCCGGCCAGCTTCAGGTAAGAGTCCCGGTGGAGGAAGCCTGGGGAGGGGGGTCCGAGCTGCCTGCCTGCCTGTCTGCGGGACTGGAGGCTGTCAATGAGCGATGAGCCAGCGCGGCTCTGCAGAGCTGAAGGTGCTGATGCTGGCTGTGTCGGAGCTGCTGCCGCTGTGTTTGGCCCCGCTCAGCTTTGCGGATTAAAGTCGGAATGTGTTGTTGAGTCCTATGTTTTTTGTTTGGGCGTGTCTCTGCTCCCAGAGGACCGAGGAAAGCTGTGTGCTCCATGCACCCACTAGAACCATACACTTAAAATATGTCGTCAACCAAATCTGCTCCAGCCAAAAATCTAGGCAAAAACTCAGCAGCTTTATTATTCCCAGTTTCAGATAATGAGCTTTTATTGGCCTTTTAGGCTATCTGGCATTTTTTCTGCTTTGCTTTTACTGAAGTCTTTGGTAGGTTTCCCCCACAACAGCTTCATGATAAGTTTGTTTTATTGCTGTGTGTCCCTTTAGTGACTTACTGCGTGTTTTGATTTTTAATAGTTGGCTGGCGTGTCCTATCACTGTATTATCTATTACTATTCTAATGTGTATGCAGGATTAATTAGTGAGTTTTCAGCAACCTTATGACAGCTGCTTCATTATTGTCACCGTTTTGCTTTCTCTCTCATATTTTGTTTGGATTTTGGAGTTTAGCAGGAGTATTTTTAATTAGTTTGAAACATATCATAGCCAAACCCACAGGCTTGTAAACAAACGAAAATAAATGGGGATAAGCTTTCTATAGCTATTTCTATTTTATGTTAATGTTGTTAGTTTTAGAGAATAATGATTGCATATTTTTGTAAAAATGGAATGGTTTTGATTGTATTAATTAGTAGCTAAAGCCTCAAATATAATTACCACATATCATCACAATAACGAAGGTAATTTCAAATAATTACCAGTTGAGTATTTACTCTTTTTGTCTGTTTCATCTTTGTAATTTGAATCTCTTGGTTGTTGAGCTGTTGGCCAGACTGAAGAGGCAGTACAAAGAATCACATCTTGGTTTGTAGGAACAGGACGTTTTATTGTACAGAAACAATTGATTTGGTTAATCGATAATGAAAATCATGTTGCAGAGCTACAGAAAACTCAAGGTTGTCAGTTAGGTGATCAGAGGTTATTCAACCTGCAACACAGTTCAAATCAACATGTTGGAGGGATCAGCTGGATGGTTTTGTCATGCTTTTATACTGTCAGTATGTCACACACACACACACACACACACACACACACACACACACAAACAAACAGACATACATACACTCAGAGGTCCTTACAATGTTGCCTGAGGAGAAGCTGTGATTCTTCAGTGGCATTGCTGAATGAATGGAGGCCTATGATCGATATTCCCCAGTGAGACAGTGCCATCTCACACACACACACACACACAGACACACACACACACACACACACACACACACACACACACAACAGTCTGTCCCTGTCTCATTAGCTGAGCCTGCAAACAGGCAGATCCACAGCCATCTTTCTTCAGAATTTCATCATAGTGACACTGGAGTTCTTTCACTGGTATTTGATCTGTCTGACAGAGAAACATATAAATGAAGCGCCTCATACGGGGGAGGGAAGAGTATTGATTAATATTTCAGATTTGTAGTACACCAGAGAAGGGAAACCACATAACCGGCAGCCCTGAAGTTGGCCCGGTCCCAGTGCAGCCATATGTTGGCATGTTTTCCTCTGTCACCTTCCCTGCCTCCACACACGGTGGTCGAATTCTGTGTCTCTCTCCAATCTGCTGCCGTTAAAGTCGATCTGCTGCCATAATGTGCAGCTCTCGCATGCGGATATTCAGTTACTGAGATAACATACAGGAGGAGCAGTTCACGCTCAAATTTAGATTCAGTCCACAGTTTCTGCAGCATTTCACTGTGACCTCATTTTGAGGTCACTAAAATTTTCATGACTCTTGTGAAGAGTTACCAAGTTGTCATTTGAGTTTGGGTACAAGATATCATTGCTTTCAACAGTCTGGATGTTACTGCAAGTAGATTTTACAGAAAGGATCATAGATTTCAAATAGTTAAATCTAGTTCAATCATAGACTTCTAATATATTTTTACAACCAAGAAATGTATTAATATTTAATATTTCTGCTTATCAAGCAACCCCTGGTGATGTTCCATGGTTGGAAACTCTGATTTAGTCTTCTTCTTGATCTTCTTACACAGTGAGTTTGCTCTTGTAGCTCCATACTCTGTACTCAATATATAACCTTAAAAGGCAGAAAATAAACAGAGGCAAGAGCTCTGATGGTTCAAAAATAAAAATGAAAAATCAACATGGCTGCTGATTTTCTCTGCCCTCTTTTCTCTGATCTGTCTGGGCTCCGTTTTTTATATCTTGCCCTAAAAAAAATGACATACCATAGCCCAAATATGACACTGTTCAGTGATTAAAACACTTGAATCATGTTGCTGAAATGTGCATATTTTAGCAGTGATGTTCTGAGCTAATTTAAGTGTCTTTAAAGCTCATTCATCTCTGATCACTTGGTCGCTTTACTCCCTGTTAAAACACTGAAACCTTTCAGTATTGATCAGGACACCCTTTCTGTATGATTTTCCGTATAAGTGTTTTAGTTCAGTACTGTAATTTTAGTCACTGTTTGTTTAGTGGCTCTACTGATCTTCACTGGAGCTGAGCATGACAGATAAAGACTTACTTTTCATATTTGGGTGAACTGTACCTTTAAATGCTCCCACACTGCATTAATCATCTATAGCACAAGAGGGCGTAGCAGGAGATTCTTTCACATTAGGACAGTATATCTGTGTGTGTGTGTGTGTGTGTGTGTGTGTGTATGTATATCTGTAATGCAGCATCTATGGAAAACCTGACTCCAAGCTTCAAAATGTCCCTTTTATTCAAGGTCAAAGACACTAAATCCTTGTTTTTGAGCTTTTTGAGCTACCAACATGCAGCCATATGGTCATACAACACAGACTCGGCAACTGGCCAGAACCTATGTATGTTATTGTTGTTGTTTTTAAGTATTGCATATTTGTGTAAAAATTGAATGGTTTTGATAATATTAATTAGTAGCTAAAGCCACAAATATAATTAATCACGGTAATCTGTCCATTACATCTAATAATTACCAGTTGAGTATTTACTCTTTTTGTCCGTTTCATGTTTATAATTTGAATCTCTTGGTTGTTGAACTGTTGGCCAGAGTGAAGAGGCAGTATAAAGAATCACATCAGGGTTTGTAGGAACAGGACGCTTCATTGTACAGAAACAATTAATAATCAGTTGTATAAAAACATAATTAATCGGTTAATCGATAATGAAAATCATGTTGCAGAGCTATAGATAACCCAAGTTCATCAGTTAGGTGATCAGTCAGAGGTTATTCAACCTGCAGCACGGTTCAAATGAACATGTTGGAGGGATTAGCTGGATGAGGTATTAGCTGCATGGTTTTGTCATGCTTTTATGCTCTCAGTGTGACACACACAAACACACACACACACCAGAGGAGCTTCACACATTTCCCCCATGTGACATCACACATCAGGACAAAATGCTATCAACTATCAAGACACTGGTTAAGTGTTCTGTATTTTTAAGAGAAATGGTTTTAATCTTGAGAGCAAAAAGTAAAGACGAGAGGCGGGAGGATGACAGAAAGAGGGAGATGTAGGAATCCCAGGATTGTTTGTGTGTGTGTGTGTGTGTATGTGTGTAATGCAGCATGTATGGAGCAACAAGACAGTGTAGGATTGCAGTCCATGCTGTGGTGCATTATGGGAAGAAATAGAGAACTCATGTCTGATGGCATCAGGGATATGAAACCGGAGATCCCTCTTGAGGTAAAAACCAATCTCTCTCGTATGCAATTCAATATTTTTCTTTTTAAAATTACAGTTATGGTTAAGCTTGAGAGCCTTTTACAGATAAATGCAAAGAGCAAATGAATAGATGGATGAATTCTGCTGTTTGTTTGTGTGTTCAGTTTCTTCTTTTGTTTTGTTCATATTACTTTAAGTGATTTGATCACTGCATGCCAAGACATCATTGATTTTCTGAAGTGATTTGATTGTACAATAGCAGCTGATTAAACTGAAATGTAACGTTTACATCAGCAGCAAATGGTGTAACTCATTTAACAGAGTGATTTTTTCGATGATGGTAGGCATATTTATTGTGTTAGTTTGTCACATCCTCATGCATCTTTGCTATCTTAACATCAAGCACTGCAAAGGAAATAAGACTTGAGACTTTATTGTGTCATCCTCGCTGTTTATTGTAGGTGTGTGTGATTTACTGCCCTCTTTCTCATAACCTATAGCTAAAAGCTAAAACACTAATACTGCCCACATGAGAAGCAGGGAGTATGTTTAATTGTCCCTCAATATTTTTTAAATGGTCTCCTGACAAAAGCCAATAATTGCCCCTTGAGTTATTACATTATCCTGCAGTTTTGAGGTGGGAGGAGAGTGAAATGTTAGAGAGATGTGAGAGATGATATTTTGAATATAGACTGCAATTAGAATTATGAACGAATTATGTCATTATGTTCGGATAATGAATCAGAAATATTAAGCAAATGTTTAAAAATGTATAGATCACTAAATTATCAAACTAAAAGCACGTAAATGTCCATGATCCCCCCCCCCCCCCCCCCCCTCCCTTCCTTGCTCCTTCGCTCCCTCGCTCACTAATTCATTGACATACCTCTTTTCCTCTTTTCTTTTATCCTTTTACTGTAGCTTCCAAACTGATGTTACACTGCTGACAAGATCTGCTCAGGCAGATGGATTCACAGGGTGTGGGATGTGAGAGTGTGTGTGTGTGTGTGTGTGTGAGAGAGAGAGAGAGAGAGAGAGAGAGAGAGAGAGAGAGAGAGAGAGAGGAGACAAGGGAGGTTAAGCACATTTTGAAGTGTCAGTTTCTCCTTTCCTTGATTCACTGCATCGGTCTTTCATGGACTTTGATGTTTTCTCAGAAAAAAAATAAATGATTTCAGGTGTTTTCAACAGGATTATGTCTTTTATCCTCAGAGAGAGAGAGAGGGAGAGAGGGGGGAATTTAAATTGAGCTGATTTGAATTTCACTCACAGTAGAAGCTGACAGAGTGGACTGAGTGCAATTGCTCTGGTTGCAGTTCGCCTCCCACTGATCATTTACTGCTGTCGTTCAATTTTGCTGAATTGGCAATCTCTCTCTCTCTCTCCTCTCTCGCTCTCTCTCTCTGCCTCTCAGTTAATTAATTCTCAAACAGTGGCCTCATTTACCAGGTCTGCATCTGAAACAGATAGAGACAACTCCTTTATTACAAATTTTCCATTTTTAGTAAGATGTTCTCCTGTTTTCTGATCCGCTCTTGTTTTAATGTGCTGTTGATGCTAAGACGAGCTGAAATTTGAATTCTCCTCGCATTTTTTGCAAGGAAATTATGATGACATTATTTATTTTCCCAATTTTTCAAAGACAATAAAATTGTTGGACATATTTTTGGAAAGGGCACTTGAGCCCTCAAAGTGGGCGTTTCCCGTGGTTGATAACAGAGAGCTGGCGATGTTAGATGTGCCGTCAATTTCATGGATTGTTTTTTCAATCAGTGTGAAGCTCCTGTTACCCTTCCTGCAGATGTTTCACATTAAAAGCCCACCAGGAAAAAGAGGAATTATACCTTTTGAGCTGCTAGAAGCCTTTTAATGTGAAACACCTACACAGGAAGTGTTGAGTTGCTTAACATACGTAGCTTAACATCAAATCAAAAAAAAAAAAAAAAAAAAAAAAAAGGAAATATTTGTGGGATAAGAACAGTGTTTCTGTCAAGAGAAACCAAAAGCTGTACGATGTGGAGTATGACATTACTGATGGCTGTGGAAATCTACATTATCCTGAATTTATAAAAGACTGTATGTACATAGGAAGTGTTTCATTTGCATTAACAGAAAACAGAGCAGAAAATAAAACAGGAAGTGATCAGACAGTATGAATAAAGGCCTGATTAGTAAAGAAATGCAAATAAAAATAGTCATAGTGAGTTTCCAGAGTCAAATATCTCACTTTCCAATAGTATATTTCATCAGAACAACATTTTAAAAACACAATGGGATTCACTTTGTGTTTCATTAATTTTTTTCTAACTAAACAATGAATGAACTCATTACTTCAGCTCATATATGTTGAACCACCCGGTGCCATGAATTCATCTTGTTGCCTCGACCCACATGGCTGTTACGGGGTTAATTGGCCTCTGCTGACGAGCTGAACGGGGATTAAATGTCTCACACACATGCACACACATGCACGCACACACAGTCCTGGGATTCCTATATCTTCCTCTCCTCTCATCCCCTCCTGCCTCTCTTGCAGACCTGCCAACTCTCCTGTTTTTACTGAGCTTCTCCCGTATTCCCCCCCACACCTCTCCCGCTGTGCTCCTGTTTTGTTGTTTCTCCCGGGAAACTCCTTTAATTTGCATGCCCCTCAACCTTATTATGAATAATCGTCATACACATGGATCCATAAGTTTTGTATGTTTGTCTGACGTTACCGGAGTCGCCAGATTGTCTATGAAACACACAATCGCACACACAATTTCAAAACCATCTGTCACCACAGGGGCGTGTGCACAGCTGCTCCGCGTAGGCAGTCTTTCCTCCTGTCTTCTATCCTCCCTCCCTCTGCTGCCGGTGTGATTCACTGCCTGCAGGTACCGCTGGTAGAGAGGAGGGGCTGGTTTGTCTCAGCCAGCAGCTGAGTTTACAAGAATTTGGCAAATTTTAAGATATGTGGCAAATAAACAGTTAGCCTACATACAAACAACTCGCGGGTTATTAGCTTAACCAGTGTGCTGTGGTTGCGTAAAATATACCGGTGGTGGATGGGACACTGTGGGCAAAGCAGCTGAAAATATTGCTTTTCTACATGTTTATGCTTGTAGAATAGACACATACATACACACACACACACTCAGACACACACACCGAAACACTAACGAAAAACCTAAATGTTGGCAGGTTTGCTCATGTCTTTATTTTTTGCTCTCAAGATTAAAACCCATTCTCTCAACATACAGAACACTCAACCATTGTCTTGATAGTTGATAGCATTTTGCTCTGATGTGTGATGTCATGTGGGGGAAATGTGTGTGTGTGTGTGTGTGTGTGTGTGTGAGCTCCATAGGTTCTGGCCAGTTGCCGAGGCCTTGCTGTATGGCCATATGGCTGCGTGTTGGTAGCTCAGAGTGTAGAAAAACAAGGATATAGTGACTTTGACCTTTGATAAAAAAAGGACATTTTGAAGCTTGGAGTGAGGTTTTCCAAAGCACAACTGCAGCAGTGTTAACTTGTGATGGATGCTAATACTGCATGGCTGAGGGAAATGCTTTTTACTTTTCAGCTGTAGTAAGTGATTTCCTGCCACTAGGGGGCTGAGAAACATCAAAACAAATAGAAAGGCACATACCCTGATATATGATCACCGTTGCCTATTACACATCCAGCAGACACAGAGCAACATTATCATCACATTACAGTCATGTTTCACAAGTTTCACTCTTTTGTTAGCTTTTTTGGGGGGTTTCCACCAAATACTGAAAATAATATCATGCTCTTAAGCTGATGGATTTTCTACTTTCTTCACCAGCTAGTTGCTAACATTGTTTGCCTGCCATTTTGTAGTTTACATCGGCTTTATCAGAACTCATTTGCAAAAAACAACTGTCTGCTGCTGGAAGACAAATACCTAAAAGATGTTAAAATGCTTCAAAGAACTGAGGGGAACACCAGAGTTAGGTGATAATTCTCTGTGGGTTCATCATCACAGGCAACCTCTTTTACATTGCACTTTGTAGTTTTATCCGTTTTTAATTTACAGAAGCAAAGTTGTAGTGAGATACACCTCTTTGCTTCTTGTTTCTTGAAGCCTTTGGTGGCTAAAAATAGCCAGTCACTCTGTTTTACAATATTACTGCACATGTACAGTACACATGCTCGGGCCTAAGGTTCTGGCAGGAGGTTATAAGGTCAGTGGCATTTACAGGGTTAATGGGCTGCACACTTCACTGCGCGTCTGCTCTTTTCCAGTCACACATTGATTTTTGGAGGAAGCGTAACCACCTGCCAAAACAAGCAAAGACCAGCACAGGCTATAGAACAATTCTGGTTTTCATAGGTTTGGCCATCATTTCTTTTGATAATAGTTCTCAGCTACTGAAGTCAGTTGCTGAGATTTGGCAAAACGCAACAGTGTGTGACAGGGAGGAAACATGACGCTCAGAGTCAGACAATCATACAGGTTGTAAACCCCGTGGTTAGGCATATGTATTTGCTAGAGAAAAACAAGGTGAATGGTAAAATTATTGGCCAAATTGGCCGTCGCAAAAATCCATCACAATTTACAGGCTCCTGCTGATCATCTTTGACCCACTGCAATTATCGTAGCTGTACACATGTAATTTTCCTTCATAATAAGTGAGTATTACCAACATTTTTCAAATAAACTGATTTAGATAATCTGGATTGTTGCCATGATTACAACCTGTCTGATGTCTGACTGTTTTTTTGCTCCGTCAGACATGTTTTTATCAGTGTCGCCTTGCTCCCAAATCCTTCTCGGTAGTGTAATTTGGCAAATACAGTGTTATCATAACTGATAGGAGTGATGGTCCAAACTACAAACATAACACCCAAGTTGTAATAAACCAGAAATCTCCTTGAAGAGGAGAGATGGACACAGAGACAAAGAGAAGTGAAAAATTAGAGGGAGTCTTACATGATCAATGGGCCTCATGAATAATTGAGCACAACTGTGTTTTGCAGAGAGAGAGAGAGAGAGAGAGAGAGAGTGAGGAGTGTCCTCTTGTGCTGATGTTTCTCTTGTTTGAGCTTTCTGTGGCATTGGATGTTATGCTAACAGCAGCATTTTTCCTGCAGTGGCATAGTAAACCTGATAGAGTAAACATCTAAGGGAGAGAGAGAAAGAGGAGTAGATTATATAACACTACTCCTCTCTGGCAGCTTCAGCTTCTCTGCTTTAAATAATTCCCCCTCTGTCTCTCTCCTCTCCGGATGAGCGGTAGCAGCAGGGCTCTGAATCGGACGCCTCTCCCATCGACCCGGACGAGCTGCACCCCTCCTCCCTCTCCTCCGGCTCCCTTCTTGCTCGCTCCTCCCTCTCTTCCTCCCTCCCTCCTTCACTTTCTAACCTCCTTGCTCCTGCTCCTCCTCCATCGGCTTTGGATGCCCTCCTCACTTACAGTATGGACTCGGGAGGGGAAGGAGGAGAGGGTTGGATGGAGGACCAGTGGGAGAAATGGTAGGGCATCTCTCTCATTCTTCTCTGTGTGTGTTTTTTACCGGCATGCAGCAACATGGCTGTGTGTGTGACCTTGTGTGTAATAACTGCTAACATGCTTTCTTCCTTGCGATATGTCGTCTTCTAAAGCTCAAGGCAGGCATGTCCTTGAAGGAGAGAGGATGCATGTGGTTTTGTGTGGGTTTGCATCTAAGAAGAGAGGTAGAGCGTGCAGCAGCGGATGCTGGTTTATGTTGACCAAAAATGGGACCAGAGAAGCCACAGAGGAGAATACACATCACACTTATGTTGGTGTATGTGTATGCTATAACACCAATGCCATTACAGGAAAAGCACTGTAGGGATGGATTTGTGTTTCCAGAGTTTGTTTTCACACAGCGACTGATGAAGGGGGGGTTTATCTGGATGGAAAGCATCGGACAGGACCGTCCTGGTCCAGGACAGGTCCTGTCCTTGCAAGAGGGCGAAGCTGATGAATGACCCTCACTGTGCAGCCTTGTAGTCCCTCAGCAGGAGCATAAACGTGTGAATTACTGGGGAAAGATGGGGGAAGAAGACAGGCAAGGGTGTATGTGTCTGCTATGAAGACTAGCCTAAATGCTGGGTTTAAATGTGTATGTTGTGTGAGGTGATTGATTAGTAACAGCACAACACTGTAACATGGGAAGAGGTGAGTGTAAATATCCATAGTTGTTTGGATAACATGCCTGTCCTGCTTCCACTGATACGTCAGCAGATATTGCAATAAATAAAATAAATCAGATTTGTAGTTTTTTTCATGATATTTTATTGTTGTTTATTTTACTAATTGGGGATTTGGGCACATAATCAGCAGCTCATTTGCATTTTTTTCACATTTTTCACTTCACTTTCTATTACTGGAAGCATTTTTCTGATCTTTCCTCATCACGACACAACCTTTTTTCCACTGTAAACTGCAAAGAAAAGTTGTTTTTGATTTTGCTGCAAGAAATATAAAAACTTGTGGGTATTAGGGACATAAAATCCTGGTGAAAATCTGGTTAAGCTCATCTGCTTTTGGTAATATTGGTATTTTCACTGAATATAGTATCTGTAAAAAAAAAAGGAAAACGATGACCGTTATCTATATGTGACCTTGCATGCTACTTGTGAACTACAGTCAGCTTTGCATGCAAGAAATAGGTAAATACAGTGCTGTCGGTATCAGGGTTATAGCTCGAGCCAGATAAAGACTAATGAGCAGGTCGGGCCCATCATGGCCTGCACGGGAGGTCATGCTGTCCTTCATTAACACAAGCAGAGATGCATGGTGAGGTGGCACAAACACACACTCATCCCCCATTGTCAGAGTAATGCAGGCGTTTATCCCAAATCCTCATTGAGACAAATTGGAACATCCGCCCTGCAGTGTCATTGCCCTCTGATGTCATTTCACAACACGAACTATGGACGTAGTGTCTGTGATGTCAGGATTCTGAAGGTATGGTTTCCGGCTAGAAAATCTGAATTTAGGCAGCAGATTGTAGCTGAGAAAAAGTGACAATGACCCAAGACACCTGTCAGTCGAGGCAAATAGTCAACTCTCAGACTTACCCTTCTTTAAGCCTTTATACCATCATTGTATCAGAGTTTAATTAGCGATGCCTCTTTAAAACACATGGTGTCTACCTGAACAGGACTTTACATAATCACAGAATCACTGAACCCAATTTAAAATCTGACTTATTGTAATTAATACTGGGGTAGTGGGAGAAAGATCATACATTCAGAGAATGGGATTAAAATCACTGAATAGCACATAAAATATTAAAATCACCCCTGTAGAGAACTCAAGGCTTAAGACACATTAGAAGTGAAGTGAGCTAATGGTACTTCAACATCTTTTGGAAAAGAATTTTTGAGAGACATTGGGGATCTCTCTAGATGACTTAGATTTAGTCTGGGGTTTTATTTTGAAGCTGGCACTGAACAGAGAAACTAAATCCCAAGTTGCGTCTGTAGTGGCCTCAACATTCAGCTATCATAGTCTCCTCCTGCTCCCCCTAATGCATGCTGCGTTATGAGTCACTTAGAAGAGCGTAAACCTTTGCCAAACTATAATCTATAGTAGTGGTTTATGTTGTCTTACTTACATATCGTATTTGTGTAAATAGAAAATGAGACATTAGTTTCCATATTGGACCTATTTACGGAGCAACAACAGCTGAGCAGAGTAGCAGAGTCATGTCTTCTTAAGTTGCCAGTTTGTACTCTGCTGATTCAAAGATGTTATGGACTTCTGGAGACCAAAGCTTGCTTTAATTTTTTATGGTTATCTTTGGGCAACTTCAAAACACTTGTTAAGGATCATGATCTAGGTTAATTATTGAAAAAGTCAACACTGACTTCAAATGAAGAGGGATGCTTTGAGTTTTTCATTATATACTAAAACCATATTTCCCTAACCTTAGCCAAGTGTTAAGTAGCCTAAACCTAACAACACATGGCACACAGGATGCAAATCTTTGTCAAACCTTCTTCCTATGGCTTTTGTGCTGTGTAAGAACATCACACTTGGATCACAATGGATTTGAAGAAAAAGTCGTCAGTGAACTTAATCTAAGCAGCGACTAAGCTTCCTCCAAATTTGATGAAGAAATATAGAAATATGTTTTCAGACTTCTTGACGTCTGAAAACATAATCTGCTCTGAACTTGTCCAGCAGAGTCAAAAACAATATTAGGAGTCATTATGCTGATGTGACAACAACCTGTTAGCTGAACCCTCCAGGTACCCAGATGGTCTTTAGGTTCCTGTGAGGTAACTGTGCCAAAGTGATGATGTCAGTGTCAGCCTGTTGTTACTACGGTCCGACTGATATGATACGTCTCATTTTCAGTGATGACACAGTAGATGTGTCACAGGGATCTCTGACCCGGACAGCACAGCCAGTCTGCTGAGTCAGCCTGCATTGATTGCTGAGTGTGTTGTGAGAGTGTGTTGTGAGTTGATGGGTATATGTAGTACACAAATACAATCCCAGAGGAAACTAATATGGATATTTATGGTTCTGGGTGTTCCAGTTTATTGATAGGCCATGTAATGTTTATTCAGGAAAATCAGGATGTGGTCAAATCTCAAATGATATTTTGGAGGTCTTCACACTTCAGCTGATTTCAGACCTGAGGATGTTTTCCATGAGAGTTTGGAACTTTTGGGTATGGACACTGTTGACACAGTCAAACTCGGTTGCGTCTGTGCCACCTCAAAATGTAGGTCTGGTGCTTTTTACCCCTGAGTCAAAATCAGATGTGAAAATCATATCACTCCATACACTTGAAACTGGAATAATGTGATTATTTTAAGTGTTACATACAGTATGAATACAACATGTATCAGTGAAGCAACAGCATTCTGATATTGAGAGAAATATCTAAAGTTCTCAGATATATTGCATTTCACAGGTGTGATGAAGATTGATACTGTGTTGCCATTGATACATGATACACAATTGATCCATGATTTTTATGGATTCTCATGTGTGAAAACAAACGCAGTAATAAACCCCTCTGTCAAACAGTCAAAAAAAAAAATTAACCTAAGGTGTTTTGACATTTACACAGAAGGTATTAGAACGATTTAACACAGCGTGGGACTGCTAAAAAATGTTTAAAACCTGCGTTTGATCCACAGCTATAGTGTAGGCTTAGTAGCTCAGTCGGGTGTTGGAGGCGGGAAGCAGGCGAGGTGACATGTCCTTTGTCCTGTCGTCTCCTACAGGCCAGCAGGTGTCTGTATGGATGAGAGTGAGATCTGAAGGATGGGATGAAAAAAAAAAAAAAAAAGATTTGTTCATGATATTGAGTTTGCATGTTTCAGATTCTTACAAATCAACATGTCTTTTGAGACTGTATGGGGGCTTGTTCTATAGTAATGGCATTTTCCCCATTAAAAATGAATTAAATAAACAGCATTTTTAATAGCAATTAATATTAAACAGGTGTTTGCTATGTTATGGACATTAGCTAAGTAAGTCATCTTTCATTTTGTGCACATATTGCTATGTCATTAACATTTAATGCTCTGTTATGGTGCTGTCAAGAACTAAATGTGTCTACCTTTGTGGGAACTAAAAGAAAACTTAAAACAAATAACTTCTGGTATCATGAGCCTGTAATCATTTACATAAATTGAAAACAAAATAACACATACACAGAAAATATGTGATTGGAGCTTTTCACACAGCAACTGTGATGTAACTGTGCAGCTTATTTGATGTGAGCATGCTCGACACCATGTGCCCCGCATGCTACCCCGAGCCTTGATGTGTGACAATGTAATTTACTCTGTATCCTACACTCTGTTGGTTTTCTCTAGTGTCTGCCTCCCTCCTTACCCACAATTCACTGCAGCAAAGGGGTCACCCTGTCCTGTCCCTGTTCAGGTGGTTTATCTCCTGGCACATAATTTTCTCCTCCCACACCCTCCCTCCATTCATTTTTTTTTCCCGATGACTCCCTCCATCCTCTCACTGTCCACTGCCCCTATTCGCCCTTTCCTCAGGGTTTGATCTATAGTCACGACACCGTTTCCTCTCCTCTCCTCTCCTTCATATTTCTCCTCTTTCCCTGTAAGTAATTCTGATAAGATCCTTTATCAAGCATCCATCTTTGCTGTAATAAATTGCATTTGTTGTGTACTAGTATAAGCTTGCAGTTTTTGTTATTCAGAAGCAGGGCAGTGTCGCCAGACCAAAACCTGTCGATGCAAGACGCTTGGGACAAAAAAAAAAAAAGTTTCGATGGCACTTTAGCCACATGTTGTTCTGTGCTGGCCTTATCTGGTGGGCAAAGACAAGAGGAGTTGGAGACACACTGGCAGAACAAAAGTTGGAAGATGTTATTTTTAAATTTGTTTGGCCTTGTAACAGGATATGTAGAATTTCTTGCCTCCTGCTATCTGGCAAAAACATCTCTTTGTACTAGAAGGCACTTCTGAATTCACATTTTTTCCCCTCTAAGTACAGTGAATATATATATTTTATATTTAAAAAATGGGAATAACAGAACTCTTATAACTTACTGACTGTTAATATATAGAGCAAAGTAATCTATTTGACCTGCTTAAACATGCATTAAGCAATATTTTTGGATTTTAACACTCGTAACGTGAAAGGATCAAAATGAGAAAAATTAACACCAACTCAAACAAACTTTATATGCTACCAGCCCGGTGAAAAAAGTGGAACATCTAGCAGTGACAGAGCCAGATATTTCTCTCAGGAGTTGGAGAGCCAAACAGAAACCAAACTAAAAGTAGTTAATATCAGACTTACATTCATAAGGTGGACAGAAGCAAAACTCCTGTTAGATGATCATATATCAAGCAAATGTTTGCTAACATGTTAGCCATAATCTTTTGTTAAGATGATGGCACATCAGGTTTCTACCTATTGCAGCTTTAAATGAAAAACAACTTTACAGAATTCCAAGAAAAAGGGTCAGAGTTAGCACTCAGCCCATCGGTTTCTACAACATAAATCTTTTACAAAAGGGTCACAAATATGCAGTTACATTTTTTTAAGGTACCTTTTAGCAAACCTTACTCAGAGTGCATTTGCTGGACTATTTTCAGCCACATGTTAATAAATACACAGTATTTATTAATATACAGCAGGACCGTGTATGTGGGATTGACTCAACTACAGTGTTCATATTCATGGTGATGGAGAAAATAATTACCTTGTGTCATTTTAATAGTTGTTTTTATAACAATTACAGCAATTACACTATAGCACAGATAATTAAGCTTTACCAGGTTTTGACTAAAGTGGCAGTACTTGTTAGTAGGATCATTCATTTAGTTTTGATCCTTTTAAGTGATTCATTGACAATAAGAAAAAAAAAACAATATTGCCAGCCTTTAATGAAACTCTACAAAGCGACCTTGCACATCAGTCACTACACATCTTTGCATTTAGGTTCCATTTTTAGAAAATCAGCCTATATACTAAACTGCATCTTTGCCAGTTGCAGGATTGTTCAGTGAAGGTGGTTGACTGAATTCTTCTGTGTTGCTGTCTTTCTATCAGGTGTACATACCGTATATTCTCTTCTGAGATAATTTGACTCCTTATAGATCGCTGGGTTCATACTCTCGGTCTGCTCTTTCTTTCTCTCTCTCCCCATTTCCATCCCACGACTCCTCTCTCCCGCCTCCTTTAGGGCCTCATTATAGCGGTAAACAGATGCTTCTGCCTGGGCTATTTAACTCCCATACCCATCCTCTGACACGTGACAGCTAAAGATGGTTCGCAGCTGTGCGTACATTCGCGGAGGAGACAGCTGCAGTGTGGATGTAGCCAGAAATGACATTAGCATCATCCAGCAACAGGATGATTGTAGCTCTCCAGGTTCACCAGGTCTCTGACAGCTCACTGTTATGCTCCTTGTGATCGCTGTCAACTTCTCTTTCCTCCCTCTAATAACATTTCCCTGCTCTCTGTCTCTGTCCGCCCAGGAGGCTGCAGGGTAAAGAGATAACAGGCAGACATAATTACAGATCGGGAAAACTGAAGCATTGTTTACTGGAAGCTAATTGAATCCTGCCACAGACAGCAGGACGGTACATTGCCCTACTTGACACTTGAGGGACGCTGCAAGACTTAACAAGACCTTGTGTTTTTCCCTAAAAATATATAAATGTTTTCCTCCTGATCCTGTAGTTTCTGATGTCAATGGACATAAGGATGTATGGATGGACAAAACAATCACAGTTACAGGCCAGTAAAATAAATGATTATGTTTCATGGTGTGTTACTGCCACCAACTGACAATCGGTGATAAAGTGAATCAGTTAGCAGGCATGTGTACTACATACTGTATCTCTCGTGTGTCTGAGTGCACTTGACAGCCAAAACCGTTACACTGTGTTGACATGTTGACAGAAAACTGATGAAGAGGCACACGCTTTGTAAAAAGAGGCTTGTACCTTGTAGTTGTATGATTTGCTGTTATGTTGACTTAAAAGTTGTTCAAATACGGTCTGTCAGTTGGTCAGATATGTCGGCAACAACAGGCCTGATTGCCGTTACGTTCACAGTGGATATTTGTGGTCCCCAGATGATGAATTAAAGTGGTTTTGGTCACCCTGGCCCACAGTTTTTGAGTAGTGTCTTAAGTCATTGCACTTCAAAATTACAGTAAGTTCATAGACTGAGCTGACATATGTGATGATGCATTTTCCTTCCACTCCAGTAGTCTTCTCATCACTGTTTGTGTGTAGTTTTATCCAGGCTGCTAATGCTTATCCAGCAGCCAAATGGACAGTAGGTCAATCATACCAACTGAAAGAGCATGAGCTTCTTCTCACACGCCATTCATCTGTCTGTGACTGTCGCTGAACAAGAATACAACCCTGGTTCTCGCTTGTGATGAGAAGGAGCAGCATCCCTTTCCATCCTCCCTATAGACAGAACAAGACTATAACTATGTTTAGTGGCTCTGTGAGGCTCAGGTACAATAAGGCTTTGAGCTAAATGCTAACGTCAGAATGCTGGCATGCTGATGCTATGCAGGTATAATGTTCACCATCTTAGTTTAGCGTGTTTGCATGCTAACATTTGCTAATCAACATAACACACAGTTCAATGTCAGTTTTGCCAGTATTTGGTCATAAACCAAAGTATTGAAGAAATTGAAATCAAAACCATAAATGTGAAACTCATGGAGGCACTAGAGGAAAATTCAGATCTTTAGGCTGCATCTTCTGGAGACCATGAGAACAGAAATGATTTATTATTTTATTTACATCAAATCTTCCAAAGGGTCACATATATAGGAAGCATTAACTTATATTTTATTTAAGTGAAGATTCTACTTGAATATATAGTCTTTATTTTTACTGAACTCCTCTGCAACAATGCGGAGAGGTAACGATTTAGTAATGTTGAAAGTTAAGACCAAAGCGTGTGACCCGAGAAGATGCCATGTTTTGGGTTGGAGTTGCCACCCTGTCAGACTGATTATTCGGTCAACAAGAGATTTGGTGATGTACTGTGACTGCGGATGAGTGTTGAAGGATTAACTGAATTTTTTTTTTTTTTCCCACATCTCTTCCCTTTCCTCTTCCTCCCCCTTCTCACCCTAATCCTCCCCTTCCACCAGGTTGACCCATGACATCAGCCTGGATGAGTTTGAAGATGATGACCTGTCAGAGATTACGGAGATCACAGACGAGTGCGGGATGAGCCTCAACTGCAATGGCCCCGATATAAAGGTAAGCTGTCCCCACAAAGAGCTCGCTCTCACCGTTTCATGAAATAAGCTTGATATTCTTACAAGAAAGTCTTCCACTTTTAAAGCAGTCTGACGTAACTAATGACCCGGCATCTATCTGTGAAGGTTCTTTCAACAACAGTTCCTAGGTATAGATTTAGTGGTTGGCTGCCTGAAATGTACCCACAGCTTCAATTGGGAATTATACTAGGGGAGAGTTCAGTTAGAGCTGATTGGTACAACGTCTGCATAGCCATTGAGATTAAAGCAGTTTTAACAGTTTCCCTTTTCCATGTTCATACAGAAGTGTAGCATAAGTTTAAATCACAGAAGTTGCTCTCAGGTTAAATCTCGGACAGCTGCTTCTCATTGCTTGCAGGTCAGTGACAAAAAAGGTTAAAATTGATACTGACTAAACATCGAGCACAGTAACGAGGTGTAAAATCCGAGGCGCAAGATATTCAAGTCTATCGCTGTTGCAAGGTTAGGTATCTTTGCCCTTTTCTGTAGGAAAATGATGTCTCATGCTGTTGCAAAGGGATTGTGCTGCTGATCATGTGTTTGGGGACATGATGTCCTTCTCTGGCTCTGCTGGGCCGACCGCTGGCCCACATGAATGAAAAGGAAATATATAATACTGTATCTTGATATGGCTCTTAGGGGGGGGTTTTAAATATAAACACAAATGGTTACAATTAACGTAATTAGAGTCATGCTATAATGCCACACAATTCCTCCAAGTCAAAGGAATTCCTGTCCATCACTCTATTTTTACTGATTTTCTCTGTAAAACTGTTGGATTTTTTTTAAAGGAATAGATACATATATTTTATGTCCCCACATTTACTGTTTTGTTTTCCATCTGCAAGAGGACACCATCTACTGCCGGTCAGAATTAATGAGGCCCTCTTGCGACATTGACGGTTTAGAAAATGCTTTGGTTGTAGAAATTGAGAGAATAGGGAGAAAACAAAGACAAGCTGCTGATTACGCACCATATATTTAAAAAATTAGTGTTGCTGCTGAAAGTACTATAATACAGTTTTCACTGATTTTATACAGTAAAATCTTATTTCATCCCATTCAGTAATACTCAAAATATATACCAATAAATTCCCAGATTTATTCATTTATTTTTTAAGAACATTTTTAAAAAGTAATGAGCTGTGTGAGCCGTAATCTCCATTCTTAACGCTCATGCTCATTTCATCAATTTTTATGAAACTGTGCTGCCTCCATTCAGCAACACTTAGTCCAAGTTTAAGCTCAACAAGGGGTTGGACTCTTCTCTCTGTGGCGTTTTGTCCTCAACAGCTGCTGCATTCAGTTTCCTGCCAGCAGAGGAAAGAGGCCAGAGGCAGCAAGGACTGACAGACAGCACCAGGGACGCTCCATACATCTTGAGCCTGATTGCATATGATTGCCTCACTGCATCCTGGGCATCTAAATTATTCATTCTGAGCTGTTTACTTTTTGTTTCAAGTCCTCTAAAACTTCACTAAAGTGGAGAATGTTATTTCGCAAAAAAAAAGTTTTGAGCACCACAGGCCCATCAGCACCCTGGTTTTCCCAAATATTATTGGCATAGAAATGAGTGGATCATTAATGAAAACTGGAGCGAGTGTGAAGTGCAACTATGAGAGATGATGAGAGATAGATGTGGAGTGGTACAGAGGGAGGGGAATAAGCAGACGTAAATTTATTATTCTGTCAGATCTCTCCGGCTCTGTTCCCACTGAAACCATCATCACCTCCTCCTCCGCTCCCGTAACCAAGGCAACAGCAGGGTCGAGGGTTTTTTTTTTTTTTTTTTTTCAGTGTCATTTATCCAAGCAGATGAGAGATTCACATTTCATTGTTTTAGTGAGCCGGTGACCCGACAGATGAGGAAAATTGTTCCGATGTTACGGAAAGTTAGGAATATTTTTAGGTTGAAAAGCCAATTCACTCTCTCTCTGCTTTTTCATGTCTTCCTATCCAGGGAGCTAATTATAGCCCACATTATTGAATGTGAGACATCTCTGTGTGTATGTGTGTACATGTGTGTGTGTGTGTTTTGGGTCAGTGGTTATGGTTAGGGTTAGGCAATTAGCGGTTATGGTTAGATTTATGTAAAGTCGCCAGGAAATGAATGTAAGTCTATGTAATGTCCCCACAAGTGACCCAGAACAACATGTGTGTGTGAGAGAGTGTGTGTATGTGTGTGTGTGTGTGTGTGTGTGGACATTGATGACTCATCCTGTTGCAGGGGCTTCACAGAGATCAGACTCCAAAATGGCTCCTTGACTGGTAAAGATGAGGCAGGTCTGACAGCAGCAGCAGCAACAACAACAACAACAAAACACACGTGTCACTGAGCGTCATCATTATCAGTGTTTGGCTTCTGTGTATGTAGAGCGTGTAGGCAGTATGTCAGTTCAGCGTTTTTTGTTACATTCTTTTTGCAGGGAAAGAGCAGGCTCTGTTGGTCAGTCGCAATAATTTGAATACCCTCAATCGCTCAGTCTCATTCTCGTTTTTGTTTTATTTTATTTTTTTACTCAACATCGTCTCCCTCCGCTTGTTTAATTGTCCATTGAACACAGGCAGTATCTCTGTCTCCTGCCCTTCATTATGCGTGTGGGTGCACAGCTACAGTATGCAGCAAGCTAAACACACTTACAATAAAGGTTGAAGACAGGGAGTTGGCCTTTAAAGTTTTTTATTCGAGGCAGTTTTGAAACTATGAATACAAAGTGGAATAATGCAACAATTTCAATGACAGTGATTGATTAGTCAGTTGACAGAAAATTAAATTGGCAACTGTTTTAATGATTGAATAATTGTTTTAGTTATTTAAGTAAAAATGTCAATCGTTTGCTGTTGGGTGGACAAAACAAGACATTTGAAGAGGTCACTTTGGGCTTTAAGATAACGGGCATTTCCACCATTATCTGACATTTTATAGACTTTTCAAGATTAATCAATCAATCAAGAAAATAATTTGCCAATGCATTGATAATAAAAATAATTATTACTTGCATCACTATAGGGATTACTAATCAGAAAAGGATGACCATATCAATATATATTGTAAAAAAGGGATTGATACAAAAACAGTATTCATAAAATATCTTCCAAGTCAGATAATAAATATATTTTGACAGATTTTCTATAATTATATTAAGAGGTTGCTGTGCGTATAATCTGGTGACAACAGTCAGCACAACAGTAAGTAACAATTATATTATGCCACTTTCATGCCATATCATTTTGAGAGTGTAATCATGAGCAGTCGGAGATATGAGGTATTCTGACAGCTGCAATATATCCACTACACTAGACTGTCAAGAAACCACTGGCAAATAAATACAATCAAATATTTATACTGATGCAGTTGATTAAGCTGATTTGATTGTGTCGATCTGGTTTCACTTGCTAACTAACTGCTACAAATACATAATGCTATTTATCTGATGTGACTATGATGCTAGCAGTGGGGGTAACTATTTTGAAATAATCCATGAACGCTCTTAAATTGGAATAATTTGAGCTTTTCCTGTCCTTCCCATTCTGTATTCCCATGCAGGATTTTACATTGCATGAATGCAGCATTAGCAATTAGCCATTTTCTTTTTTCCTTTTGAAGGGTTTTTGTGAGGGGAATTTCACCTCCTCCGATTTGAGAGTCTAAGCATAGAGGGTGTTGTACTGTATGTTGTACAGATTGTAAAGTCCCTTGAGGCCAATTTGACATGTGTGATAGTGGATTATATAAATAAAACTGACTTGACATGACATTAGCCTCAGACAGCTAGTATAATGGCTAGCTTGGTTACTACTCAAGTGATCAAGGAAAAACAAATTTAATACTTTAAATAACAAACAGCAGTCACAAAGTAGCTATATGAAACTGACTACCTACAGATAATGATCTAACAGGGGCATTTAGAGGATGGATGTGAAAATTTGGCATAGGCAAAGATTTTACAAAATAGTGAGTGTAAATGTCAAATTGCAACTGCTGGTTTCTACCAGCGACATAATGTTCAACTGAAACCAACTGCTGGTGGCAGAACACTCTGTAGACATGTAGGCCAATGACGATAGGAGAGAGGACTGATTCTCCTCGCAGTCTAGACACTGGTGGCGCTGGTGGAGTAAAGCCAGCTGGTGGAAGATGGGTCCTCTCAAGTGAATCTCCTGGAACATCCTGAAGGTCAAAGCGTCAATGAGGGATGTGAAAAAACAGAAAGCTGCAGTATTTTTAAGAGCAGCATCCAATAAACCATTAGCTCAAGGAATGCGGGCAGAAAGATTATCGGTATAGATAATGACAGGAACTCCAATAGAGAGTGACAGAGACTCCAGTAGAGTGGTGGAAAATAGCAGATATTCATCAATAGACGAATGAAGGCAGAATGTGGCAAGAGAGAAAAGGTTTATTGAACTTTTGCCATTTAGAGTTTGTAAGTGGAAGTCTGTAGGTGGAATCTGAAAAGAAAGAAAGAGTGTTATTAGGGATGATTTTGTAGGAGGTCATTGGTGTTTTTTGTTTAGCTTTTCTTTTTTTTTCTACTCAGCTTTGAGTGAATATTTGACTTATTCATCAGGTGAGCACAAACAAAACTCCAATGTGATGTTAATCTGAAAAACTCTGTCTGCTGGATATGTAAATAGACAGATGTTTCCTAAAATATTAGCTATAACAAGTTAATAACCCTAAGTCTGTGTTTCTAAGTTCCTTCTTCTTAGTTTTTCTGAGTTTGTCTTGCAAATCCAAGATGTGCAAACAGGTTGCATGATGTGTCAAACTGTCTTGACATGGAAAACAAAGTTGAGGACCAGTGAATGAATCAGCTGGGTCAGACAGACTGCTTCTTTCACTCATATTTCAGCTGTCATCACAGAAACGCAGCTTTAAAAGTGCAAAGTGTCCGATGGAGGCCCGACCTGTTCAAAAATGTATGAGGGGGCGGTACGGCTTCAGAACGTCAGGGGGGTTGTTAACTGTGGGCGCTGTACGCAGAGCCCCCACTGTATGTACACACACATACATGCACAAGGGTGGACCAGCGGGTAACCTCATCAGTGAGCTCATCGTCCCGGGGGAGTTCAGGATGCATCTTGTCTTATCAATAATGGACGGTCACATGGAAGGAGCATCATACAGTCCAGACAGGCGTGGTGTCTGCCTCAGTGGGAAGGCAATGACTGTGTAAGTGTGTGTGTGTGTCATCAGAAAGAGGGTGTGTCCAAATAATGCAGATAAATTGAAAACACTGTTACAGGTCAAACTTGGTTCCAATCACATTAACATTTTCAGATTTTTTCTTAAGTTTTTGTTGTCCAAACTATAACACTGCAATAGTAAAAAGAGCATTTATTTCTCTTCTTCCTCTCCTCTTTCGGTGCACGAAATGTGCAACTGTCATAGATTTTAGTTTAAAATGTATTGACTCTGGAGAGTGTTACTCAGAATTACTCACTAGCATGTGGCCCTTTTCAGTCACAAAAATGTCTCCAGGAACATGTTGCAGGAGCTTGAGAAGTTTCTCAGTTTCAACTGCAGCAACCTGGTTCTATTGTAGTTTTTAGCTCTTGTCCCACATAGGACAAAAGATCCTGCATACTGACCAAGGCTCACCAAGCACAACGCTTTATTTATCAGTCGCACAACTTGTGATTTTTTCCAACAAAGATCTTTGTGATGACTGCACCAGTATTGGAAATATATCATGTACCACTTACCCTTTTCACTTTTACCTTTTTTCTCATTAAGGATATATTCAGTAACATGCATACAAAAGCAAATAGCCGACACAGTTTGATTTTGCATTTAAGTTTATTAGCATTTGTATATACATTATTTTCTAAATGTAGCATGCAAATCACCAAAAAATAAAGTCCCTGCTCTTTAGATAGTACTTCCTGGAAGCCAAGGAATTGTTCAAGTCAGGAGTTTGCAGAACTAAACATTGTTTACTAATATTGTTTTTCAACCACAGCCACTTTTTGAGGATCATTTTTGGGACCTAAAGAACTTAACCGACATCTCAACTGACTAAATTTAGTCCATAGAGACCGCACTGCTCTGGGGGTAATACACTCATGTATCCCAGAAACTATTGGGGTGGAGTTAATAGCACTGAATGTCACTGGCTGGTCTTACCAGTAGTGTCAATATAAGGACTATGAATGGGAATGTCTTGCAGTGTTTATTGACATTTTAACAAAGTTAGGTGTAGTCGACCTCCCAACTAGGTGTAAAAAAGAACAATATAAAGAGAGAGCGAGCAAATGTGTGCCTCAGGAAAGCAAAACTTAATTCTCTTTACTGATTGTTTTGATGCGGTTATGCTCTAAAACTGAAAAATGATCAAAAATCACTTAGCAAATTGTCACTACTTTTGCACAGGTCTATCTCCCTTTCCATCTCTATATATCTCCTTTATAACATCCGTTAAAATATCACAGTATCACAGCATTAAATTACTAAGAACAAGGAGAACAACACATTAATCCTGTGTTACTGTCTCAGAACTTGCTTCTCAAACAAAGCTGCTAATTCTCAGTCTGTTTTCACACTAATTTAGGCTTCCTCACTCTTTGGGTTTCCTCAGATGTGGTGGAATCACAGACATGAATGTGCTAAATGAACTTTAGGTTGCTGAATTTAGTAGATCCTGTAGAAAAGGCCATATTTTGGTAGACAAAGGCCCTAAAACAAAGAGAGAGAAAATGGATTTCCATCTGTGTCCACATGGCTGTAGCCCTGAGGGGTTAATGTGGAGCAGCTCAAGTCCAGAGTGAAACATAAAGAGATTTGATGTTCCTCAGAGACATGAAATGACAACATGAATTATCATGTCCACTTTCTGTGTGTGCATGAGAGAGAGAGAGAGGAGAGAGTGCGTCCATGCATGTGTGCAGGGGTGAATGGATTTGATTAGCAGTCATTTGTCGTGTGTGGATGGTTGAGAAAGTCAAGCGTCGGGGTGCGGTCAGATAGATTAGGCAATTACATTAAGTGGCCGTAGAAACACACACATAATACAGTCGGTATCTACACACACAGATATAGAAGAAGTCGAGGCTTGTTATACTGTCTAGGCTGCCCTCTATTGTCACTTTGTGCAAGACTGAGAGACATAGAGAAAGCAATGCAAAATCAAATGTTAGATCCACTTAAACAAATAGAAATATTAAACCAAAGTTACAAATACAGCATGGCTTTTTGTTGACAGTGCAGTCAGGCATCAAAATTAAATGCGTCACACAACTTTTCTCCAATATATCATGCTATTTTCCCCAAAACATCTGAGCTGTCATGCCTTTATCAAGGTGCTCTCTAAGGTTGTTTCTAGATTTATACAAAGTTTGTCATTTTATGGTTATAAATCACCATAAATACAAGCTATTCACAGCAACATTACAGTCATATTGTGCCGTCTGAACATTGTCCAAAATTTTAAAACAAAACTTTTATTTTTTGATTCTGAAAAACTTTTGAGACCTGTGGAGAAGAATTACGTCTTTATAGCTGGTCAGTACATATGAGCTTTATGACAAATAAAACATTGTAATTGACAAGACCAGAACTAATGAGTGCAACAGTCATGCCATCAAATCTGAATATTTTAATTCAGATTTAAATTAAAGACAAGGGATGTTGTGTTCTTGAGTGTGTAAATCTCTGTGTTATCTCTGCTGTACAACCTGGTTTTGGCAATATTGTTCTGAAAAGATAATGTTAACAAATCCTATTGAATTAGATTGAAAGAGGTTTTTAACTCTTTAAAATGCTATATTGAAAATGCTCGTCTACATCAATAAAAACAGATCTTATTATCCAGAGAGGCAGAGGGAGGTAGAGATACAGAGAGATTGAGGGAGAGAGCAAAGAAAAAAATAAAAAAAAGAGAGGCGTAGAGGGGGGGAGAGAGACAGAGAGAGGGTCCAGCAAAACACAGTGCGAGAGTAGAAGGAGACCTATTTCCATGGCAACAGTGTTTCTCTCACCTACTGCACGTGTTAGAGCTGAAAATAAATGCAGTGTTGGGCCACACACACACACACACACACACACAGACTGCCTCCATGGATACTGCTCACGTCATCTCGTCCACATACGGTAACAGCAGAGAGGAAGCTGCTTCATCAACGCAAACAAAACAGAGAAGCCCTGTTCGTCTCTGATCCTGTTTAAAACATCATCACCTGTCATCTGTGTTGTTGTTTACTGACAGTCAAGCGTTCACTGATATTCATGCATTTCCATGCACACCAGCACTGTTTGATCAGCAGTGATATTACACACAATTGACATGGTATAAAGTAAAGGGATTTTTACTGTTTTTTTGTCCTAGTTTGCATGGATTCATTTCATTTTTGCCACATTGGGTGATTGGAACAAGTTGAATAAACGACACATACCCCCTTATATAGTTGCTATGGTTATATGGTAGCAAACAATTACAATGACAAAACAATTACAGGTCAAGCAGACACAAAGCAACATTAGTATTCATATTCTGAGTCATGTTTTGCCCACCTGATGAATAAAAGTGCAATGTTCATGCTCCTTTTATCTCTGGTTTAGTCTCCACCACCTATCGGGCTCTCTGGTTGCTAGATGTTCCCTTTCTTCACCAGCGTGTTGCTAACTTTCTGTCCGCCATTGTTGTTATGGAAATACTGATGTGAAGTGCAGCTTTAAGACTCAGTCCTGTGTGTACATGTTGTTTGTGCTCTACAAAGCTGATTGGTTGGAGATTCTCAACAAAAATGTCCATATGGATTTTATATTTTTATGTAATTAGTAAATATTGGAATACTGGTGCTGCACAAGATATATTTTTTAAATCATTTTCACCTGGATTTTTGTAATATTTCAGATATTTAAAGTAACAACAGTCCCAGAGTTTTTATAATTAAAAAGCAGACAAGAAGACAACATAAGAATCTTTATTTTTTTTAGTAATGTCTCATATTTTTGAGCAACAAATCAAATGATTAGTTTTTCAGCAGAGTAAAACCATAAGTTCAAATGATGGAAATATGATTTTAACATAGAATCCTTCAACGTTTTAAAAAATGTATGATTCATATATTTAATATCCCATTAAAGGAATATTATATCAGTTAAATCCACATTTGCACTGAATTTACACCTGATCTTGCCTTTTTTTGTTGATTCTTAATTGCGTCTTCTTAATCACCAGATAGCTCTTAGCAGCAGGTGTTTGGTGATTTAGCATTTTTAGCTTTTTTTGCACCGACTCTTCTGTTGTTGTATTTGACTTGTTGGCTGTGTGATTCCCCTGCTTGGGCTGCTCTGGTTGGACAAGAGCCGAGCATCACAGCATCTTCAGGGCAGCGGCATCTCGTCGGCCTCCTCATCGTCACTGAGCCCCTTGTCTCCTAGCAACAGAGCCAGGGCTCTCTTAAAGGGGCCGGTCATAAATTGAGGTCATAAAACATGAGAGTACGAGGAGAAACCCGTTGCATTAGCAGGTATCGATCTTAGATGGTTGAAGAGGTGGATGAAAGGAGAGTGGGGAGAAAAAAGGAATGAAATGGAGGTGTAGACTCAGAGACAGACAGCTGTTTGATGTGACTGAGCTGAAAATATGGGAGGAAGAGAAAGAGGGGTGACAGGAGCATCTCCTGACAGCTCATCAGATAGAGGAGTGATTTATGCATATTTAATGGATTAGTAGATAGATGGACAGACAGCATGGCAGGATAGGTGGATCAATATATTGAAAGATGAGGATGGTGAAGCAATTAATAACATAATAATTTAATAGAGGGTGTGTTACTCTGTATCTCTCAAAGGCTCGCAACATTGTAAAATGCTCCCTTAAAGATATTTTTCTTAGTTACATATCAAAAAGAGTACAATGTTAAAAGCCCAGATTGGCTCTCAGGTACAGAAGCATCAAATCAATCAAAACACAAACTGGTTTCCAAGTCAACTATGTTACTTAAAAAGCAGATTACTTCCTGTATTGGTGCAGCGTATTGACATTTGACATAAACTCTTCTGCCCTGCACAATCGTCCAGTATGAATGTAATTCATGGACTGTTGGCTCGGTCCTTCAGGGGAACAACAAAGGCCTTAAAATCCTCTTCACTAGAGCTGAGCCAAAACAAGCATTAGGGACCTTCAAGTCTAAAGTGAGAAAATATGCCAAACAGCAGTAGCTATAAACTCTATGTGCACGTCATTTCTGGAGCCTGGCAATTATAGACTTTTGCTCTTCTGCTGCATTTGTTCTACAGTTTCATTCAAAACAAACTCTTGGGTTTATACATAGATTCACTCTGCAGTGTGCTTTTCATTTATGCATATCATGGGATTTATTTAACAATGGCCTGAGCATGAACATCTCGAGCGTGAACAAGCAGTAACATGGTCATGTGATTTGACTGCCTGAGTGCATCATTAAACAGGAAGTTGCTTACTGAGATAAACCTGTTGTGCCTTCCCAATTCAGGTCAAATCAGGCAGCATTTCTGGGTTACATCTGAAGAAACTTTTGACATGGGGCAGTTTAGAGCTGCGATAATTAGTTGATTAATTGATTAGTCGATCAACTGAAAATTTATCTTGGTAATCAATTAATCATTTGAGGCAATTTCCAAGCAAAAATGCCAAAAAATGATGCTTTTAGGTTCTCAAATGTGAGAATTTGCTTTATAGCAGATTCAGTCATCACCTCTCAGCTCTAGGAAATTGCAATACTGTTCACTGTTTTCTGGTGTTTTATAGACCAAACATTTAATTGAGTAATCAAGAAAATGATCAAGTTAATTAAATTAAAAAAGTTGCAGCCCTAGGACAGTTCCTGTCTGCCTGTTATGATGTTTTCGCTCTAGAAATGTGGACTTTTAAGGAGGCAGTCTCTGAAATGGAATGCTGCTGCATACAACACCGCTTTCCATTTTAGTCCCAATTCAAAGGTTTCTTGGTTTAGAAACCAATTACAGCAGCTCTTTCTCTCTCTCTCTCTCTCTCTCTCTCTCTCTCTCTCTCTCTCTCTCTCTCTCTCTCTCTCTCTCTCAAATGCACACAGGCCTCTTTCTTTCTTGACAGAGACCTCTGGATATCTGTGATTGGTGTTTTGCTGCATACAAATGTGCTTGAAGGCAACACTCAGCCGATGGAATTGGATTAACCTCCATTCCATTCACCCACTGTGAGTTAGCTTACTGTCTACAGCTGCGCACATATGTTAATACCCGCTCTGCTTCATTTACAAAGAAAAAACACTGATACTTATCTTTATAATACAGTCATTCAGCAGCAAAAAATGTATGTGCATGTCCAAATGAACACATGTGCTGTCTTTTAATACCAAGGCTTTAGATACTGTGCTCATTATTTTGGCTTCAGCTTCAATTCTTGAAACGATTATTACTCACAATATCAAGGCTGATCAGTGAATCGCTGTATAATGTGGGTTCATGTGAAAGGTTTTTTTTTCACCTCACAATTCCCTTCTGAAATTGTCCAGAGTGATGAATGGTTTTATTATGGCAGCTGTTCCTGTTTCACTGTTGTCCTCTGCTCTCTGAATCTGCTCTGGTGCAGCTCTCGAAGAGGCTTACTCTTGTCGGAATATGCTTTTCTATTGTCCTACAATTTTATTTTCCTACATTGATCAATCACTGTGTTCATGGGTTTCACTGTGCATTAATTTCCCAATTAGGATAATATACAGATATAACATATTATAATTTATTTTAGCATTTATCACCTCACTTTATATTTGTATAGTGACAAAAACAGATATTGTGGTTCACATGAAAACAAGATAAATTTGACTAGAATATGTCCAGGTTTGAAATTTTAAATGACTTTATATGCATGTGAATGTATGTGTGTTTGTGTGTCTGTTTATACACGTGGAGCAGAGCTGAAGACTGTAATAGCCTTAACAGTGACTCTGGTGTCCATGTCAAAGCATCTACAGCAACCAACAGGAGGAATTACCACGTGTGTGTGTGTGTGTGTGTGTGTGTGTGTGTGTGTGTGTGTGTAGCTGCAGGGATAGTGATGGTAAGTGAAGCAGACTGTACTGCCCCAGTGACCTCTGACTTTTGCTGTCTCCCAGACGACGCTCGTGTTTGTCAGTTGCTTTGATTTCAGCAGCACCGTTAAAGACAATTAAAGTGAATCTCATCACAAGATTAAACTGCTCAGTTTAGCACATTGTAGCATTGTGTTAAGTAGCATTAATGAAAGCAGCTCAAGCAGGTTTAATGAACTGATGACACAAAGAAAAAAATTTGGAAAAGAATAATGTACTCTCTTCTAGAATTTATATTGGACATTTTAACAGTCCACTCTGAACCATGCAGTTATCAAAAATGAAGGCGCAATACAGATGCTTTATACCACGCACTGCAAAGCTGAAGTTAAGAATTCAAAAACATTAGATATTTAAATGTTTAATTGTTGCAGATCTACACTGGTATGTGCTGTTTTCTTCTATACTATGGATAATTTAGGTGGATATTTTTTATTTTAATGAAAAAACAAGCCCAACCTGCCAAGGCAATGAAAATCAAGAAATTCCAAATGTCAAAAACATTTTAGTGTCTCATAATTATAACATAGTATTTTAATTGTGACATCATTTATACATTCATTATTATGTTTTTACCTAACTATGGCTGATTTATGTCTTTAATATTTTATATTAGAATTATAGTCATTGTGATTTTAATTTTCATCATACCTCACTTTCTGCGCAATGAGAATGAGAATGAACTCCCCTTTTTTTTCTTTTTTGCAGGATTTCACTCCAATTTTTCCCCCAGTTCATAATATCCAGATCCCTAACTCTAATATTAACCTGTGGAGGGATGACAGACATTGACTACCTGTGTTGTCTCCCAGTTCCATACCCACAGTGCAAACACCCTGCCCGACCAGTAGGAGTCGCTAGTGCAGCAAAGAGAATATGATCCCTCAACGGCTTTCCACTTTCAAATACGGCCAGTTGTGTTAAACTGTGTGTTACAATCCACAACCAAACCGCCAACGACTTCTGTATTTTATTTTGTCATGTGCACCCACGATTACATACCTACCTATGTACCTATGATTATGATTTTTATACACAGCCACTGCCCGGTTAAACTACAGGACTGAGCATCTACAGAGCAGCTCACACTAAAGTCAGCCTACTCTCGCGTTTACATTACGCTTTAAGATTAGTGTTTTTGCGTCTTTGGTCATTATCTGTGATGTCAAAACATCACATTTACAGAAAGAAGAAATAAAAAGTGTGCATCCAACGAGTTTCTATCCTGCATGGCTGCTGACAGCCCTGTTAGCCAAATCACTAGTTCAAAAGTCGACTTTGCTAGCTTTCACCGACGGAGCTGAGAGCATCATGTAAACAAGCAGAAACAATTTGAGCTGCTCTGCCTGGCAGTGCCCTCCATTTCCATCACCCTTTTATATTTCCATTACAGTTAGTTATGTAGTTATTTTGAGATAAGACTAGGTTTGTGAAATTTTGTCTGTCGGGCTGCAACGACATGGCTAAAGAAATTATAGTGAATCAACTGACAAAATGAGGCTTCACTTGCGGGATTCTCGACTGATAATTCAAATCATCAATGCCCTAAAAGTGACGTGGATGGGACGGATACATCAGTCACTACTTAATAGCTACCATGAACACAACATCAGACTGAATAATGAAGTGGAAGTGAAGTGGCAATTCAGTTAGGATTATCAAGCAAGGTCAGGACTTCATCCCTCTACCATCTGTGCATGTCAAACTAGATTTAACAGCAGCCCTTGTCAAAAGATTACAATGGAAAAAAAAAAGCTGTGAAACTGAACAATTACTAACAGAACAAAGGGAGTTTTCATTCATCCACTTTATTACTGTAGGTAAATGCTGTCAAGGAGAAGCTGATGCTTTGAATAGCCTCTGCTCTCTCTCTCTGCTGTAAGCAGCTAAGTGCTGGCAGTGAGAGTGTTACAGGCTGAAGACAGAGCAGCTTCTAATTGGCCGGCTCAATCTCCTCATCCCATCCACACACTCTCTGTCTCTTTCTCTCTCTGTCTGTTTCTGTTCCTCTGCTACGACTGACGGGATGTATCCTCCAATCCCTGCAGGGCCATGTGAGGCGAGGAACCAATAGCATGTCGGGGAGGGCCGAACTGGGTGCCGTTGGCCAGCTCCAGGCAGAGATGCTGCATTTGGACCTCATTGACGGTGCTGACGGTTACCGCGGTGACAAAGAGTCCTTGAAGGCGTCCGCCATCGCACCCCCGCCAGTCACCAAGGACCTTGCAGCACCTGTTACCATGGATACCTACCGGCCCAAGAGACCCACGACCCTTAACCTCTTCCCGATTGTGCCACGCACACAGGTAGAGCCTGAATTAACCTTATCTGCACACACACACACACACACACACACACACACACAATTTGTGACAGCTGAGTGAATATTGATCAAAGAGCAGAAGGAGGAGAGAAATTATTTTCTCAGTGAATATTTTCATGCCTGCCTGTCTGGATTGTTCCTCACATGCAGATATGACATTAAATGATGTACAATCTGTATGGCATCACCACTGGATTCACTATAATTGTTTTTCTGACAGGATGTGTTCACTGGACTGAACAATAGCCTCAATTGTCAAGACAGATTTTTTTTCCCTTGGTGCCCATCTCTGTTTGTCTTGGACTGCTGCTAGAGCTCGTGACTGTGTGTGTGTGTTGTTGTACTTCTAGATTTGTGAGGACAAAATTGGGCTTCGAACCTCAAGAGGGAGAATATTTTGTCTTTTAAAGGGCTGTTTGAGGGTTAAGACTTGGTTTTATGATTAAGGGTTAGGGTTAGAGGCTAGGGAATGCATTATGTCAATGAGGGTCCTCGTAAATATACACCCATGAGTGTGTGTGTTTGGGTGAGGCTGTGTGTGTGTGTGTGTGTGACAATGAAGGCATGTGTGAGTGTTCATCACTGTCTGTTGATCTCATGTGTGTCAGTCTGCCTCCTGTACAGACAGAGCTCAAGTCTATATTTTTCTTCACTAAATAGCAAATGTGTGTATCTGTATTTAATGCAGACTACAAGTTCATGTGGAATACACTTCACGCACACAAAATAACAAAACAAAATCAATCTGTTGTCCTGTAAAATCAGAAGAATCACACCTTCTTTTCTATCAGTTATGACAAAATCATACTTATCAAAGTGATTGCTGTTGAGACGTGCCCAGTATAGTACCAAACCTCTATGAGAAACAGTGCTGAAAGGAAAAGGACAAATGGAATCATTGCAATAACCTAAAGATGCGTTAATTAATAAGAACTCCACAACAACCTGACAGAGACAGCACTAATATATTAACACCTTAGAACTTGGTTATAGCTAACATACTAGCAAAACATGCCCTCTGTTTTTGTCCACCTGGTTAATATAAGTAAAATATTCACTTTTAGTTCTGGTTTGGTCTCCACCGACTCTTGAGAAAAATATCTCGCTCTCTCTTTCCTCATCAGCTAACTCTTTAATCCAATGGTTGCTGCTGGACAGGTAGTGTACGGTAGGTTTATCAGAGCTTGTTTGCTGAAAACGGCTGTCTGCTGGTGGTGGAAGATGTGCTAGTGAAAGCAGTGAAACTGAATCAGGAAGTAAATGTGCTGCAAAACCAAAAGTTTGTGGTAGAAATGCCTAAAAAACTCCACAGAGCTGCAGAGTTGGTGATAATTCTCTGTGACTGCTTTCACATTACATGTAGCCATTTGATCTCTTAATTGATGGAAATAATTTCCATGAGACACATCACGACTAAAAACAGAGCTGCTAGCCTTCTCCCTAACTGACCCAACTAGCCACACCAACCTGACTTCAGCTATTGCTATAGTTGAGTCTTAATTTGAAGAAATTGAGTAATTTGAGGGCACAGTCATTTATGGACATGAATAATTATATTCAAGGCAACTAAATGATTTATGGTGTGTATTGTACATTTAATACTCATATGTTCACTTTAAATTTTCTAAACATGTTACTCTGATACCTGCCAGGCTCCATAGATATGCCTGTATGATGATACTTGTTATGCAACATATACAGCAGTGTATATGCACACACTCCCCCAGAGTGCAGGCTGTCAACATGATCAACCAAGCAGCGCTATATTTGTCTACGCTTTATTCTTTGCCCAGTTTCTACGAGGTGGAAGAAAGACTACTGTAGACGCTGCTGCGCCTTTGTTCTCGTGAGCTTGTATGTGTGTGTGTTTGAGCTGTCAGGACGGGAAAGTATAAAGGAAATAATTGCTCTGAAATGTTTTGTTCTTGGGAAGTCTTCTTGTCTCTCGGGATGTTGTTCGTTTTCTTCAGCAGCTAGAAAAAACTAGGACATAAAAAAACGTAAAGAACTTCAAAATTGTTGTAAAACAGTTTTCTGGAGGTGGACTCTGCCGTGAAGTGTGAAGACATGACGCAACAAATCAGATCTCATTATGATAATAACCATCTGCAGCAGATCTTGGGGTAATTTCTGGACTTTAATGCCTCTGGTGTAGTGTGGCCATATTTACAGATGATGTTATAGTGTTCTTACTATGAATTTGTCTGTTTTAATGTGAGGCTCTAGCTTTGTGAGATGTACTATGACTTTCATCCCCTTGTTCATCAGTCTGAATGTCTGAATTTCAAATCATTTTGCTGCGTAAGCTGCTGTAAAAACATATTCAGCAGAAAGTTAAAATCCAATCAGTATCCCACAATTTTAAGGAAGCATTTACCATAATGTGGGTAGAACTTCGTACATGCACATATTGTACGTTGAATTCCCGAATTTCAGTAATCTTAAATGGCTAAAAGTAAAGAAAAGGGTCAACTGCAGTTTTGACACATGTACACATAACTTCAAGGTCACCTTAGAAAGATTGCTCAGTTGTTAGTTGCTCATTTTTTTATGCCGTTTAAAAGAGTTTTGAACATGTAAGCTCTAGCCACTTTTGCGTGTTCATCAGATATTTGTGTGACAGTAGTAGTAGTAGTAACAACTGTCAGCAGTGTCTGGCATTCAGCATGTTCCAGGAGATGTAGAGTTGTAGCGTGTTCTTTGTTGTTCTTTCAGCCTTCCTCGTCTATTTCAGTTCGTGTTGCAGCCTGGGGTTTCCTTTATTTCTGGTCTGTTTCTTGCTCTTCTGGGTTGTAGAGATTGACCTCTGTTTACTCCTCTTCACTCGATTTTGTGATTTCTTTTCCAGCCTCACACATTCACTGTTTACCGGCTTTGTGCAAAAATCACTCCATGTCTGAAATATACACACAAACTGTTCAGATTCTGAAGATATTACGGTGATATAAAATAACCAAATAACTGAAAGGATTTCTTTCATCTACGTCTTTCATCTAAATATAGAACACATCACCAAAATAGGTTTAAAGCAAAGTGTTTTTAAGGTGGATTTTTTTTTCTGCAACACATCTATAATTGAGACACTACAGCTCTACCGTCTCCAACAGAGCTGACAGTGAAAACTGAGATTTAATGATGAGTGCTGATGATCTCTAGGCAGTCTTTCTCAGACAGACTACTGTAAGAGAAAAGCAGGGAGAGGGAGCTGGGTGACTGTTTCCAGGTCAGTGGATCGGTAAAAATGCAAAATATACATTTAACTCTGCATCATTTGGCAGCATGTAACAGACTTTTGTGGCTGAACAAATGCAGCTCTGAATGCTGACAGTTAAGAGTAGTGAGGCTTTTATGAAAAGCAGTGTTTTGGATCTAAGTGCTTGCATTTTGTGCCAGTTTTCTGTGTATTCAAAAGTAATCACTCTCATGACAGAAAAATGTTGCACTCAAACAAGTCCTCCGTTTCCCCCCAGACTTAAAAAGTTGGAAAATCTGCCATCATGAGGCACTAAAATGGTGAACATCAGTTAGTTCCTTAAAGCAGGAGTGAGACCTTTTAGGGTTAGACCTCCTAAAGTAATAGATTAGTTTACACAGATTTTCATGCAGACATCCAAACTGCATAAGTAAACATTACTATATTTAGAAAAAAATAGACATATGTTGTATAATGAGCTCTTGGCAGAAAGTAGTTTTGTTCAGAGACTTGTTTCCACTGAAGCTGCTTGAATGAAATTATCCAGACGGACGACCATATCAGGCAGGATTCCTCGGTCCTAATCCAAATCTGACTAATCGCTCATCTGGCCACGACACGGTCTGGCCTGGTCTATTTAAGTGCTTGTGTTTGTGTGTGTGAGTACGTGTTTACAAGGTGTATCCACACAGTAGACTACACTCCAGTACAGCAACAGACATGGACATTAAGGGTTTGACATTTGGGCTGACAATTAGTATGTAATTATTACCGAAAAATGATTTCATGCCGTATTTGCTGGTCAAAACAGCATTAACACTGTCCATGTAACCTTTCCTAACCTCTTATCGGAGATACATAGAGAGGAGAGGGAGGTACCAGATGCAGCCCCAAAGTGGGTTTCGTCTTATTTTAGCTTTAGCCAGCATTTATATCAGTAATAATAACATTTACATTTTATCGTTTGGCAGACACTTTTATCCTAATCGTACAAATTCTCAATTAGCAGCAATGAGAGACTGACAGATTTTTTTTTCTTTTATTAATAATAGTAAGAAACAACTGGAAGAAGTCAAGTGCATAAGAAATACCATAAACCACAAGAAAGTAGTGCAACAATCAACAAAATGCTAATTAGTTAAAGGGGTTGTGTTGTGGTGTTCACACTGTAGACACCAAGTCAATTATTGAGATCTGGAAACACTGACATCGCTAAAAACAAGTCGATGGGGAAAGAGACACGAGCAGTCAGATGATGAGACAGGTTGTAAACAAACCCCCCAGGATTAGTCGAACTTATTTAAAACAGATAATGAAGCAGACAGTAAATTTATTACCCAAACTGCAATGTAAACATCCTCCACAGTACAAGCTAACAAATTCTAACTGTTTCTTCAACCATATTCCCAGATCTCAGTAATTACTTTGAGTACAATGTTATCATAACTGATTGAAGTGTTGGACAAAGCCATAAACTAGTGAACGTAAATCAAAAAAGGAGGAATTACCAAACCTCTAGATTACATTCGGTGCATGAAAGACAGAATGAACTCTTCTGCAAAGCGGTGCCATTGTGATTTTAAATATTGCTGATGTAATTTCTGCTGCTATGTGTGGTGCGGTATGTCTGTGTGTTGACCAATGCCAAACCATGTAGTTGACAAGGTCACGTTCTATTAGAGTCACTTCCGTGTAGACATGAGTCATTAATACTTGCACAAACACACACACACACCATCTGAGTCACTGCCCTGAGCGTTGATTTTTTTGTCACCATGGTAAAAACAAACCTTCGCTCCTCAGATCGATGCTGCCTTATCCCACCTGCTGATTCACTTGTTACCACAGCAACAGCTCTGTCTCCGCCTGGTACATGTAAATGGGAAGTGAGTCATGCACGTCGGTGGCTGGCGGGTGGACAGAGGAGGAGGAGGACATGGTCTTATTTTGGACGACACGTCATCGTCACAGGAGTTTCCACTCTTCTTCTTCTGTTGAAAAAAAATCCCCCTTCACCATCTCTGTATGCCTCTCCTCCTATCTAGGGCTGGGTATCAAACATCAGTACTGTTTTTGGTACTGAATATGTGTCTGTACCACTGAAGTATCAAAAGCTGAAAATCACAACCTTTCCTGAACCTAACAAGCATTTTGTAGCCTGTACCTAACAACGCATGAGGTTCTAAACCCATATCTCTGCTGTTAAAGTCCTGTGCTTTATATAAACAAGCATCCATTTCATATCCGGGCAACAACTACATTTCCCCCAAAACATACTGATATAGGAAGGCAAATAAGTAGCATAAGTGTAGGTGAAAGAGTTGGCTGTGTTGTGCTAACAAATGTTGTTGTCTTCTATGATACGGTGGCTCCCAGGTGACAAATCTTCCTAACTCACACAAATTTTAAATAAAATGTCTCTTCATTGGTTGAATACTAATGACATAAATAGATATTTATCATGAGGTAAATTTCAACTTAATACTAGTCTGAAAGAATTGTTTCACTGCCCTCGGTGGTTGAAAGGATCAAGTCTGTTTCATGACCACAACAGTGATGTCACTTTGCACTGTGTACACACCCTAGGGTACACTTCTACATCACTAATGGAGATTGCTGCACATTCCACTCCTTTTATAATTTATGCTATTTGGCCACTGCCTTTTCTCAGAAACCATTTACAATTCTTTTTCTTAATTGCCTGTATCTATAAAAATGAGAAGGGACATTCAGTAATGTACTGTTCTGTGTTTGACTTGGATGAACTTATCCTTTAGATTTGAAAGACACAAAAAGGCTCTTGAGAAGTATCATGGTTTCTAGAAAATGCTCCCTCCAATCTATCATCCACCCCCCCTAAAACAGCCTAAAGAGACCCCCACTGTTTTTGGATGAGTGTGTGTGTTCCCAGTTGGGGGAAAAGGTCTGGTTCCCTTTAAATGCACACCACGGAGCGCAGACAAAAGAATCCCTGCTCATTCAACAGAATAAAAGCTTTGTGTGTGTGCGTGTGTGTGTATGTGTGAGAGAGAGAGAGAGTGAGAGAGAGAGAGACAAAAAGTTTTGTACATTGAGTTTCAGGATCTAGAACTCAGTGACTCTGTGTATCTCTTCATCTGTTTTTCTTTCTCACGACTCCCTCCACCTCTTCTTCTTCTGTATTTTCACACAGGACACGTTAAATAACAACTCCTTCGGGAAGAAATACAGTTGGCAGGAGAAGGTTTCGGGCTCGTCCTCGCCTCTTAAAACAGGTGAGTTTTTACTTTCCCACAGTTCACACCATGAAGCTCAAATTTAAAGTTCAAATGTCTGAATTTCCTCATTTAGTTGATTCTAACTGGGATGCTTAAAGCAAAATTCTTCCTCTGACATTATTCGCCCTTGTACTACTAACAGACCGGCTGAAAGTGTGTGTGATTTGCATTGAGTCTGGCAGGCTGTCTCTCTCTTTCTGATCCTCGGGGGACAGTGTTAAGGCTTGGATTATGCTAAGCTAAGTGTAGCTAGCTGTAGTACTGTGTGTGTGTGTGTGTGTGTGTGTGTGTGTGTGTGTGTGTGTGTATGTGTGTGTGTTAGTCAGTTTGAGGCTTAGCTAGCCGGCAGCTGTCACAAGTCATTGCTGCAGCTCCTTTCAGAGCATCATGTGAGGCGGGACTGGCCGAACTAGCTGCCAACAACTCACCACTGTTGGTAAAAGTAAAATATTACTTGTTACTCTTAAACATTTCATAACAAACTTAAACAACCTTCAAAGGTCAGGATGAATCCACTTGCCTGTGCTTTTATTCTGCACTCACACAATGTTTGCTGAATGGGAGGAACAGAAATACATCCTTTTATTCTGACTTGGGAGCATTACTCTGACCTGCCCACTGATAGCCTTGTAAATAAATGGAAATAAAGCTGGACATTTTTACTTTTAAGTAATGTTTCTAACACTTAGTTAGACCAGATACAAGCTGATTACAATTTCCTTTTTAATTAGCTGGATTTATTGTGTTAATATTGGATTTTATCTCAATGTAATTGCGAGGGATGGATATAGCTGTGAGACATATTGACCATTTGGCTGCTGATAATTATAGTCTGAACAATATGATCTGAAGGCTGTATTAGAATGATTTGGGAAACTGAATAACACTGATGTCCAATGTTGTTGCTCAATAAAATCAAACTAGCAGAAGCTTTTTCAGTTGGAGGAAAGAAACCTTTGGCCTTCTTTCTCAAGAAAGCAAGCTTACTGTTTGCTAGTGTCCGACTGAAACATGAGGAAAAATAGAAATGGGAGAAGGTTTGATCCTTTGATCTTCATCAGGTTCACCGTTCTCATATCTAGCTTTGTTGACAGTCCAACTACATGCAACTTCACAAGGTTGTTCTTGATGACGATAAAATGAAATACACATATTTTCTACTGAATTAGCATTGATTATTAGGACGACATGGCAATAGCCTATGTCATGTAGCACATATTGCAACATGGATAAAATAGAGAAAAGCTGAGATGGACACCCTTTCCACCAAACTTGGAACATTCTCAGTACTTAATGTGATAAAACCTGCAGATGTGTTAGTGAACACAACGGATGCCATTCACATGCAAACGAGCAAATGACATCATTTTGCCTGACAAGACTCATTTTAAGCCACAAGAAGCTTGTTATAAGGAGTCATTTGAGACAATTCTGTTAAATTTTAAATTGCAGATTAAAAGGATTCAGTACAGAACAAGTCTGTACGGTCCCACAAGGAATTACTGGCTTTTCTTTTTGAATATGATAAAAGGGTTAATTCTAGTCGAGTAAATAAGCATCAAATAGCATCCAAAATGATGCATTGCTGAGTAGGTTTCACACAAATACAGATTTAAACTCCTTTCAAAGAGAGACAAGACTGACATGTCTCAGTATTGTCATGAATTAACCTTCCTATTTGAACACTCACTCAGACCTCACCTGTCGTCCGCTGTCCTGTGGCTTCAGTCTTCAGTGCTGCATCATCCACTATGAAATATCATGCCTGGATTTCCTGCCGATGGATTATGACATAACACGTCAATCACCTTCTCTCAGCTGCACTTGAATTTGATGAGTAATGGGGATTTAGCTGCGTAATCCTGACATCCATTACCTAACCATTTCTACTTTTCTCTCTTCCTGTTTGTGCTTTGTGCTTGTACTTTTTCTGTCTGTACATTTGCTGCCATATCTGCCTTCGTGCCTGTTTGTGCATCTGTCGTCGTCGTCATGTCTCCATCATGTATATTTACCCTGTCTGTTTGTGTGGCCTTTGTGCGTGTTTGTGTGTCTGCGTTTGTGTTTTCCTGGCTGTGTGCGTGTTGTTTTGTTTATCTCTAGGTGAGCTTACCCCTCCACGTGAGCACAGCTGTCTGAGTGACGAGGACAAGGTACAGGGCGGCGGGGCGCAGACCAAAGACCGCGGCACATCCACTGACGCCCCCTGCAGACACAGCCACACCTCTGGACACTCGCACGGCTCGTCCATAGCGGTGGTGACACGCTCCAAGCTTCAGGAGAAACCGCCCGCGCCGCCACCACCACAGAACTACACACCAGCACCTCTGTACCCGACAGGGAAGGTGGATGGAGGCGGGCACCACCGGGAGAGGATCCGCTACCACACAGACGTTCATCTAGAGCCCACAGAGGAGATTTATCTGACTCCTGTGCAGCGCTCTGCTGACCCCCTGGAGCCACCCAGCGCACAGGATAGGCCTTTCCTCTCGCAGCAGACTGAGCAGGGCCGCATGTCCATCAGCTCCGACACAGAGGGCCCACCTCCTTACCAGCCCCTCCCAGACCGGACCAACCCCTCCATCTACGAGGAGGACGAGGTCTACATCCCCCCGCCTTCTTATGCTTCCTGTGTAGAGTCCCTCATCACGCCGCCCAGCATGGCTCTCTCAGCTCGCTCCTCCCTCGCGCTGGACCTCAGTATGAAGGGGGCAGGAACGGGCGCCGGGGTCATGCTGAGAGCCGGCTCATCTGTGGAGTATGTGGATGCCACAGATGAAAGCTACTGTGGGGAGGATGAGGATGTGGACAGGGTAATAATGGATGGAAGGATGAGAAAGGGGGGAGGAAAGGGGGATGGCGGCGGAGGCGGCGGCGGCAGGGCCGTTCCGCTAAGGACTTCCATGAGCTCGGACGCCAGCGGCCTTTCGTACGATTCGGTCAAATACACGCTGGTGGTGGACGAGCACGCTCAGCTAGAACTGGTCAGTCTCCGGCAGTGTTACCAAGGCTACAGCGATGACAGCGACTCAGCCACCGTCTACGACAACTGCGTCTCCTCTCCCTACGAGTCGGCCATCGGTGAGGAGTACGAGGAGGAGGATGAAGAGGAGGATGGCGCTCGGTTGGGAGGAGTTAGGAGAGAGGCCACAGCTTGTCTGTCTGAAGACTCCACTCCAGAAGCAGACATGCACTTCTCCAAGAAGTTCCTGAACGTCTTCATGAACGGCCGCTCTCGCTCCTCCAGTAAGTCACTGTCATGATACCAATCAGTTTAATTCAGTGTGTTGAGGCTTTATGTATGTATGTCCCAAAAAGGAATACACATACTGTGTTTTTTAAACCTTGTTAGTTTGTCAGCAGGAAGTCACACAACTTGTGTAAATATTCTTATCAAAATTGTGACATGTGAAATGTTAGGTGTTGGTTTGGCTTTTGTTCTGGAGCTAGAAAGATAAGACATGCAAACTAAGGCTCCATCTGGTTTGCTCATGGCGTAGCCTCATGATGCTAGGTGACATCACAGCTTCTTTTAACACCAGTATTTTCTTTTTTCATCCGTTCATCAGATAGATTACAGTTACAATTCACTCCTCTGTCCATTTCTAAGACTTGATTTTACATTTTGAGAACATATTTCTTAACTTTAAATTCCCTCCAGAATTATGTGTGAAGCAGCCAGGAAGCACATCAGCACTGCAGGCTGTTGTTCTGGTGTAATTCCCTCTAAACATACAGTAACACAGCAGTGAATGCTGTCTAGCCGAATTGGCAGCATGGTGGAAAAGGCTTAAAGCGGTGTGGCTGTTGAGGCAGAGCCACAGAGAGATTCAGGGGCTGGAATATTCTCGTGTAGCACAGATCATCCACGTGACTGCTTTAACTGGATATTGTGATCTTCTGTAGGATAACGACACTGAGTCAGATTTAACCTCATTGTAATTCTAACAATGGGAGAATATATGATTATGACTAAAAATTTTGCAAGTGGTGTTCAGCAATATTGTACAGTTTTATTTTTTAGTAGCAGTGTGTTTTTAGCCATCAGTCGGTCTGTTGGTCGGTGCACCACTTCGATGACCTCCTGACTTTTCCTCTAGCGTCAACATGAGGTCAACATGTGTGGTTTTTAGCGAAATGTCTCAACAACTATTCAATGAATTGCCATGATATTTGGTACACCCATTCATGTCCCCCTCAGGATGAATTGTAATTACTTTGAAGCACCACCATCAGATCAAAATTGCAAATCATCCAATACTTTGTTTAATGACCAAATACCTGCAAAATGAATGACATTCCAGCAGCCTCAGCTGTACTTTGTATTAGCAAATGTTAGCATTCATGCTAAACTAAGGTGGTGAACATGGTAAACATCAAGCTTCATTGAAGGTATGTGACTTCTTAGGGTAGATTAGATGAAAGCACAAGGTTAATAGTTGTATACGCAAAAAAAGAAAAGATACAATTGACACATGTTCAACATTTACAAAATGTGCCCTTCTAATCAAAAAGAAACCACATCAAAAATCAAGTTCAGATAACAAAAATTACACACACGCACACCTGTGTTGATCAGATTAAGCTCTTGGCACCATTTGAATACATCATTTAACAAAAATGCAACTCTGTGATTTCATAACTACACAAAAATGGCTCTTAAAGTGGTCTCCCAGGGGGAAAGAGTGGGCCAATGGAGAGTCCTTTGATGGAGGATTGTAGAATTTGCCTTCATTAAGCTGAAGGGTTTTTTGGGAAAACAATGGGAAATATCAGCATACATCCACCCACATTAAGGTGTGTATGTATGTGTAAAGAAGCCAGCAGTAATGGGCAGAAGGGAGGATTCATGTGAAAGAGACTGACAGAGAACTAGATTTGTCCGTAATGTATACGTGGTGATTTGCTCTAATAGGCCTCGCTGTCCTCTTGGTTGCCGTCCATATGTTTTACAGACTCATTAGAAACTCCGCAGTAGTTTATCTGAGGAGTGCACTACAGGGATAGAGGATATCTCAGGGGAATGTAGGTAGAAATACACAATGCTCATCTGTTTCATGCCTAATTAAAGTGTGATTTATAGCTTCTACAGCATGCATGTGTGCTTTGAAGCAACATACAATGTGTCTTAATGGTGTTTTCTATTTGGAAATAATAGACTTTTGTAGCAATTTGAAGTCAGTGTCATTAATCTTTTTGTCATCCTGATGCAGGGAATGACACTCAGCACTGTTGTCTTTCTTGTTTTATTTCCCTCATCTCTTTTCTCATTTCTTGGTATTCAAGGTGCAGAATCTTTTGGCTTGTACTCTTGCATCATAAATGGAGAGGAGAAGGATCAGAGTCACAGAGCCGTCTACAGGTGAGGAAGAACTGTACCTACATCATCTTCATCATTAACATCATCCACAGTCCATGCTAGATGTTTCACCATGACTAAAAACATTTGTAGTTTTGGCCATCATCCTCACTGAATATGATAACGTTTTTTACCAAACACACAACACAAGCAGTCAGGGAGTCAGACAAATTTCTTAAAAATACAGCACACAGTTCAGCCATACATGTACTGAAAAGTGAAAATAAGCATAAGTGCACCTGAAATGTCCAATATAGCTGCAGGATGTTGATACATTAACTTTCAAATACGTAGTTTAGACAAAATATCTTTGGAGTCTTAAAGGAAAATTCAGGTTTTATTACAACTTGCGTCTTGTTCTTGTAGTTTTGGTCCTTATTTCTATCACTAATAATGACATCAGATATCTTGGTACACAGCTACAATTACCTCCTCTTTCGGGGCAGGTTTTTCAGACAATCCAATTGCACAGGAAAACTGTGCATACACAGTTACGTCAAGTACGGTACGTCCAAGTTGAACCAGGAAGTTTGTTTGTTAATTTCACAGTCCGCCTTAGTTTCCTCTGTCAGAAGCTAATCTGGGGGTTTGTTTACAACACACCTGATCGTCTGACTGTTTCTTGCTCCGTCAGACTTCTTTTTAGCCATGTTTCTGCATTCCCAGATCTCAACAATTAACTGTGAATACAATGTTATCATAAAGGATAGCATAACCAAAATGGCCAAAACTGCTAAAATAAGATCCAAGTTGTAATAAACTGTAATTTTTCCACTGAGTTGAATCTTTACATTCTAACCATGACTGAATTTTGCCTTTGGTTGCCAACTAAAAGCAGTCTTTACACTTAATGCAAACAAATATTTTTTCTTTGTATTTCCACTCAAAATGAGTGTAAGCTTGGCTTTTAATTTTCTTGCTGAAATCAGCAATTTTTAGATTATTATATAAGTCAAATACTGCCAAAATTATAATAGAACTTCATTTTTGTCTCAGCTGGACACATGATTTTACACACAGCACTGATTTTTCACTGTGAAAATAACGCCTAATAACGCCTGTGCTTTGATGTGAAATTTCATGAGGAAATGTGGTTAAGAAATGTCTTGTTTTATTTTGTCATTAGCAATAATTCACCGATATAAATTCAAGAATATGTTGCTCCGTATTGCTGGCAATAACTGAGAGTTCAGAGGGTTAAACTGTTCTGACAAAATCATGGCCAGAAGAACTACAATATCGACAGCCATACAGCCAAAAAATTGGACTTGTCCTTTAATATGCTCATCTACAATGTCTGGTTATGATCAGCAGTGCAGTTGTTAGAGCAGAAAACTCTCCACTTCTGCATGTTTCCTCAGTAACAGTCACACTCCAGTTGGCAGTGTGGAGTTACAGCTGCTGTTGAAGACCTCAGGCTGATATATGCATAGGGGAGGGAGGCAAAAACAACAGCAATGCAGTCATGTGAACAGCAGCATCTCACTGACAGACCATGTGATGGTGCGGCACATTATGCACGGTTAGCAGAAAGCCGGGGCCTTATTACAGTGTTCCTACAGATTCCTATGCATATAATGTCACACAGTTTATCTCTGTAGTGCAGTGTAGCTGTTAACATCACATCTGACTAGCCAACATTGGGATAGTTAAGCACTGTTCACACTAATACGTTTTCATTTTAAAACGTCCTCACCTGGCAAAGAAATCTCTGGTCTTACTTTTCGCCATTGCTGTTCTTCCTCCATTGTATTTTCTGCAACTAAGCAACCAACCACATAGTAGACAATCTGTTCCCTGTTTATATCAGCATGCACATGGTCATGTTATATGCATTTTCAGGCATGGTCATAAGGACAGAGATTTATTCTGATGTGGAAATTCTCATGTGGATGGAGATCGTTCCTGATTTAAAACACTGTTTTAAAATGAAAACATATTAGTGTGGATGTAGCTTTAGTTAGGTTATATCATTGTTCAGTACTTTGTTTTACCTTCAGCTGAGTTACTTTTTTGAAGTTGAAGCTCTAACTCTTTGACTTATAAAACCATTTCAAACCTTGCTAGATAAAAAGGCTTATTTTCTATGCTAACTGTGAATCAGCAAATTTTTCAGAGCCACATTTCAAGCCTACAGGGCTTGGGCTTGATACTCAAAATTCAAATAAGTAGTCCTTTAAAGTGGACAAATAATACACATATTTATCTTAAACTGGCTCATTATGCAGCCCCTCAGCTCAGCCTCTGTCTGAAACAGGCATTTTTAGCTCCTGTCTCTTTAAGGCCCCCCTCCTGATGAGCCCACTCCATTCTGATAGGCCAGCTTCTTGAAGCTGCCCCTCAGCAGACTTCCAGCTGCACTGGAGGCCACATAAACAAACAGTAGGATATCAAATCCAATCCAAAATTTGCAAGTGGACAATGCAAACAGCTCACAGAACAACCTTTGCAGCAACAACAAAATCTACGGAGCGGACAGTCATTTGTGGGCATGTGCAAACAATCTGATGTCATGATGAGGAGGAAATAGAGGTAACATTGCAAACAAAGTGTTCAGAGCAGGCTGAAGCCTGGGTTTTTGACTTGGATGGAGCATTTTTGCACATATTCATCTCAAGCTTTGTACCTTTGCCCATGTTTAACATGGACATCCAACATCATAATAGTATAAAAATAACAAAAAGCATGATATGTCCCCTTTAAAAAAAAAAGTCATATGTCCAGACAGACAGACCTCTCCATTTGAGACAAGTTGGTAATGCAGATACTCTGTTATATGTCATCCAGCTCATAAAACACCTGTGAGATCCCTCAGATCCTCAGCATAACTACATCTGTTTCTACAGGTTTGTCCCCCGACACGACGATGAGTTGGAGCTGGAGGTGGATGATCCGTTGCTGGTGGAGGTCCAGGCGGAGGATTACTGGTACGAGGGCTACAACATGCGAACTGGTGCCCGTGGGATCTTCCCAGCTTATTACGCTATAGAGGTGACAAAGGAGACAGAGGAGAGCTACAAAGGTACTAACACCATGAGGAGTATTAATTATAGAAGGCTGACTGCATACTGAATGTACACTGACTGAAACTGCACAAGTGCCAACTTTGTAAAATAAATTTTCTAACGTTTTTGTGCAGTTCCTAATCAAATTGAAGTAATTTATTAAGCTTATTAAGAGAGTTCTATCCTCTTGAGTTACAGTGGCATAAAACTGACAAAACATCACATAAACATTTCAGAATAGACACAAACAATCTAGCACATCACACTAGGTTAGAAGCATCTTGTTAAGAAGTAATTTATCAAGTGTTATCAAGTGCTCACAAGTGTTGATAATAATAGTGTTACAGATGGTTCTGTTGTATTTAAGTGTCCCAGTAAGCTATGACAGTGTGATAGTGAGTCAACATGCACAATACCAGGACTCTGAAACTGAAGCAGCTACATGGAATTCAGCCATCATTAAATTAATTACTAACACCTGCAGTACAGTGACGCTTCATTAAGTGACATCATGTCAGTGTTGCTGCAAGCAATCTAAATTTAGAACTTATTTATATGCATGTTGTTTTTTTCTTAAAGAGGCAGAAGTCATGCTGGAGTGAAAGATATAACATTTCAGAAGCAGCAGCAAATAAGATACAGGGAGCCAGTTAAGGGAGGCTCTGGTGAAGATCTGTTTGCTCATTAAAATGTGTTTAGATGAATCTACTAAAATGAGTAAACAGGGAACAGGGGAAGGGAAAACTCAAATGCTTCCAAATGAACCTGGTGCTCAGGTCCTTCCCCTGGCTTTGTTGTGTGCTTCAACAAAGAAATGTGGCCTTGTTTATAGGTGGGAAGCCAGTGAGGGATAAAATACAAAGAGGGCTGTGATGCTGGGGGATAATGTAAACTCCAGGTGGAATTACATCCTCCTGGTGAAACTGCTCTCTGTCTAGTTTAGGCAGTTGGTCACAGTGGTAAAAATACTAACAAATGCACGGTTAGATTGCTTGTGTAGATAAAGTCATCGTGGGGAGGTAAAAACTGATCAAGCACTGAGTCACTGGTGTTGATCAACTAACCAATCAACCCCCAACAGATGTATTATTGTCCTTTTGTTGCAGTGGAAATCAAAAATTATTTTTGTCTGTTTAGGGAAGCTACTAAAATCTCACCCAGATTTGAGTGCTCCTGATAAAATACTGCCACCTTTTCTATGTTTTGTTGTTTGTTGCCTTTGATTATCATTTCTTGCGTGGGTTAATGGCTCTTATATGCTTTTATTTTCATCCCAATGCAGTGAAGAGCAGTGAATGGATGGACAGATACCGTCTGAAGTTCCTGGGCTCAGTCCAAGTGCCCTACCACAAAGGAAACGACGTTCTGTGTGCAGCTATGCAGAAGGTATGGCATCTGTGTTATGCATGTTTGTGTATGTTTGCATGTGTAAAGCTACTGCAGTAAAACAACATTAAATGTAGAGTTACAACGATTCATTGATTAGTCCGTCAACAGAAAATGAATCAGCAGCTATTTTGATAATCAGATAATCGTGTCAGTGATTTTTCAAGCAAAAATGTTTTCTTGTTCCAGCTTCTCATATGTGATGATTTGCTGTTTTTCTTTGTCTTATATGACAATGAATTTAACATCTTAAGGTTTTGGACAGTCAGACAGACAAAACAAGCAAATCGAAGACATCGCCATGGCCTCTAAGAAATAGTGAATGTCATTTTTTCACCATTTTCACCAGTAATTGAGAAAATTATTGTTAGTTGCAGCCCTAATTAAATGCCACATCATACATCAGCTATTGTCCCAGAAACAGCTGGTAGAATACAGATGAAAGATGCTGCATCATGTAAAAATAACACAGAGGTGCAAATGGACTAAGATCATAAATCATGAGATAAAGAGTATTAAACTAGCTTTATATTACATTTTCAAACTTTAAATTGACAAGAGCTTTACAAAATTGTTGTTTGACTGTTGCAGTTATGCTGTTAATTTTGCATTATCATCTTATAAACTGTATGTAGAATTGGGTTGCAGGTTAAAAGTCTCCTTTTGAGAGTATTTTTACTTTTGTTTTCCAGATTGCCACCAACAGAAGGATGACAGTCAAGTACAACCCGCCGTCTTCGTGCATCCTGGAGATCAGTGTGAAAGGCATCAAGCTCGCAGTTCAGGAGGATTACTACGCCTGTGACAGAGTAAGACTGGCTTGCTGTCTCTTTGTCTTTCATTTTTTGCAACGTCATGGGTTCTTGACACATAAAGGCTCATCCTGAAACCAGAATCACATCAACAACAGTTGAGGCATGTTGCCCCCATGTGGCTGAAGACAGATACTGCAGGCAAACATGTCAAAAGTGTTTTCTTACAGGAAAGAGACATACTTTTACTGTAGTATTTCTAAATTGTGTTTGTTTCTTTGTTTTTTTATGAGGAAATATGTTCATAATTTGAGTTTTTATCAAACTATAATTTATATAGGCTATAATTTCCTTACATATAATGAACACGAACTCCTGAGTGTTACAAATATAAGTGTAACTTGTTTTGATAAATAAAAAGTAAAGTAATTATTCCAAATAAATTTCACCTCACTAGAGTAAAAGTGCTCATACAAAATGTCCCAAATGAATATCTTGTTGTCTTATTACCTAATCACACTACCTAAAAGTAAATCATATGTGTATTATTATACTTTGTAGTCATATACTGTAGTAGTTTGATGTACCACTACATGGACAAGCTACAACATTAAAATGCAGCTTATAGCTGAATGCAGTGATAAGCCAATAATACAATATTTTTAAATTTTACTCATGATACTTCTACACTGTGCTGCCAATAATTTAATACTTTTATTTGTAATAAATGATAAATATGAAATAGTGTAAAAATCATTCAAATTCATAGAGACATATGGTGGGGCAAATAATAAATATTTATTTTGTATAATTTTGATAAGAGTAACATTGTCACCTTTAGTAACTGTAAAGCAAACAGCCACATCAATGTTAATGTAAGATATTTATTCTGCCTCTGTCTTTGTGTCTTTACCTATTTCTGTTCACAGAGTAACGAGTGCAGTCACTTCTTCCAGTTAAAGAATGTCTCCTTCTGTGGTTATCATCCCAAAAACAGCAAGTAAGTGAAGTCACTATGTTCAAAGCATTTTTTTCGATCAGGGATCTCTGAGTCAAAAAAATAAATATATCAGATCTGGAAAATTAGCCTGAAGTCAATTTTTTGTACTGTCTAACTAGAATAAAAGAAATACTGTCAAAAACTCTCTGCTAGTGCAAAAACTAAGCAATAAATTACCACAAGATGTCCCTAGAAATCAACAAATGTACCAGACTTCAAATGTAGACATGACCTCTTGCCTTTGCATGACTGCAAAGTGATTAAATGTAAAACAGCAGTTTGCTATTCAAACATAGCAGGCAATCAGAACTAAGTATTCAACAAATAAATGTGATTCCCATACTGAATGTTCTTTTTTGAGACCCTTATCTGTCTTCTCTGCAGGTATTTTGGTTTCATTACAAAGCATCCGGCAGACCAGAGATTTGCCTGCCATGTATTTGTGTCTGAGAACTCCACCAAGCCTCTTGCGGAGTCAGTAGGGTGAGTTTGATTTTCTGCTTACTAGATATAAATTATTGTGTAATTTAAGGGCATTTGTGCATTAAGTTAATCAGATGCTTACTCTTGTTTAGGGATGCTCCAGTCAGGCTTTAAAGGACATTGATTTAATTATAATCAGCTGGTCTGGTACATCCTGATCACTGATTTATTCTTGCTGTCAAACAAAAAGTACTTTCACTTTATTTTACAGGTCCTTTAATTTTGTACTAATTTCCTATGTATTTGCAGGTATTTAATGATTATTTAGGACATTTGACAGAGAGGGTGGTGCAATTTACAAATTATAAGAAAAAACTGAAACAGTGTTAAATTGGATTAGTTGATAAGTGTCAAGTCATTATATTTAGGTTCATATGTAGTTGTTAATTTGCAAAAATTCTTATATTGAAAGATAAATAGTTTTCAGTATTAAGTTTTGTATGTCAAACTGCAGTACATATTGGCGTGTTAGATTGTTTCTTTCTATAATGAGCACATTTCTCGTGTAATACTAATTTGCCTAACCATTCAAAGAAATGTCCTAAGAATTAATAGTTACACAGCAGCTACTTTTTGGAAGTTATTGAAAAAAACTAATATGCTTATATCATTTGACACATAAAACTACACATTGAAAACTAAGTATTTTCTGTCAGTTAAAGAATTGTCAAGACTCAATTTTTGCAAACTAACAACTACGTATGAAATATAATGATTTGGAATTGAACGCTTGGTCTGTGCAACTCATTTCAACAGTATTTAGTGAAAGTCATGGTTCATTATTCATCCAAGGAGGTTGTTTTTTTGGCTCTGTCTGTTAGATATCCCTTTAATGCATTTACATAAAATTAGGGGAAAAGTTAGGCTATGGATCAAGGACCAACCACAGGATTTCTGTAAATGATTTACAAGATTTTACAAGACAAGACTGTACTTACACCAATTTTAAAAAATCTGGCAAATGGATCTCTTGATGGTCTGCATTTTCACTCAGATCTAGATCCAGACGTAGATTTAAAAAAACAAAACCCGTCCACAGCACTTTTTTGTGGTTACAAAACTGGATGAGATGCTGTGTCTAGAAATCTTATTCAAAATGTAGTTTTCTCTATGGACTTAGTACATTTCATGTAAAAAAGTTAATCGCTAAGAGCCAGCTATTGTTTAGAGAAAATGTTTAATGATTTGTTAGCTCTGTTAGCTTGTAGCATGCTAACACAGGTGGCTGCTTAACTGTATCTGGAGTTTCTCTGCAGCCCTCAGACCATGATGGAAAGAACGAGTGACATAATTGCCTTATGATGGCAAATTTAAACACCATTGTTTTAGTACTTGTAAAGACTATTGGCTAATTTTGATTGGTGCTATTGGAACATACAGTATACATACAGTATACGATACAAGTATACTCTACAGTATACTTGTATCGTCCAATAGATCCTCAACTATCGAGAGCCTCGGTTTCACAAGCCTCACTTTCATCAGGTTTTGATAGCACGCTAATCATTTAGATGTATAGTTGGTGAATGCTAACAGAATTTTTGGTTGAAATGGTGAGCTGCTCAAGTGCTACTGTCCAGTGCAGCAGTAGAACTTGTACAGAAAATACTAGTATCATATTTCAGCTTTTTAGTAAGACTGTGTGAGAAAATACATCGCCAAATATGAGCTAGTGAGTTAGAGGATAACCTGGAAGATGTGTAGGACTTTGGCTCACAATTGGGCACTATAACAAAATCTGTGTTACGTCCTACTTTTAAGTAATGACTGATATACATGTATTTGTCTTACAGGAAAGCCTTCCAGTTGTACTATAAAGAGTTTGTGGAGTTCTCGTGTCCTACAGAAGACATCTACCTGGAATAGCCTAGCCCTGCCTTCAACCACAGCCCTGTACAGTACACTGTATCATAACATAATGTTGCATGAAGGACAGACATATCTAAAAAAAAAAAAGTAAATAAAAAATAACACATCTGACAAACAACCAGGAAAAGAAGCATCAAGAATTGGAACAGTGGACAGGGGAAGATATGAAAATGAGCCAAAGGAGGAGCGTTTTGAGAAAAGAAAATATGCAAAATGGCGTCGGTGATGAGGTGGTGATCACAGGCTGTCCATGGAAAGCACAAACCAGCTGTATCACCGCAGCCTTGGCAGCGCTAGTTAGCCTGTAGCATTGTCTCAGCAGGTGGACACTGAAAGCCCTGGAGCCGTACTGGACTGCACTACCTTGTACTCGCACTTGACAAAAGAGCGTGATAGTCAGCTCAGGTTTGGAAAAATTAACACATGGTGAGTTTGCTGTGACCTTAAATATTCAGGGTCTGAGCATAAGGGAGGTGTATATTTACAAAATAACATCCTCACATTGAAAATGTACACTAAATGAAACAACTCCATGTAGTAACAACAAATTTTATCCTTTTAGCACAAATGATATGAAGGTGAAATATCCACATCGTTCAGTGGTGATGAACCTAAAACACTGTTATAAAACCAGCTATAAGTGATGTTCTTTGCATTTTTGGGCCTTTTTTAGACTTTTGGTGTTCAAGGCCAAGCCTTTGTTGTCAAATCCAGCTGTAACAGTTTGACAGCAGAAAATGCCATAGTCATCTGGAACATCAATGGCCAAGCATCAGCTCATAGTGCCATTGAAGCTCTCTACACATGATCAGCAGTACGAGCTGAGTGCACTGAAAAGTGCTTGGAAATTTGACAAACAAATCAAGCAAAGATTTATTTCAGTTAACACAAAAGAAGAAAAAAACTTGTAATAACCCAATGATCAAAAAGGGTTTGGATATATGAAACCTTTTTTCTTCCCTTACTAGTCGCTTTCAAACAAGATCAAAGTTGAAACTGATGTCAAGGTCTCTAAGCAGTGTCCAAGGTAGCATAGCTGCAAGTTCCAAAAGTTTCTCTTTCTCCATTGGTAAACAGTAGTTAAGGCAGATACAAAGTAGTTCTGCTGCCGATCATGTGTAGAGACCTTTAAAGTAATCGAGCGCTGGCTTCTTTCTAGAGCCACCATTTTTGCACCAGCGTTCCACATTCAAACAGGGAGAAGAAGAAAAATGGAGACCAAAGCAACAACAAAACAGCTAGCATGCTAGCGGATCCATTGGTTTTCTCTGGGTTGAAGGGCATTCTGGGAAATATAGGTAATTAAGTGAGGTAGGAGTACACAAGGCAGGATCAACTAAAAAATTTCAACACTGAATTTTAGGAAGCTTTAAACTCCTAGAATGCACTGAGCATCACATGTTGATAAAAAAAAATCAGTGTTCGGGTTTATGTGAGTGGATATTTTCCTTTCAAACCTTGTAGCGGCTTCTATCGGTACTGTAGTGCTAACAGCCCTCAACACTTGCCCAATAAAGCCTTAGTCCTTAATTCCTAGCCTGACTCCAGACACACTGCGCTTCTTTACTGTGTGTTCCAACTAGGTATGAAATCAATTACCAAGATGTTTAACACCAGGAAAAAAGAAAAAAAACATCTGTATTAGGCTGTTGCTTTGGTGGTAGAAGACAAGAAATTCCTCTGTGTGGCGTTCTAGAGACTTGCTCCTCATCAGAAATATGAAATGCTCAGTGGGGCGGTGAAAAGATAATAAGGGTGATCCTCGGTACAGTAGGTACAGGTGCTGACAAGGGAGCAAAAACAAAACTGGTGTCTTCAGATTTTTACTAGTAGTGCCTCTTTTTCATCAGATCATTGTGACCTTCCTCAGTGAACATTATCACAACATTTTAAGGGATTGCCATTGAGTGTGTGTTGAGTTTAAGGGTTTGAATGCAAATGATGTGATGTAGGAGTATCTTTGATGTGACTTGGGCTTTTTTTCCCACTGCATTAAATGTGCTGTACTGTACCTGTGATGTTGCAATACAGTCCAGTATGACTTAAAATCCACCAAAAACAAAAACATTTAAGGACAGGATAAAAATACATAGGAGGTCATGTGCACATGTACTATTGCCCAAAAATATCCAGTTTTCTTACATCCTGGTTGTATGTGGTGAGCAAAGACCATTCTGGAAATGATGCATGTTGAATTTGAAGGCAAAGAAGCTCCAGCTAGTTAACAAGTCAGCCTTGCTAATGAGATTCAAGACTTCAGATTTGGACTCAATTCACATAAATGAGGACCTGACTTACCAGAGACTTGACTCCCTAAAGACTTGACTTCACACTTGAAAGCAAAAACATTCAAGTTCCAAGTTTTGACTGGACAACAGTGACAGGCAGGCCGGGCATAGAAACCAGTGTTGGGCAGTAATACATTACTTTGTAATGTGTCACAGTAATATAATTACTTTTTTCAGTAATGGGTAGTGTAAGGGATTACAATTTGAAATTCAGTAATGATGTTACAGTAACTAATCCCAGTAATGGTTCACTTACATTCAGGAGTCACCTGACACTAGTTAAGTTCAGAATTGGAGGGTGTATGAATCGTGTAGCTGAGGCTACACTAACGCTAGCCGTTGGATGGTCAGTAAATCCTTCCCAACTGTCTCCTGCCTGCTTGTGCCTACATGTGTTAAACATGAAAGATGCAGAATGTGGATGTGGAGGATTTTGAGTTGTTTAAAGGCAACTTAATCAGACCTGACAGCTGATTAACGAAAGTAAAGTAACAAGTAATATAATGTGTTACCTTTGCTGCTGAGTAAAAATAAGTGTGATAATGTGTAATCAGTAATTAATTACAGTTTTCAAGTAACTTGCCCAACAATGATAGCAATACGTAAATATCTAATTATTCAGCCAATACATTGTAAGGAGTATGGACAACTATGTAAAAATACTATTAACATAGTTTGAGAGGAAAATGTTTTACAATTCTGTGAGGCCTGAAAGACCATCTTGACTTGCAGTTCGCTGACAAACTTCTGACTTGACTTGTACAATTCACAAACTACTGACTTGGTAGCTGTTTTCTTGATGACTCCTGGTCTGACCATTTTGCTTCAGAGTACAGCTTTACAGAGAAGTTTTACTTCCTCTAATGAGTTGTCAGCAGAGTACAAACTGATGCTGTTGATGCTACACATGTTGTTTTAAATGGATCTCTGTGATTGTTAAAATGCACTTGATGTGACCACCAGATTGACATATGGTGGGTTCTGAACATGGGCCCTCTGATCATAACAGAAAACTGAAGGATTGCTTTTTTAATAATCCAGTCAAGTACAGGCACAGCACAGTTCTGCAGTGGTAAAAAAGCTGACTTCCTACATCATTTATTGCTAACACTAATTTGTAACAGATAATTTTATGTGATCTATATTTAACAGAAGATAGAATGTTTGTAAGAGAAAGATTAATTAATGAAGGATGTGGAAATTCAGTTCAGCCACCTCATCAGTCCCCCCGTTTGTTCCTTTCCAAAAAAAGAAAAAACAACGACCGAGTTATCTGCTGATCAAAGCCATCGTGTTTGCATCAAGAGATCAACACTGACTTTTATGAGTTCCCTTGTCAAGAGCCAATCAGCCAGACAGGAGAACATGTACTGCAGTGGGGCCTATACATAGGGTGTACAGACATGCCATATATAAATAAATAAATAATTTAATATCTAATTGCAGATAATACATTGTATTGATTTAACATGTAGTATGTGAAATTTCTCTTTATTCTGGATTTTTTTAGTGTGAATTATTCTTTATTTAAAAACTTTAATGCAGATCCCATGGTGTCCTGTCATTATTATGTTGGAATCAAAGCATGAGCACACTTGCAGATATATACACACACACACATTTGTATCACTGTACTTGTGAGGACCTGGCATTGATTCCCTCACAAAGACCTATTTTCTAATTCCTCATTCAGTTTTCATAGTGTTGGGCAACATTCCCACCAGTTATATAAACAAATCTTTTGTGCCCAATAATTGAGTTTATTATAACTTTTTTAATAACTGAGTTTGTTAACCCGGCAATGAGGGAAACTCTGAGTTTTCAGTTCCAGAAACCACTTTGACCCTGGGTCAGTTACTGCAGTAATTTACTCTGTGAACCTGACCTGCTCACTAGCAGCCTTTCTTCAACAAACCCTGAGTTGCTGCTCTGTGTTTCACTGAAACCTGGCTCGGTGAGTCCGCCCCGACAATATTCTACATCTACCGGGCTTCAAACTCCAGCGAGTGGCCCATGTAATTAAGAGAGTTAAGAGTTAACAGGGCAGCAACTGCTTATACATAAATGTAGGTTGGTGTACAGATGTCACAGTGTTATGGAAAATATGCACTCCTCATATAGAGACTCCCCTTCTGCTTCAAATGTCCCACAATCATCCTGGTCCCAGAGAAAGCCTCCATCGCAAGACTGAATTACTACAGACCCGTCACCCTGACATCTGTGGTCATGAAGACCTTTGACAGACTGGTGCTGACCCACTTGAAGAACACCACAGACCCTCTGCTGTCCCTCTGCAGTTTGCCTACCAGGCAAACAGGTAAGTGGTTGATGCAGTCAACATGGGACTGCGCTACATCCTGCAACACCTCAACTCCCCAGGAATGTAGGCAAGGATCCTGTTTTTGGACTTTAGTTCGGTGTACAACACCATTGTCTCAGCAGTCCTCCTCTTTAAACTTACCCAACTCACTCTGTTAGTGGATCACAAACTTACTGACAGACAGGTAGCAGCAGGTCAGGCTGGGGAAAATCACATCCAGCACCTGAACAGTCTTCTCACCAACGACTGCACCCCATGACACCCATCTGTTCAACTCTTGAAATTTTCAGATGACACAACAGTTAATGGCCTCATTCAAGACAGTGATAAGTCTGCATACAGGTGGGAGATTGAACAGCTGGCCCTGTGGTGCAGTCACAACAACCTGGAGCTGAACACGCTCAAAACTGTGGAGGTGACACTGAATGTCAGGAGGAGCCCTCCAACACTCCCCTCATCATACTCAATAGCATTGTGTCAACTGTGGAAACCTTCAGGTTTCTGGGATTTACAAACTCCCACTGGGAGACTCCCAGGACCTGAAGTGGGAGTCCAGTGTCAACACAGTCATCAAAAAGGCCCAGCAGAGGATGCACTTCATGCACCAGCTCAACTTCAACCTGCCTCAGGAGCAGCTGATCCTTTAACCTCTTTTAATCCTCAGTGAAGGAAGCGGGAGCATCTTATTTTACTGATCTTATTGATGCCCCTACCGCAGCTCCCTCTTTTAGTATTGATGCTAAACAATTTTTAGATTTTTTTGTTGTTGTTGTTGTTGACAAGATCAAGATCCTCAGAACATCAATCACAGCTCCATCCATAGATTTGTACGTAGCCCCACCATGTAACCATTGAGTGACACTACATCAGTTTGCACCCGTCTCTATGAATAGCTTAATGGAGACAGCATCACATATGACCTTCTTCCAGTCCTTATGATTGCATCCCTGCCAAATTGACCATTTTTAATTCATCCCTCACCTCTGGTATTTCAAAGATTTTAGAAAAAGTGGTTGCCACACAGTTAATTGAGAATCTGGAAGTCAACTGTATTTTTGTGAAGTTTCAGTCTGGCTTTCATCAAAATCACAGCACAAGACTGCTCTCCTGATGGTGCTAAATGACACTTTAATACAAGTTGACTGGAGACTTCTCAATTTTAGTGTTGTTAGATCTCAGTTCAGGTTTCAATACAGCGGATCATGGAGTCCTTATTGACAGGCTACAACAGTGGGTTGGCCTATCTGGTTCTGCTCTTAGCTGGTTTATATCATATTTATCAAATAGACAATTTTCTGCTATGGTTAGTAATAATATGTCTGATACTGATGTCTTGGAGTGCCTCAAGGGTCTGTTCTTGGCCCGGTTTTATACTCATGTCTCAAAACTTCTTTAATTTAAATGCAGCAGTCACAGGGACCTTTAACCTCTAATGTAAAGCGCTACTCTAAGAATTAATGTTTCACTTTTGACTTTTGACTCTGTTTCTTTGCTCTGTTCAGATTAAGAAACTTGTGCAGAGAAATTAATCCATACTTTAGTGTCCTCATGACTAGACTATTGTAATACATTATCACCTCAGCCAGGGAGCTCTGGCTTGCCTACAGATTGTTCACAATGCAGCAGCCCGTCTTTTAATCAAGACGCACAGGGAGCAAATTACTCCAGTGTTGGCCTCTCTCCATTGGCTGCCAGTAGAGTTAGAATCAATGTAAATTTTGGTTATTGCTTATCAGACTCTACATGATGAAGCCCCTGATTACATTTCGGAATTGTTGTGTCCTTATTGTAATTTAAAGTCTCTCAGATTTGCTAACCAGTGTCTATTGGATAAACCAGTCTTTGCCCCTAAACTTTGGAATAGTTTACCTCTTACTATCAGATTATCCAGCTCAGTTGAGATTTTTAAAAGCTCCTCAAAACCCACTTATATTCCCTCGCTTTTCTAAAGTGCTGTTCTTCTGTTCAGTTTTTTAAGGGTTTTTTTGTTGTTATTATTTCTGTATTGTGACTATGCTAAACATAAATATTGTTCTTACTTTCATGTTTGCTTGTTGCTTTTAATGTGAAGCACTTTGTAACTTTAGTTTTGAAAAGTGCTATATAAATAAATCTTAACTGACTTATACTATTTCATATTTTTTTATTATGACAACTTTTACTTCAATGAGTATGATTTACTTATAAAGTAACAAAGGGCCTTCTGTAAAGCATGTGGCTTGTTTAAGTTATGTTGCAGTGTATGCATTTTAAAGTATTTATTGGGCATTTCTGCCCTAATGTAGAAAGAGAAGAATGACTGGGGCAGCTGTGGATATTACAGTTACATGGTCAGTGCCTGAAACCCTAAAGCTATGACACCCTGCTGTGTGTGCATTACTGTGTTTCTATCACACAGGACTGGCATTTGCCAACCAGAGGGATGCAGGTTGATGGCTGCAGAAAAGAAAAGACAACATCTCTGTATAAAATTCTGCTCAGCTCAAGAGTCTTCTGTTCACAACCCCAACTCAGTGGTCCATTAGCACAAGCAACTACTGCTGTTTAAAAGTGTAAGAGACATCTTTTAAAATGAAGAAGCCAAGGAAGTTTGGCCTCATCTCAATCTCCCTCTGTAGCCATTGTTCTGGGCCTACAGTTTAACTTCTAAAGTGAAAGTTTACTGAAAGTAAAAAGCAATAAAAAAAAATATGTATGAGACAATAATAACAAAAGGTAAGGATTGTTCTTTCCTGTTTTAATTTTAACATGCTGTGCTCACTGGAGGTGATCCTCCATGCATTTGCAAATGTTTTGCACCAGAATCAGTTGTCTTTGTATTAGTAGTATTCATCCTCCAGGTTAGGTTTATAAGAATTTTCAGTGTTGGATAGTAGAGGAGGAGGACAGGGCTTCTCACCGTAATCTGCAGCAACACATTAACACAGTCAGGTGGATGGAACATATTCAACAAAGTTTCCTGTTTACTAGTAAAATACATTACAACCACAATACAGCAATAGAACATCCTTCTATCAGATTAAATCTAATAAAATTACATTAAAACAACCAATGAACAAATATTGATTTGATTTTACATAAAATTGAAAAAACTACACTGTATGATTGGAAAAGCACCATGTAATTTAACAATATGAGTTACTAAGCAGTCTCAATAAACTGATGTGTGGCTGTCTTACCATCAGTAAGGCTAACATGCTGTTTGAGGAGGCCGGGATCAAAGAGCAGTTCTAACTCTGCTGTACCATCATCAGCTCTGCTGCAAGAACACACAACACTAGATGAAAATAAATTCACAGTACCGCAACACTGCAAATCAATAATTGTTTCACTTTATTAAGATAACCAGGTTTCAACTTCTAATAACAAGTGCTGTAGCGGATATTCATTTACTTAGTAAATCACAGAAGACACAAATAACAACTCATGAATTATAATATTTGTTGTTAACTGTTGCTAAGATACAGATGTTTTTGTTTTGTTTTGCTCTGTTTTGCTTTCTTTTTGCTTATTTTGCATTCTTGGCAACACTAACACAACATTAGGACTTTGGTTTCCCCCCACATGCCCCACCATAAATGTCAATGCAAAACACACAGTCAGTCTTTTCCTGGAAAATGAACATACAAACATTCTTATGTGGCTCTGAATGACAGATGAATGGTTGAATATATTGCTGAAGGCCACAAAGTTCATGTCAAAACAGCAGGGATGACCAAGGCAACTTTAGGACGTTGCAATTACATGGTCAGTGACTAAAACCCCTAAACTACCATGACGCCCTGCAGTGTGAGAATTTCTGCGGTTCTAGACAGGATTGTTATTTGTAAACCAGAGGGGTACAGAAATGAAAGGATGACACCCCTGTATAAAATGTCTGCTCAGCTAGCTGAAGAATGCTGCTAAACAGCATTCACACTAATAATAAACCACAAAGATGAGAGTGAAGGTAACAGGTGAATGCTGTTCAGCAGCAAGAGTCTGTTAAATCTGCTTCCTGGAACAGGCCCTTGGTAATAAATAAATCACAACACATCTGGTCATCTAACCGTTAGTCCTGATTCCAACTCTAGTTATATTGCCACATAGATCTCAGTAATCAAGTTTGCAAGCAGAATTTACACGTTTAAATAGAGTGAATTGTTTTTTTCAACCCCATGCCCAGCCAAAATGTCCATGCAAAACACATAGTCAGTATTTTCTTAGAAAAAGAACATACATTCTTGTGTGGCTCCTCCAAATGACAGATGGATGGTTGATTATGTTGCTGAAGGTCACAAAGTAAAAGTAACACCAATGGGCAGTACAATGAGTTGGCTAGCGGTAATGATGTAAAGAAGACCTACCTTCTCAGCACAGGTGCAGACAGACCTCCGCCAATAACAAAAGAGAGAAGGATCATGAGAGCTAACATTTGTTTACTGATCCCTGCAGAACCTTGAGCAAACTAGTTCAAAACAAAAGTCATCTGATTCTAGAATGAATTATTTTATGTGTTAAGGCCAATTCTGATCAATGATTTGCAACGAGACTGGATGCAACTTTCAAAAGAATCTCAAATTGTTTGATCATATTCATTCTGAAACTGGACACGGATGACCATGATGGTAAAAAATGATGTGACGGTTTTATTAGAACTTTTTGGCGGGGTAGTTGGGTATAAAATAGGTGAGTTTACATGAGCCATCAGATATCACCTCCGTCGCTGGGGTTTTTGGGTCCATCTCATCCTCCAGACTCACCATCAATGGGGACAATACCATTGGATGGTACAGGTCTTTATCTTTTGTATAGCAATTCACATTTTAATGCTATTTTTTTTGGAGTGTCATGATAATTTTTATCTTTTCAAAAATCTATTTCAGAAGATGAGAGCCCTGTTGCATGTACAGTGTGTGATTGTTACAATAGTGGGATAAATCCTACTATTGGAGCCGGATAGTTGTAAGACGGGTTTATCATGCAACGATTCGGTGTGTCTGCATAGTCTCTGGCGAGGACGCATTGAGATGCACACAACCACTGAACGCTCCGGCCAGTGGGCAGTGTTGTGGGCAGTGCTGTGTGCTGTATGCAATTATGTCACATGTTGATTTTTTCCCAATTCTACTATATATCTTCTTGGTTTTAGTAGCCTACTACATGTCTTCCCAGTTTTATCAGCCTACTAAACTATTTGTTGGCGTAGTTGGTTATAAAATAGGTGAGTTTACATGAACAGCCTCTGTCATTATGGATCACAGGAGGAAGATCATTGCAATAGCGGTGCTTTACCGTCAGAGATATCACTGCTGTTGCCGGGGTTTTTGGGTCCATCCCACTAATTGTATCAAAAGTACAATTAGTCCTGCTATTTGGACAGTACACAATGACAGAATATGAACATTAACACAACACTGATATGTATTAAATATCTGTATACAGTTACAGTATCTTCTGTGCATGTATTTGGATGTGTGTGTGTGTGTGTTAGTCTGTGTGTGTGTGTGTGTGTGTGTGTGTGTGTGTGTGAGTGAGTGTGTGATAGGCCATTAAGCTCTTTGAAATATGAAATTGCTAAAAACTTGTTAAAGTAAATGTTCATTATTTCATTTTTTTTATTACATTGTAGGAGGAAAAATAACAGCTCCCTGTAACAATTAATCTAATACACAATCTATAGCTTATGCCCTTCTACAGCCTTTATCAATTATGGTTCTTTGAATAGCATCATTACTATTTTTGATAGGCTACATACATAGCGACAAGTTACAGTGAATTTAAAAAAAAAAAAAAAAAAAAGCATATATGCTTTATCATGAATTTTCAAGTATTTCACATCTGATGATTCATTCCAGACCATTGCCTTCAATTACCATGTAGGTCACAGCACAGTGGGCAAAATCATTAAAGAAGTTGCTCCAGCAATCTGGGAGTCCCTGGTGGTTGAGTTCATGCCCATTCCCATAGAGGACTGGAGGACCATCACAGACAGCTTCCATCAGTGCTGGGACTTTCCAAACTGTGTTGGCCCCATAGATGGGAAGCATGTAGTGATCCAAGGACTATCCAACTCAGGCTCACTGTACTTCAATTCACTGAACTGAGGAGCCACCATGACGTCCAGCAGTCATCCCTATAAAGGGATTTGCCTTGCCATTTTCACTGGGTAGCGTGGAGTCTCCAAAAGGAGGCATGGTCCAAATGGCTCCTGACATCACCAGCTCTCTCAGCAGTCCAGCGCCAAAGAGTCTCCGCTAGTGCCACAGTCTCCGCTCCACAGAATCTCTGCTCCCCAGCGCCAAGGAGTCTCCGTTCCTCAGCGCCACAGAGTCTCCTCTGCCTAACGACACTACTGAGGTCCAGCCTGCTCCTGTGCTGCAGCTGACATCAGTTCTCAATCTGCAGCTGCTACCAGTTCCTGAGCTGCAGCTGTTGACAATGTCAACACCGGGCTTCTATGATGCCATGATTTTTGACCATGACAATGATGTTTCCCAAAACTTTTAGGTGCCTAACTGCAAACCTTACCTTAGAATTATTGTAGATTCAATGCGTAGATATTTTGAATTACAATTTTTGGAAAGGTTCAGTGGTGTACTGGGAAAGAAATTCAGCCATGGACCCTGACTTTATGGATTCTTTTTACAGCCCACTGATGCGGCAGACCACCGGGATTTGTCCCAGTATACCCAATAGCCGGTACACCACTGGAAATGTCCAGTATCAGTGTTCAGTTTGACAAGTGGGTTTTACTTTGTCTTGTCATTTTCCCAAATAAACGGTAACCTACACAACAGCGGCAGCAGTGATCAGAATAATATTAGTTGGCATGGCGACCGTTATTAGATTTTAAAAACTTATCCTTTGATGCTCACATTAACAAAAGTTACTTGAAAACAAAATCCTGGAGTTGAGAAAAGGCACATTCCCCCACCCAACCCCCTCCTGTAAATAGCGAATATTCTCTAACTAATTTGACAGCCAATTTCGACTGATCTACTTACTGTACTCATACATTTTTGCGCTACCTTTGGTCTAATTTTCTGATCTCATTGATTTTCTTGTCCAAATAAATTGCTTGCAGTAAAAACCTCAAAGGCCAACTGCAGTCTTCAGCCTTTAAGTGTGCATTGCTACATAGCTGAGCACTAGAGGTTAGAAGACACAGTTATTGTATGTGTTCAGATTGTGTCTGTGCTTTAGACTATAAAATACTTCAAATTCTGTTGTACCGTATCTGCAGTGTAGAGACAGACATGACAACTGCATGTTAAAGAGCTGGTCTGCCCAGTTCACCCCTGGGTAGTCCATCCCACTGCTCAGCATGAACCACCCTGCAGCCACCTGTGTCATTCAACTAACCTCAGATCAGCTTGGACCTGTCTGACTGAAGGCATTGATGCATTATTCATAGAATGCCACCATCTGGCACATCAGTGCACCCTGCCACCTTTGCACTCACCCTGTCAAAGACGTACAAGAAAGAAGAGGGCAGGATATCATCAGAGCAGTCCTGGCCTTAGTGTATATAGTGTTCAGGCCAAATAAATAAGAATCATGGTTTGCATGTTAATAAATAGACTTTTTTTTTTTTTAGGTTTTGAAGAAAATGTGAGATTGTGAGGGGATTATGTGCAACACATTCCAGTCTTAGTGTTTATATTCCCAATGCAGGTATGCACCTTCTCAGATTGAGTCACCAGACACCACTTTCTCAAAAGCTGAAAAAAGTAAAAGGCTATCTACACTCACTGAGCACTTTATTAGGAACACCTGTGCAATGTAATGCAGTCCAATACAACAGCTCTGCCATAAATTCTACATTTACAAAGTTTATACATTGTCAGTTTTTGTTGACATTGTCAGAAAGGTGATCTTTATCATTGAGGTTGTCATGGGTTCCTAATATTTTGCCACCCTCATGTATGCTACAAAATATTAGGAAAACTTTTCAATATAATTTATGGCATAACTTTTGTACTGGATTGCATTCTATTGCACATGTGTTCCTGATAAAGTGCTCGGTGAGAGTATAGTTGTGTACCATTGTGTGAAAAAGGGTAGTCAGCCTCGTGGCCACTTGAGGGCGATAGTGTCATGTCTGCCTTTGATACATAACTGTACCTTCACACCAAACCTTCCAACTCATGTTTAGTATGTGTGTGTGTGTGTGTGTGTGTGTGTGTGTGTGTATCTAGAGTAATGCAGTAACTAGGGATGTGCAGAGGGCTCAGTATTTGTATTTGTGTCTGTGTTTGTTGAGGCAGCAAAATTATTTGTATTTGTATTTGTATTTGAATAAAAGTGGAAAGGCTTAAAAATCCTGTTTTGTTTTTATTACACTTTTAATTTTAGAAAATTAAAATGTTATTGTAAGTGTTCATGAATAAACTACCTTATGAAAGAGGTCTTCACACTTGGTCTCAAACTGAAGTCTCCCAGATCATAGATGACTGTGCTGAATACTGAGCAAAAACTTTACTCATCGCCTTATTGCAGACAGACCTCTACCTATTTATACACCCATAACATAGAGACAGCACATCATGTAACATGTAGGGAAGAAGTTCAAAGGTGATTATTGCTTTGCAGTTTTCATTTATTGCCTGTTTTTTACAAAATAACTTTGTGGAAAGGAGAAGGGGAACAACAGGTTATGGAGAGTCCCTTGGGAGTACTTCGCCTGTGTCAGGAGCTCAGCTTTATCTCTGGGGAACACCCCCAACTCCGGGAGTGATGTCCAAATTAGGAAATGTGCGTCATGTAGCAGGTGGATGTGACTCCCCTCGTTTGAAACAAATATTCGTAAAAAAAAAACCTCTATTTGTCCTTTGCCGAATAAAGTATTTGTATTCAGGCATGCCTCTAGTTGTAACATATGTTTTCTAAATAACTCCTTTCTGTGACAGATCCCGCTGCATGGCTTTAAATAATCTTTCTTTTCTTTTTCAACATCATAACTGATATTCTGCAGCCTCACTTGACTGCCCATCAGTCTCTTTCTATCACTTTTTGTTGAGGCAAAGAACTGGCAATGACCTATAGCATCTCTTATTTATGTCACTGATGACATTGACAGGCCAGCTCACAACACTGCAAACAAATCATCAAGTAATTTTGGTCCATTTTTGAGCCCTGAAAGCCTTGTTTCCTTAAAGAAATTTGACTTTTTAAATTTTTCTTTCTTGATTCTTGTGTGATCTGATTTATCCTTGTTTCTGTCAAGATAGTGACACTCATTTCAAGAAAAATCACCGCACTTTTTTGAAGAAATTCTGACTTTTAAGGGTTCAATAATAGACAGAAATTACTTGATTAAATCCTGAATTGGACAGTCTGCACAAACTCACCACTGACTTACCATTTAATGCCACACGATGGCACTCAAAGCAAACAAAGCACACAATGAATAAGCTCAGAACCTCAAAGTACCTTCCAGACAAAGGAAATACAATTACAGGAATACTGTGAAAACAACAGCAGAAAAGGACAAAAACAGCACAATTAATCAACAGAAAGAGTTTAATGTAACAAACTGATCTGCATAAAAGAAGCAACATTTTAACTATGTTAATACTGGTTACACTTTTGTCAGATGTATGTTTAGAAATGGTGGTTTTATTCTCTTATCCTATGGCAAACAACACTCCAACATGTTCACTTAACACTCAATCAGTGTTGTAAAGCCACATCAATATAAAAGCTGGCCTCTAAAAACACTTCTAAAAAGGTTGAGTGGCCTTGATGACTAATGGAGCTTGAGATTATGTGGACAAAGAACTGTCCGTAACCTCAAAAATAGCATCATTCATGACTGCAGAGTGATGACATGTTTCTTTCTTATGAGAATCATCTTTGTATTTAGCTTGAGTTTCACCAACTAGCTAAAATAAACAATATTAACAGCATTTTACTGTATTACCTTCTCACTATCAATATTGAAAGCTAACTCAATGAGCCTGTGTCTTTCTCCAGAGCAGCTCTGCCCTTACAAAGTATAGAAAGCTCAAGACACACTAAACAATTGCAAAAGCCCCAAGATATCTGTTGTGGTCACATTAAACAGATTTTTTTGTCGTGTAGTAGTCTCCATGGTCTGGCTGTGCACCCTAAACCGTGTGTTACAGACACAACAGAAAGGGATTTGGCATGGTGGTTCTCAATATCTGATGTCTTAAATACAAAACATGACTTTGTTTTAGATGTCTGTGCCAAAATAGAGCTTAAGAAGGAGAAGCAGCTCACAACACAAATTGTTTGTGCCCTCATTTGTGCTGAAAATAGAAACAGTAGAAGGCTGGGTGAGGGCACACACAGACAGCATGTGTTGTCTGTTCTTCAGAACTATAAAATAAAAACCCTAATAATGAAGTCAAGTCAAATTATCAAGCTAGGAAGAGCATTATTAGATGCTACCACTGTTGAGGTGGTGTAGTGTGCGCAGGGGAAGCAACTCATTAAATTTACTCCATTTACTCAAGTGCTGGGCTTAAGTACCAATTAATCAACTGGTACGTCAGCATTTCCATTTAAGCTGACATTCTACTTTTCCTCCACTACATTTTAAAAAGGGAAACATTGTACATTTTACTCCACTGATGACTTGAGTTACTAGTTATTTTGCAGATTCAGATTTCATAAAATGAGATCATGAAGTATGGCTGGCTCAAAAATGTCAACTTTTCAGAAATTCGGCCTTATCTGAGCTTGATGACACAATGCATTTTTTAACATGAAAGCTTTCTCAACATTATATATTTAGAGCAGATTAAGTCAGTGTCAAAGATGTACCTTCAAAAGCAGTCTGTGACTGATTTCTGTATTTAAAGTATTTCATGACTTCCTCCATTCCCGTAAATGTGTGCTTTGCTTCATATTCAAACCCACCCATGTCACCCTTTCTTCATCTGACACTGGATCCACGGGTAGTTCAAGTCTCAGAGGTTCACCTTGGCCCACCACCCTTAAAGTCACCTCCATCTGTATGTCAGGTCTCTCACACAGCTGCTGTGTCCATTTGAATGAGGCAGCAGTCTGGCCACGAATGCTGCTAACTGAACAAACACAGCTCTGTTTACACTTTGTGGTAAGTCTGCTGCAATATGCAGTCATCGGCTCTTCCTTGTGTTTCCACTTGTAGCTACTAAACAATTTGTCTATGAAATCTGCCATGTTTTAACACAAACTAGATGTCATTTATATTTCCATCTGTATTCTCTAGTTTTTGTAGAGCCATACTAGTGGTGCTGAAAGACAGAAAAGTGATTAATAACAATTTTAACAATCGATTAATTGTCATTTATCCAGCAAAACAGCCAAACATTCTCTAGTTCAAGCTATTCAAATGTGAGGATTGGCTACTTTCTCTGTTTCATGCCATTGTTGATTGAATATGCATATGTTAAATTGTTCGTCAGACGTCATATTGCGCTGTAGGAAACTCATGCATTCTCACTATTTTCTACCATGTCATAGACTAAACAATCAACGGTCTAATCATAAAAATAATTCACAGATTAATAGATAATGAAAATGTATGCATGTATCAAATATATGACTCACAATGTACACTCCACTTATCTGCAGTACATGCTTGGCATAAAATAGCCTCTGCAGCCCAGATAACAAAAAAAAAAAAAAAAGCTACAACCAGCAGATCCTCTGCACAGGCCACAAACGTCAGTAGGTGACTGAAAAAACAATAAATGCAAAGTGGAACCAGTCCATCCACAGTTCACCAGAAGTCAACATTCATCTTGCAGTCAAACAACGCACAGTGTATTTGAGTAATACAACCTCCATGACATCAACGACCATACACGGCAAATACACACATCTGGCGGGATGTTAAGCATCATTAAAGACGCCCAAAGAGCAAACAGAGACAGACATGATTAGAACAGAGATATAATGTTAAGAGGGGTGCTGTTTCCTGGTGTGAATTCATATTTCAAAGTTTACTTTTAACCATGTCCTGAATGGTAGACCTATACTGAACATGCAAACATGGTAGTCTACTGGATAATTCCGTGATAGGCTTATCTTTTGGTCATTTGTTTTAATTATTTCAACTGTGTCAAAAGTTTGGACACACCAGTACTGCATATGTGAAAACATGTCAGTTGCAAATGGTGAGCAAAAGAGAAGCTTGTCCCAATGTGTGCTGCTTTAAGTACATGACAAGCAGACTGAGTAATCACAGCTAAACACAGTATATGACTTTAGCTGCTGGTATGAGAATTATAGCAGGAGAGGGAGGGTGTGTCCTGAAGAATCCATGGATCACAGAGCTGACAGCATTTTCTTGTAAATTCTTCCAGCAGCACCAACATAATAAATCCTCAGCTTAATTCCTTTGTGAGGAATGTGTGTGTGTGTGTGTGTGTGTGTATGTGTTGGAGAGAGTTCAAACAGGGAAATGGAGCTGTTCCACAGGTGGCTTTTAAAAGCAACGCATCATGTTAAGACACATTCATACACATGCCTACAAAAAACTTTGTGCTACAAATTATGTTCATATTATGCATTTACAAATGTAATTTTGGGGCATATAAATCTTTGCTTCCATCGACTGTGTCCAAGGTTTGTGTCACGTCTCACTAGTAGTCAGTTGTTTTTCTTATTTTTTTAAATGTAACAATAATTATGATCTTTTCTTGACCTTTTTGATTAGAAACTAAAAATTTGTCCACCACTCACCTGGCTGAAAGAGAACTTGGTGCTGGAAGGATAATTAGACAAAATACAAAAAAAATTAGCTACTGCATACTAGGATCTATACACACACTATTTTACTACACACAGACTTGCTATGATAGATATTGTAAAGGCACAAAATGAGAAAGAGCATATACTGTATGTGTAATAGACATTTATATGATAAGCCCTATTCCAACAGCCTGTTTATTCCACACACCATACCTTACACTGAAGGGTATTGTAGTCATATGAGATGTGTGGACTACAAACATGGAAGCTATGGGATACAATGTATAAGACAAAGAACCAGGAAACACATTTTTTAAGGTTACAGACTATTGAAACACACAATTAACACTGTATGTGTTCACTAATTCTCTGTTTCAAGGAGTTTGTGGTTTTTCCATCATACAATTTGTCATAAAGACATGTTGCCACCTAAATTCAAGCATACATGTGTGTGTTGAGGGGAGAAACAGTTGAGGAACAATTAGTAAGTAAACATTTTTATGCTTTGGTACTAAAAATATATATTAGAGGTGGCATTACATTTCCTCCAAAGTTGTATTTGGTAAATTCTTTGCACAAGATATGGTTGCATGCAAACAGACACTCAAAATGACACAACATGATATGAAAATCACTATACATGTGGTCTCCCATGCTTTACACCGCGTCCAACGTGTTAGAAACCCAACAAAAGCGTATTTTCAGCAGCAGCAAAACAGCAACCTGATGGAGAGGTCACTCACAGGTGAAAGATCTGTCACCTGTTTCTCTAAGCTATGCAGTTACCAGGCTCTTCCACAGAATCAATGGCATGAAGTGTTCTTTCCCAGAAAGGCCGTTAATTTCTTCAACAGGCAGTGTTTTTGGAAGCAGCAATTTTAAGCTGGGACGTGCTGACGTCGTCTTACTCTCGTGTTTTATGAGAGGTGACATCTAAGTTGAAACCCAGCTATGAAAATATGGAGGTGAACTGGAATCACAAACCACTGGCACATAGACATCATGGTGAACATAAAGTCAGCTGTAAGTGTGCACACCTGTATGCGTCTCTGGCAGTTTGCATACCTGCATGTACACTTTATGTTTGCAGATCTGCCAGGCCTCCTTGTGCCCTTTCCACCCTGTGAAAGCTGCATTCTTAAAAGCACTTCACTCAAACAAAGAAGCAAACATGAATGAAGGTGCGAACCAAACTTTCTTAAAGTACTGCAGGCCTTCCAAAGACTGCAAGAGAGTTGGCTGAATGAGCTGCTGGTGAATATCAATATGTTGGTGGAATAAAAATAAGGTGTTGTTTTTTGCTCCTTTTCTCTTAGTTCAGTTCCAGCTTGGTAAAGTACCAGAAACCATTAAGGTCAGTGAGTTACAGACCTCAAATAGAATCTCCTTGTTTACTCTCTTTTTTAGCCATGCTGGCAGCGTGATCGGTAAGTCCACCACTTCTGTTCAGACTGAAATATCTTCAGTGGATGGATTGCCATGAAACTTTGTACAGACATTTTTGGTCTCCAGAGGATGAAGTCTACCACCAACTTTACCTCTAGCATTATCAACAGGTTGACATCTTTGGCTTTTAGTGAAATGTCTAGCTATTGGATAGATTGCCATTAACTGTGGATATATTCAGGGTACCCAAAGGATGAATCCTATTGACTTTAGTGATCCCCTGACTTTTCCTCCAAGCCACCAGCAGATCAAAAGTTTCCACTTATACCATGAAATATCTACATGATAAATTGGCACAAAATTTGGTACAACCATACACGATGAACCCTAGTGACTTCGGTGAGCCCCTTAGTTTTCCTCTAGTGCGCTTTGTGATTTTGAGTAAAATATCTCAACAACTATTCGACGGATTGCCATGAAATTTGGTACACACACTCATACGCACACTCATTTTCAAATGAGCAGGTTGTCTGATGATATGTCATCCATTGCGTGAGGTTTTGTGTAATTTCCATTTAGTGTGAGGCATGTAGTAGGCTTCATTTGCTGTACACAAACTACAAAAAGTTTTCCATGGTAGTATGTAGTATATACTGTGTAGAATTAGTATGTAATATAGACTGGGGGCACAGGGTAAGATGGTTAATATGGTAAACGTTATACGTGCTTCACATCAACATGTTGTTAACATATAGCTGAAAGCACAAGCACAGTATTTCAATTGCAATGTGTAATCTGTCTAGCAAAACCATGAAATACTCAGAACTAATATCAAATTTGTTATGTTTTCTAGACTTGAAGCTGTATTTTTGACTCCCTCCCTCAGTATATGTGCATATTCCAGCTACCACACATCCACTTCTTCTCTAGTAAGGTTAGGCAAGTCTTCTTCTGTGATCTTTTAACAAGACATTGTTATGGAGGAAGCCCAGGCAAACTTCTCAGGACAGACAGAGAATAGCTGGTGGTCCTGTTAGTAATTGTTTCTGTTTATACAGCAGGAACCTAAAACTGATCTAAAAAGAAATTCATGCTCATGTCTTGTTCTCCAACTCAGACCTTTACAGGTGAAATGAGGGGCATAGTTTAAAGGTTTCACACTGATCTTTGACTTTGATGAAGGTTGCTTTCACAGACCCGAAACACAATAGAGCCCCCCCCCCACCACCACCACCACCATCCTTGCATGCCCTTGTGCAAGGATATATGTCAAAGCTGTAACATCATACTCCAAAGTATCACTTTGACTCTCCATAGGTCACATTCCTCCGTGATGGCGGAGAACGTGTGAATGGATTCACCCTCGTGAGGGACAGAGAAATATGGAAGGGGAGAAGAGTTAAAGAAAGATAAGAAGAGGAAGAGGGGCAGGGATAATTTCAAGAAAAAAAGGAAAGACTCAAAAAAGGAGAAGCGGAGTTATGAGAGCAAAGTCCGCTAACACAGAACAGCATCTGGCACCGCTCATCCTTTCCCATCATACACATTCCTGTCTGACACGCTCACAAAGCACCATTGTACTGAACTGGATCTGACTCATATCCTCACTGCTACCTACCCTATAAGCTACAACCACACACGCACACACAGACACACACACACACACTTTTGGCCTTGAGCCACCTTTATTGTGTAGAGTTATGGGCTGACAGTTTTAATAGCTACCACCTGTAAATGATTCTCTACTGTACAGAGAGGAGGTGTGAACTTCAAAAGATAAGGGAAGAAGAGAGGAGGAGGAGGATGGATGAGGATGATATAGTATTGCTCTAATGTCATGTGACCTGTAGTTGAAGGGGACAAAATGTGCACTGAGCTCAGTGTGTGTGCGTGTGTGTGCATGGCGTATTGCTAATTTCCCCCCACACCTGTTAAGTCTTCATATCAGTCCTTATCACATCAGCTACTGCAATCGTAGGGCCCTATTTTAACTGTGCAAGTGCAACGACGAGCACAACGTGGTAGGTCTTAGGCACACGGACCGTGTGGGCGTCTCCATGCGCACCTGCTGTTTTGGTTCATGTATGTGCTGCAGCGCAACGTGCAAACGGGCTGGGTGAAGGTGAGTATAGATCAGCGGAGTGGTGATTATTAAATACTCCCTCAGTCAGTCACATGACTTCTCTCATAGCTCTGAAACAGCTGTGCCAATCACAGTTAAACATGATAACAACAGCTCAACAAACAAATAGCTTTTCTTCAGGAACTGTCTGGACAGTTCAGAGCGTCATGACATGAACACACATCACCATAAATCTGCACCCAAAGACAGATGGAATACTTGTTTTCATCAGCTAGTTTACTATGATAATGAAATAGAAATAAAAAATCAAGAAATTAATTTGGTAAGGTCATTTTTTTGATTATAGCAGACCAAAGCTGTTCAAGCAATAATTCTAAGGTATCTCACCTCGTTCATGGTTACATAGTTTAGTAATTCATGTTAAACAACAGCGTTTGCATTGCAATGTGTTTCAAGGATAAAACATGAGACGCTACTTTTGCTAGAAAGAAAGTTGGAAAAAATGCCATGATGAGCCCTGCTAATCAGACGTCTCCCTCATAAAAAAGCAGAATATCGTGTTATAACCGACCAGTCTCATGTGTGTAGAGGTGTGTGTGGTTATACTGTAGCAGCTTGGTGACATCAGGCGATTTAATGAAGGTTAACACAGTGAACGGCCGTGTGTAACGGCACTGCGCTCTGGCGCTTCGCTTCTCAGCGGCTGCAGATTTATCAACATATCAGTCCTGCTGCCTTCAGATGCCGCAGAGATTAATAAACTGGAAGAGAAGCTTTTCATACAGTATAAACAGCTGTGGACGAGAGATACTGTAAGAATCGCCCACATGCATATATCAGTGCAGACTGACTTACTGACTTTCCTGCTTTAACCACATTAAACGTTATTTTCTGTGCCGATTTTGGTTGGAGAGTGTGTCATTGAAATAAATTATTTATATTTTCAGCATTAATCTGTTGTTGCAGCATGTCTGCAGCAATTGTTTAGTTTGATCCCAAATCAGCACATACTGACGTTGCTCCACAAATAGATGTGTTTCTGAGATGTCTGCCCAAATTTCAACCAAAATACAACATCTGTCTTTGCGCCACTTCCTTTGAATGATGAACCTCCCACCTGTCTGCGCCTCTCCTCCCACCTGTGCACCATGCATTCTGTGCTGGTCACCAAAATACCACACAGATGCACCAAGCAAGTTTCAAGGTTAGGAAAATACCGAACAGTCGCAGCGCTGCTTGTGCTGCTCGTTGCGCCTCCACGAGAATATGGCCCAAGTCTTCACAAGCCTCCATAAGTGTTAGTGTGGAAAAAGTACATTTACTTTTATGTAAGTTAAAGTAGTGGTACAGCAAAGTGCCAAACAATTTACTCAGTGAAGGTACTGTTGGATACAAAAAACCCACCCTCATCTCTCTTGGGATTTGGAGGATTTTTATGCTTTCAGATCAGTTAAGGATCAAAGAAAGGAAGAATAGAATGAAAGTTTGCACCAAGTAAGGAGGGAAAAAACATAAAAGACGAAGAGCAAAGCTAGCACGAGAGACATGGGAAGCAATTATGCAAGTGGGAGCTCCCATTTTTGCAAAATATTGGACAACAAATTCAATGACAGTTATTGCAAATAAAAACAAAACAAAACATGAGTGTGAATTAGTAGAGTGACAAAGAAACTGGATTCACAACAGTATAAACTAGCCAACTGCCAACATGCTGGTGCTAAGCAGGTAGCTTAAAATGTTTACTATGTTCACCATCTTAGTTTAGGGTACTTGCATGCTAACATTAAATTAGCACATACCACAAAGTACAGCTGAGGCTGATGGGAGTGTCTGACCTGGTGATAACACTAGAGGAAAATTCCAGAGACCACCAAAGTTACATGAATGTGAGTACCAAATTTCATGGCAATCCATCCAATAGTTGTTGGGACATTTCATTCAAAAACCACAATCCCTTGGTGGCCTTGGAGGAAAACTCAGGGGATCATCAAAGTCATTAGGATTCATACTCTGGGCACCATAAACGTCTGTACCAAGTTTCATGGCAATCCATGAAATAGTTGTTGAGATATTTTAGTCTGGACCAAAGAGGTGGACCAACTGTATGTCTGCACTGTCTTCCAAAGAAAAACAACACAATAGGTCATACTGTCAGTCGCCCAAAAACAACATATAGTTATATTTGAGTGACAGATGCGCCCCTAGCAGCTGTAGTAATCATGACTCAGAGCAGTGGCGTAGTTCAGATGATGTATATACAGTATAAGTCAACAAATTTCCACATTTGGAGGAGAGGGTGGATTGAGGCATTAATTATGAGTAATTAATGGAAAGAGTAATTAATTAACGAGTTGTGACAGTTTTTTAAAAACTACAGTTGTTTATATTATTGTTGCCATGATGACGAAGGTCACCTAACTTTAAGGAAGTAGTAACTTTAACCCACACCACGTTTCTTTAATCTTAACAAAGTGATCTTTTTAACCCAAACCATGATCTTTCCCTAAACCTGACCGCGTGTTTTTGGTGCCCAAACCAAACCAAACCTAACCAGACCTTAACCATAGTGTTGTCACATATATCATGATAAAAAAAAAATATTTTATAACAGCGATTTGTTACAGTGTTGGAAAGCACAGACAAATGATGTTGTCCTGCCTATTGGGGCACCAATGTTCAACATTCAACTTCAGCATACTTTTACATAGAATGATCATTCAAACTTTAAAATGTGGTGCTTATTAAGGAATTCTGTGCATCCAGATCTTTGCACAGGTTCACAGATTCACAGGGCTTTTTTTTGTTTGTTTGGTTGTTTGTTTGGTTGGTTGGTTGGTTGGTTGGGTTTTTTTGGCCATTCAAATGAAACTTTGAACATACTGCCAATCTTCTTCCCCTTAAACCTCTTTATACTCATTCCTATTTTCACCTAAAAACTTCATTCAAACTTAAAACCCATCACAACACTTTGTACTTTATCACATTTATTCAGCTTTTAGTTATTTCTGTAATCACCATCAACAATTTTATGCTCTTTTCAGGCCTTCTCAAATTTTAAAGCTGCGTCTCATTAACTTATACTTTAAATTAAACCACAAACCAGCTGCTGCTGTGAATTGTCGATATCTGCCAACGCAACAGATATAATGAGGCTGGCTACTTGCTATACTGTTTATACAGTTAAGTCAGAAAATATCAGGACAGTGAAATGTTTTTCATGTCTTTTTCTCACTCCTGTAGTCACTGTCATTTCAGATCCAATTTATATATTGTATCTTGCTTAGTATGTTGCAGTCTATGAATCTTTCATTCTCATTGCATCAGTATTGCAATTAATTGACTGAAGTAAAAAATTAGACTAAAACCTTTTCGAAAAACTAAACTGAAATTAAAATCAAGTCAAACACACAAAGCAAACGTTGTTTTTGTTGCATAAACCTGAGCCACTGACTAAGTGAACGCATGTGAGACAGCAGAGCGTGGAGTAATTTCAAATCAAGACCACAAAGTATCAACAATAACTGCTTAGTGTTCAAATATATTATAGATGTAGATATTGTGAGAACTAAACAGCCAAATAAACAAATCATCAACTCCATGGCGGATTGCACTGAATTAAATATTTAAATCTAAGATGCCATCTCTCTTAAGATGTCTTGAGTATCACTTCATACAAATTTAATCAAAATGTAGCCAGATACATTGAGGTATCTCTGAAAACTTTAAATCTCCAAAGAGTTGAATGTTCTCTTGGAAAAAGTTGTTCATGCTGCATGACTTTGTAAGGAATGGGCCCTTTGTAAGGAATGGGTAACTGGGGTTATTAGCCTAATTAATATGAAAAAGTGGAACTTTAATAACTTTGGCATTTACACAAAACAACAAGCTGCTAATGTTTGTTCTGGGTCTCGCCTCCTCAAGTCAACAACAACATGTTTTCTTCATGGACATCACGTAGGCTGAAGTTCAAAGGGAATGAAAGAACCAACAGAGTGCAGCCTGTTATTTTCTCCTCATCCCATTAACACTTAACTTAAATAGACGCGGTAAGCGTTTGCCCCACAGTCATCGTGAAAAGAGCGGGCAGGTTTTTTGGGAGCACTGCGCCCACAAAGTCAAATGTCTGCAGGGCAGAGGTGTGTGTCCGCTAAATGGGAAAAGAGAGAAAAATCCCCAAATTCCCCCTGTGAATGGCACTGAGTAATTAATCTCTAGCAGGGGTTTGCCCTCTTCTTTGACATATGAGTGACATGCAGGCTGTGTGTGTGTGTATATGTGTGTGTATGAGGGAGGTGTTTGATTGCTTCTCCCCCGGGCCTGCTCCATCATGTCCTCTTCTTCTTTTGATGTTTTCCCTTTTCTTTTTTTCTTTTTCTTTCCTCTCCTGTCTTCTTCCTCTTTTCTCTCTGCCGCCTGCTGTGCTCAATGTCCTATTAATCTTCTTTACTTTTGGGTCTTGTGCAGTGTAAAATGGATCATACACTGAATGTGTGTATATCAAGTCAGAGCTGAGAGTAAGCTGATATATCGGTGAGGTACAGTACATACGACGCTCAGGTGTCTGAATGATATTTTCTTCTTTTTGAGGTGAGCTGTTCCTTTAATAATAGACAGGCCATTGACTAAAGTAAGTATGATCAATATTTTTTAAATTTATTAACATCATTGAATAGTATATTATAGTTATATCTCTAGTCTTTATTATTTTTTATTTTTGAGTTATTCTATTTAGTGTTTGTATATAATTTAACCTTTAATTGCATTTGTTTCTTTACTTACCTCATTGTTTTTTTATTTTGATTTATGTCAGGTGGCTGCTGTAACACTTTAATTTCCCTTTGTGATTAATAAAGTACTCTATCTGATTTTATATTAACAGAGAATTATAATATATCATATTACGTATTAGCAGTTGTCCTCAGCTCATTGAAGCTTTTTTCTTTCAGCACATTTTTTTGGTCTCTCACCAGCATCTTGCTGGTCAACATAATGGAGCAGATGTTTCCCTCAGGAGTTGGTGGAGTCCAAACTAGAGCTAAAAAGAGAGTAAATATTGGACTTATGGTTCTTTCATCAGGTTGACAGAGGCACAACTCCAAATGAATGATGCCTTGTATCTGCTGGTTGTGTGAATAGGCAGTTGTTTGCTATTACATTCACCAAATCAACTTTATACGGTGATATTATTTAAATGTTGTGTTTACAGCTTATTGTAGCCAACAAGTCGCCAAAGAAAATCAAGTAATACAAGTTTAATGAGTTTAATACGTTGTTCAGTTTATATTTGCACAGAAACAGGGTTGAGGTAAAACCCCAGAGGGACAATTTGAAAGTCTCATATTCATGTTTATGTTTTCATATCTATTCTAATGATTTCAATTTCCTTTAAATGTAACCACTCAAACACAGTCATGTGTGTCTGCAATTATCATCTGTAAACACTGGAACATTTTTATTTCCCATAATTGGGCTTCTTCAAATAAAATCTTACTGGTGAGCAGCAGTGACGGTCCAAGGACCGTAACTTGAGAAGCAGCTATTTGTGTGTAACACTGAGTGTGTGTTTGCAGAGGAAGAAGGGAAGAAAGCCAGCCACATTAATGACAACCACACTTATGTAAAGCTCCACACAGTATTTATAGAGTCAGCTGGGCTTCAGAGGGCCACAGACGGAAAGTCCACAAACCACCGGTTATGACACACATACACAGACACACAAACACACACATACAAACACATGTCCACTCAGTCGCTATGTTTTAATTCATAATGTGACATACACACAAGATACTCCTTACCTTCGGAAGCAACAAAGTTAGGCTTGTTCACACGGTGTCATCAGTAATGGGATGATACTTTTAAAAAGGTATGAAGATGAATGTTCTTTAAAAGGTCCTTTATCCCTACACTTCTCACTTACCAACCTTTTCTTGTATCAAACAGTTAAAAAATTGTATTTCACATAATGCCATCATGATTTTCCGAAGAAATTCTACCCACATCACATCTGAAATACAGTTTAGGCTTATTTCACAAAATTTTTATAAAACTAAAGCCTTTGTCCAAGTTGCATAAATACTGATTCCAGCTGTAATTTGAGTATATAGTATGTTAACTCTAAAAAATGACAAAATGAAGTACAGTTAATATGAAAACAGGTGGATTAAAATCATTTAACATTTGTGTGGTTTTGATGCCCAATGTTGGGAAATTATTTTTCTAAACTGATTCTGGTGTGACTGACTTTTTCTCAAAATTACCTTTTATTCTTGAAATCTCACATTGTCTCATTGTTTTTATTTATATATGATTAATTATTATTTATATATATTTTTATTTTTTTCTAGCAGTTTGGAAAATCACATTATAATAAATCTTTAAACATTTTTGCTGTGTTTGTGAAATGGCAGCTTTCCATACTTTTTCCAATTAGTTCATCATAGAGAAATAAAGAAATTTATTTTACAATTTACCCAAACTACTCCACATCACATTACTACATATGTATGTATGCTAACGTTAAAATACAGTACTGGTCACAGTGTGTGTTGCTGTGAATCAGAGAGGACTGCTGTTAGCCCGACTAGCACCCTGCCGGGGTGTTTGACCTGACCTAACTTTGACTTCAAACTTTCTCTGCCATATTTACCAGAGCTACATCTGTGTTTACAGAGCTGCCAGGGCAACTGCACACACATATATACACAACATCTGCACTGACACATCTGTATCTGTATACATTACAGAGAACGTGGAAATAAATGGGTACATAGTGTAAAGAAAGAAAGAAAGTGTAAGAAATCTCATTCCTTCTCACTCTCTGGGAGACCTGCACATTTCTAATTCTTCATTGACCAGTGTTAAATGTGTATATTGTACAAACAGAAGAACAGACTTTTACTGAATTAGCAGAACCAAACTTTCTGTAAGTCTTTTCATAGTCTGTACAATGCATAGACATGTCAGGGGCAGGATGCAGGGCTGTAAGGTGTAGCACTTCCGACCTCAGTGCCAAAATGTCATCATCAGCGTCACACCACAGGTGTTTGACAGCTGACATTTGAGTTTAAAATTTTGACCTTTAATTATACCCTATTCATATGACCAATTATTGTAAACAGGGTTGCTGGATGTGTGCTGCAAGATTAATGTCAATACACATCACAAACTGGAGTGGTGACAAGGGAAACCCCCGTCTCAGCACAACGCACATTTTGCAACTTGAAGAAACATTCTGTGTTTGAACTCATTTTTATATTTGTGTATTTTTTTTATTTTTTTTCTGATTCAGCTGATGTTCCAGTTTTCGGGGAAGTCACTACTGATTTAAAAGTTTTCAAAGTGGAAAGTAAAAGAAGCACAGCGATCCCATAAATCCATAGCCCTCATACAAGGACAGTATAACTTTTGTCAGCCCTGACACCTCCTCAGAGGGATAAAAGATGCTGCCGCAGTGGGGGGTCCCCGTAATTGGCCCAACCCAACGGATGATGGATGGAAGACGATTATGAGGGGGTGGTGTGTGTGTGTGTGTGTGTGTGTGTGTGTGTATCAGAGGGTACTTGCTATCCAATTCTGTGAACCAAATTTACCAGAAAAACTGTAAAATGTTAAAAACTGCACATCATGCTGCACACACAAACTAAACAGGCATTGCTTTGTATCACAGTCAGTGACGAGCCTCTCATTTGTCTTTATGAATATGTGTTTGTATTTTTGTTCAATAATGTGTGTGCGTGCTCGTGTCTGTGTGTATAGTTTTATGTGTGTATTTGTGCTTATAGTACTGAAGTATAAATTCACAAAAAAGAGTGTAGATGAGTATGATGCTGATAGATGGAGTGCATCGCTGTCCTCATTTATTTTAAGATTGCTTCATGATATCTGTCAGGTGTCACAACCAGTGGTGTGGCGTGACTACGGCCCTTGGTAGCTCTGTGTATTTTGGCTGTGAGCCAAAGCTAGGCTAGCGGTTTCTAAAAGTTTAAAAAAGTATCTTTTGCTGGCCACTTAGCAACTGTTTTCACTTCACAGTTATCACCACAGTACCACAATGATCCATGTACTTTTTGTCTGCCTTAAGGGGGTACATGTTATCTAAGAAGGAGGCAGCAATTGGGCGGAAAATCACCCAATCTGGCAACATTTCTTGGGCGTAAAACTTTCCGCCCCAGATCCAGTTATTTTTAGCGTACGGTGTCAACCAATGAGGGGCCACCAGGAAAAGCCGAACATATTCCACACACACCGCCGTTGGGCGGAGAAAGGTACACCCTTCAGCACACAGACAAAGACTGTGGGCAGCGCTTTTTCAGTAGTCATTGCATGTTTCTGCAATTATGTATGAATTGTATGAGAGTAACAACTGAAATTTACACACACACACAACAATAACAAAAAAGATTTTCATTAAAATATGTTTTTCACAATTGGAATTGCAGTGTTGTGTGCCCTTAACGGACCACACTCCCCTCGTCATGACTCAAAAGGCTGTTGTTTCGAACGAAAAAACATTTTTTGAGTCAATTTCATCTTCATTTAACATCTCAATGCTCTGCTCTTGTCTCTTCTGTTTTTCATGTGAGTAGGGCCTTTTTGTGCCAAAATCAATTTGTGAATTAAATTGTGATGATTCCATCCAAGTTTGGCATCTTTCCTCTTTTTCTTGTCCTTTTCTGTGTAAATTGCAGCATCAATGAGCAGGATTTCTCTTTTGCAATCACTTTTTTCAGTTTTGCTGCTGAATTTTTCAGTTTCTGTTCTGGTCTCATGTGGGCAGGTGTTACAGGGCTGCATCCCCATTGGACAGACCACTTTAACTTGTACGAAATTATTTCCTCCCACCAACTTGTTCTGTAATGGTCTTCTTAATTTTTCTTAGGTTATTATTAGTAATTATGATAAGATACATTAGTACTGAATATATATGAATTTAAAGAATGTGGTGTGATAATGTTACATTTGTTGTTTGCTTGTGTCAGAACTGAAACTGAAAAATTCAGCAATGAAACTGAAAAATGTGACCACAAAAAAGAAATCAGTGAAAGAAAAGTGAGAATATTGTAATCAAATGTAACAATTGTTTGAGGCAATTTTTTGGTTTCAATTTATTTTTATTCACTTTCAATTCAGTTTTTTGTTTGATTTTTGAGAGATTTTCTTAAATTATTATGACAAATTTAATCCCATAGCTGCTTAGCATGGTTTGCTGTTCTCTGTGTTTTGTCAGTCATTCAATATGTGCTTTATTCTGGCTGTCAAGTAAAGTAAAATCTGTGCATGTCTGGTGCAAATAAGTCATTATGTGTGGGTTGTCTACATGACCTGTTCAGTTTAAACTTGACCTAACTGATATTTTAGGCCCCTTGAGGGCAATGGAAACAAGCTGTAAACTCAACATTGACACATTTTTATCACTTTTTAAGTTGATGAGACAAACTTGTTCCCAAACAATTTACACATCCAGCAGATACAAAGTAACATTAGCAATCATTTGGAGTTGTGTCTCTGGCCAATCCTCTTCTCTTTTTGGCTGCTCCCATTAGGGGTCGCCACAGCGGATCATCCGTTTCCGTTTTAGGCACAAAAAACACTTGGTTAGGGTTAGAGAAAGATCATGGTTTGAGTTAAAATAATCACTTCAAACATGGTGTGGGTTAAAATTACTACTTCCTTAAAATTACGCAACCTTCATCGTCATGGCAACGGTAAACACCACAACAATCATAGTTACTTGTGGTTGGAAACGGGAAGTGAACAGCGGTCTCCTGCAGCTAAAAATCCACTTTTTGCCATCTATCTATCTATCTAGCCAGCCACCCAACCTGCCACCTCCTAATACAAACATTTGTAACCTTATATTGACATCATCTGAACTGTGTAATTTCTCCAGGTCATAATTACTGTGGCCACTAGAGGGCGTCTGCCATTCAACTGTAACTGTAGGTCATTTTTGGCGGCTGAATTTTGGACCCATACTGTTGTTGTTTTTTGGGAGGATGGGCTGCATTTAACACAAACACACACTTGAGGCAGTGCTGCATAAAATGTAACGCTGCACCGAGGTAAATGGATTTCACAGTACACTGCTAACAACATTGACTCCCCAAAAGCCCTAACAACATATTTCTTGCCTGTTTTTTTAAGGTTCTCTGGCGACCAGCAGCAGAATGTGCGCACAGTTACACGACTGGGAAAGTTGTTCACTCGAGCCTCATTTCTGTCCTCCAGAGAATGAATAACCCTCACTCCATCCATCCATCCATCCATAATCGTGTTTAGTGGAGTCCGAGACGTGTCCACAAGCCTTTTCCACACCATAAATCTGCTTTTACAGCTGGAATATCCATTCATACCTCTGCATGGTTTCAACAATTTACAGTTTGTTGTATAAGCGAAAAGAATCTATCAGCAGCGCTTGTGTGTGTGTATATGTGTGTGTGTGTGTGTGTGTCCATGTGTGTGTACACAAAACACTTGTGGTTTATGGTATAATGAAGGCCTTTTGAAGTTTTTCAGCTTGCTGTGCTCATGTGGTTCCACAGTGAAAACTGATCAGGTATGTGTTTATGTGAGGACTGACATCAGAAATCATATGCAACTTCTATGAGGACTTAAATAAAGCTGCAGAGTTTGACACTGAAAGGTTTTATCCCCAAGGACGCTCTGTGCCAAAGCCCAGTGTATTTTCTTTAAAACAAGCGCACACACACTCACAGGCACAATGGAAACATGAAATGAAAGCAGCTGCCCCAAGTGAACCACAAGGACAAACCAACAAAGGAAATAAAAATCCCTAAAGGTGTTTTGACAGTCTACCTCTCTCTCTCTCTCTCTCTCTCTCTCTCTCTCTGTCTCTAGCTTACTTTTCCTCTCTGGTTTGTGACTGTTTTCTCTTTCTCCCGTGTGTGCGACTCTCAGCTCAGCATGTGCTTTGCTGCAGTGGCGGCCCGGCAGCCGGATAAGGATGGTTAATTTTGTCCTGGAGCCTGACACCTGGGAGGCAGATTCAAGCTGCCGGAAGTTCAAACACACAGACAGACACAACGCCCCCTGAGTAACCAGGACAAACACAAAGACTCTGCAAAGACAAAGTCTACCTCTCTCAGCTCCCATCTCTCTCTGTGTGCAGAGTTTTAAGGCCAGGGATGTCTCTGCGGTCCAACCAGTTCTATCACCATTGCTTTGCTCATCTTCTTCTTTTATTTCATCCTCGTCTTTCTTTAAAGATATACTCCCTGATGTTGTTGTAGCACCCAAAAAACCACAATATTCCACCCAGCTAACTGCACACTGGAATTAATCATTGATATCACAGTACTGTTGCCAAAAGGCTGAAATGTTGTATTAAAAATAATGAAATATATATATTATATTAATTGTATTTCATACTGTTGTAGCCAATATAAAGAGACAGGTGACAAACTGGATGAAAAACCTGAATATATTAATCGGGAAACATGAGAATGCAGATGCTTCCACACACAGGGGGTCACTAAATGGTTTGATGAGTATAAAAATGATATGAATCACATGCTATTACATTCACAGTCACCAGATCACATCTAAATTTAACACCTATTTTAGAGTGATGTGTTAATTCATCAATTATCACAACACCAAAGCAGTTAAAATACTGTGGATAATGTTCAACCCTTCAGTGGAGTTCAGATTTGGAGAATCTATGAGAAGGAGCACTGACGTTGTTCTAGAGGGTCGTGGTTGCCCAACACCATACAAAGAAACTTTCTGTCTTTTTTTGTTTGTTTGTTTTGTTTTGTTTTGTTTTGTTTTGTTTTGTTTTTTGTCACCTATCTATATTTACATACACCATAGATACTTATGCATCATATGCACAAATACATCTACAGTACACTCACTGTTGCCAAACATATAGAGGAACACACAGTTTTTCCAGCTTCTTAGTATTTAATATATATATGTGTGTGTGTGTGTGTGTGTGTGTGTGTGTGTGTGTGTGTACTGTTTATACTCAAAGACACCAAATCCCTTATCACTAACAATCAGCAGCTTTAGAGGGCATCCATCTATCACTGTCAATGAGCTGCAAAGCCACTGACAGACACACACACACACACACACACACACACACAGCATTCAGGTAAAGCATGCAAATGCCTCAGATATGCTGATTCACGGCTTCACACTTTGTTGACAGGTTGTTGTGGCAGAGTCAGACTATCCTCAGGAGCCCTGCTTTGAAGTAAAATGTATTTTTACCTAAGTATTTTGTTCCTTTTGTCCATCATTCCTATCAGTTAAGAAAACAACTTTACTCATCAACATACAGCAAGCGCTGACATCTGTCAACAAAGCTAGTTTATACCAGTTCTCTAAACCACTGATTTTGAAGTTTAAGGTTTTTCCCAAACTGTCTCCTGCATGCTGCTGTGACCTTCTGTTTCTGTTGGGTGCAGTTGAGTAGACATGCATTTTACAGTACAAACATGATTTTTATAACACCTTACATTTTGGTTACTTTCCCTTAATTTTCTTCTTTCAAATAATTTGGTTTATATCATGTGACTTAACTGTGACTGCATGATATTAACCCAAACAGACTCCCTTCTAGAAAAGCTGCATCCCCAGATGTCACTAATGAAGTTGATGAGTAAAATATTATCATAGCTTATCACAATGACAGCCAAAAACTGCACAAATAAGAGAGATATAATGAGGTTGAGGGTTTTATTTTATTTTCTTCTTCCTGTATTTACAGTTTCTTACAACTAAATTTATCAGTCAGGTTCTTTGCACAAATATAAAGAATGAAATAAAAAGTTAACCAATACTTGAAAAGCTATTAAATCATTTCAACAAATGGTTTGGCTGTATTATTATTTTTTTCTTATTTTACCACACTAATAAAGCTTCTGGTGGAAATTTACTGGCCACTCCATGTTGGAAATTTAAAAAATCCAATATTTTGAATGAAACACCTTTTCTTTTTATAATAAAATTTCCAATGTACAGTTTAGATCCTGGATATCGCCCCCGTCATCCCCTCCTACCCATGCTGTGAATACAATAGGGTTTTATCCCATTTGAATGACTCTGACCGTACATTCAGCATGTGTCCAAGGCCGTTTCTGAGTGTCTGAGTAATTCATCAACAGTAACAATAACAAATCACTGATTAGATTACTCTTTTTCTGTGTGTGTATGTGTGTGTGTGTGTGTGTGTGTGTGTGTGTGTGTGTGTGTGTAAGGACTGAATACGTTTCAATGTACAGCGTGATGCGTATAACAGGCAACCTCTGCCAGCCAAAGCTTTTGTAATGTGGAAGCAATCCTCCAAAGTCACAGGGATTGACAGGGTGTTAGAGAGAGAAGTGAAGCAGCCAGTCCAAAGCTCAGTTGTTGCATAGTTGCTTGGAAACAAGCTGTTGTGAAAACAGTACATGCTGTATAGCCTTTAAAAAGACTAAATTATCTATTAGGCTTTCTTTTGCAAATCTGTTTTGAAAACGCAAGTTTTTCTTCTTTATCGGCAGGTAATCTTCCTGAAAAAGCTGAAATTGTTGATGTAGTTAGGCCTATAGACACAAAAGTATGTGTCAAATGTAATGTATGCGGTTCCTATGCCCATTTATTTAGATAATTAAAAAAAAAAAATCTTAGATACTTTAATCTGCATCTGGATTTTTATCTCAGTCAACATTTTTAACATTTTTTCAACAACAGATAAGTGCAGTAGTTCATGAGAAAATAGTGAAATTATTCAACAATATAATGCAAGAAATCAAAATCCCTAGATTGGTACCAAAACATGGTACATGGTAAAAAAAAAAAATAAAAAAAAAAAAACATGGTAAAAAATACTTCTTCAACATGATGCAGGAAAAAGGTTTCCTCTCAGATTGAGATTCTTTAAAAGCACCCACTCTGTTGAAATTAAATTCTGGTGTTGATCAAGTGGGTTGTTTCCGGTCTAAGTGAAGCCAATGCAGAAATGCTTTAAACCTGCATTCTCTCTAATGGTCAACAGGGGGCGACTCCACTGGCTGCAAAAAGAGGTCCAATTGTATGGAAGTCTATGAGAAAATGACCCTACTTCTCACTTGATTTATCACCTCAGTAAACAGTTTCCTAACAAGTTTATGGAGTCAATCACTAGTTTCAGGTCTTCAATACACCATGATGTTCATTTTGTAAATTATGGTCCCATTAAGAGTGAAATAGATGATAAAGCAGCATATGCTTTAGGGGGTGACTATGTTGTGATTGACAAGTCGCTACCACGGCAACAACGTTGATTACGTAATGTAACCATGGCGTATAGGCGTGGCTGCTGCTATTTCACGGTGTGTTTTCAGTTCATGAAAGTTAATTGTAACATTTTGGTCACCTAAAAAAAGTTTTGTTCAGCATTTGGTTGTAATAAAAGACCCACCAATGAGTCAGATGTTAAGTTTTTCTGGTGAGTACATTTTTGTTTTAACAGTTTTAGGCCTGTTTTTCACTAGCAAAAATTATCATCATCATTATCATTATCACTGTTAACCATAGATTGTAAAAGCACCAAGCTAACCAAGCTAACTAAGCGAGCAGCTAGCGCTATGGTCAGCTCCAGCCTCTTGTCCAAATATGGTCACTTCTGGCTCCAAAAATCAAATCCAAGATGGCGATGGTCAAATCGCTACACTCGAGGCTTCAAAAAGGCAGTTCACAAGTCAGTGGGTGACAGTGACTATGTCCATATTTTTTTACAATCTATGGTGTTGATACACACTAAACCTTCATCTTTACACCAAAACAAACCATAGAGTGAAGAGATGTGTTTCCTGGTCAATGGCAGATGGACACTGACCAGAAACTGGTCTGAATAGGATCCATCAGCATTATATCTTTTCGGCTGGACCGGCCACAGACCAGCCCCATAACCTTGAATGTCTGTCACTGACTGACTCATTCAGTGATGAAGTTACACCATTGGTATGCTGGCCCGGTTGGTGTTTGCTTTGGATCAGAGTACATATCATAATGCAAATGTGATATAAAAACATTCAACATGACATTATGAAACAAACAAACTGAAAGTTTCTCTTTGGTGTAAAAGTGAAAACACTGTGGAAACTGTTTTTCTTATGAAGGAGGAAAACCGATTCCTTGATCATTCAGAGAACCTTTGATGACATGCTTATGCATAGTCTGTGTGCATGTGCGTGTGTGTGTGCGCGCACACATGTGTGTGTGTGCGTGTGTTTGTTTGTGCGTCCTCCTGATTGTGCTCTAACCGTTGCGTGCTGGACAGTTCTAATGGCATTCTCTGTGAAGGTGGCCCCCCAAGCACAATTTGTCCCTAATAGCTTATTCCCCCCTCACCATCATTCCCATGGTGCTCGTTGCCTTTAGTGCTTGTCGCACTCCTCTGTCTGCGACCGTCCAGCTCCTCATTGTGATGTTCTTGCAGCAGATGGGGGCCCTTTCAGCGACATCAGCTGGGGCTTTAGCCCACCGGCCCACCAAGACATTAGTCATGCCTCTGGGCTACCAGGGACACAAGAGGGCTAATTGGAAACAGATCACACACACTCGCACTTTTGATCACATTTACACGTGCAATCACGCACACAGGCGGGTGAAACCCCCCACACACACACACACACATACACACTATCACACACATAATTACTCAGACCCTCACACTAATACACTCTCACACAATGCTTCACACACACTTGCACTCTGTCTTTCAGAGGCCCCTCCGTCTCCCCAAAGGAAGCACCTCAGGGTGAGAGGAAGGGGGTCAGTTTATTGTTTCTTATGAAGAGCATGTGAAACAAAAGAGGGACTCCACAGACGGGTAATGAGAGAGGGATAGAGGGATGGAAGGACGGAGAGAATGAGAATCATCCACCTCCATTAATTTGGCTTTTCCTTTCGCTGTATAAAGGACAGCTCCGTCCCCGTCCACATTGTGTGAAGTCAGCCCAGCGTGAACCCTTAATGGCTAATAGCAGAGCACACGCAATCCCCGATCTGGCTGCACATCAACTCTGTGGCTCCCACAATCAGATAACTGCCTCTTAATTAGCTCATCAAGGCATGATAGGTGGTTACACTTTAGCTGTACAAAATTACAGGTTATGTCCACCAGTGTTAATTTCGTTAATGAAGACGTCAACGACCTTTTTTTCCATGACTAAGATGAGACGATGAAGAGACTGCACCATCATTGAACTCTAACTGTGACTATATCAACATGCAATATTGTTGAGGAAAAGAGACGAGACTAAAATGCAGTTTTGAAAAATAAAAACTTTACTAAAATCTCTCTTTATTTTCATTGGCAAAAAAGAGAAAACAAAATATCATACTGTTTTTCTCTAAATTACAATCCAAATATTCTGTTCATTGGAGTCCATGTGCAGCAGTTTCCTGTCCTGTGTTGCGTGCACCATATCAGGACTACACTAGCACAATAAGCACAGTGAGGAGTACATCAACTATGTTAGAGAAAGCAAGTAAACTTTAATGATCATAACAACATGGCTTGGGAGAAAGAAACAAACTGATATTTGGGCCCATTTTCGCTACAATGAGGCTGAGAAAAACAACTGAATGCATTGCTTTATCAGAAGGGAAGCAGTGTAGCCATAAAGATAAGAATACCACAAACCTGAAGAGACACATTAAGGCTCACCACAAAGAAATTGAGGTAGGTTTAACATCTTGGTGGTAACTAAAATGACAAAAAATTATTGGTTTTGGCTTGACTAGGTTGACTGAAATGTGCAATATAATCTGATGGCTAAAAAAGACTAAAATGTCATGTTTTCTTTGACTAAAACTATACTAAAATAGTTACATTTTTCTATAAGATAAGACTAAAATGCCCAGACTTTGTCAACTAAAACTTGACTTGAAAGCAGGATGAGGTTGATTAAATATGATAAAAGCTAACAAGGACATTTGACACAGGACTAAGACTAATTTTTTTTTTTTTTAAAAAAGGCTGACAAAATTGACACTACGATGTCCAGGCATGTCTATGAATGAGAAAATCCGAATCATGATAGTCATGGACCAGGTGGTTAACAGCTCACCTTCATTCATTTTGATTGTTATGTAAGCTGGAATCCCCTCAGTCGTCCCACTGTGCTGTGCACATGTAGGCGGTGTTCAGACAGACATTAAAGTTGAATCTGGTTTTTGCTGCAATGCAATGCAAAGTCATCCGGCTAGGCACTGCGTTGGCAAATCACATACATGAAAGCACACGTTCCTGGTGGATCACTTCATAACATGAAGACTGTGTTTCCACTGTTTACCTTGCAATCATCACAACAAAATATAAAACAGTTATTTTCAATACAATAACTTTCCAGAGTTTTAAAATCCGGTCTGTGAGTATTATGAATCACTGTGCTGTGTTCTGGCATCTGATAAGCCTTTAAATACATTAAACTGTAGCTCCAACTCGACCTCCTGGATCGGATTTCATTGTCTCACCAGTACCTAATCAACATGCCCCCACCAACGCAGCCCTTTGCATTGCTTTAATGCATGGCTGGTTTCGGTCTGAATGTGGCCTTAACAGACAGGTCCATAATTTTTCAAGTCTGTCTTAAAACAACAGTCAGGTGTCCATATGAACACTGAAAGAGATTTTGCCCTTCCTTTAAAAAGAATGGTGGCGTCTGTTCCAATGTATCCTGACACAAATATACAAAGCTGCACTGATTTAAAAATTAGCCACAGCAGCTGACAGTTGTAGAAATAAAAAGGCAGCTGTGTTATTGAAAGGCTAAAACTACTGGTACCAAATCAAAACAACAAAGTATACTGAAAACAAAATAGATGTTTGCTAGCAAGCTGAGCTAGCAAATGAGTTAGAGAGCCAACTACATAGCCAGCAATTTTTAGCCAGCTTGGAGGACTAAAATTAAACAAGATGACATCAAACTACATTTGAGCCTCTGCCATTTGGAAAGTCTAAATGTCAGTGTTTTGCAGATATTGTCTCTGAATAAGAGACTACTGTTGTCCAGTGAAAGCTGCACACAGATGTTCAAACTCCCATCCCCCTTTATGAAGGTGCCCTGACCAAAGAGTGGGAGTCATAAGTACAAAAATAAAGACATGACCCCTGCAGGCTTCCCACCCACATGCACAACCAAAGAAGAGCTACTGTTCCAGGGAATCTGGTCGATCGAATGTTGGGTTATTGGTGAATTATTTTGCTCCTGTGCAATCAAACCACCTACATTTATTTTTTTTAAGAAGCAAATAATATTAGGTACAAATTGCACAAGTACCAGCATGATGTCATGAGTCAAATTCAGAAATGGAAATGATCACAACAGTCACAGATGTCAAGGAATCACATTTGCATTCACTTGAGGCAAACGATTCTTTGTCTTCTTGGTGTGTCATGTTGCTTGAAGTACAACAAAGAAGCTACTCACTTTGACTCTAGGAGGCCAAACAAGTAGTGTTACAGTTGCATACTCTGGTATGGAATTATTGGGTTCAATGCAAATTAGAAAATAATCATTTCTGTTGGTTATTGAACCATGAGGTGACAAGAGCAAGTAGGAACCACAGTGGCTGACTCTGATAGACTTGGGTATTGCTCAGCCAACCAAACATGCCCAGAAACATGCTTTGCTATCAGCCATAATACCTCCTTAATAACTTAAAAGTGAGATAAGCACACTAATGAAAGTGAAATTACTGAGACCTAACTTGTTGTCTAAAATTTACATTGTATTTAGGAATATATTTCAACTGACTTAAACACAAGCATAGCTTTCTCTGAGCCATCTAGTGGCCATTAGAGGAACTGCAAGCTTAAATTACAGCATAACAAATACAATAAATAAATCAGGGGTAGCAGCATGGTAGTATTTATGTATTTCAAAGTTCAAGGTTCAAGGAATGTGCTCCTTGAACCTTGAACTTTGAAATACATAAATACATAAATGAGACTAAAGTATACCTTTGTTATGGACAGTTGAAGAAAGTAAAAAAGCTGAGCAGAGCATGTGAATGACGTACACGAAGAGCAGTGCACGAATGAAACATAAATAACAAAAGTATGCAAGAATTAATAGCGTTGGATGAGAAACAAGCAGGTTAAAGCCTGCTTGTTTGAGCCAAGGTGACTTCCAAAATCTCTGCCTCTGCCCGGGTTTGTACATTTCTCTCTCGCTGCCAGATGACGAAGACACGGTACAGAGAATGTCATTCAGTATCTGCCAATTAAATGATGCCCTGGAGCATGCCTCACTAATGCAACTAATTTGTGTATATTTAGAGATAGCACCTTGGCAGTGGCGGTGTTGGTGGGGGCGGGTGGGCGGCTACTGTACCTGTTTTACAGATCGGCCGACTCAGCAGCAGAGCGGGGGCCACCGTGATGGACAGCGGCTGATTAGGGGAAGTCCAGAGCAGGTTGGGTTTGCTCTGATGCCCCAAGGCTTTGTCAAGGCAGCAAACACATCAGCCCATGGTGCAAACACGCCCCCCATTACTTATTTATTCATTCTCTATGGGTGATGTGTTGACAGCCCAAGGCTCCACAGAGCTGTGATGAACAGGATATTGTTGTTTAGAGCTGATTCAGTGACGAACTGCTCTACGGTCCACCGGGCTTACTTTCACGCTGAAAATTGGGCAATGAATGACATTAAGGAGGGTAAAAGAAGAGGAAGGTACACACAAATATACACACACACACAAACATGAGAATACAGCTCTGAACCATGCATAAACTGATTGTCAAATTGGACAGGTGTCATGTCATCACAGGACAGTGAGCTGAAATCTGCCCTGAGGCTGTGGATACTTTCCTCTTCTGTGATAAATAATAAATTAGGAATCACATTAATTAATAAATGTACTGCTTTGCATTTATGTATATTTCCTAAGGATATATGTATTTGAGTTAGGCACACATAAGAATGTGGACATAGGGGGTATATGGCATGATATGTGGAATAGACTCACTAGAAAGACATGTAAAGTAGAACATTTCAGATGTGCACCACAAATTAGTTAATTTTATTCAATTTTATGTATATAACCCAAAATCCAAATCATAAATTTGCCTCCAAGGGCTTCAAAATCTGCATAGCACATGACACCTTGACAACCTTAGACCCTTAGTTCATACAGGGAAAAACTCCCCCAAAAATCCTGCTAATTGGGAGGATGGGGTTGCTCTTCCCTTCAGGACAAGCAACAGAGTAGGGATCCCTCTTCCAGGACGGACACACATGTAATAGATATCATATACAGAATAGACAGAAGTAATAACGAAGGGAAATCTGTATTTGTATTGTTATTTTATTTTTGTTTTTATCAACAACTAATCATTTCGTCATCAAAATAGATTACATTATCCATCCCAGACTCCTAGAAATTACATTTTCATACAACTAATGTGCAACAACAATTATGCTCTGAGAGAATTAGAATTTATTTAACTCAAACTACAATTTTTGTATTAACTGAGTAAATACAGATAAAGTAAAGTAAATACAAATATAATAACATACAAAACAAATAGAAATATTAAGTGTAAACAAATAAGAATAGGTATAAGAGTGTATAAGAGGATCCCATGTAACTTATCAACATGTTTATTTCATGTTAGACTCTCAGTGGGTGAAATGAGAAAGGTTAAGAAAAGAGTCACGGTTTGAATTCACACTGAGAAATGTCATCATATTTAAAATACAAATACCGCATTGAAGCTTTGTGTTCCTGTTGGCTCTTATTCATATATTGATTTCCTAACCTCTTTCTTAGGTTATAGCCCTCAAAATACACACAAATCACTGTGCTCAGCTCCAGCTGAGACACTGACTGCTGTTACATGTGAAGTCTATATACAGTATATCCATGTATTCAGTTTGATTAGAATTTTAACAAAACTGTGTTTGTAAAAACTGCTATTCACTAGAATAACACATAAGGCGGATGTAACACTGTGCTGCATTTACTGACTCTTTGGTCATTGAAAGATTATACAGCCAGCAAGCCTTTTCCTCTGAGATTTCCCGAGTTACTACATTGGCTTAACGAACCCTGAGATGTTAATTTTTACAGCTATTACCTTTGTTTATATCCAGGCTTCATGCCTTCCCTCTCATAGTGGAATTGATCATGTGGGAGTTGCACACAGGCAACAGAAATATCATGGGACTAATAACTGATGAATTACAGTTATTAGCAGGGAGTTTGAGTGCAGCCACTTACGGGGGACGCATATGCATTCAATCAATAATCACATTATGCAAGCGCGCATGAAATTGGGAATATTAAGAGGTCTTTCTTCTGCTGTGCAAGTAAACACATAAATTGAATTAGTCTCATAATCAAAGTAAGAGCAGGAATGACATTAGGCATATGTTATGCATGAAAACAGAGTTACTTATTCTATTACTGTGAGTCCAAAACAAGAGGCCAATGTAGATTATTTGAATATCCACTCAATGCTGGTCTGCTTCCATTTGTCCTTTATAGGTCCCTCTTGTAAAATGACAAAAGCTGAATTTCACTCATTATTGTTCAAATTAGTGTAGGGTTGCTAGGTTTTTATGCTTATTCTGTGGGTAAAAAAAAAAAAAAAGATCATGTGACAGAAGAAAGACAGTCCAGGGAGATTTATGAAAGTGGTCGCACAAATAACAAAAGCAACCATAGGTGTTGTGGTTTCAAACATGAAATAAGAAAAGGTTTTTGAGAAGGGGACAAAGGTGACAGACAAGGGTCATACTACTGTGTGGTCATAAATATTTATGAAAACTTAACCTTTACCTGATCAGATTTTGAAAGCCACTTTAACTCCTATTTCATTACTACATTACAGGTCTAGTACAGGTTTCGTATATGACATACGTGACTTCTTGTGAATTGAATTGATTTACAGACAAGGGATTACCTCAACAAATGACACAAACGCAATGGTAACAGTAAAAACTAGGTAGTCTAGGTAGGTAGTATATGCATACAAGATAATACGTTGGTATTGTGGTTGTCTGCCAGAAACTGTCATAAATTGACTTTTATTCAGTTTTAAGCCACATTTTTACAATAAAATTTTGGGGCAAACGCAGCTCGTAGAAGCCCCTCCGGATGTCCTGTGTCTGCCGAAGAGTGTTGGAGAAACACTGATTTTTTACGGAAAGCTGCTTTATTCAGTGTTTTTACTGGTTTTAATCCCCATGTACATTTGTTTTGGAGAGACCTCAACAGATAATTCAGCTCCCGGTAAAAACCTCCTGAATGACGAACACTGAAAGAATCCTACCCAGGAGAAGCTGGTTGTTTGACAATGAAGACAATGAAGACAACAACTCCCATGGTCCTACACTACTTCATCAAATGTCAGCAAACTCCATCTTTTGTTATTGTTTTCACTGAGAGACACCTAGCGGCAGCAATTACATATTGTGTGTTTAAATATTTGTTACTTTTCTTCCATTTCATCAGTTTAGAACTTGGATGCCTGATCCCACATGATGGTGCGGAAGAAGGCTGGCGTACAGGTTTGTTAAAAAGATGTTTCATAGTGATCAAGCAGCCAGCCATGGTTCCTCATGCCAGACTTATGATGAACGATATGTGAGAATAGGTACAGGTATGCTGGTCCTATTTTGGATTATGACATAAGCCCAAAGATGCCCCAAGCACTGCTAAAGGCAGGGACACAGATGACGACTGTTGTGCCGATCATAAATGTGATCTTGGGTTTGACGACTGATTGGACTGAGTTGGAGCATGTCTGTTCCAGTCTGTGTCAGCTGGTGTTGACAGTCGGCAGATAGAATCAGATAGAGTGTGATGGGTAAAGATTTTAATCTTAAGTCTTCAGATCCAGTCATTGCTAGTTGGTCCCATGATTTTTTTTTTTAAAACAGTTTGATATTTGCAACTGACATCTGTGACCAATGATGTCTCTTGTGTGTTACCTGAGGGAGACATACTGGTAAATAGATAAAAGAAGGGGTAAGTGGCAAGCAGAAAGGTTTCTTGGTGTGAGAGTGCACTGGACAACTGAAATGGAGGAAAAACTGATTGACCTGTTAAGAGAATGAATGTCTCTACAGCATAAAAATCAAAGACCTACACAGCCTACCAGAACCTGAAGTTAGCTTCATTTTACAAACTTCACTCACCTAAAATTCCCTCTGTAGGCTCTACAGTCCACATCACCCACACCTTTCCATCCAGGATCTACACAAACTCTGTGCTTTTTGATTCTTTCTTTCTTGTCCTTTCAGCCCAAATTGCTCTGCATTTAAACCTACAAGCAGGAGGTTGGCATGTTTGTTTTGGTACAAGAACATGTGATAATTTATTTATGTTTGGTTCGGTTAATTGATTTGTGGGTTGTCTACCTCCAGAACTCCAGTGGTTACTGAGCAGTGGTTCAGTGTGTTGTCTGTGTGATTGTTCAGTCATAAGGTCTATGCTCCTTCCTGACAAAGACTAAAAAATTGGTGCCAGTTGGTGTAAACGATCTTAATGTGTGGTCTGTCCAGTCTTTGTAGGTTGCAGCTATAGTCTTCAGGGTTGTCCCCAGCTTGAGCTTTTTCTCTCGCCAAATGAGCCGAAACCTGCACCTTCAAAATGATAAAGAACCTACAATGGATTTGGTACAAGAGTACCGTTTGTTTTCTCTGTACCTTCACTTTTTCCTCACCTCAACACTAATTAGAGTTTTAGATTTCTCTGCATGGAGGCAGCAGAGCTTCACCATGGAACAATCCATGCGTTCATTAGTGGTAATCTGTCTGCAGCCCACAGTCACAGCTTAACTAAGCTTTGTTTTCTTGCTCGGGGTCAGAGAAGTTTGACTCCTCACTCTCTTGTCTCTCTCTGAAGCATATAAACTTTAATTTCCTCTCATTACCCAATCAGAGTGTAACAACTACCCGAGGGGCAGATGTTTCCTGTCAGGCCAGGAAGAAAAAAAGAAAGACAATAAGAGAGGGGAGGACAGAGAGGGAGGTCAGAAAGACTATTCAGGCATTTTCATCTCAGGATTTTTGAGAGAGGAATAAAACAGTGATGGACAGGTGGATGATTAGCATCCATATCACTCACTTTGAATAAAAAGCTGCATAGATGTACAGAGGATACTTACCAAATCTTAAATAAACACCAGTATATAAACCAAGTCCCTCGTATTCTGCCGAGCGACTGACTAGTGGCACTCGGTGCGGTGAAGTGGACGTGAATGAGTGGCAATTAAAGAGGGGGGAGGAAGTCATAAGGAAAGAGGGAAGTAACGAAAGAGAGGAGACGGGGGAGGTGAGTACTCCTTCAGCTTCACCCAGAGACCCTCCAGTGTGATGACAGGGGAGGAGGAGAGCAGAATGACACACATCAGAAGGGTTATTTCTTACTGCCAAACCACTGTCTCCTTACATGCTCCCTGTAGACGGCAAATGGGTTATGGTGGAGACGTAGAGGAAAGAGAGTTGGTGTTTAGTTGGCAGGATCTCCTTCAGTAGGAAGCTTCTTATCAAGGACTGAAGGACTTGACGCACAGAAAGAAAACATACAGTTGACGCAGTAGTCAGGATACGTTTTTGCTGGGTTCAAAGTGCATTTTATTCATAGGTCAGACTTTAGTCTAAATATTTAGTTTCTCGGTTACAATTAGTCTTATCTCTGTAGACAAACACTTTTTCACATGATTTAAAATGTTAGTTTGCCCTAAAACCAGGAAATATTGGAGTCATGGGTGAAGGTCTAAACAATTGCCCCGATCATTAAGGCCTTCTGACACCAGTCGTCGACTCAGATCATTTACTTAAAGTCCTCCTCCACTCAAAAATGTGTTTTTCTTCTTGTTCATTCAGTTGGTTGTTTGAGCTTCACTGTGCAGAATGATGCATGTGCAGAGTTTGTTTTCAAATTCATCTGCTGTCAGTTGAAAGTTTCTCTGTGATCACCTTAAATCTGAGAACAAATGAACCTACGGGCATGATTTGTGACATCACAACTAGTTTGGAAGCAGGTGTGATGTGGAACATTGAAGCCACCAGTGCACATACACTGAGAATGAACTGTTCGGTGAAGTATAAAACATCTTGTGTCCAACAGTTAAACTTTTGAAATTAACAATATTTGAATATTCATTGGGTTAGGGTTATGGATTTTTCAAAGAGGAAACGTAATTTTAAGGATTTTTTAAAAAGGTAGTTGCATTTTTTTGTGGAAAAACTATATCAGACACACATTATTATTCCAAGCAGAGTATTGCATATGTCTTAAAACATATCTGGAGGGGATCTTTAAGTTAAAGTAGTTATGCTACAATGTAAGAATACTCCATTTTAAAGTCATGCATGCAAAAAAAACGAAAGTAAAGGCACAGAAGTATCAGCAGCAAAATGAACCTAAAGTATCAAAATTAAAAGTAATCATTAAGCAAAATAGCCCTATCAGAGTGGTCAGATTATTATTATTGATGCATTGATAAACAGCATTTTAATTTTATAGCTATCCTGTCGGTGAACTTTTTAAGTCAACTTCCTTTCGATCTCAGCCTACCCTACAATTTTTGTACAACTAAAATATGGTAAGAAATGCATTCCCTCTTCTCATCAGGGTACCTCCACATCAAAATGGTAGCAGGTTTGACTCAGAGAGAGAGTCCTGTCTCCTGTTGATACAGACCCCTACGTTTTTCGCTCTGAAAACTGTTACACTGTAACCAATCAATCAACTAACCAACCAGTCAATGTTGTTTTAGTAAGGTTTGAAAGAGAATCAAAATTCATGTCCTATTAAAACAGAGTCTTTACATCCAATATGTCTACTAACACACTTGATAGCAATGCAGCAGAGTGAGGTTTAGTCCCCTAGGCTTATTTTCCAAAGTACTGAGTGTGCCTATCACTCTCAAAGCAAAAGCTTTTCAACACTTTGTTCACGTCCAAGTCATCAGGTCCAACATGTTAGAGTAGGCTTCCCGTAATACCTGGCTTAGACGTTACCACTTTATTACCATAACACCTGAAAGTGGGCGGACAAAAAGTCTTGCTGTATCCCCTTTTCCTGTGCCAGTGGTTCTGTGCTAAAAATAAGAATCTCTATTTGCAAAGTAATTAGTTACTACAGCTGCCAGATAAATGTAGCAGTGACATGTAAATAGAAAAGCATCAAATGGAACTATTCACAGTAAAAGTGCCACAAAAAATTACAGTAGTGCAACACTTGAGTAAATGTACTTAGTTACTTTCTACTGTCACACAACCTAGTAAAAAAGCCCACAGCATTGTCAGTCAAGTTTATATGTTCTGCCAATAAAAACGGTTAAAACTTGCTTTCATTAGTGTTTAACTGACTTTATTTTTAACAACTTTATTTCTTCCGGAACAGATGTAGAAAAGAAAAAAATGTCAATGAACAGTTGATAGAAATCACATTTGCAGCCCTCTTTTCATCAGTAGAGTTTACTGACATCTCTGATACTCCTGTGACCTTCTCATTGTAAAAAAGAAAAAGAAAAAAAAGCACATACTCTACTGGTGTTTGAAGGCTTAAACAGTTTAGAAGCATAGCAGTGATACATTTCTCAAAAGTAAAGCAATAGATGTAGTTCTGCATATGTGTTATGTAAAACAAGCTAGTTATCAATGAATATCGTGTTAGTTATTAATTGTGTGTCTAGTTCAAATATGGTTAAAGTGTGTTGATTCACTTTATTCATTAAACTTATCAACTTATTTTGTCTGTCTTATCTTACATCTAACAATTGTTTACATGTTAATAGCCTTATTTTACTACAGAGCTTATTTTCTTCATTTAGAAAATCCGATGCAGAATGCGATTCTGATTATTTGATTTGAATGCTAGGAAGGCTGTTGCTCAGGACACTGGTATGGCATTTTGACACAGGCTACCAATGATCCTCACTCACACACACACACACACACACACACACACACGCTCGCAGAGTTAAACACAGCTGGAGAAATACAGTATGTACTATAATCCACCGCCGTTGCCATTGTTACTGTCTGTGGCAGTTACCACAGCAACGAATACACAAACACACACACACACATATCTAGGCTTGTGTTTGCCCTTGCACACATGTCCGTACCCCCTGGCCTCAACCCCTCCCCTCCCCCACATTACCCACACGCACTCACACACACAATTACACACACACACTGGCTGGTGGTGAATGACAGTGCTCTCCTGACCTTGGCGGCACTTGGAGCTCGTCCAAGTGAGAGGCTGCTGGAGGTGTTGAAGCCTGAGCGGAGCAGCAAGGTGAAGGACAGGCAACACTGTCAACGCTGGAGCCGCTCCGCTCTTCATTCTTCACCTCAAATTCCTCCACCAGCAGAGGTGGAGGAATGTGAGGTGAAGAACACCACACAGACACGCAGACACGCCATCACACAAACACACACCCCCGCTCGTTACCGCCGCCGCCGCCACTGCCTCCCCATGACTTGTCGTGACACGGCGTTTCTGTTGACGCTGCCATTCTGAGTCCTGAAACAAACGCTTACAATTTGTGAGAGAAAGTGCCAACTGCAGCTATTTTACTAAATAACACACTACTTCCTGAGTACCAATTAAAATGCCTGTCATACACAGTGCCCTCTTTTGTGATAATGGTGTCAGGATAGGAGGAGGGTCTCATTATTTGCCCGATAATAAAGAGACATAGCTGGATTCATTTATAAAGATTATGTTATCTTAGCTGCCTGATAATCAAGGATATGTTTTACTCTGAGAGGAGAACAACTTTAAGACACATTCAGCCCCCAAAGTGAGTACAGTTCAGTGATATTCCATAGGCTACTGCATGTACTGCCATCTACGACTTTCAAAAAACACACTGCAGTAATATGACTGATTTATGTAAATGTCAGCTCCTGCTTTCCATTTGCAAACAATAAAATGTCAGGAAAATAATGTAAAAGAAGTACATCACAATTAACATTTAGTCACCTTTATGTCCAGTTATGCAGTTGTGAGCAAAAACTTTTTTTTTTAGAAAACTCTCTTTGGTGCATTCAAAGATCCATAATCAAAGAGTTAAATGATAATTCATCCAGTTTACTACAACCTTGCACTCGTTTTTATAGTTATAGCCATCATTTCTATTGCCTATGATAACATTGTACTAAAGTGATTAATGAAATCTGTTCTTGGGCAAGGTGAATTATCCCATTGTGTAACTTCCGTGCTCAAACCTGCAGGGAGGTGTACTGTAGGCAGCGAACAAACAGAAATCTGTAGAAGGCACGCTGTTGACAAAATGGTAGCTTAAGGAACAAAGTCAGCTCTGGATAACCATCAAAGTCCTCTTGCCTCTTTGCAGGGTTTTTGTGCTTGTTCACTGTCTACAGTGAATTATTCCATGTTGAATGTGATTAATCGATTGCTCAAAAATATAAAGTAAACGCTGAAATCCGGTGACATTGCTACAAAGAGGTCACATGGGGCGGGAATCATGAGCAGACGATCAGACCGGTTGTAAACGTGTTTTGGAGTTAAAATCAAAAGTGAACACACCAGAAATGTCAGTAGCAGTCCTTCTTTGCACAGGAAAACTGTGTGCACGCACATTTACGGTAATTACAATAGGCCATTTCTTGCCCCATCTGACTTCTTTTTATTAATGTCACCATGTTCCCATCTCATCAGTTCACATGGGGACTACAATGTTATCATAACTGACATGAATGATGCACAGAACTACAACTGGAATGATACTTTAATAATTAGCAGCCGAACCAACTTTTTTGATTTGAGAATGCTCTTCACAACATCCGTGTTTTCACACAGCTTGTGACTTAATAGCAGTCCCTGCTTGTAACTCCATTACAATGATGACATTTGATCATTAACATGAAAAGCAACTAAATATCAATTGTGAATCGATAGCATTAAATCAATAGCCGCTGGAGTGTTACACTTTGCTTTCCTTTTGCTGTATGAATAATAGCTGCCTTTCCTTTCTGTGTATGATGCACTCTTATGATTTATAACACATATCGGTACTGTAAATTATACTGACACGGTTTTCTCTGCTTCCATTTTTTTTTTTTTTAATCTATTTTTTTTAGGAAGGAAGTCTTATTTCCCACTGCTTATGAGTGGAAGGATGGGAGGATGGGATATCCATTTTAACAAGTGCACTTTGGAAAACAGTCAGCAGTAATGTCAAGTATTAACAGCTGGTATGTAATGAGCTGAAACATGAAAACTTCTGGTTGGTCCTTCAGCAGTTTCTCCAGAATACAGAGACAGATGCCTCAAGAATCAAGTGAGAGTGTCAGAAAAACACTGATATCACTAAAGCCTTGGCTAGCTCGAAGCACCTCATAAAAGTATTTAATTCCTTCTTCCCTTCTGTTTCCCAGTGCCTTGAAGTTTGAAGTGAACTTTTGCCAGGGACTGACTTTGCTCTCTCCTCCTTGTTCTTTGCCTTGTTGCTCTTTGTCAGCGTGTCAGAATAATGAGGGCAAGAGAAACGCAGAGTTTGGGCCAGAGCGGGGACAGCCAGCTCAGTGCCCACATGAATATTCAGTCCTGCATATGGTGCTGTGCATAAAGATCGGTATTCACTTAAAGGCACTAATTAGGATGCTTGATTTGAAAAGAAGTGGCTGTGGTTGCTGTCAAGGAGCCTCTTGAGCTTAGTTAGTAGTTTTTCTTCACTCGAGAGGGAGGGTGAGAGAGGGAGAAGGTGGATCTCTTCTGGAACTGGACTGACCTGTAACAAAACACTGAGGAGGTTTATTTGGGAAGGAGAGAAAATGTCATGTCACATCATGTCATGGATCACTGAGCTTAAAGCACTGACTCTTTTCAAAGGGTAATACTGGAGTTTTTTAAGTTAGTGTCAATAGTTCAGGTTTGGCTCTCTGGAGTAGTTGCAGATATCAGGACTGTTTTTCTTCTTCCCCTTTTAAAAAAAAGCCATTTTCACTCCTGTTCAGAATGAAAAAAACAACAGCCACAGAGCAAAACAATCACAGTGAACATGACAAATCTTTCTGTTTTATCCTCTTGACATCAGAGTTTTCATTTTAGTTCAATTCCAGAGTTTGGAGAAAATCATTTATACTTACAGTACTAGTGCAGTCAAAACGTGTCTGTTCGGAACGGGCCGATTGCTTGGCCTCTCAAGAATCGCTCATCCATACTGCACTTGCTTTGGTCCTCAGCAATACACACCAAGCGTGAAGTTGATTGAATGAATGGTTGTTTAGAAGAATGATTCTTGGAGTATTTTAATTGTATGCACATTTCTTATTCTTTATAAATTGGGTAGATTTGAGTTGTCTTAATGTTACAAATCATTGTTTGTAATTTCTTTTGAAAGTCCGTTTTGAGAATAATCAAAAACAAAAGTTCAAAAAATGTATTGTGAATTCTATCTCGATGCGCAACAATCTCATGTGCTCCCTTTAAAATGCATTTATTAGATTAAGAAAAGTGCATTTTTGGCTCTGTGTTAGGTACAGAGTAATAAGACAGACTCAGGTGTACACCATGTAAGAAACAGTATTAGTTCTACACACACAGTACAACCAAGTGAATAAGTGCAAGAGTAAAGTACTGAACTTTGAGAAATTTTCAGTGTAGTACTAAATCAAGAGGTTGCTATGTAGCACAACAAGCTAGCGAAGCACATTCCCATGCATGCTCAGTGGCATCTGCCTTAAACAGAACTACCCTGCAGACTGAAAACGTGATCGCTGTTATTAATCTTTGGAACAAGAAAACATGCCCAAACTCTTTGTGGTGAAGGAGGATGTCACCCAGTGGAGCAGTGTGACTCATTGATGTGTTTTTAATAGTTTTTGGACGACAACAAAGCACAGAGGGATAAGATATACCAGGCTTTGGATACACACACAATACTTGTAAGTAGATTAATTCATTGTTGGCTTGGCTCTACACGTGAGATTTGTTGACAATAAGAAAAATATTAACACAGTGGTCTCACTGAAATGAATAAGGGGGTTGTGTTTTTTTCACACAGTGCTGAACCTGCCCTCAATTAGGGGTCTGAATGAGAATTCCTCATCTAGTCACACAGTTTGCATACAAAGGAAATCGAAAACAGTCAAATAAGGCAAAAGAATCCAACATAGACAAAAGGAAGTATTGCAAATGCATTGCTTTGCACTTGGGAAAATGCAAACTAAATGCAGACAGAAATAAATAAAACAGAAACTCTTTCCTGCATCCAGGTACAGTAGTTGTTTTACACAATTGTTTGACCCCTTTTTTACAGAATTCACTGTGTCCCTCAAGTACGATAAGCGCCCAGATCGAGGATTGTAAATTCTCGACCGTATCCTGACTCTGAGGTCGCCTCTTCAGCAGGAGCCATCCTGTCATGTCCAGCACACGGGATGAGTTAAAGGTCTCTCCCCCCTGTAAATATCTGGCAACCCACTAAGTAGCTATTTAGTGGTTTGAGGCCATTTCTTCCTCTGTGGACATATCTTCTGTCTGCTGATATATGAGTAACATCTCCTTGTCATTTTTCATCACAGTGACTGCTGGTGAGGACAGCAAAGAAAACCAAGCAGTTTTTTGATTTGTGTAAAAAGCACTCTTGGGTCAAAAACTGCAGTTAGTGCTGGACCAGAATTTTTCCTGTCCGGTTTTCTATGATACAGCTTAGCGAGGAAGTTATAGCAACTTGTTTTCAACCTGTTTTCAGTCTGTGTAATTAACATATAATATGGCTTGAATTCTTCTTTACTTATACACCACTACATTACACATAGATTGTGTTAAACTCTGCAATGTAAAGCAGTTTTCTGTGTGTCTCTGAAATGTTAGCAGAGACTTGCTAAAAAGTCAGCAGCAGTGATTTTATTAACAGTCAGTTTATTAATATGTAAAACTGCAGACTTTACATGCTGGTTTTTAGCTCCTACCCTCGATATAACCAGATGGAAATTTAGATGCAGCCACATGTCGAAAAAAAAACAAAAAAAACAGATCACATCATTTATGAGAACTTTCCTTTGGGAGTTTAATTGATTTTCACCCCTAATTTTTTTTAAAGAACTCACCAGTTTAAAGTTTTTCACCCACATTTTATGTTCCCACGCTCCCAAACATTACTCTATTATATTCTGCTGCAAGAACTGACGCTCACCATTCAGTAAAACAAGCCTCTGTGCAGAAACGTTAAGAAAACTTTCCAGTTATAGAAAGTGACGAAGACAATGGGGAGAAAATGCAAATGATCTTATGTTTTTGCACAATAATCTCTATGTTGGTAAAAAAAATAAATAAATAAACAGCAGCCAGCCCGGTGTTCTATTTCAAATGTTACAGATATGAAAGACTCATCTATTTACACTCAACATGGAAAAGGTAACTTGGTTTGATTGGCTTGGCTTTTCCATTTTAGCCACTTACAATGTCAGCAACATAGGAAGACATGGTGAGTTGTATGTGATAATTTGTCTAAGGCAGCCTCATGTTACAGACCATAGCCTCTCAATGTCCAGACCTAGATTGGTCTGGATTCAGATTGGTCTGAATCCAGACCAACCTGCAGTCCAGATTGACCATGTAAAACTCATTGCGTCATTTAAGGATATATTTTCTGGATGCTTTTCAGTGTACTCAATGACGTTTTATAGCACAAAAAAAGACGATAAAAATGTCTCAGTCAGGGAAAGCTAGACAGAACAAAGTGATCTGAGTGAACATTTTATTTCAAAACATTTTGATGGCTCTGTTCTAGACTTCTGACCTTATTTATAATTAATATGTAGACCTTTATTTAAAAAGTTGAGTACCCTCGCACATGGCAGACATTTTTCTTGTCTTAGCAGGAAAAGCACAAGTATAACTAATAACATTAATGGTGGCTCTGTTCCACTTAGGTTCCAGTAAGCCATACAAAAGAGAGGCAGCAAGTTCAAGGGCCCTGTTTCCTGGAACACCTAAATCGGATGCAGCCATTATTCATCTTAGTTACACCTACAAATGTCTGCATGTTTCTATTAGGCGCTGTTTCAGCATTTGAAAGGCTGTCACAGGTTTTAAGTGTTTTGTAATTTTAAATATGAAAAAAAGCCTTCTAAAAGCTACTTTTCATTGTAAGTCTATGGGATATTTTAAAAGTGGCTTTGACTAATATGTCATGTCAGTTTGGTCTATAACGTAACCTGTTTTTTGCTGTTTAAATATACAACTTCAGAAAAAGGAATTAACCAAATGGAGCTAACAACTCTGTCCAACAGAAATGAGCCCCTGTGTCACAGTGAGTCTCGCCCTGGACTGTTTATTTTTGATGTTTTTTTGTTGTGGACGGCGCGGCACAAGAGAGCTTGTGACTGACTGTGGCAGGGGCAAGAAACAGCCGTTGCCAACAGAAATATTGGTGATCATGTATATGAGCCAGAGAACATTTACACACCGACCAGGAAATTAAGAAATTGCGAGGAGACGCCGAGCTTAAGCATGAAACACACATTAGGAGTCAAATTTTAACCAAAATGAGCTGACAACGTTGCTGACCAGTAGAAACAGGTTACTGTGTTGGATTAAATTTCACTGTAGACACTCTTTTCCCCCCTTTTGAGTCTGTTGTAGGCAGCAGCGCAGAGGGATTTCTGAATGTGTGAGCTGAGTGTTGGCTTCTTAGAAGTGTCCTCAAAGTAAAAACTGAGACGCCAACAAAAACAAGAAAGTACTGAGTAGATTTGTCATGTAGCATGCAAGAGTATATATACAGTATATATATATATATATATAGGCTACAGTATATACCTATATATAAGAAGATGCATGAAACACAAGCCCAAGACAAATTAAAATAATTGAGAATTGCCCCCCTGGTAGCTACATCTGCATTCTGATATTTCGGTAAGCAACTATGTTTTTTGTTATATGAGGCCAATTTGTTATTGTACAACAATAAACCTTAAAAGCTAACAGTGCTAGCAAACAACAGATACCATATTTTGGTGAAAAAGTCTGATGTTTGTAATATTGAGCATACACATGACAGCAGAAGTTGAATAAGCTGCAGGAGTGGTTTGAGAAGTTTATGGACATTTTGTTTTTTTTTGTTTTTTTTCCCTGTGAAACTGTGTCATCACTGGAATCCATTGTACTGCTGTGAATCCAAGCTGCAGTCCTCCACAATGAGCAAGGTATTAACTTTTCAGAGCCACCTTACAAGCCTACATGAGGTGAACGTCTGAGTCTCCAAACACTGGTTCTCGGAGGAGTATTCCTGTAATTAAGGGAGCAACTTTCCCAAGCTCCTGGGAAAAACTAATTCCATTGTCAGTATCATAAATTTATTGGTTTATCGCCAAGTTGTTGTACTTCTTGTAAATCGTTGTGTAAACTCAGCCAGCAGTAGGGCAGCTGTGTTCCAGCACAGGATATCCTGCTGCAAAAAATAAAGTATTTATAGTAAAGTAAATATAGTATTTAAACAATGCTGAGAATCCAAATATATAAACAAAACTTAATAATCCAGGTAAACAAAGGTATGACTGTCCTTCTTACAGGAACGAGGAGCCCGCTGAGAAACGCTAAACCACTTAATTGAGGCATTTGATTTAGGCCGATGATCAACACGTCCATATGGAGGCTTAATGGATTCACTTGTAATCAAGCTAGCTTAGGATTCAAAACAAAGAGCCTCTCAGTTGGAAAGACTTCGCTGTGCTTATGTAATGTGAGTGCTGTTGATACAAAAACCTTCTCTGTGACTGGATACTAATGATATCGGAGCCCTGGGCTTAATCCAGTATGACTAGTCCTGCATGTAGAGCCTGGAATATGATGAAGTGACTGCTCTCTCTCTCTCTCTATCTCTCTCTATCTCTATCTCACACACTCACACACACACACACACACAAACACACAGACACAAACACAGGCCAGCCGTAGTGTTGGAATCATAAAGAACTGCTACTTGGCTCATTCCATTGAACTTGGACTTACTATACAAATCCACCTACTAAGCCTATTTTTAGGCCTCCAGTAAATGTACTTTGTTTTTCTTTGTAATGGTAATCTTCATTCTTTGACTCGATTTTGCAAAATTAATCCAAAAAGCTAAAATATATTTAACTAATCCCTTTTCCCCTTATTTCAACACCTTGCAGTTTTGTCTCAGTCCTTTGTTAGTTCTCCAAAAGTTGTCAAATCGGAGGAAAAAAAAAAGGTTGCAGATTTGAGCAATTACTGCCCTGCATGATATAATCATCAATAATTCAGAACCAGTGTGACGAGTCTACAATCAAAGAAAACGAAGCGTCAATTTTAATAAATAAATGTTTTGTCAATCACAATTTCAGATATACCCCAATATGAGGTCTTCTAAGTGTTTGTTTTGTCTGACAAATGACATCTAGATATGCGAAGAAATTCATTTAAACTACATCGATATAAAACAGAGAAAAGCAGCAAATTCCCACATTTGAGAAGCTATAACCAAAGGTTTACTTGAAAGCCAACTTAGATATTTAATCAATAATAATGAGGAATACAAAATAAACTTTACTTCCCACAACCAGGTGGATTTATGTATTTCATGATATATTATAAATTCATTTCCAACTCAGAGCTGCAGAACCACCAGCTGCAGACGATCTGTATAGTGCTCATCTGCTCACAGACAATTCTTTATAAGGCATGTTATCCTAAAAGCGACATGTTTGGACCTAAAGGAGCCTCACAGAAATCTGTTTATCAGTGGAGTGACGCAATGTGACACTGTTTACTGAAAACCACAGCAGCACTGAGCAGCTTATGGAAAAACTAAACCCCCTGTAGGTTGATAATGAACAGTGTGTTTAGCTGCAGATAGAAGCGGCATAGAGGATGTTCTGAATATTTCCAGTCCCCCTTTGGCTTTTCGGCGCCCTACACTCTCGATCTAATTTTATTTCTTTTTATTCCTTTGCCAAAGCTCTGCATCAGTTTATCTTTCTCCTCCCTTTGTCTTTGGATACCCTCCTCTCCTCCAGTGTGCTTCATCTCCTCGGAGGCGGGGCAGAGCCTCCGGTGAAGCTGGTTCAAGTCGGTGTTGTTGACAGAATCAGGATGTCTCCTCCCAGAGGGATGCAGGAGTGTCAGGCTGGGACAAAGACTAGAGAGGGCTGCAGGTCTCGCTCTAACAACCCAATACAGCCACGAGTATACATGCACACACACACACTCACATATTTGTCCCATATGCTCATCACTATTCATCACTAGTCATCTGCATGTCCTCACAAGCTGACAGGAGGTGGAGAGACCAGGGAAGAGGTAGAGAAAGACAGATGAGGTGAACAAGAGAAAACAAGGGGGGTAAAAAACAATCTATCCTTCAAGTTTTAAAGTCACGGGGATTTCAATGGTTTTGTCCTTCTGTGATTAATATATATCTGATTGAACCAGCATGTCAAGGCGGAACATAACACAGTTAGAGGCTGCTGTTAAGTGCAAAAATGCTTCCTTTGTATTCTTCAGCTGTCACAAATCTGGATTCTTCAAAATGAATAAATTTTAGGATAGAAGTAGAAGGAATGTGATTTTGATACAGAAGGGAATTAAAGGATAAGTCAGGCAATTTTCTATGTTTTTAACATTGTAAACAAATCTTATGTGCAGAGCCAAACCAATGATGAATTGTTCCTACTTACTTCCTCCTCTCTGCTGTAGACCTCCGTCGTTATCCAAAAACTATTAAAAACATGTCAGTGACGCACCATTGCAGTGGGTGACATGTTACTTCACCCTGAAGAGTTTTGAGAATGGTTTGTTGAGAAATGGTCCGAAGAGTAAAAACAGCGATCACGTCTTCAGTCTCTGGAGAGTTAGCCTGTGTTACATATCAAAACCTCTACAATGTATTACAAAGAGGTTGTGATATGTAGCACGACAAGCTAGCGAAGCACTGTAAATGAACTTTAAATGGAACTTGCAGCAGTGTCTGCCGTACACGGAAGTACCCTTCGTGATGAAGGAATATGTCAGCCAGTGCAATGGTGTGACTCATTGGTGTGTTTTGTAATAGTTTTTTGACAACAAAGGCGGAAGAAGACAGAGGAATAAGATATAACAGGCTTTGAATACACATACACACACACACAATACTTATAGGATCGGTTCATTGTTAGTTTGGCACAGTACTTGAGATTTGTTGACAGTAAAAAAAAAAGAAAAAAAAGCCATAACCTTTGAAATTGGGAAATTGGATGGATTGCCATGAACAAGAGGATGAAATGTAACAACTTTAGTGATCCCTTGACTGTTCACTTAGCTGTGACAGCTATGACTTCAGGAAACCATACAATGTTAATAAAGTGAAGGCTGGATTACTGGTTATCTATTGATCTGTCACAGTGTTCCCACATAAACATGATGATCCTCCCATAAAATCAGCAGCTAACCAATCCTTTGATCCTCAGTATCACCAGGAGACACTTTCTGGTGCTTCTCCATCGACAGTGAATTAGAAACTGGACTTACGGACACTGTGCCATTATGTTTTCTGTCAATATGAACTTTCTGTCTCTATAAAGAAATAAGCTCAAACAAGCTTCCCACGCATCCTTGAGGTCAGTGTCTTATTGATTATCAATGCCCCAGAAAATTCTCCTTTTGTAGAGGCTCGGTTGTTTGGCTTCTAGTTTTGGAACACAATCGTTCATGGTCAAAAATATTGATCCAATTACTCTGATTCACTTTAATGGAGAAGGGAGAGCCAAAATAAAGATTAAAACTCAGCCTCTGCAAACCCAGAGGAAATGTATCTCGTATGTTTATCTCAGCTCCAATCACTGGCCGAGCTAACTCAGACCTAACAGAGAAGAAAAAGATCTGCAGTCTGTTCTCCTGCCCTCAGTACTTTCAAGCATTTGAACTAAAACATAAGCAACTTCCAAGAACCACATGGTACAGGAAGAAAATGGAAACAACCCTCTTTGTTAGTTCTGCAGCAAAAATGTGTGTGTTTGAGTTGAAACAGGGACAACTGTTGATTCCTTTATGCATAGATAAATGTGTTTTCCTTGCAAAAAAAAAAAAAAAGAGGAAGAGGAAGAAATTACTAGCACATAATAAGCTCGTTTGTGATATAGTGACACACATACACACACACAAAATAATGAAACATTGTCCTGGGATAACCCACCCCTCCCTTCCTCCAATGCCCTTTGCTTTTCCTACAGCGTGCCTTCGATCCGTCCCACTCCTCCCTCTGCTCTGCTCACTGCCACTTTCATCTCTCACTCACATGCTTTCCTTTAACGTTGCAGCCTGAAAAGGAAATGCACCAGTTGGTGTGCAGAAGAGTGCTGCTGCATGTGTGGGTGCATGTACTGTACATACAGTATTAACATGTGCATTTCAAACTGCATCTGCAAGGCATTAGAGATTAATAATCCAAGCAACGCACACAAAACTGAATCAGTGAGAGAAATTAAGCCAAAAAAAAAAGGATATTACATCCTTTCTGTGTGTTTGGGAATAGTTAAATATAGCCTGCATACTGGTGGCTGTTCTTGGTGTAACTGGTCCCACACAGGAGGAAATATCTTTCACACATTGTCACTTTTTTCCCTACCTGTAGGTTTATTGCTGCCTGGGATGATGGAAGCTAATGAAATGTCCCAGAGCTGTGCTACTGGAGACACAGCCAAGAATCTGTGGGAGTCATGGGGGGAAAATAAACAGGTGAGCAAGAAGAAAAAAGTGAAGTGTAAGAGGAAACGTGGGAGGTGGAAAGTTTGACAGAGATAGAGGATCTTCTCCGCCACAGTGCTGCCGTCAATCCACAAAACCTCAAGTGGAAGACAAGTGTCAAGTCCACAGCAATCGACTCCAAGATGAGTCTTGAGTTCGTCATCTTCTTGCATTGTGTCAATACGACCAATACCAGGCACAGAACAGGAGAAAGTAAGGTAAAAAATCCATGAGGAACCAAGTGCAAACACTGACATTGTTGGTTGAGTTCGACTAACTGCAAAAGTCAATAAAATAGCAAAGTGAAAAAAAAGGCAGCGGGAGATCTGCAACAGGTAGTCAAAGAGATAAAAGGCTCACATTCAAGGAACATAAAAACAGGGAGCAAGTGATATATAGCAGGAATAAATGGACATTTCCACAAAAAAAAAATGTGTTGTGGATTTCCCCCATTTAATGAATGAGTCTTTGACAGACTTTGGCCTCCTGAAACACAAACTTTCAGCTCTGTTTTGGTCTCAACCAACTCCTGAGAAAAATATGTGACTCTCTGGCACTGGGCAGGTAGTGTACCATTTTTTTTTTGTTTGTTTGTTTGTTGTTGTTGTTTTTGCTTAAAATAGCTGGCTGTTGCTGTTGGAAAGTAGGTTGGTAGGAGTGCTGAGAATGAGCCTATAGTAAATTAGTTATTAACTCAAAATAATGAGCTAAAAGAGGCTAAAAAGCTATATAAACCTCTGTAGAGTTGGTGATAATTCTCTGTGCATTCATTAGAGTGACCACTTTCACAATAGATGAAGTCATTTGATCCAATGTCAATATAAAATATTAGAATAGTGGATCTTTAGTAGATTTACTTTAGTCGAACATAACTGAGAACCTTCTCACTCACCAGGATGCAGTATCTTTATGTATCTTTGTATCTGAGTTCATACTGATTTAGGATACGGGCTTCCATCTAGAATAATCTGAAAAGTTACTGAAGAAAAAGTGAAATATTAGCAGCATTGTGAATATGAGCCTGAAGGCCAAACAAAAGTTAGTTGGAAGATTTGTAAACAGGCTACAAAATGAATATAAGATAGCAAACAATCTATTTTTGAAGGAGTCGTGATGCAGAAACAAATTCATAGAAGAGTCCAGTGGTCATTAGGGAAGGTGTGTTTGTGAGGTAATGAGAGAGAAATGTGTCGGCTTGTCAGAGAAGACTGAACCTGTATTTGAAAATAAGTGACCCCCGAGAAGCAAATCTCATTGTAAATCAGTTGTTTTTTATGTATCTTAACATATCTTTGAGTATTGGACTGATATTGCAAAAATTACATTAATTAATTACAACATGACTTAACATAAAGGTGAATGGAATTAATTCAACCTCAGGTTGATTGTTGGAGTATCCTGTGTAACTCTTGTAAGAGTTTCAGAAGAGGAGTTTGGATTGTGGCTACTGTTAATGGATATAGTTAATCTTTGGTTATAACTACTGTAATCTGGACAGATGTGACTAGGCCGACTGTGTGGTGGTGGCCAGGTTGGTTCTATGAAGTATACTGTAATTTCAGGTCTTTTCAGGAGTACATTTCAGGTCAGTTATTACACTGAGATGAAGCTCAGCTGACTGTTTCAAGCTCCAATAACCTTCTGCCAGTCAAACAAAACTCAAACCCTCACTTTTAACTGCACTCCTGTGTTAGAAGAGACAATTAAAGTTACACTGAAATGAAAAATGATGGTCCCAACTTGACTTTCAAGTCAATAAAATTGGAACATACAACAATTTATCAGAAAAAACAAGACAATATATAATAAGAATAACATATAATAAGACTAAGAGTGTACAGCCATGCAAGCGGCTCTGTGAGGCTGTACATTGAACGTCAGCATGTTAACACACTTACAATGACAATGCTAACATGCTAATGTTAGCAGGTATAATGTTTACCATGCTCAGCATCTTAATTTAGCATGTTAGCATGCAAAATTTGCTATTTACTGTAAAACACAATGTCATTAGTTTTGCAAGTATTGGACAAATTACATTTTTGACCTGATAATGGCACTGAATGAAAAGTTAAGGGATCATCAAAGTTATTGCAGTTAATCTTGAGGGGGGGCATGAATGTCTACACAAAATTTCGTGGAAATCCATCCAATCGTTGTTGATATATTTAAGTCTGGATCAAAACGTTGGACTCACCAACCAACTGACCAGCATTGCCACCCCTGGAGCCACGCCGCTAACATGGCTAAAAAGGGACAAGAATAATTCAATATCCATGTTTATGCTGCAAATGCTATTTTTGAAATGAGTTTGATCCTGATTTTACTATTATAGATTTTTAAGTGGTTTTTTAAATCTGAAAATGAAGGCAGCAGGCCCACATAGAGTTCACACCCAGCATGCATCTGGGCAGCTTATTTGAACTTTGAAGTATTTTAGCCTTTACTTAAGTTTGTTTGGCCAGGTTGTGATAACATCTAAGAGCAGGGGTACTCAAAAGCAAGTCTTAGAGTTACACTTAATAAATTTCAACCACATCAAAGGTCCAGTAAGGGTGCATTACATGATGATATTTCAGTACAAAAACTCCAGAACTCTGTACATGAACAGCATTTCTGTATTAAAGGGAGACGTGTCACCTTTGTTCTATAACCAAGTCCTTAAAATTGAGCATAAAAGTGTGCAGTGGATGGACTGGTGGAGATACTGGTGTAAGTGTTCATTAATGAGTTCTTCACTCACTGCATTCACTGTCGAAAATGTTTGATTTTACAATTACTCTGCTGGAGACTTGATATCACAACTTCAACTGGTTCCGTTTTCTGGCTCTTACCTCTGTGTTTTTGGGATAGTTTTGTTCAAAACAGGCATATTTGGTGTCATAATGGAGTTATGTCTTCCCACTCTTCACCATGGCCACTGCTTCATTGCAGATCAAGCACATAGGCTTGTCCTTCCCTCAGGTAAAATGAACACATATTTTTCAGTCCACTCATCCTTCCAGTTCATCCAGTTCAAAGCTAACCTTTCTTTTTGTAACAAACCATTTTACTTTATCAGCTGGAGGTCTTACATTCCTAAACAACCTTGCTAACTGCGTCAACTAGCAGGCAACTGAATGAAGACAGCTGAGGCGACAAGATATTGTTGTGTCACTCGGGTCAGGTTGTGGTTACATTTTGTTCCCTTTACCATCTAAGACACAATTATTCAATAGCAGACTCCAGTCTGGATCCAAACAAATAAGAATTTCATCCAGACCGGAGTCCACATTGGCTGCACAGACAATACATGTAGTAGGATCCATTCATTGAGTTTCGGTCTTTTCATTAGATTTGCTGACAATAAGGAAAATAGAATATCACCTTATCCTCTAAAGACAAGACAGCCTCTATTATGTTTGATTTAGCCTCACAATTATAGATTTTTAAGTATTTTTTTCAACTGATTTCCAACAATTCCAATTAATAATTAGAATAAATGCACATAAAGTTGTATGTATTTATAAATTGGAAATATCTATCTATGAAGTATACAGTATGTGATGGATATTTAATGAGCTAAAACATGCAAAACTAGTGGCATGTTCATTTAAAGTTCACATGTAGTAAACATCAACCAAGCACCACCAAACTACTAAAAAGAAAGAATTTCAGGTTTAGATAGTGATAGATAGTGACATATACTGAAATCTAAATTGGCCACACAGCAGAGGTTTTGAATGCTTAAATGAGGAAAATACAACAAACCCAAACAAAATCCACTTAAGAGGCTTTTGTATATAAATGCAGATCAGTGGTAGAGCTCTGGCTTCTGGACTTGGTTCCTTTTGATTACTGAGAGAGTGATTAGAGTGTTTTAGAGAGCAGTTTGCACTCCGATCAATCATTCATCAATTCACTGCAAATGTGGGTGGCCTTACAGAAATCAACAGCACTGGTATGTAACCACAGAAAATATTAGTTCCACCTCTTTCCCCCTGTAGTTATTATGACAAATTGCTGCATTTATGGGATTGAAATACATCAACACATTTCACTAAACATCTCCCTGGTGCGCTGTTCCTCTGCTGCACTCCCTCATTCCCCATGTCAATCACTCTGCTCTTTGTATTTCTTTACCACACCCACCACCATCACTATCCGCAATCTCTGCCCTGTTTCTTTCCTCCATCCTTCCGTCTGTACACAGCAGCCTTTCTAAGCTAAAATCAATATGATATGGAGTGTGGCTGCTTGCCTCTCAGCTGCTGTCTATTGAAGTGATTGTCACACACACACAGAAATAAAGACAGCCTCTATTATGTTTGATTTAGCCTCACAATGTCTGCATAGTATTTTCCCCTTCTCTATCAGACAGGCAGTCTATCTGCACACTTTGAGTCAAAATAGGACTTTTAAGACCTTTTTAATAACTTAAGAAGAAAGAGGACATTACATTTCCATGACAAAAACAAATGAACTGTATAGGACTTATTGGATTCTATATATATCCACTGGCATCCGTTTCTGAATAAGTGAGAACTGGCCTCTGTCTTTGCGGTCATAGTCATGCAGTCTAAAATCTAGTTTCAAGGCATAGTCTGTGATCCAGTTTTAAACAATGTGATGTTGTTAGCACAGCAGTTAAAAGACCTGAATTGTAATAAAAATGAGAACTCAAGGAGGACATTGTGAACTTGGATGGGATTGATTTGATGTTCAGTGTTGAAATGCATGTACTAATCAATTCTAATACGATTATCATGTTCATAACTGTATTGTATGTTTCGATCAAGACGGTATACGACCAGCAGCATGTTTACTGTATCAACCTACTGCTGAAAAAAACTTGCTTTTTTTCAACTTAAAATAGTTTTCAGCTGAAAGTCGCTTTTCTTCACTTTCAATTTTAGTTAATGTAGCCAATAATGGAATGTCCCTTCTGGGATACCATAGAGGCCTTAGCAGCTGCGTCCATATTTTCAATTTTGTTTGGTTTAATATATAAGCCTTGCCAATGAACCCTCTGTATGCTGCTTTTCCCTCTCTGGTCCCTGGTTTGACAGGTTGTGATGCATTTACCTGCATAGCGACCCTTGCTTCCCACATGTTGAGCCTTTCGTGATGAGTATTGCGCAATCATTAGACAGATGAGACACTGAGTGCCACTGCTGCTTTGTTTCTGCTTTGTTCTCGCTTTGTTACGTATTGTCTCTTTGTTTTGGCTTGATTTCTGTTCTGTTTTTGGCTGCATTATTAAGCTTTTAGTTCCATTAGTTTCTTTCAGTTTTGCCATTTAGTGGGTTTTTTTTGTTCCATGCTATGCCAGCCCTTTAATGACACTGATTTTATTGCCTTTCCCCAAGAAGTTTAATAACAAAGATAATTATAGTTGCCTTTGACAGCACTAATTTTGTGAATTAAATACGCTTTTCGGTGCTTTTGTACGAGTGCTATAGGACCGGTGACGAGCGTGGCCGATCGGACGGTGGTGGGTTTTGGTGATAGACTTTTCTCACCTGTGCTTCACACACCCATAATCATGTGTTTGTAGTAATCTTTCCACTTCCTTCACAATTTGCACTTTATCTGTTTTTGCTTTGCTGCGTGGGCTTCTCTGTTTTTGTTTCAGTTGATGAAGCAGCTTCCTCTCTGTTGTTACCATGTGTGGATGAGATCATGTGAGCAGTGTCTATGGAGGCAGTGTGTGTGTGTGAGTGTGGGTGAGTGTAGGGCATGGGAACGTGGTAACTTTGTCCCAGTAAAGTTCAATAAGGAAGACTATCTATTGCTCATTCATTCCTTCTCATTCCTCCTCCAGGCTTAAAGCCTAAAAATAGGCTTCAGGTCGCGATTACTTGCATAAAACACGTGTGACACACAAACTGTCATGTGGGCTGTGTAGACAGCTGTATTGATTAACATAGAAGCGTACTGCTCCATTAGATGCATGTTAGACAGACAACTGAAAAATGCGGCTGAGACACTTTCAGTGTAGACACAGTGCAAGACTCATTGTGGTTCTTTATTGTTGAAAGGGACAAAACATGCACATTTCCGGGCCTATATTTATATTCTGGTGCTCTGCTAGCTCTGTCTTTGCATGATTTACAGTTCAAAAAACTCCATATTTATCTTATACTGGCCCTTATTGCAGCCCCTCAGTTCAGCCTCTGTTTTAGCTTCTATCTCTTTAAGCCCCTCCCCCCACCCCCACCACCCCCATATTGTTTTTTTTAACCAATATGGAATCTTCTCAAATATAAATTCGTACATGTTCAAGCCCAAATCCAATCCAAAATATGTGAGTGGACGATGCGAACAACCCATGCAACAACCTTGGCAACAACAGCACGGATGGCCGTTCATGGGCATGCGTGAACAATCATGATGTCATCACGAGGAGGAAGTAGAGGTAACTTTACGAACTAAGTGTGCAGGGAGCATTTTACATACATTCTCCTCAAGTTTGGGACCTATGGCCATGTTTAACATAGACATCTGACATCAAAACAGTATAAAAATAACAGAAAATCACAAAAAGCATGATATGTTCCCTTTAAGATGCATGAGTCCAGGCGATGAGAAGACATATTTGCAAACAAATAAAATACCATAATTATCATGTACAATCAAGTCAAACTGCAAAAATACAGTAAATCATAAAAAAAAAACATATGTACACACTTTGAAATTTCCAATAAGCTTTAATTTGCCCTTCGTCTTATGGAGTCTTATGTTGTTTGCCATGTTATTTTGGTCCCAAAAATATGAAACGTCTAGCGCCACCATCAGGAATACATTCAAAAAAACATTTTCCTTCTCCAGGGTCCTTTTTTCTTTTTTGTTTGTTTGTCCTCGATTTCAGGACAACAAACATCATGAATGTTAACAACCTGCTGTGTGTCTTGTGTCTCCCTCTATCCAGGGCTCATTTCAGACTCAAATGTTATGGTACTTTAAAGTGTCAAATAATGACAGTGATTACATGAGAGGCACAAACTGGGTCTTTACGTGCCCCATGAACAGCTCACCTAAAGTGATGTCTAGCAGTAATTCTGATTCCCTATGTGTGCTGTTGAGGAAACATGTTTTCTCTCTGAAAGCGTTGATAGTTGTCATTATGAGTTTGCCTCCTATTTCTGCCTCTGCATTCAAGCTGAGAGAGCCTTAAGTTGCACATTTAATACAAAGTCCTAGATATATAATCAAGTTTTCATGCCATCATCACCATCATGACAAGCTAAGAAAAATACAGAGTGGATGTTTGTCCTTACAGATGAGCTGAAAAGGTTGTCAAGGTGTTGCTGAAAATGTTTTCTTATAAATGTCATACTCCGACTTAACATTTGAGTATGATGCTGCTGTTTTTTATTCATTTCTTTGTTGTTACTAAAATATATAGACGCCCTGAAATAAAACATCATGAATGTAATTTTAGAGGATAAGGTGATATTCTATTTTCCTTATTGTCAGCAAATCTAATAAAAAGACCGAAACCCAATGAATCAATCCTGCTACATGTATTGTCTGTGCAGCCAATGCAAACTCCAGTCCAGATTAAATTCTTATTCGTTTGGATCCAGACTGGAGTCCACTACTGAGTAATTGTGTCTTAGATAGTAAAGGGAACAAAATGTAACTGCAACCTGACCCGAGTGACACAACACTATCTTGTCACCTCAGCTGTCTTCATTCAGTTGCCTGCTAGTTGAGGCAGTTAGCAAGGTTGTTCAGGGATGTAAGACCTCCAGCTGATAAAGTAAAATGGTTTGTTACAAAAAGAAAGGTTAGCTTTGAACTGGATGAACTGGAAGGATGAGTGGACTGAAAAATATGTGTTCATTTTACCTGAGGGAAGGACAATAAAATAGCAATAAAATAGTGGTCATGGTGAAGAGTGGAGAGACATAACTACATCATGACATCAAGCATGTCTGTTTTGAACAAAACTATCCCAAAAACACAGAGGTAAGAACCAGAAAACTGAACCAGTTGAAGTCGTGATAAAATCAAACATTTTCAACAGTGAATGCAGTGAATGAAGAACTCATTAATGAACACTTACACCAGTATCTCCACCAGTCCATCCACTGCACACTTTTATGCTCAATTTTAAGGACTTGGTTATAGAACAAAAGTGACACGTCTCCCTTTAATACAGAAATGCTGTTCATGTACAGAGTTCTGGAGTTTTTGTACTGAAATATCATCATGTAATGCACCCTTACTGGACCTTTAATGTGGTTGAAATTTATTAAGTGTAACTCTAAGACTTGCTCTTGAGTACCCCTACTCTTAGATGTTATCACAACCTGGCCAAACAAACTTAAGTAAAGGCTAAAATACTTCAAAGTTCAAATAAGCTGCCCAGATGCATGCTGGGTGTGAACTCTATGTGGGCCTGCTGCCTTCATTTTGTGTCCTTGTACACCGTAAACAGCCTCATACGTTGTTTGGATTTTATTCGGAAACTCTGCATTCCACTCGGAGAGAAATTTCACCTTTACTGGTTTTGGCAAGAAAGCAGCGCCATTGCTGAATCAGACCCTGCAGCTTGTAAAATAAAAGGAATAAAGAGGTTGGATGGCAATGAAAACACTTGGCGGTTTTTATGATCCACTTTTACACACAGAGCAGTTCTGGTCAATGTGATGTGGGAAGCTGACTGAAAAACATAAGACAGACAGAGAGAAACAAAGAGGGGATGAAAAGAGTTCATCAGCTGACCCAGTCTCACGGCAGTTTGTGAAATAGTCACAAAATTTAACCTTTAGATTCGTGAACATGGACACAAATTTTCCATTTTTTTCGTGACAATGACCATGACTTTCAAACTAATGTATTTCAATTGGAAGTAGATTACATGCCTGCACCACGTCAGTCGGGACTCGAGAGCACAGAAGCTGTATTGTTTTTTTCTCTTTTTTTTTTTTTAGATACTTTAACCACTACATTATTCAACATTTAACCACAAGACATTAACTTTGTTTTTATTTCTTTGTCTTAATTTTATCAGTGCAGTCAATGGTCCGTATCATTCCGGACCGGAGGACACTCTGCCAGGAAGTATTTAACTCATTGTCGATTTTAATGATATACCCACCCGAAGTGTCCTTGATAACTCAACAGTACGATAGATTTATGTTATGGCCATCTGTTTCAATTATTTCACCTTTAATTCTGAGAAAGTTTTTCATTGCAGAAGCTGCTACAATACCTATTATATACCATATGAGCCTCATCGACTGTTACAGTGGAGATGAAGACAGTCCACTTTGCGTTATGTTACAAAACTTTTATTTACTATAACATCTACTATTTACTTTTAATTACTGAATTTATCCCAAACTGGTTAAAATTTTTGTGTACAGCCGGTTCAGAAAGTCAACCCCCCATTCACACACACACACACACACACACACACACACACACAAACACACACAAAACGGTGGATGACATGGCTCACGGAAGGGTAGTGTGTTGTGGGTGGACTTGGCACGTTTGACTCCTGTTTTGGCTAAAATGTCTGAAATAAACCAACATCTTTACTTTTTCTTAACATAGATCATCTAGATGCAGTGTAATTACTAGTTCGGCTGTGCTAGATATTTGATGTATTCAGCAGATATATCTTTTTACGACTCTATTTACAGTAGTTGTGGCTCTAGGGAATTGTAGTTTTTAAAAATTATTAGTGTTTTTCCCAGAATTGGAAGTTGTAGATACCGAAATAAGAGTACACTGAGGAGTTGAAGGGGATGGTAAACACATTTGTGTAATCAGATTTTACATATCTAATTGTTAAATGGGTGAATATTTATTTTTTTATTTTTTTAATTTATTTTTGCCTTTCCCAAAACACGATCTATCCCAGCTTTAACAGAGATAGTGGTGTTTAGATTGGGGTTGCGGCTGACCGGCAGCAATTTGAAGTGGAATGAAGCCCACCAACGGCAGACAACCCAAAACAGTAGTCAAACGCGCCAAGTCTGCCCATAACTCAATGGTCTTACCCAACCTTCCTAAAAAACTTTATTTCTCAGAATAGAAAGAGAAACAATTATAACTGATTGCCATAAATTTTAACCTATCACATTGTTGAGTTATCAAAGACACTTTACTGTTTTTGTGTTGAGAAATGTTGAGGATATCATTAAAATCGACAGTGAGGAAAATACTTCCTGGCAGTGGGTCCTCCGGTCCACCCACTGACGTGGACCATTTACTGTACTGATAAAGTTAAAATAAAGAAATAAAAACAAGGATAAAATCTTGTGATTAAATGTTGAGTAATGTAGCGGTTACAGTTTTAAAAAAATGAATAACAAATGAGAAAAAAACAATACAGGCTCTGTGCTTCCGAGTCCCGACTGACAGAAAAACATAATGGTGCAGGCATGAAACATACTTCTAATTGCAATACATCAGTTTGAAAGTTGTGCTGAGTATCAGAAACAAAAGTGAAAATTGGTGTCCGTGTACACAAATCTATAGATTAAGTTTCATGACTATTTCAACTGTTGTGATACTGGGTTGCATCAGCAGTCGTCATTCATGTGTGATTGTGACTTTTGTGGTTTGCCTGGGTTAACTCATACCTGAGGCATGCTGCTGCCAAAGATGCACAAGCAATAATCATATATGTTTGTCCTTTGCTTTCCCAACAAAGTCTCAAGTTTTATGAAAAACAGATCATGTGTTTGGACATGAACAACATTCAAAAAACCCTTTTTCATTGTGCCAAGTTTCAAGTGTTTAATCTGAGCGCTGCGTTGCATCGTGCACTGCTTTTTGTCAATCATCTGACCGTAAAAAGATGAGGCTGGTGTTATTCCACATTTTTTAAATCCCACTAAAAGACAAAACTCAACAATATGTCTGCCTTTAGTCTTTTCAAATCTTTCAAATTTTAAGACTTTCTTCTCCTGTCTGTGGCTCTCAACTCTAAGCCTACTGGTTCCTACTAAAGACATAAATCTTTCTCAGACAGGAATAAACTTTGCATTTGTTGGGGACAGCCATGGATTTGGTGCTGTAGTATTTTCGGCAGCAGAACGATGTGTGTGGGATTTCATGTCATGTCAGGAACATGTCACCGAGTGCAACGGTGTGGCTCATTGGTGTGTTTTTAATGGTTTTTGGACAACAATGGAGATTTAGATACAGAGGACTAAGCTGGCTCTGGTCTTTTTGTGCAGACTATCCTTTAATATATTACATAGAAGCCTATAAAACTTTAACTTTCCAGTTAAATTTAAACTAGTTTTAACCCAGTTGGCTAGATGTCTTTTGACCTGCAAATCCTGAAATTGCTTGCTGAGCTTCCAGTGATGTCCAAAGATCTCAGCAGCAAGTTTGTGAGTAAAATGTGATTAGGGAGTGACTGTCTGAAAACATAACACAGGTTTTAAATTACAAAAGGAATTTGCCTTGAATTTTGTGTGAAGAATAAAATCCAACTACAGGAACAGACCTCACAGTGATGATGGGTATAAGCAGATGAATAGCAGAGCAGAACAAAATAAAGTCTGGACTCATTTCCCTGTGACCAGAATCTGTAACTCACAAGGTGAGAGGCGACATCAAAATTTTGTCTAATAAGCAGGCTATCTGTTTGTCTGTGTGACCGCTGTTTACAAGTCATGGCTGACTTGTGATTGAAATGTGTAAAACGTGAAAGTACAAACTTCAATAAAGTGAACTTTATTTAGTTTTGACCAAATAAAAGCCAGATCTCAGATTTTTCATCTGAACTCTGTCCTTTTGTTCGTTTTCTTTCTGTCTCCCAGCTTGTCTGTAAATTCTCTTGAAGTGCTCTGCAAGTAATCTTTGTCACTCTCTTGTTTCTCCGCCCTTCTGTCCCCTCAAACACCCTCCACCCCTTTCTGCCTGAGGAGCTGTAGCTGTAATGACGGTTGATGGAATTACAGTAAAAATATTGATCTGTGGCTGGCTGAAACACTGAGCAGATCCCTTGCTTGGCTGCCAGCTTTCCTCAGGTTTCAAGGTCTGTTTTTGTTCCTGGAGAGCGTCAGAGGAAGATGAAAGACCACCTGGAATGAAATTACAATAATATGATTGCAAAACATGGAAATTTGAGAGATTGTCTTGTGGTTAGCAGAATATCTCAAAATTATTTCAGTGAAATTTAATGGACGCAAGGATTATTGATTGTGTGATTGGTTTTTGGTTTGGATAGTGGCCATTTTATTATCATTATATATATATAATTATAAGGGGCATTTCATTTTACTATTGGATAATTGACAATAGAGAGATGACAGGAAGACAGGGGTTGAGAGAGATGGTAAATGAGATGCAACAAAGCACCCCTGCTGGATGCTAACCGTGACTGTTGGAGATGAACGCCACCAGGTCACCCCACTTGAGGCAATTTAGAAAGCACTTTACATATTGGCAAATAACTCATGATTTTTTTGAGGTTTCTGCATGTTTTTAGCTTCCCTGTATACTCTGATCCACTTAAAGGATATCGCTAGCTCTTTTCTTTATTTTTCTTATTGTCAGCAAACCTCATGTGCAGAGCCAAATGAACAATTAATTGGTGGAAATTTAAGATGAATTCACAGAGAGCAAGTTGTCTTTTAGAGTTTTATGCAATATCCAAAGTACACGTTTGCAAATGCGGATCTCCCAGTTTGCTAGGCTCAAAGAGATTATGTATGCAATTCAAAAATCATATTTGTACATGCAGGTGTGTCTTTTTAATTAACACACAATGTTCCTTCTATTCATTCATAGTCTTATCTATGTTTCTTCCTTCGGGAGTCTGCCTCTGTTTGCTGAGAAGTAGAAGTTGAAGGCCGAATCTCACAGCTCACTTTAATTAACTGATCCACACCTGTTGGGAACTAGCAGCGGAATATGTTCACATGAGACGCAAAGAAAATAGACTATTATATTATATTGTTCACTTATGTTCACAGTGCAACATAGAAACATATAACATGATCTAAAGACAATAAACCTAAGAATATAAGCTTCCATTTCTCCTACTTACAAGTATTTTGTGTGTATCCAGAGTCTTATTCCTCTGTGCCATAGACCTCCGTCCAAAAACTATTAAAAACACATCAGTGAGTCACACCATTACACTGGGTGACATGTTCCTTCACCACAAAGACTGTGGTCATGTTAGTTTATTTAGAATTGGCTCCAGAGACTAATAACAGCAATCACGTTTTCAGTCTCTGGAGAGAAGTTATGTATTAAACTTCTTTGAGAGATTTACAGTGTAGTACAAAATTGTGATAGGTTAGCACAACAAGCTAGCAAAGCACTGTAAACAGAACAGTGTTGCCGTGCATGCGCAGTGGCATCTGCCACACACAGAACTACTCTCCGGAGACGGAAAACGTGATCACTGTTATTAGTTTTTAGAGCCCATTCTAAACAAACTAATGTGACCGTAATAGTGTGTCGAAGGAACATGTCACTCAGCACAGCAGTGTGGCTCATTGACATTTTTTTTAAAATACTTTTTGGACAACAATGGACCTTGGATACACACACAATACTTGTAAATATGATCAATTGTACACATGAGATTTCTTGACAGTAAGAAAAATATAGAAAATCTACAGTTGGCGAGATCACAATCCAGTCTAGTTGTACTCACACTTGAAAAGGTCTTGGTTTGGCTCCAATGTTTCCTGATTTGTCTGCCGATCATGGCAACCATTTGAACACATACACCTACACGGGCATGCAACATAGTACAAACATAACTGAATCAATATTGTCTTTTCAGTCCTTCATTTTTGTCAGATGAGCTCTTTGTGACCACCAGAGAAAATAAAGAAATGCTTCAAGTGCAGTCATTAGTATCATAACTTTCTGATGTTCTCCAGAATGAACTTCCCCTGCACGTCCGTGTAGCGGCGAAGATGAACTGTCCAGTGAATGAGTTACCTGTCAGTTCATGATAAGTATATTTACAACTCGTTGTTTGTAATAAATCAAGCAAACAATTTCTAGTCAACTGATAAGTTATCAGTTGATCTTTAATCTCATTCAGTGCAGACCAACAGAACAGAACCATTGTGGAGAACACAACCAGAGTCCCTGTCAGACCATGTTTTGCCCTCATAGTAATGAGTGAATACCAGAGAGTGGAGGTAGAATGAATGTTGTTGCCGTAGTTGTTGTTTTGTATGTGTGTGTGTGTGTGGTGATTCATTGAAACAGGCTGGCTCAAGAAGAGAGGAGGATGATTGAGTCATGGCCGCAGATTGTTTGCAGCCTATAAAATTCTTTTTATCATTTTACAACTCATATAAAAAGAACATACACACAGACACACACAATTTTTCTACTGTTTCTTAGGTACAGATCCTTTTCATCTCCTCCTAAAATTGTACAAAAACTTTTGTAGCGTAATGTTTTTAATGCACTGTAACTGCTCCAACTATTTGCTCTCACCAAAGCTCTATTTTTCTAGGTTAGGCCCAAAATAAGACCTTCTTAGAGGGATACAGAAGGAACTTGTTCATTGCTGTTCCACTGGAGTTATCTAATCTTCCAGCCATCTCTGAGATGATGAGTCTAGGGACAACAAAGCCACTTTCTCCCTCCGACTGAGATAATCTAATTGCTCTCTCATCCTCCCGCTTCCTGTCTCTTTACCTCTGTTTACACTCCAAATGCAGTTTCAAGTTGCACTCAACTTTGTTTTGTTTTTTATTTAGATTTATACAACCTGAGTCTTGTTTCATAGATTTGACTGATTATTGTTGAGCTTGTTTGCCTTTTACTACATATACTGTATTGTTCTCTTATACTTCTGTACATTAGTTACTGTGTGGAGGTATGGGGAAACCAACACAAATCCAGTTTTCATACTACAGAAGAGAACTATGAGAATTGTACATCAAATGGATTATTATGAACCGACCAACGCATTATTTATGAACTCTCATGCTTTATAATTCAGTGATCTGGTTGACTTTAAACCTGCACAAATAATGTACAAAGTAAAAAATGACTTGAATCCTGACTGTCTATAAAACATGTTTAAAATCAGAGAGAGTCAGTAAGGAGTTAGGGGAATATGTATGTTTAAAAAGACAAGGGCTAGGACAAATATAAAGAATAGATGTATAACTGTAAAAGGGATTAATTTATGGAATAACTGTGACAGGGAATTCAAAATGTGTAGTACACCTTGTGAATTCGGAAAAATGTTAAAATATAACAGTAAACAGATATAAAACTGAGGTATGAACATGAAATGTTTGATTTTATATTTTGGGAATATTGTTTTGTATTGTTTGTTTTTCATATGAGGTAAAAAGGGTAGGCATAATAAGCTAAAGCTTCAGCCTACTCCTTTTCAGTCAATAATTTTTCTTTCTTCATTTGTTTGATATAATTTGTTATGATTTATCTATGAATATGTGCATTTTTTTGTAAGACTGTTAAAATAAGGACCAAATCATTCTTTTTTAAAGGAAGGGACATCATATTTCCTGTCCTTTTTACTGTGAACTCCCTCTGTAGACAACCATGTCTCCTACCTTTTTTTGCATTGCCATATATGTAAATTGTTAATATGTTAATATGTTACTTATTTGCTGCCTGGATTACATTCACTGACGTGTCTTTTTTTTTCCAATCCAACATTTTTGCACAAAAAAAAAACCCATTACATTTTTTCCATTACATTTCCTACAAAACATATTTTCTAATGCAAAATATTTGTGCATAAATGTCATTTTTAAGATGCATAGATGCCTGAGTAAGCTGCAGACTTCACAGTTTACTTATTTACATGCTAAGTTTATGCTAACTCCTCTCCAGATCCAACTCCACTCTGTCCAGTCACCCTGGCCACCCAGAAGTAGTCACTATTGCAGCGACAAAGCTGATGATTCCTCACTGGTTTCCCACCCTGGAACACTGCCACTTGTGTTTAATGGAGCACACAACCAATCTAGGAGCACTACTACCGTAAATACCAACTAAATACTGTTCTCTGAGGTCATGAGTAAGCTTTTCCCAGCTTACGTCGTGTCTGCAGAGGACTCATTACCCCCGTCGTCCATTTGACGGAAGAGATAAAGGCAAACACTTATATATACCCTGTGTAGTGCATGTGAAAACACTAGAGCCCAAGACCACTGAACACACTATGTCCAAACCTGTTGACAAGACCAAGCTGTTCAAAATAACAAAGAAAGACACAGGTGTGATCATAAAGTAAGCCATACGATACAGATCCATTCCTTCTGTGCGAGTGTGTTATGTGCATATTTTGAGTGTCAATGTGTCATTGATCAGCACATGCAGAAGTTCCTCTCATCACATTAGCAGTAGCCTGTTGTGATCAGCGTACCGACAGCTGTCTCCCATTGGCCCTCACCTCACCTTTCAGCTCCCAGATGTGAGATATGGTTGTTCCCTCCGCCCCTCTGATCAAAACCACCCAGCGTGCCTGAGAGTAACCTCATCTGCTGCTGCAGGACGAAATACGAGAGTTCAAGATTGCAAGTTTGCAAACAGACATTGAGAGACATGGGGAAAGAGAATCAAACAGTGGAAGCTTTATTGAATCCAAAAACACACCGGGTGTTGTTACACTTTGCATGACTTAAGAAATCAGAGAAACATTCCCCGAGGCACAAACAAGGCAGTAACCAATGAGGTCATTCTACAGATGAACTATGTCAACAGAACAGAGGCTGGTTAGACTCGTGTTAACACATGTATGTCATAAATTCCTTTCCACAACTACACCGTTTTAGACCTGGGCTTTGTTGTTATCTTTTTTGCTTCCATATCACACTTCCTGGCCAGCCCGGACTGCTTGCGCTGGAGTTACTGGGGGTCATCACATAACTTTCAGTGCTATAAAGACAGAAAAATCTTGGCAGGATTTCATAGGAGCCTCTTCTCACCACTATTTGACCATGAGTCATCGAATTGGAGAAAGCCAGCTTTAAATCACAGCTGACAGGGAGGTAATCATCTTTACTGGAGTCTGTTGTTCTTCAAAGGCCCTCGTCCATTTTTAGCTATATAGTCGTTTTCCGCGTTCATGATGTCATCCCGGCATTGGCTTTCAGGCTGCTCTTTTGAATCCCTGGTTCTGTTTTTAAAACCTGCCATTTGCCAACCAGGGAGCAAGAAAAGTAAACCAGTGATTCACCCCCTGTGTTCATTTATGTTGTGCTGCTCGGAGCAAGACGATACTTTCTAGAGTTCAAATGTGTGTGAGTGTGTGTGAGTGTGTGTGTGTGTGTTAGAGAGAGAGAGAGGGGACAGAGAAAAACAAACTGAGCCATGATGGATTTTCAGCTGAATACAGCAGAGAAGTTTTGTCAAAAGATTGAGGACGTGGAAATGACTGAGCTCATTTCTGAGTATACAGTACATGTATGTAAGAAGAAAAGAGGGGCGGTAAGATTTGTCTTCTGTTCTACCAAAAGGACTTGTTTTTGCCCTAAAATGTTCAATTTCCCTACAAGATAAAATCTATGATTTATTTAATATGAGAAACAGAAAAAATGAATGATAAAAAATTGGTTCAGTTTACATACCAGACCCGAGAAGTTCATGAAATAAAGTCATATATAAAGTTACATATACACTCCCAGGACACTTCATTAGGTACACCTGTGTAATCTAATGCAGTCCAAAACAACAGCTCTGTCATAAATTCTACATTTACGAAGCTTCTACATTTTCAGTTTTTGTTGACATTGTCAGAAAGGTGATAATTCTACTTTATGTTTAGTATTGAGTTTGTAGTGGGTGGTGTTTGTGCACTGGAGTGCATTATATCGAATGGTGTTCCTATTATTTTGTCCACTCCATTAACATACATGAGGGGGAGCAAAATATTAGGAGCACTTTTCAATGTAATGCACTCCAGTACACCACCACCACCCACTAAGACCTCAATAATAAACATAAAGTAGAATTATCACCTTTCTGATAATGTCAACAAAAGCTGAAAATGTATAAGATTTGTAAAAGTAGAATTTATGGCAGAGCTGTTGTATTGGATTGCATTAGTAATGAAGTGGCCAGTGAGTGTATGTTTTTACTTTTGAGTCTTCCTGAAATTGAATTGCCTTTTTTTGTCAACTACAGCATATATATGTGCTCTGTAAATCACTTGTCCTGTGAAAAAACACTTTTTATTGTGCCCCCTAGTTTTACATTATTTGGATTAAATACCATTTCGCCATCTGCTTACATAGCTGGAGCCCTTATTTCGATACAGAAAATAATTTGAATAAAGCAGTAACGTGGCGTTCTATCATCGGCAGAGTAGACGGTCAAATTGATCCTGATAGCATCCTGCTACACAACACAAAACTGAACAACAACCCGCATTAGCTTTCTTGCTAAAGTCTTCTTATCTAACTTACAACATGAACACGTCTTGTCCTGCACCTCAGTTTATTGAATGATACACCAAACGACAAATGTTCACCAGGGAAAAGCGAATCGTTAACGTCAGTCAGCCATCTTAGACGCATAGGAGCGTTTCCGATATTTCCCTAAAGACCTTATTTCTTCATTCTAGTAATATAAAACTTTTAACAATACACATTAATAAAATATAAATAGCATAGCTTAGCCCTAGCAGATATTAACAGTCAGTTTGTGTGCCTTAATTTATTCTTTGACTGAATTTGGCTTTTCTATTCATGTCTGTGTTTCAAAATAGCCAGAGGTGAGCAGAGTGTGGTTACCAAACTGAGGCTACAGCAGAAGTTACAACTTCTTAACACAATGAACATAACGTTGTTTTGTTTTATGGCTCATTAGCTTCAGTCACCACATGCTAGAGTGACACCACCAATCCAGCAATAATACAGTTCCTGCCTTAACGCAAAATGTTGCATCTTTAAAACTATCATTTTCTGCTTGAAACACATTACGATCCTCAATCCAAGACTATGTACCAATAATTTGACATACATTACAACAAACATTGATGGTTCAGTTACTCAGGATAATCCACAGAAAACACGGTCAACAGTGTTCAAAGCTGTGAAAAAATCATCTCAACTCAAAGACCACTTATCAGCTTTCTTTAAGATTTCAACCACATTTCACTGTTTCATCTTTGAACCAAGACAGGAGTTATATATTTCCACTTGTTATTGTGTAACCAACACTCCATACTTTGGTCTCGTGATGACGCCTGAGCCCGCTCCATTCCATGATGAAGACAATGAGATGCAGTTGAAAGCTCATAAAAGCCTCCCCCCCTCACCCTAAAGCCTAAAGATTTCCATAGCATCTCTGCAGCTCAGGATTTACCTGGTCCAAAATGGACCACAACCATTATAAACACCTGGGCCTGAAGGTATTCACCTAAAACTCATGTCATTCCACATCATACATCAGTTGATTCCTCAGCCAGAGAAGGTCATCACAGCTGATGTGAACCTCCAAAGGAATATTTCTTACCGTGACTCCATGATTTCCAGCAGTCAGTCAGGATCACACTTCAGACACTCCAGACTTCAGACTCCAAACATTAAATTATCCCCAGACGTTATCCCAAATTCCATCATCTTCCTCACTGTCATCTTATGTCTTCTTCTTGCAATGTGTCCAATAAAGTTTTTTTTTTCCAGTCTAGTCTGGCTTTTGCTAGACTTCTATTAACTATAATAGCACTTAGTAAAAAACAGAAAAATCAAAGAAAAGACCAGACTAGAAACTACATATCAATAAAAAAATAAGAGCCCAGAAATGCTTCACCCTCTTCACTTCACTTCACTTCACGGAACCAATCAACCCCGTTTCATAGGCAGCTTTTTAAAATCTGATCTGGGGCAAGGTGTTTTTCTAAAATATTTGGGCACTACTAGTGCCAAAACACATACGTTTCATGTCTCCTTTAAGGTCAAGAATGAATCGTCATGCTTGATGTTCATAAGGATGGTCTTCTCCATAGACAGTATTTCCAATGAAAACTGTTTTTTAAACTTTAAAACTTGTAGATACTTTGAGCACCGCAAGCAAAATTCCATTCACCCCCATTGCTCCTGCATTGAGGCAGAAACTTTAAGATTCCCAGATAACTCAAAACCAGAGGAAATAAAAACCTAAAACTCTCTGCACGGCTGAATACCACAAGAGATAAGTAAGAAAATATTTTTTTGGTTAACTGAAGCTTTAATTGGCCTGTATTTATGCACCTATAACTCTCCATCTGTCCCCATCGCAGCCTGTTGCTGCTGGATTTCTATCTGTGTCTGCTCACATGTCAAATAAGCACGACATGCTGATTGGTTAATGATGACTGATGGTTTGTTGGTGTGTGAGAGTCAGATTCATTCTTTATTATCCTCTATAGAAGAAATTTGCTTTCACAGTCTGTACACAAGTAACACTCAAAACAGAGGACACATAACTCCACCCAAAGCATGTTTTTTTTTTTTTTTTTGCACAGTGATTGTCTTTATCTGCGGCCAGATGGGAGGAGGATGAAGCGTGGGTTGAGGGGGTGGCAGGGGTCATGTGCTATGGTCACTGCTCTGCGAGTGGTGGCAGTGTCAATGAGGGCTGGCAGGTTGGGAGTGGGGAGGCCAATTATTTTAGAAGATATGTCAGTGATTTTCAGGAGCTTGATACTATTAGTGAGGGTGAGCATGGTGAAATAGCAGGTGGTGCAGTACAGGAGGATGGGTTCAATAATACTTTGGTACAGAAGGAGCAGGAGGTGGGGGTTTGACTGAGAGAGCCCTAAGAGAGTCTTTGTTGGCTGCGTTTATGGATGTCTGTGATGTGGTGATCAAAGCTCAGTTTATTGTCCATTATGATGCCGGAGTACTTAAAGCTCTCCACCATTTCCACTGGCTGGTTGTTGATGGAAGTGGAGCCTTGGGAAGACTCAAAGTCAGAGTTACTGCTCTTCAACGGTGTGGAGATCCAGTGTACAGTATAATCCATCACTTTACTCTGGTCAGGCTTCAGATGCTTTAGTCGAGTTTATGCCAAGTTCCAGTCACAAGCTGTACAAAGACAATAAATCGTATTGTGTTCTTAAATATTATTTCCTCGAAGTTGAAAGGAGAAGTGGAAACTCCTCTGGATTGTCAGTTTAAAAAAAAGGAACACTTGTTTTGTATTTTTTCCACATCAAATGTCCCATCCATCATTAAGCAGCAGGGAAATACTACAACTGAACATCTGTTTCAGGTTTGACGCCTCTTGGAAAGAGACAAGTTAGATACCGCAGGGTTTTAGAGACACAAGGAGATGAAACAGGTGATCCAATTTAGTTTAGATTAAAATCCCTCTGTGACAAACAGGTTTCTGGCTGTCTATTAGACAGGTTATTTGGCACATACAGATGAAACAATAACATGCCAGCTAAAGCTGTTTCCAAGGTTGCGAATAAACTCTCAATCTCAACTTTTAAGCTAACATTTATGAGTTCATAAAGCTGCTTTAATGAGTATTTTTATATTAAAAATCAAACAAATGACTGTAAAGATGGTGTCTTGTAGTGATGAACCCAACTCTGCAGTTCCTCCTAGTTTTATGTATCATTTTAGCATCTTTCAGCTTATTGTTTTTGTTTACTGAATGTACCCTATCTGCAAAACGTTTACTGACAATGTATCCCATTTGTTTTCCCTACAATAATGGTAAAGCATGATTAACATTTTTATGGTTATGTTTTGGCAACTCAAAGCGCTTGGTTACGGTCAGAGAAAGATTGTTGTGTTGGTTAAATACAGAAGAAGTCACGAAACTCAACATGTGCACTTTTAGCCAAAACCCCAAACGTTCCGTAACTTCAACCAAAATTGTTTTGCAGCATGACCCTAATCAAAAGCAAGACACATGATGAAAACCCTGGTCTCCAGTCCACTGACCACCTCTGTACGATTTTTATATGGTACAAGATGACCCCAAGGAACATTTCCAGTGAACATAATCCACATGGCAGTTATGTTTCCTCCAAATCATATTAGTCAGTTTAGTTGTATGTTAATGTAATTTTTTAGGAGACAGCAAACATAAAGCAGCACAACATCTCATTTTAAACCTGGCAAGACTTACAATAAAACAAGGAAGTAAGCTTGCAAGACCAGATACACTATTGTAAGATGGAGAGGAAATAAGTATGACCTACATACCCTAAATATAATATCTAATAAAGAAAAAAACATATAAGGCTTTGTCTTTTTTTTCTCTCTCTCTGAAACATTTACAGTAGTTTTGGAAATAATTTCACTCTGGTTATGTAACTGAAACATACTTTTATCATCTTAATACTGGAAGATGAAGAGATTTTTCAGTTCTTGTTACTAGACACACACACACATAAAGCTGGTTGTGCTTTTCTCTTATCCCATCTTGAACACTAATGCAGTTCTCACTGGTCTGCTAAAAATGAGACAATAGACCAAGCACAGCCTGGCCAGAGTGCTGACTAGGACAAAATACAATGAACACATCACACCTGTCCTGGCCACCTTACATTGGCTTCCTTTTTCTGCACACATCGATTTTAACGTCTTGGAACTTGTTTTTTAAGGCCTTACTGGCTCCATACCAACCAACATATCAGATTTCCTAAAGGTGCACAGTCCTGCTCACTGTTTGAGATCAACAAACAAACTCAGTGGAGAAGGTACCTGATCCGACTTACACAGTCAGTTCATACATAGATTTCCTGTAATTACACTTTGGTTGCATAGCTTTTGACTAACTGATGCTATTCTTCTTGCTTTGCTTTGATAAGGTCTTTTCTCTGAAAGCTCTTCCAATTCCCTCCTTGGTCTTATAATTGATCGCTTCCTGGTATGTGACTGATTTATTGTGAAGCATATTGAGTTGCATGCTATAAATTGAATTCACAGAATGAGAGCACATGCAGGAGGTAACATAAGAATAGCGGCTGGAACAACATTTATCCGTTTCTGGAAATCTTGGATTAAAACTGCTCAGTAACTCTGCAGAGTTTTTATGCAACTAATTTCGACAAATTGTTCACTTGGGAAATGCCAAACTTAAAAAGGCATTTCACTCAGAAGTGGACAGTGCCTTTGTCCTTATGGTTTTTGGCTTCAAATAAAAAAATCCCATAATGCTTTTGTTGCACCATCACTGCTTTAGTTTTATTATATGTATCCCAAAAGCCTGCAATTATCTTCTCTGCTTTCTTTTCTTTTCTCTTGTATAATCACATGAGGGGCAATCACACTGAGATGCATCAGTAAAAACATAAAGTCTGCAAAACTGTTGTTTTCCTGCGGCCCAACACACATTGCATACACTATTCTTACAACATGGGCTTTTCTTTCCTAGGTTTGTAATTTTAATTTTATTTCTTTTTTTGGCACATGGTTCAGAGTTACACTGCTCATCAATGCAATGTTTTAGGCCTCACAGGCCAAAGTCCACATGGAGCCGTCTATGTTTGCCATTTGTAAGGACTGTAAGTTTAATTTTGAATGTCTCAAAGAAAGTTTGAGTAATTACTGCTGCCTGTAATGACAGTTCTTAAATTCTCATAGTGCCTAAATTGCAGTAATAACCCAAACCTGCAACTACACAGAGCTTTTTAAAATCTATTTTTATCTATTTTATTGGTTACATTTTCATCATTTTTATTTTTCATGTGCATCTGTCTCAAACTGTTTTACTGTCTACATTTGTACTTTCTTATTATCCGCAGTCATCTGTAAAGTGTATGAAAGGTGCTCTACGAATAATAGTCTGAATTTTTGAAAGCAGAATGAAAATTGGACTATAAAAACAGCTCCAAATGGATGCTAATGTTCCTCCATGTTTGAGAAAGTAGGCATTTTTTTTGCTAACATGTTAGCCCTGAAGCTTGTTTTTACATTTTTCTGACACATAAGGGCCAAAAATTGATTAATGCAGCTTCAATAGGCCTATTTAAAATATTTCCCTGAAAACATGGCTTCAGAGCTTATGATTTTCTCTATAACATTAAGTATTCATTACTAAACGCAGTTGTGTGTGAAAATGTATTATGTAAGTGTTCAACAGTCCAGAACTCATTAATGTGCTTCATCAGGACTGTGTGGGTGTGGTTTGATCATATTTTGATTGACAGTGCTGGCAACGGAGGCAAACATCCCCGCAACTTTCATCATATTTTGATTCAAATGACTATATGACATCACCTTTTTCCAGTTCTGCCCACTCCAAACCAGTGAGAAGAGCAGAAAGAAAACAAAAAATACAGAAAGTATTTTATGTGAATCACTCAACAGTAAAAAGCTGATTGAGAAAACAGGTTTTGAGGTTCTTTAAAATTTAACAGAGTGTTCTCATTAAAATGCAAACATAGCTTGACAGGGCTATGGATTATAAATAAAACACTGTCAAAACTCTGTGAAATCATCTTCTAAAAGAGAAGAACAAATGCTTCAATAAACTGACGCAAAGAGTGGAAACAGTAAATAATTCTAAAAAAAAATCACGCAGTACCCTTTAATGTGAAGTATAAAACATGCCTCTGGGAAATCCGCACCTGAGCAGGCAGAGCGAGATGATGATCAGGGGAAGCAGGCAGGTCAAACCTCAGTGAAGACCTTCTACCTCTGGGATCACCGGACCGGACTCCGCTGCTTGGCCTGTCAATCAAGACGGTTTGCCTCAGGCTAAACACACACATACAGCACACGCTACACTGACTGTGTTGAAACTCCTAAATGAAGTAGGCAGCAGTGTCAGGAGTTTGTTAACTATGACTCACATCAAAAACTGCAAAACACTAATTTCCAATGCAAGAAGCTGAAATCCAGCTGGACATCAAAGTCGCTGGCAGGAAAAACTAGAGTGCAGAGGTGACTGTATGTAAATTAATACACTCAGATAAAATTCATAATGAATTCAATTTATTTTGTGTGACAGCACCGAGACTGTTGTGAGAATTAAAAAGTCATAAACTGTAGAAAAACACGGCTGTGGTGTCTGTGACATCACCTCCAGGATTCATGGAGTTTGAGTAAGTAAAAGTAAGAAAACTCTTCAAATCATATTGACTTTAGTAATAATTAAACCAACATAAACTTTACTAATAACTAAATAACAATCACTTTATTTATAACTTATACCATCTAAAGCTGGAACATCATGCATAGATCCAGGTAGATTGCTCAGTTTCACTTAGACGTCCTTCTGACCAAAGTACATCCAGCAACAATCTGTAGCTGTGTTGATTATCCTGTAAAAGTAATCATGTCACTGTTTAAAAATAAAAGATGACGGTAAGACAGAATAAAAGATTAATAATTATGTATATACAGATTTTTTCCGCTACTCTTCTACTACTTCTATCACCCTCGATTTGAGAAAAAGCTCATCAACTCTGATGTTAAAGCTTTGAGGCGTTCAGAGCAGGCTGAAGTCCTGGTTTTTGACTTGCAGGGAGCATCTTACGTAACTTCACCTCAAGTTTTGGAACTTTTAGCATGTTTAACACCTGACATCATAACAGTACAAAAATAACTAAATAGCAAAATAACAAAAAGCATGATATTTCCCTTTTAAAACAAGGCTGCATTTTAGTTTGAAGATACAAAGTTTGTATATTACAACAGCTAAATTATCTTTATATTGCTAGTTATAAAATATTTATGTTTCATGAGGTCATATGCTGTATATGGCACTCATGAATGAACCTTAATTCCATGTAATACAAACTCTGTGAATGAATAACCAACCACAGCTGGCTGCTGGGTGGTATGAGGGCGATCAGAAGCAGAGGGGTGAGAAGTGACAGGCAGAAAAAGGTGACAAGGGTAAGGAGGGTGTGTAACCACAGGAGGAAATCCAGTCTGTTTACCCAAGTGATATTTTAATTTGAGCTGCGGGCTTCACCCTCGTTTTTCTCCAGATCCTTTCAGCATGGATAGGCTTTTTTCACCTTCTGAAATTGGGCCCGGGACGTTAAGACAACATTGACTTTGGCAAGAGGGCAGCGTCTGGGGAAGTGACGGGACTCTTGAAGAAGTTTCCTCCCTCTGCCTTCTAGCTGCCTGCACTCTGATCGGCGTCACATCACACTCGACATTCACAACAACCAGACACGCCAGCTCGTGTCCCCTGACGTCTCTTCATGCCACACCGCTGAGGTAACAGATTCCTGCAGAAGTCAGATCAAATGCAGGAGTAAACGCCTGTGGAAATGAAACATAACACATATCTGAAACATAAGACTCCTATATATGCATATCATGTGTTGCAACACGGTTGATACTCTGATTTCTCAATGTGTGACAGCTGTCGGTTGTATTTGGACATTTGTGATTATATAAACACCTAATACTCAATACAAAACACCTGATACAATCATTATTACATCAACAAAAACATAAAAAAAACATTATTGGTGGTTTGGATTTATTACATGAGAAGTAGAGTGAAAATTTATTTTGTTAAAGATCTTGAATTGTACTAGATTTTACCCTATTTACATGATCAAAAAGGTTGATGTAGTCATTGTTAAAATGTGATAATTTGATGTTTACATGTAAAGGAGTTTTTACCAGGACAAATTGTACCTGTCAGGTCAGTTTTGCTGCAGTGGGGCCAGAGAACTTCCACCTCTATAAAGGTGCTACAGCTGGCTAGTGCAAATCTAGCATGACCCATAGAGCCACAATGGCCACATTTATGGTAAATACATCATAAATTGGGAATTAACATCGACAACAGCTGAATCTTGTCTTTGCTGACTTCCGGTGGCTTAAATTCTGAGCTGTTTACAGTGATGTGGAAGTGTACTCCAGGATGTGTCAGTGCACTGTGACATCACTGTGGGATGTGGTTATGGGTGCAACTGAGCTCACTTCTTTGGGCTCAGAAGAGGGTAGTGAAACACTGCTTTTCTACCTGGTGCTAAGTTAATCTTTAAAATTTGGAATGGAAGTTTGTCCTTGACCCATGGGAACAGTGTGTGTAATAAAGTAATTCAAGCACATACTGTAGGTCATAACAATGATCGACAACATGCCCGTACACAAAGCACAGGACAGAGGAAAAGAGGACAGAGAGCAGCAGGTCACTCCAGGCCAACGAGTACAATAAGTGAATGGTGTAGAATCCATATTTATACTCTGGGGCTCTACTTGAATATCATTCAATGGTTTAAAGTTAAAAAAAACCTCCTTATTTATCTTATACTGGCTCATTATGCAGCCCCTCAGTTCAGCCTCTGTCTGAAACAGGCTGTTTTAGCTCCTGTCACTTGAAGGCTCCTCTCCTGATGAGTCCTTTTTCTGATTAGCTTACAGTAGCTGCGTCTCAGCAGACTTCCGCTGGCTTCAGAGGCTATGTAAACAAACAGCGGTAGTAGGATTTCACTTCTCTTTCTTGTTCTTCACTCGAAATGAAAACATCTGTATTTGTTTGAGCCTGAATCTGATCCGAAATATGCGAGTGGACAACATGAACGACCTATTAAACAACCTTAGCAACAAAGACTACAGAATGGACAACTGTTTGTGGGTATGTGCAAACTATCTGATGTCATCATGAGGAGGAAGTAGAGGTAACATTGCAAACGGCGCGTTCAGAGCAGGCTGAAGTAGGCTTTTTACATATGTACACCTCATGTTTTGGAACTTTGACTGTGTTTAACTCTTACATACAACATTGCAACAGTATAAAAAAACAACAGAAAATGACAAAAAGAAGGGAATGTCCCTTTTAAGACCAGGACAGTCATAACCAGAGAAAGCTCAAGGAGGCCATCTCACATCAAAAAACCCCATCTCTGAACAGACGTAGAAACTACTTGTTCTCATGTAACTGATGTTCCATCTTTAAGCCACATGATGGAGAAGACAGCAAAATATGACGGAAAGCATCCAAAAATCCAATAAGTGGACCTTTTATACAACTTGAGGCTGATTTACTAAAGCACAGTGTTTTGTTTTTATAGTTCAGCAAAAGCACACATTGTTATGGCAACCAGAGGCCGAGTTTGTTGGATATTTTGGAGAAGAAAATGTTTTACTGTATATATACAGTATAACTTTGAGAGGAAGACAGGAAGGAGGCCAGTACATCCCCTTAATGGAACAAAGCAGATACAGGGAGTATTCTCACTTGTCAGGCAGAAGATGGAAACTGACAAAGATATTGATTTCCGTTACCTCAGGATTCTGCTATCCAGCTTGATAATCTGCTTCATCACATTTGTACGAACATCAATCACCGCAGAAGTGACACCAGCTCGGTGGATGTTTCGAATCGGTTTGCCATCTTTTACTTATTTGATTAGGTGATATCTTGTTGACATTTTGTCCCGAGAGCACCACTGGAGGAAACCATCATGGAGAGTCCAAAATCGATAGGATTCATCCTCTGGGGAGAATGAATGTGCTCAGGAAAGTTCACGTTTCATTATAATAATAATACATTTTACATTAAATTTATAGGGCACTTTTCAAGATACTCAAAGATGCTTTATACAACTCCCTAAACTAAGAAAACTAAACACTAAAAACATATGGTAGCACAGGACATTAATCACACATTAAAAGCAGTACTTAAAAAGTAAGTTTTGATTAATGTCTTACATGGACAGATTGGTGCAGTCACAGGTGTGTTTGAGGAGAGAGTTCCAGAGGGAGGGGGCGGGGGGGGGATATGGAGAAAGCCCTGTCACCCCGGGTTCTGTGCTTGGTCTTGGATGGTGGAGACAGGAGTTTGGCGTGAGTGCATGAGGAGGCTGCAGGAAGGAGTGTGGCAGTGGCGAAGGTCAGTGAGGTTAGGAGGGGCAGGAGCAGCAGAGTTGTGGATGTCCAGGAGTTTATTTAGGACTTTGGATGATGTAGCATAAAGAATGCTGTTGCAGTGATTGGGTCTGTTCCTAATGCTAAAGTTTCAGCATTAGAAAAGGAGAGTGACGACTGAGATGCTATTTTGATATTTCTTGTGAACAAGCAGCAACTTTGTCCTAAGAGTGGCACCAAAGAAAAGGAGAAAATTGTTGAGATTCATCTGGTGGGGACCACGAATATCCACTTTACATTGGACAGCAGTGGTGTGGCTGTTGACACATCTTACTGTGGAGAAGGGATAGACTGATCATCTAAACTTTTTCTAAAATAGATGCTTTGCAAAACCAAGAGTTGACACAGAATGTGTTGGCATGACGTCAAAATCCAATATGTTTTCAAATGTAGTATAAATCAATCTTGATTTTTTTGGCCACTTCGGAGAAGCAGAACAAGCTGAAACCACAACATCTGACATATTATCACATTACAGGGTTGTTATGGCGAACGTGTTAGCAAACAGCCGCCTATTTAAAAATCCAGCAAACAATTAGTATTCATTTTGAGTTATGATGGGTCCATCTGATGAATATAACATAATATTTACTCTACTTTTAGCTCTGTTTGGTCTCCACCAATTCCTGAGGGAAATATCTGGCATCTTCGCTGCTCAATGTTCCACTTTCTTCACCAGCTAGTCCCTAAGTTTGTCTGTGTGCTGTTTGATGCTGAAAAGCTGGCAGACAATGCATTTACACTGCACCGAAACAGCTGTCTGCTGCAGCTGGAAATTGGGTTGATGAAAGTGGAGTTTGAGGGCAAAGTGAAGAGTTGGGCAATCATTTTCTGTGGGTTGGTCTTGAGCAACTCCATTCACAATACGCAGTCGTTTGATCTATTGTTAACAACATTCTGATTAGTGCAGCTTTGTGTCTGCAAATTCTTCCAATTTAATTTATGATTTATTTATAAAACATCATAGGGAAATGTGTGATCATCCTGAGGCCCTACTTGAAAACAAAGTCTTGAAACATTCACATTGTATTCCCACAGCAGTTGTGAAAGGCTTTTTTGTTGTTTTTGTAGGAGATTTTTTTAGGAGTTTGATATAAATACTTTTGGGAGCAAAGGTAGACTTGTGGTCAGCGTGACACTGTCATCCAGGCCGAACTACAGAGGACAAGCTGATAAGTATCTGTCTGTGGTGGCTCCTCCCCCACCGAGAGCAGAGATTGAAGCTAAATTGCGCCTTGAACACAGACTAATCGTCCTCTCTCTGTTTACAGCACCCAAGGGTGAGCTTTAATGAGGCTAACAGTGATATGACTAAACATCCTGCAGCCTTCATCCGTCAGGAGAGCAGCAGGCCTGAGGCTTTTGATGCCTGTCTGAGCAGCAGCACAATCCGGATCCCTCCTCCTGTCCTTTTCAGATAACTTAACTGTGTCCTTGTAAAAGTGGAAAATATGAAATGTCACAAAGTGTGGTGTGCATGCTTGAAAATGTCAGAGATACAGCAGCTTGTGCTACATGGATCTGCAAGAGGCAGATGGCAGATTAAAGGAGAAACAAGAACAATTTTTGTGTTTAAAAAAAAAAAAAAGAGTGTAGAGGGTTTTTAGGTGGTTCTGACATTTCTGTTTTTCTGGCTCGTACTCTGTTTTGGCACAACAACTCCTCAGCTGATGCAACACATTTTGTTCTCGAGCCAAAAATGCAAATGCCAAAGTAGGTTTGTTATTTCATTAGAGTAATGTTTTAGCTCTTTATTCTTTATCTGTCCCCTCTATTGTGAAATTTAACTTTTCACAGGTCACTACAAACTGCACATGTCAATGTCGCTGGACTTGTCACCAGTAAAGGTTGCAAAAAGTTATTGTTAATACTAAAGTGACTCTTTAAAGTATTCCAATCCTTTATTTAACACAACAACACACCAACGAAAACACATTTAATTAAAAGTAAAAGATTTAGATGAAGTTAGATGGAGGTGTATTAAAGCTAGGGTAGGTGATGTATTTTAGAAGCATTTTTTGTAATATTTATTGAAATTCTCTGTACATATCGACAGCGATCAATATATCAAATGCTCTGACAATAAAAAGAAAAAAAATCCAGTATCTGTGGCTGGCGCAGGCCTTTAATAAGTCCATCCAGTCATTTCATTCGGGCCGAATGAATTGGATGGACCTGCTACCTGTCTGTCAACCTACCTACCTGCAAATCTGCATGCACTCATTGACACAGAGAGTTTGGAGGCCAGGCGAGCCGTGAGATATTACAGAAGGAGACAGGAATATCAACAGAAAGCAGAGTGAAAAGTGACATGAGATCATCGGATTATTGCCTGTAGAGCGGGGGAAACCGAACAGTCTTTAATCTTATCAACAACGCCAGAGTGAGAGACTTTCAATGGAAGTGAACTCAGCTCCCAGAAGTGAAAAGCAGTGATAGATTTTCATGAACCACCACAGCTTCAGGTCAGATACTGAGCTGTCTCTGTGCCCTGGTGCTGCTCGTCGTCCTGGGACTCGGTTCAGAGCTGTGGGTCCAGATCTGGCTCTCTGACGGACTGATGACCGAAGAGGTGTTGGAGAGGGACAATGAAAGAGATGCGATATCGCTCAATTTCAAGCAGGGAGATGGGACACTCATTATTTTTGTGGCGGATTTCAAACAGATGAGAGGCGGTCCTGTTTAGCGTTTACTGTTTACTGAAGGTTGTTGAGCCTTGAAAGGAAGTCGTATGTGTGAGGTAGTGCAGTAGTAAACTGTTAAACTGTTGTGTGCGTATGAAGCACGTGCATATGCGTGTGGTCGTCTGGTGGGAGGGGCTTAGGACAGAGAGGGAGGAGAGCTGCAGGAGGAGGGCTTTATTTTCTTTTTTTTTGTTTTGTTTTTTGTTGTTTTTTTAAATCTTTTCCAAAACACTACCTACCCCAGGTCTAATTGAAGGAAATAAATTCATTTAATGGCATAAGACTCATTATGGGAGCACAATATTTTTTAATTTAAGATAATAAATAAGTGATTAGTCTTGTAAATTGAGATATCGGAATAAGTATATTTAATATGCAAACTAGCAATTTGAAGAAAAAAAATTGAAATTAAAAAAATATATACCAAGGTCATGTAAGCCACTGGTCTTAAGTTAAATGATGGAGGTTTCTGCCTGACCTACAGTAAAATACCTGCAGTGAAATGTCATTTTGTTGTGTAAATTGAAGGTTTCCCTGACATGGAGCTGGGTCACCATGCCTTAAAGAGCTGCTAAACCTAAAATCATTTTCTCTGTCTGTGTGTTGGTGTGAGTTTTAGTATCCCATGAATGTTTAAATGCCATTTCTGGATCTTTTTTTGGTGACAGAATGATAGTTTGCTCATATTTAAAGATTTCCAGCAGGACAGTAATGCTTTTGGTATCGCCCTTCAAGATCCCAAACCTTAAACGCAACCCAAACTACACTTGTGAGTGTGTGTGTGTGTTTTTCATTTGGAAGTCAGTTTGCTGTCCTTGCTGCTTCTCCACAGCCAGTGTCCCCAACTCAAGGCTAATGCATGCACTGTTTGGGGAGGCGGAGCATCGAGGTGTGACGGTCCTCTCCAAGGTGAGTCCACCTGAGTGAGGAGGACGAAGAGGAAAATGCGAGGGTGGACGCGAGCGGTGATGAATATGGATGTTCCGAGGCTGGAGAGGCTGCTACCCTGCTGTTATAAAACATCCTGTTACTGAAACTGAGGAATAAAGCAGAAGGACACAATGCAGTTTGTATGAAGGTTTGCTGTGTCAACAGAAAAAGGTAAATGAAGTTATAAATATATCAGATTATATTTGTTTAAACATACTTTTTTGCACACTTAAATATGGTAACATTTTCCTAACAGATGTCAGCTTTGATGTACCAGACTGTCATTAGCTGAAGTGTATTGTTCATCTAAATTTGCCTCGTAAATCTCTTACCCACTAGTGGCTTCATCTTCACAAATTCAAACTGACGCCAACAGGTCCAAAGAAATGAAAAGGAGTTCAGAAACAAGCCTAATTATTTTTCAAGAGATTATCTTGAGATTTCCTCGAAGCAAAAATGGAAAAAATTATAAAAATGTAACCAATCCAGTATTTTATATTGTGTCACATCCACTTGGATAGATAGGTGCCATAATTCAAATGAGAATAAAAATGCGCATTTCAATGTGAATAATATAATTGTATTTCAATCCAAAAGCTAGGTTTTCATGTTCATTTTAAAAGTCAGGTAACAATCTGCAAAATTAAATTAACTGTTTTTTTAAAAGGCAACGTCCCTTTCATATTCACTTTTGTCATAAATATGCAAGGGGTTCTACATTTAAGCATTATAATAAAAAAGATTTAAAACAGTGAAATTTAAAGACAGTATTTAACTGTTATTTCTCACAGCGTTGGGGCTTTTTTTTTATTATTTTGTTGTGACATCATTTTTCTTTTCTTTTCGTTTTTTTTCTGTTATTGCAAATAAATTAGCCAGAAATGTTACACTGATTCAACTCATTTATTCCAACATCATGTGAAAAATGGATTGACCTTTTGTTATAAATGATTAGTGTTGATATGAAAACTGTTTTTACGTGATCAGAAAATATTTGTATTATAATCTTACAGCAGCAAACTTGTTATGAAGCAAATCTCCGAAAATGAGAAAACACTATTAAATTCTCTTTAATAAAAATCTTTATCCTCTTTGTCTTTCTGTTATTGTCAGACCTGAGGTTCAAATATCAGCGTGGACTTCTATAAACTCATTGAACTTACAGCTATATCACCGGTGTCAGGTCTTTATCACCAGGTTCAGGTGGTTGACATTGTGGTGTATATCTATATTACTATTATTGGATAATGGGGGTTGTGGTATATTGCAGGATTTCCTTCCCCATCCACTCAGGCAGAGCAGGTCATAATGGCTTCATGTCTAAGCCGTAGAGGCACGGCAAAGGTAGAGTCTGTCTGAGCTGACGTCTTCATCAAATTGAAGTTTCCATTTTCCTTCCCTTTGAAATCCCTAAAGCGGTGCCACGGTGGATCCATTTCACACCTGGAAATAGTTTCCTCAGAGTGTGGGTTCACGACGGGCTTACAGGCAGGCGGACAGGCAGGCGGAGGAGGCACAGGACGTTTAAGCCTCCATCAAATAATGGCTTTGTAATTTCACAGCAAATGGCAGCGTCGAGCCAATCTCAGCCGCTGCCTTTCTTTAATTTTATCTCCTCAGCTGCCTCCCTCTCTCGCCTTGTCTTCCTGTCTGTTTTCCCCTACACGCGTCGACCCCTATCTCCTTCTGTTTCTCGAGCCATCTCTATCTCTGTCAGCTACGGACTCTATTAGCTGTGATTGGTTACAGTTCACAGCCATGAAATGATCCTCGGAAAAAGAAAAAGAAAAAGAAACACCAAATCTGAACAATTCACATTAGCTGCAAAGTGAAACCTGCTGTATCTGTAAATGTGGCATGTAAGTAATCTGATGGTGTCACTCCAAAGGTTTAAAGAAACATCTGTGCTGTCTCATACCTGTCTGTCCAACTTTGTGCTGCTCTTTGTTCTATCGGACCGAAGAGAAAAAGACTGAAATTGTCCCGTCGTGTCAGGAGAATAGCAAAGAAGTTTCATCATGGAATTTTCTCAAAGGTGTTGCTTGTAAAAAGTGTAAACGCCTCCTGTGTGGTGTGTTTGAACTCCTGTCAGGTTGTTTAGGATTCAGTGCTTTTTCAGCGAAAAGTTGACAGCGGAGGTTATATTCTGTCAGGTGGCTCAGAAATCTGCTCTCTAAGGCACATAAGAAGCTGGACAAACACCTCACCTTAGCAGAAACCAGACCACAGGACTCAAGGTTGGATTACCAACAAGTTAAAGTGGGCAACTGCCAAGGGGCCCCACACCCGCAGGGGCCCAAAGGCTTCAGGTTCACCATGTGACAGTTTGTAGTGAATTGTTCTTTAATACTATATGTGCCACTAAACAAAAATAATGGGAGTCTTAATGATTGTTACCTAATCTCAAGGGTCCATATATGGGCCCTAAGTGAAAATGTACAGTAGTTTTAAAGGTTTTTATTATTTTAAAAGTAAAAGCAAAAAGAAAGCGGTGAGTTGTTTATTTACACATTGCTTGCGAAGAAATGCTAACAGGCTAAAAACATAGCTCAAATACTACCAAGAAACACATGCAGTGGACTTTCCTTGTTGATCTGTGTATGAAACACACACAAACACACCCTCTCATAATGACTTCATCTGGCCATGTCACTACTGAACTCAAGTCAAATTTGACAGATGGCATATTTACAAGCTAAGTTAACAAAAAGGTGAAAAGTAAATAAAATAATAACAGAAAGAAGCTGTTTGTGGGTGAAAAAAATAGACTTCATAAACACTCCAGCAGTCACATTTGGTAAAATAAAGTGAAAGTGCGTTTGCCAGTTTACTCCCAAATCCAGAATGCCCACTTCGACCTTCCAGTTTGAGCTGCAACAAAGACATGATCCCTCACCAGCTTCCCACCAGAATATACAACAAAGCCGGAGACATTGCTACTGGGAATTGTATCCTGCGTCTCTGTAGTGAAACCTGATTTTTTACTGTTGTCACAGCATCAAATTGGAACAAAGAAATACATGATGCATCACCAGTAGCAGCTTTTTGACAGTGTTGAAGTGTTTTATGGTGGATTTTCCATGTAAGCCCTTGTTCTGCTATGACAGAAATTTCCAGAGATGTGAAAAGATTATTACCATAATTAAACACTTCATAGAGATTAAGTGATTCATCATAGAGATATTCTAGTTTTCTGTTTTACTGACTGGTGTGTGTTTGTGTTTGTGTGTGAGTGTGTGTGAGAGAGTGTGTAATTCTTGGACGACTGAGGGCGGAGCACGTGGGAGATTTAGTGATGATTTAGTGCGAGCAGTCATAGCTGTGGGGAAGTGGAAATGTTTTCCTAAGGCTCACAGCACTTAACAGCCGTGAGTTACATTCACGAACACACACACTCTCTCTCTCACACACACACACACACACGCACAAGTCACATAAACACACCTGATTTTCCCACCCGCCGGAGTGCAGCAATAATGAAGTGCAGATTGAAAAGCATTTGATGTAAGAACCTGGCAATTATATGCATTCACACACATATGTACCTACTGTACATTTACAATCACGCAGATTGTAACTGTACTGTATGCAAGATTTTTAGCTGTGGGATATCATAAACCGATCAAAACATGCCTTGACTAAACATGACAGCGCTAACGGTGATGACAAATATACTGGAGAGAAAGAGATGCTTAACTTTTCCACTGTCAACATCTCTTAGTGCCTTCCTCTCTAAGTCCATCCTCCTCTGACGCTCAGCTCCTGGGCTCACCCACCTGTAATCATCTTTTATCACTCCAACACAGCGCTAAAGGCCTTAAATAACTCCATCACAAAACACTAACATCAGGAGCTGCAATCAGGCCCGGTTCCAGAGCAAAATGACTTAGGGTGTGACTGAAATTAGCGAGGGTGCACCAGTAGCTCCGGTGGGGGTCAGCAACAGCAATGACAAATAGTGTATGTGTTACCAGGGCTGGAAATTAATTTTCTATTTTTAACTGTCCCAAACTTAAGAACCATTGTCCCAAATTTAAGTTCTTTTTTATTTTTTCATTCTAAAATTGCTGCTTATTAAACCTTTCATTACGACAAGTGCAGTAGGTTGCACACAATTACATGCATTTTAGCAGTGTAATTGTTATTTAGACACTTTCATACACCGCATATTAAATGACATGTGACACAGGTGTTGACAATGACCAATATGGTGCAGCTCAATTAGCACATGCAACTTTTCTGGCACAGATATTACGACAAAGCAACCTTGACTAACACTGCATATTAATATCTTTACAGTGTTTGTGACTATTTATACACAGAGCTCCGCTTACCAAGGGTGCAACATGTAGGGAAAATATAGACTCGATGGATACACCTTCTCTGAGCTGAAAATAGCACAAAGATGCAACTGCGTAAGTTTCAAAAAGTTACTACAAATGTAAACATATACAAATGCAGCGTTAATGAGTAATTAACATTACATTTCTATATCATATGATGTTAACACAGGTTACACAGATTTTTTGTGGTGCGAGTGAAAATTCAGAGTTGAGTCATGTTTAGCACATCAAAGCAATACACCTACATGAGTGACTGACCTTGAATTACTGAATGAGCTAGCGGTCATTTATACTCGCTGTAGGACTCTTAATATGTCACTTTATTAAGTTTTAATATTTTTTCAGGCAAGAAAGTAACCATTTAGATTCCCAATATGAGGTCAATTTATCCAAATAACGTCTATTTGGAAATTTGCTCTGACGCTTAATGATAAGTTGCTCTAATGTCCCTTGTCCTAATTGTCAAATTTCAACTAAGGGTGCAAAATATTAAACTGAGGGTGCATTGCATGCTTTTGCACCCTCATAGAACCAAGCCTGGCTACAATTGAGTTTGACAACAGCAAATGTTCAGTGTTTATATAGTGTTTTAATGTCTGTTCCTCAGAATGAGAACTTTGCTCTAGAGATGCCGTTTTAAAGCAACGTTCAACAGTATTTCAGTTTTAAAATTTCATACAAACAGCATTAAAACAGATAATAGAAGTGAAACAATGAGGTGGACGTTCCAAATTAACACCTAGAAACAACATAAAACTAATCAGTAAAATAAAATACACATAAATACAAGGGGTAATAACAAACAATAAACCAAATGATGTAAACAGTTTCTTTACACACAAGTTGTGGAAATAAAGAAGTGGCTGTGAAAAGGTCAAGCCTAGAGGACACAGCAAGAGTATCCATTACAAGCATCAGTATCCCACAGACTATCCAGTCCATTGCTGGCCAGTCCAGCGTTTAATGGTGCATTTACGTAAGTAGTACTCGTCAAATTGTAAAGTCAGGACACATCACGCAACCACATCATATTTACTGTACCATGTATTTGCCTTCAGGCAGCCATTTGTAAATACTTGACATGAAGTGGACCAATGAAGAGCCACTAGAGGATGTAAATAATAGAAGCCGGGAATAAACTCACCTGTTTGTTCAGTTTGGTGTTACAGATAAATGGAAGTTATGCAGTGGATTTTCCCATGTTTACTACTGGTGTTGGACACTTTTTCAGCCGTTTAACACCAACTTCCCAAAAACCATTTTCATTTTACCACTTGACAAGAAGCACCCAAACTCATTTTTACTTTTGTTCCCTGTAAGGTCGACAAAACTCTTGAAAGCACAGTTTAAGCCTTCAGGTCTTTTCAAGTGCTCACCAAGGACACAGCCTCTTCTCCCTGTACTGTACACATTGAATCTACAGCTGAGTACATGTTTGCACTCCTTTGGTTGGCACTGTCAAAAGACACTCTGCAAAATCACTAAGTAGAGTAGAAGGAGATGCAGCAGTTTGAGGTAAAGTGGGTTCAACAAAAATGTAAATTACCACATTTCATCAGAAAAAAATGCATCAAACATCACAGACTGATCATGTTTAACGGTATAATGATGATCTGGGGGTGAAATTGGCTTCCTCAATGTCGATACCCATTTCCAAAAACCCTTATAAGTTTATACACCACTGGTTTGCCCGCTGTTGTGTAAAATTAACCTGCAAATGTTTTGCCGTCATGAAATATGTTTCTGTGTGTTATTTCTCAATCAAAATGCGCAATGAGCGCAACCTCTAGGTGGCCAGAGGCAGTTCCTGAATAATTTAGACTTTAAACAGCCTGATGCTGCTATATCACCTCATCACAGATTCAGTCACGGAAGCAGGTCACCAACCTTCATCTATAATCCACAAAGAGGGTTTCCCCATCCATTAACACCCTCGCTCATGGATGCAGGACTTGCAAACCCACACAAATTACATGAGGAGGGGGTGTGTATATGTTTGTGTGGTAGGTTGTTGTTGTTGTTGGGGGATGTGATTATTTTGGGATACATTCAAATATGATTTATTCTACCTCTATTTTAAAGCAGAATACAGCCATTTTTCATGTGGACCCTCTGTTAAGATGTTCCCATCATCCTAATCACTTTTTGATTAAATTCTCATCAGATGCTTCATTATAAAGCTACCTTGCTTGATACATTTCAACATAACCACTAAATACTCAAAAATTAACCTCAAAAACCCTCAAAATATAAGAACTTTACATCAAACATCTTTTGTTGCTACTCATGAATTATGACTTCTGTATCTTGTAATTATGAGTTAGCAGCAGGTAATTTATAGGATTGAAGAAAAGGCTCTTGTAATTATGACATAAACCTCATAATTATATGTGTGAGATTTATTTGATATATTTAAGATCATAATTAATGACTCAATAACAAATCATAAAAAGAAAGTATCTTTTTTTTCATTTATAAAAACAGGTCGGTATTTGCTATCAGGTGATGATTAATTAGTTCATTGACTGATTAAATAATTAGTGACGTGTGGCAAAATTATAATGTATTGTTCAGACAAATAATTTCTGGGGAAGACGGATAATCCCTCCGAGTTGTCATACCAAATTTGCCCTCATGTGCAGCAGTTTTGCATCAGCGATACTCCACTTACGGTGAAATTGTAGGCATGAAGAAGAATTGGGATGCTTAAGAAACTAGCTACTTAGTCACGATCATGAAAAATTGCTACAGAAAAATGGCAACAAGCATGGATGAGATTGACCCAGCAGCACAAAATGTTGTATGTTGACTTACGGAAATAATAACAACTCTTAAATTGACATTTCTTCAATTACTGTGATCAGCATTAATGTGTTCCTGTTGACATTTTTGAACTATTCTTTCATTAAATGCATACCATAACTAAGTTAAGTGTGAGGTGTGGTCTGTTCCGGTTATTTAAGACAAGTCATAAAAAGGAAAATAAAAACAACAAGGACACAGAATTGGTGACGGGAATCACCACTCTGACATATTGTAGAAGCCCTTGTGCTTTGTATGTGGTGTAGCTAGTTAAAGCGGATATTTCTAGATTAGCCTAGATAATGAAAGGCTATCCTTGTTCAAACATGGAAGTTGTTCTGTTTTTAGCATCAGTGTTGTTCTGGATGTGGTTCTCGCTACGTTGGACAGCTATAATAAGAAAAAAGAAATTTGTCGAATATTTCTGTTTACATAATCACAACCTTTCTCCTACTTGTGATATCAAGTGCCAACACTTTGTTCTCTCTCACACATACTTTCTCTCTCTTCCATAGTCACCACAGACACACACACACACACATATACACACACTTTGACTTCAAGTGGTAGCGTCAAAACAAAACTAAACCTGCTAGTGGCCCTATATGAAAGCCAAGGCGATCACCAAAGACATTCATCCTCTGAAGACTATGACTATCTGTAAATAAGTTGCACACCCGAGATATCCATTTAATAGTTTATGAGATATTTTACTCTAAAGTTTTGGAGTGTCTAGATGAACGCCATCATTGGAGCTACTCCTCTAGCATAGACAACACAAAAACTGAACACCCTTTTCGTATACATTCAAATACTGACAGAAAACTGCAATTCCCTAATGCTCAGAAGCTACCTGTGTCCCATGTGGAAAATCAGCAAAGAGTGAGTAGCAACGTGAGTGCCCAATGAAATGTTCAGAGAAAAAGTAGTCTTTTTTTCCACCCAAATACTTCTAGTCCACCAGTATAGTAACTACAACAACTTTTTATGGTTACATTTAGGCACCGGCAACATTCGTTTAATAGAAAAAAGTCCACAATGACTTGAAGCATAACGTGTTTATTAACATTTAAGCCACATCCCTATCTTTCACTAATTTAACCAAAGTGCTTTTGTTGCCTGAAGCTAACCACATGCGCGACTCAGGATGCGAACCCTGGTCTCTGGTGTCAGAGTCCTGCATATTGCACACCCACCATCCACCCCAACCCCCTCCGTCTGACTTCAGTGTGATATGTAGCGCTTAATTTTTTCAAAAAACCTCGTGTGTGAACATAATCCAGGCAGTGAGTATGTATGCAACATGATTGGATATATAAACATAATTCCTAGGACACAGGGTTGGGTTGAAATATAGTGGCAGGAATACAGGATCCAGACTAGAGTTCTGCTTTAAAATATATAAAAGCAACAATCCGTTATATACCCTAAATAGACCAGTAATAAGACCTCAGTAGTATTTGTAGCTTTCATTATTTTATGAAGAAGCCAAAAGCAGAGTTACTCGCTGATACCTATTGTCATTGTACTAACCAATGTCCTGATGTATCTTATACAATCACATACAGCAGGCTGACATCCAGTAAATATGTCCTGTCAAAGATAATCGCTGTGAATGAGATCAAAGTCTGTTTGACGTAATTTATTAACCTTAAAAGTGAATAAAAAAGTGCATAATTGAACAGATCAAGGGAAGATTGCTCCTTGTTTCTTTGATGTGCCTTGCAGCTCAGCTCACAATGTGGATTTATGAATCCTGAATACTGGGAGGGAGCCCTTAATGTCTCTTTCACTCTTTCTACCTATTCCTCTTTTACAACAAATCGTTCCGTTGAGGCAGGTTCAGACTCGGGTCTTATGCAGCTTCTAGCAGAGCTGTCCCTGTGTGTGGGACAATCACTGACTATTAAAGGGATAGCATGGATTTTTTTGAAGTGGGGTTGTATGAGGTAGTTATCCATAGTTAGTTATTACTTGCAGTAGATTTGGGTCGGCACGCTCCCAGGTTGGAGAAGCAGACAGGAGTACTGGCACAGCAGTTAAGCACTGGACTGCTGTGGATGGGGCCAGCAGCAAAATGTATTTTAGCCACCTAAAAAAAAATCAATACCAGTTTAAGTGTACGCTATATTTAGAATATTTTCACCGCTTCACCTTGCCGTCAGACAGCCCTTTCCTTTGGCACTACATTTTCTCAGTTGTAGAACTTCCGTATTCCTTCACATGCTGCACATTGTAATACGCTGCAGATCAGCTGTTTGGGTCAGAAAGTGCTGCTGCAGCGTATTACATTGCGCGGCATGCCTAGGAATACGGAAGTTCTACGTTTGAGAAAATGTAGTGCCAAAGGAAAGGGCTGTCTGGCAGTAAGGTGAAGCGGTGAAAATATTCTAAATATAGCGTACACTTAAACTGGTATTGATTTTTTTTAGGTGGCTAAAATACATTTTGCTGCTGGCCCCATCCACAGCAGTACAGTGCTTAGCTGCCGTGCCGGTACTCCCGTCTGCTTCTTCAAACCCAAGTCTCGCCGACCCGAGTCTACTGCGGTGACTATGGATAACTACCTCACACAACCCCACTTCAAAAAATCTGAACTATCCCTTTAAGGGACTGGCAAGAGAGTGTGTGTGATAATTTGTGTGTAGTGGGGGGTGGGGGTTCGAGGGTGGGGGGGTTGCTGTGGTAAAAGTTGCAATGTGAAATCTATCATCAGTGGGAGAAAACTAGCCTGCAGGGCTTTTGAAGCTTTTGTGAGTTTGTGAGAAAACTGGCAGCAGCAAACTTAATCCTACTCCTACAGGGCAAGAGGAGGCCCGACCAACAAGAAAGAGAGAAAGAAAGGAGAAAGGAGATGGGAGAAAGGGAGGAAAGTGAGAGTTTTTCATGTCAGGCTCTCTGTTTTCAGAAATACAGAGTTTAACAAATCAAATGTCACACATGATTAAGTGCAAAAGAAGCATTTTTTCGCCTCCTTGTTCTTGCATTTTGTTCGGAATGAATGAAGCAAACAAGGGTATTTTGATTGTGAATAACAAAACATTTTGTAGCTGCCAAAGGACAAAAGTCTCTGACTGGCATTGTCTGCTAGATATTTTTAGCCACATTAGCAGCAGGGCTCTAAGGATGGCAATTTCGATTCTGTGAGTCAGGCCACCACTGAAATATCTCAACAACTATTAGATTGATTGCCATGAAATTTGTTACAGATACACAAGCAGCCAAGAGGATAAATTCTCTTGACTTTGAGGATCCCTTGACTTTTCTTTTAGCACCACCAGCAGATCACAGTTTTTACTTATTATGTGAAATACCTTAGCATCTACTGGATGATTGTCACAAAATATTGTACAGACATTCATTGTTCCAAGTTGGTGTATTCTAATTACTTTGGTGATCCCCTGATGTTTCCCTTAGCCTCACAATGAGTTTTTTAGTGAGATACATCAACAACCATTGGATGGATTGCCATGTAATTTGGTAGTGGTACACACATACATGTCCCCCTCAGAATTAAGTTTTGATAATTTTGGTGATCCCTTAACTTTTCCTCTAGCGCCTTCATCAGGTCAAAATTTAATTGGTTAAATTTATGGCCAAACACCTGCTAAATTAATGGCATTCCCATCAGCCTGAGGTGTATTTGGGTTTTCTACAAATTAGATAAGCATGCTGATGTTAGCATTAAGCTCAATACACAACTGTGCCAAAGTACAGCCTCACAGAGTCACTAACATGGTTGCTGACTTTTAAGTCTTGTTTTTCTACATCTCAGGCTTCCCTGCAGGCATGCTCTTAGTTTCAGATTTCCTGTATGACATTAATATGACATGAATACGGATAAAGTGCAAATGAAATGGTGGTAATTCACCACTTCTGGCAAGAGAGATGAGCATTTAAACACATGTTCACGGTGACAGTGATCTATAATCTGTTTATCTTTGGGCTAATTGTGCAAATATTCAGCAGCTGTTTCAGATGACACAGTAGTGTTTTAGGTAAGAACTCACAACCAGGCAGATGTTTTATTCCATGTCATCGACTCCCCTCTCCTTTCTCTAAACATGACTGTATGATAAAGTAGTAAATTAACTTTAATTACTGACTTGGATTGATTGACTCGGATGAGGAATAGGATGAGTCTTTTTGCAAGAGACAAGGGTATATATTAAAACTAGAAGGAAAAGAGAATCGATAAACCTCTCCAGACCCTGAATAATTATTTACATCAAAATAGCAGGTGAATGAAACACACAAACAGGGTGGTAGCATGAATGTGTCAAAAATTTCAGATCAGGATCACAAAAATCTAAACAACAGACAGCAGAAGTGGGTGGGAAGATTGAGGGCAGCCAAAGTTCTTGAAGTCCTATTCATTTTTCCTTTACACATTCTTAGGTGAGCATTTCCAACGTCAGGAAATACATCAAACTTTCCTGTTTAAATCATCAGCGCAAAACAATGACCAACTGCACTGGAAAAGTTCAGGTTCGTGAAAGAGAATGTTACAGGTAAGAGACTGTGTCCAACTTTGGGAAAGAATTAGTCTCTCGGGTCCTAGACAGCATAAAGAAAAATCCTCCCAAGAAAAAACAACAGCATCAGTCATTTCAGCAAATGACCAAAAATGACATTTGTTTATGTTTAAACTAGCTGTCAGGTGACATTGTTATAGAGGCATAAAGTCTGCGGAGGAGGAGGTCAGGGTGGATGGATGAATCAACAAAACGTTTGACTGTTATATGCAGTTGTTCACTTTTGGTTTCCTTCCAACAGTCAACGTTGCTTTCTTTTAACCATGGCTGTGATCATTACCTAACTGTAACCACGTAGTTATTATTGTAACCGTGACCAGTCATTTTAAAACAAAACCAAGATGTTTTTCTAACCTAAGCAAAGTAGTTATTTTAAGCCAAAACATGCTCTTTCCTAACCCTCACCAAGTCATGTTTGTTCCTAAACTTAACCAAACCTTAACCATAGCGATGTCACATCATAAAACTGATTTATGTTCCCAACAGAGATTTGTAACAGTTTTGGAAGACACAGACAAATCATGTCATCCTGTTAACAGGAAACACTATTATGTGTCGATCCGGAGGGTAATAACAAACAAGGTATTTTATCATAATTTGGAGGACTTTATGAGAAACAACTCCACACCAAAATACACAAAGGTATGTGGGTAAAAAACCTAATTTGTCAGAGACAAAGTTGAAACATTTACAATTAATGTCCACAACATACTCCTGTAATATGGTTAAACTGTTCAGGGGACTCCTGTTTTTTTCTTATGACTGGCACTTTTATTGTAAAAATAAACATTCATATGCAAATTAATGAACCTGCAGGCACTCTAGTCTACAGCTCGTTAAGTGGCCAACAAATCCCAGCCAAACCGAAAACATCTTGAAACAAGACAGGCTGGCAGCATTAAATACAGACAGTAACCTCAATGCATCTTTAAACGCAAACATACTTTGGATTCAATCAAAGATGGAGAAACAATATGCTGGTATGAAAAGAGCACTCACATAGGGACGAGAAATAATGCAAATGTTTCCAGTACTTAGATGAAACCACATCGTGATTTACTGAGTGGTGGGGAGTAATATGATCATCAGAACGCCTGTTTATCATTTACAGTACTGTGCAAACACTTCAGGGCGCATTAAAACACTTCTATGCTTCAAACCTTCCAAACACACACACAGGCTGAGGCTGCTTAAGACATAAAATAGTTCACATTGCAGCCTTTCACGTGGTACTCCATTATTATTAACCGCTAATAGGTACTCTTACATGGTCCAACATAAACACAAAGCCCAAAGACCATAATCAAATATACATCCAAATAGGCTGCTCTCTGATGCTAATTTAATACAGGAGACAGAGACAGAGGAGCTGGGCGAGAGACCGCAAGCTAGCTGGTTGGGAAGCAGAGCCGACGTGGTCTTGGAGTCGCCTTCGCCTCGCCACTGAGGCCAATTTGCAGACGTTCATTTCCTCCAATCTGTCAGGGTGGACGGTGGAAGGGTGGGAGCAGGGGGGAGAAAGAGCGGACTGGACGGGGCGAGTAGCGAGGAGAAATAAGGCTAAATGAGTCTCCAGGGGATTGGAGACCATAGAGCAGCTAGCTGCGTCCCTTACTTACAGCGCTGGGATCTATGAGGGTCTCCACTTTCCTTCTCCAGAACAAAACAGTCTCTTCACACTCTCACTACCATCATGCTGAAAGAACGGGGATTAGTGTTCAAGCCCTGCTAGCAGCACCCTTAAGATCCGGAGGGTAAACTAACGCTCCTGTAAGCAAAACTGAGCTCAGAGTCTACATCCTCCTCGCCACAGAGGCCTCACATTCACCCGAGAGACATTATTAAGAGTATTGGAACAAACACAGAGAGGCAAACTTTGGTGTTACTGTACATGTCATTGGCCTTATTGTCAATGAATGTCTGCCCCACAACAGGAAACCACTATTGACATGTCGTCTGAAGCTGAAATCCACATTTTTTTCACATCGGTATTTTAATATCCACCTGTGAAGTGGAGTGTAATGAAACACTAAAGACAGCATAATTACTTTGATTGGAGTTGGAGGTTGGCTTCCACTAAGAAATGTTAATTAGTTTTGTTGACGATACTGATGCTGTTGAACTTCATCACATCAGTAAATTATTTATTTGCGTTCATTTTTAAGTAGTTTAAATATGCTGAAATAAGTGTTAAGCGCTAACTACATTTTTTCTTTTGTACTGTTGGGAGGAACTATTTAACACTGCTTGTGGTTCCTGTGGCCATTAGAGAGTGTTCAGCATGGTGGCGCGATACACAGTGAGGAGATTGAAAAGCAAAAGAGACTGAAGTGATGAAAGAGTTCTGTTGTTCAAGTTTGTGGCACACCAAGATGATTAACTCAGAAACTGTCCTTGATCCCCCTGACCTGCTGTAATGCTCATCACAAGTACCTGTTAATAACCAACATCACAGCAGTGTTGAAACGATTAGTTGACTAATCAGTCAGTTCAACAGAAACATTTCCAGTTCTATTTGAGAATTTAGAGCATTTCTACATCTCACATCATTATTTCTGACATTTCTGACATCCCTATTTTGTGACATTTTACAGACGAGCTAATTGTTTAACCGTTTTGAGTGAAACAGAGAATGGTCAGTCATGCTGTACAGCCTTGAAATTATGTCTGTAAGAAGCAAATGCCTGTTAAACCTTGAAAATACAATAAGCAAAGAAAAAATTCCGCAGCAAATCCTCATACCTAAACCACATTAGAAGCGCTTTCCAAAATGATCCGTAACAATGCTCTAAAAATGAGTCACACAGTATGAGTATTTTCTGAGCTGCTACCTCCTGGTAAAGTTTAGACAACTAAAACTACTCGGTTAAGGTTAAAGGCCCTGAAAACCTATTTTTTCCATCAGCCTCTAACTATGAGCACTGGGGTCCTGAATCTTTTTTTTCTGCCAGAGTTTAAACAATTTTTGGATATTTAACCATTTTTGTAGATTCTTATATTTCATTTATGCTCTTCTGACTGGGTTGAAGTGGGCGGTGCTCAGTTGGAAAGAGGCGATGTGCACCAATCACAGTTTAGCAACATTCAAATCAATTATGATGAAAGCTATGTGGTTGTTTGCTCATGTTGCCAGCAGTCAGTCAAATCTGATCAAACACCCACACAGTCCTCAGTTATTAAATGTTCTCTCATATTGTCTTAAATTTTTACAACTTTCACTTCAATTTTTGCTTATTTAGTCATGAATATTTAATGATATAGTGAAATACTTTATTAAAACATTGGGGTCAAAGTTAAAAGAATAACTACTTGTTTAAGTTTGGGAAAAGATTGTGATCTTGGTTTAAAGACACCAGTGTTGACTGTTAGGAGACAGGACATGAACACTGGTTTTCAGTGTTGAAGTTTGGCTTTTCACGCCTATACATCCCCCAGACATCTTTCTGACAAATTAGTGCTTCTTCCTGCTTTGGCATTCAATGTAGACATAAGTAATTTCCATCTGCTTAGGGCTAGGGTTCCCAATACTGTCCTTTTTCTGGAGAGGACAGTCTCTAATTGTATACTTGCCTTATTAGGCTAAAGTACACATATTTCCATCCTTTCTGGTTATATTAATAGCTAAAAAATGATATATAGTTTATTGAATTTGAAATACAACTTCTTAATAGACACCCTTCTTTCATCTAACAGAAAATAGTCATGTCAGACATGTCATTATTAGAAAACATGATCCTATTATCTTACAGAGTGATAAGTGTTGTGGTTTATTTGCGTTACATAAAGCTTTCATTGACACATTTTTCATGTTTTAATACAGTGGCAGGATTGATTTGTAGTTCAGAGGATCTGTATGAGAGGTTGTATTGTGCTGACCTCGTGGTTACAGTAATGACATGTTAAGGAGGACGATGGCGCCAGACAGCTCAGTAGACCCCTACCACACTTATAATTCGAGAACAGAATTGTTTGGTCAGAAGTGTTCAGTACATAGCGGCTTGAATAATACCATATGAAAGCAAAGGGTCCAAACAAAAGTGTATGTTTCTGAATCTTTCAGGAATTCGGAGAACCCAGTCGCAATATTAGACAGTGCAGACAGTGTGTAATTACTTTAAATATTCCTCTGAGGGATTCCACTGAGAAGCAGCAGTAGCAACACTGAGGCAGGCAGAGCTTCATGTTTCATTAAGCTGATGCTCCTCACCCCGGCGACCCAGTGAGTGAGCACATTGAGTTTCAGTGTCTTGCTCAATCAAAAGTTTCAGGGATCAAAGCAGGGTGGACCAAGATGACCTTTCTAACCTCCCCTGCCCCCGCACCTTCTCAGATAAAACAAGCTCAAAGACATGTTCATGTGGAGGCTTAGAGTCTGGTTAGAAACTTGTCTTCATTTATTGCTCATCGGATTATCTGAAATTAATAATGTGAAGATTGTGTTCTTCCTTTCATGCAATGAATTATGTGGAGAACTGGACATTTTTTACCTGTTTGAAAAGGTTAACTCACAGTAAAAAAGACCCTGGTTAAAGAATGGGTTCACAATCTTTCAAGTCTTAAAACCACAGTCAGGTGCTTATATGAACACTGAAAGAGGTTTTCCTCACTGTAATCATTCCTCCTGTTCACACTAACAATTAAAAGATCCCTTGCAGATGTGCTTTCAATGTAAGTGATGGGGCCCAAAAAAGCCACAGTGTATCCACACAGTCATTTTGTGCAAAAATGCATTTAAAAGTTGATCTGAAGCTTATGAGGCTTCAGCAGTCTGAGTTAATCATACCAAGTGGATATCTGCCACATTTACAGTCTTTTTTGCATCAAATTCCCTCTGTGTGTTTCTTCAGACAGTGTTTCCCTGTTGAGCTGCGGTGGAAGTATAGTAACAAAAAGAGGGACTTTGGCACTAAAAAGACTGTAATGTTGAAAGAAATCTGTTAAAAGAATTTCTTCGTAATGACTATTATACAATAGAGACCAGAGCCGAAGTATCAAAATTCAGCAAAATTTATTTTCTTGTACAAGAAGGAGCGTTTCACAATGCAACACACAGGATGAGGTTACAAAGAAGAAGCCTCCTCGAGGAGCGCCTACAACAAGTTTTTATACAGTATAGGTGGGCGTTTCAGTTCTTCTCCCAATCTGTCAAGTACAGACTTCATCTTTAACTTCATGACCGTTTTCAGTTCTCCAGTTGAGGAGCCAACTTGCAGAACTGACCCCCCGATGACATGTCTCGCCCGGTCTCCAAGGAATTTTATTTTCTACATCTTCCTCTTTACATATGTAATGCTGAACTTCCTTTAACCTTAGCTGATGAGTCTGCTGATGAATGATCTATGTAAAATAGTAACACACATACACAGTGTAATCATATTTTTTTATGACATTTCCCTCCCGTTTGTACTCTTAAAAAATACAAAAGATACACTCATGAGTATAAACATTTCTTGTAAGTAGAAGAAAAGAAAAATACAATTAATTCAAACAAGAAAACCACAAGTGATTCAAATGAGTATATATGGATGATTCAAATGAATTACATACTTGCATGATTCTCTTGACAACAGATGTGGGAGCGAAAAATTTTCCTCATGACCGCGTTCCCCCGGCGGCCATTAATCAGTGTCAATAAGTGTTTCAATCACATTTGTATGCTTAATCACATGTCACAATTTTAGAGACATCAATACTGACAATAGCCATTGTATATAAACATTTCTTATGTATTCTAAAAACAAACAAAAAAAAAAAAACTTGTCTTCAGTCGGGCTAATCGACTCATTGGATCGATGTGTGGACCTTTCCCTGCCTAAGGACCTTCTCCCTGACACATGAAAGAAACAGAAAACCTATAAATGTATATACAACATACTGTCAGTCTTTTTCTCTTAAGCATACATTACATCAGAACACTATAAATTCCCTTCAGATTTTCTATAGGTTGGTCATTATGCTGTGGAATAAAGACTAAACAGGTGTGTCATCTCCAGCAAGTGTCACATCTCCAATGTGTTCATAGATGGACTCCTCTCTTGCTTCGAGCTGAACGTACTCTCTGTAGATCTCTTCATCTCCGTGTCTAACCCCGACATGTCCTCCGACCACAACATGTCTCTCGTAATCGTTATCTGTGGAGACAGGCTGATACAATAGCTGTTGCCGCGTTAGTGTAGTAGTAATCAATTTTTGCATTAATTCTCTCAGACATTGAATGCAACAACAACCACAAGTGACTAGAATAGCAAGCATGATTCCCACAGACAATATTATGGTTTTACTCTTAAACAAGTGAAAAATCATGTCAGTAACTTTTTTTAAAATATATATATATATATATTTTTTTTTTTTTTTTTTTTAATATATTGAATTTTATATTGAATTTTGAAATGTGTCCACTGTAGTGAGCACCATGCATCAACAGAGTAAAAAGTGATTTATGGAAATCAATATAGGCTATATATATATATATATATATATATATATATATATATATATATATATATATATATATATATATATATATATTTTATTACTAAGAGCATATGGTATGAATACACATAGGAACATTAGATAACAACAACAATAGAGAGGATATTTGAAAAACATGTCCTAGGCCCAATAGACAGAATGTACCCTTTGTTGCATGACGTCCACTGGAGTGGACAGATGTATTTTCAGTCACAGAAAATAATGTACAAAAAAAATATTATTAAAAACTTGATAAAAGTATTTCAAACATCTTATTTAGTTGAAAAATATACTTTTTACCTGTTTTTTTCTCTGAGAATAAAAGTATTTAACAGATATTCCTGAGTTACTTGGTGCATTTCCTCCACCCTCCACCATTTTGAATTATGATTCAATATAACAAAATCACAGAGTCAAAAATGATATTCAGATGGAATTGTAGAGAACACTTTGGGGGTTCATCACCTGGTAGTTGGGACATGGTACTATACTATAACTTAAATGGTTCAAGATGGCTTCCAAATATCTGTCCACTGTAGTGGACACCATGCATGAAAGGGTTAAAGGTGTTTGCCCATTTCCCAAACATGTCCTCCAGCCACTCAGTGAAAGGATCTGTGATACCTGAATTCTCCGCAGTACCACCACGTATCTGAACGTGCATATTTGTGATTGGTTACCAGGTCATCAGTAATCCCATAGGGATTCTTACTCACTGCAATTGTAGTGTCAAAACCTGTCAGATCTCCCATTTCTTATCCTCAGTTCAATCCGTGTGTTCTGGACAGGCAGGTAAAATTCCCCTTGTTAAGCATAAACCATGGTGGAACAACCTTAGTGGAGAGAGCTGGAAACAGATACGTGAGAGTAGTACAGTTATTTCTAGGAGAGTCAGTTTTGTACAGACTGAACATACTCTTGAATCCTTGAAGATCATTGTGAGGATTAAGTGGAAAAGGAACTGTTCCCAATGATGGTCTTGCAGCTGCACAAGCTATGCAATCAGTTGCTAGTCCGGAACCCTTAGTGGTGAGAGAAATCCATTGTAACCTTAGCTGTTTCTTACTCCAGGCGAGCAACGCTCTTCCTCCTGGAGTCTGATGAACTGGTACACGGTTTAACTCTACAAATGTGTAATCTTCAGTAGTTGTCATTGACTTGTTTGTTTTGTTTATTACTTATCTGTAGGTATTGGTGCTCGTTTACAGTGTGTCAGGTGTACCCACGTCGTTCTCTCAGCTATGCGCACTGCTGTGGGTGTTGCAAGTAGCACTTGGAATGGGCATTCCCACCTTGGAGAGCTCCAGTTCTTCCTTTTGAACGTTTTGGTGAAAACCCAGTCTTTTTGTTTTTCAACATCCTGCTCATATAATCTACAATTGTTTCTGTTAATTCTGTGTCATCTCCCTTTAAGTTAATCAAAGGTATCCGGCAGGGTCTACCATATAGGATTTCAAAAGGTGATAGTCCTGTACTGTTAGGTTGTATGTGTAGGCTTAGCATTACTGCTGGCAAGCAGGCTACTCATCCTTTCCCTGTGTCTTCCTTGGCTTTCCTGAGTTTAGCTTTGATTGTACCATTTGTTCTTTCCACTAATCCTGCTGACTGTGGGTGATAAGAACAATGATATTTCATTTTGATGGAAAATAGTTCACTTAGTTTAGCAATTACATCATTTCTGAAATGAGGTCCATCATCACTATATATGATATCTGGAAACCCAAATCTCGGTGCAATATGTGTTGCTAAGGCTTTAGCTACTGTTATTGCATCATTTCTTACTGTTGGAATGATTTCAATCCATTTTGAATATAAGTCTATGATTACTAGGCAGTATTTTTGTTTTCACCTTTATTCAATTCAATGAAATCCATGCATACTGTGTGAAATTGGTATTGTGCATTGGGTATCCTGCCTGACCTTGGTCTCAATCTACCTTTTACCAATTTCATTAGCGCCTGAGTTATACCTCCTGGCCCAGTTTGAACTAAATCCAAACTGTACCAGTAATTTAATGTCAGTCCTTCATGCACAAATGTTTCTGTGTCGTCCTCTTCATCACTGTTGGTTGTTTTTAGGTTAGCTCGGCATGCTTTCATACCAGAGCTGTTTTCATCTGGTACTACAGCTTTCCCAAATTTCGTCATCAAATCTCTTCCTAAGAGGTAAACGGGACACATTTGTGATATTACCACTGAGGCATATATGTTTTTGTTTGTTTTGGGATCTTTTATTTTTAGAGGTTCAGTTAATGGTTCAATAGTCACATGTTCTGTGGCTTTTCTAACCCTTAAACCGCCGTTTGGTTTTAGGGGAAAATCTGTCCCTATTTCGTTACATCGCACAACTGTTCGGCAAGCTCCAGAATCACATAAGAATGTTATTGATTTCCCCCCTAACTTTAATACTTTCCACGGTTTAGTCCCTTCCTGTGATAGTAAAATTTCAGCTGTTTGTAACGATAGGATTTCATCTACCTCTGTCTCCCTATCTGCTAATGTATGTGTGTGTCGGTGTGGGTGCATAACCTGGTTCCGGAGCCAGTCATACAGAGCGGTTTCTTTCCTGTTCTTGTTTGGGTTCCGCTCTTCCGCTCCCTCCTTTCCCCCGTCCTCCTCCTCTGTCTCCTCCCAATTTCTTTGGAACTCTGCAGTCTCTCGCATAATGTCTAGGTTTGCCACACATCTGCTCCTCCGCTCCCACCGCCTCCTCTTCCCCTTCTGTGGTTTTTCTGCCCGTTGTTGCCTCAGAAGAAAATTTCATCAGTGTCATCATTATCATGCAAGAATGTATCTGCAACCTTTCTTTTGTTTTTCTTTGCTTCAATCGTTTCTTCTGCATGGGTTGAATAATCAATGGTTCTCTGCAACACTGCATTTTTCCAGGCAATCAGATGTTTGGCCACAAATTGGCTGATTTCTGGTCTAAATCCAATCATGAGTGCATTTTTTAATTGCATGCTGTATGGACTATCTCAGTTTCTCATTCATGTGTACAGTATGTAAGTAACCATATACTGTACCGCTTCGTGTCCTCCAAAGAAACTGAGGATCTTGTGGATGCGTCTCCTTTCCGTGGGGTGATGTCAACCTTCGTGAAGGGGTTGTGGGGTGAGAAGGCGGGAGGTGGAGCAGTCGGTGGTGGAGGAGGAGGAGGAGGAGGAGGTGATCGAGGTTCGGGGTAAGGCGGAGGATCCGGACGGAACCCACATGGCACGTAGCTGTCATCATGTCGTCTCGTGCAGAATATAGGACAGGATATATGTTATTATTTTTATCTCTATTCTGTTGAGCTTCCTGTCGCTTATCTATGCCTTCTTGTTGTCTAGCAACCCTTTCTTCTTTCTTTTCTGAAAGCCAGCTCATCTGGCCCTTCACTAATTCTTCACAAGCTTCTACATCTAGTTTTCCTACAAAGTCATACTTTTCCTGCCATATCTTGAGATATTTAACATTATCAGAATGCAGTAGTTTCATCTGTTGGCGTCTCTACCATATTTCTCTGCTTGTGGTTTTTTACAGCTACAACAGTTACCCATTGTAGAGGCCTCTTTTTTCTCTCTTTTCTTTTTTTCTCTTTTTTTTTGTATGTGGTAAAGCTATTTAATTTCCTTGTTTTCCCCTTAACAGCCAACCAGTGTGTATGGAGTTCACCCGAGCAACTGGTCCAGTGAGATATATAGACCTTTTTTGACACCATTAAGTTTCCAGTCCCCAGACAATTTGTTGACACCGTGAGGTTACACTTGTCTGGTTTTCATTTCCCTGAGACACTGTTAATAACTACCATACTTCCAGATTCAGTCCGGGGGGCAGACACCCTCTCTACGTTTAAGAGTAGGCTTAAAACTTTCCTTAGTTAGGGCCAACCAGACTCGCCATGGACCAGCCTTTAGTTATGCTGCTATAGGCCTAGACTGCCAGGGGACTTCCATTGATGCACTGAGCTCTTCTCTCCTCTTCTCCATCTGTATATATTCTTTTACCATTTATGCATGTTACTAACTTGACTTCTTCCCCGGAGTTCTTTGTGCTTTCTCATCCGCAGGAAACCCCATAAACCATGCTGACGTCCTTCTTCTGCCCTTCTCCAGCTGTTGTTGTTTGTCATGTATCTATTGTTGTTGTTGTTGCTGTTGCTGTTCTGCTTCTCTGTGCCCCCCCTTCCCCCCTCTCTCTCAACCCAACGGGTCAGGGCAGATGGCCGCCTACCTAGAGCCGGGTTCTGCTTGAGGTTTCTTCCCGTTAAAGGGGAGTTTTTCCTTACCGCTGTCGCCAAGTGCTTGCTCATGAGGGAATTGTTGAGTCTCTCTCTCTGTAAATTAAAGAGCATGATCTAGACTTGCTTCATGTGAAAAGTGCCCTGAGATGACTTTTGTTGTGATTTGGCACTATATAAATAAAATTGAATTGAATTGAATTGAATATTCAATAAAACCCTTTATACATTATATATTTTTTATATAATTAGGTATGTATTTAAACAAACACTAAATCATGATTTTACTGGAGTCCCAGACTTCCCGGAGTCCCAGACTCCCCAGTATTATTTATCGAGTCCTGGACTCACAAATAACACTATCCTGTGAAGTCCCTGACTTCTCTAGACGTCTTTTTGTTTACTCAGGCCTGAGGGATTAGTTTTTCCAACTGTCCTTCCAAAGACATTAGCTTCTAAGTCTCTGACTTAGGTTTAACTCATAACTTCTAAGTCCCTGACTCAGATTTAACTGATCAGTGATTAAAATTTATCATACCCTTTTTGTTGGGTTGTTCGGTCTGTCTCTCTTTGATCGACCCCGTCACTGTCTCCTCTCTCAGCCAGTCCTGGCCTTCTCTGCCAAAACAGGGTTTTAAGAACTCCACGGCGAACGTCTTCCGTTGTGTTCTTGTAAGGCCTTTCTCAGGTCCGTTGCCTTTTGAGGGGATCAGCTATTGGGGCCCCACGTTGGTCGCCAAAATGTTAAATGAATTTCTGTAATAACCCTTAAAACAAAAGAGACCACAGCCGAAGTATCAAAATAACAGAATTAACAGAATTTATTTTCTTGTACAAGGAGCATTTCACAATGCAACACACAGGATGAGGTTACAAAGAAAAAGGCTCCTCGAGGAGCACCTACAACAAGTTTTTATACAGTATAGGTGGGCTTTTCAGTTTCTTCCCCCAATCTGTCAAGTACAGACTTCATCGATAACGTCATGACCATTTTCAGTTCTCCTGTTGAGGAGCCAACCTGCAAAACTGACCCCCAGATGACATGTCTCGTCCTGTCTCCAACAAATTTTATTTTCTACATCTTCCTCTTTTCAAATATAATGCTGAACTTCCTTTAACCTTAGCTGATGAGTCTGCTGATGTTGCAGAGTTGCAGTACAAGACAGGAACAATTCATCATGATCTATGTAAAACAGTAACACACATACTCAGTGTAATCATAATTTTTATAACAAGGAGGACTGTGGATTTTGCCCACCATCACTTACATTATAAGTGCATTATGGAGGCAAATTCTACTGGCAAGTATGAACAGGAGGAATGATTATGGCAAGAAAAACATATTTCAATGTTCATTTGGGCACCTGCATGTTGTTTTAAGACAGACTTGAAAAATTGTGAACCCATCCTTAATCATTTACTGTCAAAACATCCCATGAAAAGACCAAAACCAACAATGCAATCATCCATCTATCAACACTATACTTTTTACCAGCTTTCTGCTCCATAAACCCATTTGTTTTCCACTTAAAACAATCTTCAAAAACACAAATTGACAGTATATACTTACATTTTCAAAAAAGGATAAAAAAAAAAAAAACTCCCAAATCAGCCAGGCATTGTAATTTCTTTGGCAAAAATTGCTCAAACAAGAGTAAATTGTGCATTTTTTGGGTGGTAATTTTTAGCCATGGGTTAATACAGTATACACTAGTGAGTGTTTACCGCAGCAGGGCAATGTACTATATGTGGGATTGAGTCAAAATAAACTACAGTGTGTGTGTTCATAGTAATGAAAGAACATCTAACCCAGTGCAATAGTGTGGTCCAATGATGTGTTTTAAATAGTTTTTTGGACAATGGAGGTCTATGGTACTGAGGAATAAGTTATATCTGGCTTTGGCTACACAAACAATACTTGTTAGAACTGTTCATTCATTGCTGTTTTTGTTTTTTAATGATGAAAACAAAAATGTGGAATATCGCCAAAGAACAACCTCAAGAGTTCTTGACACCCAGAATCAAACAAAAACATTTCCTTTTCAGTTGCTACAACCAATTCTCTTGTAATGGATATGTATGGGAGCCCGATGGTGCCAACGGATGTGCAGATCTGTCTTTGGTCGTGATGCCAAAATCCCTGCTGAGCAGAACACTGTTTCTCTAGTTTTATAATGTTTTTTGTCCACCAAATGTTTCCATGTGCACTGGACACATCATTTATACAAAAGCTGAAAACATCAGGCTACATTTAAAGAGTGGGTTCACCCAAATTACCAAAAGACCAAGACTATCTGCATGGCCGGACACAATTTGGGATTTGATTGTTTATTAGGATGCCCAACCCCAGTGTGTTTGTTTTTTCTTTGCTGTTGTTACTTACTTGTCTTTTGTAATTTGTGTGAACTGACCCTTTAATAGTTCATAATAGATGATAAAGTATGGATACACAGGTTGATTAATCCTCAAATTACTCCCAATATGTGCATACAGAGAAGATGAAAGCAAGTTTTGGGTGAAAGCGTCTGCTGAATCAATAAAATAGGAAGAACACTAAAAATTTGCGTATTGAAAAATCCCAAATATGTTTTGATTACAAGTCTCTTAGATCTTGTTAATGTGTGCGTGTCTGAATATGTGTGTGTCTAAGTGTGTGTGACTATATGGATGTGTCAGCATGTTTGCCCGTCTCCCCCTCTGGCCCCCTCCTTGTAAAAAATATGTTTTGTTCACGCCGGATTCAGCAGCACAATTATCACTGCGGCCTTTTCTGTCTCGGCTCTTTAGGCTAAGAGATGAAGCATGAAATGAATTCTGTGGCCAGTGGCCGGGCCAGCTGGATTTGGACTGTGCCAACACAATGGCTGGGGCCGGTGCCAGGACACATTTGCTTTAAGTTGTTTCTCTTGTGTGTTTCTATTGTGTTTAATGAGTACTGTCAGCGCAAACTTCAAGTTATGTCTTCGGGCCTTAACCCTCGATATGTCCGCTTTTCAAGTTCAAAATTGTCTTTGGTATGTACCGTTATAGCCAAGCGAAACACAAATAAAACGCACTGTTCTCAAAAACACAAGAAAAACAAGAAATGGCACAAATTATCTTATCACATGCTTCATAAAAAGCTGAATTTAACCAAATGTTTTTCATTGTCTGAATAAAAAATCTTCCCTAAAACTATACCACCACTTATTAATTTTTAAATTTTTACTTTTAAAGAAAGATACAATATAGTCAAACATGACTTTAAAAGTTGCTTATAACTTATATAATAGTCTTTTTACACATAAACCAAACATAAACCAACGCTTGATAGATATTCTTCAAATTGCTCTGACATAGTGGACCACCAGTCTGTTGGTCTGGCAGTCCCCTATGTTGGTCCAGACTGAAATATCTGAACAACTTTTGGATGAATTGCCATGAAATTTGTTACAGATATCCATTGTGCCCATGAAATAAATCCTAATAACTTTGGTGATCCCCTGAATTTTCATTCATTTTCATCTGGTCAAAATTTCACTTTGTCTCACTACCTGCTAAACATCAGTTTGTTAGCTTTGTCACTGAGCACATGTTAGCATGCTGTGCCTCAGTACATCCTCACTGAGCCATTAGCATGGTTGTCATGACTCTTAATCTTGTTAGTTAATGTGTTCTACTGTAAATATGATTTATTTTATAATCCCTACATCCATCAGTCCATGTGCCCACTCAGCTGCTCAGGGTTGGGGCTGAATCCTATCCCAACATGTACCGGGTGAGAGGCGGCACACACCCCGAATGCCATGTCTATCACAGCGGTAACACATTCACACTCATATTCACACAGTACAGGCAATTTATAGTTTTCACTCCACCTTCATGTCTTTGGACTGTGTGATTAAATTCACACAGAAAATGCAAATTCCTTATTTTATACTGTTTAAAAGGTCAGTTCACCCAAATTACAAAACAAATTTTCTCACTTACCTTTAGGGATTTCTGCCGCCAATCTAATTCAATAGAGGTGGATGGAATGTCATTTGTGCATTTGTTAAATTATATTTAATTATTTTGTTATAATTTATCAATATCTCAAAACCTGCTCAAATAAAACCAAAACATCTGCATGGCAAGTAATACAATTATTTTGTAATTTAAGTGAACTTACCCTTTAAGTGAAAAAGAATGTGTACTTAACAGTTCAGTGATTTGAATAGATCCGGGGGTGTGCTCATTGATGGCAGCTTCCCCAGATGGAAAAAAATTACCAACCACAGCTTTGTAGACAGGATTAAGGGTATGTCATCTTCCTGTGCCAAAACAAGAATCTATTCCTTACAAAACATGGATAACTGTGACTGAGACTGACACAACTATATAGGCTGTTGTAAGAGCTGTTGTTACAGAAATAGCAACTCTAAAATCAGTAACCGCTCCTTGTAACCGCTACCCGGCTTCTGTCTCTGCTGAAAATTACATTGACAGTATGGATAGGTCACTAGCTACCGATTGGTTGGGGAGAACGACAATTCAATCTGATTATCGGTGTAGCTGTTCACAATGTGTATAGAGCATTAGAAAAAAGCTCAGTCCAACATAGATTAATGAGAAAAGCACAGTTGCAGTATAAAATGGAGGATTCTATGAAACTGGTGGTTTCTTCTCATCTCAGCTCTTCTTCTCCTCCTCCGCCCTTACTCTGACAGTTTACTAATTGTGCCAGAGATAAAACTTGCCCAAGTTCACAGGGTCCATTTACGCAACAGGTGCTGCTCATCACTCAACAGGTACACACATAACACCTTCACACTAAGCGGTACACGTCCCCTCCCCCAACCCCCCCAAAACACAGGTGTAAGACTTTTTACAAAGACCAAAGTGTAAACAGGCCTGTCTTTTAGCCAGAAGGCCAACATAAAAGGGAGTTTGCAAGGTTTTGAGGCTGCTTTAGGATTGCTCGGTAGCCTATTGACACAGCTGCTGGCCCCACCTTCTGCCCATATCGCCTAAAGAAATCTGTTATTTTGAAGGTTAAAAGAAAATCCAAACGGGCAGAAGACATTCAGAAGAATCCAGACAAAACCCCAACAAGCCTTTCTAAGCCCCAGAGGATCCAGGGCTTTTGTAAGCAGAAAATTAGGACTCTCTGTGTACACGCACATGCCTGCACACATATATGCATACATACTAGTGTGTACTGTATGTGCGGGTTTTTGATTATGTGTCTGTGATCTTTGTGTGCACTGTCATTCTCCAGCTGTTTCAGGGAAAGTGCTGTTGCCTTGAAAAGAAGCGGCACACAATTACAAGTGCCATTCTGAGGAGCACAAAGAGAAAGGCAGCGGTGGACAGGCCGATAAAAAAGATGCCTATTTATAGTGAACTCCTGGGCATTTACAGCAGCTTTGTGTTTGTGATGGAACATGTGGATGAGGGAAATTGTCATATAATTACACCCTGTTAAGCATCTGACCTATCATTTTGTTGAAATGCGAAAGGGGCGATTCTGCAAGAGCTTTGTTATCAACGATGGCAGAGAATTTCAAACAGGAGGAAAAAAAGGGTTTGAATCAAGCGCACATCAATCAGTGTGTGATTTGAAAGACACACACACACACACACACACACACACACACACACTGGAGTACATCTCATTTCTGCACATAAGGAATTGATTTTCAAATGCAAAGAAAATCTGTGAGGGTTCAATGACCTTGATTCCAATTTCACTTGGAGACAACGGAGAGACTGGCCATGTCCACACTAATGTAGAATGTACATTTGAAAAAAAAAATCTTTTTCTCTCCCTCTGTTTCGGGCCCTCTTCCACACTACATGGGCATTTCTCCTCCCCAGAAATATGATCTTTTGGAAAAAGTTGTACAGGTAAACACAGCAGTCTCACGTTGTAGTGTGGAGAACATAACTGGAATTTTTGAAAACATTTTTGTACTATATGATTTCATTTAAACCACTTCTTCAACAGCAAAGTCGCATTCAGACCAAAAAAGGTACTGGTCTGCACTGGTGGGGGCATGTTGCTACAGGTACAGGTGAGAAATAATATCCAAGTCCTGTTTAAGAAATAGATCCAGCAGTTTATAATGAGGTAGGATTTTACAACTCCGGGAATTTCATCCTCTGTTTCGATGCATTGCTCACATTACAAAATATTCTACCTGGAATGTGCGCTTTGATGTATCGGTTGGCCAGTGCAGTGGGCTGCCACATGACATCGTGTTGCAGCAAAGATTGAGCCGGGTTCTACTTTTTTGCTGGACGACCCTGAGTCATCATTGAAATGTAGGAGAAGGCTATGTTTTTTGACGCAGTGCTCGTCAGACACTTGTGTATGAAATAGTTGATGGGGTCAATGTAGCAAATCAACTCAATTACCTCCTTGGTTGACACTTATTTTATACACATGCAAACTGGAAATGAAACGTCTGTGTCGAAAACACGGGTTAAAGGAAGTCGAAGGAATGCTCAGCTGAGAGCAAGCAGAGTAACCACACATGTTTACCTAACCAGTGGCTATGCTCCACCTGTTGTGCCAACGACGGTTGGGGAAACATACTTAAATGGAGTGCATGAGATGATGGGGTGGAAGGTATGACGATATATCTTTGTCAGCTGATAATGAAAAAGCATCAGGTTTTAAAGATGCTGTAATTTCATCATTTCACAGCTGTTAGTTGTTGTCAGAGATGGTACAGTAACTTTTCCATTTGGATTCAGCCATGACAAGTGAAACTGAATCCTTTTTGTCACCCAAAAGCCAGAAAGGTAAATTACAACATCACAAAAGAATGTGTCAAACATCACAGATTGACGACACGTATACTGTATATACAGTGGATTTTCTACAAATATACACAAACTGCAACGCTGTAACACTGTTGGCTTTGTTTGAGCAACATCCTTGTTTTGGAATGGATCATTGGCAGGTTTGGTGTAACACTGCAGCACTGAGCGGATGAGCAGTGATCCAGGCTGAAATGTAGCTGAGGCTGCTGGTTAGGCTGGGTTCTGCCTCCCCTGGGTGGAGCCCAGTGGATGCAGGAACACTAAATCACCAGCTGTCCTACAGTAAACATGTGAGCTTTATAGCCGCTCTGGCTTTCAGAGCTGGATGTCAATATTTGGTCCCATTCCTTGTGGTCGGTGCTGTGACGCATTCAGCCATAGTTGGATTTGTACTGCAGCCCTCCACAGGCCATCCAGCCAGCAGCGAACAAACAAGCTGCTCTACATTAACCAAATACCCATTCCAATAGCAAACACAATGCCTTACTATCTTATTGCCCCAAACCACAGGCTGTTATGTAAAACACTGTTGTACTAGAGACAATTCTCTGTGATCTGAATTGAGCTTATGCTAAATAAAAATAGTTTAAATTGTTTGACAGTCATAGTAATTTCATGCACCAATTGGCCAGGTGTGCAAAGGTGAGAAGTTAGGCAGGATTTGAACTTGTCCCTAAAGCTCTCTATCTTCATCACGTTTTGTGTGTACAACAAAGTGTAACACTATGAATACCTTTGAGAAGAGACTCAAAAAGTCAGAAAGTGTACAATATTATCCCTATGTGTGCAATTCATTGCATTTTGCCACTTCCTTTGACAGCAGGCTTTTTGCCTCCTCTTGGAGTGTGTACACTTGGAACAGATATAAACACTTTTGCCTTTAGATGTGGTCAGACGACGACAGACTAGTTAATTTCAAGCATAACCCAGCCTTTGGGGATACCTCACATGCTCATATTGAGATCATATCTCACATAATTATAAATCCCCCTTTGGTACATTTAACTTAATTTCTGTTGATATCCACTTTCCCCACAGGACCGCTAAGGATTCATCATTTCAGATAGTGCTGTGTGTGTGTGCATGGGATCCATGTATGCGTGCATTATGACACTTTGTGAAGGCAAAGGGTGATTAGCAGCAATTTATCGTACTTTAAAATCTTAATCTCGCCCTCAGAGATAATTCTGCCCACAAAGCCATATCAAAGCTCTTGGCCTCTGTTTCCATTTCAGTAGCTTTAACAGAAAGCCGGGCCCTGCCCCATCCAGAGCCGCCAGAGCTGCCCCAGCTTCACCTTTCCTCAACCCAGGCCTCAGTGCGCTGCCTCTGGGTATAAAGCCTCAGAGCTGGGGCCTCTTTGGTAACAGCGGCGCCCCCGGCATTGTGAGTCATGGAAGATCTGATGGCTTATGAGGTTTTAAGACCTGATGCCAACAGGCCAGGTGCTTGAGCCTATATAGGTGGGTTTTGCACTGTGTGTACTTTGTGCTGAAGAGGAATGTGTTTACCTGCGTGTGAATGCACAGTCTCATTCACATTATGTACACCTGCAGGAACAAGTGTGTGTTTGCTAGGTGCTGATTATGTACATTTGTGTTTAAATCTCTCTTGTGCTTGCTGTCAATGTTAATTGTGGATCACTAACATTGAAGGATTTTAATGGAATATCTCATTACTGTAAAATGTTGTTGTGTTTATTTAGAATTCAATTAAAAACCAAGCAAACCCAAGCAATAGAGACAGAATGTCTTTAACAGATGAAGGTTAGGATGGACTTGCTTATGTTTGCACACAGTAAGTGTTGGAGAGATCAGACTTTTGAGCAAGACATTTATTGTCCTGTCTTGTTCAGTATGACAGCAAGTAGTAATGTAGTGAGTCATCACACCTAAAAGACAACATAATTTGATAGTCTTCCAAAATGACTGGAGTGGTCCAAAAATAAGCTCTTTCTCACCTGCCATCTTCAAAAAAAATTTTTTAGACTAAAATAATCAATCATCAATCATCATCTGAAAACACCTGAAACCACTACATCCATGTGTTTTTATGTAGGTCATCTCTGTTGGCTGGGGCAGTTTTTCAATTCAAGCTACTGTAGGCTTGACATGGAAAAGTTAGGCTAAAAGAAACAACTAATAATAATAAAAGACGACTAAACATTACAAAATCTGATGACATGTAAAATGCAAGACAGAAGTAAATGGACTGTAAGCTCTAATAACACCAGTATTCTCCTTTAAGACACAAAAAGAACAAGTTATGATTGGATCTAAAATAACACCAGCTTTGCTTTGCAGAATAAAGGCCCTTCTCATTGCGACCGAGGGCAAGCCTGCGGTCAAAACCCGAGTCTCCATGCTTCGAAGGGCCAACAACGAAGCAAGGCAAAAGCCTGCGTCCATGTCAGCGAGTGTGTTTGATTTTGGCCACATGTAAACGAGCCCATTGTACAAGGAGAACACGGAGAGAGCAGAGCGTCCACGAAAATAAACCTCACACAGAAAAGCCCTGTAGTTAGACGCGCCACAGAACAGGGTGCTGGGCTCCGAACCACACCACAGCACTGGTGTGTGTGTATGTGTGTGTGTGTGTGGGTATGACTGTGGTACAGCAGCCAGGCCAGGCCATGTGGACTGTGGTGTGGTCGGGTTCCCCTGCTAAATTTAATAAGGGTGTCTCTGGTTACATCATGGCCAGGAGAAACAGTGTGTGAGAGAGAGAGAGACAGAGAGAGGGAGACAGGAAGAAAAAAAAATCTGCTAGCATTAACTGACATTAGCACATTTAAAAGGGCCATAATGGTGGTTTAGCATGTTTAATTTAGCCAATAATATACAAATGAGAATTCAAAGCTATATATAGTATCATTAGTCATTTATTTTTGTCACTTGGGGCAGAAGAAGTCCACAACAAGTTGTCAGACACAGCTATGACATATTATAACCTTATTAAGTTGTCACGGCAAACATGTTTGCAAATAATTGCTTATTTCATGTCTAGAAGACATGCAGCAACATTACTGTTCCTTTGGAGTCATGTTTGTGTCCACCTAATGATTGTAAATCCAATATTCACTTTCTTTTTAGCTGTGGTTTGGTCTCCACGAACTCTTTCACTTTCAATTGAATGTGTCACTTTCTTCTCAAGCAAGTCACTCACTCATTTTGTGTGTTATATGGTGCTGGGCAAACAACACACATGGGTTTATCAGAACTTGTTTGCTAAAAATCATCTGCCTGCTGCTGCTTGAAACTAGGCTCAGAGTGCTGAGACTGAACCAAACTGTAAATGTGTTGTAAAACCAAAACAATGAGCTAAAAGAGGCTAAAAAGCTCTGTAGAGCGGAAGGGTTAAGTTTATTCTCTATGGGTTCAGCACTGAGAGTGACTCGTTTCACATTATCATATGACATGTTTAAAATATTAATTACTAATCCTTAATTACATTATCAATTACTAATTAAATGTTGAATTATTAATGTAATAAAAATATTAATTAATGTATCTGTTCTTATTCTCTGTAATTGCTGTCTGGCACATTGTCTTCCTGATATTGCCACTGGATGGCGCCAAAGTTGGGAATTGTCAAATTATACCCATAGGGTCTTTAAAATTGTTCAGTTTAACCCAGATTCAATAAGGATTCAGATTTTCATCACACTCCAACCCTTTCTGCACCATTTTAGGAATACTGTAAATTGTTAGATAAAATAGTTCTCCTCCAGGCACCCATTGCTTCACTTCATTCAGTATAATGTGAAAGTGCATGTGCACATTGTGTACGTTGTGTATGTGTTGTGTACATGTACGTTGTTGTAGGTGTTGTTGGAAATAATGACTTAAGGGGGACCTATTATGTTTTTCCTTATTTTCATTTATATGTCTAATGTTGGATATTCATATTAAACATGGCCAGAGTGTCAAATAATGAGGTAAACATATGAAGAAATAATCCCTGAGAGCAAACAGCACCGGTTTCAGACTGCTCTGAATGATAAGTTTCCAATGTTTTTATCTACTTTCAGGTTTCATTTCCTGTAAATTTTTCACAATAAAAGTCTCCCATTATTTAGTAATTTAAAGGCTTTTAATATGAAGCAGTAAAGCAGGAAATGTTGGGTTTTCATCAGCAGTAATTTAACACGACTGTGACACATGCTGCCCCTCGCTAGCTTCCTGAGGCTGGCCAATCAGAACAGAGTGGGCTCATCAGGAGAGGGTCTTTAAAGAGACAGGAGCTAAGACCCTGTGTTCAGAGGCTGAACTGAGGGGCTGCATAAAGGGCCAGTATAAGATAAATAAGGATTTTGGACTGTGAATCATGCAAAGCTGCTCTTGTGTAGTCCCAGAATAAAAATATAGAGCTGGAAATGAACATAATAGGTCCCCTTTAACTTCTATTTATCAATTTATTGTCAAAGGTAAAGTCCCCCTCCACTCAAAAATATGTTTTTCTTCTTGTTTCTACAGTTGGATATTTGAGAATCGCAGTGCAGAATTATGTATTTGCAGAGTTTGACACCGAAAGGTTGTTTTCACATTCATCTGCTGAAACTGGAAAGTTTCCCTGTCCTCATTGAAAATCAGATTTTAAGGAGTGGGCACATGAACAGGATTTGTGACATCACAACTAGTTTGGAAGCCAATCCTGTACCAATATTCAACCTTCATTAAGTGTGATGTGGAAACTTGAAGCATCCAGTGCACATACACTGGGAATGAGCTTGACAGTGAAGTAGGAGACATCTTGTGTCCAGCAGTTAAACTTCTGAAATGAAATATAATTGCATATTCAGAGGGAGAAAGAGTAGATGCCTTTTTAAGGATTTTAAAGTGGCATTTACACTTTTTTGTGGAAAAAAACATATCAGACACACATTATTGTTCCAAGCAGAGCATTTGTATATGTCTAAATATATGTCTGGAGGGGATCTTTAAATAAATGCAGTTGTATTCAGGGATTATTTTCAATATTCTCCTAATTGGATCAATGAATAAAGCCCCCACATTTGAGCATCAAGAGTAAGCAACTCAACTGTGTTCTTTAATCTAATGCAAAAGCCAATTTGAAATTCCTGTATTTTTCCCCCAATGTCTATATCTGCATTTTTTTTTTCTTATGAGTGTAGTGTTCTAACACACAGTAGCTCAAGAATAAAATTCTGTCTACTTTCTAACTCATTCAGATGTTAGAGTGTCAATGAATGCACCAAGTCTTTAGAGTCCCCTATGTGATAGCCAATAACAACATGGTTATTAAATAATCATGACGTAACTTTGGAAACATAGAAGTTTAACAAATTGTTCTCATGGATAAGCTCTCTCAAACAAGTTTCAAGTCACTGCAAGTTGATTTTCATAAAGTACTGAAATGAATGGAACATCTGAGTGCCAATTTCATACAAACATTTGACTCTTGTTTCAAGTTACTACAGTGCTATAAAAAGACCATATGCTTGTATGTATGTGTGAGAGCATATATGTGTTAGAAGGAAAGACGCCCCGGAAATTAATCAGATCCTGTGTTAATCTCTGGGAAGAATGTTCATATCAGCAAGTGGTGGAGAGAGAAGGTCATATGTCTGTGACTCACACTCACATACACAGATGTAAACACTCATGTAGCACAGTGTGTTCATGTAGGTCAGTTTGTGTTATAAGTTATGCACCCATATCGCACAATAACTTGCTTTTCATAGTATTATAGTGTATGGTAATAGCTGTTGACGGAGAGGTAACTGTACACCAGTGCATGTCGGGATGTATATTCAAATAATCGCCGTCAGAGTTGACAGTGGCTTCTAAGTTATCTTTTAACATTTTTAATCCTTTGATTGGAATTGATCTTGGCGGTTTTACTAGTCTCTCACCATTTTATCACAGCTCCATTGGTTCTACGAGACATCCCTGCTTGCTTTCCTATTATTACTTTGCTTACTGTTCCAGCTACTTGCTCGGCCAGGCTCGTTTTTAGCCTGGTAGATAAGCTAACTAACCAAACTATACCAACTATGCCCTTTGTGGACTGTGTGCTACTCCAGAAAGCAAACAAAAAAATCATTGACCTTAAGGAGGATATTCAACGGCTTTCTGATGAATTGCAGAAAAAAGACTTTCTTGTGTCCAACGTCATGGATGTGGCCTCTGGGCAGTCCAGACAGATTGCCTCTCTCAGTGCAACCATCCAGGACACAGTTCTGTGGGATCCCTCCACCTGTCCACAGCTTTCCTTCTGCTCAACACCTAACCATTCGCCGTCCTGGGCCAAAGTGGTGATCCAAGGTTGCAAGCGATACTCGGACGGGGCTGCCTCACCACCTTGCCTGAACCTCTTCAACCACTACGTGCCCCTGTCTGATGACACTCTGATCCACCCAACTGATGCTCCTGTGGTTCCGACTCGTCCTGATCTTGACCTCTTTCGAAGAACGGTGCCTGCTGACACTGCATCTTCTTCACCATTGGTGGCTAACAGTATTCAAGTGGCTTGCCACTCTACGGTGAAGCCAAATCAGCAGCCCTCATCTCAAGCAATGGGGCCATGATCAGATGCTCTGGAATTCTTCCTTGACTTCAACACACAGTGTGGAAACAGATCATGCACCCTCCTGTCATGAGAACCCACAGCCATCATCTCCTCTTCCCCTTTTCTCCCCAACCACATTAATAGTTTGGGATTCGATAATCAGGAATATCTGTTTTTTCAGCACAGCCACACGCTGCTTTCCTGGAGCCATGGTCCCCGACATCCTGGATGAGCTCCCAGGGCTGCTGCACTCACTCCGGTCTTCTACCAAACAAGTGATAGTTCATGTGGGGGCAAACGATGCAGCTCGTCAGCAGTCTGACCTGACCAAAAATGATTTTAACATCCTTTTTAACTTTGTAAGCAGTTGTGGAAAGTCTGTCTTTATTTCTGGTGCAATTCCCTCACTAGCCTGTGGAGCAGGGTGTTTCAGCAGAATCCTCAGCCTCTACACTCGGCTCTAGTCCACCTACAGAGCTCACAATATAGGTTTTATTGACAATTTTTATCTGTTTTGGGATCGCTTCTCCCTCTTCAGGACTGAAGGAATCCACTCCAACAGGCTGGGTAGCCGAATGCTAACAGCTAACCTGCAACATGCTGTACAGTCCTCTCCATGTGACTGACTGTTTACATCCCACACCCCCTACCTCCATCTTCATCTGTGATAGCACTTCAGAGTACTGTGCCTCCACCAGCCTCATCTGTCATTAACCCTCTCACCGGGCAATTTCCCCACACAGACCATTATTAGTGACAGGACCTCCCATCCACATTGTACATCTAAAGGTGGAACCAAACCAACTCCTCTTATCACTGCGGTGTGTGTATTGGGAACCTTTGCCTTCACCAGTCAGGATGGCTCTGATCAGTGCTTGGTCTATTGAAAACAAGTCATTTGTCCTTAATGATTTCTTTTGCAGGGAAAGATTGGACTTTATTTTCCTGACTGAAACATGGCGGCGGAAAATGGACTATTCCCATCTAGTCAAACTTTGTCCTGCAGACCGCTCTTTTCTCAGCACGCCCCAGCTGACGGGTCGTGGTGGTGGACTTGCTGTAGTTTTTAGGAATAAGTTTACATGCCAGAAGCACCAAGTCTTCTTTTGAATTACAAATTTCTAGAGTCGGTTGGCTAAACCCTATTTATTGTATTTTAATTTACCGACAATCAGGCCCAAATGGCTCCTTCTTATCAGATTTCACTGATCTCTTATCATCTATTACAAAGCTGGACAGAGCCCTAATGGTTGGGGATTTAAATCTTCATATTGATGATATAATGTGTAACATTTCCTCTTAATTTCTTAATCTCACTGAGTTCTTCGATTTTGTGCAACACGTATCTGGCTCTACACACACGGGAGGGCACACTTTGGACCTCATTTTTACACATGGAATGGATATTGAACATCTTGGCTCTAAGGGCTTAATAGTGACCACAAATCCCACAAGTCTTTTGCATATGAGATGCACCCCTTTCATAAACAAGGCTGCATCAGTTAATTTCTCTATGATTTTTGACTGAAACATTGTTTTAAAGGATGGCAATGTGGAGACCTTAGTCCACTCATTTAACAATCACTGCTTCTCAGTGCTGGATAAAGTAGCTCCTCTCAAACTTAGAAAGATCCCATCCATAAATTCATCCCCATGGATAAATTAATCTATCCGGAGTATTAAAACTGGAAAGCCACAAAGCTTGAAGTACACAAGTTGCATCTCAAAGATCTTATGGCTATCCACAATGACATGGTGAAGGCTGAGAGATCGGCTTATTTCTCTAATCTAATATCTTCCAGCAAGAGAAATCCTAAAGACGTGTTTGATACAATAAACAATATTGTCTCTCTGGGCACTCCAAATCTGCCAATTTTCTCTAACAGTTACTGCAATAACCTTCTTAAATATTTGATAGATAAGGTTGTAAACGTTAGGGCAAACATCTCACCCTCGTCCAATCCTCTCACTAGTGATTCCTCTAACCCATCCATCTTGGATTCCTTCTGTACAGTCTCTATAGATCATATTACAGCCTTGTTAGGAAAAATGAAACCCTCTTCAAGTGCACTATATGTCCTACCAACCTCTCTGTTCTTAAAGGTATTTAAATTCATCGGACCTTGCTTAGTTAATATTATAAACCACTTTTCTTATCAGGGTGTATCCCCAGCTATTGTTGAAGAAACTTAACCTGGACCCTCCCTGCTAGAGAACAACAGTATAGGCCTGTTTCTAAACTTCCTTTCTTTTTTAAACTTTTAGAAAAGGTTGTTGAATTAGGAACTGGATGGCAAATCATTTCCTGCAGTTAAATGCAGATAAAACTGAAGTTCCTGATAACCTTCACTCAGTGATCAGGCAGAACCTTGGTGCCTTATCCTCATCTTCTCAGTCTAGTCTGTGTAATCTGATTTTTGACCAATCCATGAGTTTTGATACTTATAATAGGATGCTGACTCCATCATTTTTCTTTCACTTAAGAAACATAGCCAAACTTAGGTCTGTTGTCTCAAAAGCTGAAATGGAGATGCTAATACGTGCTTTTATCTCATCACATTTAGACTACTATAATTCTCTTTTTACCTGCCTCAGTAAACCTTCTTGTACCATTGACAAACTGTCCAAAATGCTGCTGCTAGGCTTTTACTGCAATCCAAGAGATGGTCACCTATTTTAACCTCTCACTGGCTTCCTGATAATTTAAGAATTCATTTTAAAATCTTGGTGCTCACTTATAGAGCCCTACATGGCCAGGCTCCAAATTATATCTTGGACCTTCTGAACCCCTACACCACAAGCACAGCTCATAGGTCCTCTAACCAGGGTCATTTAAGTGTCCTTCAGACACGTTTTAAGACTCTGGGAGATTTTGCATTCCAGGCGGCAGCATCTAAGCTTTGGAATCACTCCCAGTAAGTCTGAGGTCTCTGGACTCTTTTAAATAGCAGTTAAAAACCCATCCATTCAGACAGGCATTTAGGTAGCATGTGGTTTTTTATGTTTCAACTTGTGTTTCATGTGTGTTCCCCCCCCCCCCACCCTGTGTGTGTTTTATCTGTTCTTTATCTTTGTTTTGTTTATTTGACTGTGAAGCACTTTGTGACTGTTGTCTGTGACAGGTGCTATAAAAATGAACTTTACTTACTTACTTACTTAAATATGTACTACACATAAAAAACAAAAATAAACGTCCAACACCTGCTTGATCTTCTATCTGTGGCAGCCTCTTCATCTCCCAGCACACTTCTTTATTTATCAACGGAAGCTAAAGTGATAAGCCCACAGCTGTTCTCTCAGCACCTATGAACACAACACACACACACACACAGACACACACACACACAATTATTCTGACAGCCATATGTTGCACTGGCCAAAAGGTGCCAGATACCAGTGGTGTCTCAGAAAGAGACGGAAAATACAAAAGTCAGAGGAGGTTGGGTGTGAATTCTTGGCACTTTAAGTGATAAGGTTTTCAATAAAATTGTTGAAACAATGTGTACTAGAGCAAAACAAAGTCATTGCAAGAGTGTGTGTGTGTGTGTGTATGGGGGGGGTTTGTGTGTGTGTGTAAGACAAGTCTGAAAGTTGAACGAAAGCCCTTGGTACCATGCAGACAGACTCCTGGCCCACTGCGGACACATTAATCACAAGTTATAATTAAATGTCTCCATCTCTTCACCCTGAGACAGGATGGGAGCTGAAAGGGGCCACAGCTGCTATCCGCCTCACACTGCAACCAGGCCGGCTGCCTGGAGTTCAACTCGTCAAGGTCCTGATCCTGGATCAGCTCACCGCTCAGTCACCGCAACTGGCAGAGTATCATATTGAGAGAAATAGTATAAAACTCATCCTGCTTTTCTTTTCGTTCTCCACATTCTCCTAAAACCATGTGTTTGGGCTCTGTTTGCTTTGACAAGTATACTTTTAAAAGAATATCACATTTAATATTTTCATACTGTATTATGGTTACTCAGTAGTAAATCTATAGTGACCTTATTGCACTTAATGGTGTCTGTGGTATCAGTACAATATTCCTAAAGTGAGTTATATTAAGTCTTTGGTGCTTGATTGTGATGACCCTATTAAGACCTTAGACCTACAAGTTCATATGCATATGTCATCTACACACTTGAAGGTGGAACGAACCCGTGCACCTCTACACATCTGGCTAATCACTCTGTAAAGTGGAAGTGATTGTCGGATTGTTTTGGACATTTATAAATATACACCGTTATCCCCATATTTGAAGGATTGCTGTGTCTAACCACTTTCTATAACAGCAGGCTTTTCCTCCTGCCTTACAGTGTGGCTTTTTGGAACAGCTTTAAACGTTTACCTTCAAACATGGAAGACGTGAAAACACGTCATATGAACTAGTTTATTTTGAGCATAGACACCTTTGGACAACATTATTGATCTTTAGTCTTCTTTATTAAAACAAGGTGACACAATGTAACCCCTCAGCCTGTTTGTTTGGCTTCGCTGTACACAGATGTACATGCATGGATGTAGATGTGACTACATATCAACTGTGTGTTGCATGTATCTGTACATTTCACATGTGAGACATGAACATTTAAAGGGTGTGAAGGCACATTTCCCTCTTGGGACAATAAAGACTATCTCTCTATGAGTTGCTGTTCTGTTGCATTTCTGACAGAGTAGATGCTCAAGGAGTGTTAGATGTGATAGACGTGTCATATCAAATGGAACAGTGGAACTTATTAAACTGGGATTTATTAATATTAAACCTTATTTGTTGTAACTGCTGGAATGAAATAATTAATGTCTCCTCCACTCAAAAAAGTGTTTTTCTCATTTGGCCTCATTCACTAATACGTGTGCAGAAATGTTCTTACTTGGCGTACAAAATAAGTGCATACGCATAATTACTGTCTGATTCATGACACCTGCACACCGGCCAATTTTGTTCTTACCACCGTGCCTATGTTAGTGAATCAGAATCATTCTAAATTGACAGGTATGTACCTGCTATTGGTAATTAGCATACTACCACGCCCCCATTTCTCTATATATGGAAAGCTCTGTTGGAGCGGTGCAGCAGTGCAGAGAGCTGCAATGCACTGCAAAAAGTGAGGTGACGGTAGAAATGTCATTGGTAAACATGTCATTGGCACATAGTGAATACAGCCTGCATACCTGTTGCACCACTATGTCCATGACAAAATAAAAAGTTGTTAAATGTGTAGATCTGTGGAATTGATATGAATAAATCACTACTGCTGCGACAGGTGTGCATTGTGTTTCGTCTCTGTCCACAACAAGGCCGTGATGTGGCGAAAGCAGAGCGCCCCTCCCTGAACCACTACTGAACTGTCAGGCTGTGAGGACACTGAACAGGCTGCTCATTAAATATGATGGGGAAATTAATTGCTGTCACATTCCCGATATATAAGCTATTGTCATCTAAAAGTGGGAACAGGACAATTTCAATATATTAATAGTTTAATTACATTTATGATGATGATTTATGGATTACAACATTTTAACTATTAAGTTGTGTATTATTAGCAATTTCACACTTAAATGTTGTATATTTAGGCCCAATCATGTTTTAAATAACTGTAGTTCTAATACACTGTCTACATTGAATAAATATTTATCACTTTTTAAGACTGTGGGACGTTTATGATTTGTGTGTACGCATGGTTTGAGGCAGTTCTATATTTGTTCGTAAAGTAAGAACAAATTCAGGTAAGAACATATCGATGAATTCTGGATTTGTGCTTAAAACGTATTAACACATATTTGTGCGTACACACTGTTTGTGAATGAGGCCCATTGTTATTTCATCTGGATGTTTGAGCTTCACTGTGCAGAATGATGCACGTGCAGAGTTTGACACTAGAAGGCTGTTCTTCACATTGACCTGCGAAGTGGAGAAAGTTTCTCTGTGGTCACCAAAAAGGCCTGTACCTACAAGCATGATTTGTGACATCACAACTAGTTTGGAAGACAATCACAGTCCAATATGCAACATAAACAAGTGTGATGTGGAAACATCAAACCTCCAGCGTACATACACAGAGAACGTCCTGAGTGGGAGACATCCTGTGTCCAGCAGTTAAACTTTTTAATTTATATTTTTCAATGAGAAGGAACAGAGTTAATATTTTGTCATCTGTAATATAAAAAAAATATAAAGATTTTTCATAGGACTACCTCAGTTCTTTTTCCAAAGCTTCTGAATATTAAAATGCTCTGTGTCAAATCAAGAATAAGCACACAGACCACTTCTACTGGGATGATATGTAATACTATGATGGATGCTACACAGGAGAGTAGAGAGGAGGCGTGTGCTGAATGATGATGTACTGTTTAGAGACGAGGGAGCTCACATCCCAACTAAAGCTGCCTCATAATTTGAAAGTGGGGTCTAAAACCTTCTTCCCAGGGACAGAGGATAGACATGAATATGTAGACTGTGACGCTGTTCTCGTGCTAGTGGGTCAGTCGTTTTATGAGGACAAAAAATGAGGTAGTGTGGTTAACATTATAATAAAACTGTAATAGTACACTATAACAGTCCTATAATAAAATATACATCTATTTTTTGTCATGTAAATATACACAGCAAACCTTTAAAACTTACTGTTTTTTTGTTTGGTTGGAGACTTTTCTTCTTAAGACTCTGAACTTTGTATTGAGACACTGAAATCACATTCTCCAGTGAAAAAACACTCCAACTAACAACTCACTGTCTGTGTACACCTGAACACCTCCATCACAGCTATTCTCCTTCTTTTCTTGCTATATCGCTGCCAAAACTCTCTACATTCAAACACAAGTGCAGAAACAAAATTGAATGTCAGGTTGAACTGACATAAAGGTTTCACAAATTTCACTGTAATAGCTGGGTCCACATTGTCAGACATCTCTTATTGTATGCGTCAAATTTAGGACTACGTAATCAAAATTGAAAATGTCAGATTCTGTGTGATTTTTTTTTTCTGTTCACACTAGATTTAACATTGATTTATCTATCTGATGAAAAAAATACTCTGTGTTTACACCTGGAAAGCCTTAAAATGTGACTTTATGGGATTTAACGTATATTGTACCTCTAACTACACTATTTCTAGAGAAGCTGGTGATGTGTCTGTGATCCTCACTAGTGAGATAATAGAGACTTTACACAACTTTAAGTTTATTTTTAAAGATCCCCTCCAGACATGTTTAAAGTGTATTTTTTAAAGATCCCCTCCAGACATGTTTTAAGATGTATATAAAACTTCAATTATCTTATTAAAATCCTTAAAATAACACTCCACTCCTTCTCACTCATTAAAAATTCCAGAATCTATTAATATGCAAATATATTTCAATTTAGAAGTTGAACTGTTGGACACAACATGTCTCCTACCGCAATGAAAAGTCTGTTCTCAGTGTTTGTGCAGATGACTGTGAAAACAGCTTTCCAGTGTCAAACTGTGCACACACATCATTCTGCACAGTGAAGCTAAAACATTCAACTGTCAGAACAAGAAGAAAAGCACATTTTTGAGCAGAGGGGGGACTTCAACCTCTGGTCTGATATCACTATAATGTGACCATGGAAGTGTAGTGATTTTATTGTGCTTGTGGTTTTTATATCTGATGTATCAGTAAAATATTCTTAGGGTTTTACTGCTTGTGTATCATACAGTAGATCTTAATGAGTTCAACTTTTCGGACTCAACTACACGTATAAACTTGTGGTGTAACTATATCATCCCTTGGGGAAAAAAAACATGTGTCCACAGTGACCTTTTTGGACTTAATTACATTTCAATATAACCATAATGTCTCTCCAGTAACGCCTTGTAGATTTGTGGTACTGAATAATGACTGTGTAATAACCTCATCTCATGGTCATTATACCCTACTGTGGAAACCACTGCTCTGTCATTTACCTCCATTGACTTAAGTGAGATGCGTTCCCCCCCTTCTTCTTCTTCTTCTCCTTCTTCTCTAGTCCACATTGTATTAGAAAAAAAAGGTAGATTGGGTGCGGAAAAATAACTTTTTTTCTGTGAGAGAGAAGATGAGAGGAAGGTCACTAACAGCTAACTCAAACCTCCAGATGCTGTCTGAATTTATCATTTGATTTTCTGACCACCAATCTCTTTTACAAAGACGTTGTAATTTAAGAAATGACACAACGAGAGTAGAGACTGTGGACGGGCCGATTTGTTGCGGGATAGGGTAGTACAGAGAGGGATGAGGAAAAATAAAAAGGAAAAAACAAGAAACCAGGGAGATATTTAAATAGTTTCATATCTAAATATTAATGTCATGATGAAAATTCGTCTTTGTCGCCTGTTAAAGCCCGTGTTAGCTGAAATATACCGCGATAGATTCAGCTAGCTCCCCCTTAGCTTGAGTTTGGTACAACCCACAGCTCCTTTTGGTAACTACGGCGTCGAGAACTGGAGCACAACATGTTGGAGACCGTAACCGAGCTGTTCCCCCTCTGAGTTAACTTTTTAATCCCGGTTTTGTCGCGTTATCGCACACAAGAGGAGGAGGCGGAGGAGGTCGGGGAGAGAAAAGGGGCTACAAAGTCAGTCATGGTATGAGGTTAGCGTGAAAAACCGGAGCGTCTTCTTGTAACAGAAGCCCGTTGATATTTAACAGTGAGGAGGAGAAGGAGAAGAAGAAGAAGGAAAAGGGAAAGGGAAGGGAAGCCCGGAGAAGAGAGAGAAAAGCGGGGTTCCAAGATGCAGCTGGCCGCGGTGCTGTGGGGCGCCCTGATAACTTTGCTGCTCAGCCAGAGTCCAGGTAAGAAAATGCCTATTTAACAACACTGCAAAGTGGACTTGAAACTGCATATGAGTGCGTTTTTTGGAAGAGGAGAACGGAGGTATTTTTACACCGCTAATGTTTTGGTAGTAGTGCTTTTTTTTTTTTTTTTTTTTTTAAATTCCCTCCTTATCAGATCTGTGAATTCATACATCTAAACTCAGCAGCCAAGTTTCCCCCCGTTGTGTTCAGGAAGCGTAATTTAGGTGGTTAAAATAGAAACTGTAGTGGAAAATATGCTTGTGTTCATTGTTTATTCTTTAAAAAAAAAAAAAATCTTGTTTGACAGCATGCTTTTGTAAGTCTTGAAGCGGTGGTCCGAGCTTTCAGTTTTGCAGCAGTTTATCTTGTGTTTGTTGATTGAAATTGTGAAAGTGTTGCTTTTAAGTTTATAAATTCACTTTTGACCCTCATTATGTTCTGTACTTTTGATGTCTTTTGCCTTATGTACCTGATATATCTCGCATGCCAGGTATGTGCTGTTGGGTTTATAAAGCCAGTAAATGCAGTTGTGTATTGATCTGTGAATATATGTGTTTATGGAAGTGTTTTTCGGTGTTAAATGCAGGATAGGCTGGATGTACTACAGTATGAGAGGTGTCCTGGTGTCCTGTCTGTTGTCTTCTTTCAGCCAGACTCTCATCAGTTTTGGCTGATGTGGGAATAAAACCTTGAATCTTACATCAATTGGAAAACACTGGCTGAGAATGAGATGTAAAATGTGAAGTGAAGCTGGGATGGATTTTGTGTGCTTCGGTGGTAGGGCTGAATGAAATTTTGATTATTTTGACCCATACTGCAGTTGTGATATGATTTGCGATATTAGAGTGAATGATATTTTTTACATCATTATTCTCATTCTCATTGAAAAACATTTAAAAATGATTATGGTGTGATTTTTGCAGGGATCTGTACCAAACAAAGATGTTTTCTTAAGTCTGTAGAATATGATGTGTATCTCTGCAGCACAACAATACTTAATTTAAAATGGTATTTTGACACACATTGCGCCTTTAAAAAATATTGCACCATATTGCGATTTTTACAAAATTTGGATGAATCGTCCAGCCCTATTCAGTGGATTATACGCAGATAGAAAGTTCAGCGTACAGTTGCTTAAAAGCTCACTTTTTGCTTTGCTCTGTTGTGAAAGTGATCCGCTGATTTAAAACAACAGATTCGTCCTGCACATGACAGGCACTGTCAGAGGATGCAGCCCTTATTTTCCATTCAAAAAAAAAAAAAGGAAAAGAAAATCGGGCACGCCGCTCTCTCTGCTCTGATTGCAGGTGAACTGGGTTGTTTATCTGTGATAACCTACATCCTGTGTCCCCCCCTACCCCCCCCCCCCCCCCCCACCCCCCCCCACCCCCAGCAGCTCTTGTAATAGGTCTGAGTGATTTCCACCACCCCCTTCCTATGTTTTCTCTAACACCTTGTATTTACAACATGTTAGAACAGCCGCTGGAATGCAAGGACCCTACTGAAGCTATTTCTTAACACACACACACAAACACACACACCGGGCTTACCGTCATTCATACACACATAGTCACACACACACACACACACATGCCATGCCCCCTTACATGACTTGAAAAGATGTACCCGACAGGATAACAAAAATTACATCTGTAATTGGCTGGTTAGACCTCAAAAGGAGGTTGCAGTAATTGTGACGAGTCGTAAATGTCACCAGGAGGCTGTCACCGAAATGTCAGCCAGATAAGATTCAATATCCAATTGAAAACAAAAGCCTCCCCGGATGATCCACATCCTATTTATAGTTGGGTCTTTTATCCTTACTGATGTAGTTATCAATGTTTTGTCCCGCCTCCCCCCCGTCTTATCTGGGGTTGTGCTTGTTTGATTATGGACTTGTTCTGTCATAAAGCAATTAAGTCTGCTGGGCCTGTATCATGTCTTAAACAAGTCATTGTGTGTTTCCATTGTGGCACACGACATATAGATATACCGATGCTGGTTATGAAAAGCCTTTTTGGGGGCAGAAGTTGCTGGTAGATGGTATTTCATTCTGCAATCTGCAATTCAGGATCTTTTAAAATTTGAGCGTTTTCATGCCAGGAATTCCAAATATAACATTTTCCCCCCTCAAGAGTTTTATTTTCGTCAGGGTGGAAAAGCCTCTGAAATAGCAGTTAAACCCTCATGTGACACTGACAGTCAGACTCGCACTAATGACATTATTTTAGGGCTAGTGGCTCTTAAAGACAGGGTCTTATACCACAGCTATCCAGTGGTTGGGAAACTCCAGGATACATGAAAAACCCAGCGTAGATAAATATATCTTATTTGTAATTAATTGACTAAATAAAATGTTCAAAGCAAAAATGGAATTCCAGTGGAAAACCTTAATCATATTGCAGACAAATACTGGCAAAGAGATATATATATATATGTTGGTCACTGACATTTCAGCCCTCTTGTATTAGAAGATTTACGGTACATTATAGATTCATAAAGATGAATAAAGTGTAAAGGATGTAATTTGTGAGCTGTGTACGATAAATGGCATCACAAAGGCCAGCCGTCTGTCCCGGCTGACGGTGGATGACCCAAGGCTGCGATTTATTACTCCGCCTGTTGTGTGTGTGTGTGTGTGTGAGAGAGAGAGAGAGAGAGAGAGAGAGAGAGACAGTCTCCGACATGTGTGTGAGGTCAAGATGCTTCCTCAGCTAAGTCTAGTGGCCTTGTAGTAATGGGCTGAGTCGGACTAATGGCGTGTTGGAGAGTGTGTTATACAGTTTAATGATGTGCTCTGGGACAGGACAACCCCTCACCCACTCCTACATCCCCCCCCCCCCGGACCCTCTTCATTTACTGATCAAGTATTGATTGGACTGACTCAGAGCCTCTGCTGTGTTCCACTGCATATCAGATATCAAATCACATTACAATAAAGCAGCATTGATGGATATATATATATATAGTCATAATTGAATGGGGGGGTGGGATATAAATATCTAACTTGCATGATGATGCTTCTGCAAAAAAATGACTAAACTGAGACAGTGCTGCTGTACGGATCTGACAGCTGGGCATCCGTCCAAAATCTCCTTGCTTGAGTGCAATTGGTTGGTTTTAGCTGCTGTAGCCAAACAAAGAAGGAGAAGAAGAAGAAGAAAAGGATGGGGATGATGACGGTATAATACGAGGAAAAGATGTGGGCTGCAACGAATCTCCATTGCAGTTTCCCAGATTCCAAGACTGCATCTTCGAATTGCTTGTTTTGTGCAGCGAACAGTCCAAAGGTACAAAGTTTATAATGACAATAAAACAGAGAGAAGCAGCGTTTGAGAAGCTGAAAGCAGCAGGTGCATTTTTTTGCTTGACAAATGGCTTCAATCAGTTTCCAGCGTGCAGATCATGTAAGACAGCGAGAGGTGAGGGTAGAGATGGAGGGGTTTGGGTGCTCTGCAGCCCTCCTCTGCGGTTCAGGTCGCCAGCAGCAGCCTCCTTGCCCTCCCCTGCCCGCCCGAACCCCCCCCTCGTCCGATTGATTAGCCCCCTCAGACATCGCCCTCCTCATTCCGGACCGACGCACGCTCTCACCAGTGGCCTTTTTCACAGAGCCTGCAGGCGTGGTTTTTTTTTTTTGCGTACCCAGCGAGCATCAGAATGTAAATTTATGACTTTGTCTCGCAAAATAGCTCCAACAACACATTTGATTAAGTGTTTGCGGAGTAATTGCTTTGGTATTAATGGTGTTGCAATCTTGATATTTCCGTATAACTCAGACCTACAGACAGATTTATTGCTCGCCACAAGTTGTTTTTGGTACGGGTTCCACACTGCAGGCGACGAAACTCCCTCTCTCTCTCTCTCTCCGACGGGGGAAAAGGTTGTTTTTGAGGATGTGGTCACGGCTCAGGTCTATGAAAGATGACTCCTTTGTCTTTACTCCTGGCAGGGTTTGATTGTTTTGGCGCGCCGCGTTCAACGTCCACTCCGGTGACAATCTCTTGTCGAGGCTGAACCTCGTCAGCGGCCAGAGGAAGAGGAGGAGGGTGAAGCTTTCATTAATGGGATGTGAGACTGGGGCTGCTGTGTTGGATGAGTGTATGTGATTTTTTTTTTGTAGCTTGAATGAATGTGTGTGTGTGTGTGTGTGTGTGTGTGTGTGTGTGTGCCCTCCCTGGTCTAGCTGGTTAGGTTGGTGTCAGCCAGGCTTTTGCTTTCACCGGGGGGAAGGCAGAGTGGGCCACCTGATACCCCCACTGTGCTTTGTGTGTGTCTCTGCTGAAGGGATGGAATTGCACCTCCAAGGTAGCAGTGGAGGTAACCTATGATTACTTGATTCCCCCCCTCCCCTCTCAAACAGTCTCATATGGATAAATGTCAGACCTCAGCTCCCCCTCCCCACCCCCCCCCCTCCCCCCACTCCTCTCCTCTCCTCTCCTCATGTTCCTCCACCTTCCTATAAATCACCTGGCTCTCTCTCTCTCTCTCCCTCCCTCCCTCCCTGCGAGGCCCGGCCTCCTGTGCGAGGGGGACCCCCGAGGCCCTCGTCTTTGGGGTCGTTTCTGATTTCAGAACACGATGCCACCGCCCCGGGGCCAGTTTCAATTATGTCGACCGCGCTAACATATGTCACAGATGTCAGCTTAAAGAGCACACGAGCAAACAAATAAAGTCAACCGCTGGCTGCCCTCTCGGTGCAGAGAGAGAGAAACGGGTGGCGGTGTAACAACAGAAATTACACACTGGTAGAAATTTTTGTCAAGGCTTTAATTCTGTTATACTGGTTTTATTGGATGAAGACTTGGTCACACCAGCATTTTAAAACAGCCATTCATTCCAGCTATTGTCCAGGACAAATTCCTGTCATTTTTTTGTCAGTGGAGTTTCTCCGAATCAGAGTGTGAAAGCTCAGGTAACACAGCAGCCATCCCGAGTACACGTTTGTCAAATGACATCACCAGTAGAGCTGGTAGCGTACTGTGATATTGGTACTGTCATTTAAATCTTTTGTGATATGAAATTCAGGCCACATCACCGTAGAGGTTTGGTATCGAAAGGGACGTTAGTAGGTTTTTTTAGGCCATGTAGTATGAATCTGAGTTCCTTGGGGGTTGCAGATTATTGGAGGCTGTAATAAACTCTGGTTCTCTGTCTCAGCGGGGGTCTGCTGTAGAGGACAGAAAGATAAGCAGGGCTGGAGACTCGCTGTCTGAGCGCAACCACAGGAGGAGGAGGGGGGGGGACACAAAGACATTTTGAAGGACACACACTTGTACAAATCCATAGTAACTTAATTCCTCAGTGGCTTCGCTCCTCTCTCGATTCGACTCTGGGGGAAAAAGCATCTGCCGGGATGTTAATGTAATTCTGGTAAACGTGGAAGAAGACATCAGTGTGAAATGATGGAGGCTTCGGCAGATTGTTGCATTACAAGTCCTCTTTACGTCCCCGGCTGTGGTTTCAGCCATGCATTAAAAATAAGCCACTTATTCTTCCTGTGTTGTCTCAGTAACCAAGACATCTTGGGATCCTCTTTTTCTCAGACAAAAAGAAAGACATTTGTCTAATGCCAGTGTCTGTATGGCTCCAGTCTTCACTGAGGGGCGACGGGGGGAATTCACGCAGCCATATTTTTCAGCGTGTCTAATGGGTTAAACTGCGCAGTGGGCCACACGCACAAACATATGGTTTAGAGATGACTTTTGTCACTGTGCGACAGAAACATCTGAACAATTTTTCAGCGCAGGACAGTTATCCCATTGTCACTTTTCAGGAGGGGGGTGTCCAATCGCTCTCGGAAATGAATGGCCAGTTGAAAGTTTTATTTTTGAATAGACGGCAGTTAATCATTGACATCCCTGTGGCGGAAGATTTACAACCGGTGACAACAGCTGTAGTGACGTCTTGACATTACTGATCAAGATTTTTACAGGATGTTTTTGATTTGTTAAGATTGAAAAGTTGGAAACGCGGTGATGTTCTATATTTTTTTTTTCTTCGTCAATAAATCCCATGAAAATACAGAACCCAAGTATGTGACTCGTTCCACATTCGCTTTCCTGCCGCTGTAAACACTCACCAAATGTGTTTTTAATCTTTTTCATTCATTCATTCATTCAATCTTTATTCAATCTTGAAGATCACTGAGGGCGTTCCCTCGTTCACAGTGATGTGGAGAGTCTGGGGCTGAAAATAGTCCCCAAGCAGTGCACAATGTTGTCCTGTTTGACTAATGTTTGCTAAAAAAACTGCAGTAGCCAGCTGTTTTAGCCAGTCTTTTTATTAATGTACTTACGTCTCTCCTGTAGGAACAAATGCGCAGCTGAGTGCTACAGACAGGGTAGGGAAATTGGAAAGTATTCAAGACGGACTCGCACATTGCTGGTTTTTTGTCTTTTAATGGGATTTCTTGGCAATAAGAAAAATATGAAAGACTTCAACTTTATCCTTTTTTAAAGATATATTTCTCTGAAAACCTAAAAAAAAAAAAAAAAACAATCTGCCAAAGCTGCTTTCATGGTTAGCTGTTTATGCCTTTGTCCTCTCCCCTCTATGTAGACAGTAGACAGAAAACAGATGGGGTGAGAGTTCAGGATATAAATAACTACAGAGACAGACAGGCTACTTTACTAACTGGACATGGCCTCATTCACTACACCGAGGTCATAGACCGATACATGCTTTCTACTACATCGCATGGCAGCTCACAATAAAAAAAAAAAACCCCAGCAAGTTCTCTATGCTGCCTCATGGAAGAAACAGGGAGACGAGACTCTTTCTGTCTTTCTGTTAATTGGTGCCAGGATGAGATTCTTCTTCATTTCACAAACTGTGGTTACAGAGAACACACACACACACACACACACACACATACACACTCTTTCTTCCTTTCCATTAGTATTTGGCTTTGAAAAATCTGTGTTTTGAGTATTAAATACTCACTGCCTGTAAGCTTCAAAAGTTACTCTGACAAGTTCTGCTCTGAGTCAGTTATTATCATGGCAAAAAAAGTATTAAAACATCCGACTAAGCTTGTCATAACGCTCCTCCAGCATAACTAATGAACTTCCTGTTGGTCCATACGTTCCAAATAATTGCTGCTTTACTTAAATATTGCAAAATATGCTTACTTTAGGTGGAGCCTCTACATTATGAGAAGGCGATGGCATGATTTTATAATTGTTTTTTGGCCGTGACTCCGGGTCACCAAAGGAATCCGTTAACCGATGCGAATCCAAGCCGACTCCAGCTGCAGGAGTAACCTTTTCCGAGCCACCTTTCAAGTCTACAGGAGGTGATTATCTGATACTCCGACAGATTTCTCAGAGGAAAATCTCAGCTCAGAGCTACATGACCATTTGTGTCCTTTTTTACTAGATCTTTTCCAGATATATTTTTTTTTAAAGTTTTTTGCCACATAGCTGCCTTTTTTCTCTAGCGGGGTTGTTTTTCCTTCTTTTTCTGTTTTTACTGATTATATCTCTGCCCCTCCCCCTCGCTCAGCACCATAAAGGCAGCTCATGGTCGACCATCTTTTAACCGTCCTGCCCACCCTCTCTGTTCACCAGTGGGGGTCCTGCAGATGGGGGTCCTGCAGCTGTCTCAGAGATCACCTCCCAAAAGGTGCCTGAATGAAGAGGCTCCTCATTTCCCCTCAACATGCCAGCATGCACACACGGCCTGCTTAGGCATATGTTCATGAACACACACACACACACACACACACACACACACACTCACAGCTTCCATCTCAAGCTTCAGATAAGATTAGAGTGTGATATGATTTGACTGAGACCCCACACACACACACACACTTACCTCAACACACACATTTTCACCAACACATAGCGGCGAGTGTTAAATCATGTATGTTAGTTCACACTGTGAGCAACGTAATGAACATAAAGTGAAGCTTAACATTTTTCAAGTCTTAAAACAACACAGGCATTCCCATATTGAAAGGAGGTATCGGTTGTAATCGTTCCTTCTGTCCATACAGGTTGCGGTGAGATGCTGACACGTGATTGTAATCGTAAGCGACGGAAGACAAAATTCATAATCCTTAAAGTTCAACCGAAGCTTAGATGTGGCTTCGTCTGTCTGACCTAGTTATATCAAATGAATATCTTCCAAAGCGTCCTCCTTATTGCATAATTCCCTTTTTTTATTGTTTCCCTGGACAGTGTTCGCTCGCTGAGCTGTGGTGAATGGATTGCAGAACAGAGAGAGAGGAAATATTGTACTAAAAACACAGGAACTTTGGAAGTTACCCAATCGATTCGACTAAGTCACACCGCTTAGCTTCAGCTGATCTTTAAAATGCATTTTTTTTTTTCCACAAACTAAAGACTGAATTTCGGTCGGCGTCTCTTACATTGTAATCACATTAAGAAAAGATCTCTTCACGACCCGGAATGGACAGGAAATACAATTACGTGCGGGCATGTGACTTCAGGAGATATGAAAGTAGATATCATTTAAAGGCCTGATGTATCTATAGTCAGCTGTAGTAACTTCCTTTTGTGTTGATGCTTTACACTGGCTGCGTAGTGTACATAAGTCATTATTTTCAGCTTTTTTTAAGTAAAAATTAGGAATTTATGGCTTGAATATTAAAATATTTCTGCAGGTTTACTGTTTTAATAACTTTGTTGGACTCACTGTCTCATCTGTAGTTTAATCAGCAGCACCTCCCTTTTTTTTTTTACTAAGGACCCTGTTTATTATAAACAAATCCACTCCTTTTGTTGGTAAAATCAGTCCAAAACAAAACAACCATCTTTCAGTTCACCTGCATGTCGTGCAGTATATTTGAAATAAACCAAGCTTGGATCATCTCCGATCTTATCAGCGGCTCTAAAGATGATATGCAGGTGTTCTCTTCATCTTCATCTGGAGGTGTTTCGCTCTTGTGATGGAATAACCTCACAGATAAAGCTTTGAACGGTGCTTATTAACATCTCTTTTCATATCGCAAGCAGAATACAGAACTGTGAAACTGAATCACACTGATTGCTAAACCAGGAAGGAAACCTGATTAGCTGTCCATCGCCGAGGACTGAGAAAAGTTCATTAGTGTCCACCGAGGCTCACTTTTAGTCGAGGTCGGTGTATCATTCGGCCCTGCAGGAAAAACAGCTGAGCAGACTCGAGTGACTTCTCGATCACGCCGCTTACAGTATGAACATGTGGTGTATCGGTGTCGCCTTTCCCTCCCCGCACCTCCCAGTGACTCTACACATGCATGGAAGCACCTGCTAAGTATCTGATGTCCTTCTAGCCATTGAAACCAGTAGGAGGCACGCCGCAGCGCCTGTGGAATTAAAAACACGTCCAAAGAAATCTCTGACACATTCATAGAAACTCGCTTTTAATGTTACAGCAGACTTCAAAGGCTGCAATGTCTGTGAAGATACAAGAGAGGATGGATAATAGCTTTTGGTATTTATTACATAGATGCAGAAATATACTCAACTATTAATTTATGTCGGTCGGTGTCGGTGTCAGCACTACACCTACAAGAAGCTACACAGATTCAATACATTATACTTAAAATTAAACACTGTAAGTTAACAGAACTGGGGGGTGTACAATCACCTGACTTTTACTTTCTCACAGGAATTATCTCAGAGCGTAGCTCGGGTACGCACGGCGGCAGCTGAGACTTCCCCGGGCCTCGTATAATCTCAGAGCTCCTTTGCCCTTCTAAAGTGACATCTCTCACTTTTGTCCGCTCGATACTGACGCACAGTGATGTCACCTGAAAGTGTGAGAGCCGAAACTTGACTCTGGACACAGACACAAACATACACACACACACACACACACACAATGCTTGACCTGAGAGAGTGCGGTTGCCTCGCAGCTAGTTGTCGATGCAGTTAAACACTGTACCTGTGTAACGCTTCCTTGAGGAGGGGGGAAAAAAAATAAGTTAACTCCCACATCATTCTCCACCGTATGCCTGCCAGCTCCTTTACATTCTTTCCCCTACTCTTTCTACTTCTACCATTTTCTTTCAATGGACCCTTACCCTGCAGGCACTAACTCAACCAGGCCTGTGATGAGGGGAAATTGAGGTGCTAGTTGTGGAGGTGGTGAGGGTCTTTATTAAACAAACAAGTGAAGGGGCTTTGGAGGCCCCATTGAGGCCTGGAGCTGGAATGGGGACGCGACTGAAAGCGCTGCACTCCCTAATGAACTCGAGTGGCCCATAGAAGCGGAGGCCTTTTCACAGAAGCCAAGGAGGACAAAGTGTCAAAACAAGCCCAGCCCCTCGCCGTTCACAGGGGCTAAACGCCGCCTTTTGACTCTGTGGAGTGTGGGCATCTGAAGGGGAGGCCATGAGGAGAAAGGAGGGGGAGGCAGAATGTACTTGTTAAAACAATGGCCTCTTAAATCAAGCACCCCTCCTCGCCTCTCTTCTTCTCCTTAGCCACTCCGCTCCCGCCTCCCTAACCCCCCCCCCTCCTTGTATCGCCTCGACTTCCAATTAGACCTACTCTTGCACAAGCGGTTGAAAGCCCTATATATCGCAGGGGCCTCAAAGGAGGAGGCTTTGGAGTTTGCGTCTCTGTAGCAGTGTTGCCTCTATGAAAGGTCTTAGTATTCAGAGGACAGCCTTGTTTGGGCTCCTCAAAGCACTCAATCTGCCACCGGGGACTTGTGTACCATCATGTCCTCTCCGTTCAACCGCCTCTACTCTCCCTTCTTCTTCTTCTCTTTTCTGAGCCGCTCCACCCCCTCTATTCCTTTTTCTCTCCTTTCTCCGTCCCACCCTTAGCCAAAACTCTTTCTTCTGTTTGTGACCCCTCCGTCGCTCCTCCATGCATGGCTGCTCGCGGGGGCCGGGGGGGGGGGCAGGAGCAGGAGCAGGAGCAGGAGCAGCAGCAGCAGCAGTACACGGCCAGGCCTCTAGCACTCTGCTGCCTCCCTCCCCTCAGTTGTTTAGCCATGGATGAAAAGTGGAGACAAATATGTCTGTGGTTCAAAGTCCATCCCGGCAATTACAGTGACTGATTAAAGAGTTGGCCTACACAGGCAGCTATGTATAATACTACAACTCCCACTCTTGTGTTTCATAACAGGACCTTCAGAATAGAACTGAGCTCAGCAGTGCCCTGATAAGGCCCATGGCTGGCTGAGTCGACCGTTTAACGGCGCGGCGATCGGGAGCCGGTGCCGTAAAAGAGGCCACGATTGTTTTATGACAAGAGTTTATTATAAGAAGAGCAGACAGTATTGTGATTTTTTTTTACTACTGTGCATTGAATTGCGAAACAGAACAGAGACGTGGAAATAAACAGAATATGAAAAGAGTGAAAGAATAGTTTAGGGATCAATGAGTAGACCGGTGCTGCAACAATCAATCGATCACTTCTCATATATGAACTTTTAAATTGAATACTTCTTTTGCTTGATGCTTTTAAGACATCGGTAAGACAGGAATTATTTATATGCTAAATCATAAATCGATTTAATAAAAAAAAATATATATTGGTAAGATTAATCAATAGCAAAACTGTGAGAGTCTTTGTGCTTTACAACACTCACGCTCACTGTTGCTGCACTCAGAGTGAAACGTATCTGTCCTCTTCTTGCCAGACAACCACATCAGTCTCGCAGCGCTGGAATCCTGTCTCACAAACAATGGCTGTATTGTTTGGTGTTGTTTATTTGCAAGTTCGAACTCGGATGTCTGATTTACCTTGGATTTCCCTGTCATCATCACATGCACAAACGGTCTCAAACGGAGGACCGTGATTACAACCAGGGTCAATTTCAAACGTCAGTGTAAACATAAGTAATGTCTGCAAGACTGAGAGTCTTTTGAACTTTCAATCTCCTCAAAGACACGCTGTACTTCCTGTTTGTTGCACAGATAATTGCAGGATTAATTGATTAGATTTTGTGTTGATAGAAATCTTGGATTTCTGCCATTATGATATCTTTGTGTGTTGTAACTGTAATGCTGTGCTCAAGGAAATATGTCAGATGCTAAACAGTATCGCACGCACAGTATGCTGTAAAAATCAAACCCAGAAAACAAATCTTCACTAAACTGAAGGATAAAATTCTGCAAAACTGAGAATACATAATCTTCCAGTGTCTCTTACTTTTGAATGTGTTTGTTTAGTAGTTGAATGCCAGCATAAAAGTGAGGGGATTTTTCAAAAGTCTTTTAAAAATGATCAGGAAGCAGTAGAGTTAGTGGAAGGAAGGAAAGGGAAAAGAAAGGAAAAGAGGATGAATAATGAGTGAAACAATGTTACAGTGACTTTGCCTGAGGGTGCATGTAGCAGCCACTCTCAGGGGCCGGAATTAGTCTTTTATGCCTTGAGGCTAAAACTAGAGGAAGATAATAATAACAACAACAACAACAACAAGACTCTCCACCAGAACCAGGGGAACCATCCGTCTGGACTGAAGTGAACTGAAACGGGCCTCGACGATATTCTGCTGAGAGTCGGCGCTAATTGGGTCAGCATGATTTTCCACTTTTGCTGCTAGGTGGTTGATCTACGGGGCTTCTATTCTGAGAAGCACCTACTTAAGCGATTGTATCGGCCATCAAGAGACGAATCCATCTATGTTGGGCGAAGTCCATCGTCCTCGTTCGCATTTAGCCCACATTTATTTAAGAGCTCGCTCCAAATCACAGTCATGGCCCAAAAATGGTTTCTCTCAGAGGCTTGTTCCACTTCTTTTTGTGATTTTTTTTTGACGTGACCTTGAGTGTCCACTTTCTATCACTGTCACACATGGCAGAGACACCGCAAGCTCATATGGGGATAATTTTTTTTTATTTTTATTTTTATTTTTTGAGAGCTGAGGATAGACCCCCTGCATCGTCAGGCTGGTCAGTAACAAGCTGGGGCCTCGGGTGGTTTTCCTAAAGCTAATCCGTAAAGTATGTGTGTGTGTTTTTGTCTGATTAAAGGAGAGAAGGCAGAGTTTGGTAGCAGAGGTTTGACCCGAGTTGAAGTTAAACTTCTAGAAGTCATATGGAACATGTCAAACGCTGCACTGTGGTATCAACAACAATCAGCCAAAAATGTATTTATGCTGTTTTCCCCCTTCATGCTCAGATTGGACCAAGACAGGAATCTAGTGCGCCAGGCAGCCCAAAGGCTGTCTTATAGATTTGCATTGGTGGCAGATGCTGAGTGTGTTGCTTGCTTCCTACGTTATGAGGCAATTGGGGATAGAGCAGGCAGGGATGTTTTTGTCCAGGCCCTGGCAGACTGGTGCTGCTTACAGATCCTGTCCAGGTGTTAGCCTGGGAGGGAGAGGAAATCTGGGGCACCGTTAAATCAGAGCCAGGCCTGGACCCAGCCCTGTAGGCTGTAGCAGCATGCTGGGGGACGGAGGGGTTGGACTGGGCTATTGAAAGCCTCTGGTCAGTGTCCAAACTGTTTCATTTTCACTCTTTCACTGTCCGTGGTAGTCTGATGGCTTCAGTTTCATTTATATGCAGCTTAATTTCCATGAGGACCGAACTGTTTACTACAGTTAGAAATGAAAAACTGACTTTTCAGTTGCTTATGCGTTTTAAAACTTGTACCTTTTTAAAGTGGTGTAAATCCACTGAACGTCTGATAATCCAAATAAAAACCATGCACAGGCATTTATAGGTGAATATACAATCAAATGTATGAATTCAACCAGGAAAAGCAAATTGGAGAGGAAGCAAGGGTTGCCAGAAAATTAACTCATAGCAAGCAAGATGTAAGTGAATTTTGTGTGTGAGAGTTTAGGTTTTGGTGAGCAAAGAATGCATATTGAAGAGGTATTTGAATGCCTGCTGCAAACATCAGATTTACACATTACTTGCATGTAACATCCATGATATTGTCAGGTGCAAATGAGGTCCAAGCCTAATAAGATATGTCGCTGTCTGAGGATTCGGCCTCGTGCTTTTTATCAGCCTGTTTACTCTGGTAAACATTGGTAATTGCCAGATAGGGGTGACCTGGGGTCTGTGGCCCTCTGTAAGGTTCAGTCTAAGTTCTAAGGTCAATATATACCGACTGCCCTGCAGAGCTTGATTTACACACCACTCTCCTGTGTATGCTATACATAAACCAGCAGTTAGAGCACACTTACAAACACTGACAATGTCAGTCAGTGGCCTCTCTGACTGCCTGTCCTCCTGCAGGCTAATTTAGATGTTGACTGCAAATGGTTAATGGACTGTATTTATATAGCACCTTTCTAGGCTTTCAACCACTCAAAGCGCTTTTACACCGCGAGCCACATTCAACCATTCACACACACACATTCATAGGCCGATAGCTGCCATGCCTGTTCATCAGGAGGAGTTATCTCGCCCAAGGATACTTCAACATGTGGACTGGAGGAGCCGGGAATCTAACCGCCGACCTACCTCCTGAACCACAGCCGCCTCGATTGATAACCGTAACCTTGGCAGACAGCAGGGAGGCAGGGACGCACTTTAGAGCAGCTTTTATAAAACACCATCGCTTTGGAAAATTGCTCATTTAATAGGGATGCTGCTCTTGCTCGCTGAAGAGAACGGCACACAAAGCTCTAAAAGCATATTTCAAGGTTTTTTTACTCTTCCGCATGCCCTCCCACTCAATGTTGAAGCATTAATTTTATGTCCCATGTTTAGACCAGCATTTAGGGTCATGCTGAGGCTCAGGAGTGGCTCAGTGAATGTATGGTCTGCTCGTTGTAAATCAGAGCTCATTCCTCTGAAGACGAACTGTACATCACCACCGCCGTCCAAGGAGAGAGATGAGTTTTCGTTTTAGATCAGCGAAGGAAAGGTCACTACTTTCGGCTTCAGGATATAAGAGGTGCTTCCGTCTTACACATTCGTTCATGGTAAATCCCTGACAGGTGTCACAGCTTAAATGTGAGTCTCGTCAGCGCTGCAGTACATGCATTTCCCTCCGTCATGTGTGCTTTCATGTCGCGGTCGTGTGTATGTATGTGAGACAGGTGCCAGGGTGCAGTCAAGTTGCCATGCGGTCGTAGCAGTGGGCCGAAATAAAAAAGGTTCAGCTGGCGCCTGGCGCCCATAGTGCTCCCTCTCAGATATGTGTCTCTGGCAGCTTGCCACAAAAATATATACACACACACTTCAACCAGGAACCACTCAACTAACACTGTTGATTATAACACATACATACACGCACTCCCAAACATTCACATCTTTTCTGTGCTGATTTTCTTCCTCTGCTTCCACAGCTGAAGCTGGAAGCCTCAGCTCTGCTGTCACTCCAGGGGGTTCAGGTAGACACCGGTATATGGCTGAGCGGTGCCAGCCCGTTTTATAATTGGATTTAGTGTTGGCACTCTTCCTTCCCCACCTTCAGCCGGATAACATTGATTTATGAGGGAGGCCTGGGAGACTCCATGTGCCCGAGTCCAACAAGCATTGCACTACATTCAAGGCTTTGTTTCCCGCTGTTGGCTGCTCTGCTGTCATTGAACTAAGAGGTGCTGTAAATATCTGGTAATACACTTACTACTAATTTAGATTAGTGTGGGTGATATGGTTTTATTACCTCTGCTTATCTGATAAACTGATTAAAAGTTAGTCTATTGGTGTTGTTTTTTAGACTGTCTGGAGAACAGGGTTGGGATTTGCAGGATGTTTTTGTGGCTTTTGTGTCTGCCTAATCGTTACAGCTAATAGAAGTTGATCAAATCTGACTCCAATATAAAATCAGAATCTTTAAGAACAACATCAGGTTTAGCTTTTACCACTTTAAAGAAACAAAAGTTTAAGAAGTGAAACTGAAAAGACTGACATATAAATCCTTAATACATTCTAAAATGTTCCCAGTTATATTACATATATTAGCTAAATTGCTACCTGGATGTTGTGTTAATTACTGTTGGATAGTAAGAAAGAGGCCAGACCATATTGATTGAAGATTCGTTAAGACTTTAAGCTCAACAAATTTTAACCGACTTGGAACCAGATCCAAAATGGAATCAGCTATCAGAACCCAACCCGCCATTCCAGTGTCTCACTTGCCCTCCAGTTACTGTAATTACGCCCCCCCCCCTCCCCACCCTTAAACCCTCTACTCCGTCTCACTCAGGTGTAGGGTGTCAGCCTCCTCCTCCTCCTCCTCCTGCCTCAGGGGTTTTTTGGACAGCTATTCTTGGTGGAGGAGTGTGCTCGTTCGCTAGCGCCACACCGTCACCCCTTCCCCACGCTAACCCTTCCCCCCCCCCCGCCCTTGCATCAGATGACCTGTTGCCCTTCAGAGGAGGACGCAGAGGTTATGCGCCTCCAGGACTCACAAACACTGACCGTCTGACCACTTAAGCAGCATAGAAGCAGTCCTGGAATGCAAACAAACGCTCCCCTTACCCTTGAACTGCCTCTGACCTCGGTTTAGGGAGGGGATGACGGTCAGGATAACGGGTGGATGATGTACCTGTCATCCACCTTCTGGAGAAGTTTCTTTGTTGAGCAACTAGGGTGTGTCATGTCCTTCATCTGGTCCAGTGTAAAAGGGAGTTAATTCTTTGATATCAGCTTTCTTTGCAGCTGTTAGTCCAACACATAGTATAAAGGTGTGGTCAGATGGGACCAGCTGGAATTAGGGTGGGTGTTTAGCCTGAAGAATGATGAGATAAGCTGTGGCTTTTGGAGTGATTCTCAGTTGATATGCATTTGAAATATCCTGGACTGGTCTTATGATATTTTGGCACATGATAACTACACTCCTACTGATTCTCCACCCAGAAGTGTATCTTTTGTTTGTCACAAATGACTATGATAAGTTCCTAGTTTGATCCTTAAGCAGAGAACAGTCTGTTGACAATGGATTCCAATGCACCACCTTGCCTGAAATGAAAACCACCTTAAAAAAAAAAGAGTCTGGCTTGCCTGCATAGACTGTATTTTTCCATTCACATAATTATAATTTTACATCTGAGGCCCATAAGGATGGCAGTCCCTAAAAAGAAATCAGAGAGATTCCCAATAGCACGTCACATGACGATGTAAACTCTAGTTTCCTCCTTCACATAATTAGTTTTTACACCGGCGACCCCACAAAGACGCCAGCCCCAGTAGAGAGCACCGAGCCACTCTCGGCGGTGAGTCACATGACGGCAGGAAGCTCGGAGATAAAGCTGAGACAATGTCCAGGGAACATCAAGTGCTGACCTCGTGTTCCTGATCAGTCAGACAGCTCAGGGCTCGCCGTTCTGCAACAGAGCCACTATTCACTGCAGCGACAGACTAGCTAAAACCCCAGTCACTCCCAGACGCAACCACTGCTGACACAGCTCAAGACAAACACATGATGCACTTCTGAATTATCCTAATTCATTCAGATCCACTTAAAATGTGCAACATCACACAAAGGACATGAACTCCCAAGTTTCAAAGAAGAAAATAAAATTATTACTTTCTGTATACAAATCTGAGAAATTATTCTGTAAAGTCCTTCCCAGTTGTATACATGCTCATAATTGCATTACCACGCTGTGATTATATAGTGCTGGCAAATAAATGAAGAGATGTTGGTCACTGTGGTGGATTAGGTAACTCTAGAATGTTTCAAGTCTCTGCAAGTTGATTTTTTTCATGCTGTAGTTAAATGAATTGAAACCGCCCCAGAAGGTTGGAAAACATGGAAAAACACTATGGTAATGTGAAAAAAGACAGCATTTCTAGTAAAAAGGGGGGGAAAAAAACAGCTGTATTTCTTATTTTTCTGTCTCCCCATTTGTTCTTGGAAAGAGTTAAATGAAAATTCTAATTCCTCCCTCTGATACACTGCCGCGGTTATATAACTCAACGGTCAACCGCTTATTCTTTGACAAAGTGTTGTAATTTGTGACTTTCTGCGCACCCATTCTTTTCCTCGATCTACCTCATCCGCTACTTAAGTTTATGGTTTTTCTCGATTTCCCTGAAGCACTTTTGAAAAAGTCTCACAGAAGGGGCCTGAGCATGTTGCATTCAGCAATGCTTTTTATGTGTCTCAAAGAGAACAATACTAGTAGTGATTGCAATGATAGCATAGTAAGAGCGAGACATTGACTTGTTTCCAGTAAAGAAAAAAAAATCATGATCCCACCCCTCTCATTCAAAAGACAACATGCATCGGCGCTGTGTTGCTTTCTGGTCTGTTGAAATGTAGTGGAGAACCTGACTAAATAGTTCAGAAGGTCATTATTTCATTCATTAGGTCTTTATTTTGAAAAGTCCTCAATTGGGTTAGAGTAGATTCATACGTGAAGGTTGAGAATAGATGGAGAAAGGATAGTAATTGTAGAGAAGCTGCAGTTTTCAACGCCATCACACACGTCAACGCTTCTTCCATCAATGCATTAGTGTTTCGAGTGCCTTGGTTTGACCTTTTAAGCTATTCATTTTTCAGAAGATGGGCTGACCATGCTTCAGAAAGGCGTCATGGAATAGCAAGAACACCACAAAACAAAGAGGAGTGCTGAAACTGTTCTCTTTGGGGAAGGTTGAGTGGGCTTATTTTCACATGAAAGCTACTACTTCATTGATTATGCTTGTACTGAAAATTGCTCTACTCCTGTTAAAAGTGAATAGCAGCAGCAGCAGCTCAGGATCTCTGTGACAGCGCTGAGTCATGGACGGCTTAATGGTGTTGTGCCCTGTTTACTGCGTGTACAATGTCCTTACAGATATTTCCATTCCTCTGGGAGAGAGAGAAACACTTCTTATCTGCAAAGCTACAGCACCAGAAAGGGAGAGAGAGAGTGAGAGAGAGAGGGAGAGAGAGAGAGATACAGGCAGAGGGAGGAGAGGGGGAGAGAACATCAAAAGGATGTGATGCTAAATATACTCATACCATTTTTGGCTCTACGTGCGCATCTATATCTCGCTGTGTGGGCTTCAAAAGAGGAAACTGAATTGTCAACATGTAACTGATTAAGTCTGCTGAGAGCTTCTTGTCATAGAGACGTTCCGACTAGGGATGTAACGATCCATCAATCTGGATTGATGTGTCAATTCAATGATCCAGTATCATGAAAAGTGAAAACATCAATCCCTATCATTACGCCTTTATTTTGAAATTCCTGTGGCACATTTTTGTCACCGTTTCCGTCCAAGTGCACCTCCTTTTAAGACAACGCTAGCGGCCCCAGTGCCAGGCAGATAATGGCGAGCAGCCAAGAAAAAAAACAGGATATGTACTCCCCTCTCGGGAATAAATCAACAGTATGGAAATATTTTGTATTCCAGAGAAAAGACAAGTCAACAGAAAAATCAAATGCCATATGCAAAAAAAAAATTTTTGAGATAAAATACTCAGAAAAACATGATAAACCTGGCCGGACACCTAAAAAAAAGAAACACGGCATTGTCCCCCTGCGTTAGCGCTAACGTTAGCCTCAACGTGTCAGATGCCTGCTCACCAGCTTTGACCGACTTTTTTCTGCAAAAACTGAACTCTTAAAGAGCGATGAGTATCACAGCTGCCATTTCATATTTCATTTGCAAAGACAAGACACCTTTACAGCGTTGTCGAGGACGATGGTTTCCGTGAGCTACCGCGTACTCCGGAGCCTCCGTCAAGACGGCACTTCAGTGAAACATGTTGGAGTGGTTTTTAGAGCAACGAGCTGCAGTGTGTGTGCTTCACTCCTGGACAGAAAACTAAAGAAAGGCGCAAATGATGTGCAATGAAAGTGACATCACTGCAGCTTGAAGACTGGGCTATCATGTGTGAGGAAGATAAGCCTGCTGTGTTTGTCATTGCACCACTTAAAGCTAAATTGGTGGAGTATTTCAGTATCTCAGAGGAAGACTCCACTTTAGTAATAGAGATGAAGCAGACTATAGCCAGGGAGCTCGAACAGCGATATGTGGACGTGCAACAAGTCTTGCATAGAGCCTTAGATGCAAGGTTCAAGAATCTGCCATTTCTAAGTGAGGAGGAGAGAGATGCAACATCCCGGTGTCTCATACGTGAGGCTGCAGTGTGTGAGACCAGAAAGTAAGATCATATTTTTTTGTCCATTTGTAGAAACGTTTCAGAAATGCAAACGCTATTCACTTCTAAAACAAGTAGTCAAGCTGACCAATTACAAATCTTACAGTCTCGGTTGGTGTGCAGTTTTTGAGGAGGTGCACATCGGCTCTGGCGTACCCCACAGTGTAACTTTTGAAGGCCGAGGCTGTATTCAGACCAAATCAGGCAATGTGTGTGTGGGTGTGTTTGTGCTCTAGAATGTAACCGCTGTGAGACAGTCAGAAAATAATGTTTTATTAATCTGATTCACCGGCTTTCTCGCTACCACTCACTCCGCCCACCGCTTTACCCTAACCCTTTTTTTCCTCTCATCTTTTTTAAAATGAGTCGGGAAGTCGACAGCAAAGCCTAACTTTACTTTTAACGTTATCAAATGAAGAGAAATGTCCTCCCCTCCTCCTGCTCAGAGTTTTTACAGCTCTGATTGGTCTGATTGCCATCTGTGATTGGCCAGCGCATTGGTGACGTCGGGTTGCGTTTCTCCAAAAGTTGACTCTGGATTAACTCTCTCCCTGCAGCCTAAATGCACTACCCACAATCAAATGAATGGGAGGACTGGCGTTTGTGCCGTACCGCCGTCACCCTCTACCTCACAAGACTAAATACAGCTTTATGGCTGCAGCTCAGTGATGGCTGAGTCAAGTAGTGGCGGCTGCGGAGAGATGATGGGACATCAAACTCGAAGAGGAATGAGAAAAAAAAACGAAAGGTAAAGGAAAAGGGAAGAGTAATGTCTCACCCGTGAATCTAAACTCACTCTGTGTCTCTCTCCCCATATCTCCCACCCAGGCACTTCATTGCTTCCTTATCCATCACACACACCCATCTCCGTATCACACTGTTGACTCTGCTTATCTGAACTATTGCTAAACAGCCGTCCTTTGTGTATAACCCTTGTAGGGACATTGGGATAGCATAGTATGAATGTTATCTGCCATGCCGGACTTTAGATAGAATGTGGCTCAGGTTTTAGGAGCGGTTTGCACTGGAAGGAAGAGAACTGGAAGTTTGCCAGACTCTCCTTTCCTCTGTGGAGTCTGGCTATCTAGTCCTTAATGTAACCTTGACTGTGCCGAAGATTGCCGCTCAGACGGACGTCAAGTTCTAGATTGCTCCAAGCCAGGACCAGCACGCCGGTCTGTCATGCCCAGACAAGAGCCTCCGTCTCTAGTCTGGCCTTAACTCATGGGCCCTGAGGCTGGATGCCGAGCCGTGGAGCTGTGAAGACTGATAGCTGAGGCACAGCGAGCGGAGGGCGGGGGGGGGGGGGGGGGGGGGGAAACATTCTGTTGATGGTAGCTGAGGATCAAGACCTTGACATGCGTCCAGCGTGTTCTGTTTTTCCTATTTGTTTAAATTCGGACATCTGATATACCAGAATTATCATACATACTTTTCACAGCAGCGCCCGGTCCAATTTGGCTCCGTTTTTTAACTTGTTGGAAAACCAAAGAGCGCCCCTGGCAGCTTCCCCCTTTGTTGTTTGTGAGCACGGCCAGCTGTTTATAGACTTTCTTCGCCTCCGCCTGTAGTCCTGTCAGAGGCCTGTTTTTCTCCCTTAGCTGTGAAGACTCAGTGTGCTGCCGGCTGCAGGGCACTCAGATCTTTAGAGTTTGACCTCTTCAAAATGCTGGGCCGGACTCGGACACAGTTGTGGTCATTGTGCTGGTAGTTAATGATTCTGCCCCTCCATTTTCACCCTCAGTCTCCTTCAGTTCCGCCGCCTCCTTTTATAGAGTCAGGAAATGGCTGCCGCGAATGGACGTAACTTCCAGGTCAGTGGACGTGGGGTTGAGAGGTCACGGTTGGGTTGAGGCAGCCATAAATCGGATGACCAAGCAGCTTTTTTATGTCGCTTGATAAAATCGAAAAAACCCATCATGATGGTCAGCTTACACACAAAAACACATGCGTGGATGTGCGCTGCACGTGCATGAAGACACATGAACGCGGGTTTGTTTGCGTGTAGAGATGAGGGAACACGTGGAACCAGCTCTCTTTTCTTGCTCTCCGCTTCTGTTCTTTACTGATCTTTCATGGTTTTCTCTCCTCTAACTATCCTCTGCTCTCTTCCCACTGTTTCTAGCTTTTTTTTTTTTTCTCCTGCTCACTTCTTTCTTCACTCTCTCTCCTTCTATTCGCCTCATTGCTAAGCAACAATGACAGCCGTGACAGATCTGTGCTTTGGCTCACACAGTGTCACATCTGACTTTAGCCAAACCCCCTCCCACATAAACACACATACACACACACGCTATAGATCCGAGTACCCTGCTGTTTTGCGGTTTATGATACTGAACCCCCCCCCCCCCCCCCCTCTCAAAAACGGCCTCCTGGTCAGCTACCCCCCCCCCCCCTCACTGAGGTGACAGGAGGGAAGCGTCCAGCTGGATGGAACTGTTGTGTTCCTCTCCTGAGGGCTTTGATCCTTTGCCCTTCATCCCCCCAAATCAGCGCCTGCCCTGCCAGCCTGGAGAGGGGGCCGGATCGCTCCTTGATTTAGCACCGTTTCCCCCTGCCCGTGGGGACGGAGGCTCGAGGAAGAGTGTCGGAGAGGGACGATGCATACTTGTGCGGGGCTGCGCGACAGCTGGGACAAGGTGGAGGCCCCCCTGCGCCCCACCCGCCTGCCTCCCTGCCTTAACTCGGCCCCCCTAGCCGGCACTCACTCTCTCGGCAACCCCTCGGCAGCTCCACAGCGCAGACTCATTGTCTATAAGCCCCTGCTCGTCTCTTGGGAGCAGAGGGAGAAGGCTGAGGCTCCCTCGCTCTCCCCTCCCTCGGTACCCCCTGATCCTGGCCCCATTTTTTAAGGCTTTAAGACTGACCTGTCAGCCTCTCTCTCTTCCCCAGAGTCAATGCGGCCCGGCCCCCTCAAAGACCCGTCCGCATCAGCCTTCTGTTTGAACAGGCCCCACCGAAAGACCCCTTGTGCTGCCCTTTGTGCGCTCATAAATAAGATCAGAGTTAAAGTCCCTGTGCTCTTGTGTCCGGAGACGGGCCCTGTGGGCCAGGAGGACTAATGCTGCTTGGCAGGCCTATTGATCACAAAGCTCCTCCCAGAACGTTGACCAGAGCTGCAAATGCCATGATGCCTGTCTTGCTACATAGAGCTTATAAATACACACAGTTTTAGCAGCTTGTTCAAACAAATATACACTAAGTTTGGGTGTTTTTTTTCCTACAACTTATATACCAATGTAGCTGTCGACAACGTAGGTGCTTTATGGCATTTTCTTTTATTTTTTTTGCATTAATGTGATGATGCATTTTCTTTCTTAATTCTGATATTTAACTCACTGGATTAGACATATAACCAGATAGAACAGTGTAACCAAATATCCCTTACATACATTACGTCCGCATGGACTTCATCAATGATACACTCCCGACTCACTCATTCCTTTCTTTTTCTTATCTGACACAACTCTCAGCTAAATCCTCGCCAGACCAGCGAGCCCATCAAATCTCAGTGTATCCCTGCAGCCTCAGTCCTGTCCAGGAAGCTGTCTTTGCAGTCTAAATCAGCCCAGATTTATAGCAGGGCTTGGCCGGAGCCGAGTTCTGCTTAAACAATCGTCTGTCTTGTAACTTAAGAGGCAAATAAAGAGATAGTCTCCCATCCAGGCGTCTGGATCGGACGTCTCGTAGCTGGAGGCATGTCTGTACGATGAGGAAAATCGGACGAGTGCTGTAAAAACTCTGGGTCTCTTCTCTTTGATGGGAGACCGAGCAAGAAGGAAGGAATAAGTGAGAAAGGGTCAGAGAGGAGAAACTCGAAGACTGAAGAGAATAACAAATACGCCGAGGTTAAAGGTCCGACGGATGCGGAGGAGGAGAAGGCGGGACGAGCCAACAGAAAGAGCGAAAAGTCCGAGGGGCTGCGAACAGAGGAATGAAATAGGTTATCAAGGCAAGCCGTTAGGAGTGGATTAGGTGAGGGGAAGTTGAGGTTTAACAACAAACCGGATTACACAATATCACTGGCAGCTCAGTTAACTGTGCTTAAAGTTGCCTGAACTCTCAGCTGGATGGAGAGAAGCTTATAGTTAGCCAGTTAAAGAATAAGATGAGTCTCTTGATATTTCCCTCCGGGACTGTGTGATAAGGTCAAGAAAAAAATACAGTGTTGTTAGACAAGTATGTAGCATTTATCTTCCCAGTTAAGCCATTTTGAGTCCTGTTTATTTCTCAGCTACAAAGTGTAGGAACCCTCGAGACGGTCTGAGGCGAAGGAGCGGTGGATTTTTTCATCTACCGGTCGCCTCGGCAGGTGAGTCAAAAAGTTAATTTCAGACGCTGGTGAGCAAATCTTTTGAAAAGTCTCGAAAAAGTCCCAACAATTTAAAGGTTAGGAAATAAAGCATCACACACAGGAAACCAGATATTTATGCACATGCACATGTCGTGCACGGAGAGAGAGAGACAACTGTTCAGCATGATGTCAGGAGGTATCGTATGTCCTAGAATGAGAAGCTGTGTGCGCGCTCTCCGGGTCCAAATCCCCTCTGTCATGACGATTACATGCGTGTCCATGCGTCTGGAGCCACCGGCCCACCTGTTCTCATTCCTTCATCATCAAACACAGACACAGAGCCCTGCCAGGGGTAGATGGGGACAAGAGGTCGCCATTGTTTTGAGGTTTCGCAATCAGTCATACATGTGGGTTCAGCAACACATTGCAGATAGAGTTGTTATAAAGCTAAATTTGATCAAATAGCTCATCTTGTTAACACTTTTGCGCTACAGTTAACACCAAATCTTGAACAAGAGTCAATCAAGTACAAAAAAAACTCTCATATAAAGGATAAAAAGTGCTTGAAACATGTGGTGATGAAATACAAGTCGTTAAAATAAGAAACAATGGTGTCATTTGTGACATGATTTTTTGAAATAGATCCAATTCAAATATGGCTTTGAGGTTCTTGGCAGTCTGTTTAATATTAAAAGCTGGTGTAAGCTGGAAACGAAGTAGTTTTTTTGTACAAAGTGTTGTCTAACTATGTCTTAAGGCAAAAGTTTTATACCTGTTTTGGCTGGCAACGTACTTTTTGGCCAGTCTTTCCCTCTCATTCACGCTGTTGCACCGGGTTGTGCACACAGAAAGTGACAGATGTAGCTGTGTTACCAAAGAAAAAAAAAAGAGAAAGCTTTAGGGGGTATTAAAATTCTGCATACGTTAGATAGATTGTCGGTTTTGGAAAGTGACAGAAATTACTGTCAACAAACCGCGAGATCAGAAAGGTGTGTCGGAACGAGCTTTCAGATGCTGGTCGATGATGCAACAACCACTTTGTTTAAAGCCTTCGTTTTGACGCCTCAAGGTACAGGTCAGTTGGAAAGGGGTGAGTCTTGTTTTTGGAGGGCATCCTGGGACATGTCATTTGCAGTAATATTCTAGTACTGGCTTCAAATACTAAACTTAAAGTCAAAATCTATATTAAGGGTTTGCCTGCAAGTGTAAAGCCGGCTGGATTTAGCTTCTGTTGTTTTTTCTACCTCTCTCACCTTGATAGAGTGCCTTTAAGAGCTGAGGAGTCAGTCTTTATGTGTGTGTGTGTGTCGGGAGGAAGCCTTCGGAAAGTGCTTTTTAATGAGTGTGAATAGAGTCATCTTTAGCTGCTACCGTGTTTCATGTGAGACTCCACCATTTTTTCCTCCTCTCTGCCTCTAATCAATCACCGAGCCCCTCTGCCTTGCTGCCTCCGCTGTTTTTCTTCCTCCTCTCTTTTCTCCTCCATCTCTCTTATGAAGTGAGAGGAAGAAGGTGGTGGTGATTAGGGGGGGGGGGGGGGGAGTCAGAAAGAAAGAAAGAAAGAAAGAGAGAGAGAGTGAAGTACAGTGTGTCTTTAACATGTTTTAACTGCAGTCCAGGCTGGCCTCAGGGGCTTTTTGTTTGGCACTCACACACATCCCTACTGGGCATTGTGGGAGCAGCTCCGGACCGCAGGGGATTGTGGAGAAATCTGCGGAACTAGTTACAGGAATAGATAAATGGAATATGGAACCGAGCCCCGCCACCGACATCATAATCATCATCCGTCGCTTTTGTCCCGTGAAAGCTGTTTAATGTTTAAATGTTTGAACTCCAGAGGTTGAGTTATTATGATTTTGTGCTTTTCCCTGAAGCCTATTTAAGAAAAACTTTTACATCTTCAAGTTAACCAGCAGTAGAGAGGTGGATGTGGCCATATGAACTCAGCTGGTCCCACTGTGGATCTACACAACTACACTACACTTGATTACCCTTGAATGCAACATGCCAAAGCAATGTTTACAATACAGAGCTGTTTTCATCTGTGCAGACTCAAGCTATCAGTGGATAAAGCCCTATAATGCAGGTTCCTACGTAAATACTGCAAAAAGAGTTAATTATTTGGATCACACACGATGACTTGAATGTTTGTGAAACACAAATAAAAGCACTCATTTTGAAGATTTAAACTGGCCAAAAAGTCTGGCCTCAGATACAGCTTATATATGAGCAGAGAGCCAATTTCTTCATTTTTTTCTTACCGTGCAGTATATTGTACAGCTGGTTTAATAAACCCATTAAAATAAAGTGAATATATATCTACAAAAACCTTTTTTTTGAGTATTATCAGCTATTTTTAATACATTAAATTATGCGCAGATCTAAAACACTGAGGAGCAACTTTCACTCAAAGGTCCTACAGGCCACTAATCAGAGTAAAAGATCGACAGGTAAACAGTAGAATGATCCCTGTCTGACTTCTTGCTGCTCTTCACACAGGTGTGTGTGTGATGATGAGACGGGACGCTGTTGTTTTAGTCACCGCTCCGTATCGGCCTCCTGTGAGGTTGGAATGCCTGGACAGGAGGAGGAGGAAGAAGGGAGTATTATGGGGGATGGGAGTTTGGCTAGTGATCTCTTTCTTCCTCCCTCTCTGTCTATATCACACACACACACACACACACACACACACACACACACACACACACCCTGAGAGTGGCTATGCGGTTAACTCTAGCTCAAGTTCATTGTGGTTGAGTTCCGGGAGGCAGTGGTGTTGTTGGAGGGTGTTGGGGGGGGGGGGGGGGGGGGGGAGCAGTAATTAAAGAGCTTTGAGAGGGGGGCCCCTGTGCTCTGTTAGATGCATTTCACCCCCCCTCACCCCCTCCCCCTCCTCCCCCTCCCCATAATCCCCACAGGAATAAACAAATTGGGCTTTTCAGCCTGCAAGCTGGGCCTGGGGGGCTCCTGTAATGGGATAGACATGAGGTGTATGTATGTGTGTGTGTCGGACAGCGAGAGATTGTGTGTGTGTGTGAATATGAGATATGAGAGAGAGAGAACATGTGTTTCCTGGTCACTTCTTGTGTGTGTGTGTGTGTGTGTGTGTGTGTGTGTGCGTCCCACCACAAGTGCAGTAAGTGGCTAATTGCTCCCAGCTCAGCGGTGAAGTGTGCAGACGGACAAGGAGGCCGCAGCTTCATTTACTTAATCCACGGGTTCTGTATCCCAACCAGATTATACTGGTATACCTCTTAAACACCTGAGCACCCCGTGTGTGTGTGTGTATGTGTGTGTTAATGAACAGAGAGCGTGCGCGCGTGTGTGTGTGTTCGGTTAGACTCATCCCGGCTTCTTCGTTTTTTTTTGAAGCCACGTTTTTGTCATTTTTTTGCTTTTATTGGATGCTAAACAGTAGAGAAGCAATGGAAATCCCTGGACAAATTCAAACCAGACAGTCCAACTAGACCCCCTGCTTTTTATATTAAAGGAAAAGTCTGTGAACTTTTTTTTTTTTAACTCACTGGTTAAACTTACTGTTTTACCAAAAAAAACATTTGGAAAAACACTTCACATCCTCGTGAACCCGATCTCTTGACCGCTCATTCCGACTCCGATCTCAGCGATTCAAAAGCGTTTGTCTCATTTCGTTACCTCATGATGAGGTTACCTTCCTTCAACAACAAAACTAAAACCTCATTCCTGTAATTCTTTATTTTACACTCAGAGCTCGATATATATATATTTCCCCCCGACCCGAATCCTCAGCTGGTACTAATCCAAATCTCATCGCGGGCGACGCTTCGCACCTCCGATCGTCCTAATCGGATGAAAAGCGCAGGAGCGTGATGTCAGGCGGGCTGACGAAACGAAGGAGGAAGACTGTATCTAAATCCATATCTTTTTAAGCTGAAATAAATGCGCCGCGCATCACACGGCCGGCTGTCTCTCGCTTAACAACCAAACATGACAGTTTTGTTCAGCTAATGAGAGCTGTGTGTGTGTGTGTGTGTGTGTGTGTGTGTGTGCATATTTGTGTGTTTTTTCGTGTTGGGGAGGGGGATTTTAAATTAATTCAGCCCCTTTCCTCTTAATGAGCCTCAAGAACATCTCATTTCACTGGCTGTTGCACTTGAAAAAGAAAAATAGTCCCCCCCCCCCCCACACACACACACTACTTCTCCTCTTTAGTTCCTCCACCTCCACTTCCAGTCATTCACTTCAGAGGCTTCTTCCATGCAAAGCAGCCAATGATTTACTAAAAGGTCCTTTAATCATTACAGGTTTTATCCCCCCGGCCTGTCTGGAGGTCAGTAATCGTCTTTTTTTTTTTTTTTTTTTTTTTTTTTTCTTTGCACAAAAGGAGCTCTGTTTGTCATCATGTTGTTGATAGCAGAGAGAGGAGGAGGAGGAGGAGGAGGAGGAGGAGGAGGAGGAGGAGGAGGAGGAGGAGAGCGGTGTTAGCTGGTCGTCCCGCAGGTCTGATGAGGATCAGCAGGTTCTTCATTAAACATCACTCCTCCAAGTCTCAGTCTCACTTTGTTTTCTCATAGAACATAGAGAGGCAGATGTTGTTCTGTCTCCAAGAAGGAAGAAAAATAAATAAATAAATAAATAAATAAAAAAAAATCAGTTACAAAAACAACATTGAAGCTGGCATCCTGCTGAAGCCGGTCCCTCGCCGCGTCGACTAAAATATCTCCGAAGAAACCTCCGTCAGAGAGGAAAAACGGCATCCGCTTTGAAAGAAAGAGAGAAAGCCGGTTTGTTTACGTGCCCGTCCTCCTCTCCTCCCCTTCATCATCGTCACCATCCTCCTCTCTCCCCCCCCAAATACAGTGAATTACACCGTGACTCCTTTCACCGCACAAATCTGATCTCTCCGCTCGTCGTCGAGTCATGAGACGCTTCCTTTTTGGATCTCATACAGGCCCGCTTCCTACTAACCCCCCCCCCTACCCCCTCCTCCTCTAACACACACACACACACACATACAATTCACCACTTCATTCACCTCTTGTACTCTACAAAAAAGTAGAATAAAACTGTAGAGGGATGATCCATCTTTTAATCAAAGTGGGGAATATTCCATCAGTTATGTTTCTCCTCTCTTGTAAAGAATGGTGGTTTATAACTCTTTCTGCGATTATCCTCTTTTTTTTTCTCCTTATTCTCCTTTTTTTTGTCTCTAAAGTGGGTTACATCTGTTCCGTGTGAAAGTAGAGATCCTCAGACGCTGCAGAATGAGGGAGAAGCTCCGCAGAAGCGAGAATAGTAAATGATCTTTCTATGTGTCAACTGTGTGAACGAGGGGCTTGTGTTCTTTTCTTCATGCCTTCCTTGATGTATTTTATATCGAATCTACTCTTCGGCCCGTCCGATTAATCATAGATGTCTTACGTAGGCGTCGTTAATCACGTCTTACTTCAGTGCCTGCTGAAGTGTTTGGTATGTAAAAGATCAGCTGTTAGGACAAATTTCTCCTTTTTTTTGCTGGAAATCTGTGAAAATCAAAACTGCTGCTTCTTCGAGGATGTTTTTCTGGAGGTTTCAATCATAACAAATGATCTTCTGATTGACCAGATGAACATCGTGCGTAATGATCGAAAGGTTTGATTGTTTTCTCAACGGCTGTTTCCAAGATTAAGGATGAATTTTGAACCTCAGCTGAACATTTCTCGCTTGTTTTTACTGGAGTCGGATGCATTGATTGACTGTTGGGTATTATTGATTATTCCCAGTCGAGAGTTTTTGTCAAATCACTGAAAAGGCTTCAGACTTAGTTATTTTCACTCAGTGATTGTGTTTTGATGTGCAGTCTTTTGTTAAGAGAATTTCTCTTGGTCCAGTCCCTCATACTGAACACTACATAGAGTATGTGTGTTGATGCGTGTGTAGAGAAAGACTTCTAAATGTTGCTTCCAGGTTTCGATGAGTAGAATTAAAAAGCATGTTCTTATGGATTTGGGACAGTTTTTGAACAGGCGACTCTATCTGTGAAAAGTGCAACTTCTGAAACTAGACAACGACTCATAATTTACGACCTCAATCAGGATATTTTTCAGTCTACTCCACGATTATCAGTTTTTATTAACGGCACAGCCCTACACACCGCGTCCTCCAACAATAATACACGATCATAACAGTTTATTTACCGAACGAATGCTACGCCGTGTTCATCTGACTGATGGCGACGAGGAAGCTGTGTGTGTTCGTCCGTCTATGAGTGTGTGTGTGTGTGTGTGTGTGTGTGTTCTTGGTCGTCAGCCAACAGCCTGCAGGCATCTGAACCAGCAGGCAGGCCTGAACAGGTCCAGCGCTCAGATCAGACCACAGCCAGCAGTCTGGCCCATATCACTCTGCCTGCATGCTTTGTGTATATGTATGTGTGTGTGTATGTGTGTGTGTGTGTGTGTGTGTGTGTGTGTGTGTGTGTGTGTGTATCGAAGTGGCGCGGACAGGTCCGTTCTTTTAATCAAGTCCGGCTGAAAACCACGCTCGCCGAGGCAAGACCTGTCAGTCATCTTCAGGAGGCCGACAGAGGAGAAGGGAAAAAGAAGAAGAAGGAGGGATGAGGAAGGGGAAAAAAAAGAGGAACGTAAGGAGGGATCTAGAGATTTAGGACAGCGAGACGGAGGTGCAGAGAAGGACAGAGCAGAACAGATAATTGAGGCATGTGTGTGTGTGTGTGTCAGGAGAGAGAGATTCACTCCAACCCCTAACAGTAAAATATGACGCTGTCATCCCCGTTGGTTGGAAGGCAGACGGTCTCTCAGGCTCTGTTTGTTATGGCTGAGCCGGAAACTAATTTATCTGAATGAAATATGCGACGACTGCAAGACGGACACGTCGTGCTCACAATGTTGATGCGTCGTCAACAATAATACGCTGAAGAACGACCTTCATCTTCCCTTCTGAATGAAAACAGGGCAGAATGTGACTGTGCAGCTGGAAACTTTGGACTCATTTGAATGAAAATTTATGTTTTTCGGTGTGAAAATGGCATCACTGCATGGAATCAGGACAACATTTGATTTATTTATTACATATTGAGAACTAATTAGAGCCTGAACAATTGGATTTTAACTTACTCCAGATGTATTGGTATGGACATATAAGTCTGCCAATATGTAAGAAGAAATGTCAGGATCACTAAAGATATGTTTGAGGAAGTAGAAATGTCACCGTCCTTATCTTATTATTATTATTATTATAATGTAATATAACATTCTAGAATATTCTAGATCTAGAACTTATCAACAAAACCTCATGTAATCAAAATTCATAGTAACATCACAGAAAACAGGGGCCGTCACTTCTCGTGGGATATGAAATGAAAATTTGTTGTTCTGTAGGATGAAGTCGGGCTGTGAGTTGTCACTTGTGATCACTTGTGTAACTTGTAACTTGGAAAAAAATGATTATGCTTCTATGAAATAACATTAACCTTCATATACATTATTCGGTAAAGCTAACCATTTTCCTGGACGGGACCCTGCAGCCAATTTACGGACAACAGAGCCAATTAGACGGTAATTTCAGTTCATTATAACATTTTATAGTTTTGGACGTCCTTTATTATGATAACTACATACTTGCCAAAGTAACTGCTGAGATCTGTGAGCATAGAGACAGTCAGACGATTGGAAATGTTTGTAATAATCTCTCATTTCACAGAAAAATTGAAAGTTGATCCATGTAGTTTATCTGTGAACTCTGATTGGTGTTAACAACAGACAGGTTGGGTAAAGATGTTATGGTTCCCTTCTGTTTTCTCCTCCAAATAAGTCTTTTTTTTTAACGTGACCTATTTTAAGTGTTCCAGGATCTCAGCAATTAACTCGGTGAGAACAAGCGTTATTATTACCAACAGAAGTGATGGCCAAATCTATGAAAACAATAAACTGGAATTATCCTTCAATATCTTTTTTTTTTTATATATCTCCTCTCTCTCTCTATCTCTCTCTCTCTCACTCTTTCCCTCCCTTCATACACCAGTGCTGTTTCGGGTGACGTCTTGATCTGCTGCTGTCACAAGCTGACGGTGGAGGGAGGGAGGGAGGGAGGGGGAGGGGAGGGTGGTGGTGGTGGGGGGGAGAATGCACTCAAAGATTGATGTCTTCATATCCCGAAATGCCTCGGGCCAAATTAGAGTTCATCGAGTTACATCCTGAATTTCCCTTTATGAAGGTCTATAATGGGATAGCAGTCCCCTCTTCCCAGGCAGATATTAAACAACACATAATGGCTTGGGACTGAAAAACCCCACAGATTGTTTTTTATTGTTGATCAAGGTTTGGGGGGGGGGGGGGGGGGGAGTTTAACTCGGAAGAACAGGATTACGTTGTGATTTGATGATGGCAGCATCTCCGAATGAAACTTTGATGAGCGTTTGCGGTTGCACCTTTTTATAGCTGTCGATGATCCATTAAACAGTTGTCATAACACTGGAGTGTAATTATTTTGCAGCCACGGGGGATACATAACTGCATCTTAAGTCCGACGTGATCTGAAGGCTGCTGCGCGTTAAGCTCCCGCAGACTATTTAAACAGGCAGTTTATTAGGGCAGCGGAGTGGGCTCTGCTGTCATTTCTACTTGCAGACGTGTGAAAAGCTTTCTGTCTTCTCTCCAGGAGTCAACCTGCAGTACGACGCTTCAGCAGTGAGCATTCGGAGGGACAAGTGATTGTTTCAGAGTTGCATAACCCCCCAAAACCGTGTATTTTTTAAAGTATGTTTGTGTATTTTTGCAGAATTTTCAGTCTTTTTACGCAGCAAACATACTCCCAGCCAGTATATTTTGTCATCCCTCATAAGCAGATAAAGGATTATGTGCGCCATGGCAACAAAACCAGTTAGTGATGGCCTATAATTAGCCTGAGTGAAGCTGTACCTCTCCATCCTACACACACACACACACACACACACACACACACAGCGGAAAATTGAAAAAGTATGTTTAGTGGGAGTTTGCTTCGCCTCTTGAAACGAGTTGGAGAGCTGCAAATTTACTGAGCGGTTGTCTCCCAATTCAAACAGGAAGGAGCTCCGAGCCCGTCATTAAATAAGGTGCAATATCGCACCTTTTGTTACCTTCTTGTCAAATCCCAGAGGCCAGGGGGTTACAACTCAGTACCTTCTTTTCTCAGAGTTTAATTACAAGGGTTGTAGTGATATCTAGTGATTCTTGTGTAGCTGAAAAATGTATCTAAATATGAACAAAATCTAATCAGGTGTAGGGAGAGGGATCGAGAACCAGTTCCAAATTGTCCGATCTGAGCTTATCGATTCCTTTTCCCAACACCAGCATGTTTTTCTGACAGTTGAAACTCACGCTGCTGAAAACTTGCAACAAGAAGGAGTCATGGTGATGAGACTGAGACAGCACATAAAAAACACCCAAGAAGACCCGGTGTTGACCCTGGACTGTGACAGGGCCGAAGCTAACGGACAGCGGACCGCCAGCTGTTAGCATACAGAGCTAAGGGGCTAGCTGACAGGCCGCTGGCTCACCACGCTGCAGTGCAGTACAGTACTCTCTCTAATCTATAAAATCTTATCCATTCCCATCCCTAATCAGGTGTGACTCCCAAAAGGAAGTCAGTTTCATCTCAACTCAATTAAGAATAGCAGTTTGAACTGACTGCATCATCACATCTCTAGTCTGCAGATCTACCAAAGTGCGTCCAATCTTTTGACTGGTGCTGTATGTTCCTCTAAATTCAAAATGAAGACTTGAGTAAATGATTGACCCGAGCTGTGGCCTCTCACTCTCTCTGTCAGACCTCCATGAAGCCACGCAGGACCCCGACATCTTTCTAGTTTACTCAAATGATCAATCAGGCAGACAAGGTTCTGACTCCGCAGACGCCTCTAATTTCCTACAGCACCGCAGATCTCCGACTCTGCCCTTTCTCTGCCTTCTCTGTTGTCTCCTTCCTCAAACAGACAATTGGTCCGTATCGATTTCCCCGAGCATCATTCCCAGATGACTCATCCTCTCATTCTGGGGAGTCTGGCTCCGAGAGGAAACCTGCTTTCTTCAGGTTTCTTCGCTCTTCTTTTAGGCGATGCCCGTCAAGGTGTAAGGGTCCCGTCTGGGCCTCGCGGCTCAGAATAGTTGTAGGTGGGAAAAGATTTATAGCGTATTCTTTCTTCAAGAGGAATAACAACATCTTTAGCGGGGCCGAGGCTGGCAAGAGGTGTGCTGCGGCGCCCCTGAGGAGCGTTTGGCCTTCCTCGACTGTTTTGTAAAGCGTTTGACAGGTGAAATAGTGTGGGAACTGCGGGGAGTGTTGCTTTAAAATGCTTTTTGTCGCGCTTGTCGGGGATGTGGAGGTGCCTGGTGAATGCTCAATAGCTCTGTAGGAGCCGCTGGTGAATGGTTGAGTGCTGGGTGGGGGTGGGGGGGGGGGGGACAGCTTCCCGCAAGAGCTGTGCAGATTGTTGCTGAGGCTCCCTCTGTGGGGAAACTGCAGACTCCCACAGAGGAGTGAAGAAACTGTTTTTTTTTTTTTTTGTTATCGATTGATCAGACTGACATGTACTTCAGCCTGTTTCTCAGCCTGGACCGGTTGGAGAGAGTCACCATGCGAACCGATGAGCCACATGTTCCAGCTGAAGCCCGGCCCAGCTTTCTAACATCCTCCGCTCGGGGGGGAAGAGACATACTATAGAGGTTATTGTAATGGCACAAAGCTGTCTCCCTGTCCACACTCATTTTCATTGTTTTCACTGTTGCGTTCCATGTGTTGTGGAAATCTCACACGGGGTACGGTAAATCAAACTCAGTTGTAATTCCGTCCCTGACAAATATGCTATTAATCAGACCAATAATTGCTTTGTTCACCAGCTCTCTGAGTCTGGTCCAAGCCTCTTTTAAGGCAGTAAAGATCCAGCAGGGCTTTTTTGAATGATGTAAAGATGGTCGGGGTGAGACACGGTGATGGAGGGTTGAGTCACCCACGTTTTGATGATGGGGGGCAATAGGAGGGTCAAATGGGGTCCTGAGAACCCAGAAGAATGCAGGGTACTCCGTGCTCCCCTTTTCCTCGATTCAGAGTGTTTGTCTTACCGAGAAGGAAAATGAGAAGCAAAGAGAAACGGATGGGAAGTGAAGAGTTTGAGGTAAGAGAGAAAGGGGGGGGGGGGGCAAAGAGGAACGGATGAGAGAAAACAGTTTATGTCGAAGGGAACGGCCGCTGATGGATGATATTGGACGGATAAAGAAACGTGGGGTTTTTGCGGGAATAGCTTGCGGTTGCTTTTAGAGACGGGAGAAAGTAAGGCAGAGAGCGAAGCAGAGAGAGAGAGAGAGAGAGGGATTGTTCAGAGCCAGCGCCTGGCGAGGGCCATTGTTCATCCTTCCCTTTTGAGCTGAAGGAGACAGGAGAGTTTCACACGCCACTCGCAGGCATCCTGCTGGGCAGCCCCGGAAGGGGGCTATTGCAGCCGGTAAAGAAGGCCCGGCCATAGGGATAAATTACTCTGAATGGAGGGGTCTGTGTTTGCCGTTTTCTCCTCTTTTTTTCTAAAAGGAGCCAGAGAGGGAAAGAATTCAACCCCAACCACAGGTTGTCCGCTTCAGTTCTGGAAAGGCTTTGCCTTCCAAGTCACCAATTTAACATCCCTCCACCCCTACCACCCTGAAAACTCTCCACTCCCACCTCCTCTGGAATGCTCCGGGGTTTTGTTGTCCTGCAGGGATCGGGGGGTGTGTGCGCGACTTATGAGGTTTCATTACTTCAGGACGTTCATGTGTTCATGTTAGTTAAGGGGTTACAACATTAATCTGAAATTTAAATGACATTTGATGACATTTATTCACAAACTTCACTCATTAATAGGACTTTTCCATTCAGCGTACATTCCCCCTGACACACACACAGAGCTAATAAAGATGCCCTAAAAAAGAAGAATATGACAGTGATATTTGTTAGATAACATGTTTTGAAGGGATTATGTCTTGGTGGAGACTTTTGTTTCTTCCTGCAGGTGTCAGGTGATTGACAGCAGTGTAATTCAGCACAAAGAATATCAGTAAAATAACTTTTCTTAATGAGAATAAAAGCTTTGATATCTGCAAATATGATTGTGTACAGACACAAACTTGTCATCAACTTATCATGATAACTTACATGTGCGTTGGATATTTTGGGGTTGAAATGAACGGCCAGTTTGACTCATTAGTGTAAATGTCGGTAGATAAGCAAAACAAGATGACACATAGTCGTTTTATAGGTTGCAGTTGTAAAGATACATTCGACACGATTCAAGTTTTATTTCCCAGTGAAGTTTATTGCTAGAAAGCTGAACAATGTTCTTTTTCTTTTCTTTCATAGTTGACATTTAAAATAAAAAAAAAAAAAGAAAAAAAACGTATCGGGACTCAAAATTTTTAATGCGGCTGGCGTCTCGACAACTATGAAATATCTCAGTATGAATCTGTTTGAATCCTTTCACAGATCATTTCATGTTCTGTGTTTAAAAACATCAGGCGATATATTGTTATTAGATCATCTTTTTTTTTTGTGTCAATATTAGTATTGGCTTCCAAAATCTAGTACGGGTCCAGCCCTACTTCCAGTTTCTCGACGAGGCTGCTTGAAAATGGGAAGGACTCGCAGCCTTTGACTATCAGACACTATCGTGCACATCTGTACAGGTGTGAGCGTCTCCTTACAGATGTGTGTGTGTGCACATTTTGGAGCCGTCTTGGTAGTTAGCAGCTCATTTTAACCGCTGACTGTCGGACTGATTTAGAAAACAGAGAGGTCAATATACTTGAAACTGGAAAACTCTCAATCGAAGATCTGAAATTTTACAAGCCCGTTTTTTTTTTTTTTTGCCCCGAATCCCAAATGTTAACATCATAGAGCCGTCTGGTGCCAACATGAAGGAGGTTAGAGCACCGGAGTGAAGTCCTTCATGCTGTGTCGGTTTATAACTGGATATTACAGAGCTGGACCTCAGCGCCTGCTCTCCTCATCCATTCAAAGCCCATAAAGTGAGTTACAGCTCGCCCCGCATGGAATAATCTCCTCTTATTACACTTATCCCTTCGCTGCGAGTTCACATTCACAGACACACGGTCTAAACGGAGCCGCTAATACCGATCTGGCATACGGCGCTGCCATGGGGCCTGTTCGCGAATACTGTAGTCGCTCGTGTTCAAAAACTGGAGCGTCCTGGTTTTTTTGGAGTCTGGCAAAGCTCAGACAGATGTTTGCACAGATGATAGAATCACTGGATTTGCGATACAGACGTGCTGATATCTGTGGAAGAGCGTAATTAAGAGTAAATTAGTGGGATTTTTATGTCTGATTTGGTGATGACGAATTGGAAAAGGTGTCTTTTTTCACCTCTCAGCTTCATGACTAGAGGTGGAAATTACAAATCACTCTCAATCATTTCTTTGCATTCGTTGCATGTTCATAAGGGTTCAAATTAAAAGTGCCGTTTCTGTATCACAGCTGATCAGACAGTTAAATACCTGTGATTATTTTCCCCATTTCCCCAAAAATCTACAGATTTCGTCTGTCACACTGATGATTCACTATGCTCATTTCAGACTGAGGAATCTGTGTTAAAGATTTGTTTGTTCGTGCACTAAACATCTCTAACTAATAATTTTAATTTGTGGGAATTTACCAGAATTATTCAGCCCAAACTCACAGGAAGTGCCGTAAAACCAGCTCCTCAAAAATGCATATTTAAGTCATGCTGTTAGGGAGGAAAGCTGTACTTTCTCCTGTGCTGTAGGTCTCCTCAGTCTGACTTTGATTTGCACGTCAGATGGATTTCACTACTTCAGCCCCCAGAGCAGGTGATCGATAAATCCCACAGAGAGAGAGAGAGAGAGAGAGAGAGAGAGAGAGAGGGAGTGATCTCTGGGGGGAGCGGTTCCCGTTGCAGGGAGGGTCCGGTCTGAAAGTTTTGGCCCAGCCGAGCGGCTCGTGTAGCACTTTACAGACCGACTCCGCTGCGTTGGACCCGATCCAAACACTAGTTACACACACACACACACACAGAACAGAGCAAAAAAAAAAAAACATTCACCAGCAGACCAGTGCGTGCTGTAGAGACGTCCTGCTGCAAATAGTCAAATCGTCCCACAGAGATTTCAGACTCAAGCGGACAACAAATCTACTCTCCCCTGCACCTCCCTCTGTTTGACTGCACTGCTATTTTTGTTTTTTTTCTTTTTTATTCTACCTGGACTCTGGTTCAAGCACAGCGATGTTGACGTTCCTATTGGTTCAGCTACTTTCATTTCAGCTGAGGGAGGTCCATCACTTTTACAACCCAGGAAACATGGTTTTGATTTGCCTCCACAGAACAATAGATGATTTCAGTGGGGACGGGTCACTTAGTTTGCGTTTATTGGACATTTTTGAAGTTTCAATCCCATGTCGTCGATGTGGGATTTAAGTCTTTTCTTTTTCACTTTTTGAAGCTCAGTTTCAATGGTGATGAATTAATAATGAGCTCTATACTTTTATTTGGTTTTATTCTTGAAGATTCAATCAGGGACATATCAGTAAAATAAAAAACTGTTTGATCGATTTTGTTTACAGTGTTTGACCAAAAAAACTTTCCGTAGTAGTTCAGCTTTTTTAACTTTCCATGAACTAGAGTAGCACAGCAGCTAACACACTTTTTTACTACTGATTAATCTGTTGATTGTTGTTTTGATTGGCAAGTTCCCAAAAGTTCCCAAAATCCAATGTTCAGACTTGCTTATTTTGTCAAACCAACAGTGTTAAACTCAAATATATTCAGAAGAGGGACCAGAGAATGTTTGGCACTTTCTCCTGATCAATTACTGAACCCACTGGATCCTGATCATTCAACCAATCAAGAGCACGGAGGCGTTGACTCTTGATTGACTGAAAACCTCTACAGTACCTTTATCCAGTCAGGTGTGGGCAGAGCAGCGGGGAAATAAACAGGGCTGCGATGAGAACCAGTGACATAAACTTGTCAATTAGTTTCCTGTTAGTCAATTAAGTGATTCATCTACTAATAGTCTCAGCACTGAAGTAGAGACGTCTCTAGGGACCCGTACATAGTGAATCGTGTGGTTTTACTTGAATCGCTTTGAGAAATTGTACAAATTTAAAGATCTTTGTATTTCAAAGAATCGACGTTGCATAATCCAATTAAAAATAACTTAGAAAACAAACTCTTTCCAGGAAGGAGCGCTGAACTCTGGGCCCGGTGGAAGCTCTGACCCCCGTGTGTCTCTGTTGGAGGCCCTGTTTGGGGGTTAAAGTGGGCATGGTGTGGAGTTGTGTGTGTGTGTGTGTGTGTGTGTGTGTGTGTGTGTGTGTGTGTTGGGGGGGTGGGGGGGGTCAGCTGGCCAAAGAGACAATCTGTGGATTAGAGCGAGCTTGGACACCAAGTGCTCACTCAGCACATTACCCAGCAAGTCTGGTGTTCACAGCCAGAGGCAGAGCTCAGAGCACTGCTGTGTTTACACTGCCAGGCCTGACACACACACACACACACACACACACACACACACACACACACACACACACACACACACATCCTCTTCATACTGAAGCCGATACATATTTGCACTGAAATTCAGTCTCACATTCTGTAAATCTCTGCAGTGATGCACTTTGAACTGCAGAAGTAATAACAACACTGAAGTAGGGCTGCAACTAACCATTATTTTCATTATGGATTAATCTGATGATTATCGTCGTTTGGTTTGTAAAAAAGCTGCAAATGTCTTTTGTCCACAACCCAAAGGTCAGTTGACTAGCATAGAAGAGAGGCTCAAGTCATTTATTCCCACCAATCATTATCAATTATCAAAATAGTTGGCGATTCATTTAATCGTTGGCAGGTTTTATATTTATGCATTCAAGAAAAGAAGCCAAAGTCAAATTTTAACTATCGTCTAAAGACCTATTTGCCTGAAAATACAGCATAAAATTGGTAAAATTATCATTTAAAGTGGGAACTATCTGATTAAAGAATAAGCAATTCGACCAGGCGTTCATACTCGGACAGATTTCAGTCCACTACCGAAACCTGCACAGGAGATTTGATACCCGACCCCCCCGGAGTGGAACAGCAGCTCTTTCATCTCAGTGGCGTGGCAGTCATGGTGCTGCCTCAGCAGCCGTTGAACAAATAGACAGAACTTTCGCTTCTCTCTCTGTCTCTCTTCGCCCTCCTCACCCCCCCCCCCCCTCCTTTCTGACTCCACGCAGAGCACTTGCTTTCTCACCCACACTTCATAAAAACACCACAGGAGTCCTCCCACACAGGGTTATGACAGTCAGACCTACAGCTCTTCATCTGCCCCTGCGCTCGCTCTACTCTTCTTCCCGTACGCAGCCTCCATCATCGTCAGCATCAAGTTTGTCCCTTGTTTTTTTTTTTTTTTTTTTGTCTTTGTGGAAAATCAGTCGCCTAGGTTCCCATTAGGTCATTAAATGGCTAAAACTCGTGTCCGACATAGAAAAACGGGGAGCGAATGAAAGTGCTTGTGATGTATCTTTTTATGTGTTTTCTCTTTGATCATAACACAATCTTTCCTCATTCACATACTGTATACAGCACACACACACACACACACACACATATTGAGTCCCAAAGCCACATAAATACAGTGTTGGGAGGCCAGAGTCATCACAAAGGGCTGACAGTAGTGGAAAATGAAACGTAGTATGACAGGCTCGCCCCTCTCCCTCCTTAACCCCTTCACGGCCCTGTGACCAGACAGACCACACAGCACAACACACACACACAGTGAGATGCAACCGTCCAAACACTGACTTCATCCGCCACAGTAGATCACAATCTCTTGTTTTTTCCAAAGTAGTTAAAATTGGAGATAAAAGGTCACCTTTTAAAGTGTAAACCAGTTTATTTGTCAGTAAAATATCTCACAAAGCTGCAGATTTGAGTCCAAGGATCAAGTGTAATAATACTGGCTGCAACATGATTTGATTTCCATTATTAGAAAATATACAGTATTGGCTTTTAAACATATTATTTATAAGCAAATTAAATTTAATTTTCCTTCAAATAGCAACATTTATGTTTATCTTTGCACATGGTGATTGATTGTTTATGTAGATATGCTAAAAAGATAATTGGCAATGATTGTACCTACATAGGCTTTTGTTATAGTCTGTACATTACAATAAAAAAAATGCAATTATACAAAACACATGCAAACAGCAAATATAATAAATACACCATTAAATTGGATAAAATTCTAATCCTAACGTACGCAGAGCAGTTAATACATTCGTAATGCGTTGCGTGCCGCGTTTACAATACTGTTTATCCTAAAAATAAACCCTGAAGGTGACTCGTAACCAGATGTAAACATTTCTGGAGGCTGTCGCAGGCTTGTTCAGCGTCTACTGGCTGCATCCTAGTTCTGTCGTATGTTGAGATCTTGACACTTTGCCCGGAGAAAATGAGATTTGTGGGATTATGTTGGATTATGTCAAAAAAGATGGCAGACTTTTTTTCACTTGTTTTAAGTAAAAAAAAACCAACATGAAAGATACACTTAGAGTTACATTTTTTTCACAGTAGGGATATTTCTGCCCTCTTTCTTTTTTTTTTTTTTTGCTTACATGTACCCCCCCCCCCCCCTCCCGCCTCCCCCACATGATGCCAGCCCACATGCCCGTCCAGCAGCCATCCACTCATCCCTAGCCAAGTCAGTGTTATCTTTGAACTGACTTCAGAGAGATGGCCTGCCAGCCATGGATGATGACACTCTGTGTGTGTGTGTGTGTGTGTGTGTGTGTGTGTGTGTGTGTGTGTGTGTGTGCTGTATACAGCTCCGTAGCAGCACTATCCTTTCATTCCCCCCCCCTCGCCCCCCTTGTTTGATCTCAGAGGCCTTTATTTTTAACCCTCAGCAGCAGGACGATGATATATCACTGAGCGTGTAATTATGTTGTTTTCGCTCATTTCAAGGGAATAAAGGACAGTTTCCTCCCACATGCTTCTGCACTTAGTTAATAGGCGATGACTCGTCTGAGTGAGTGTGTGTTTGTGTGTGTATGCATGCCTGCCGTCGAATGTAGTACCACGCATGATGAATATGCAGTTTTGTAATGAAGCTGCTGGTCAGTTTGGGGAGTGTCAGCATGGTCTGGCATTAAAGTCAGGCCAACCACACACACACACACACACACACACACACACACACACACAGGCTCAAACACACACTCTCCTGCTGAGATACGTTATAAGAAAGTGATTGAGCGCTGCAGTGTGATAAGACCGGAGTTTTAATGAAAGTCTGAGATGAGCAGGTGTGAAAAGAACCCCGCTGCTGACCAACTGCTGCACATTTCAAACCCTCCTTTGAGTGTTTTGTGTGTGTGTGTGTGTGTGTGTGTGTGAGAGCGAGCAGACCTGAGGGATGAGCATGTGATGACGGGCCTGTTCCAGGGAGATTTTTTAGCAATGCTTTTGAAGATTTGACATCAACTCCGAACTTGTTTGCCTGGTACTTTGTTTACATACTTGAGAGCGCAAACCGGATATTTTAAGCATTCTAAGAATGTCCCCCCTCTTTGGTTAAAACTTGATGTGCATCTGCATATGCTCCACACTTGTGTCTTTTTTTTTTTTTTTCCCAGCAAGGCTCAACATGTGCTGCTGCGGTTACCCGTTCACCGCATCAGGGCGGCCTGACCTATGATGGGCAAATTAGTAGGTGGAGATGAGCCGACGGAGCAGGGAAACGGGCAGGGAGGATGAGCTGTTTGGCATCTCGAAGCCAAGTCAGCGTAACCCAGAGCCAACAGAACCACAGGGAATTCAGTGAATGTGTGCTTTGAGTGTTGGAACGGCTTTAGAGCTTCCATATGTTGTAATGGAAAGAAATATGGAGATAAAAAGAGGAGGCAGGAGCTGGGGAATTGGAGCGTGCAATCACCGAGGCTCCACCAGTCGATATTTTTTATATTAACAGTGAATCAAATGATTCTGTATAAAGTAAAAGGGGTCACTCCAGGTGATGAACCCTCAGAGAATTATCACCAGCTCTGCAACCTTACTTTACTCTCATCAACCTCTTTTTCAGTCCCATTAGGCACCTTTATTCAGCAACAAGCACTGATAAACCATCTGTACACTACCTGCCAGCCACCAAACAACAGAAAGACAAAGCTAGTGACTAGCAGGTTGAAGAAAATGGACAGAAACAACTCTTATCTTTCTCTGGTTGACAAACTGTTGGACACCCCTGATGCAGATTCTTAAAATTTTAAATGTTTGTTATGCAGCTTTTTAGTGACAGTGAGAAAAATCAGCACCATGTGAGCTGAATTGTAAAGTGAAAAAACTGAATCGTGTATAAGTGTGTATATATATTGGGAGTCTGGAGCTGTTAGCAGTGCGGTCACGCTTTCTTTTTTGATACTCTCACTTTGAAATGCCCCCACACTGTGGCGTCAACCCAATCTGAATGTGACAGACTAGATAGAAGATGGAAGTGACACAATCTGCTGTGTGAGGTGAGGTTACATTAATATCAGACAGCTTTGTTTTTCCTGGAAAACGACACCGATAAGCCCTCAGATTGCTTTCTGCGCATACATCAAAAACATCTTTAGTATTCAGTATGTGTCCAAGTTGATTTATTTATTTTTTTGGCATTTTTATTCGACAGTGATTAGCGAAGAGTCAGACAGGAAATAAGGTCAGAGCGATGGGAATGATGTGCAACAAAGGTCCCTGGCTGGAATCGAACCAGGGATGGAGTTGCTACTGTGTCGATTTTCTCTTTAATATTATTCCACTTATCGTCAGGATGTTTGAGTCATGACTGAGCGAATACAAAAGTTTCACAGGGAATACACCGTTTTAAAATGACTTCTTAAGCCTTGTGGCAATTGAAGCGCTTTGAGAAAAGTGTCCATCTCAATATAACATATGTCAAATTTGGAAATCTAGGTCATAAATGACAAAAATAGATGTTAATTTGCAACTTCTTGACTTGACTGTTCTGTGTTAGAGAAGGAGCCTTTAAGAGAGAGTGCTGCATTAAGGGTTGTGGCTTCATTTTTATTGCTAAGCCAGTGAGTTTTTATTTCTTCCTTTAACCTACAGAGTTTTCTGTTTGCTGTTTTAGAGGAAATTTAAAAAAAAAAAAAAAACTATGGAAAACATTTTCTGACTTCTTTATTGCAGAAATGAAGTGGACAGAGATACAGTATCAGATAAAAGGCCAACAAATATGTCAAAAGTTAAATTCTTAAAATCCAAATTAGTCAGAAGATCTTTATGTGGCCCATTTGGGAAAACACCAAAGAACTAAGTTGATGCTGATTGTCTTTGAGAAACAAAGTATTAAACTCAATGTATCATCTAATTCATCATGGACTTGGCAGGATGTGCTGAAATATAAATCAATAGAATTTAAAATTAAAAGCATCTTCATAAATATCTCTCTTCTTTTCATTTGGGAACCAGCATCTCGCAAGACTCGGTGTGTTTTTTTTGTTCGTTATTTTTCAGTTCATAATGAAAAAACTGAAAAATGTGTTACTGATATACTATTTTTATTTAGCCTAAGTGTGACGCTACCTGTGCATCTGAAAGATAGCAAGAATATTAGTGAATATCTGCCTGTTTTTGCTTTAAAACGTCTCCAAAAGCAGGCGTCACAAAAGCGAGGCTCCTCTTATAATTGGGACAATGTTTCCAATATCCATCACTACTTTTACATTTCCTCAAGAAAGCCAGAAGTTTGGCAGTCTCCTCTGTTAACCGTGAATCATGAATGACAGTTATTACAGGTGAACAGTCGTCGTGTATACGCGATCCGTCAGGCGTAACGTTGTGTCAGCGGTCTCACACGGCGAGAGACGTGACGAAGGATGAACACTGTTGCCTGACAGCGAGGTGGGACGCCAGTTGTGTCCATTCTCATTGTGCAGCACCGCGCGACGCCGTGCGGCGCAGCTGAATGCAGCTGGTTTTGGGACGGTTCGGGCTGAACAGTTGCTGACACGCTGAGACGCAGCTGTCTTCTGTGAAGCGACGCTTTTTACAGCTCAACACCAGCAGCGGAAGGGTGGCAGGAAGACAGAAGATGGACAAAAGGCTTGACTCATTCCCTCCACACTTCCATCTTACCCTTCGTATTGTCAGATGGTTAATTTTTTTTCCCCCTCCCCTCCAATTTCCCCCCAGCTTATCACTTTTTATAGCGGTACACTCACGCTGAAAGAAAGACGCAGCTCCGACCCTCCAGGTAGTCTCCAGGGAGGTCCACGCCTAATTAACTGGCAGCCTTTTGACATCGTTCAAAGCACGTGGCCACCCACTCTCCGGGCTGGGTTACCATTGTGTGTTTTGGCCCCACTGCTCTCTCCTCAACCCTTCGTACTCCTCGTCATTTAACTATTCAACAACAGCAAATTGTGAAATAGCGAAACAGAGGTTAAATGCCACCTGGTTAGATCTAAGACTGGTAGGACGTGGCAGCTTCCGGCTTGGTTTGGTTGGTAAAAACAGGATTTTGGCGGCCGGCTGCTGTAGGTGGGTCAGGTTTAGGCGTGGTGTCAGGGTGGGTTTGCGGGATCGTGTTTACCTTGGGGGAGCATGGGAGGTGGGGGGGGGGGGGGGGGGGGGGGGGACCACCTGTCTTGTTCCACACCAGGCTTGTTTAGACAGTTTGAGGTTGTAGCAGTGGTGGATCTTTGGTGGTCTTTGTTTTCTTTTTCTCTGCTGGAGGTTGCTTCTTACTCACAGCGGCTTCACAGAAGCTTACCTGCTTTTTCTCAGTGGGCATGAACTCTGTCAATCAACCCGGCATGTTTGTGGGTTTAACCTATCACTATCTCCGAACAAGCGACTTGTCATATTTTCACTGTACAACAACAGATGTGGTGATCTGCTGTTCTGCAACAGATTTTCAATCAAGTTGAGTGACAATGTGCATGCAGAAGGAAGACAATCATGTAGATGAAAGCCCTAGCAGCACTTGTAGTATTGAAAACAACTTGATTGTTAAAACCACTAAACTTTTTCATCTCTTAAACAGGATTTCACTAGAACACAGCTGCATCTTTTATCAAAAGTTTAAAAAAACAGTGGAGCAGAAGATTTTAAAATTAGACTCAAACTCTATTTTAACATATTTTTGTCACATTTCTGTGTGAATTTTAGAGAACTGTATTACAGAAAACACTGCTGAGTGAATGTCTCCTTTGTTCTCTCTGTATAACATGTTCAAATTTCAGAATAAGAGGGGCTGGCTGTCAGCTTTTGAATGCATGATGTCACCGACTGAATGCATGATGTCACTGACTCATCCTTGGATGTACAGAAAGGTGACAAAATAAAGGAAAAAACAGTAAAGGTCTGAATGCTTGACCCCTACAGTGAGGGGATCCGGTGGCTCTGTTATGCTGTTTGGGGCATTTTGCTGGCATGGTTTGGGTCCACTTGTCCCCTTAGAGGGAAGGGTCACTGCAAATCAATACAAAGTCGTTCTGAACACCTTTATCCTGTGATGAACCATTTGTATCCTGATGGGAATGGTCTCTTCCAGGATGACAATGCCCTGATTCAAAGGGCACGAGGGGTCACTGAATGGTTTGATGAGTATGAAATGATGTGAATCATATGCTATGGCCGTCGCAGTCACCAGATCTCAACCCAGTTGAACACCTATGGGAGATTTTGCACTGATGTTAGACATCACTCTCCACCACCATCATCAAAACACCAAATGAGGTGTAGATAGTGTAGTCTTGTAGAATCAATGCCAAGGTGCACTGAAGCTGTTCTGGCGGCACGTGGTGGCTCAACACCTTACTAAGACACTTTATGTTGGTTTTTCCTTTAATTTGTCACCTGTCTGTATATTAAAAGTAATAGTTCACCCACGTTGTCAAACTGACCCACTGACAAAAAACGTGGTTGAAAATTGTCCAAATGTAGATTTAGACCCAACTTTTAATCTCAATCTGTTCAGCTTTTTGCTTCTGAACTGTCTCTGCGGCTATTTCACAACACAGACCATACAATTATTTTTGCTTGAAGGCTTTTACTTTTCAAATCAGCTTACAGGAAGTACGATAACATCAGAAAAGTTCAGAAAAGTTTGTCCCCGTAGCAGCATTTTGTCCCCGTGATGCTTCTCTTCAGTTTTTTTTTTTTTTTTAATTTCCCCCCCAAGTCAGCATTTCAGTCGGCTTAAAACAAAGTTAGATTTAGATTTATTCGGGTAAAAACTCAACCGTTCTCATGAGGTTACCGTACCTGCTCCACTCGAACATCCTCTAATCGACTGAATGATGTATTGTTGCTAAACTTGCACTTACGGCTCAAAGTGATCTACTGTCTCTTCAAAACAACCCAGCATGTGATCTGCTATCTGTGCGATGCATCAGAGGCCTGTCATGCTGGCGCTCTTGAAAGCGCCGGGCTGCCATGCTTGGCTGCCGCTGCTGCTGATGTGTGTGTGTGTGTGTGTGTGTGTGTGTGTGTGTGTGTGTGTGTGTGTGTGTGTGTGTAGCCTTACATAACAATCTAGAGAGTGGCTCTCTTTACTTCCTCAAGAGGTTCACACTCGATATAAAGGAGTCACCAGTCTGTCTGCTGGCTCTGATACACATTCATACTTGTTTCTTCAACTGATAATGGGTGTGTTGTTCTTTTACTCGTCTCATCAGTTAACATCAGGATCTTTTTTTTTTGCCTCCTCGATCCAAGTTGTGATTGTTTTCGGTGGCAGAGTTACAAAACTATGAACTAATGTTTGCTTTGTCTATTGGCACTTACATGCAGTTTTAGGACAGAAACTGCAGTATTTCTCTCCCAGAACATACTATAAACAATCAGCAGGTCTTTGCTCATCCTCGTGATTCATCTACACGACAGGTTGCAGTCCGCATCAGTGCAGTGTCTGTTAGTGGTGCGATTAAGAGTTTTTGGGACACAATTACAGCAACGGTTGCATTAAGGTGGATTTATGGTTCGATACATGTAAACATCAACTTGATTGCTGTTTGGAGGCGGGTGTGAAATGTAAACGGAAACAAAGATAAACATGCTACAAGTATAAAAGCGTAAAAGAAACAAGCGATGCAAATTTCTCCGAATCACCCCCATGCACGTTCGCCTACGTGTGTCCCAGAGAACCATAGTTTCACCTTTGCAGAGGCACAGGTGCTTCCTTCTTCCTTGTTTTCTTCTTGCAGTCATTTGAATGCAGAAGTATGTCCGTTCAGCTACTTGACCCTGAAATATTGACACAATGTTCATGTCACTCTGTGTTAAAACGCTCAGACGTTTTAGTTTAGTACACAGTGTTTCATATCTCACATAATGTAGTGAATAAACAGGTTTGATTCCCGTGTGGGGAACAATATTTTGTTATATTAAGTACACAAATATTTTGATATATGGAGAGGATTTTCTTGCAATGTACCACGTATTGCAGAACTACCTGCGTAGTAATGTTGAATCATCCTGTGATTCCCTGCTAGCGGTGAGCAATTTGCATAAAATCGTCCATCACGTCAATGTGATTTTCATATCGCCGTAGCAAAGTAGATAATGAAATTACCTGGAAGTAAGCAAAAGCTGAGAAAGTGAGCAACCATTTGATAAAAAAAATAACAGTTCTGATCATTGATTTGCCACATTTCATTGGTTTAATACAACCAGATATATTAAAGGGGTCGATGCCTCTCAGGACATCAAAATTTCTACCTGTTGGCAACATCTTGCGGTATGGTCCAGATATCAGATATATGTGTTGTACACACATGCATGTGTGTGTGTGTGTGTGTGTGTGTGTGTGTGTGTGTGTGTGTGTGTGTGATGGTTTCCCGCTGAAGTTTCTTTGGCACTGGTTAGAGCTGGTGGATTCTGCTTTTTAAAGCATGTTTGACAAATGTACGGCCTGTGATGTGGCTTCATGTGACACAACCTCTGCTTCTAACTCACAGACTCTAATTTACCCCAGTGCAAACCCACACACCCACACACACACACACACACACACACACACACATACATATATATATCTAAATAAAACACAGACAAGCATAAAGTTACAAATCCAGCACAGCTTGCAGCGCTGCAGTTATTGTCAGTGTACTGATGTATCAGGATCCCGTCTGTTTGGGATTTTCAGGCCTTGGTTGTCAGTCACGGAGGGTAAAAGTCACACTCTCGGACCGCAGAATGACAGATTGTGCAAAAAAAAACCAAAAAAACGATCGAGACAATGTGAAAGACGGGAAGACTCGGATGACGCCATCCCCGTTTCCCTCTGAGAAGAAGGAGAGTTCTGGAAACGAGGGGAGGGGAGAGGGGGGGAAAAAGTAGGGAAGAAGAGAAAAGAAGGGAGGCAGCTGAAGGGGAAGTGTGAAGAGGGGATGGTGGAAAAGAGAAGAATGAGGAGAAAGAGAGAGAGAGAGAGAGAGAGAGAGAGAGGGAAATAAAAAAGAAAGAGGCCATTAATTTAGTACTGTGGGAGGGATCTGAAGGTTACTGAGCTCACTCTGCCAGGCCCTCCTGGGTTGACTGATGCCTTTGTGAGGAGGCCAGGAACCACACACACACACACACACACACACACACACACACACACACACATCCATGCACACATACGCGTTCCAAGAAACTCTGGGTTTGTTGCGGCAGGCTAGTTTCAGCAAAATAGACACACACACACACACACACACACACAGATGGTCATTAATGGGCTTCAAAGTGAGAGCAAAATGGGAAACCTTTATTTATTTCCTTCCCTGGACGTGATTCGCTGTGATGCGTCTGAAGATGTGGCGATTCTGTGTTTTTTTTTTGTTTTTTTTCCTCAGCCGTGGTGGGACCTTGTGTTTGTTTGTCTACGTATTTTGGGATACCGTGTTTGTTCGTGCACAGATGTGAACAGGCTGATTCAGAAGAGTCAGTTAGCGATATATGAGAGATCACACGGATACCTCTGTCACACGCAGCTCTCGTCGGCTGACGTTCAGTGTACATTTTTGAGACTTTGCTCTAATTTTTTTTTTTTTTTACTCAGAAATAAAGAAATAAAAGTGACTGTTTGGCTAACTGTTCACATCACATGGGCGTGTAATGTCTGACAAGGAGCCACAAATCCCTTTTTAACGTTCCCCAAGCTAAAAAATGTTGGAAACCGCCGTTCTAATGAGTCAAGAATAAAAGTATTAAAAGTTTTCACTGCAAGCAAAAAACTTTTAACAGAAAAAAAAACATGTTATTTTGTCATCAGCATATTTTAAATCACACCTGATTAGTTTTCTGTCGGACAGGTAAATCGTCTTAATTATTAATTCTTCAGCCCATGAACCTCATGAATCACTTCATTAATCATTGGACTGATAGGTGTCAGTACAGTCCAGCAACAGTCTCATATCATCTGTGTTTTTTTTTTTTTTAAGGGGGGGCGGCGAGGGAGACCCTTCAGGGTAAAATCCACTGAATAAATCAGTCGCTGCTTTAAAGAGACGCTCCGTCCTACTTATCACAAAGGGATCTGAGCTGGAAACATCACAGTACATGTTCATACACGCAAACATACACAGATTTATAAAACCTCCTCACTCTGAGGACTGAAAGTACCCGAGGCGCTACAGCTTCACGTTCAAACCGTCTCTTCTGTTATACACACACACACACAACACAGAAGAGCCTCGTTTAATGAAAGCCATTCATATTAAGATCCAATGTGTTTCTTTTTTTTTTTTGCTCTCATTGTATGGCACAAACTGTCCAGCTGAAAGCATATTAATCACTTTCACACACACTGCAGTATGGCTACAGGCCAGATAGTTTGTGAAGTCTCATTTCTGCTCGGTGACATAGTGCATGACTGTATGGTTTACAGTACACAGCTTGTCGGAGTTGTGACAGAGAAGCTGCAGAAGAAAAATCCTGTTAATATTTAGCAAAAAAGCATTTCTACTTTTTTTTTTTTTCCTTCCAGTAAGAATGCTTAATTGTAACTAAAACATAAAAGATTTTCAACACTCGGCTGTGGTTTTCTAAATCTCTCTCAGGGATAGTTCAAGTCCAGATGAAACAGCATTTCAAGAGCATCTGACTTCCGTACTGTGACGTATTTGCAAGTGAAACGAGAGGGGAGGAATTTGATCTGAACGTTGAGAAGTGGGTGTGTCGGAATGAATCTTAGCTCTGTGCTGCTGAAAGTTGAGGATTGATTGATCGGTGGATGTCGTGATATTATGATATGATATTAAATAGGTGCACAATATGACGAGATGTGATCTAAAAGGGTTAAAAAGGCATTTTTCATCTCATCTCGACTTTAATAGTTAAGAACACATCCTCATCCTCAGATGGCATCAAGTGTTTTTGGTAGCCTACTACTAATCTGTCGACAATGGCTTTTATTTTGTAATACTTGTATGTGTGTATTTTTGGCAGCTTCGACCAATGAATTTCCTACTTTGCATAATTTTATTTGCATAGTTCTTCGTGGCGAACCCCCTCTTTAAAACAAATATTGAAACACTGTGAATTTGCAGCGAGTGTACGGACTATCTGGCTGAGAAAAATTCAATCCTGGATTCCTGGGTTTGGCCTGAGTACAGACAGAACCGCAGTCCTGTCATACATGTGTGTCACAGTGAATGCCTTCCCCTCTCAGACTCCCCACTCTGCTCAACATCCAGCTCAGACTTTTTTGAGTTCTGCTGAATGCTGTGTTGTCTGAATCAGCAGCAGGTTTTTTTTTGTTTTTTTTTTAACTGAAATGTGTCCATCTGTTCATATAATACTTTAACCTTAAGTCAGTGATGAGTGAATTGGGAAAATTAGCTTGTTAGTTACAGTATAACTGACTGAATCGCTGATTAGCTCTAACCCTCTCTTCCTCTCTGTGTGTGCAGGAGTTCAGGGCAGCGCTGAGTGTTCATGCGGCAGGAACCACTTCACGTGTGCGGTCAGTGCGTTCGGGGAGTGTACCTGCATCCCGGCCCAGTGGCAGTGCGACGGAGACAACGACTGCGGGGACCACAGCGACGAGGACGGATGCAGTGAGTTTGCACTTTCTTTCTATCTCGCTCTGACTTCTCCTAAGGCTTCTTATCTCTAAATACGTCCGGTTTGAAGCGTCCATGCGAGAAGCAGCCAGTAGAAGCTGCTATATGTCGAATCGAGAGTTTGAGTTTGGTTTTAGAAAGTAAAAACTCAACGTTGAATCCGTCCTACCGAGCGACCGGAGCGGCAGACATGGACGTGGCCTATTTATTGAGTTTGATGCTCGATCCACGTGTCTCGGTTTTTGTGATCCAGTTGAAAATCATGCTTGCCCAGTTGGTGAGTGATCAAGTTTGACAGTGACTTTTCCATTTCAGAGAGATGATAAAACATACCTTTTCCTCTAATGTCAAAACATTTTTTCCCCCCGATTGTTTAGAGAGACAGATTTATAACCAGATTTTAATTACTAGAAGTCACTTTTTCCTACACTATACCTTACTGTCAGGACTATAATAAACATGTTTTTCTACGTTTTCATTGAATTAAAGTAGCCAAACTTCTCAAATGTTAAATGATGTATGAACGCAAGCATCTGTTTTGTCTTAATAAAATAATCCTAGAATCTTTAAACCACGGTCTGATCACAGAATAAGTAAAAAAGATCACAAATCTGACCCGACATTCAATGTTAACCTTTAGTAGCACATAGAAAGTATCAGCAAGTAAACAGTTTTTGACACTTGCTATGTGCTACACACTCATTTTGATCAGTTGGATACCCACCCTTAGATGTTTGTTATTGTTGTTTTTAACATTTTGATATGGATATTTATTCTAGGTTAATTAGTTTGAATTTAACTTCATTTTTTAAGATTTTCTATCTTTGCATTTAATGCTTTTTAGACCCATAAATGAATAAAAGAAAGAAAATCTAATTTGATAGTATCAAAAACTGCTACTACTGTAGTTCTTCAGAGTAAATCAGCAATCCACCTCTTTATATTATCACGGTGCCCTTGAGCAAGACATTAATCCCTCACCACTGTTTGTACTAGACAGTTCCCTGGTGTAAATTTGTATAACTGCATGACTTCTGCTAGAAAGGCACAAGTGTGCTCAGGCAGACGTTTCCTGCATAAGTAAAGACTTATAATACAAAGAAAAAATATATAATTAGGCCCATATGGATCCCATCATCACCCAGTCAAACAGTGAATGGGTCACTGGTCCAGGCAGGGTAGTATTTCTGATGCAGAAGCAGACCGAGGCGCTCTGCATGCTGTATGCCCCGCGCAGAAAAATGCTTGAGTGACTTTTGGCACCATATAGCGTTTGGCTGGAGGGAAGTCTTGGCAGCGGAGCCAGACAGGAGTATTTTCCTGCAGAGCATGTCAGTTTGTCAAGTGGAGGAGATCTTCACCGCCGCGCCTCTTTTACACTTTTATGTATCGATGTGAAATGTCAAATGTGAGGGGCTTGTTTTTTTTTTTTTTTTTCTCCTGCTCACTCATGGAGCAGAAGAAGCAGATGCTGCCCTTTTGTTTGACACCTGGTAAGCCTCTTTGAGAGGTGTGTGTGTGTGTGTGTGTATGTGTGTGTATGTGTGTGTTGATATTCTTTCTCCATCAGTCTTTCTCTGTCACATTAAGCTAATTAGGGGTTGGGAGAGGGGATGCTAAGTGTTATTGATCTGCGGCCGGTTGAACGTTCAGTGGGTCTGATTGTCACGCATTGATCTGCGTTACTTATTTAAGGAGACACATGGAAGCAGCTGAGAGATATCAGAGCATCTGGCTAGACCTTTCTAATCCATTACTACCGTCTGATCAATCCTCTGCTCGCGCTACAGTCGCACTACAGTCGTCCTCTTCCACTCACTCCGGTCAATCTTTTAATTGCAGAGCTCATATCGCAAACATTCATTTGTTATAGTAGCCAGATATCGAATAATACATCTAGAGCCGTTCAGTGTTTAGTCCCAATGCAATGTAGATTCAAATATTCCTGCTCACACACCGAGAATGTCCAGATCAACTTCATTCATGTATTTATTAGGGGTGTGTATCTCTCCCTCTACAACAAGGTGATCAGTATCTAGAGACACAATCCATGATCTAATTCAAAAATGATACAGATACATTTGTAACAATATGATACACTGCTGATTCGATAAGATTCAGCTGCAATTAGAATTTTTTTAATTGTAAATGTGACTTAAACAATAAATTATGTCTTCGTTACTTATTTTAAATACTAAATAATCCAGAACAGTCTTGTCTTCTGCCACACAAACAGTATTAAACATTGCCTGCGAGACTCTAGATGACTTTTTACTTCTTTTTCACTATAATGCTGTTATAAATGTGTATTGTTTACCTGATCGTTGGCTATATGGATTCCATGTAAATAAAACAGCTTGTGGCTTCAGTAACAGTTTTTTTTACCTTCAACTCTAGGGAGCTAGGGGTCAGTAGGAAGAAGCGTTAGCTGCCAACACTAGCATTACTCATCTTGTGTTGAAGCTTCCTTCTGGTAACTTTCCCATCAGCACGCACATCATTTTCATAAATTAGTAGCAAGATGTGTGGTTCCCCCGGGGATATTTTATGCTACCGCTGCGTGTTTTTGAAGCCTGCAAATGGAAACGACAGGCAGCGGTGATCATGGTGGTACCGACATTTCTTTCAGTGTGTGGGAATGTGGCGGATGGTTTGAAGCAGGTATGTGAACGGGAAATGTAGCGAGCCAGCAGGAGACAAACACACACTTTACACCCCTAGTATTTAGTCATGGGAAAATTGCATATCTTTGATCAAAAATGTGCTAAGTGGATACTTCCCGTGTTTGTGCTGTAAGTCATGAATCTGGTTTACTGCCCTGGCTTGCTCTAGTACTGTAGTAATACTGAAACAGTTAATCCTGTAACAAATTATTCAACTGACAAGCAATTAATTAGATTAATAATTTAGCTCATATATCAAGCAAAAACGCCCAAAAATTCTCTTGTACCAGCTTCTCAAATGTGAGGATTTGCTGCTTTTCTTTTATATTATTGTAATTTGAATATCTTTGAACTGTTGATGGGACCAAAAAAAAAAGTTAAAATCCTCTCTGTGACTCCAAAAATCCGACCACTCTCTGTACATTCATAAGAGAAAGGCTCTAAGTATCTAACAGTGTCCTCCAGCTGTCACATTTCACTAAATCCCAACTAACCGGTCTGAAAAACCATGTTATTGTCGTGTGTTTGCTTTTTTGAAAATTCTGTTTGCTTTCACAATTCCGTGTGTTATAAACTGAAAGCCCTTTTTAAAACAGATCACATAGTCAGAAGTGTGTGCCTTTTTCATGTGTATGTACGTACGTGTGTGTGTGTCTCGGCCCACGTGACTCAGCTTCTATTACGCTGATTGAATTAAGGCGAGTCGGATCGTAAAACCCGAGGAGTGAAATTTTATAGTTTTTAACAGCGTTTTCTAAACACAGCGAAGAATTGAATTTATGGGGCTGCAAAGGATGGGGAGAGAGAGAAAGAGAGAGAGAGAGAGAGAGAGAGAGAGAGAGCGGTTTCCACAATTCAGCAGGAACTGCGGACGTGCGACCGTGAGAGCGTAGCATCACAATGAACCCACACACGCAGATAAACACAGAGGAATACTTCTTTTTCGGCAGAACTGTGGCGTTGTAGTTTGTGGCATCCAGACTTTGTTTGAACTTAACACAGATTAGGTATTTATCATTTATACCAATTTAACTATTTAGAGAGAAAGCGCAATTGTCCTGCTCCACACAAGAGGAATGTGTGTGTGTTTGTGTGTGTGTGTGTGTGTGTATTTCTGTGATTTAGGAGAATAGGAACGGAGACAAAGTGGTAGACTTTCTATGAAGCTGTCTGTGTAAACTTCTGATCTAATTACGATGTGGGAATCATGTGGAAATTGTCTTGTTCAGATGTGACTGTTTTGTGTGTGTGTGTGTTTTGTGCTTTCGTTCCCTCAGATAAAATTTCATAGCTGCTCAGAGACCAAAGAGGGAGTGGAGAAGAGTTGACGGGGGGAACTGAGAAGAGCATGCGTGAATTCCCTTTGTACATGCGTTTGTGTGTGTATGTGTGTGCGTTTGTGTTCGAGTCAAGTATGTGGAGTTGTGAACGTCGGTGTAGGAACTCTATCTTACTATAAAGGAGTTGCTGGAGGGTCAAGGTGAGGAGGAAATGGACTTTACAGCCCGCCGGTTCTCCTCTTCACCTCACATGTAACATCTGTCTGTTTATAGTGGACCACACGGGGTGGAAGGGGGGAGAGGTCTTTGCTGGGTGATCATAAATCTGCCCATTAAAACAAAAAAAAAACAAAAAAACATCTTAAGTTAAAGGATTGTACCCACTTGTTTGCCAGTTTAGCCCCTTAAAGGTATACTATGTGGGATTTGTCGGTTGTTGTTTGTAAACACACAGCATTCAAAGTTGGCCCCTCCTTCCTGGCTCAATGAGTGAGCAGGCGAGAGAGAGCAGCCGTGGTTGTGTGAGCTAGAGAATGCATGACGAGAGCGAGAACAAAGCCGTGAATCAGGTAAATAAAACATTATTTTCTGATTGTTTCATGGTGGTTGCGTTCTAAAGCACAAATAAACATGCCCACACCTCCGCACAACCCTGCCGCATTGCTAGATTTTGTGTAAATGCAGAGCTTCATCCTGTCCACTGTGGCCTCTCTGCTCTGTGAGGGGTAGAGGCAGAGACAGCGATGTAACCTGGTCGCTAGGTTTTGATAGAGTCCCCACCTCATACTCTGCGTACTGTTATTGGCTGGGGGCTACACACCCACTGCCCAAAGGTTGACACCCAGAACTGTCCCGAACACAGCGAAACGAAACAATGAGATGGTAATAAATTAAAGGCAGATGGTGGGGTCCTTGCAGATAAATACACCTCCACACACTTCTAGTGGGTCATAAGTGATGAGTGAGAGGGATTATTTATTTATGCCTTTAACTACGAATCCTATTTTCTCTACATTTATGCTAACCGTTTTCAAATGATTGCTGTATAGTTTCTGATTTCTGGATGATTGATTTCTATTCATTTCAGTACAGTATGAAAATTAATTAGTCAACTCTTGTGTAATCCTCCACAGTGAATATCAAATCACAGTGACTTCATTGTTTTGGCATTGTTTGGAATAAACACAAACTGCATAAACATGGCCGAGCGGACAAAGAAGTGAGTTCAACCTAACCTTGAAACCTGTAACTTTGCACTTTGCAGGCAGAAACCTTGAAATGTCCAGCTTGTGAGTATGTACAGTATCAGTCAAAAGTTTTCCCATTCACTTGAATGAGAGAGCGTGTCCAAACCTTTTGTCTGGTACTGTTTAAGCAAGCTTGCAGCACAGAATTTCCAGGTACAAATATGAATATAGAAGCTTACAAAACTAATTTTATAGGTACAAAACCCTGTTTTTCAAGCACACCTTTTTGAATAACATAGTATTCCACATATTGGTGGGAGCTTGTTGCTTTCAGTACCGATGAGACATCAAATATGATCCAGAAAATCCAGTGTGAGTAACAGTTGGGATGGACTGGCCTTATTTTTTTAATTGAATGAGGAGGCTACATTTTTCATGGAAGGCTAATCTTAGTCTGAATGTGGCCGAAGGCTGAGCCAAGACACACTGAATGAAACTCATTTTGGCTCCATGTATACACAATCTTATTGTGTTGGTCACTATCCAGAGTTCATAACAATATTTAATGGTTGAAAGATGAACCGGTAAATCAAGAGCTTTGTCTTCAGGCTCAATTCCTCTTCACCATGACAGTCTGGTACAAACACCCACATCACTACAGACGCTACAGCTATCTCCCTGCCAATCATATTGATAGTGAGCTTAACTGGCACAAACATGTGCCAAGTGTCTGTACAAGAATCCATCAGCGCCTCCATTTCCTTCAGAGACTCAGAGCTTTTGGTGTCTGCAGGAATAGTATGTTAATTTTTTTTATAGAGCTACTATAGAGTCCGTCTTACGTTATGGTATTACCAGCTGGTTTGAAAACCTAATGGTCAAGTTTAAAGCACAAATATTTAGTCTGGTTATAATGGCAGGGGGAAATTATGGGAACGCCCATACCCCTAACTCCCCAAGACATCTTTGAGCGGTCCACTATTCGGCAGGCCAACAGGATTTTATCTGACCGTTCCCATTAGTTGAACTCTGAGAATGTACTCATGAACTCTGGAAGGAGGTACAGGGTCCCTTTGTGTAAGCGCAACCGTTATAAACATTCATTTGTCCCTCTGTCAGTTAAACTTATTAATGGGCGACTCCTGGAGGACAGACAGAACAGCAGGGAGACCCTATGATAACTGAAGTTTCCACCGCTTGCTCGTGTACTTGTAAGCATGCAAAGTGAGATGAGTTGTTGCTTAATTCATGCACTAAAATGTGAATGTTTTGAGATCTTCGAATCTTTTGTAAGTTTTAACAGTGTGAACGGCTTTGTGACTAATTTGCTGGGTCGTTTTATCTCAGGCCAATGTTTGCACATGTGTCCCTATTAAATGCCTTTTTATTGTAATGTCTGGTTTTGATGCAGCGGTTCTCTTAATGCGAGACAGTTTTCTCCTATGGGAGATAATAAAGTAACCTTAACCTTCTGTTTTCACGCCTCACTAGCGGAAGAGCAGGAAGAGTACGTTACAGGGTCGCACATCTCAAGGACAGGACACTAATTAGCCCTGATGAAATTTAATGAAGGCATAACTCGCACAGACATTTCATCGAATTAAAAACACTCCTTTTTTTTTTTTTTTTTCCTCATCGATACAGCTGCCTGAGCTCGGCGGGTCGTACGGAGCGCTGGGTGGCACACAGTCAGAGTAATACACTTTACTGTGTTTGATAGCAGGCCAGATGTATGAGCTGTGAGGGACTCTTGACATGAAGCTTGGCTCCATTAGAGACATATATGTTTATGCTCTTGGCAGCCAGCTCCATATCCATAAACCCTCATAAGGAGAAGGAAGGTTATATTATGCTGCTGCTTTGTGCATGTGGTTCCTATGGAAATGACAAATGCATTTAAGTGCTTGCTCATTGTGTAGAGGGCTGCACAGTCTGAGGAGGCAAAGTGAAGTGGAAAGTGAATGAAAGGGGACAAGGACAGAGAAAGTGATGAAAAGATTGATGCCTGTTTCATGTCGAGGTCCTAAACTTGTTATTGCTCTCTTTATAATCCACTGAAACTCTTTTTTTTGCTGCTTAGTTTGCTATAAAAGAAGACTAAGGAAACCATTATTCATTTGAGAGACTTTTTCTTAAAAAAATGACCAAAAATGATTAATTTATGTAACTAATAGTTGTTGATTAATTTTCTGTCAATTGACTAATCATTACAGCTCTGCACAACTTTATTGCTGTGCTCTGGAGGTGAAATGAATCATGAGAAGTTTGTGCAAATGATAACAAAAACCCAGTTTAACCATTAAAAATGTAACCAAACTGTCCTGAAGTCTTCTTGCATGTCTTTCCCCTGTGTGTTAAGGGTTCGTATGTCCAGCTGGTTTGTACACGATGCCATCAGAACAGTATTTTCCTTTTTAAATGTGTCCCTCTGAACTCTGCAGATACTCTGATAGTGGATGAGGCAAACAGTCTAATTGAGTCTGATTTATGTTTGTGTCTTCTATCTCATATCTGGTTTCTCAGTTTTTCCTGATCTCTCCTCCCAGTTCAAGGCAATAAAAATTATTAGCACACGCTGATACAGGTTGTTCATAACAACAGTAACCATAACAGATAGGACCGGATAACCTTGGAAGACTTATACATCTTCTGCTTTCACCATTTCAACATTCGTCTCTTCTCACCTCCTCCTCCTCCTCCCTCCCTTCCCTCGCTGATTCAGACCATCCTTCAAGTTATTTCTCTCTCTCTCTGCATTATAGTTACAATGCAGTAAGCACACACAAACACACAAACAGATTTGCGGACACACTGTCGGATTCCCGCTGAGTTTAAAGGGGTGAGGTTGTGAAAGAGTAAACGCTTTTGACCAGAGTGAGGAGGCAGGGGTGCAGAGGAAGGTGTGTGTGTGTGTGTGTGTTGTTGGGGTGGATGTGAGATGAAATGGAAGAGGAAATGATTCTGAAATCTCTCTTGTACGTGATTGAAAGCGCCGCATGAGGTTTGGCTTCCTCTGCTGTCGGCTCACACGAGTATGTGAGGTTTGGGGAACGGGTGTGTACTATAAACTCAAATACACACACACACAGGTATACACTCACACGTGCATTTGTTACACTAACTTGCGAGGACCCTCCATTGGATGCATTTTCAGGATATCTGTCAGATATAACGGAGCTTCCAGGTGGCGTTAGATTTACCATATTCATGAGAAGAATCAATAACAACTTCACCACAGAAAATATTCTCAGACCTGTTTTTCTTTAATGTTTTTTAAAAAAAATGTATTTGAAGGCTGTGGAAGTTTCTGAAAAAAATAAATAGGCTATACATTTTTTTGTGTACTACTTTCTTGTTCCTTAAAACGATGTTGAAATGAAAGAAAGACACTCATTCACCATTTTGGAAAGGGAGCAAGGAGAAGTCAGTTTGTTGTCAGTTGCCTAGCGACAGTGTTCTCACAACTGAAACGCCAAGCATAGTGTGTATTTGACTTCCCATTTGGAAATCACAACCTCATAAGTTGAATTGCATAGCAGCATCGGTCTTAAAATAAATATTTTTAATTTCAGTGCTTGAAAAGTATGAGCCTTGAATACAGCTGACTGGAAGTCTTTTTCTGACATGAATATCCACATTTAAATTCAGGACATAAATGGTACAATCTGCCTATTATTTGATTATGAAACACAGACTTCATGTCCAGTTACATAATAACTTTCACAGATTTTGGTTATTTTGATAATTCTGTGTTAAACTGTTTTAAACAATTTTATTTCCTCAAACCTACAGATGCCTTGTTTTCATGCCCTGAAAGTAAGTTTAGCTCAGATTTAAGTTCCACACTGCAATACATACCTAATTCACATAATTAAGGTCAGTTCTAACTTTCATCAGATCGTACTGACTGACCTTCAACATCGTGTACCGGCCTAAATTGTGGCAGGTCACCGTGAACAGTCTGCACACATTATCTTGTAATGTGCTGAGGTTTGGAGTAAAAAGTTTATCAGACACGATTGATTTTTCTGACAGGAATCTATACAAATCTCATCTCATCGTCAGCAAAGAAAATCTCTAATCGGCAAATGTCATTTTGAATATGTCAGATTTTGAAAGGCATGAAGTATATCGAGTCAAGATTATTTATAGAGCACATTTAAAAACAACTAGAATTGACCAAAGTGCTGCACAAATTATTGTATTATTGTATCTCTGGCTTAAACTAACTCTCATCTTAACTCTAAAGCCAAGACCAAACCTGAGACTAGTCCCTTGAAAAAGACAAGTGAGGACCGGTCACAGTGTCCTTACTCCAAATATCTAAAACTCAGACTGGTTCTCACAAGGGCAAAAAAATAAGAAATACCCCCTCCTTCCTTTAATCCACCACTCTCTGCAGTTATAGCCAATCAGAAAGCAGCTGTGACCACGGGAGCTCAACTGATCCGAAAACAGGAGCGGAGAAGATTAGGACCCCATTCCCTCCTTCTCTATGTGTCAATTTCTCCCTCCACCCCTTCATCTTCTCCTCTCTCCATACCTCCCTCTGTCCCCCGCATCCCTCTTCTCTCTCTGCCCTCTGACCACAGGAAACCTGCAAAACCCGACTCACTTTTCTTTTTTTTTTAATCCGAGACTTTCTCATTCATTTCTCACTATGTGGTTGAAATTCTTCCTTCAGTCAGTTCGTCGGCCTTCCTGTCTCTTTCTTCTCGTCTTGTTGTTTTCTCCGTCTGTCTTTTGGTCTCAAGATTTGACCGTAGTTGTTTGGACACATTAGCATAATCCTCCTCTTCTTTTTTCTTCATCCTCTGTTGGCCTCCTTCTCATTCCTACACTCCCCCCCACCCTTGCTCCTACCCCCGCCCAATGCTAGCTCTTTCCTCTCCTCCGCCCCCTTCCTAAATATTTACTCCCTGCTCAGTAAACGAGGCAAGCACACTTGTTCACACAGAAGAGGACATGATTAGAGGCTGATTGAGGGCAGAGAAAGAGACAGAAATAAGAAGAGAGACAAAGAGCTTGTTGGTCTGGGGCCTGGCTTTACCTTCTTTGTAAATCTTGTACTAGCTTGTTTGAGTAGGTTTTAAATGTGTTCTTTGCGTAAATAAATAAAGCCGAGGTGATGGGTCAGGGTTAAACAGGATCCATTATGCTGAGGGAGATTTCCATTTCTGTTTTGATTATAAAGCAGGTCTGGGTGCTAAATAAATACTGTGGAAGTATCAAAATGTCCATGGAGAAATGCACACAGCCTGTATTCAGAAACTGTGTCTTTTAACAAGCTCTTTGGACATCTGTAAGGTTGTGATGTCACAACTATATGGTCAGTGTTTCCCCTACCTTTGCCTTGGAGGGGTGGCCCGCCCCCTCCTGAAAGAAACAACATATATTTATGTTATTTACCTAATTTATGTGCACTCCTTTCATTTCATTTCGCAATTTACTGGTGAGTTTTACCCAGAGCTCTGGTTTTACAGTAAGCTACAATCACTTACCTGTGGTTGTCCTGGATGTGTGTCACTCAGAAAACAGTCAGCCAATCAGAAGTGAGGGGCATTGAGCAGACACAAAATAGCCAGTTTCAAGCTGAGTGAGAGGAGAAGACAGAGGGGTTGCATCCATGGATTGTGCAGCTGTAACTAGGTGCTTTTTGACCATAAAAACATGCAGATTTTTTTAAATAGACCACGAAAATGAAAATATTAAACTGGGAAAGGGGCATAATATGACCTCTTTAAAAAGTGCTATGTGGTACAATTAATCAAAATAAGTGAATAGAAAGAGTAAAGCGTCGATAACTTGATGTGGACCTCAATTAGAATAAACATGATCAAGGTGGAGAATATTGGTTGATGTGTCTAAGTCTTGTTCAAGCATGTTAGAAGTGATTTGATCATTTGCCGTCAGCATAAACTTTGTCAGCTTCGGCTCTTTGCTCTTGAATATCCTCTTTGCTTTTTTTGTGCTATAAAGCAATTTGGCAGATTTAACTTGTGCTCAGACTAAAGCCAGACTGATATGGGTTTTTTGAGGCCTATAATGATAATGACATTGATAATTGACAGTTTTAAAATCCAGTGTAGTGACTGGGACATTTTACAGTTGAAAAATGAACTTGTCAGTGCTCTCTGATGGACAAACTATTTAATGGTGACAATGTTTCTAACTTTGGGATCAACTGTATTTTATGTGTAAGGGTGACAGCCTTGCAGGTCTTGTGTTATTGTCTGCTCAACTGTCTAAAATATGTTGTTTCAACTTGCATTTTGCATGCCAATGTATTGCATGGGCTGTAGTTCAGACCGACAACAGCAGTGTGTTGGTGTTAATGTGTTACCAGTTTGTAAATGAAATACGAAACATCAAATAAATTTGAGGACTTTGCACTGCTATCACTGCAGTAGTCATTCGCTTCTGTTTTTATGGGTAAACAGTAGAAATAACTCAATGCTACAGGTACAAGATAAGCTATACCTACCTGGAATATGCGCTTGCACATGTTTTATTGGACAACGCAGTGTATTGCTGGGTGCTGCTCATTGAAATGAAGGAGGACAGTTCTAACATTTGTCTGACTTCCCCTCAACATCCAGTGATCCATCGGCCTCCTTGACACCTCCGTACTTCTCAGCTTCTCAGATGGTTTTAGTCGTACACAGTCACTTTACTATTTTTCTGTTCTCAGAATTGATGTGGTTTAAAAATCAATAAGCACCTTTAGCACTTGACAGAGATGAGGTAACCAGGGATATTTTTCATGACCATGATGTGACAGCTCCTCCTCAGGTCAGAGAGGTAAAAAATTTCCAAATTTAAGACAGAGTTGACCTCTAAAAAGAATACATTTGCTACAGGTTGGCAGCATTTTGGGTTCGTGCCAAATGACAAGGGAGAGACAGCAAATTTAGATGAACCTGTGTGATTTAGATGAAGAACGTCAGTGGTCTAAGAATCAATCACCCACCAACTGCTGTGAGGATAAGTGTGTCAGATGCTTTTTCTTTACTATACTTCATTTCATATCAGTCTAATTTATAATTTCTAAAAATGTAACTACAGTAATTCCTTTGGATTTCTTGATTGCCAGATAAAATAAACATTTTCGCAGACGTCACCTCAGGCTCTGAGAACTTGCGGTATGAACTTGTTATTGTATCTGACATTTTATAGGCTAAATAATTAAAGGACAAATCTAATAAAAATGATTGATAGTTTGTTAGTTGCGGACATGACAGCAAAAGGCAAAGATACACAAAGCATTGCCAGGTGGAACTATTGCTAATTAAAAAAAAAAAAACGATACTGGCAGAGTAATAAGGGAGTTATCAAGATTTGATTGACTGTTGATGTTTCTTCAGCCAAAAAGAAATTTTGTAATGAATGAATGGTCTTCTGGGACTTTTTGGTAACTTGTTGATCATGTTGCTCTCAATGTGAAAAGTGTTGACATTGTGGATGTCTTAAGTAGAAACATGCATTCATCTAATGTCATTTAACCAGACAACCACAGCTGTTTGCTTTGGCTGAATCAGTTTTGTGTTTGTTGTTTGCATCTTTATTACCTGTCTGACATCTTCTAAAACCATCCTGTTATCAAAAATAGCTTCACTGACACACAGACAGTTAATTTGGTTGCCCCAAGGGATGGTCGCTTTGATCCAGAGCAAGGTATCTTCTTACAATCTGCTGGCCAGATCACCAAATAATTTGATATGAATGTCCCTGGTCACCTGAGAACGATGATGATTCAGGTGATCTTTCATCTAGCAGGCCACAACTTCCACTTGTACAAGAGATATTGAAATCTTTTACGGTCAATTTCCATGAAATTTACTAAGCACATCCATGGTCCAAAGAGAATTTCTAATGACCATGTGACCTATTTCCTTGCGCCACCATCGGAGAGACTGTAAGAATAGCTTGTCATCTACTTTATATATAGATTTGTGTCTTGTTCACTGATGTATTGAGGATTCTTATGAACATTGCACCCAATTTTGGAGACTTTAGATGTCTAATCTTGCTTGGAAACAAACATTGTATTAATGATAATGTGAGACTTGTGAGTTTATTTGCAATTTGTGCATATTCTTACAGGATATTGCATGTCTTTTTCTGACACGAGGTTGTCTTTCTACCTCTTTTTGAAAGAATTTCCATTTGTTGTCAGCCTTTTTTGTAGCACCCCTTATCACTTTAATCCTTCCCTCCTGTTTATACCTGCAAAAATAATTATCCTCTGGCCAGTAAACCAGTCAAGTAGCCCAAGTATAATCTGTATAAAGAGATGGATTACCAGCTGCAGGTGGATGTCCAAAGGACACGCGAGGCAACATTAGAGAAATTATAAACTTCACTCCTAATCCTAATAGTCATATAATGTCATCATTAGACCGCATTAGAGTATTTCCTGACATTCAGCCTCTTAAGAAAGAAACGAGTGGGGGTTTGCGTCTTGATGACAGCACTCAAGTGTTACTCGCTGGTGTCAAGCACTCAGCAGAGATTTGTCATGGCAACATGCAAATGTTTCTGCATTAATCTAGCGTGATGGGCAGTAAAATGTCTTGTTATGATGGTGTCGTCGCAAAACTCACTCACGCACACACTGATGCCTGTTCTGCTGTTCATTCAGTTGAAGTACTGTACTGTTTTGAGGTACTTGTACTATATTTGATACTTGCTGCTAATACTTTTGTGCACTAGCAAAATTTTGAAAGCAAAACTCGTTGTAAAGGAGTATTTTTACATCATGGTGCTGCTTTAAAGGACGGGTTCACAACTTCTCAAGTCTGTCTTAAAATAGCAGTCAGGTCATCCACAGTCCTCCGTATGTGCAAAAATGAAATTAAAAGTTTATGTGAGGCTAAGATGAATCTTCAGCTGTCCAAATTAATAAAATCAAGTAGATATATTTCAGTGTTACAATCTTTTTTAGTGCCAAAGTCCCAATTTTTGTTACCATATTTCCATAGCAACTCAACAGGGAAACACAAACAGGGAATTTGATGCTAAAAAGACTGTAAATGTGGCAGATATCCTCTTGATATGACTAACTCAGACGGTTAAAAGCTCATATAAGCTTCAAATAAACTTTTAAATGCATTTTCTTACAAAAATGACTGTGTGGACATGCTGTGGATTTTGGCCTCCATCACTTAGGCTACATTGAAAGTGAGTTTGAAAGGGATTCTTTTAATAGCCGGTATGAACAGGAACAGGATGATTACAGTGAGGAAAACCTCTTTCAGTGTTCAGACACAGGAGAAAATATAAAGATGGATAAAAAGTGACATCCAGGTTCTGGTCAGGAGTTTTGAGGTGATTTGTTTGATACATCAGACTATGATTTATAGTCATATATATATATATAGTCTTATATACAAGATTGATGTCAGCCTCAGAAAGTCGGTGTACCTGATCCTGCAGTAGGTTTTTCGGTTTTGATGGGTTTATAAATGCCGAGTGGCGTTGCGGCCCGGGCGAGGCAGGAGGTCTATTTACTGTAGAGGTGGAGGAGGACGGTAGAAAGCCCATCACACAGGCCGCCGCCCGGACACTCTGCCAAGAAAAACTGTGCTGGCAGCGCCGCTGTGCTCTGACGGACTGAAATATGCGCTGGCTACCGACCAGAGCTGCCTAGAATCAGATAAGCCGCCTCTGTCGGGATCGGCTGTGAGAGGAAAATAAAGAGCGAGTAGAGAGGAGGAGGAGAGACTGAGATGGATGAGAGGGACAGAGGGGATTTGTTTTGAGTTTGAGGGCGGTGTCGGGGCAGGAACGAGGGAAATACTTTTAAATTGATAAAAGTAATACATGTGAAGGCTTTATAAACTATTAAAATATCAGAAAAATGTAATTCAAACACGTTATGATGGGGTTTGATGTGCTGCATGCACACTTTTTGACTTGTAGTGACCCAGATTAGTGGTACAGTGGTCTGCTTGCCCCCAACAGTTAACCATGCATTCTGCTAGCCATTACATTCAAATCCACAATTAGAAATGTTTTGTTTTCGGTTTGTGAAACGAAAGAAAAATCTATTCGACTTGAATACTGCAGATGTGGCTGGTTGGAGCCTTCAGGAAAAGAAATAAAGAAGCAAAACTGAGACGTGAGAAGTGAAGAGAGAAGTAGAAACCAGAGAGCAGCGTGAAGAAATATTTGGAGCTTCGGAGGAGAATCTCTTTACATGCAAGAACATGAATAATTTGTGAACAGAGTGTATCAAAAAAGTGAAGGAGGTGAGAGACAGTCAGGGGAGTCAACTCAGTTACAACAGCTAAGTTTAATAGTTGTCTCCAAACTTGCTGAATCTTTCTGTTGGCTATGCCTATGTGTACACCCTTATACTTTATAATTCTGTCTACATCTCATAAAAAGTCTCCACTAATGCAGATGCAGTCATGATCTGAAAGGCTGCAAGAACAAATCATGGTGACCTTTAGCCACTTCTTATAGTTTTACCTGAAAAACTTAAGTTTGAAACCAAAAAGACGTCGGTATCCTGATGTGACATCACACCAAGTAGCTTCTTCCTGTAAAGAGGTGTTTGTCAAGGCAACTTTTGATATAAAAAATATAATAAAAAGGAGAAAAGCAGCAGCTACATGGAAGGACTGATGTCTCTGTCAAAGTGTTTAACAAACACACGGCGTTGAAAGGTGTCGAGCTCGACTTTAATATTTTCACACACAGGTTGTTGCTGTTCGTTCTTGGCAGTAGCTGTTTTTTTTTTTTTTTTTGCCTTTCATGTTTTTTTTTTAAATGTATTTATTTGCGAGACATATTTTTCAGTCTCTGGCAGCGACATCAAGGTGCCCTTCCCCCCCCCCACACACAGTTTACCCTCAAAACCCGCTGCTGTGAAGCTCTGTAGTTTGTCATACAGGTGTACATGTGTGTGTGTGTGTGTGTGTGTGTGTGTTTGTCTGGCTGCTTAATGTCAAACACGGAGCCAAAAGAGTTTTTTTTTTTCAAAAAAAGGACACAGATCTCCAGATTTCCACTGTGAGTAAGTGTTTCCAGTAGAGACGACAGTAATCTGGAGGTGAAACGACCTGTTTTTTGGACTGAAAGAGAAAACCTTTATTAAAGCTCCTCGGATGAAATATTCTCGTTTTAGACGCGCAGACGTCCTCTATCGCTCTTTAGGGTCCACATCTGTTTTTCAGTCAGACACAGTGTCCTCTCCCTCTCCATCTCTCTCTCATCTGTCCATCCATTCATCCATTGAGTCAGCGTGATAAGCGATGTTTAGGCAGATATATCGGTCCCATTAGAGCCACTTGATTCTGCTGTAGTACAGTAAAGGGGAGGCCATTAACTCTGCTGCTCAAGGCCACTTAAAGACACACACATACATCTTCTTAAAGACACGGAACACACACACACACACACACACACAAGCCAGACATGTACGAGCCAGACATGTACATTCTCGCTTGGATACAGTCGATAAGCGTGCAAAAATAGATGTGGCTATTTTCAGTTCATCTATGGAGAGAAGTAAAGGATTTATCACAGTTTATATTGAATATTAGAAAAATCAAACCTGTTTTTCTCCGCTACAGTTATCCGCTTTGGCATCAGTGCGTCGAGAGTGCGTCTGAGCGTGTTGAGACAAAATCTCAGGTGAAAATCCTTTAAAACCAGTATGATCTTATTAAAAACAGTATTAAATATGTTGTTTTCAGTGTGGCGTCTGTAAAATGTAAGAGAAAAAAAGCAAACTCTCATCACGAGTTACGACAGAAGCGATGTGCTCGGATTGCTCACTGTGATGTCACACTAACATTCACACTCGCTATATGAAGGAAAAGATAAATTCACTCATCGGTATCGTCATTTACTTTTCTATCAGTTGACAGAACGATCGATCGAGATCGAGCAATAAACAGTTTTAACAGGCAGTGACTGTGTGTGTGTGTGTGTGTGTGTGTGTGTGTGTGTGTGAGAGAGAGAGAGGGGGAAAGAGAGAGAAAGGGGGAAGAGAGAAAGAGAGATGATGATGGGAATGGCAGGTGTGTGTTTGTGTGTGTGTGTGAATGACCTGTGGAATGCAAGTGGGAATTCTGTAACGCGGATGAGAAAAGCCCATGGGTGAAGGTCAGTGTGTGTGTGTGTGTGTGTGTGTGTGTGTGTGTGTGTGTGTGTGTGTGGTAAACGTTCTGGGGGAAATATTTCGTAAAGGCGTCGCAGCGTGACAGAGACAAACATTCTGTGTGTGTGTGTTTGTGTTTTTTCTATCACCTGGAAGGGTCACGCTGGGCTGCCGAGGAAGTCGAACAAGCAGTTCTGTTTTTTTTATCCAGATTTTTAGGAAACATTTTTAGCAAACAAGTCAGAAACATATCATGCATGTGTTTCTATCATCAACTGTTATGTGATTATACTCCGGAGGATGTGACGGTATTATATAATTAATGAAGCAATGCGGGAACAGAATGTGTTGCACATCTGTTCTCTTGTGAATTAATGCATCATTCTGTCTGTGCTCTTACTTTTTTATCGACTTTAAAAAAAAATACATCATCAATATTATGGATGTTCAGCGCACAGGTTCCCCCTTTTTCTTTTGGAAGTGGAAAAGCATTCTGGGAATCGTAGGAATGAGGAAGGTTGGAGTTCAAGTGAAAAACATCATAAAACGATTCCTAGAATGCAAAGAACAACAAGCGGCGGACAAAGTTAAGGATAAGGGGGAGGGGGGAGGGGGGGGCTCTTGTGAGTGAGTGTGTTAATTAATGTGTGTGTGTGTGTGTGTGTGTGTGTGTGTGTGTGTGTGTGTGTGTCAGCCTCAGAGGAATGCAGCGGTAGCAAGCGGAGCAACGCTGAGCTGAGCAGAATCTGTGTGATAAGAGAGATCAAAGTGCCCAGAGACCTCATCAACCTTCCCTAGCATGCTCCCCGCTGATCCACCTGATACCAGGATCAAGCCCCACCTACCGCGTGTGTGTGTGTGTGTGTGTGTGTGTGTGTGTGTTTGTGTGTGTATGTGTTAGAGAGAGAGAGAGAGAGAGAGTAGTATTTATTTGCATAGATTCTGCATCTCTCCCAATTTGTGTGCCTAGACAATTCTCTACTGTTTATTTAGCTTGCGATGCATTTTACGACAGCTCCTCTCTTCTTCTTCTTCTTCTTCGGAATTATTTATTGAAATGTCGTTTTTTTCCCTCCTTGTTGGTCGAGACCATAAATCTGCTCACAGCTGGTCAGACGTGCGTCCAAAACGCATCAAACCGCGTCAGCTGACAGAAAAAAGAGCTTTCCAGACGACGCGCAGGTGTCTCTCACAATGTTTCACCAGTGGATCTGTGGGAATTCTCCTCCCAGTTCGGTTCCAGCTTATTGCAGCAGTTCTGGCAAATAACCGAACCCAAATTTGTGTTTTGAAGGCGAATCATAACAACAGAGAGGAAAGTGTGAATGTTAGGCTGGAACATACCGGCGGTTTTGCATGTTTCAGTCTGGAGGAAACGGTTGATAATTTTTTAATTCGATTTTGATTGTTTGTGTCAAAACTAAATGAAAAATGTAGTTTAAATTGCACTCAAGCGTTGTTTTCATTATTTATTAGACCGCTGATTAGTTCTTGATTAACAGATTAATCATTTTGTTCTGTAACACGTCAGAAAATTAAAAATGAAATATCGGAATTGCTGTTTTGTGCTACTAACAGACTGAAATCCAAAGATGTTCAATTTACCATCATAGAAGATTGAAACAGACAAAACTGCAAATATTTGTGTTTTAGATGGTGAAGATTCTTTTGCTTTCAGAGTTTTAGAGCTGCAACAATTAGTCGATTAATCGATTAGTCGCCAAGTATTCAATTAATCACCAACTACTTTGATAACTGATTAATTGTTTTGAGTTATTTTTCAAGAAGAAAAAGTGAAAATTCTCCAATTCCAGCTTCTCAGATATGAATATTTTCTGGTTTATTTAATCGTCTATAATAGGAAACTGAAACTGGAGTAAACTGGAGAAGAGATGATGCCACCTTATGCTTTGGGAAACAATAATCAACATTTTTCAACATTTTCTGACATTTATAGGCCAAACAATTGATTAATGGAGAAAATAATTGACAAATTAATCAATAATGGAAATAATCGTTGGTTACAGCCCTAATAATTTTTCCAAAAAAAAAAAAAAAAATTAAAAAATGCACCTTTCCAAACATTTTTCTTTGCTTTGTCAACATTTCAGTCTGTTATTTCTCAGCTAAGTTTTCATGATATGGGGTCATTTTCACAAATCCAAAAATCTATTATTGGCTTTAGGGAGTAAAAAAACCCACTGATGATCCTCTGTATGTTCTGAGAACATCAAATCCAGAATTTGAGCATCATGAAAAGATTATTGTATTGTTTCTTGCTTTAAAAAGATGGCTTTAATCATTTATATTTTTGTTGATACCTCAGAGTTATTTCCATCTTTGTATCATTTCCTTTTCTTTTTTTTTTTTTGAACCTAACCCATGTAAGCCAAAGGAACGCTACGTAGTGACCTTGAGTTAAGGACTCTTTATTTGTCATCTCCACGTTAAATAATGAAAAACAATAAAAGGGTCGCTCTTTGGCAGCAGAAGTCAACCTTAATGTTTTTAATGCACCGCATGGGAATAAAACTGAAGCCAGCGGATGCCTGAAGGGAAACAAATAAAGAAATTGATTGCAGTAATGTATTATACAGTATATGCAAATAGAGCCAAACCAGCAGTGTGGTCATGCAGTTTCAGACAGGAGAGTTCATCTGAAGGGGAAGAAGAATATAAAGAAAGAATATTTAGGGGTGAGCGAGCTCTGTTTGCTTATAGGTCTCACTCTCTCTCTCTTCTCTCTCTGAATAATGTTATATCCATGCAGGGGTATGTGGGTCAGTGGGGCTTTACTTCTCCTGCAGCCCAGCGCCACACCCCAACACACACACTCACTTAATTCACCCCACTCGTCCGCCGCCTGTCTGCCTCGGCGGTTAACTCTCGCCGCGTGACGTCATACATTTTTCATAAAGTCTGCGCAGCCTAGTCAATATTTCATATCTGGTATCGACAGGCGAGTGAGAGTCCACTGTAAGGACTTTACTGCTCCCTCTCCTCCTTCCTCCCTCCCTCCCTCCCTCCTCCTCCTCCCTCTCCATCCCTCTCTAATTAAATTAGCTCTGTCTGGGGATGACAAAGGGCCAGTCATTCGGGCTCTGCTTAGATAGCGAGTAGCTGCACTTAGAGCGGATATGAAGTTAAGCAGGAATGCGCTGAGCTGAAGTCGAGCTCCGTGCAGCTCGACTCTCCGGGTCTCAGGGTAAGAAGGTGGGGACGGTGTGAGGGTGCAGGATCCGGACCAGGCGGAGAATAAAACCTTGTGAATTGAAACTGCGCTCGTCAAACTCTACTGTAGCCAGAAGCCACGCGGGAGAGATGACTGTAAAACCGGTTAAGGCTTTATTGTGTTGGATTAACGTCACCACTGGTTCACTTTACTCACTTTTAATACACTTTATTATTCATTCATATTGACACAATTTAGCCAAAAGGATAAAATAACGTATCAGAGGTAACATTTACTTTAAGAGCCCCTGTTTAGCATTAATAACTAATATATAAACATGTAGCCTAATAAAATGCTTATAACTGACTATAATGTCATTGTAAGCAGATGTCTGGACATTTTAAAGTTTTTATAAGTGTACAGTATTTGTCAACCATTATAATTTTTCCTCTGTAGACATATTTTATTCTATTATAATTGTATTTTCTATATTGTCATTCATATAATGTAATGTCATAATGATGTAATGTTAAAATTTGACACTTGAGGTTAAGAATTGATCTGAATATGTGTCAGAACTTCAACAAGGATTCACATAAGAATGTATTTGCTCCTAAAATCTCTCTTATCTGATACAGAAATAAAGAATAACTTAATAGTAGTAGCTGTAGAAGGATAAATGACATGAATGATAACAAAAATTATATTCCACTTTAAGGAAATAAAGCAAAAGGCATAATGACATAAAAGGTTGAAAAAACTCATATTATAGCCCTCTTAAAACTAACTGCGAACTCTCCTCTCCTGTTTTCTTCCTCCTATCGGCTTCACAGGTTGTTTACTTGTTTGTTCATGCTAACGGACTTGTTTGTTTGCAGTGCTTCCCACCTGCTCGCCTCTGGACTTCCACTGTGACAACGGAAAATGCATCAGACGCTCCTGGGTGTGTGACGGAGACAATGACTGCGAGGACGACTCGGATGAACAGGACTGTCGTAAGTACACTTCCTGTCTGTCTTGTCAACACAAACAATCAGCGGCGGTCACATTGATATGAGCCTTGACACACGCACACACGCACGTGCACACACACACGCGCAGCACATAGTCGACCCGCTCTGTCAGGCTCAGGGGGGGGATGAGTTATTAAAGCGGACAGATGTTGGAGGCAGCCGTGTGCAATGAGGTGTTTGTTTTGAGTCTGAAGGAGTTGCCTGCCTGGCTGTCGGACTCACACACACACACACACACACACACACACACACACACACACACACACACACCCACACACACACACACACACACACACACACACACTGATGAGAGGTCAGCACCGCCGCAGTAACCGCACAAGACATTTTCTGAACTTTGCCCTCAGTTTATCCTCTTCCTCGTTTGATTTGTGGAGTTTATGTGTGTGTGTGTGTGTGTCTGCGTTGAACCCAAAATACCCCTCAGCTGCCTGCAAGGCGAAACGCAGTGGGGTGAAGTAAAGAGTGTGTCTATTTCTGCCGGGGTATTTATGTATCTATGCATCGCTGCCTGGTGTGTGTGTGTGTGTGTGTGTGTGTGTGTGTGTGTACTATTGTATTTCTATCTTTGTGAGGACATATTTAAGTTTACGGCAGTGAGAATAGTTTTGGAAAGTGACGACATTTTTTCGTCCGCTCCTTAAAGCTGTTTGAAACTCGAAACTGGGGTTTTAGTGTTAAAGGGGCGCTCCGCCTATTTTACACATGAAAGCCAGTTAACCTGTCATGACTCTTCAGATTGTGATTGTATATGGTAGCTAGCGGTTGTGCCAGCTGGTCTCACCTCACAGTCCAGAATTTCTCTTAGACATTAGGTCACTGTCGACCAACTTAACACCCACTAGATTTCCATCCATCCATCCGTTCATCCATCCTGCCTGCGGATTCAAACCCACAACTTTCTTGTTGTGGGGAGACAATAATAACCACTACTTCCCCTTCACAAAATAAAACATTTAGGTTTAAAACGCAATAAAATAAGAAGCATCGGAGTGAGAGAGTGCAAATTTTCTCCCCATTTCAAAGTTATTTATTTATTTATTTATTGTTGACAAAAATGACCAAAATGCTTAATGAGAATGAACACTTTTAGACTACTAGAAGCACTGGTAGAAGGTGTTTCATGCCTGATGATGCCAATAGAGACTTCATATTCATAACGGAAAACCTGCCTTACAAACCGGCAGAGAGGCTCTAGTAGATATATGGTTGTGGTTGCATTATGGGAAGTGTAGGATCCAATGTTTTATTGGATCATGACCCATAGTAGAGACTAAAAGTCAAGACATCTTGGTCTCTGCTGCTTCGATTTCAACCGTACTTTTTTTAACGTGTGTCTGGTGAGTCCCTCGTTTACATGAACACGCAGTATTAAATTGCAGGAGTACTCCTTTAAAGTTTGGGGTTAGAGGGTCAACGAGAAGGTCCTCACAAGTGTAGAAGAACAAACGTGTGTGTGTGTTGTTTCATCAGATGTGTAATTAGCGGTCAAACGCTGTGAACGCATCGTCTGCTTTTAGCCTCTAATGACTCAGAAGGCTGCATGTGTCCGGTCTGATCCATGCGGACGGACGCAGGGACGCGAGCCAGTCGTTCAATCCCGTCATCGGTATCAGTGCGGTGGGCGATGCAGTTTAATCACACTTAACACTGTTTGTGTGGACAGAAATAGTTACAGGGAGTGATGTATCCCTGATGGAAACAACACGTGGCCAGAAAGAGACTTTAACTTTTATCTAAACATCAGTACAGCGTGTTGTTCTCCTGTATACATTGGAGTCACAGTAAAAGCTTGAGCGTAAATGATTTTTCCGTGACTATCAACATTTAAATCAAGAAGCCGACCATTAATAACAAATAGTTATACTATTGGATGTGATGGAAAAGGTTCTGATCTTTCAAACAATCGGAAGACAAACGAGGATTCTGCAAACTTAGCAAACACACACACAGACAATAGATCTTTGTAAAAACACTTGTACAAGATGTGTCAAATATGCTGCACAAGAGGACTTTTTAAAATTATTATTATGATGATTTTGTCTTTAATTGATAGTTCATAGTAGAGAGGCAACATGGAGATAGTTTCATATTAACCCCAAGGCTACCGTGACCCCTGACAACGACCCCCAAACAAACCTATTGGAGGCGCTAGATGACAATTCAAAGGATCCCTAAGTTAATTAGGAATCATCCTCTGGTGACCATGAACGTGTGCACCAAACTTCACTGCAATCCATCCAGTGTTGTCGAGATATTTCACTCTAGACTAAAGTGCTGAACCAGCAGACTTACTGACATTGCCATCCATCGAGCCATGATGGTAGTGTGCCAATAAATTTGAAGACGACTACTTTAAATGATCGAGATTGTTAATGGTTAATGGTGGCATCTGTATTAAAAGGTAAGTTAAGCAGCTTCAGGCTTAAATAACATCTCTTTCACTGATTTTTGACAGTGATTGCTCTCCGTAATACCTCCTCCTTATAGTCTCAGACCTCATGTAGTTTATGTGAACAGCAGGTACAGGTTAGCTCTTTCTCTTCTCAAAGGCTTTATTGTTTTTATCTCTTCGTTATCCTGTGATGTGTGTTGACCCACATACTGTATCAGCAGCCAGACATTGAATCACTTCCTGATGGGGGGTCCGTCTACCGCGAGCCGGCTATGAATTTTTCATCTTCTCGCAGAGTAAACCTCCCTCCCTCCCTCCCTTTTCCCTCCCCCAAACTACTTATTATTTTATGCTTCTTTCTTTCTCTCTTCGGTTTTTCAGCACCGGTCTGTCTTTTTTTTTTTTTTTTACCTCGCAAACACTTTTTCTGTTGTGTCTCCTCGCGATGGTTTTATTTCATTATTTAGAGACAGGGAGAACAATCCTCCACGCTCGGCTGGAACCGAAGCAGTTGTCAAAAGTTTTCAAGACAAACAGAGACTCAGGTGCGTCTCGGTGCAGATGTTTGAACATGAGATGTTCAGAATTCTTGAAGTTTAAAAGATATTTCACAGAAAAAAACAACACCACATACATACACACACATACACACACATGCAGGAAGGCTGGTAATGACTCCCCGTGACCTTTGCCCTTTGACGTTCGGCTGCCGTGTGAATGATGAGCGTCTTGAGGGCTTGTTGACCTTCGACCTCTTTCTGTTTACCTCGCTGATGGGAGGGGAGAAAGAGCATGGGAGAGAGAGAGAGAGAGAGAGAGAGAGAGAGAGAGGGAGAGAGAGAGAATCAATTATTTTCCAACAAGTTGAATAATAGATTAAATGAGTGTATTTGTCGATAGTGTGAGGGAAAATTAAATTTTCATTCGGACCAGCCAGTGGACTTTTGTGGTTTTTCTCCTTTTTTGGGAAGGGCGTTCTGGCTGTTGAGAGTCCAACAGATTATCAGCCGAGACGAGCGTATCACAGATTTATCATATCGTCATATATGTTGGCTGATAACAACAAATTACAGATATTCCAAAGATATGTTAGAAGTTTCTCTCTCACTTGTAAAACGTACAGCTCTGCACATATCTTTGTCATAATTATTTAATAACTAAATGTAAGGGATGGTTCTAGATGGTTTTAGATTATGTGCAGGGATTTCGAGATATCACCTTTTAGAACAAAGAACTCCTGCACGCTGTCTTCTGTGCTTGCAATTAGAGGAGATTTATTTACTGGGAGTTCCCAATAAATAAATCTCCTCTAATTGCAAGCACAGAAGACAACATGGGGGAGTTCTTTGTTCTATTATCGTCGGCCCGTGGACTTCTCCGACTCAGCTGCAGGTGCGCAAAAGTTCTGCTCCTTTAGATATCACCTTCTGATATTTCTGTTTCCAACACAATGGAGGTGAATATAATCCTGTTTGTTGTCTCTCTCAACAAGATCTCACTGTCGACACTTTGTACCGGGACTATTTATTCAGTACAGAGAGGTATCAGGGAAAACCAAGCCATGTGATTTCTCAATGCTTTGAGCAGCACAAACATGATTCTTCATTGTTTTGTGCAGCTGCAGAAATCTCAGATGTCTGAAAACCTCGACACATAAAATTGAAACTGTCTGAAAAATGTGTTTTTTGGGTAAACTGACCTTTGACCATTGATAGAACTGTGGTCTTATTGATACTGTGAACACCTGCTGCCAACAGGAATATATATTTAAGGGTGTTTACATATTGAAAAATGGTAAACTGTAGGTTAAATACTCAGATTTTGTGTGTTTTCATGAAAATAGTCCATTATTTGGCAAAGACGTTATAAATATACCCAACAAATACGAATATCAGCTGTGTAATGTGACCTCATATAAAATATAACATATACAGTGTCAAAGCATCTTGAATTGATCCGCTATGCCGGTTGGATCATGTCAATCATGTCTCCAGTAGTTTTGACTCCTGCTGTGAAGCTGCAACAAAACCTCGAGAAGAGATGGAAAAAATCTATCTGAAATAAAAGGAAAGGCTTCATCTTCTTCTTCTTCTTCTTCTTCTTCATCCATCCCTCCTTCCTGTCTGTCCTTATCTGTTTCTGTTTGTCTCAGCTGTCTAACACTCACACACAGCGGTGATAAATTATAGATTACCTCCCGCTCGGGGCCATCCATCATCGGTTCTCCTTGACGAACCTGTTTACTCGGCCCCGGGGCGAGCACGGCCCGGGATTCGCCATCGATTTTTTGCGGTCGTAACAGTAGAAGACGGTGTTTCTAAAAAATCCATTCAGTCTTTTATCAACGTAGGTATGATTAAAGAAGCGAGGCGGAGGAGCTGTTTGGATAAATGAAAGGGTTTGAACCTGAAAACATTCTCAGTGTCTCGGTGCTAAAAGTTCAGCGGAGGGAGTGACTCGTGTCTAACTGAATCATCGAGGCTGTTGGCACGAATGACAGACGTGTCTTTTATCTCCAGGTTGTCTCAAGGTTAACTGACATTTCCCTTATATACAGCAGCCAGGATTTTTAATAAGGCATAAAACAAAGCTGCTGGAGGTCAGGTTCGGTAGGTTAAAGTAGTTTGAATTCAAACTGGTTTCAAATTAAAATGACGTCATCTTGATCATTTCAGCTTATTAAGGTTGTAGTTTTGAACCAGTACTGGATTGGACTTTGTTTCAGCAGATAACCAACGTAAAAGGATCAGGACCAAAGAAAACATGACCAGGACATCCCTGCTGCATGTTGTTTAAACACGATGGACAAAGAGGAATGTCCTTCTTCCTTCTCATGTTTTGTGCAGCAGGTTTTGATTCCAGTCACACAAACCCAAAAACCCCAGAATCAGGTAATAGCAGGATGTCCAACTTTTGTGTGGGAGGATGGAGAATATTTATATTTCCAACATGTTCCAGACAGTCTTTGACAAAATACTGCTAAACACAACACTTTCATCTTAATCCTCACGCACAACCCTTTCAAGGGTCGGTATACTGCCTGCCTCCTGCCTTTTGATTAGTCAGGAGAATTGTCTGTTCGGGCTTTTTGTTTATAGAAGTATAGCCCAATCAATACTGGATTTTGAGGCTAATACCAATATAGATAATTTAGAGTAAAAAATGAACTATAGGCCAGTATTTGTAACCTTTTATAGGAGTTTTTTGTAAAGAGTTATGACAGTATAATGTAGAGAAGCAGGGTATTTTTAAGTTGAATTGAAGTTCTTCTAACTGATGTCTGCTTGTGAGGCCAACAGGGAAAAGGATTGAAACGGAGGAAGTGCACATTTTGGTTAAAAATGTTAGTATTTAAAACATTCTCAGGATACAGATGGACAATGGAGATGAAGATCACGCTTCTGTTTGGGTTTGAGGAGTTTGTTCTATTGAAATACTTTTGTCCGCCATGAATACTCGTGACTATCAGTAACTAACATGAATTCAAGCTCTGACCACAGCCTCTGCGCTGCGGTCACATCCACCTTCTAAGTTGTTTTGGTTTCATGTCTCTAACTCGTCATGGAAGAGCGCTATATAAATACAATCATTATCATCACAGCACATGTTTTCACTCCATCCGTCTTCTTCACGTTGACGGCAGCCACACATGGATGCTTTTTTGTAGCTCTCCTCCTCACCGTGTCGCAGCGACAGTCAAATCGGACGCGTTCTGCGCCGAGATCAACCCACAGGATATTCTGTCATTGAGTCGTTGAGCTCTGGCCTGCAGCCTCAGAAGAGTTCAGCCTGTCGCTCTGAGCCTGACATGAAAGGCCGCATTCTCTCCGGTGTTAGTACAGCTGTAGATATAATGTCAGCGGAGCTTAAGGGACAGCTGCCTCTTATCACATTCTTGTACAGTATCTGCTTTTTTTTTTTTTTGCTTTTTTTTGTATCTTTATTATTTGTCCTCTGAAAGCTATCTCTTCATATTTCTCTCTCTCTCTCTCTCTCTCCAGCTCCCAGGGAGTGCGAGGAAGACGAGTTCCACTGCCAAAACGGCTACTGTATCCGCAGCCTCTGGCACTGTGACGGAGACAACGATTGCGGGGATAACAGCGATGAACAGTGTGGTGGGTACACACACACACAGAAACACACACACACTGAAACACCAGCGTGTGAGCAAGTATTCATTTAAACCGTGTTATAATACAAATATATATTTTTTTCTTTCCTGTCAGACATGCGTAAATGTTCAGACAAGGAGTTTCGCTGCACAGATGGCAGCTGTATCGCTGAGCACTGGTACTGTGACGGAGACACGGACTGTAAAGACGGATCAGATGAGGAGAACTGCCGTAAGTTACTGTGTGTGTGTGTATGTGTGTCTCGCTAAAACACATCTTTTTCTCTCTTTCTGTTCATCCATACTAGGTTTTTCTCCAACCAAAACATATATTTTTATTCTAGCGGATACGTTTGAAATGTGTCGACAGCTAAAACTTTTCATAAAGTTTCAGTCGTAGATGTTGTGAAGGACTTCCTCCTAGCAAGCTAAGAGGCCAGATTTCTTTCTGTGGTTGACAAGTTTTATTCATACAGTAAATATTTTGAAATATCTTAGTATTTATGACGTATTTTGTTCAAGGGGTTCAGTGTCTTTGTGAGCCATCATCAAATTATTAATACTTGTGCAATCTTCTCATAATATAAAGAGTCTCAACACACTTGGTCTTTTGGAACGGCAAAAAAACCCACATTGATTACCAAAAAAAGTGTGTTGTGTGTCTAGGGAGTCATCTTCAGCTAAGAATAGACAAAAGCTAAGAGTGCTATTTTATAATCGGGCCATCAGACAATTGATTGGCTACAGTTTTAAAAGTCGTTTAAATGTGAAAGCTGGTTTCTGGAGTCGAGGTGAGAGCATAAGAGAAAATTGTGTAACATCGCTGAGTTGTGCTGGTCGTGTAGACAGTAAGCTGATTTTCTGACAGGGATCTTTTATTAAACCCATTCAATCCAAAGTCAAATTAAGAAATAATTCCAGCTAACCCAATTTCCACAGCTAAACAAAAGGTCGTTTATAAAACTCAAACAGGACAAACATCTCCGTGTGACGTCAGTCCAGACGCTCTAATCGTAAAAATCTTCAGGCTGCAGCATCATGATTCACGACCGCGGCAGCCAGAAGAGAAAGAAATCTGGATACCGATCAGCCGCACATGAACACAAGATCTGAGAGTAACCAGATTACAATAGAACATGTAAGCATGTCCTGTGTCTTAAAAGAAGGGCTCGCTGCTCCTCTTTCATTTCGTTTCTAGTTTCTGACAGCAGATAAGAGTCAAAGCTTCAAAGCGCCTCAGACGGCCCGACCGCTGCACCACATCTTTTCCCAACATCAGCATCTGTGTAACATGAGTGTGTATTTGTGTGTTTGTGTGTGTGTGTAGCCTCAGATGTGATGACAGCCACCTGCAGCGTGGAGGAGTTCCAGTGCGCATACGGGCGCTGTATTCTGGACATCTACCACTGCGACGGAGACGACGACTGCGGAGACTGGTCGGATGAGTCGGACTGCTGTAAGATCGCCGTCACTCACACGCAAACACGCTTCTGACATTATAGAGACCTTCAGGTGTTTGTTAACCTTGAATCTTCCCCTCAGTCACTAATCAGCTGTTAGACATCATCAGATATATTCCAGGAGTTAAATCTGAGTTCTAACTTTAGACCGACTCGACGTACAAGTAAAGATTTCACTCTGAAGATATGAAACGCAAACTTGGTGAAAGTCCAAAAAACAAAAACAAAGCACATTGTTAGTGTAGTGACTGGTCCAGCCTGTCCCGCTGGTGTGCATAAAGTTCACAGTGAGCTTCTGTTTTCTGCTCGCACAAACACACACACACACACAGATGAACACAGATACGCACAAACACACACACACACTTAAAGATCCATGGCAGATCTCCCAGCTCTCACTAAAACAGTGCCTTGTACAGGAGAAGAAGAAGAAGAAGAAGAAGAAGCTCCTCTGGGAGATCAGTCTGTGTCATCTCCTCTATGATGTCGGATTAGATTTAAGCACCAGACGTCTTTCTTCTCTCTCTCTCCATCTCCTCTTCTTCTTCTTCTTGTGCCTCGCTCTCTCCTTCCGTGGCGTCCCCGATAGTTTCGCTGAACATCTGGAACCAAACCCGGATGACGAGTTGTCGTGTCCTGCAGCTCAATGCAGAGGCGCAACTGAGGTTTAGAAGTACGGTACAGGCTTTAAATCAGGCACTTAAAACTTGCAGGAGTAAAACCTCAGCTGGAAGAGATGTGTTATGCATTATCTATCGATCTGTTGCTTTTATTTTATTATTATTATTGATTGATTATAAGACCCCCCCCCCTCCTCCCCCCATTTTCCAAAAAAGTTTTTGGAAAAAGACTTTTCGAAGATACAACACACTGTCTGGAAAGTTTCCCTGAGATACCATCAATCCAAAGAGAAGAGAGGCATCATCCTTCAAGCCTATAGTAAAAAAAAAAGTCAAATCCTTTAAAGCTGAAAGTAAATCCCATATTTGTGCATCTTTTCCACACACACTCTCCTCTCCTCTCCTCTCTGGCTCTTGGAGGAGGTCAAAGTTATTATTTTTTTTCTCCCACAGCATTTTTTCGGACCCGTCTGCTCCTCAGCTGCTTTAATATTTATTTCCTCCCTGCAGCAGAAAAAAAAACGCGTTGCAAACCTTAAGAAACACCTGCAGGTGAAACTGAGCTACCCAAACACTTGGCCCTAGCAACCCAGAATGCATCACTCTCTATAGGATCCAATGCTACAGCAGCACACTCTCCATCCAAAAAGAATATCTGAATTTCATGTAACTTAACTTTTCTTTTTAAGTTCTAAATATTCAGTGTTACACACAGCAAAGTGCTTTAGGAGATGTCCCCAGCGTCCGAGGCCCAGCTGCACAAAATGCAGCTTTAGTGTCAAAACAAACCGTAGTTTCATCATAACATTTATTCTCCATGTTCAGTCGACTGCAGGTCTGGCGCAGGAACAGCTGCTGTTTGCAGGCCGCCGCTCCACAGCATCTGTCAGAACTGGAAAACACTCTGTCTGTTAGATCTTTTCTGTCACTCTATCACACTCACACACACACATATACACACACATACACACACACACACACACACACACACACACACGCAGAGTCGAGCCACGGTCCTGATTAACACAGAGTATCGTGTTTCGTTCCTCCTCACTCCGGAGACGCCGCCCGCCGCTGACAAATCTCTCAGCATCTCTCTCTCTCCTCGGTTCTCTCGGCTCTGATTTCTTACATATTCATTTCATTCGCTCATTGTCTATAACCGCCCACCCTATCTCTCTCTCTCTCTCTCTCTCTCTCTCTCTCTCTCACACACACACACATACACACACATACTCTCATACACAGTGGTCTCCCCCCTTTGATGTGTTTATCTGCAGTGCGATAAGCACAGCTTCAAGGTTTTTGTACCATCGTTTGATCATCAGCAAGGTCATGTTAGTCGAGTGAGCTGCTCTGTTTCTCTTCCGTCTCCTCCCACATCCAGGTTTTTTAATTGCTGCCTCGCTTCTGAAGTGTTTAACTTTTTTTTTTTTTTTTGCAAAGTTCAGCTGGCATCAAAGCTTTCAAAAAAAAGATTTTTTTTTTAAGAAGAGACAGATAAGGCCCCGTACTCCTTAAAAAAATGCTTAGGTGAAAATATGGCAGCACAGATCAGATGTAAATTAGAACACAGATACAAACAAAACATCAATGATGCAGAAAGACTCAAACAGGTAAAACGTCTTAAATTCTGTCAGCAGAGACTTGGTTGTCACGTAGCAGTGCATGTCCACTTTTAGATTAAAAACCAACACGGTTATTCCATCATGTTTTGATGTACAGAAAGCGGTTCATCCCCTGCTATCCTTCACTCTTAAACCACCAGGTTTTTTTTTTTCGTCTCCCAGAATCGCTTCAGAGATGCTCGAATAAAAACATCAGCTTTTAGTCTTGTGAATCCAATGTTATGAAGTATTTATTAAAAAGTCTGAAGAGTTCTTGGCTTTGTGAAACATGCAAATAGGTTGCGGACACACACGCACGCACGCACGCACACACACACACACACACACACACACACACACACAGAGGAGGCATTCCTCAGAGGCATAAGACAGCCCATCCTCAGACAGCATTCCTTGGCATCGAGTCTCCAGACACATGAAGGGCGCTTTGTTAGAGAAAAAGTCTCTCTCTCTCTCTCCCTCTCTGTCTATCTCTCTATCTCTCTCTCTTTCTCTCTATTTATCTTTATATCTATCTCTCTCCTTCTCTCTCTCTCTCCTTCTCTCTCTCTCTCCCTCTCTCTCTCACACAGACACATATCCAAAAACACTCACACTTGCATGCCTCGTTACCGCTTGCAAACACTGATACTGCTTTCAGCTGCATAGCTGAGTAGATGAAAGAGCATAGTTGGTATGTTTTGTGTGTGTGTGTGTGTGTGTGTGTGTGTGTGTGTGTGAGGGGGAGAGAGGGAGAGAGAGAGAAACAAGGAGAGAGATAAAGGGTGGATGAATCATTTCAGTGTGTGTGTGGGCGTCAGTGTTCATCGGCATCCCACGCCGATTCCAGTCGCCTATGAGTCTCTAGCTCTCTCTCTCTCTCTCTCTATCTCTCTGTGGGAGAGCCACCTGCTGTTTTGATCATCTCTGTCTTCTCTCGCCCAGCTGATAAGCCCGCACAGGGATGCTTGAAGCCTCTACCACATCTCTCTTTCTCTCTTTTTTTTTTTTTTTTTTTTTTAAATTTTTTCGCCTTTCTTCCCCTGCATTTCCTCGCTCGTCGTCTCCCCTTATCTCGAGCCCACTGTAGCTTCGATGGGAAGCCGACTCGCGCTGTCAGGAGGAAACACGTCAAAAGAAATACATACACACGCACACACACACACTCGGGGATTTAAGATGCTTATGTTTGATTCGGCTTTAATCTTCTCGTCCACCTCCAGCCTCATCTGCTGCCAGTTTGAGCTCCACTTTGATCCGATCGCTTGTAGTGATGCGGTGGGAAATTTAAAGGTGGCGCAGCTATGATTTCTAGTCAGAGATGATCATAAGGCAGACAGAATAAACAGAAGCAATTAGTGTTTATGGGGAAAAGAAATATGACTTGTGTGGTGTAAAACATAGTCTTTCTGTGTTTGTTCGTTTACTCTTCTCATTTTCTAGTATTTCTGTGCACAGCAGAATTTCAGCGCTTGTTCTCTCACATATGACAGCAAAGCTTTTTATTTTGTATTAGAAGTCTAATCGTCAAGTCTATGAAAGGTTTGAAGAAGGTGGAAAATGCTTGTCAAAATGTCCTTGTTTTGTCTGATCAACAGTCCTAAAGTTATTTAATATACAATGATATTAAAAGGTTAAAGCTGCAAATCTTCACATTTAAGCCGAAACGGGAGAATTTTTCGCATTTTTGCTTGATACTTAACTTGATAAATGAGTTAGACATGAGTTGAATTTGATTTATCGACTAAGCAGTAATCAGCAGAAGACTGACATGATATTAGACACATTTATTTGGGTCCCTAAACATGATTTTGACTTATTTTTGGAAGCCCTGACCCCCAAGATTTAGAGGCACAGATTTTAAGATACATCTGTAATGTTGTCTGCTGCAGGTTGTTTCTAATGTTAGTGTGTGTGTGTGTGTGTGTGTGTGTGTGTGTGTGTGTGTGTAGCCTCCCACCAGCCCTGCAGATCGGTTGAATTCATGTGCAGCAGCGGGATGTGTATCAACGCCGGCTGGAGGTGTGACGGCGAGTTCGACTGCGATGACCAATCAGACGAGAAGAACTGCAGTGAGTTTTTTTCATCAGTATTACTGAACAGATCTCATTTTGGTGCTCTGTATAGTGTCGTGTATCTAAAGCTATATATTTGTGTGTGTGTGTTTGTGTGTGTGTTACCTGCAGCCACGTCCATGTGCACAGCCGACCAGTTCCGCTGCGGAACAGGACGCTGTGTCCGGTTGTCATGGAGATGCGACGGCGAGGACGACTGCTCCGACCGCAGTGATGAAGAGGGCTGTGAGAAAACCGGTAAGACTGACTGTGGTTGTTATCATCTTCTTTCGCAGAAGCTAAATATAACACAAGCTTCAATCGTAGCCATGACAACGGCTCAGAACAGCCCTCTCCTCTACTGACGAATTCAGTTTTTTTTTTTTTTTTCTTTGGAGAATCACAGTTGCTTTCAAACAATAGACTGATCAGTTTGGCAGTTCCTTCGCTGGTGGAAAGACTCCACCAACCTGCGGACAAACAACAGAAACTGGCCTGTATATTGAGATAGAAACGAACACTGAACAGGCTGCAGTGAAAAGAGGAAGATGGAAAGTTTTTACTCTATTTTTGGATACTATCCACTAGCATCCTGAGCCATGATGGCAAAGGAATTCCAGATCAATTTGCATGAACCTCTTGAACCCTAAAAATGCCCTTAATTTATCCTTAAATAACATTTTTATCCACTTAACACGACTTAACACAATTTCAAGTCTGTTTATGTGTTTTCCTGAAATTGCTTTCTGTGTTTGCTTACTCCAGCCCTTCATCCATATGTAATAAATAGTCAAATCCATGATGTCATGTTTGCGGCTGCACAGTTTCATCAAATCACAGTGTGTTTTGCATGATTTTCTATAGTTTCCCTGTAGTCCAGGCTGATGTTAGAAGTCTCTGGACACACTCGGATCTCTATGAGACTTTTGCATAAGTTGTTAATTAACATCCCATCTAGTGACGATGGACTCACTGGTGGGTCCGATGTGGTAGAAGAGGTTAATGAAAAATCCCAATTAAATACTTAAACACTCTTAAACAACGTTGGAAATGTCCTTCAAGCTATAACTCTATTTTTTTGTAATGTGTCATGTATGAGTAACAACATTTTGTTGAATGAAGGGCAGACAGTAGACGACTGATTCTACAGACTGTTGTGTTGTTGTGTTGGACCAGTTCTGCTTGTAACTGTTGTCACAAAGATGCTCTTAAGTTGGGGGTTGGCGGTATGGATAAAATCTTTGTATCACAATCCAGATATATATGGTGATATAGTAACTTTGTTTTTCATTTTTATTGAGAATTACCACATGGGAATGTCTGTTTTTGGCTAATCCAGTGAAATTAATACTACTGACCATCAATTAGCAGCATTACCTGTAGTGGTCTAATACAACCGGTGACATCTAAGTGACAGACACCTTAGTAGAAAAAGCATATACTGTAAAAATCTGTAACAGTAATTAACTTCCTGTTGTCTCATGGTGTGTATTGTCTTATTAATCAACCGTACTGTAAATAAAGCTTCTCTTTGTCTGCCCACAGAGAACCCTCCTTGTGCTTCGGACCAGTTCCAATGTGGGAACGGACGTTGTATCGGTCAGAGGAAGGTGTGTAACGAGGTCAACGACTGCGGAGACGGGACTGACGAACATCCTCACCACGACTGCCGTGAGTTCACAAACCATCATCTGCACTACAGTTTGTCCTTAAAGCAGGTTCAGTACAGAATCTGTAGTTACTTTGAAGGAAGGAGGCTACCACAATAGTCGTTTGATTAATTATGTCACTTTCATTTCAAATATGACTCAGCTTTAAAAACTTTAAGTGACAACTTGACATTAGCCAAAGGAACAAAGCCTCAAATGGTAGGTTTTATAGAATAAAATGTTTTTACACTTTCAAATGTAATAAGTCTTGTTATTGCATTATTACACATGCATTCCATTTAACACTTGCTGAGGAGTTTTGTGCATTTAGCACATTCAGGCCATTTGATTTGAATCTTTTTGTGTACAAGAGGACTTTAGGTCTGAAAGAAAAAGACTATGAGGTCATCAAAAACATTCGGGTACATCCTCATGGGAGCATGAACAGCAAATGGAAACCAAGATACCTTGTAACGGACTCAATTGTTGGTCAACGTTAGACTTAGTCCTGATAATGGCACTAGAGGAAAGGTTAGACTGTTGGACTGCAGTTGTTGAGATTTCTCGTTCTGGACCAGGTTTACCGATGTCATCATTCTCATACCTCACTGAGGTCTCGGGCCTAAAACATTTCAATGCTCAACACCAGATGAGTCAGATACTCTTTACAGTGTGTGATTGTATTTATACTGAATCAGCATGCTGTGTTTATGTTCTCATAATGTTTCCATGTGGTGTGCAGGTCCACGCTCCAGCGAGGGCAACTGTAACCAGAATAACGGAGGCTGCTCCCAGAAGTGTCAGATGGTCAGAGGACTGGTCCAGTGCACCTGTCACACTGGATACCGACTGATGGACGACGGCAGGACCTGCCAGGGTAACTCTGAGTGTGTGTGTGTGTGTGTGTGTGTGTGTGTGTGTGTGTGTGTGTGCACATTACAATTGGACATCAGAGTGAGCAGGCTTACAATGTTATTATTCATGACCAGCAGAGTCAGTTGTTCAGTTACTTTGTGTTCTGCTGCCTCTGCATCGCTACTCATTCCTGCCACTTGGGAGATTATGCGTTCAGTCTTTTTATGACGCCGAGTTGGTCTGGGAAAAACGGGGAGTAACATACACTATGTAACATAAGAAGATTAGGAGCCGCATTATTCAGTTACTGAATCTTTTATTGCCAAAAACATAAGCTTAAATTTCACATCAGGGAGTCTCAAGGCCAAAATAACAAGTGAATAAAAGCTGTCCATGACAATCAAAACAAAGCAAACTAAGTTAGCCAAAATGAAAGTTAGAACACTCCATAAGTAGTCAAACAAAACAGCAGCTCTTCTTTACTGCGCTTCTTGGCAAGGAGCTCTGCAACTGAAATCATACAAAAGAACACATGAAAATAATGAAGTAAAGGAAAAAAAATAAATGTAAGACAAAATAAAACATCTATTGTTCTAGGACTATCAACCTAACAACCTATGGTGTGGCTATAAAATATATCTCCATGTGATACATTGATGTTAATCAGGAGTTTATGTTTTCACTCCTGTTCGTCATTTTGTCTTTATTTCAGCAAGATATTTCCCAGAAGTATGAACGAATTTCCATGGAACTTGTTGGAAAGATTGATTTTGGGCTGAGATGCAATTGATTAGAATTTGGTGCAGGTCTGGATCAAGGATTTCTGCCAGAAGTCCTTGATGAAATATTATCGCCAAAAGTTTATAACTTATGGATATGCAGTTTATCTAGACTTGATATGTGTTTCCAGATTCTAACAGTGCCTTTGCAAGGTCATGAGATGAATGCCTTCAGGCCACAGGAGTTCAGTTTTTTGAGAGTAACAAGAAGTCGGACGTGTTCCAAAGAGTTTTTCACCTTCAGTCACCTCTGGACACTATATGTCTTGAACTTATTGTTAACCCTGCAGGAGCTTGACGCCAACATCTCACTGTCCTTTCCCCCCTCCCTTTTATTTCTGCCTCTTTGGTCTGTTCCAGATGTGGACGAGTGTGCTGAAGAAGGCTACTGCAGCCAGGGCTGTACCAACACGGAGGGGGGGTTCCAGTGCTGGTGCGTCCAGGGCTACGAGCTCCGGCCTGACAAGCGCAGCTGCAAGGCTCTGGGTAAAAACCACTGTACTATGTTTCAACCTTGACATGTGACCGCAGAGAGTCGCCGGCTTTTGACCTCCAATAAAAACACGGTTGCATATTGTTTATACTTGCTTTAGCGGTAACTGTATCCGCTCCCTGCTCCGGGGTCTTGGACTCAGAATGAGGTTGGCTCGTTCCGTGGGTCTGGACTAGATTTAGATATGCTGCAGAGGTAGAGTGCAGGCCTGGTACAGCAGCCCATCAATCTACTGCAGACCAGAGTTAAACCCAGGTCAGGACTGTCTGTCAGGCAGCTGCCAGGACCCAGACCCTTCACCTTCACTGAGATTAATGCTCCCTGTTATTAAAACTGATCCTCCTAACTTTTTTTGTCTCCTTCCTTTTTCGTTACTTCTACCGTTATTTGGCCTCTCGCTGTTTTTCTTTCCGTTTTAATTTGCATCGTCTCCATCCCTGTCTGTCTTTCCGTCCTTGTTTTTTTTTTTTATTCCATCGCTCAGGTCCAGAGCCGGTGCTTTTGTTCGCCAACCGCATCGACATCCGTCAGGTTTTGCCGCATCGCTCCGAATACACCCTGCTGCTCAACAACCTGGAGAACGCCATCGCGCTGGACTTCCACCACAGCCGCGAGCTGGTTTTCTGGTCAGACGTGACACTGGACCGCATCATGAAGGCCAACCTCAACGGATCCAACGTGGAGGAGGTCGTCTCCACCGGCCTGGAGAGTCCAGGTGGGTACTGCGGCCAATAGGAATCAGGTTCAGATGTAGGACAAGAGGCTCATTCATCATGTTTCCAATTTATTCAACTTTCCTGCTTTCTGTCCAACTGCTCTCACTCACTTCATCCATCACCTTGTTCACATGAGTATGACATCAATTTTAGCTCTTTTTTGTGTGTCTTTGTTTTGTTTTTTTGTCTTCTTTCATGCTCTCTCTCTTGTCTCTTGCTCTTTTGAGCTCTCTCTATCCCTGTTAGTCTTTTTTTTATCATCCCCTTGTTTTTTTCTCTCCTCAGTAGCTTTTAGTCACCGTTGACATTTACTCTCTCTCTCCTTTTTACTTGCTCTTCCTGTCTTGCTCTCTCTAAATTCATTAAAGTTTTATTGGCATCACAGAACATGTTGTAAGCAGAGTAGAGTAATTATAACAAGAAATATACAAGTATAAAAGCGCTTTTTGATTTTACAGCATGTCAGCTTTAGAGTTGTTGGTAGATTTTTTTCTTTTTTTTTAAACAGAGCCGGGCTTGTTGCTGATCCTTTTTTTCCAGTCTAAACCAAACACATCCTTACTCAAGCTTCATACTTAGCAACATCCATAAATTTGTTTCGTCTCCTGTCCGGTTGTTTAACTATCGAGGATGGCTTTAACTTTAATCGCAACAGACTTGAAACTTTTAACCGGATCGGGCAGCGTAGTGATATTAAGAACATGTGCTATAACAATAATAACACGTGTTATTCTTCACTGCACACACATGAGATTGGTATCAATCTTCTCATATCACTGTCAGAAAGTGTTTTCCTTTTAAACAAAATGAGAAACGCTCACTTTATTTAAAGAGAATCAGAAAAAGAGACACAGTTCACCATAAAACATGTTCATATCCTCCTTTAGGTGGACTGGCCATAGATTGGATCCATGACAAGTTGTACTGGACAGACTCGGGAACGTCCCGTATCGAGGTGGCCAACCTGGACGGAACGCATCGCAAGGTGCTGCTGTGGCAGAACATGGAGAAGCCTCGAGCCATCGCGCTGCACCCCATAGAGGGGTACGTACGAGCACAAACATACACACACACAAACCGTATAATTCACAGCAGATGCTTTCGAATGTACACACGCTCATATATATACATATCCCCTCTGGATGCGTCCCAGTTGTAGTGTAGCAGCAGAGCAGGGATTAAAGTTTGGCAGCGTAGCGGTGCCCACAGGCGAGCATCTGTGTGGAACAAGTATTTCATAAAAAAAGGGGCAGCAGCTAAGTGTGTTTTCCTCCCCGAGCTTCATATGCTGCAGCGGCGGGAGAGAGTTCTGGATGAAGCCCCAGAGAAATTTAAAACTAGAAAACTCATTCAGTTTATTAGGTAGCTCATTTGCATGGGATAATTGAAAAATATCAAAAAAAGTAGCTCTTCCCTCTGAGGCCGGTCAGAACAGATGAGTGATGATGAGGAGGACAGGACTGCTGAGGACAGAGGAGACTTTTTTTTTTTTTTTTAAAATATCAGACATCTGCTGCATCTTGAATCCAAACAACAATCTGTTTACCTCTTGACTTTAGTGGACGCCATGAGAATCAGCTCATTCTGCTCAAATAGCTTCCACAGGTGTAAACAATTAAACTAACCAAGACTGTCCCATTTTCCTCCTCAGTAAGATCTACTGGACAGACTGGGGCAACACCCCTCGCATCGAGTACGCCAATATGGACGGCTCCAACCGGCGGGTCATCGCAGACACCCACCTATTCTGGCCAAACGGCCTCACCATCGACTACGCCGGCCGCCGCATGTACTGGGTGGACGCCAAGCACCACGTCATCGAAAAGGCCGACCTGGACGGACGCAATCGCAAAGCCGTCATCAGCCAAGGTTAATTCCCCGCCCGCTGCTGTCACACACGTTCAGTTTTCTGTATTTTCTGGCAACGATCGGATACGGAGAACAACATCAGACCAGGAGTTGGCTCTAGATAGAACTGGGACATTCTTAAGAAATGTGCTGTTTTGGTTCCGCTTATCGTTTCCCGAGGAGCAAAAGACATAACTTCCCACCTCCCACCTTTACGGTTACGCATGTGTTTAGCGTTTACAACATGGCGGACCATGGATAGTGCCTGGAAGTGTGGCTAAAAGTTAACATAACTCCAAAAAAAAAAAAAATAGTCCGATATTATCACCTTGTAAACCTGCAACATGAAGCTTTGTCAGTCGTTTTCCAAGAACCTCAGAAGTCGCTGTTAACTGCAGGGAAACAGAAGAGATGTGGTGTACAGAGGGTCTGGCCGGGGTTCAGGTTCTCATAAATCACCACACACTCACACACAAACACACACAAACACACACACACACACACACACACACACACACACACACACAGAAGAATGTGGTAGATATAGGATGCAGCACACTGACGCTACTTCATTATACCATGTGGAGTTAATCAGTGCCATATTTCCATTAAAAAGTATATGCATGTTCCTACCACTGAAACACACACACACACACACACACACATACTCACTTCCCATAAATGACAACATAAAGCCTTGCGTGCCTCTGTTTATGTTGTTGGGTCCTACAGTGAAGCCTGGGCGTGTGTGTGTGCGTGTGTGTGTGCGTGCACTAAAATTGGGGATCTGGCATTTACAAATGTAAGCAGCCAGCATACTGATTCGTCATTCAACACACACACACACACACACACACGCACACACACTCCAGGCTGCTTCTGAGGCCTCATGTTGCAGTAAGATTTGTTTCCCAGGTTTTGGCTGATAATTTTCATCTGTTTCATCTCTACTCTTCATGTTTCACAGTCAGCAAACGTGCGATCAGCAGGACACCCTGTTCAAGTGTAGGTTTGCGGTGTGATGATTTAATCCAGAAATGATACAAAGGGCCGGGCAATGGCAGCAGCCCAGGGGTGTCATGCTGGTGAAGGAGAGTTACAGAGACAGAAACACTTAAAGTTAAGAGGACAGCAGTCAGTTATTGCAGATTTTTCAGTCCAGTTGGCTTTCCAATTTCACATCAATATAATGAAAGTATCAAGTGTTATTCAACCTCTACTGCAGGATGAAGGTGAGCCACTGAGTCATCAATGCTCCTCAGCACAATTATGTTTTTACCCAAATTGTGTTTACACACCCAGGTGTCTGTCTGTCAGCAGGCGAAAAACCACATGATTAGATTTCCATGAAATTCGGTGGACAGTCTTACCTCAGAAAAAGGAACCGCGTCCAAGAAACATTTGGATTTGGGTAATCTGGAGATTTTCAGCCATTAGAAACAAATTATCCCTAGCAGTAGCTGTGAAAGAAACAGACATTAAGTACATTCCAAATTATTGAAGGGTTATCATTAAAGGATCATTTCAGGGTCAAGAAAACTGTTTAAAATAATTGCAAAAGGTGATGTGAACCACAAATTCGATGCGTATTACCATGTTAAGAGTTGTGAACAGAGGTTTGAGCCGACAGCACGGCTTCCAATTTAGGGAATTTGAGAAATGAAATGAAAAACACGAGTGTGGAAGTACATCAGTGACAATCAAGAGTGTTTAAGAGTGCAAAAAGAGAGAGGAAATGTTCGATGAGCGTGTGTGTGTGTGCTTCCGTGCCATCGGCCCTTTGAGCTCTCCTTAATGATGTGTGCTCTCAGGATAAAAGGCTGTAATTGGCCCTGTCCTTCCTCCACAGCCTCTGTTTGCTCAGACAACACACAGGACAAATGGGACGTGGATGTGTGTGTGTGTGTGTGTGTGTGCATGGTTACATTCTGAGCCGCTGTGCCAAGGAATGTTAACGAGTGTCTATCTCCGTACACCTATAGTTCCCTGTGTGTGTGTGTGTGTGTGTGTGTGTGTGTGTGTGTGTGTGTGTGTGTGTGTCCATCTCCATACACCTATAGTTGTGTGTGTGTGTGTGTGTGTGTGTGTGTGTGTGTGTGTGTCCATCTCCATACACCTATAGTTCTGTGTATGTGTGTGTGTGTGTGCTACTTGGATGTGTGCCAGCTCCTCCGTCACTGGAGCTGGATGGCAGGCGGGTGTCACAGATAATGCCGCTATCCTGTCTGCACACCTGTGCACCTTGAGGTGGGGGACAGGAGGACGTAGGGGCGGGGGGTGTGTGAGGGACATGATCACGGAGGACGAACGCTTTATACTTCAGCGACGCCTCATTCGTAACGAGTTGTCCGCTGCAGTCTTATAGGAATGACAACAGACAAAACAAAACAACGCCCCCTAGTGGACGAGCTCACGCTGCTGTGCACAGATTGTGAAATTACGCGTGTAGAGCTCTGGCCTGTAGGTGGCGATAGAGGGAAACTCGTGGTTTCTTACTTGTATACAAGTAAGAAACATACATCGCCTGATAGTGGAGCAAGAGCAAAGGTCTGAGTCATCCTCTCATCCTCTGGGGACAATGAATATCCACCTTATTACAGTCTGCCGCAGTGTAATTCTTAAAACTACCAGTTGGAGTCGCCAGATTTATACATTTTTAAACTCTACACATTGAGGCTTTAATATGTGACTACATTTTGCGTATTTATTTTGGTCTGAACATAGAAAGAGATTGTGTTTCGCTTAAGTACATGCAGTTTTCCACAAACTTCAAGAAAACATTTTCAGCACGAGTTAAATCCCTTGCTATTTATCCTTTTTAAAAAGTTTTAAAACTACATTTTTGGATGCTTCTCAGTCTGATTAATTTATATATGCACCAGTTACCTCCTCGTGTCAGTCGATGTTGCTGTCTCCTCTTTTGAAATCATGCATAGAGTTTTCTCATTTCAACATTTATTTTGCTCATTTATCTATTTTATTTCCATTTATGTGATTACGTCATCCTGTCTGCTTTAATAGAGTATGACTTTACAGTTGACATTCAAAGTGTGTTCAATGCAGGCTTAACACATGACAAACCATCATCAATATCGTATTTTAAGTTCGGCATTTTGTAAACAACATAGACGGTGGCGCAGTTCAAAGAGAAACGTGATATGAGATATGAATCACAAAAAGACCACCGCTAAACTTCCCTCATATTGCGGTCCACCGCAATGTAATCCAAGCAGCGTTCTGTCCAGTTGGAAGCAGCGTTTGTGTTGTCTCGTGTGACTTACCGCACTGAGAGTGTGACAGATTCGCTCGAGGCGTGAGAGGACCGGGAGGTGCCACATATAGGTTAAAGGGGACATTATTGTGAAGGCTGGGTGGGACGTTTGATGCCCCGTTGGCCTGCAGCTGCTCTTCCAGCTGTCCCGGAAAAAAGGAGGCAGGGGCGGGGGGGAGGAGGCGGGGGGGGGGGGGGGCGGGGCGGTGGGGGGGGTGCAGAGACGACATGGAAGAAGGTGACCGTATCAAAACCAGACGCCTCTGAAGCTGTCGATGACTCAGTGGAGGGAAGAGGGTGTATTATTTGTCTCCCTCATGTTAGGATAAGATCAGAAAGCACACACAGACAGCCAGTATCGCCTCACACACACCTGGACCCGTCTGAGGAGGGAGCAGAACTTAACACTTTTTTTTTTGTTTTGATTGAAAATTCACCCCTTTTCTTTTCAGAATCCTAAATATTATAATCACAAAAAGTCAAAAAAATGAGCCAGCCCTGCACATGGCACAGTGCAAAGGCCAAAAAGTCTAATATTATATAACATATTTAGGTCTAATGTAGTTATTAACAGGCAGCTTTTCATTTACTAAACATTCATCAGGCAAGTGTTTGACAAAAAGGAACCCCAGAGCCTATAGTCACATCAAATACAGCACACCTGTGCTTTGTCACGCTAGTACACATGGGAAATGCAGTTGTAGCCTTCAAGATCCAAAATACACTGTGGGGAAAAAATAGGATTAATCACCACAGAAAGCCACAACTAAATCAAAGTAAGAATATAATATATAATAGGAATAATAAAAGCTGTCATGAAGTACAGTACCTACAATAAAGTGTAGTTCAACTCTCCAACACAATGATAACCTCCATTATACTAATCGTCATACTAAAATTGACATTTTAACAGACCGGCTGTTAGGAGCTGAGTGTGTTATGTATTCAATGAAGTGCACTTTGATAAAATCCTCCCATCTGGTTAGTTGTGCACAGTTAATACCATGAAAGCAGAGATAACTTAATAAAGTGAAGTCAAGACTTTTTTATTTGTATAGCCCGATATATCATAACACAACTTTTGCTTCAGGGGTTTTTTTACAATCTCTACAGCAATATACAGTGCTTCAGTTAGGGATAAGGAAAAAAATTCACTAAAATAATCCTTTAATGAGGAAGAAATGGAAGAAGATGATGAGAAGATACAATGTGCAAAATAGAACAAACACCCAGCCTGGATAGTGTTTTCCACGTCAGTCAAAACCTTTTAAATGAGACATCAGCTTCTCGTGTCTGGTGTACTGACTGTAATGGAGACACTGTTTCTAAATTACTTCAAACATATATTTGACATTTATGTACTGCAATTTTCTCATGACTTATCGGCCGACTGGCACGCTGATGCTCCAGTCAGGTAAAATCCACCTCTAATCTCTAACACAGATTTGAGGTAGTAGGGAATTTTTTCTGGAGGCAGACAGGAGTAAAATCTGCTCGTTCACCTCGGACCACAGGGGGATTAAACAAATAGTTTGTCGCTCATAAAACCTATAACTAAATTAAAACGATAAAACTTTCGTCTCTCACTCCAGCTTACACACACTCCTCGCTCTGATCCTCGTGGCTCATTATCATTCTGTTCTCTCACCAGTTTTAGCCATTTACCACTCGAGATTTACGCCGCGCTGTAAAACACGGTCATTAAATGAGCAGCGTTGTTTTAAAAGCCCTGCGCCCGCACACTCGCCGCCACACCACCACCACCACCACCAACACCACCACCACCACCATTACCGCTCTGTGTAGCAGCAGCAGAAATCACTTTTTCCATCAATTCAGCACTCTAATCCAACTGGCTGCGCCGCTACTCCACAAGAGGAGGATTAAGCTGAAGAGAGAGAGAAAGAGAGAGAGAAAGAGAACGTTAACTTGGATGAGTGTGGAGGAGTCACCCTGAGCAGATGTTCCCAATGGAGGCAAATCTGTTAGGACTTCCCTGCTGTTACACATGTTAGTATTTAGGCCAGGGGTATCCACTGATACGGGCTGCGAGCACTGATACTGACATTTTTAGGCACAAGTCAACAATTTGTACAAAAGACAAAAGTACTTACAGACTAATAGAGTCAATGCAAAAAAAAGGAGACTTCTACTGTAACGTAGCCAAAGTTTTAAAGGCCCTTGAAAACATACTTTCTCAACCAGCCTCTCTCTAAAGGCAATGGGGCTTTACATGAGCACATTACTGACAAAGTTAGAACAACAAATGAAAGATTCCTGTATTTGTGTTTTCACTGCTACTGCTATATTTAATGATGTTTTTTTTTTTTTATTTCTAATTTTAACTTTGATTTGTGCGCATTAAGTCACAAAAGACTTTATGTCCTGCCTCTAAGATAAGAAAGTTTTTCAGGTGTTTGATGTGTTTAACCAGTTCAACAAAAAAATCCCAAATATCTAGTTTTTTTTCCACCAAATCGTTTCCCTTATTAAGCTGAAAATACTCTTGAAACACTTTAATAAAACCGAAACTAATAAGATTGTTTTTGGATTGGAGCGCGCACGTACACACCCCTCTAAGTGGTAGAGAAAAATCTGGGATCTATTACTGTCCATCATATTAAACTTACCCATTAAAATGATTAAAAGCTAAGTAAAATTTGATGGTAGACTCAGATAATATCTGTCCAGTATCAGCCTCATGTATCAGTCTGACTGGGTGTAAGGGCGTCCAGATTCTGGATGGAAAAGTCACATTACTTAAGGAAACCGATGGAGCGCCTCTGCTTTTGGCCGGTCTGGCCACAACTGAACCATATACAGTACAGGCTGATGAGAGGCAGAGTAATTGAATGCAGCTCTGAACGGGGATAATATGACATCAGCCAAGCCCACAGCGCTCAATGGGAGGATGTTTGGAGAGCGTTGGTGGAACAAGCCAATTGCAGCATTTGTTCTTTCCATTTTTATGTTTGGAAAGAGGCCTCAAATTTCCACATTAGCACCGCAGAAGCATTATTTTTTTCACTCATTATAAAGGTGTCAAACTTCACTCCTTTCTTTGTTTACTTTGATAATTACGTCCCTCAAAAAACAGCTCGTTCTTTAATGAGTTGTTGCTGGTTTTGTCGAACGTTTCGGCGGGCGTCTCTCAGCCTTTCTAAAACTCTCTGTTTCCGTCTCTTTAGGCCTTCCCCACCCGTTCGCCATCACGGTGTTTGAAGACAGCCTCTACTGGACCGACTGGCACACCAAGAGCATCAACAGCGCCAATAAATTCACCGGCAAGAACCAGGAGATCATTCGCAACAAGCTGCACTTCCCCATGGACATCCACACCCTGCACCCCCAGAGGCAGCCTGCAGGTCTGTACATAACCATGTTGGAAGCTAAATGCAATTTTTAATATTCCTGAAATGTCTCCATAGATAATTGGGCGATTAGACCTGCATGCAGGTGTAAGGTGATATTGTAACTCTGTTGAGGCCAGTTTCTCCAGAACTCACTGTTCTGTGTTTTTTAATAAGTTGTATCAAAGGTTGTGTTGTTATGGCGATATGTTTTGCTTTCATTGCTGTCATATGACTGCAAAGTCACAAAACTGCGACTTGAATAAATAGCAAGATAATGGAGAATTTCAATGATTTGTTTTGATCTCATAACCAACAGCAGCAAGAATCATGTTAGATTTACTAATCTTTTCACTGAGGGTTTTCAGTCAGAGGCAGAAACACAAAGTAATCAGTCATTTTATCTATTAATGATCTGAAACAAACTGTTTTTGGGACTAAGCTTAGTGATTTTACATAGGTTTTAGATGTGTTTTAATGTCTGTGCTTGGTTACAAAAGAATCACTGACAATAACACACTGTACAGTTTATGGACAGAAGGCAGTGCAGAGATATTATACTGTGCATAATGTCAGTTTGTCAGATAGTTTAAATGAATTCAACAACCGTGCTTGCAGCCTGAAGCAGTAGAAAATTTCATGCAGCAGGCAGGAGAACAAAGTGCTGGACAACAAAACATCAAACAAAAAGGAGGATGAACTAGTTGAGGTCAACACATTTCCTCTACTTTAAGTGTATCAGAGCACACATGAATGAAATCTTTTTCACACGGTGGCAACCATAGAAATGATAAAATCATTTGTTGCACTAGTGTGAGACCCTGTGGTGAAACTGGCCCAGTGGAGTGCTACAGCAAAGACTTGTGTTCTTTGCTAACAAAGTGTGTTGAACTTGAGTTGTGGCCAAGAGAAAGTTTTGGTTATCATGCTGATAAAATACTGTAACAACCTGACACTGTTATGAACTGTGAGCTGCCTCTGTGCTGGCAGGAGGAGATCAGGCAATTTTTTTTTCTCTGGTGTCAGATGAGATTCAGTGAGATCATGTGAAACCATGTCAGAGCTGAAATAGATTTGAGCTCTGTGTCAATCACACAAAACAAAAAGGATTCAGAGCTAGAGTCCAGTCACACTCTGTGACATTTAGAATAACAAAAGACCAACGCTGTGAAGTTGAGTTATAGTTTATTTTATTTAGGAATAAAAAACTGCAGTGATACAAATGTATGTATTGACAGTATGAAATGCAGGTTCACTGTATTGCTATATAGTCAAAGAAAGAGTTTGACATTTTGGAAAATACACATATTCACTTTCTTGCAGAGAGTTAGATGAGAAGATGGCTATCCAGTTAGCAATTAGCTTAGCTTTGCATAAATAATGGAAGCAGATGGGAAACAGCTAACAGCGGCTCTATCCAAAGTTCAAAATTACATCTACCAACACCTTTAAAGCTCACAAACACACCATAACTCGTGTTTAATCCGTACACAAACAAAATTGTAAAATTCACAAGGTTTTATGGACAGATAACTCTACACATTCAGTTGTTTTTTTTACAAACGCATGTAATTTTTGTAGTTATTATAACACATTCCTCACAATCTGTATTGAAGACTACAACAGAACTATATACTATGAAATGTAGAATCACTACATCCCAAGATTTACGCAATGAAATCAATAAACACGTCATCATGTAAGATAAGAACAGTTGTAAACATGATGCATATCAGACCGATTTTGTAAAAAAGAATAAGCTTTGTAAAAATATGCACACAGGAAACATGAAGAGAAAGGGGGGAGGACGCCGAGTCAGAAACCGCCTTTCCGATGTAAACGTTTGTACACTGAGCTGTGTGTCTCCGTCTGTCCTGTAGGAGGCAGAAACCGCTGTGGCACCAACAACGGAGGCTGCAGCCACCTGTGTCTCCCCAGCAACAAGACGTACACCTGCGCCTGTCCCACCGGCTTCAAGAAGGTGGACCACCACAGCTGTGCCAACAGTGAGTCCCTCAACACCTTAAATTTATAATATTCATTGTAATTTGGTTACTTTAGGGCTATTGTATGTATTTATTTATTCTTATTCATTTATGTATGTAACAATAAATGCCAAAAGCAATTATTTTAGCCATTCTGCACTTGACAACAACAATTATTTAATTCAATAAATTTGGTGCAGTATGAGGAATAGGATGATTTTTTTTATCTTCTTTCTGAGGATCACTGTCTTTAAAGAGTTCATAAAGAGTTAAAAATTCATGTATAAAACAAATCCTCAGCAATACTTTAAGAGAAGATTGCAAGGTTTTACTGATTCAACAGTCAGTCAGTTCTGAGAAGCTAAATAGGGAAGATAATCCTGTAACATGCATTTAATCTCTCTGATCAGCCTGGCAGTTGAGGTGTAGGTTGTCAGAGGAAGCAAAATTGTAGAGGGGAAAAAAAAAGTGCATGCAGAGGACATCCACCAAAAGTGAAATTTCAACTAATGAAAATTTAAAACGAGTCAAATTATATGTTACGGTTCAGTGCAGCTTGAGAAGTGCTGAACTAAAATTGACTTTTGGCAAAGTTTTTAATGATTCTTTTTTATGTCACTTACACACCCTGTAGTTATAAAAACATTTACATTTTATCATCATCATCATTATAGATAATTATGTTAGGTGAAAGGTTATGATTTATGATATTAATCACTCGGTTTGGTTAGATTTGCCCTTTAAAGGCTGTTAGTTTTCTGTGTGTTAGTACTGTTGTGCTGTGTTCACTGTTGACCCCACTGTTAAACCTAGAAGACTGACAGAAGACCTTTGGTCTTTAATCAGGTCTTGACAAGTTCCTGCTTTTTGCCCGAAGGACGGACATCCGACGAATCAGCTTTGATACAGAGGACATGTCCGATGATGTCATCCCTCTGGCTGACGTGCGCAATGCCGTGGCGCTGGACTGGGACGCCAAAGACGGTTACATCTACTGGACAGATGTCACCACTGACTCCATCAACAGAGCTCTGTGGAACGGCACCAAGCAGGAGGTGAGTGAAAGCTACAGCTACAGACTGACTAAATGTAGCACTGAAATCCATTATTTTTCATCTGTCCCTGACTTTTACAGAGCAGAGCAGAGCACCTGCATCACAAGAGAGCAGGAAATAGGTTTATGCAATACCGCCATCTACTGGGGGTGATGCAAAAGTGCAGCAACACAAAAAGTTAATAATAATAATAATAATAATAATAATAATAGCAGCTAATTCGGTTCAGTTGACTTTAAAAATACAGCCTCCTACCAGGCACAGTACAAATAACAACAGAACCCATATACATAAAATAAAAATCTGTCCCAATATGGTTTAAAATGATAAATGTTCACATTTTCACTAATATAAAAAGTTTAAAGTCAGTTCAAAACACAAAATAGAAGAATTAAATTAAACCAAACAAAAGCTGCAACAACAGAAAACTGCAATAATAATACAAGAAGTTATCACTGTTCTATTTACACCTTTGATTCATCAATTTCAATGGCAGATCTTTGTTTTTGTTCTCTATCTCTGCTGTATAAACAACACCAAATATCATCCGTCTAGGTTTACTTTTGAGCTTGGATCTAAACATGTCTAAGAGCTCAAAACCTCAAGATGTAACCTAAGACTGCATGGAAGCTAAAACAGTAGAAATGAGATCTTTGTGGTCTCTGCTTTTTTCAGGTGGTGGTGGACACCAGTCTGGAGAGCCCAGCAGGTTTGGCGATTGACTGGGTGACCAACAAGCTGTACTGGACTGATGCTGGTAAACAGCCTCACTACACATCTTTACACTTAAAATCATATTTCTGCTGTATTATGTACAATCATTTATGTGACAGTGTGTGCTCTTGAACCAATCATGTCATGTCTTCAGGTACAGATCGTATCGAGGTTTCTAATGCAGATGGGAGCATGCGGACTGTACTGATATGGGAGAATCTGGACCGGCCAAGAGACATCGTCGTCGACCCGATTGGAGGGTGAGATGATTGAAAAGGTTTAATAAGTTGATATATGAACCTGAACTTTGCGCAGCATCTCTCATGTTTTATTCTTTCTCTGTAGTTTCATGTACTGGACCGACTGGGGTGCCAACCCAAAGATCGAACGTGCTGGAATGGACGCTTCCAGTCGCATTGTCATCATCTCATCCAACCTGACATGGCCCAATGGGCTCGCCATCGACTATGAGACTAAACGCCTGTACTGGGCCGACGCTGGCATGAAGACTATTGAATTCGGCAACTTTGACGGTTCTGACCGACAGGTAACGGGTGCTAATCACAGGGTCTTGAAATTGTAATGATGGCAATAATGTCTTAACAGCAACTTGAACTTAATTATTTCACTGTTTTGTGACCTGAATTATTAGTTTTTCTGTTAATGCGGAATCAACACTGCAAATATATCTTTGGAAATAATCGTAAATGTCACTTGACCTATTCTCCTGTTTTTGCATACAGGTTTTGATCGGCAGCCAGCTGCCTCACCCCTTCGGCCTCACTGTACACGAGGACAAGCTGTACTGGACAGACTGGCAGTCTAAGAGCATCCAGAGCGCTGACAAGCTCACCGGCTTGGGACGACACACTTTGGCCGAAAACCTGGAGAACCTCATGGACATACACATGTTCCAGAGACACCGCGAAACAGGTCTGTGTGTGTGTCCACATGCTACACCAAGTCTGAATAGCAGTGGCACATTTTTTTATCTCTGTACTCCAGCATATACAATCAGAAATGAAAATATAAGTACGAGGTTAAAGTGCTGACTTTAGCTTTAATGTGAGGTTTTTTACATCCACATCAGATGAACAGTGTAGGAACTGTAGCCCCTTTTTACACAGAGAACCCCATTTTTTTGTGAGTAGAAAGTAAATGGGTAACATACAATTAAATAAAGTTTTCATATATAATATTAGGTATCAAAAAACACCTCCAAAAACACAGCCACTGATTTCAAGTCCAATGTGTTACAGTACAGACAAAAGAAAAGATAAAAAAATGAAAAATGTAACACTGGCCTTCTGTTTATGGAGAATACTCTGTGTTCTGTTGGACTCGTGTAGTCTCTTGTGACAAAGGGAAAAAAAAAAAAACCTCCTCCTCTCACTTTCTGCTTTTCTGGTTTTTGACGCCTTTTCCCAGAGCTCAGATGTGTCTGCTGTGCTGACACTGGGGGGGATTACAGGTAAACTGGGCACAGATCAGTGGCTGAGAGGGCAGAAAGCCTCAGGGGCTCATACCAAACTGAAACCTCACTGATCTCACTGCTGTGTAGGGCTCTCCTGTGCTTCCTGAAGAGTTTCGCTGTCTGTATCCGCAAGTTGTGTGTTTCTGTTTTGTTTGCTCCAAATTCCCCAATTCCCTTTGAAATCCTTGCCTCTAAGCTGACCTAGAAAGGAGGACAGTGGGTGAGCTGAATCTGTTTGTGTGTCTCCGTCTGTAGTGCGTAACCCGTGTGCTGTAAATAACGGAGGCTGCAGCCACCTCTGTCTCCTGGCTCCTGCTCCCAAAGCGTCCAGCTGCGCCTGTCCCACCGGGATTAACCTGCAGACGGACGGAAAGACCTGCACGCCTGGTACAAAACGTCTTTTTGCATTTCGAAAGTTAGAATGGATCCATCCACACCTGTGATTAACCAGCAATTCTCACATAATCTCAGTAATATTCAGGATTTTGTATGTGAGGTGTATGTGAATAAAGCAGATAAATGCTTTGATCATCTACAGATGGTCCTATATTTTGTTTACACGGCAGCATCTGCATCATGTCAAAACCTTTGCTGCCAAGAAGATAAAAGAATGTCAGCCCTCTCTGTTTACTGACAGGAAGGTGCTGTGATGTGTGAAAAAAAACTGATGTGCTGTGTGTGTGTGTGCGTGTGCAGGGATGAGCAGCTTCCTAGTATTTGCACGGAGGACGGACATCAGGATGGTTTCTCTGGACATCCCCTACTTTGCTGATGTGGTTCTTGCCGTCAACAGCTCCATGAAAAACACTATTGCCATCGGCGTCGACCCCAAAGAAGGTTTGTGTGTCTTCTCAGAGTTTTAAAAGGTCTGTTTCAAAAAGACTAGTGGTGTATTAATGGAGTCCTTACATGTGTATGTGGCGCCTCCTACAGGAAAAGTGTATTGGTCTGACAGTACACTGAAGAAAATCTGCAGAGCCAACATCAATGGAACAGCAGATGAAGACATCATATCTACAGGTGAGGAGGAACGCTTACATGTAAAGTACAATGCTGTCTGAGTCCATCCAGTGATGGTGTCATGACTCGACCTCTGTCTCCTTCTGTGTCTCCCTCTGTAGGGTTGATGACAACTGATGGCCTGGCGGTGGATGCTGTTGGCAGAAAGATCTACTGGACAGACACAGGAACCAACCGCATTGAGGTTGCTAACTTGGACGGCTCCATGAGGAAAGTTCTTGTCTGGCAAAACCTGGACAGCCCTCGAGCCATTGCCCTCTACAATGAGATGGGGTGAGGATGCTGGAGTATCATAGATTCTTTTAATGGATTTAACACCTTCAAACCTCTGATTGTACTGGTATAGGTGGATATAGATCATACATAGTGATTTCCACTTCAGCTTTCATAAAGTTCTGTTAGAGGAATAGTTCAACTACATGTCTAATATACCATATGCTGCTCTCACAGTCCAGCTTTTTCTCATCAGATTATCTCTGTCTTGTTTTCAGCCTTCTTACACTTGCTAACCTCTCCCTCTCTCTCTGTCTCTTACAGTTATATGTACTGGACAGACTGGGGAGAGCACGCTAAGCTGGAGCGCTCTGCGATGGATGGATCAGATCGTGTAGTGCTCATCAGTAACAACCTTGGCTGGCCCAACGGCCTGGCTATTGACATGGCCGGCTCACAGTTGCTGTGGGCTGACGCTCACACCGAGGTCAGTGGCGGCTGCCTTTGATGCCCACACAACTCCTCAGCTACCTCACTAATCCTAAACCATAGAGGAAATAAAGCCTTGGCCTCTTTGTTTTGAGGTCTTATAATGTTGTGGATGTTGAGGATCAGGTCACTCTGGATCAGAAAAACTAAAAACAAAGCATAATAAAGTAAAAACATGCCAGAACAATAAAATAATTTTGGACAATACAAAGAAAAAAGTGGTTAAATCCATAAAGATGTACCAGAGAGACAAGACATGAACACCACTTGGTGCAAAAAATGCAAGGTTTTTAAAAATTCATTTTTAAAGGTTCAAATAGTGTAAACATCAAGTGGCTAAAATGTGAAAATGTTAAACTGAAAGGCGGCAAACATGGAGTCATGTACTCATTGTCTTTCTCATCCTCTCCCAGCGTATCGAGGCCTCCGACCTGAATGGGCAGAACCGCCACACCCTCGTGACTCCAGTCCAGCACCCGTACGGTTTAACCCTACTGGGGTCCCACATCTACTGGACCGACTGGCAGAGCCGCAGCATCCAGCGGGCCGACAAGAACACCGGAGCCAACACCATCACAGTGCGAGCCAACCTGCCGGGCCTGATGGACATCCAGGCTGTGGACAGGGAGAGGCCACTGGGTGAGTCTGAAGACATAAAGTTGATTTTTTTCACAGGTGAACTGTAGTTAAGCTCAGTTTGAGCTTTGAGCCTACACGTTTTTAATAGAAATCCAGTATTACAAACCGAGGATGTGGTGTTTGAAAGGTGTCTGCATTTACAGAGTTGCATTATGGAAAGTGTCTCTCGTTGGTCCCCCGACTTTATGGAGGTGCAATACTATATCTCTAGAGACTGCTTTAGTGCCACCTCTTGCTTACTCTTCCGCATACTGCTACTTGCAGTATGAATGAAAGAATATTTATGTTCAAAATCAAAGCACTGTATTGCCCTTGGTTTCATGTTTTTAGAGGAGCCAATTGAACCACAAACAAACACGAGAATGGAGGAAAGCCTAGTAGTGATTGACCCTAGCCACCTAGAGCCGTTTAATCTCATGGACAGAAATTACCAGAACATAAACAAGTCAAACTTGGAGGAACTTTAGTGTTCATTTTAAATTTGTTTGTCTGTATTTACTGTGTTTGATTGCCTGAAAATACAGTAACTGCTGTTGATAATTATTATGCTTAGCTTGCCAGCACATGATTTATTGACAGGTGATTTTGTGTTGCCTAGAAACAGCAAGATACCTCTGTGCAAACAAAATCTGCTGCGAGTACAAACATATTGTTAGAGATCACCTCTGTCTCTGTGCATCATCCCTTCTGTCTCTGGCCTCTCCAGGTTTTAATAAGTGTGGCAGGAGGAACGGAGGCTGTACTCACCTTTGTCTGCCTCGTCCCAACGGTACATCCTGTGCCTGTCCCACGGGCATCCTGCTCAAGGGTGACGGTAGGTCATGTGACGACTCCCCAGAGACATACCTGCTCTTCTCCAACCGCGTCAGTGTGCGGAGAATCTCCTTGGACACCAACGATCACACCGACGTGCACGTACCAGTGCCCGAGCTGCACAACGTCATCTCTCTGGACTATGACAGCGTGGACGGAAAACTGTACTACACCGACGTCACCCTGGATGTTATAAGGTATGAACACACATGAAAACTCTATCCTGCCATGTATCGTTTAACTTTTAGTATAATCAAGGTTATTTTATTTCCTCTAATCAAATAGTTATGCACTGTAATGTTCACCTTTTACTTTGTTTTTTAGGCGTGCTGACCTGGATGGTACTAACATGGAGACCGTGATCAGCCAGGGCCTAAAGACCACAGACGGGCTGGCTGTGGACTGGGTGGCCAGGAACATGTACTGGACCGACACTGGAAGAAACACCATCGAGGTGGCTCGACTGGACGGAACAAGCCGCAAAGTCCTGGTCAACAACAGTTTGGACGAACCTCGAGCCATCGCAGTGTTCCCGAGCAAAGGGTAAGAGACAGGGAGTGAATGTGACACGATTAAACATTTTTAAGAAATAATTCATATAATAGACTCTTGGTGCAGTATAATTTCATAAACTGTGAAATTTCTTCAGCATTTTTTTGGAGCTGTTAAAAGATGTCTTAATAACACTGAAGTTGAAGCAAATGCTAAAGGAGGAGTCATACGGCTGCAGGTATCTTTTTTCCAGTTTGCTTCTCTTCTCACCAGTTCGGCCTTGTCTCTGCAGGTTCTTGTTCTGGACTGACTGGGGTCACATTGCAAAGATCGAGCGATCTCACCTGGACGGGTCGGACCGAAAGGTTCTGATCAACACCGACCTGGGATGGCCCAATGGTCTCACACTAGACTACGACACACGCAGGTCAGACAGAGAAGGATGTTTGTTGGGGGGGTTACTTGTGTGGCTTCTTCTCACACTGAGGAGCCTCATAAAATTAAATTTGATAAGATATTATATCCATGGAGAAATTGGATCATTACAACATCAAAAAGTATATCTGCAAGGCCAACTGAACATACAGTTGAACAATAACTGATCATACTGAGATTAATACACTTAACTAAATTATTTGTTGCATTGACAGAAGAGCATACAACAAGCCTGAAAAGCTACTACAGTTATTTGAATCAACATAAAAATATAATTTATTCCTGTGATATTGTATTATTTTATATTTTCTGTCCACCAATTAACTTCCTAGCTAATATTAGCAATTTTTTTTTTAAATTTTATCCTTACACGCTGACTGGACACAGTGCTAAATGCTAACATTACAATCAGCATGTTAATATTCTAGCGTCTGTGTTAGCATTTAGCCAAACCAACATTCTAATTGTTACAAAAACATTGCATGTTAACATGCTAACATTAGCATAACTCAGCTGTACTTGGAGCTTAAAGCTAACGTTACATTCTAAAATGTTAACATGCTTAATATTAGCATGTTAGCAAGTGCTGAAGTGATGAAAAAGTCTCCAGTAGAGGTGAGCCTGATGAGCTGAGTTTGAGTTCTCCTAAAATGGCCACCGTGTAGAGGATAAACATTTTAATTTATCTTCTCACACCGACCTCAGGCCACAGTTTACATTTTTGCCATTTTCTTAGATCCCAGCCCTGGCGATAAGGATCTAAGAAAAGCAAAGCTATCTCTCAGTTTGTCATCCAGTCAACAGTTTTGTTTTCTTGTGTGTACTGAGGATTACAGCATCACAGGATATTTAAAGTCCTGTTTTTACAGTGCAGTCGGAAAGTATTTAAAGTGTATTTACAGACTGAAGTGTGTTTATGATTGTGTGATGTTTTCTGCAGGATATTCTGGGTGGACGCCCACTTGGACAGGATCGAGAGTTCCGACCTGAACGGGAAACTGCGTCAGATCCTCGTTAGCCCGGTGTCTCACCCCTTCGCCCTGACTCAGGTACCTCCCTCAACCCCCCTAACCCTCAGCTGTCAATCACTGGGCTGACCCTTCCTCCTGGCTGCCTCCTCCACTCACCTGCTCTCTCTCACTCATCGGCTCACCGTGTGACTCCCACTGGTCATCTCTCCGTCCTCCAACTCATACTGAACTCATTCGACTTAACCATTTCTTCTACTTCCCTTCCACTCTGACCCTCATTTTTCTTCCTCCTCTCTCCCTCCCCTTTCCCTTCCCCTTCTTCCTCCCGTCCCCCTGCTCCTTGTCTGTGTTTTTCCTCTCCTCTCTTCTTCTCCCTCGTTTCCCCAGTTGAAGCCGGTGTCCTCCCCTCTAACTCCTTTCTCCCGACTCTCGCAGCAAGACCGCTGGATCTACTGGACGGACTGGCAGACTAAGTCCATCCAGCGGGTGGACAAACACACCGGCCGTAACAAGGAAACCGTGCTGGCCAACGTGGAGGGCCTCATGGACATTATAGTGGTATCACCTCACAGACAGACAGGTAAGGAGGCTTTTTCTAGGAGACTCATTCACCTGGCAGGAGAGACACCACACAGTGTTTGGTTGGTGAAGTGCTGAAGCTATATGGATATGTTTAGAGACCACACATGGTAGGCAATGAATGCAGGTACAGGGCACGTCACAGAATTAGAGAATAACATGGTGGAAGAACACAATAAAATCAACACATACCCAAGCTGAACACACAACAAATTACATTTTTTACTGCCTTGTGTATGAGGAGTATTGAAGGAGGATTGGCTTATGTCAAATACTTTCAATTTCTTTCGATTAATCAGTTATCGTTTAACCTGTGAATCATCAGAAACTAGTGAGAAATGCTCAATATAATTTCCCAGAAGTCAAGGAGTTGTCTTCAAATGTCTTGTTTTGTCCGGCCAACAGTCCAAAACCCAAAAATATTCACTTTACTGTCATATATGACAAAGAAACCAATGAATGTTTGGCATTCTTGCTTGAAAAAGTTACTAAAACAATTTTTTTTATCTGTTGAATAATCGATTAAACAACATTGCAGCTCTATTCAGTCGCTCTAGTGTTAAAAACATAAATATGAGCCTCTTGTAATTAGTTTGAATTGCATTTCAATTTGCATTCTCTCATTTAAGAGCGTTGAAACCTTCATTTTCCAGTGTCACGGTGCTGTTACTTGATACCAGCCAAATTCAAATGTCATCACTCTCACTGTAGAGAAGTAATCCAAACTAAAGAAGGAATTCAAGTAAACCCCTGAAGACTGTTTGGTGCTCGGTGTGAATATGCTCTCTTCTCTCTTTCAGGTACAAACCTCTGTGGAGTGAACAACGGCGGCTGCACTCACCTCTGCTTCGCCAAGACCAACAGTTTTGTGTGTGCGTGCCCTGATGAACCAGATGGGCGACCCTGTTCAACTAGTGAGTGACAACTGTGATTGTGCAGCGTGTGCTCAAGTGTTTTACATGCTGATGTTTATCTTAAAAAGAACTCACCAGTGTTTTTACATGTTGTAGCCCAAATCACAGATAAGAGCTGATTAGAAATATGAAAATGCAGTTACTATCTCAGGTTTAAAAAAATGTACTGATATTGACTGAAATAAGGGTGAAATTAGGATACTGTAGCATCAAAACATACTTAAATGACTTAAGAATTTGAATAAGTTACTTACAACACTTAAGTGTGTTTTTGTGAAGTGACAAGTTTCATGATGCTTTATGTTGATTTCTATTCTTTTTTAAATTAATGCAAATCAAGGGAAAAGCATCTATAATCTAAATGACAAGGGTATGTTTTGGTAAATGGTTAACAGTGAAGTGAGAATATAATATATGAGATATGACAGGAGTTTCCTCTGTAAAGTACAAGACAATGTTCAGATCTCACCACACACCAAATCTCTAGAAGTTATTTTTTAGGTAAATTAAAGGAGCTGTTTCATCCAAAAAAAAAAACACTCTTATCTCACATTCAGAAATAAAGAATAACATCTGTAAATCTGATGTGCAATGAGGTCTGAATTTTTACAATAAAGTATACATGTACATACAGGTACTGATCCTCATGTGTTTTATCAGTTTCAGGTTACGTCCCCACTGCTCCTGCCAGAGGAACCAGCAGCACCCCCATCCCTAACAAGATCCCCAAAGCTCCGACAGACACACCACACAGAGGACCATCGGTGGTCAAGTACGTCTGTTTGTCCATTTGAGTTTTTAACAGGAATGTTTCTTTGTTTCTTTTTCATTTGCTACAAAATGTATTTAATAACTTTGCTCTGTTAAAAGTATCCCAGCGTACCTTCACATATTCCACTGAGAAACACAGTTGTAAACCTGTTCTGTTGCCCAGTATGTTGGTATCATTGCTTTAAAATGTTTTTAGTTCCTTTCAACTTTGTTCATAAAGATACAAGCTCTTCCCAAAGGCCCCTAAAGAGAGTTATCTTCAGGAGAAATTATATCATGTTTTGACTCAATAAGGTCATGCTGGACTAATTAACAGCCAATATTAAGCAAACTCCCCTGAGCTATATTATATTTTCTCAAGCTGTGTTTCTGTCTTATTTTTTTATAGCTGCACTGACAAGAACCTAAACACAGAAGGCTGCTCAACGAGCAACGTGGTGACGGCTCCTCATGGTAAGTATATAAAAACGGATCTCTCCTCATCAGTTTGCTCTCTACACTGTGGTCATAAAGGAACACACTTGACATTTGGGAAATCCAGGTTTACCATCTTTATCACCCACAGAAAGATGAGAATATGAATTTTATCCATGTGTGTCCAGTACAGAGATGAATGTGTTTAGCTAAACCAGTGTTAATTTTGACGAGAATTTTAAATTTAGTTTTAGTCTTAATCACTTAACAAAAACTGTAGCTGGTTTAAAGTATCAGTTTAGTGAAACTCAGTAACTCAGAAACTTAGTTTTTATTTTAGTCTAATATTAGTCAATGTTTTAGTCATAATTTGCTCAGACAGTTTCATGATACTGTAATGGATTTTGCTGAAGGATATTTCTCCTGGCTGTAAAAATTCCAATTAGAGGCTGAGAATGTGTTACTGACTTACTGCACTTCTTTCATACATCATATAAAAATGAATTCCTTAAGTTTGCTAGAAAAAGTGCAATACAATCATATTTCCTTTCACAGGTTGTATTTATTTTCTGCATTATATTACCTACAACACAACAATCCTTTATGGCCTCTGTATGTTTGGTTGCACAAAACAATCTCATCCGACGTTATTGATGTTACAGATGTTATAGTAATCAAATTAATATCGGCCTGTGAAGGGCCCCTCTGTCACTGCGCCGTGTGGTGAATTATAGGACAAACACACACACACAATTTTCAGCCCATTGCTTCAAAGATAAACACTTTTAACCCAAATCATGATCTTTCCCCGACCCTAACCAAGTGGTTGTTCTTAACCACAGTGTTGTCACATCACAAAACGTCGTCATTCCTTAACAAGCACGTCAAAATACACTAGATTACATTAGGTTGACTGCCCAAACAGAGCCATCTATCATGTCTAGTCTTTACTCCTCAAGGCATAATGAACAGAGACTTGGTTTTTGTCGCCCTCTTGAGTTTCCGTTGACATGAACAAGTTGTAAATATGGCAGCCCTTCCCAACACTACCTTCCATCCCACATGACATAAACACAACACAAGCTACTGTAGACTAAACACTTTCTCTGTGCTGAGACAAAACTAAAACTGAATAGTCGGTACTTTTCTTTTACGCAAAGCCACTTGATTTGTTCCATAAACACATCTGTCACATCTGTGTCACCTGTCGTAGGAGAAGGACTTCATATCAGCTATGTGATCGGTGGAGTTCTGACCATCCTGGCCATTCTGATCCTCATTGCTGCTTTGATTATTTACAGGTAAGTCCTCCACTTCTACATTTCCCTCTCCCACATCATATGAAATACTTGCATTCGATATATGGTGAATAGCAGGGCTGCAACTTTTTCATTATCAATTAATCGAGAATATTTGGTCTATGAAATATCAGAAAGTGGTGAAAGATTGTCAATCACTGTTTCCCAAAGGCCAAAGTGACGTCCTCAAAGGTCTTGTTTTGTCCCGACAAAGAGTCCACAACCCAAAAATATTCAGTTCACCGCCATAGAAGAGTAAAAAACAGAAAATATTCACATTTTGACTTTGTTTTCTTGACTCAAAGCGATTAATCGATAAAATAGCTGCTGATTAATTTAATAGTTGTCAAACAATCAGTTAATCAGCTAATCGTTGCAGCTCTCACGGAGAGTTTGATTTGTGTCTTTGTTATTGATCAACAGACATAAAAAGTCAAAGTTTGCTGACCCGGGGGTTAGCAACCTGACCTACAGTAACCCCTCATACCGGACATCAACGCAGGAAGTCAAGATTGAGGCGTCGCAGAAGCCTCCCATATACAACCAGCTTCGATATAAAAAAGAGGTAAAGAGAAGTCTGAGCACTGAAGAGAAGATGATTGTTTTAATAGCCGAATGGATTTCAGTTGAATCCATGATGTTTATGATCAGACTGTGTAGATGTTTAGTAGGTAACAACAGAGACAAATGATTTTCTGTTTGTCTCCGGTCAGACTGATCGCGTTTGCATCAGCATATCATAAAATGTAACATGTGCAGGTCACAGTCACCATCGCTCACCTTTTTCCTCCCCCTCTCTCCTTCACCGCAGCTCTCTCATCCCTACAACTCCCTCTCTCCCTTTATCTTTTGACCCACATGTCCCGTGGAGAGGTAGTTACACCGCATGGAGGAGTCGTGCCTTTTCTAGTTTTGTTTTCTCCTAATCGCCTTCTGCTGTTTCTTTGTTTTCCTTTCCTTTTCTTCTGTCTTTCAGCGCATGCCACCCGCTATCCAACATTAATGATTTCTCTCTATGGTGCAGTTACAGAGCTGTGATCAATAGCATGCCAGTGTCTTTACTTTTTATAGATGTTTTGGTGTTAACTGACGTAACGGGCGAAGAATTTAAAAGCTAAATTCAATGGTTGATTTTTATTAACGGTGCTACATGTATCATCTTTAAACATCCACGTATCATTGTCAAATTAATCGTGACAACTTGGTGAAATTACTACAAACATCCAAGAATGTCAGATCAATGATATTATTGTTAGAGCCTCTGAAAATCAAGACCACTTCCCCCATTAACCCTGTTGGCTCCCAACCAGTAAGATGTTGGTGTTTTGTGGCATTAAATCAGAAAAAAAGCCAATTGCATGCCTAATACTGGATATTATAATTACTGTTATTGCTGGACATAAGTTCTACATGGATATTATACAACAAACTATCAAAAGATATATGAATATATATATCAGAGATTAGAGACCTTACACTCAGTGTTCACTGTAGGAGAATATCTGCAGACACTCCACATGAAATGAAGTAAGAAAATCAGGACATCCCTAATAAGGGCAGAATTCACTATGGTTTTTCACCAGTCTTTTATTTCTACAACCATCTGCCACTGTGAATCTGAAAATAAAAAAAAAACTTAACTTCAGAAGGAAGCACAGCATTACTACAAGGAGCCAATCTGCTGTGCATGGGTTGTGTTTGAAGGTGACATCTTGTTCTGCAGTGTTGTGCTGTTGGTTACTTATTAATCTTTCAGTGGGAAAATCCACCCTTAACAGGTTGAACTAACATTTTGGGAATGTTTATGTGGTCGATGTTTACATATAATAAATCGTAATTGTTCTTTAAAAATAAAGGATGGTTTAAGTTAGGGGAAGGACTTAAAGAAAGGGAGGAAAGAACAAGTGAAGAGGGAAGAAAGAAAGGAACATTTAACATAAATACTCGCATGACCTCAGAGGGGTTACATCTGAATGGCTTGCTGCATTTGAGGTTCAAGGTAAAGTGAAGAAAACAGGCTATCACAAAAGGACTTCTGAAAAGTGTTAAACTTGAACTTCAGGGTGGTTTTTTCCTTTTAAATTGTTGTCAAACTAACTAATCATATCTTATTGTCCAGGGGGGAGGAGATGGAGGCTACACCAAGGAGAAGATCCGCATAGTGGAGGGCGTGTGTCTCCTGTCCAACGAGGAGCTTTACTGGGACGACCTAAAACAGATCAAGCCGTCCCGAGGCGGCCTGCACACCTGCATGCGCACGGACACCGTCTCCCTGCAGGCCAGCAGCGCCTCGTTAGACGACGGCGAGACGGAGCAGCTCCTCCAGGAGGAGGCGTCCGAATGCTCCTCCATAACCACCCTCACCCCTTCAGCCATCACCCCGCAGCGTCACGCCCAGCACAGCCTGCCCGACACCGGCTGGGCCTCCAAGCGCAAGCCCTCCACTGAGAGTGAAGTGTGAGGGAGGGCCCCCCCCCCTCCCCCCTCCTCCTCCTCCCCCCACCCCTCCCGCCCTCCATGCTTTATCTCAACCTCCATTCCCTAATAAACAAACACCTGTATTTATAGCTGGTACAAACACACAAAGATAAAAAGGTACACCGTAATAGCTGCATATGTAGAGTAACAGTACATATGAACCTGGTTAGACGAAACTAAGTTCCTATAAACACATCTCCTTCTCTGAAACTGGGGCTCCGTCCTACTTGTATACACACACACACACACACACACATGCTGTGCAGTCCTCCAACAGTACCCTCAGTGCTACTGCCTTTAGGCAAAACGATAAACTAATGAGCATGCTGGAATAAGAAAGCAAAGGACTCTGGGGAGGAAGTGAACAGAGAGACACAAGCGTTATCTGGAGCCTTTTTTTTAAAGGATGCAGGCTGTCGACGTGACGAGCGCTTCTCTGTGTACAACTTCACCTTTTTATTTTTTGTGAACTTTTTTTTTTTTGTTTTGTTTTTTGGAAAAAGCTAAAACATCATACCCCCCCCCCCCCCCCCCCCCCCCCCCCCCCACCCCCGGACTATGTAACCACAGTGCTCTCTCTCTCTAATGCCACTCATGTCTTTTTGAACTCTATTTATGAACGTTTTTTGTACTTCAGAGTGGGTTTGCTGACTTTCATAGAACAGCGAGAGTGTTGGAACTTTATGCAGCAGGACCCGGGTATTCAAGAGTTGTATTTATGACAGTGCCAAAGGGTGGGGCTTCACAGAGTCTCCATGCTTCTTTCTGCATTTTACACTTCAATAGAAATGTATCTTAATTACGGGATGTTTCTTTTATTTCACTTACTGACTAACCTCACCAGTGGGAGACCTCAGTGACGACACCATCTGCTTCTAATTTCTTAATTTTTACAGCCTCCCAACAGGTCAAGCAAGGACGCTGGTACTCTCAGTTGATTGCAGAAGTCTATTAATCTTCTGCGAAAATGTCCTGAAAGGAGCTTTTTTTTTTTTTTTAAAAGTTGTAATTCAATCATTGCTGATCCTCGGGCATAGCAGAGGAAGTCGCGATGAAGTAACAGCCTAAGTGCCAAACATTTCGTTCTTTTTTCCTCCTTCAGCTGTATATTTATTTTTCTCAGAGGTTGTAAAAATGAACGTGACATTCTTTTTACTCATTCTGATTAAAGGGTTGGTTCAAACCGAATCGCAAAAAAACATATTTTCTCACTTACCACTCGTGGTATTTCAGCTATGCAGATACAGTAATTGTGCTTTTGTGTACCAATGTTTTATATTTCTGTTTCTGGAGTTTCTTCTGCCACCTTAAAATACGGCTTTTTCTTTGTTGATACTCAAAGCAATCTCTCATTGAACTTTTCTTTGATTGGTCTTTCCAAAAAAAAAAAAGTGTTCCTTGGGTTTACTATCCATATTCACAGCACTTACTATTAGAATTTGAAGCTCTTTGACAACAAGGTCAGCAAGAATTTAACTTGTTGCCCTTAAAAATCTAAAGCTCCCATGATTTTTTTATTTTATTATAGGAGTGTTTGTATTATATGTCATCATAACCGTTTGCCCCTTATCCATGATATTCAGCCACATTCTCTTCTATTGTCATCTCTCCAACTTCCTGTTATCTAAAAAGTATATCCGCTGTTCACTTTAACCCACAACAGTCATAGGTTTGTAGGAAATGTGTTGTTTAAATGTTAAAGGCTGCTATAAACAGAAATATTATTTAAATTATATTAGATCGCTCATCAAACGGCGTAAAAACTGATAAAGATACTGATGAGAAATGTTCGCGTCGAAGAGTTTTTTCAGGTTTTCGCATCACTACGGAAACCGGTGCGATTTTGAATTAAGTTTTCTTACTTTTTTTTGAAACTGAATGACTAAGTTCCACTTTCACTTTGGCTCAGGTTTCAGAGGCAGATAAGTAAAAAAAAAAAACTTTGGCACATAAAACCAAAAAAACGATCTGCTTTGCCAAACACTACTACTAAGGGGTAAGTGAGGAAATAATGTTTTTTGTAATTTGATTTGTAATCAACTCTAAATCTGTAATGGAAAAGTGCACTCGCAGTATCTGCCACAGTACAGTATAACAAATGGGTAACTTAGGTAACACTGTGCATGTCTGACCCCCCATCAGACAGTGAGGGTTATAGTTTAGAAATATATCACTGACAACTTACTGAAACATTAATTTAATACAAGATATTATGCATTGCTTTAACTTTAGAGTACCATCCTGTGTGTTGTTGAAATATGGTACAAGGAAATATTATATTGCTATTTTGACAAATATATCGGTTAGACTTTATAGAACCATGTATTTTGAAGTATCTGCTACAAGCTCAGCAACTTGCTGATTTGCTGCTAGACGAAGCACTGAGGCCAATGAAAGAGGGTCTTGGCAGCTACATAACTTCAGTCTCTGACGGTTGGTTGACAGTAGGCCTACAGAGCATCATGGTGACCCAGTAACCAATCATCCCGGCTCACAGTCCCTCCAACTCTGCTGCAGGAATGCTAAAACTGTACAGATTTTAGTTGCGGATATAAGCAAACATTTCTGTTGAAGATATTGTGTTGATTAAGTTGTATAGTCTTTTGTACAAAGGGATTTCATGACCGTTTTTAGACTTGTATTAATTTTACTCACTGGAGAAGAACATTTTTTTTTTTTTTTTTGTTTTTGTTTTATTTTTTGCTGGATTATTTTAACCACTGTGTTTCCAAACCTTGTAAATGATAGGGAAGATGCCAGTTATTTAATAGTGCTCTTTATCTTATGAAATACTGGTCGCGTATAGCTGTTGTAAAGTTAACAAAAAGAGGTATTTATGATTTCTGTTTGGTTGTCACTTGATGTGTAAATATGAAAAGACTGTATATGTATTTCCATGGCAGTACTAACAAGCTGTGTTGTGTGATATAGTGAATTATCCCTTTGCTATCTTTTAATATAAAATTGCATTTGCATTTCAATGAAACTTTTGGCTCACTCGTCTGTGCTCAATCCCTTATTGCTGCAGATATTACAGACATTACAGTTGTAACAATGGGAGCAAAGTAATCCAAGAATCAGGGTTTTACATGAAGCTATTTACTTGGCAGTAAATCTGATTCTGTGTAGACAAAGTAGGTAGCTGTATTAGGATGACAACAATAAGTGAATAAAATGCACAACACATAACATTAAGACTTCCAGGCAGAGGGTTACATTTGGAGTGAAGACTGTGGACCAGAGAAGACATCAAGAAACTTCCAGGTCCTACAAAGAGCTGGTGGCTGTAACAAACCTTTATCAGCATCAGAAAACATCAGATTTAGTTATCTTGTGTTTAGACCTTTTAATAAAGGGTCTATCTATTAGTCTGAAAATGACAGCAGGTTCCAGAGCTGCATTTTGAATTCAGGTGGTAGGAATATTAAATTCAGATTGCTTCTTCCATCTTTAATTTACACAGAAAAATATGATTAATGTAAAGAATTATGCACCAATTTCACAGTCTCATATGATCCGTGAAATTGTAGATATGTATGTTCCCTTTATATCACTCCTTTATGGATTAAACATAAAAAAATTATATTTTTCCTACTAATCACCTACAATAAACAAACACAGCCCCACCATGACTCTTAAACCCACAGATTATTATAGTGGATACAATATGGAACCACAATTAATACTCTGATACCACACACATTCTGTAAACCCCTGCTGCTATGTTACAATGTGACTTCACTGAAAATAGAATAACATTTCAACATCCATGGTGAAGGAACTTACACCGAGATGGTTAACTTCTACATCCAAATGGAGGCTCTCTATATCAGTATCTCCATACTGCAAAACACAATACCGGAGTATCTCAAATTAAAATATTTAAATCTTGGAAATACGATTTAAATTAAAAAGTAAGATGTAAAGTAATGTCAGAATCAGAACCAGGTTTATTGCAAAGTAGGTTTGCACACAGAAGGAATTAGCCTTGGTGTTGTGGTGCCTAACAGTCAGAAGTACACACAAAATTAAGTAATCCTAAATAATATAAAAAAGAGAGAGAAAGAATTTTACAATAAAAAAGGGTTCGTGAAAATGTGTAAAATACATCCTATGTGAAATGTAAAAAGTTTTCAAACAACTTGTCAAATTGAATTAATTAGCGTCCCTCAAACAAAAACCAAACAATGCTTTACTTACATATGTAGGGCTTGTTTCTCTTGTAAATTGAGTGTGTGCATGTGACAGCTATACAACATGTCATTGGTTGTTCAACAAAAAAAACATTCCCACTGTCCAATAAACATCCAGAATGGTCCTGGCAGTTGAGCCTATCAGCGATCAGGTTTACAGAACGCACTTGTTTAAAGTGAGAAGAAGAAGAAGAGCTAGTAGATGTTAGCTGCACGGAAAAGCAGGTAACGTAACTTGCAAGTCAAATGTTTGTTTAAAATAACCTAATTAGCTAATTCCTTGTTATGTGGTAGGTTGGCATTAGGTTTTATGCTCTGTTTTAGGAAGAACAGTCAGGCCTGTTTGACAAACAGAAGCGGACGCTAGCTAACAGAGCTAACTTGGCTAACATTGGTAATGTTGTTTAACTGTTGTCTCCTGGCAACGCTGAAGAAATTAACAACTAACTGCCATATACCACAGTTTCGGCGAGTATGTCGCTTAAACCATCTTCCTTTGCTTTTCGTTGTTTACGTTGACTCTGCTAACCGAGTGTCGCCACGTGTTTGTGCACGGAGCTAACGTGACGGCTAACATGCTCGTTCAGCTTGGTTTGTGCTTCGTAGGTTTCGCTGCTAATGTGAACATTAAACTCTAAACTAGCAATTACCTGTGATACATCTATCTTGAATTCTCAAATGTCCAGGGCAAAACATTTACTAACTTATAATGTTAAGTCAACGCAAACATTATATATATTTGAAGTAACGTAAAATTGTCGTGCTGGCACAAGTTTCACCTCAGGATTCTTGGATATGAGGTCGCTGTTAGTATGAATTACTATCACTACATTTGGTAACTTTATATAATAGCAGAATTGCGCGATGATATACATTCAGTTTCACAACCCTAACTTACTTTGGAAGAGGACTTCGAGTGCAGTGCCACTATGCCATACTTTTCAGGACGAGTTCATTATTTTTCAAGTTTGTCTTAAAATAATAACGTTACTCAGGAGCCCAAATGAAGATTGAAATAGGTTTTTCTTGCCATAATCATTCCTCCTGTTTTATAGCGTTAATTAGAAGATCCCTTCATAATGCATTTACAATGTAAGTGATGGAGGACACAATTCCCAAGCCTCCTGCGTGGAAATTTATTTAAAAGTTTATCTGAAGCTTTTCATTTATTATTTTGTATGTTTTACAGCAGGAATTGTTTGCATTGCAGACTTCCAAAACTAGAGTGAAGAATTTCTGGAAGTGCTGGCCAACAACATGTTCCATACAGCAATTGATGTCATTATTTCTGGCCCGGAGCTTTGTCTTACCTCTCCATCACCCAGAACTGTCCGCAGGCAAAACGTCTCCATTCTGACAGCCAGCGTGACATCAAAGCCATCTTCAACATGATCAAGGTGAAATCAAACTTTTCCTGGTAGTTAGCTATGCATGTGGAAGACAATGGGGACGAGTGTGAGAGTGATGAGTTGCACTAATCAGTTGGGGTGTCTGTTGCAGTGGCATCAACACCCCAATCTGACCCAACCTGAGGACACACAGTGTGCACAGGGGCCATCTGACTCAACTCTACCCACTTTTTATATGTGTGCGTGTTCTCTATAGATGCATGTACACACAACACGATCATCACAATATGATTCAGCTGAAAACTACAATACTGAATTATAACCCAGATCTGTTTATTTATTTAAAAAATGTATTGCCATCTTATTCCTACCCCCTTTTTTTTTTTTTGACTAAGTGTAGCATCTGGAGGTGGACGGATGCTGTGCTGTGAAGGTTCTCAAGCTCCTCTCCCCTTCCCTCCCGCAGGACTATCAGCCAACTGTCCTGATGACCAGCCACTTCATTCCTCAAGGTCTGTGTGTTTCTGGATGGGCTAATGTTTACTAAACTCAAGGAGGATTATTTCTGTTTTTGCCATTTTCTTTAGTCATATAATTACAATTGTAATATATTCCACGCAACATATCACCTGCTACAAATGGTTATAATATTATGAATGAGCTGACATGTACTCTAATCCATGCATCATTAGACTTAACCAACCTTTTTTTTTAATCCATTTTATTTGTGTATTCATGTATCACCACATGTGACATCAGGTGCATATATTACTTCATGCTTGATGCTAACTAATTTTGGAAATGTGAGACCTGAACATATTATTGTAGTCAAAGCTTTAGACTTCAGATGTATGGGTTAAACTAAACAACCTCATTCAAACTTGAGGGTTTACAATGGCACCACTCTACATTGTAACTTTATATCCCAGAAACCATTGGTGCAGAGTTGGCAGTGTTGAGACAAAATCCTAGAGGATGTGCAGCGCTGGGTGCAAGTAGCATCAATATTAGATTTTCTTGTAATGGTTACTGAGGTGTAAGCAAAGCTCATAGTCGAATTCCCAACTCATCTAAAAGAGTGAGACTGAATGAAAACTTGATTTGCCAGTTGTTTCAGTGTTATGAACTAAAACAAAATACAACCAGCATATCATCACTAAAGTCAGATCACCATCTTGGTGTTTTCAGTCTCCCTTTAAGAGGTACCTGCACATTCCCAACATCCATTCAACACCACAATTGTGCAGCAGTAAATTGCAAAGAACGATGTGATGACTTTGTGATGTCTGCAAAAAGTGGCATCTCAAAACGGTTGTTGCTTTTTAGTTCATTGGTCTAATTTGCGTAATTAAAGTTCTGCAAATGTAGTGAAAACAGGAACTGGGTGACATGGATTCAGAATACACAAACTTAATTCTGCTATACGCTTTTTTCCTTTTCTTTAATAGTATTTTAGAGCACAACGAGGGTGTGACAATGATGAGTTGCACTATTAGTCGGGTTGCTGATTGCAGTGGCACGGCGGACCCGTCCTGACAACCTGTGGCGACACCCATTGTGCACAGGGGCCATCTGAGTCACCCCCACCCCCACCCCCCCCCTCACCTGGCAGGAAAAACAGCGGGTCACTGTTTAAAGAGGTTTTCTCTTGTCGCTCCCTGACCTTCAATTCTGTGTATTTGTTCTGCTCTCTTCCTTTCCCAGTCTGTAGACGGGAGAGTTCAAGGACGTGGTCGGGAAGGACGATCGAGCCATTTGTGAACACGATGAACAATGTATCCAGCCAGCAAAAGACTTCACTTCATAACGAGTGGAACAAAATCCAAGGACTCCAACCTGAGACCTGGTAAGGAACAGACCAGTCAGTCACTTTATGTTTTTATGGAGAGCAAAATCTTTGTGTACATGCAGATCTGTTTGTCAGAGGCTGCATTCAAAACCACAATGATTTTACTATGAGTAGCAGTATACGTTCGTCTGTAGTGTGTAGTAGGCAGTTCTGAATACAGCCTGAGTTTTTGGAGGTGGTTCGGTATTTGGCTGAATGCCAGGCTTCCCCTCCTTAGGCGAGAGATTGCTGTTCAGAGGTGACAGTGACACAGCAGTTCAAAACGCAGCTCTCAATGTTCTCTCTTGTGAAGAAAGAACATTGTGAATGTGAAGATCTACAAATTAAGTGGAAATGCATAAAAAAACCTTACTAATATTTCACACCAGTGAACCAAACAGTTCTTACAGTTCTGCAACAACTGTAATAGTGCTCAGACACCAGAAGTCCCTTGATCTCTTACAAAATCCCCTCTTAAAGCAATCGGTGGCCTCTTGGCTCCTCTAAAAGTTAATTTTCCCCCTGCCTGAACAGTGATGTTTCTTTGTTTTTGTGATTAGAGCAGCTGTGGCCTCACGCCAGAACTCAGCACTGTACATGCAGTGTAATTTTTGTCCCAGGTGTCGGAGGGTTAAGAGCACGTCAGGGGAGTAAATGTATCAATGCATATAACAGGTAGTTACATTTGTTAGCTGTGGCCAAATCCTATTCAGAATAATCATGTTCCGGTGTGCTGGAGGGCTGAGATGCTCGGTCACCTCTCGGCAGTTGTAATATAGTGTGAAGGTGTTTTGTTTTTTTGTTTTGCTGAGGCAGCACAAACCATGCCTTCTGTCAGCACATTCAACTCTTATTGTATTAACTTAGTACATGTCTTTTTCTTAAAGACTTCCATGAGCAGGCGGTTGCTCTGTTGGTCATTGATGACCCATTTAAAATTTTCAGGCTGCTCGTCATCAGTGGCCCACTTGGTAGGTGGATTGTTTTTTGGGAAACAAACCGCCTACGGTAGCGATTTTCATGCCTTCTTTTTTTGTTGTTGTTGTCCTGATTACTTTCTGAACTTAATCATAGTTTCTGCTTCTAAATCCCCCTTGTCCTTTCTGTATTCTCTCCCCCCCTCCCTTGTCCCTGAAGGCAGCTTCACACCCAGAAAATCCTGCCAGCCTCGCAGCAGCAGCAGCCGCCACCATTACCGCAGGTCACAACTAAAGTTCATCCTGGACCTGCTGCACATATCTCCTGTCCTTGATCCTTGAGTCGCTGCAGTTGAACCTGAATTGACCCTACCTGATGCTGGAAGAGAGTTTCCCAGTATGTGTGTTGTACTGAAGCATATTATAAGCTCCTAAAAGTAAATGGAATATTAACTAGTAGCAGGTCTTACCAGACAGTGCCTTTTTTTTGTCTTTGACCTGAATCTACTAGTGTAAAATTTTAAAAAGTTCATAGAGTTCTGCAGGTCTCGGATTTAAAATCAGATTGTGGCATTAGTAAACAATGAGGAATTATACCAGGAAGGTTGCATGTATTGTGGAAATTGCTGTCGGACACAATGTTTACCTGTCTGTGTTGACATCTTCTCCTTGTAGGCCATGCCTGGTTCCTTCTGCCTATAATAACCCAAATCCCACCTCCATCACACCGGTCATATCACAGATCATGTCTGGATAACAGCCCTGTACACAGGTGAGCATATGTCCCACTCCTTCTGTCTCCCAACATTCAAATGAATTTTAATATAACTTCATTTTAATGAACCTGACGCATGTTAATTCAGGCTGTACTTCAATTTTCAATAATTTATGTAAACCACTTTGAAGAAGACCCATCATATTTCTCTGCTCTTTATTTGGACAGATGGACACGAGGTGTTTTTACCAGAACAGCGTGTCAAGAACACAATCATGTCTGACTAAAGCGCACCTCGGGAAGACATATTAAAGCTTTACAGTGGCATAGAGGGCTTTATGATGAGCAACAAAGGAGGAAGTCCAATATTGTCGCATTTATCTCCAAATGAATTTAGCAATTCTCCTTTTTATTGTCAACAGGAACAAAAACACAAGTCGGACGCATTGTAGTAAATACACACAAACTCCATCAATTCATATATGTGTAACAGTCATTGTCTTATCATCCGATTGTTCAGTAATCCTTTTGAGTCTGAGCACTTGCATCACAGTAACGGGTTTTTACAGAGGCGGTTTGGCAGCGGTGACTGCAACGGGTTGACAGTGTCTGCGGAGTCCTCTGAAGGATTACAGTTTTTGTGATTTCCTTGCATCATCAGAGGCCACAGCTCCATCTGAAAATATCTGCATGTTCTCTGTGGTCTTTTGTCAGCAAAGGGACCGGGGGCTTGATGTGTACATTTTGGTCAAAGTTTAGAGGGGTTGCTAGGTGATATGACCTAAAATCCATATCATGATTTATTGTTTGACTATCTCAATGATAAAGGCACATGCTTTGTGGGGGGGAAAAAGCTGTTCAATATTCTCAACAGGGAAGTCTGTGTAAATATTACTTCCTTAGCCCACTGCCAGCTTAAAGAAGCTCGGGCTACTCTCGGAGAATAAGGCCTTCATTTCACTCAACCCTGCTACCTGCCCTGTGCCCCCCTCACCCAGACTGAGATGAATAAGAGATGGAACAAATATTTGCAGGAGTTGGTGGGTTCTGCATTTTCACTCACTACTGCTACTACTTGACCTCAGGTGCTCTAATAGTGATGTACATGCAGTTTGTGACCATATATGTCATGGATGTACTAGTGATAAACACACTAAGCTGTTATCCAAAGAAAGTTATTCTAAATTATAAGCATAATCACAAAAGTATCCATGTGGGAATAAATACTGATGTTGTTTAACAGATGTTTGCACCTTTTCTCTAAATCGTCCTTGTTTGAATTTGTCTGTATAAAATAAAGTTCAATATGAATTAAAAGTTTTAAATGTTTGGCTTTTTTTTCCCCATTGGAGCAGATAATGAGAATCTCCTGTTTGTTTACTGGCCAGAAAGGTCCATTTACCAAGCTATCCAGTAAACACAAGGGTACCCTATCTGAAGAATATTGATTGATGCCCAGATTGTCTAATTGCTTGAAACCTGTGAATCCACAATGTTGAGTGCTGATAGCCATGGTTGGATAATGTTACTAACTTCATGTGGATTCAACCACTTAATCAACAAGAAGAATCCTTAAAGGAAGGGAATTGCTGATTTTTGCAGCTTTTACATGCTCATATAACTCAAATGTCTAGATTCAGTTCTATGTCATTACAATGTCAGACCTCAAACCATCGACGTGAGCAGCTGTGGTGTTGAGAATGAGAACCCGCTGCCCTCCATCTCTGCTGTAAAGTATGACTTTGACCACTAGGTGGCAGTTGAACATCAGTCTGTGGACAGATACCTGTGGTCTGCCTGATGCTCTATGTCACAGGTGTGTAATAAGGCAACACATTTCACTGGATTTATTCTGTTACAGGAGACATGAATGCCTGAGGTCATCACACAAACACCCGTAGCTCCTATAGGGAGGAAGCTGGTAAAGCCAAAGCTGCGATGAAAATGTTCATCTTGTTGGGAAAGTTCAAATGAAATTCTCAGCATTCAAAAAGCAAGTCAAAAAATAAATCCCTATTTTTCAATACTTTTTTTTTTTTTCTCCAGCATATTGGCATAGTTTTTTTCTGTAATTTAAAAGCAGCTCAAACTGTTTTCTTAGCAAACATTTGTGCATGAATATCCACTGATACTTTGGTGAAAGAGTCTAAGAGGATTAAAACAAAGTTCTGCCAGTGAGTTTCACTCACCGTGTTCACACAAACATGGTCTTTAACACAGTGTTTTATTGTGAATGTGTAAAACAAAGAATATACTCCGGCTGTATTACAACAACTGTCTGGCAAAGTTCTAGTTGGGCAACCTAAGCAAAACAAATTACAACATTAAGCCCAAAACAATATACCAGATGCAATACAATTCTGTCACCATGTAAACATGGTAATGTTACAAACTCTTCAGCATCTATATAGTCTTTAACATAATGTAGGTCATTAAGATACAGACAGGTGACAAATTAAAGCACAAACCGGTACAGGTCTAAATGCTTGACCCCTATAGTAAGGGGATCTGGTGGCTCTGTTATGCTGTTGGGGGCATTTTGCTGACATTGTTTGGGTCCACCTGTCACTGCAAATCAATACAAAATTGTTCTGAACACCTTTATCCTACGATGAAACGTTTCTATCCTAATGGGAATGGTCTCTTCCAGGATGACAATGCCCCGATTCATGGGGCACGAGGGGTCACTGAATGGTTTGAGCATGAAAATTATGTGAATCATATGCTATGACCGTCACAGTCACCAGATCTAAACCCAAGTGAACACCTATGAGAGATTTTGGACTGACGTGTTAGACAGTGCTCTTCACCACCATCATCAAAACTCCAATTGAGGGAATATCTTTTGGAAGAATCATGTTCATCCCTCCAGTAGAGTTCAGAGACTTGTAGAATCAATGCCAAGGTGCATTGAAGCTGTTCTGACAGCATGTGGTGACCCAACACCTTACTAAGACACTTTATTTTTCCTTTAATTTGTCACACATCTGTATTTTGAGTCATTCTCATTTTACACAGACCTCAGCAATCCAAAATTTTGTTTGTTAGCTACCCCTTTTTATCATCTCTTCTCAGTCAGTGCTGATATAGACCTGCGCTACTTGGAGAGTGTACTCAAGATAAAGCTCTGATTTATCACAGGTATTTTAATACCTGTGTGACAGCTCTGCCCGGAGAACATTTCCTGTGACCTCAAAGCTCTGAGCGCTATGTGTGCACTTGTTTTATCTTTGTGCATATTTATACCCTAAATACGGGATGAACATTGTTCTGATGGAAAGTGTTATAAAATGTCAGTCTTCTCAGTATTTTTATTCTTTTTAGTTGCAGAGAAAACACGTTCATATGCAATTTCACATTCTGCAAAGATTATTTCTGTATTCAAGTGAAATTCTGCAGTGAAGGGCACTCTGACTTCATTTGATGTAGAACAAGAGATAAATCAATTATTCATCTCATTAATTGTGAACTGACACCAGATTCCCTTTTAGAACAGCACCTCAAAGGTTGCAAGGTTGCCTAGTCTTGTTTATGGCGGAGCGCAGTCATTAACTTTAGAGATCTCAGAGCGCCATGGGAGTCATTTTTAGCGCTTTATTCCCAGCTAACGTCAATCCAGACGTTGTTTTTCACCCAAACCCATCTACATCAGCCGAGCTGTCTGTCAGGCTGTGTCACAGAGTTGAGCGGTGCCCTCCTTCTGGGCACTTTTCACTGCTATAGCAACAAGAGAGCAGCAGACTGTACCGTTTGTGTGGGGGTGTGTGTATGTGGGTGTGTGTGTGTACTCTGTCTGTGGTCTGTAGTGTCATCTTTCAGTCCTGTTTTCGCTCCGGCTGGTTGAGGATAACGGTCCTTCTCTCTTCCCTCCTTTGACTTTACCTTTTCATTTTTTCTTTCTTTGCTGCTGATCGTTCTCATTCGCTTTGCTGTGTGTTGCAGTGAGCAACAAACTAATTATCTTATTCAGTTTTCATCATTTTATTTTCAAATCCACTACCATTTAAAATAGAACATGTTGCTTTGCAAAATAAATGCACTGTAGTTCATTTTATTGCTGGATGAAGCGCTGAACCTGTGAGTAAAAATACTCAATTACAAGTAGAATTTTGTGCATTAAAAATGTACAATGAAAGAACACAAATATCACACAATATGCAGCAGTTTTATATACGGACTTCATGTTAATAAATGTTGATATTTACGGTGAGGTTGTGCAGTTGTGTGCTGGGTTAAAAGCAGCACAATAGCCTGGAGAGCTTATTACAAACAACATTATAAATATGTGCAAGATCAACATCATTAGTCAATACTTTATTGTAGGCTCAATTCTTTCGACATGAGGGCACGCTCTCGGATCTGCCACAGTTCAGCTCCAACCCACACATCATTTGCATACAGATCTTTTTCCCCCAATTTTTTTAAAAGCAGCTTTGACATCAGATAGCATGACTTTTGCTATTTATATTTGTAATAGAATTCACTGATGGTGAATTTCCTTCATCTACAGGCCATAAAATGACCAGTTCCAACCAATGCTAGTGTGTGTGCTACACAACAATGTAACTCTGGAGTCTAGACCGGCCTCTCTGAGGTTAATAACATATTTTAAGATGTTTTTGTGTTGGTCGACGGCACAAAATCACATGTAAAAGTTGACTGAATTTGAACTTGACACAAAAGCTTCACACACATTTACTTTGCTTCTATTCCGTTGAAATGAGTTGAATTCAATGTGAAATTTTGCTGTTTAAATGCTGGAGCCACTACATGTGTCTGTAGACTCTCAAAATGTCATTTTATTAGCTGAAAAGTCTCTGTGCATGTTCATACTTTAGATTTTGGCTTTGTATTATTTATGTTGGTCGTTGGAGGAGTTGCTTATCATGATGAATATGTCCATTTAATGTCACTCTGGATGGACATTTAACAAATAGAAAAATATTCATAGTTGCTTTCAGAACATGTCCACGAGGGATTTTTCTCTGCTGTCTCTCATCTCATTTCCCTCTCGGTCCCCACAGAAAACTGTGAATCAGGGCTGTGATTGACAGCAGTGCAGAGAGCGATCATAAAGGACTGATCGACTAGACTTTGTGACCTGAGGCAACTTTTTTTACTTTTAACTGAACTCACCGGGGAGTCAAGGAACATCCTGTTGCCCACAGATGTTCCCCGAGAATCAGGTGGGGAATATATGTCCAACACCTGAGAGTGAGAGTGAAACTGATATGGGGGCATCTCTTAAAAGAGATAAATATGTTTGTGTAGCCTGAGGAGGCTATCCTGCGAGTATGAAAGTCTAGAGGGAACTGCACATTTTCACGGTGCCCTGAACACAGTCCTACAGGTTGCTGCGCAGATGTGAGCTGGCGATCAAAGGACAGTTTCATATCAACAGCCAAAATAGATTTTCCACTAACCAGATCATGTTGAGTTTTTTCAGCTCCTGAAAATGACATATCAGGGAGGTAACCCCTGGGCCCTGATGAGCTGTGCGCATGAATATGTAAACATATTGGTCACACGCATGAATATGTAAACATATTGGTCACACGCATGAATATGTAAACATATTGGTCACACGTTACACCAACACACACGTTAATGTTAAGAGACATGATATGTGAGTCATAGTCCATTACTGTAGAGCTATACATAATTAGCCCCAGTTGGTCCCAGTCCAGAAACCTTGTTTGTGTGGTATTCTTAAAGTGCCTGATCAATCTGTGATGGTATTGTGATGTGATGTTAATACTTGCAGTTCAGATTTACTATAAGCCTTTGCATTGACTTTATATGTAATTGCGGAGTCTCTAAAATTCACTTCACATTCAGTCTGAACACTTTATACTCATAATAATTTTCTACATTTTAGTAAATGGAACAACAAGCCAATGAAGTCAGTAAAGAAGATGAGAAACATCACGACACCATTAATCCAATTCTGTCTTTATAAGTTGGTGAGTCACCCAGGAATAGAGTAGCAGCTGACTGCTGAGGAGGGAGTTCTTTCATATGTTTTGATCTGTAAGCCCAAACAAAACCTGCTCCTGGCTGGTTTGGCCTATGGTGTTGGTTACCACGGCAACATGACTGTTTGGATTTTAGCTATGTGTGACAGAAATGCCAGGACTAACTCCAGCATTAACTGGCTATCCCATCCTAGCGTGGTTCCAGACCTCTGCAGCACCAACCGTATCTCAGATTTGTTAATGTGATTCAAATAGTACTGATGTTGTGCCCATTGAAACTGTTTCCCCTTGTTTGAGAAAAAGGCAGGATTAACCACTTAACATCTACCCTTTTTATAGAATTTTCGCATATTTGGCATACCCAAATGGAAAAGCTTATAAGGCCATGATGCATGTATTATGCTTCATTTGACAAATGACATCTTCTAGTTTTTGGAAATGTGCTTGTTTAGCATGTGGCTAAAACACAAACAAAACTACGTCAGTTCAAATAAGGCTAAAAAAAGTGTTTTTGGTCCTCGTTTATAATGAGTCATATTTGAATAACAATAATTAGGACGTGCTTTATGCCAGAACTATGCAGAACACCATATACCTTCTACATCTTGTCAACCTGTACAAAATTCCAGACCTCTAGGCCTAACCTTATGGGAGCTAGGGAGTTTTTAGTTCTCTCTTATCTCTCCAGTCATCTCAAATTGGCCAAAAATTGTGCAAATTGCTTTTACTCATTACTGTGTGATGCTACCACTTACAACTGGCTTAAGCGGGTCGCCGGCAGCCCAGTGGATGTTAAAAGGTTAAGAATGTTAGCCGACACTATGTAGTTTGTTACCTACTCAACTACGTTAATGAAAAATAGCAACAAAAAATATTGACAAGAGTAGATAAAACTCCTAATTGACATTTCTTAGAAGTTAATTGCTCCAAACGACTGCTACCACAGCTTCCATGTTAACAGAAAATGATGGACAGACATCACTTGTTAATGATTTATCAGGGAAAAACAAAAACAAAACCACCACTGCTCCCAACAAGAAGTTGGCAAACATGAGCACAATGTCAGGCTGAATGAATAAAGTGAAATGAAATGGCTATTAAGTGTAATTAACAGGCTACACTAACCCTGCTTCATGAGACTCACCACAAAATCTGCAAGTTTGCTATGTAAAGTGGCCATAAATACTACAGTACCCATGAGCCTCACCAACTGTTGCTATGGAGAAGACTCCAGCCAGAGCTTTAAAACCATAGATAGACGACATATTCACAATTCCCTGTGCAGCAAATTCAGGACACTTTGTTATTGCAGTTGGGAACATAACACTGCATCATAGCTGCTGAATTCATCTAATATTGTCATCTTTAGCTTCCACCTGTTGTTGTAAGTGCACACAACACAATTTTAAGCTCAACGATGGGATGTCTGTTACCAAAATGCACATTTGGAATCTGAAATTTTTATGTTCTCAGGCTTGTGCCCTTTGTCGTTTTATGAATGAAGAAGATATTTCCATAGTTGTTCATCTTTTGTTCTTATGATTCAACCAGGAGATTTTCATGTCCAGTGCCCCAACTGTCAGTCACGTACCACTGTCTATGCAGAAAATGAGAAAAATTGACTGTTACTCCCAGAACCCTGGATGCCCAAAATAACTCCTTCTTCTTCACACCTCTGTGGACATAGTCTTCTTTTAGCTTTTTAATCACTGATGCAGAACTTTTTCAATGCAGCGACAAATAGTTTATGCTGATGATTCAACCATGTCCCTCCAATGTTTAAAAATGCTCCAACATACAGTCCTCTCACATTGTATCGGAAAAAATGAAGGGGACTTTTTACATCCTGGTTGTTCCATATAACTCCATTTGCTACTTTGCTGAAAGTGCTGTTCACACCATTAAAATTGCTGTGATATGACCTACTGCAGGGCTATTAGACACGTAGACACTATGATTAGACACACTGCTGTGCCAGTAAAGAACTCTATTGGAGAGATGTCAACAGCTGTGCACAAATCCATCTTCGTTTTCTTTCTTGAGGATGTTTGGTCTTGTTTATTTCACTTCTTGTTGTCAGGCTACCAGGTGTCTGCTGTGTGAAGACGTCACTGAAAACGATATAATTTCATGAATTTTATGGTATACCCATTTTATAGCATTCATCTATTTTATCATATATCAATCGATCCATCTATTTCCTATATCTGCTCATCCTGTTTATAGTTTATACTTTGTGTTTTACAGTATTTATAGTAACATCAAAGTTAGAAAGTCCTTATGTTCCCACCAAAGGCAGAGCACATCAACAATGACCATACATGCTCTTTGGCATTTCCCCGCATCCAGTCTGTTGAATTTATTTGGAGAACATATTCAGAATCCAATCGGCAGTCGACACTTGTTCTTGAGCCACTGTGGCCCCGTGTAACAATGTGGTGTTAGATAAGGTGCAATTTCAAACTTTTCATTGTCACTGAAAGTGTCGCCTCCACGGTTTCACTTCTTATCAGATATAATACCTCTGTGGTTGTGCAAATACCTGGGAGGCTCCTACTCAAGTGCATACCCACTGACATTTCTCTATATACATGTAAATGTCTGCAAAATACAGAGAAGAACAGATTGAAATGCTAATGCACCTAACCGTTCCTCAATGTTTCACTTATCTGCCACAAACACTCCTGTGTGCTTTATTTGTATTTGCTCAGGAACAATGACTGGCACAAAAAAGGAAATGGTACATATAAATACAATGATGACTTTAATTGAAAAAACCTTTTGTGTGGCTGCAGAAAACTGTGACTGATGTGAAATGAATCATTCCTGTACTTTTTGTCCCCACTCAAGTTAGTATTTTCTTCTCTTGAATTGAAAAACTTCCTATGTTGAAACACATATACAGGGCCAGACAAAATGCCTCTCTGACTGCTGTTTATCTGAATATGAATCATCAGGTTAAGTGGAAACCAGTTAAAAACAGGAAACTGTTTATAATAATCAGGAACAGTTAATGCCTTTGGCTGTAATTCTGCTCGCCTAATAAAAGCAGCGTGCAGCGTATTCATATCTAGCTCAGTGCCAGTGTAGGTGTTCAAAAAACCACAAGGGAGCACACAAATGAAAAGCGCACATTTGTTTATTTCACCTCGGGAAAATGCAACTATAATAAGCTGGTGTTCAATAGACTGCGTTCTGCCGTGATTCTGGTTCAAAGACACGCCGTTTATTTTCATAAAGCTCATGTCTTTGGGCAAATCAAACCAATGAGTGCACATTCTGATATCATAGAGAAGGCTTTCAGAAATATTGCAACACCTCTCCGCACTGAAATCATGTCATGCTGGTTGCATTTTTATGGTGAGATCTGTCAAAAAATGTTTTTTCCTCCCTCTGATTTTCATATTCATGTGGAGCTCATGAATACATCATGACTTCTCTGCGTCCATGTGCACCAGCGGAGGCAGACAGGTGCTGAAGCAGTTGGAAGGAATGGAGTAACATGTTTGCTGCCGAAATAGTGTAGTATTTTCTACAAATGTGTTCAAGCAGAAATCCACCAAATACCTCCACCAGGGAGGCAGATTAAAACATAGATCATTATTCTCACTGCTCTCTCACACTCTCTCTTTCATAGTCAGTCACACTTATCTAAGCCTGAATGGGGAGATGAACTTCTCAAACTTGTCAGATTAAATATGCGATAGGTTGCACATGTAGGAGACATCCAGCTACCTGAATATTTCAGAGAAAATTCTGATGTGTTCAAAATTTCTCCTCTGGAGTGAAATGTCTGCCTGTAAACCCATCAGTTTCCCCACTTAATCTACCATTCGAAGATTTCTTGTCGGTGGGATTTCTGCACATCAGTCAACTTGGAGCTCAAAACCTGTGTCTTAACAGACAAGACGATGAGATACAGGGATTTCAGGGAATTGGGAAATCGAAGCATTCCCAGCAAATACACAGAGACAGTGGGTATTTGGGGTGGCCTGGGAGATTAGAGCATTTCCAGACAATACACAGAGACAGTGGGTATTTGGGGTGGCCTGGGAGATTAGAGCATTTCCAAACAATACACAGAGACAGTGTGTTGGTCAATGGGCATGGGAGTGCAGTACATGCCAATAAAATGCAGAGTTGACTGACCTTATGGAACCGTCCAGAAAATATACAGAGCCAGAAATACAGGGGGGACTGTCAGTATGGAGCATGCCCAGAAAATACACAGAGCCAATGGGTAGTTCAGGGGCCTGGTAGCTTTGGGTAATTCCATTAAATACACAAGTGATGAGTAGTTTGGGGGGGGCTGACATTACAGCACATTCCCAGCATATACACAAAGCCAGTGAGTAGTTTGACAGGCTGTCAGAGCATTCCCAGCAAATATACTGTACATAGGTAGTGGGTAGTTTAGTGGGCCTGGGAAATTGGAGAATTCCCACCAAATATACAAGGGGGACCCATATTGTAAAAAAAAACTGTCATTATAAATCTTTCAATAGTACCTTTCTAATCCCCTTTGGGAATCTTTGCTCCCCCTTGTACATAGGTGGTAGACAAGGTGGGGATTCTAGAAAATGCACAGAGCCGATGGGTAGTTAGGAGGCGTAGGAGTATAAAGCAATCACAGCAAGTACAGAGTTCAGCGGGCCTGGGAGATTGTAGCATTCCCAGTAAAAACACAGAGCCTCAGCAATGACTGAGATAAAATGAGTGACCCAGATTGGCAACACTTACAAACCCTCACTGAAGATATAATGGTTAGTTTCTGCGAAGAGCCAGTAAAACATTACAGATTGCACTTTTAGGCAATTTTTAAAAACTCGATTAAAGTTGCAGTAGAAGGTGGAACTGTCTCACCTTATTTTTAGAATGGTAGGATTTTTCACTGTTGGTAAAGACTGGTAGGCCATGTGACTCAGTGAGATGATATTGTTGTGCTGTATGTTGAGTGGCTGACCCGTGCTTAGCTGGCATATGTATCACAGATGTCAACGAGAGCAGAAGAAGAAATCAGCTAAATTGCTTAGCGTTGTCACAGGAGATTTGTATGTGGAATAGATGTGAGTTTCAGTCAGATCCAGACTGACATTAACCTTCCCTGCTGTCCCCTCGCCTCCTCAGAGGTCCGTCCATGATGGATAACCTCTTCCTCACACACAATACACACAGCTCTCCCTGCTCATGCCCATTAAGTACATATCCTTATAAACGGATTAGGAGGCCGGTAATGGAAACTCAGGGAACTTGGTCCCATAATCTCCTGCTTGATACTTTTTGCTCTGATCAATCTTTGTTTGGAGCCTCAGAGGTAGTCGTGAAATGTCATTGGCTTTAGTTTGAGGGGTGAGGGTTGTGTGTGGATGGGGATATTCAGTGTCAGATGTTGGATTAATTTGTCTAACTTGTTGGGTACAGATTCATATCGTGCACTGGCTTGGGGTGTCGAGAGGAGCCATTACTTATTATCTGTGAAGGGTGTTGCATCTTTGATTTATTCGGTGCTGCAGCAGAGATTGTGCTGGTGCATTATACCATCATTATGGCTTCAAGCATGACCCAAATTTCCTCTGCCCCTCTTAACTCGACCCTCCTCTCCTCCTCCTTCTCGGCCGCCTCCTTCCACTGCGGTGTCTGAATCCAGATGGAGAGAGGACCGTACGGTGTGACCGCAGCTTATTATCAGTCTCAGCTACACTGTTAGACCAGAGCAGAGGGAGACAGGCAGAGAGAGACAAAGAGACAGAGGAAGAATTAGGAGAAAAGAAAGCAGACATGTGATATTACAGCAAATACACAGTGTGTCTGCAGATATCACAGTTAAATCTGATATTTTATTCTGACAAATCATGTAGGAAGGTTTCCATTGACACATAAAATGTACAGGTGTTATGAGGTTTTTTTAAAAAAATGGCTGCTGCCAATCAAGGTTCCAGACTGTGACTGTTATATGCTCACATGATAATGACCATTATGTTCCTCCTCAGCTATAACATATTTGAAAGTCATTAACATTGACTATTATGTCACCTTAGGACATGCACAGATGGATGACAAATAAAAGGAAAAAGACACCAATGTTCCAAAAGTAATTCCTCATTGGGTGTAATGGTGATGGTGGTGGAGAGAAAAGGAACATGTTGAACTTGGTTGCTATCAGGTGACTGTCAAGGCTGTGAAAATTTTGATTCACCTTATTTTCACACATCAATTCATTCAGTGAGCCCTTGTGTACTGTATGGAAGTATCTGCATTTGTTATGTTTCTCCACTAATTGTTTTTTGCTTTAATTTGTCATCCGTCTGTATCTTAGTTGAGCACCCATAATGTGTAACTGCACACTGACATGGATATAAATAAAATGTGTCCTTGGTTATTATTGTAAGCTTTAGATGTCGAGTAATATTCAGTAAAAGTCCAGTCAGTCAGTGGCTGTTTGAGACTGGCCATTTATGAGTATTGAAGGGGATGAGAGGTTATTTCAGGGAAGGTAGTAGTGTTGTCTGGTCCTGTCTGAATGCTGCCCTTCCCTCTTCTTATCCCCAATCATTGCTACTGATCACACCTCTCTCCTGACACATGCCAGGACACCATGCAGGGACACATTGTGTTATACTATCAAATCCCCACACCTTGTAGTGTTACTCTGCACCACAGTCCTGTTGACATGCTTATCTGACATTATCTGACATCCCAACATGGTCGCTTGGTCTCTTTCTTTTTCTGACTTACTGATCTGCTTTCTGCCCTAACCCTTTTTTTTTTTTTTTTTTTTTTTGTCCTTGCCATCTCAAGGTGAGTCCTGACACAAACAGCAGCAGTGGGAGTTCAGTGGGAGCACAGTCTGGTTTTCATCTCACAGCCCATTCACACCAGACTGGTGACCTGGGAAATGAGCAAGTTGACTGTTGGTGTGAAAACCACCCAGGTAAGGTGAAGTGCTGGAACAAACTCTACTCTGCTGAATGTTCAAGTTCACTGCTTAGATTGATAGTTCATAAAAACTTTCATTTTAAAATATTGTCAGTTTTGTGAGCAGTTGTAGTTGTGGTGGTGTTCCCCTGTACATGCCCAAGATCAAAGGGTATATGCATGATGTGGCCAGTTTATGTAACTTTTACCAAAGAGTAGCCACAACTGGTGATTATTGTATGTATCACATAGCATTTTCCATGGATACTAAATAAAGTGATCTGATAAGATGTGCATTCAAATGCCCCAAAGCATTAAATCAGAATATACCTTTTTTGACATGTGCAAAGTGGTTCCGCCCACTGTGAAGCCTCTTATCTGCTGGAAAATAACAGAAGAAGAGGAGGAAGAAGAAGTGGTTCTGCTTGTTAATACAATTTTCAAGATGGACCCACATTGTGTCCTGGGAACAATATTTGCATTTCTGCTATTCTCTCTAATTAAGCATCAGTCTCAGCAGCACATGCTTTTAAGTATGCTAAAAAGTTTTATCAGCCACAGACCATTTTTGCTTTGTCCAGAAACTCGTTCACGTCACCTCATGTTACCCCCACGTGGGGCAAACATGTGCAGAAAGAATATATTTATTCCAACCAGAGAGAAGTGATCACAGTAAGCGTTTACATTGTAATAAGGCACTAATATTTTCCTATTGAACAGACTATGAAAGGTTTACACCACCACTCTGAATCTGATTCCTTCAGATCAGGCCGGATCAGGCCAGTCTCTTCCAATCGAGGTGGTTACATGAGGAATTTTTATTCTGATTGATGATTAGTGGAATATTAGGGTCCATGTAAACACAGCTACAGTTTTAGATAACTTCATCTGTTCATTAACAATTGACAATGTCAAACAGTATTTCAAGATGCTGTTACATCCATAGGCTGTTTTGCAAATGTCACCATTTTGGATTTTGAGTAGACTTGGATGACGTAGGTTGCATTGTAGGATAGTTTGGGAACATCACAGCATAAGCTAGCCATCCAAGACATTGAGAGTAATGGAGAAATGAGGTATAAATGGATGAAAACAAAGCTGAAAGCTGAAGAATCAAAAACAGTATCGGTTAGACTATATTATTCCCATCACAGACTGACACAATATAATTTTAACACAACATCCATACTGTACCTGAGGGTGATTTCTATTTGAATGTGAGGTTGGAGAGCTGGGAAAAACAACAACACTTTAGAAGAGCAATGTAATGTCATATTGACTATAAGTCACTCATGCATTATATCAACTGACAATATACTGACTATTATCTTTTAACTTTTTTAATCTCTGATGGAGTGATACTAAGAAATGTTTATACTTTAAACTGAACATTAACAGAGTTATTGCCTCATTTCACATCAGGATGCAGCCATCAATTAGTGGAAGGGTCAGTCTATTATTATATCAGCGTATCAGTATTGATTAAATTAAAACACGCTCCAATCTTCTCTCATATCTTGAGCTATAATTAAAACTGCAGTCATAAGGCCTGTGTGCTGCAGCAGTCGACTGTCAGGCGAGATAAACTTCACAAAAACGACACTCAGCAATACATTTACAAGAGAATACTCATTAGAACAACATAAAATCTAATACAAAAACACTTTTATAGCAGGGGAAAAATCAATCCTCAATGTGTTGATCTCCTTTCTTATCGGCAGTTAAATTACAGACAAAAAAATGAAGGATTTATTCAGGTTAAAAGCTAATGGTACTGAGGATTTTGCCTTAAACTCCTACCTCTATAAACTTAATATTTATACCTGCATTAACAGATTATATTTTGGCCATTTGCATGCAGCGCAACAAGCTATAAACACATGACTGACATATTATCTATTGCCTTATAATGTGGATTAAGCAAATGTGTTAGCAAACGGTTGCCTATTTACACACCCAGTAGACATAGAGCGACATTAGCATTCAGTTGAGATTGTGTTTCTGGCCACCTGGTGAATGCATGTCAAATATTCACTCTCCTTTTATCTCTGTTACTCCTACCCTTAAGGGAAATACCAGGCTTTTTAGCTGCTAAATATACCACTATGTTCACCAGTAGTCACTAACTTTGTCTCCTTGGCGCTGTGCAGGTACTGTAGCGTACAATGTGTTTTTAGAGCGTTCTTGCTGAAAACAACTACCTGTGGCTGGTAATGACGCTAAAACGCTCTGCAGAGTCGGTTATAACTCTGTGTTCATCACTACAATCAACACCTTCCACCATACGTTTGACATTTGATCCATTGTTAATATGAAAACACTGATTAGAGCAGTTTTAACTTTTTTTGAATTAATAAAATAATAACCACAGCCGGATAGCTGGATGGATGACCAAACTTGGTGGTCTATTTTTATTATAGACTACTCTTGGTGATTATTGCAGATCTTTTTATCTGTATTTAGTAATAGTGAACATAGTTATTGACTGTCTTGGTGTAATTATAGTATATAATATCAAAGTTTACTGTGATGGTTTCTGTGTTGATTTATCATGTAGAATTAAAACGCTGCTCTGGTAAAACATATATTCAAGTGTTCCAAGGTGACAGGAACATACACGACTTGGTGTGAATTTCCTCCCAGATGGGATATTAAAATTCCCCAGATGTGGGAGTGTGAAACGGATATTATACAAAGGATTTCATTTTAGATTTAATCTCTTGGTTCAATTGCCTTCTTTCATCAGAAGTTTGCAGGTGCAGACAGTGAGTGATTAGAAAGTGGGGAAGTCAAATTGCTGCCATGTTTGGTTTCTCTTCTAACAACTTGTTTAAAATCCTTTAGGGACCCTCCAGCCATCTTTCTGTTCTTTAAACCCCCACATCCTGATGAATCATCACTTCATAGTGAGGATTATCTCTCTGAGTCACCCATGTTGCTAATATCACACCTTCACGGGGCAGCGTTACCTCTCCTAAAGTATTGTAAGAAAGTGCACACCACATTTTTCCTCAACAAAAGGAAGTAGAAAAAATATTTTACTTTCAGATGATATACCCATTTTCCTAAAGGTAGCAGTGGCAAGGGTGTGGTATTTTTTTCTCACAAGCAGAAATTTCTTAAGACCATATAATAAAAGATGGAATTTTCAGTGTGTTTGGACAAAAGTAAAGGCTGGAGGATTTTTCCCTGAAAACAGCCATTGTGAGACTCTAAAAGGGGCATGACAGCTCCTGGTGGGTATATTGTTATTTCTGCTGACCATATGGTGGGCTGATAACTTACAGAATTACCTAGTATAAAGTCTCCTCCTTTGTTCAATTTGAAGGTGAGAGGGGGCGCGTTCCTGTCCTTCACCCTTGGCTGAGAATATATATCAGGTTGTTGTGATTCAGCGAAGGGGGACACAGGTAACTTTTTAGTGTCCAGAGAAAGACATAAAGAAGGAGAGCCGCAGCCTTCCCCCGGCCAGGCAGCCGCAACATTAACGTGAATGATGACTTTAAGCAGTATATTTGATGCCATCTGTGCTGCATTGCTGAGCTTGGCGGTGAGATGTGCTCAGATGCAGCTGCCCTGACTGTCAATGAGAGTCTCGCCAAGTTCTCCAGGCCTTCAAAGAAGATCTGAAGTGCACTGAGAGAGATACCGACGAGTTAGATGGAAAAACAGAATTTACAATTTACTCAGATATAGTGTAGAGAATGATATAGTCTTTCCACAGATTGCTGTGCTGTGAATTTGTTACAGTGTGCACGAAAACCACAACATACATATGGAGGGACAAGTTGAAAAAAAAAGAACAATGAATGAATATGTGGAAAAGTGTGTTATGTTTTGACTGTTTTGTGACAGAATCAAACTGGAACCCACATCCATTGTTTTCTAAACCCACACACTGATGGTGTCTCAACTTGTCAGGTTAGATCACTGTTAGCCACACATCAACTCCCTCAGTAAAAGCAGAAATGTTATCACATTCACACCCCGGATCAGCAGATACTGGCTACTGTACCTCGACTAGCATTTCTTCTGTCAGTTCTACTTCGCTCCGTGACATAGCTACGGTGTACTGCAATTAAGGGATACAGCATCATCAACAGATCTACCGACTGCACACACTAACTGGTGGGCGTCTAATATAATGATGTTTTATAGAGCTTCATTACAGGTGAGGTCAATGCAGCACGCCTGTAGCTATTAAATCAGCTACTATTTTTGATGATCACTGTTGATTTGAATGGTGAAGGAAATTAAAAGAGATCACGTTAAGTTGAGAACTAGCAAATCGTTCTGTAACGTATGACTACAAATTTTTGGTAGCGAAGGTGAGAAATAAGCAGAGGGACAATGACAAAAGATATCACAACGAGAGATTAAGTGCGATGACAAATCTGTTAACCTTCTTAATTAGAGTTGGCGAACACCTTGAAAAGCTTTAAACTGTAGGAGTGATTGGCAAGCGGCGCAGACAGATACAAAAATCACACCGCTTTTACATTTCCCACACATTTTTAGCAGATGTGAATAAATGAACCCCTTTTCTTCAAGGGAGTGAACCTTCAAACAAAAATTAACCCTGGCTTTCACTTTGCCGCTCTGTGAAAAGAGACAGTGGAATGTCATTTCTCCTCTGTACGTCTTCAGTTCAATTTTTCAGTCCAGCTTTCATAGTCAAATAAATTATGAGAGAGTGAACTGAAAGTGAACTGCCTGTTTTTCATAACCTGTAAAAGTAGACTGGAAGGAAAGTGATGATTGAGGTCACATTTGACCAATTTTGGATGCTTAATTTAAATTTCCTATATGTGACTTTTCTGTTATCGCTTTGATAGAATTGTATAAAATATGTCTACTTTTGCAGTATTTGGCAAGAGAGGTACAGGAAACTGCTTTGCATGCAATTGTGATAAATTGCAGTCGGATTTGTGCAGGTGCCTGAGCTACCTTTACTTGGTCAGACTGTGCAGTAAGGATGTTTATGAGCAGGCATGAATCATTTTTATTTAAAGGAATACTGGGAAATCTGTGAAATTCTGAAATAGAATAAATAAGAATTAATTAATTTAAATTCTGTTTGCTTAGCTTAGCCGAGAGTCAGGAAACAGGGGGAAACTGCTAGCCTAGCCCCTTCAAATGTGTTTTCCAGCAACTCCGACACTGTCATATTAACATTTTGTACAACAGGCATGGGTGTTGGACGAATGCCATACACTGCTGGTGTATGTTGGCCTTTACAGTTCCAAGAGGCAGCACAGTTTGAAAGCATAATTATGGCAAAAACAGGTGTCCCCATTATCATCATCAACACAAATATTACTGCACAAAGGAGCAGCACTTGTCCTACCACGATTAATTGTACAGAAGAAATGAACTGTGGGAGTTCAGCAATGTGCCTCTTGTCTTTCCCCCCCCCCCCCCCCCTTCACTGTCACATTCAAATTAATGCATTTAAACAAAAGTCTACTGTGCAATTGCAAATTGCCTTGAATGGTCCCTTGCAGGTGGCCAGTGAGTGGGAATAATCCACAGATGTCTGAACTGACGGCAAGTTCATTAATGGTAATAAAAGTATTGCTCTGGTGGCAATTTATGAATTAATGTTTGGCTGAGAAACACTAATTGCAAAAAGAACATGGTAGACAGGTGCGTAGGTGAATGAAATAAAAAACAGTAGACTCTCACTGTCTGCGCAGACTTTATTTCAAAGGCTCACATTTTTGTGCACAAGTACGTTGTATCTCAGCTATGACAGAAATGTCTTCTTGAGGAATACTGTAGGTTCACAATTTTTCAAGTCTGTCTTAAAACACTACTCGCATCATGTGAGGGAGGAACAGAGCCCATATGAACACTGAAACTGGTTTTGCTTGCTCTAATCATTCCTCCAGTTGATACTGACCATTAACGCACAAAGAATGATTGCTGTAGATTTTGTCCTTCATCACTCAGCACTCTGATCTGATCATTTCTAAAAGGTGCTGTTTATATTAGTGTGTCCGCTACCTTCTTCCTCAGTGGCATGGCATGGAAAAGAGTTCAAGCATAGTTCTACTCACTTCTCAATATACAGCACCTCTCTTGGTCTAATTATCAGCTCACATGATTTTCTTACCTTTGCTATACTGATGAAACCCAGCTCCATCTCCATCTTAGCATCCAGCTCTACTCTGCTTCACTATCTACAATAAAGTCTGCAAGAAATCTGGAGTGATGACCAACTAACTTTCACTGAGCATGTTGTATCTGTCACTTGGCTATGTTGCATCACACTCCTGTCAAGTTGATAACTACAGTTTTTAGTTTTGCCGCGTTGCTCAACATAATGGGGCTCTCAGGATTTATCAGGAGGACGGCTGCTTTACTCCGAACAGTATGAACCTGGACTGTGTGTATGTAACAGCTGACCTTTTGGATGTGTAGAAGAACACAGAACGTTAATTAACATTAGATCCTGTGCAATCCTGTCAGCATGTCGGGAGATTTAAATAATCAATGAAGTTAGGTTGCTGTGCCTCGTGTAAATGCGCACAGCGTGTCTCAATGGGGAGATGCAGCTGCAAGGAGATCGCTGCATATAACCCTGTGTTTGTTCACATGTGGTGCTAGAGCAAATCAATAGGATGAGCATTTGATTTTCGTGAGGGGGCACACAATGCATGGTATATTTGTTTATCCTGTTATCAAACAAGTTGAAAACAGCTTTGGACAGAGGGTACATGAACCCCCGGTCCTCCCTGCTGGTTAAAAGCAACAATGAATTTGGTCTTTGCAAACGGAAATGATGTACGTGTTTATTTGCATATAGAGCGGGGAAGTGAGATCCGATCACAAGTGGTCACTCAAGACGCATGTGGAGACGCATGTTAATGCCAGGTGCAAACAGGGCCTATGTAACATCAGAAAGATCAGGTCTTATCTGACTGAGCCTGCCGCTCAACTCCTTGTACAAACAGTGGTCATCTCTCGTCTTGACTATTGCAATGCCTTTCTGGCAGAGCTGTCAGCATGCACAGTAAAACCTCTGCAGATGGTCCAAAACGCACATCAGGTCTTCAACCAGCCAAAAACAAGTTACGTCACTCTACTTTTCTCTCACTCCACTACCTTCAAATCTCTAATGCTTGCCAACAGAGTGGCCACTAGCATGGCACCCACCTACTTGGACTCCTTCTCGTTCACCACGATCCATCTGTAAATAAACAACAACTAGTCCTTCCATCACTTTGAGGGAGGAAATCTCAATCCAAACTCTACCTAACTCAATACAGTCAGCAGAGTCCGTCTGTCTTCGAAGATTGCTTGAAGACCTCACTTACTCACCTAATTTGGTCTTTCTCTCTCTTTATCTCTCTATTATTCTCCAAAATTTGCTATGCACTTATGTATTATTTCGTGACATCTTCTTATTCAGTCTTCTTGATCTACTGTGTTTAGGATCCCACCTCATTTGTACATCTGCCAAATGAATAACTGTAAATCTAATCTGAATGTTCTTTTCATAACTTTCAATAAAAAAAAAACATAGAAATTTGATTCCTCTGACCATTTCTTCATGTTGTGTAAAAATCAGATCAGTAAAATCTGAAATGTCAGTTTTCTGTTATAGCACCCCTATAAGGATAATCACTGGATGGGGGGGTAATCATTGATACTCCCTGGACTGCCTCCTGGCTATATTTGACCCAATAGGTCACTAGATGCTGGCCTTTGGCTGCCTGTGGTGACCACCTGCAGTGATACACAGCAAGGTCAACTCACGTGTCAAGCTAATGCATTTAAATGGACTCTATCAACCACAGCTAAAACCTTTCAACAAAAGCCAATGTCTATAGCATAAAATCAGGCCTGTAATATTAAATGTCTTTTTTACTGTACGTGAAGAGCATGAAAAGCATATATCCATACAGTACCAGTCAAAACTTTGGACACACCTTCCCATTCACTTGAATGAGAAAGTGTGTCCAAACTTCTGACTGGTACTGTATGTGTAACCAAGACATTTAAGCTATTTTATGCACATTTGCACCTAATTTGGGACCATTTTCCCCATGTTGGATGGTTGTGATTAATTGCAGATTTGCAGATGAAAAGTGTTCTACATCTCAGCTACAGGCTATATCTCACCATGCAGCTCCATAATGATTGCTTTGGGACATATGACTGCAAAATGTGACAGATCAACACTCTTTCCTTTCACCCCTTACTCTGACTGGTAGACTTTCTCTGCCTTTGTCATCCGCCTCCACCCTCACGTAGCTGTCTCTGACTGTCCGACCGGTTTCTGTCAGATATTTTGTTCCTGTCCACCTGTCGGGCCCAGTCTGTTCAGGAACACAATAAGTGGATGTGGAGCCACTGTTGGGTTTCAGTTACATTGTCTGAGGACTTGGTGGATTTAGTTTCATGTTGTACTCATTATTGTTAGACTGAACTTCTTTTGGGTTCAGATGTGCACAATAGAAAACAATGTTAAGCTCTGCACAATATATATTCATGAGGTACAGTCATACAGCTTTAGGATGACACTTGGCAAAATGGCAACCTGCTTTTTGCTCTATGAAAAGTCAGTAAATCAAGTCGTGAGGATTCATCCCTATGGACCAAACTTCATTACAGTCCAATAGAGATCAGAAGTGTGAGGAGCTATTTTGGGCACCCCTGGTTTGGGAATTAAAACCCCCATTAATTTTTCAATAGACATTGTTATGTGACTCATAGTTGGAGCACTTCTACTGCTTGGCTTGAAATGAGAATCTCCTAGTTGAATCATCAGTGCAAAATATTAACGACTATGTTTTGAAAATATCTGGTACTTTGATTAAAAAGTCAAAGGTGCAAGCTTGCATACATAAAAACCTTGAGGTAGAAGCAAACTATGACTCTGAATGTGCATTTTAACAAGATATTGAGCTTCAGCAGAAAAATACAGTGTCGAGAAAATTTAAAACACAAGTGTATTGAATTTGCTACAGCTCTGATTTATGCCTCTGACTAGCTTCTTCTCCTCGGTAATGGTGGGCATGGCTCCTGGGTATTGTAGTATTTCAAGCCATCTGCCATGATCGCCATGATGATTCTGTCAACATGAAGTTGAAATAATTAAAACCGATGGCCCCAACATAAACCTATAGGACTGTTACATTATCCAGGAGAGTCTTGTGTTTCTATGTGAAAGAGGCCATAACACGAACATTTCCTGGTCTGTATTTTTATTCTATTATTCTATTTTATACTGGAAAATGCTTGCATAATTTACAGTTAAAAAAAAACTCTTACACATACTGACCCTTTATGCAGCCCCTCAGTTCAGCCTCTGTCTGAAACAGGCCGTTTTAGTCTGTCTCTTTAAGGCCCCCCTCCTGATGAGCCAATTCTGTTCTGATTGGTTAACTCACGGAAGCTGCCCCTCGGCAGGCTTTCACTGGCTCCGGAGGCCATGTAAACAAACAATAGTAATCCGATTTCACTTCTTTCCCCCCTTTTTTTGCTTGAAATATAAACTTCTGTTTTTATCTCTCATGTTTTAGCATAAATCAGATCTGAAACATGAGAGTGGACAACATTAACAGCAAGAGTAACAACCTTAGCAACAAAGGCTACTGAATGGATGGCTGTTTGTGGGCATGTATGAACAATCTGATGTCAACATGTGGAGGAAGTAGAAGTAACTTTGAAAATGGAGCGCTCAGAGCAGGCTGTAGTGCTGAGTTTTGACTTTCAGGGAACAGTTTTTACATGTTCACCTCAAGTTTTGAACTTTGACTACGTTTATCATAGACATCTGACATTATAACAGTATATAAATGATAGAAAACCACAGAAAGCATGTTATGTCCACTTTAAATAACATTGAAGATATTTTTGAAAGATATAATTTAAATAGGTATACAGAATGGGGAAAAACACATCTGGAACCAGCAGCCTCTCCCACTTCACAATTAGTTGTCAATGTTTCACTCTTAGCCAAAATGGAATACAAACATTGCCATCTTCAGAGCCATGTCACAAGCTGCCACAGTCCACTGAATTATGGCATTTCAACCTTCAAGTATGTAATACAGAAAGAGATTTAAGAGTAAGTCTGGAACAATGACTAGAATTACAGAAAAAGTTGTCTTCTGACGGGAAGAACAACAACTTTAATGGCCTTTTACAAATAACTGTAGCATTGTTATTTATAGAGTATGGCTTTTCGAGTGACAGAGCATTACAGCACATGTGGTTTTGAGAAAAAAAAAGAAAAGAGAGCTTACTTTTAACAGTGGGAATGATGGGCCCGCAGGTGGAGTGCGATCACACTTCCTACACCTGCTAAACTGATGTGTTGATTTGAGTGAAAAATAACAACTAATGGGTCTTTTGAGGAACTGTGTTTCCTGCTGCTGTGAAAACTCACATATCAAAGGTGTTGATTGTCAGACCTCTTATCACTGACAAATGCTGCTAAAGAGCATTCCCTCTAATCTTACCTGCTTTTGTAACATTATGTGTAATTCATTAAAAAATTAAACAAATATAATTCTTTATCCCAAAATGACAAAAAGTTTGACTTGTATCACATAATATTACACATTTATTTTCAAATGTATTTATTTTTCAACATTAGCCCTAACTGTCATAATTATGTTTGCAGTTCTTTAACATTAGTCTTTTGTTATTATGTGTTTACATTTTGTTCTTTGCATGCAAAAAATGATGAGTTCCATTGGTAAGTGGTTGATACTCCAAACAAATCTAGTATTGCTGAGACATCCATGGAGTGAGGGAGGGTGGGAAGTGGGAAGGGGAACAAACCTGCCCCAAAAAATGCTTGGATTGACCATGCCTTGTTTCTTGATATTGAATAGGCCTGTCATAAAAAAAGTCTTATATCAACTTGTGGCAATCAGTTCAAGGCCTCTGTGATAATTATGACAGCTGACAACTGTGATAGCTGTGACACCTGACTTTAAGATAGCACTTTTTCCTGTTGAGCTTACTGAGCGGCTGAACTCTGCTTTCATCTGGATCTCAGACAGAAGGGGAGAGTCACCTTTATCTATAAAGACAGTCAGGATTTTGGCTGCGGGCCATGGCTCAGTTTCTCCCTCCATCATTCTCCTCCTTCCCCAAAGTCGGTAAGTCCTGAGATTTCTTTCTTCTCTCTGAATGTAGACGGACAATTCATTGATCTGCACTATTCACCACAGTCTGAGCCAACTTGATTCCACCCACGAAATATGTGAGTAAAGCAAGTGATGTAAATAATTTAACCTACATTGATTATTTTTTTTTACATAGGTTTTTGGGGGTAGTACAACACCCTGTAAACAGAACACTGACATTTTTGTCACCTTATAAAACTGTTATGGCTAACCTGCCTGTTAGCCTTCCTGTTGCCCATTTAAAGTCGAGATGAAATGAAAAATGCCTTTTTAACCCTTTAAGATCACATCCCCAGTTAAACTGTGCATCTATTTAACAATATATGCCAAAAAAAATACAAAAAAAGATCAGTTTCTTTGTATTCTTATGTCAAAATCCAATCATGTTTTCTTCCTGTAAAACAAAATATGATGTGTGCTTGAACTGACCAATTTCAACCAATTATATCATGACATCCACCCATCAATCAGAGCTAAGATTCATTGTGATACCCCCACTTTTCAATGTTCAAATCAAATTCCTCCCAACATTTTGTCCTACCTGTCTATCCTGTCTAAATTGAAAATATATCACCATCTGGAAGTTAGGTACTCTCGAAATGCTGTTTCATCTTGACTTGAGCATGAACATCAGCATTCATGTGGAGTTGCCTTTTTTGGTCACCTGATGAATGTGAAAATCCAATATTCACTCTTCTCTTAGTTCTATTTTGTCTTAGAGAAGATATCTGGCTCTTTAGCTGATAAATGCTCCACTTTCTTTACAAGCTAGTTGCTTTCTGTCCGTCGGCTGTTTGGTCCCATGGAGCTAGCATACAGACTATTTATAAGAGCTTCTTACTGCATATATGTGATGACTCTTATTCTAGTATCATATCATTAATGTTTTATAACTTAGAGCTATATTTACTTTTAACATTATTTTCTGAAAAATATACACTATATAAAGGCAGGTGGGATAAAATATTATTTTCCCAATGTGATACATCTCAGCTCAAGGCAAATTTTCTTGAAAATAGTGGTTATCAGATTTATTTTGCCTTTTGCACTATTGACCATATAATATTGACAAGAGAGACTTCTTTGGTAGCAAATCATATTTTGGCAGAATGTCTTACTTGTTTTCGGAGAAACAGGACCTTACGTGGCATTAAATACATACCCAGATGAAGTGTTTTGTCTTTGGGCCTTCATAAAAGGCTGTCCAGTGATCAGAATGGCATTTTCTAAATGAATCAGGGCATGAATAGTTGAAATAAACTGAGGGCCATAGAAACCTTGCAGCTTCAGCTTCTTAATTAAAATCTACATTTTACTTGCCCCACTGAGGCCCCAGAAGCTTAATTAATTAGCATGGAATTACAGTTAACCATGAGGAGTTTTGTTTATCTTGATCGCCTCAGAGAGAACAAGATTACTGTAACAAACTGGAGGTGAATAGCCCAAAGTGTCTCATCTATCATCTCATCCGTGTCTAAAACCTGTGAATTATTCTCACCTGCTCCTGCTGTCAAATTTCCATTGCCTCTCGCTGTCACAGTGTTCAGTTGGCTTCTCATATTCCCCTTCATCTCGTCTGACCTCTCCTCTGGGATTGAGAGACAGAATCCATGTGTATGTGTATGAACATGATGAGCTGTACATCTTGCCTCACCATACAGTCTTATGGAACCTGAGCATTTTACTCTTTCTCACAGCTTGAACTGACTGGAGGGAAGTGACTTTACTGTAAATTATCAAGTAACACAAGCAAGGCGCTATAATATATTAACACAATTACTGCTACCTGTAGTATAATTATGAAAATAGCATTTTTCGCTTATATGGTAAGAATATTATAACATTTCTTCACTGTGACTTTTGACACCAAATAAATTATATATATTAAGAGGAGTAGGTAGCTAAGTTGTAGATTCAACCAAAAATCTGTTTTTGTGTTAAGAGAAAAACGCAGAAATTTTTAACATGAATGAACACAGCGAGGTGCAGACCCGTGTGAGCTTCAATACAAGTCCTTCAGAATTAAAGCAAGTTGCACAACTCTTCTCCAGAACATCATGCTTTATTCATGAGAAGTTTCCTGCCATCTTCCCTTCATCAGAGTGTTGTCTGAGGTTGTCCTTTCCTTTCCTTTTTATTTATTTATTTATTTATTTTTTTCCTTATCGAAAACTGTTTTTCCTTCCCTCCTAAATTTTGGAGGGAACAAATACAAATGGCTTGCATGGTGAATCTATCATAATGTACATTTCTGCAGCATTAATTCCATCTTTTTTTACCCAAAGGTGTGTTCAAATCGAATATGAAGCAAATTAAAGAGAAAGGCATGAATGCATTCTCTGAAAAGATATAGATTTGTTCTATGCAACTCAAGGTGGGGTAACATGTCTGCATGAAAATTGAAGACTTCCAAATAAAGAGGGAAATATTTTTAGAGAAAGAGCAGCCGTTCACACCTGTGCCCAAACTGTAGGCTCACAGACAGCTCAGCAGCTCTTGTTCTGATGTGCATTTGAAGAAATTATTCTCACAATACAATTGTTACAGTTTCCACGGTGATGTATGTGTTGTACCAGATGGTGTTGGATAATTGAATGCTTTGTACATTCCTGTCCTTATCAAGTGTCACAAGCTCTGGGTAGTAACTAAGGGACTGAAATTAAACACACAAGAGGCTGAAATGAGTTTCCGTCAGAGTTTGTGCAGCCTCATCCTTACGGGTAAGGTAAGCAGTGGGTAGAACTGCTGCTACTTTGGACTGAATGGACATGATTGAGGCGGTTTGGGTATCTGATCACGCCCCCCCTGGACATCTCCCTGAGGAGACTGTAGGGCAGACTCAAAACACACTGGGATTATAGTATATCCCATCTGGCCTGGAAAAGCCTCCGAATCCCCCAGGGAGAATCTGGAGGTTGTGACTAAAATAAAAGACATCTGGACTACTTTGCTGAACCTTCTGCCACCAAGTACCCTGATATCGATATGCGGCGGAAAATGAACACACAAATGGACGGATGGATTGTAACTCAATAGCAGGATTTTGTTTTGGTTGAGAGAGAGGGATGGAGATGAAAAAGAGGGATGGGCTACAGTGAAATTAGAGCTTACTCTTTGTATTAGATTATAAGACATTTATATTTCAACATGGATACATTTGCAATTATGTTTGAACTACTTGAATTTTATTGCCAAGCAACACTTTCTGCATAATTTTTGGATGATAAACATTCAAAAACTTTCAATATGTTAACAGTCAGTGCATTTACATGAACATATCAGGCTATGCAGATAATCAGAGAAGATGTATACATGCCCCGTAGTAACCTGGTTACTTTAAATCTGCCTGTAAATGAAGCAGGTTGGAAGTTAGATTTCTCCCCTACTGACCTTATTTTGGAAGCAGGAGTGCAAACCCACTTAAACTTGTAAAGGCTACTTTGTGTCATACTTTGGATGGAATTAAATCAAAAGATGCATGGCTACTTGTAATAATCTGCTGTTAGGCGACACTCTCCCTGTCTGCAGTATCTCGTCATGCACATGTGTCCTTGTATAAAGCTGATTAGTAAAGATTAGTTACCTGCAAACATGACCAAGAAATCTGTGTTCTTCAGGAGAAATCTACCTGGGGAAATCAGGTTTCTTTTATCCTCTACCCTGATCACAGAAATCAGCTTACTGGAGAAAACCAACTGTAACCCAGTTGCTTTAAGGATATAGAGGCTAATTTCTATATTTTTCCTTATTGTCAACAAATCTCATGTACGGAGCTGAACCAACAACTAATTAATCTACTTACAAATATTGTGTGTGTATCCAAAGCCTGATATACAGACGTGGTTGAAAATATTGGTACCTTTCTACCTTTTTTTTTTTTTTTTTTTTAAAAAAAACTACATTTTCTCTGCATTAAGGTGAAACTGACAGAAGTATATGGTATCCATCATTCTTTATTTCACGTTGACTATGACTGACACTTTGCTTTTGATTTACAACTTAACATAATATTTAATACAATAAAACAAATGAAAATGGCATGGCCAAAAATATTGGTACCCTTGACTTAATATTTTGTAACAAAGCCTTTTTGGAGGCAATAACTGCAGTCAATCGCTTCCTGTAACTCTGAACAAGGTTTCTACAATTCTCCACCAGTAGTTCAACCCACTCTTCTTGAGCAAACTGCTCCAGTTCTCTCAGCTTTGATGGGTGCCGTCTCCCAACGGCTCTTTCCACAGATGTTCAATAGGATTCAGATCAGGACTCATAGCAGGCCATTTCAGAACTGTCCAATATTTTCTTCTTATCCACTCTTGAGTTCTTTTTGATGTATGTTTGGGGTCATTATCCTGCTGGAAGACCCATGATCTGTGACTAAGACACAGCTCTCTGACACTGGGCTGTATGTTTCACTCCAAAATGCCTTGATAGTCCTCTGATTTCATTGCGCCCTACACAGATTCAAGGCACCCAGTGCCTGAGGCAGCAAAGCAACCCCAAAACATCACTGAGCCTCCTCCATGTTTCACAGTAGGCATAGTGTTCTTTTCTTTGAAGGCTTCATTTTTTCTTCTGTAAAAATAGGGTTGTTGTGATTTTTTCATCAAAAAGCTCTAATTTTGTTTCATCTGTCTAAAGCACATTCTCCCACAAGGACTGTGGCTTGATAACATGCATTTTGGCAAAGTCCAGTCTGGCTTTTTTAAGTCTCCCTCTTAGAAGTGGGGTCTTCCTGGTTTTCTATCATGGAGCCAACTTGAGTGCGACTTGAAACTATTGTACCTTGAACTTGAAGATCAGCTTGGATTTGTATTGAAGTTTTTGGAGATGGAGTGGAGATGTAACCTTTATGTTGACCATGCTTGGCTGTTACTTTTTTTCTAATGTCTTCAGACCACTGTCTAGTTTTCCCTTTGTTTTCCATGTTCACTGTGATGCACACAGTGGCACAAAACATCAGAGTGAGTAATTTTCTCCTTTTAAACTTGCTGCACGAGTGATTATGAGATTGAAAACACCTGTGATACTAATTAAAACACAGCAGTCTGCTTAAAGTATCACTACAAATCAATTATTTCTTACAACTTTTCACAACTTTTTTGTTTTGTTCCACTGCAAACCAAACACAGACATGCATTGCTAATAAAATATCTTTTAATTTCAACACTGTTCAGGGCAAATGGTGCATTATTTTAATAAGATGCAAGGATACCAACAATTTTGGCCACGTCTTTATCTTCATCATCTGTGCTGAAGACCTCAATTGTTGTCCAAAAATTACGTCTGTGAGCCATACCGTTGCACTGGGTGGTATGTTCCTTTGTCACCAAGAGTTTGGACATAATGGCTTATTTAGAAATGGCTCCAAAGATTAATAACTTCACATTTTCAGTCTCTGGTGATTGGCTCTGCATAAGGCAGATGCCACGGTGCATGTGTGGGAATGCAGTTCTTTTTAATATAAAGACTACTTCTAAGTAGATCAATTCACCGTTGGTTTGGATAAGAAAAATAAAGAAAATCACCAGCCATATCCTTTTAAGTGGATGTGAGTCTTTGCAGACTTAGTTGGCTAAGATAGCTAGACTCCGAGAGGAGAGAAATTTCAAATGCAAATGATTTGAACTTACACAGGACCTCTGTCTGAAAGCACCTGACAAGATCTTGTTATCTCACCTCATCCTTTACAAGAACTACCTAAACTGTTGGCTGTGCCTGTGGCTTGGCCTAAAGGTGCAGCAGGACTGGGCTGATGACTTCAGACCACCTGAGGCTACAGAGCTGCCAGAGTCGTCTTCTTCCTCCGGCGTCATTTTAGTAGGAAATTGTGACAAGCATCTGTGCTGTGACCTTCTGTGACCAACAACGTAATATACCAGAATATTATTGGGAAGGGACTTATGTAGATATTTGACATTATCAGTCTGAGACACCATAGATCATGATTTCCTCTGAGATTCTGCAAACTCCCAGAAAGGCTTTATTAAAAGGAGTGATTTATCTAATCTGGAGTGAGGAGCGATGATGTGTGAAGCCATGAGATGATTAAACCTCTCTAGTGTCAGGGAGATGGTCCCTGTCACATCCTGCTCCTCGTCAGAATTTAAGACCCCACTGCCATGACATGTCGTCCTCTAAACTCTGTACTGTTCACTGGTTTTCTTTTATTCCTCCCTTTGTTCTTTAATCCCCAGTTGATGTGGCGGAAACACAGATCCATGAAATTAATTGCTGTAACAATATACCTCACAGTGGGTGAAAGTGTCAGTTTGGGGAACTTTTCACAAAACTTTATTGCATCTAATGGTGCTGACTAAAAAATATTTTTCTTACTTACCAAGGACAACAGATTAGTTGGTCAGTTTTTGCAGTTTTATGCACCATTTATCAAAGAAAAATCAAGCCAGAAAGACCATAAACTAAAATACATATTCTACAGCTGTTATTTCAAGAAGGTTACAGGTCACTAATAATAATAATAATAATAATTTGCCTCTATCATCCATTTGGATGGTATTAACCTGAAATGAAATGTGACTTTATCCTCTCTCTTAGCTGCTAAATCTTGTCAAAGCAACATGTGCTCATTAAAAAGACACTTCAACATTTGAACAAACCAGGATCCTTTACATGTATTCTTTCAAATAATAAAGTCATTAGGTCATTGTACATGGGGGAATGAAAAACAAACAAAACACAAATCACCGAAAATGCAAAAAAACAATTTTCAGGATTACTGTAACATCTTCCTGCTTACCAGGAGGAGTTACCAGGGGCAGGGTATTAATTCTTAAAGCTACACTATGATAATTTTTTCTTACAATTTTTAATGGAAATATGCTCCAAAGTACATCTTGGCAGCAGTACAGTGATAATCCCTTCAAGTTTTTAAGTGAGCCTCCTAACAAATCAGAGAAGGCCAAAGTCAGGGCTGTCAATCATTATGTGAATGCACTTCTGATTTCATACTGAGGCTTCAAGCTAGCATTAGCTGTTAGAAGAGGTCTGCACAGCTTACTCACTCAGTCGAATCAAAGAGCTCTTTTGCTTCCTTCCAGGCGAAGGGCTGGGTGGAGCATAATGGAGCAGGAGACGGTGGGGAGGGCAGGGTGGAGTGGAGTGGTTTGCTTTTGAGTCTCATGCTAGCGCTAGCTTGATTTCCAGAACTTAATATTTTTAAAAAAAATAATATAGGCCTATTTCCAAATTTTTCGAAATTTTAAATACTTCATAAAAAAAATTACAGATTAGATTATTTATGGAATGACAAAAGTATTCTACTTCTTAAGCAAAATCAGCCATTTCAAAGCTAGCTGGCTTATCTGAAAAATGCATTGCCACAAAGCTGTAAACTTTTCTTAGCGCATGAAAAAACAAACAAAACAGAAACATTTTCAATATACATCGTTTTCACAAGACAGTGATGCCATGGAAGGTGTATACTATAGCTGGAGTATTGTAGGAAATCCTCTCTGCTATACAATATATAGCATGTGCATGCAAAAGATGTTTGACTTTGTTTTGGCGTGTGTGTTTTATGTGCACGTGTTTATGTATGTGTCTAATAAGGACGGAATGCTGATCGCAGCATGAAAAAAGCAGAGTCTCTGTGTATAAATAATACAGCCCAGTGAGATTTTCATTTTCTCCCTGATTGACTCTGAATTGGAAAAGCATCCTCTGGACACTGATGGCGAGCACAGTGAGACGATATATCAAACAGATGCATCTATCCATCTATTTTCTAAACTGCTTATCCTGTTCAGGGTCGGCAGGGGCTAGCGTCTGTCCCAGCATGCATTGGGGTGAGAGGCGGGGTATTCCTTGGACAGATTGACAGTCTGTTACGGAGGTAAGACAAGTAGGCAGACACTTACACTGAGTTAAAGCACCAAAGCACTGGCTATTTTGTCCAAAGCTGGGAATGGTTTGCCTAAATATTTGGTAATATAAATTCTTTTACCAAACAGTACCTGGGGGTCCACCTTAATTAGGTGGTCTGAGATTGGTTCCAGTTAACTATGATGCATTTTATGTGCATTATTAATGGCATTCTTGCCTGCACACTGGAGAGATAAAATTTTATCCCTGATGGATGAGCAGACAGTTACATTAAAGCCCAACATGATGGCACAATTTGTTTTTGTAATTAACTTCCTTTCAGAAGAGGTAGTTGAGCTCTCTTCAGTTGTGCGTAGCTGAGTTCTTCAAAGGTCCACTCAGTTCCTAGTAACTTAGACCAGACCCAGAACCCAAATGGATCAGAGCAAAATTTCCATGATCATGTAATCTTCCCAGAAGAAAAAAAATGTTTTTGAGGTTAGGCATGGAGTGTGGATTGTGAAGTGCAAATAAAATTACATGTATTTCTGATGGTACATCATGCTTCTGCCAGTGTTCTCTCTTTATTTGGGTCGACCCATATTTTGGATTGGATCTAATTATCCTCGGATCTATTCAGACCGGGTCCAACTGTCCTTGGATGAGATGTCAATTCAGGGATCATGTCCAAAATTTTAGATCCATGAATACCGCTAATATGTACAACAAAACCATAGATGATGCAGACGTTGTTTACTGGTAACAGTGGTTAACACTTGTGCTTTGGTGAGGAGAGCATTAAGCAAACTTACCACGGATTGGAACAGGAGTATGAAAATGCAAAAGCAAATTGCAGAATTAGAGAGAGGATGGAGAATTTAACTTGAGTTTGGACTCAACATGGTAGTCATCAGTTCCCTTAACTTGCCTGCCTTTGGACTATGAGAGGATACCTTAAAAGGATTATAGGAGGATACCCTGAGGAAACCCATGTAGACATAGAGAACACTCAAAATCTGGTAGGGTTCAAACCTAGACCATTGTTACTGCAAGTCAGGGTCATAAATGGTAAATATTGGTAAATGGCTGCCTTTATATAGTGCTTTTATCCAAAGTGCTTTACAATGTTTTTCTGCTGCTCACTCACCCATTCACACTCACACTCACGTACTGATAGTGGCAAGCTACCATGCAGAGTGCTGGCACAGCTATCAGGAGCAATTTGGAATTCAGTATCTTGCCAAGGACACTTTGACATGTGGACAGGAGGAGTCGGGGATCAAACCACTGACCTTCTGATCAGTGGACGACCCACTCTACCCTCCTGAGCCACAGCAGCCCCTGTAATCCATGAAAGTGATATAGGTTTATCACAGTAGATAAGCAACAACAGTGTCACTTTGAGGAAAGACTAGTAAAGGATGATGTTTTCAACGGTATTAGTTTCTATCATCAGCTCAAATACTGCAGTCAATAAGTGACCTATCTAATGGCCTACAGGACATTCCCACCACAACAAGGCAATGTTGTTTTTTTCTTTGAGGCTTTTCTTTGATTGCTGGACACTTTTATCTTTGTACAGTAAAGTATATACCACAACATCTGCTCTGCCCAGTCACCATGTCCATGGCGGCAAACCACTTCCATGAGGCTGCTGTACGCTGTCTTCCTACCCCTGTAGATGGTTCTAAAAGCTCCTGCAAAAAAACCTAATGTAGTTAAACTGGTCCTAAAACTAATTATTCGTGTCAAGCTTTTAAGGTCCACCATTTGCAGTAGTCTTTATGATGTCATAGCATGCTTTGGACCCAACATTTTTCATTACATTGTGAGAGGTTTAAGGGTTCTACATAGTGCAAAAATGTCCACTTAGAATTCAACTACAGATGAAATTATGGAAAGCACAGTGCATTAAGTAGCAAATGGAGATTTTTGGTACAGCTCATTTCTGACCGGGTAACTAAGTGGACACACAGACAGATGTTGTTGCACAGGTGTGTTGGCACTCAATTCCTTATTACTTAAATTTAAAAAATGTTAACAATTTTTAAAATACAGTCATATTATGGGGAATTAGTGATTAAAATCGTAAAATGATTCTGTGTAAAGAACATAAAACAAAAAAAAACATTTTAGAAATGTTTAATGTTAGGTATATCCAAAGAATACAAGGTGTCCCAGATTTAGAGAATCAGCCTTTTAAATTTGATTTTATAGTAACACTTTGGCATAATTATCACTGAAACCACACACTGTTATCTACTGATCAAAAGGATATGAATATCTCCCCATCTCCCCAAGAGATGCCACACACCCTAAAAAACAAATATGCCTTTGCCTCAAATTGTAGTATTAATTTAATAAGAGTACATGCAGTTTTAATTGACAAGGATATACTGTGTTTATGCATAGTGGGACGTAAATCTAAGGGTCCGCAGACCCTTGCCCTCATGGGACACTGCAGTGTATCCCATCCATTTTAGTTTCCAATGCATCAGACTTGTGGGCTGTTTGGTGGGAGAGCACTGTGTGTGTGTTTTTAAAAGCAGTGCAGTCTCTCTTTGTAAGGACATACTGGGCCGTGGAGAGAGTCAGAGGAGTGAGACCAGCGGGAACACTGCCTCTGGTCTTTACGAACAACAAGCTACTCTTATTGACTGTGCTTTCTTAAGGGAAAAAACTTAACATTTTGAACTCATTTAATTCAACAGCGGCAGCTCTATCATTGTACACTACCAGACGCTGACATTTTGGCTGCAAATTCTATTTCAAAGTCTTTGCCAGTTTGACACGGGGACCCTGAGTCAGAACTCCAAGGCTTTACAGACACATAGACACACATACATACACACATACAATTGCGGGGCTTTCACACAACCACGCACAGCACTGATTATAGTTGTAGGTACACAAGTAATTTACTGAGGCTTGAATTATCCTACTGGCTGACTTAAACCTTGATGGAGGCAGACAAAACAGAAGTTTTCTATTCACATTAAGGCTGGGCAATATTGACATACAATCAAATCTTTTTGATCGATTTTTTTTTCAAGATTAAGGTCAAGTTACGATTTTAATCCATTTTTGTTTGACTGTAAAATACAGGCCCCAGAACATAATATTTTTTAAGAGCAAGAATAATAAAAGACCTGCACCACTTGCAAGGATATCATCACCATACATTAAATACAGGTTATTCTTAACAGCTACTGACTGTCAGTACCAGATGCTTCATCTAAGGAGATAGCACAGCAGAAAAGTCCACTCCCTCACTGATCTGCAGCTGTTTGTGTTTCTTTACAAGACATCAGCCTGATATCTGCAGACTGATGCTAGCAAGTGTTACTTACCCAGCAGGTAGAGACAGACTGAACAAAGTAGAATCTGGAAACTGTTCAGCTGACTCCCAGAGACGATACCTTGTCAAAAAAAAACACAAACTGAGAGCACAGACCAGTGTGCAGAGTCATTTGCAGTCCGTCCTTCTTGAAGATGTGGCCGTTAAATTCACTACAAGATAGCCAGAGACAGCTCACCACCTGGAGTCACAACAGCTGTGGCAGATACTCATTTAGTGTAACTATTCACATCAAAGTTCACAGGATTGTCGTGACTCAAGACAGCTAATGTCACATCCTACCGGGACTTTTTCTGTTTTTTGGGTTCTTTGTGTTTTTGTTCTTTTGACTTCCTTGGTTTTTGTTATCCTTTTGATGCCCTCAGACTTTTTCTGTTTTTAGTTGGACTTTTTGAGGGGCTCTTTCATTTGTGTTGCTTTTGTTTCCTGGTTTTGGTTTTATCTGTTCCCCTTGTGTGTTCCTCCCGTGTTTTTTTATGTGACCTGTTTGTTTACTTTAGTTCCTGTTTTATTTTGTAATATTTCCTCCTTGTGTCTGGTCACTTTACTTCCTGTGTTTGATTATCTCATGTGTCTCACCTGTGTTTCGTTTCCCTCACCTGTGTTTCATTTGCAATCACTCCCTGTGTATTTATAGTCCAGTGTTCAGTTCGGTCTTTGTTGAGTTGTCTGCTTCTGTCTGGCTTCTGTCCGATGTTCCTGTGTTGCCTGCGTTCTGGTTCGTTCCCATGACTTTTTGCTTTTTCATTAAAAAGTATCTGCATCAGATTGTCCCTGCCTACCGTCTCTGCATTTGGGTCCACCTGCTCCACTCACCCACCCTGACAGCTAATGAAGCTAGTTACAATCTGCATAACTTTTTGACAAAAAATAACCTTTGTGCATATTGTAATAATTCGATTTTATGATTTAGACATCTTACACACTATGCAAAAAAAAAAAAAATTAATCAAATTAATTTGAAATATCGCCCAGCCCTAATTAAAATAACTTGTACTTAAATCTAAGATAATGGACCTCATAAATGTTTTCTTATGTTCTTTCTGAAATGTATTTATAACTGATTAAGTAAAAAATAAGAACACCCTACACCTAATTCACTGAACATGTGCAGATTACTGATTTGTTCTTATATAAAGTCTTTATACTTTAGAACTGATCCTATATTGGATTGTCCTGGCAGACCCATTCAATGAGCCCAGAAGTCGACAGTATAATCGGCCCAACTTTGATTCTAATTTAATCTGATATTTATAACTTAAATTTAAACATAACAAGTTGATTGTTGAGGCGTCATACAGGTACTGTATGTAATTTGACCCACACATATTTATTTTTGATCAGAATTCTTTCTTTTATTATACAAATTTGCCCGTTAACTAACATGTGTCGAGTAAAATAATAAGGTTTTCTAGGTCTCTGAGTATGATTTTTTAAAATACTTGATATTGTCATCTTGAAAAAAATCAATAAACTGGAATTATAAAAAAGAAGAGTCTTTGTAACAATGTAAGCAAGTTCAAAGATGACCTTATTAAAAAAACGTAAATATTAAGATGAGAAAGAAAGAGACAAGACACAGGTTAATATATATGTCATGAAAAAATATGTTCTAAAAATATAATAACAATAATAATAGTTCACAAAGTTCATCCCATATGGTGAAGTTATTTCTATCCACAGAGGAGCTCTATATGATTCAGTTTTGTTCAACAAAAATTTAATCTGCTCGTATCGGATGAGGTGACATCAAGTTTCCACCTGATTTCCTGCGTGGAATATTCTTGCTCGACTTTCTCCAAACGCTCACTGTTTTTGCTTTAGTGGTTTCATATTTCATTTTAGATACAACACAGTGTGTTACCCATTCCTAGTTACAAATATCAGCTGCAGCAAATGGGCTCCCATAAATATACAACATCCTGTACACCGAGCTCGCCCATATTATTCATCGGCGAATTGGCAGTCTCATTGTTTTTAGTCGCTAGTAATGTATGCACCTCTCACTTTCTGGTTGGTAATGATCTTGAACTTTTCAGCAAAATTGCGTCATTAAACGGTGAGATATTTATCAAGAGAAGAGTGCCTCCGTGGAGAGGAGAGAACTTTCCAGTGGGAGGCAGTTTTTAAAACGTTGGTTACCAACTTGTGTTTGTCTAGAGAGTTGTGAACCTCAAATGTTCAGCAAACAGCACTGAGGGAACGAGCGGGAGAGAGATTGAGAGGACGGGGGGCTGAAGGAAAAGGTGCGAGAGGTTAAGAGATCATTAATGCGCGCATGTGTCCTGGATTAGAAAGCATTGATCTCTGAAATGTTGGCTTTGGCTGTCTCTATTACTCTTCTCTTGCTACTGAAGGGGTTTGGTCGTTTCACCTTCAATTTCCTATTAGACACCCTGCAGACTAATCACTCTTTCTACTGCTTTCATATCTTCTTCTCTTTTAATCAATGTTAACCATGAGATCTGTTCTGTCTGCATCGCTCTCTCTCTCAGTTTCTCTTTTTTCTTTCTCTCACCAGCACAGTAGAGCGGTTTTGTAATTCTAGGTAATTGTCATTTCTCTCAGTCTGTTCGGCATATCAAATATGAAAGTGCAGCATACTTGTGTGGGCAAATTGTAGTTAAAGGGCTTAAACGTGGGTGACTGCCAGCATTGTCCTTTAAGAGCTAACATATGAAAATGTGCACAACCTTTAGCTATTCAACCAAATCCATTACTGACAATAGGGCTCATATAAAATATATAAAGTTGGGATCAAATATTTGTTTAGATACTTCCTCTACTTTGTCTCGTTTACACATTTTTTGATAAGATATTTCTTGATGTAAAACATAACTTTGTAATTTTTAGAGCATATTAAGTGAAAGTTCAAACACAAAATTAAATATATATTGATTGATTGATTCATTCATTGCCAAATGCCATTTTGATACTGATGTTTTTTTCAGCAATAGCCATTCAATGTACTTGAGTGTAATTGCCTCTCTATATAGAAGGTTTTATTGTTACTGGCAGGGTCCACCTTACCTGCATACAATTTGAGTTGAGTACACAAGAGATTCTCATGAAACAAAGTGAGACAAATGCCAGACCATGCGTCCATTTCTCATTATGTGGAAGACAAGCAAGTCCAGTATCTCCATGCAAGATGACGCCGTCTTCTTTTGTGAAAAACAACGTGATGAAACGAATCCTTTCAGCTGACGGTTTGTTAGGCTGCGCAGTAAACAGATATACAGCTGCTCCTCTTCTGTTGCTTTTCTGACAAAGTAAGGCATGTTTGTTACTCCTGGTGGTGAATAAAGGTGTCATTTTGAAAAACAGTCTGAGACTATTATTAAAACACCCCTGCTGTCACCACCAAAAAACACAGGCGTCTCAGAATGAACTATGACTCAAATCGTACCAAAACTGTAATTTTAACCCTTAAATGCAGGAAAGTTTTTTCAAATATTCCATAAATACATTGGATTGTAAGTATATAACGCAGATTGAGTTACATATTAAAATAATATAATTGAAAATAATAATAAACTCACATAAAACAGACATTTTGTGTCTGGTGTGACATACATTACAAGCTCTGGTTCTGCTTGTAGGAGGTCAGGTTGGCACACACACGTCAATTTTTGCTAGTATATAAGGTTTCCTCTTCTGTCGCAGTTCAGACTTTCATTCATTCAGACATTCTCTTGGCACGACTACTTGAATAGCATCTTAGCATCTTGTCATGAGTTAATGTCATCAGAGCTAATGTCATCCAAGCTAACATCGTCACACTAATGCTCTGGTTCTGTTTATGAATTATTTGTGTCATCACTTTGCACAAAAAATAATCCTCATCATCACTTCCCTCAGGTTTTATGTCATTTTCAGAGTTACTGTCATCAAAACCTTTCCCTGCAGTGTACCCGACACCTCGTTGCTGTGCCGTCATGTTACTGTGACAGTGAGCTAACATAAAACAAACTTCTGTATCCTTGCTCCTGAATTTATTCATAGTAACAGATAGACAACAGTGCCACCATGAAGCCAAACAGGAAAACACAATGTTATATGTAATAAATCTCAACCTGGTAACCTTGGGTCTTTGGCGACCTTATTAACTTTTTATTCAAAAACAGTGAGTGTCAACAATTTCAACATTTTGACTAGAGCATTGCACTAAAACCGACAACACTCCACATTCTCCTTTTCATATTCCTCTTGGCTCAAAGCAGCATTATGGGAGAGATGGAGAAAACAGGAGAAAAGAAAAATACAGCAAAAGAAAAAACCACCACTAACTCTAACAACCACCCACAAATGAGGATCCACATACGCACCCACACAGAAACCCGCAGATGCAACTACACAACACCGAACCGCAGGTCCGCACAGTGCGAGTGACCCACACAAGTACGCTTGCCATTTGAATATATGAAGTCAGATCTTCCTCCCTCAGAGCAGATAGTGTTCTCAGCCAGCAAAGTTTAAGAAATGTAATAATACCTCCCTTAAAGGAAAGTACATGCTTGCTCCCCAGAGTCATGCAGACTCCCTCCAACACTGTCGGACAGAAAGATTCACACTTGCTCTGTAATAATGCCAAGCTCTGCACTCAAGCAGAAAACTGTGGCACCGTCCAGCGTAGCGCTGTCCCCTCTATCCTCCCTCCTGGTGATGACCAAAATGTCACCGTTGTATCATGTGGAGAATCATATCGCCTGTCTCGCACACATACGCATACACAGTTAGACGCCTTTTTTCCCCCCCTCCCACCATGTCATGAATATGGATATTTTCCAGTTTTTTTCCCACAAATGGGAAAGATTTGTTTCCTGCTCTCACACCCAGGCAGGTTTAGCGATGAGTTGTTGGTGTACCGGCCGTGCTCAGTTTTTCACAAGATTGCCTCTTTTCCTGCTTCATTTCCTGCTCTCTTTTCTTGTTTTTCACCATCTGCAGTCGTGACGATCACCAATCACGGAGCAGGAACTTCCTCTCATTAATTTCTTTCTTACTCCATTTCTGCTCCTCCCGTTGTACATCATTAGTGATTTACATCATCATTTACTTTTTGGCTTACGAAGTCTGAGCAATGCCTAAGTACGTGGTAAATGAATGCAGTAAAAATACATTATGACAAAATGAAAATATTGCTGAAAATGTTGTTCCAAGAAGTGTTTTGCTGGTGGTAGAAATCTTATTTTGATACATTCTGACTCTTTTCAAACTCCTGACATAGCCGTTTGTCATGGTTATGAAACATCACAATTTTTGTTATTATTCTTATCCTTCAGATCAGAGAAGAGTTCAAGTTGCAGTTTCTTAGCTAAAATGGCTGAAGTGGATATGTGTTGAAGACACAAAGAGGTTTAGAATTTGAATCTTTCAAAAACTTTTTCTTTTTTAAAGGAGAATTCTTTATTTCCATGTGTAGCAGCAGCAGCAGCAGCAGGATAATTTCTATAGACAGCGGGCGTAGAGAAATCCATTTTAATCATTAAACATTTAAATGGGCTTCAGCCTCACATCAGGAAGCCGCATACTTTATACTATCTACAATAACATCAAAATCTTTATTTTGAGCCGTATCTCTATGGAGACGGATTTCCTCCTAAACTTACAAGAGCATAGCAGAACACATACAGAACTACTTTTTGAAAGCGAGCCAAAACTGCTGAGGGAAATTATTTTTCCATAGAAGCAAGAAGTGTTTTAATGTGATTTCTTCATGTATGAATTGCTTGTATTTCCCTGGTTGCTGGGCTTTGTGTAGAAATGTCCAGCTGTGTTGTTCATTTGATCTACAAAGATCAGTGACTTTAACTGATTTTAACATTAAATAGGAGCCATATATTCAATTATGATGGGTTGAAAAAATCTGAAAATGCAGATTTCTCATCTTAGCACTCCATTCTGTTTCACTCTAACTTTGCCAAGGACTAGATGTAGACTATAATTTTGTGCTGAAACAATTACTTAATCAAAAGGAAAATTTACATAATTACGGTAGTCATTTAAGTCATGTACCAAGCTAAAATTTCAAATGTTTGCTGGTTCCAGCTTATCAAATGTGATGGTTTACTGCTTTTCTCAGTTTTATCATTGTAAATCGAATATAATTTTTGACCGTTGGTCAGACAAAACAAGCAATTTGAATAAGTCAGCTAGGCCTCTGGGATACTGTGATGGTCATTTTCCCCCCATTATCTGAAAATTATAGACTAAAATCAGGAAAAAATCAACCTTTCTCTACCGTCCTGATGAGCAATTTCTACAACACTGTCCATTGTCTTCAGATTCATTAACTGCACTGCTTTGACTCAACCTTCTAAATAGTATACTTCTTAGTTATGTCCTAAGGCACATTAAGTGGCCCATGAGAGCTTGCAAAGAATATAATTTGCGCAACATGTGTTGGTATGTACATGTATAAATGTGTGGGTATAGATCATCTCAGGTGTTCAGGAATCACCAACTGAGTCTAAAATCTGTGAGAACATTTATATCATACATACTTAATAAAACAAAAACTAGCCAATACAAAGAAGAAAAAAAGAGGTTGACAGTGAAAAACATGCATTTAAGGGTGTCTGCACTGAGAAATATGTGTTCATTTTGCCTGAGGGAAGTATGAGACCATTGTGCTTGAACTGCAATCAAACATCGGCCATAATGAAGAGTGGGAATGCAAAATGCCACCATGACACCAAACATGCCTGTTTATATACACATCACCCTCCACTTCATTAGGTACACCTGTGCAATCAACAGTTCTGTCTAAATTCTACTTTTACAAAGCTTATACATTTTCAGTTTTTGTTGACATTATCAGAAAGGTGATAATTCTACTTTATGTTTATTATTGAGGTTGTAGTGGGTGGTGGTGGTGTACTGGAGTGCCTTATAATGAATGGCGTTCTTAATATTTTGTCCACTCAATTAACATCGAGAGCGGGGCAAAAAAATGGATTGCATTAGATTGCACAGGTGTTCCTAATAAAGTGGCCGGTGAGTGTATATATATATAGGTTACACAAACTGAATCAACCCTTATTGTTATTTGACTACTTTGTATATTTCATTTTAATAAACTGTATAATAATTGTACACTTGAATGTTATTTTTCCTAGAATCCTGCTTTCAGAGCTAGTTATTAATTATTAAGTTGTTATTACAACCAATAATAATCAAATGCAGAGGCAATTACACAATATGATAACAAGTTATATAGTCATTTATATAGTATTACATTTATAACCAGCCCTTTGAGGGCAACCATAATGCTGATGTGGACGGGGATAAAATTGACTTTGACACCCCTGTTATTTATTTATTTATTACACTTACATTTTAGTGTTTAAGGGATTTTTAAAATGTGTTTGTGTTTACTTGGAACCCCTTTTTTACTGAAAACCTTCAATTCTTTTATTTCTAACCTGCATTTCTTTTTTTTTTCTTCTTTTAAAACAAAAAGTAGAGCAGAAAGTTTGGCTGGTTAATGTTGGCTCAGGATGAACAGATTTTACATGAATCCCAGAATAGTTTCTGGGCAGCAGCCTCCTCTTTTTTTTTTCTGTGTTCTGCTTTTATCTTGATTCAATGTGAGAAAAAGTATCCTAACTGGTATTGATTTTTGTAACTTTCCTGCTTACCACCTCACCTCTGCTTTACCCGCTTCCTCCTCTCTAATCATTACAGAGATTCTCTAAATGTTATTTATTTAGTTGAAGGATAGGATGGGGAGACTGAATTACAGAACAAACAGCAAAAGTGATCGTTTGATGAAATGTGTGTGTGTGTTTTTTTTAGAGCAGCATGTGAATATGTGTCTCGATTGATGATGCTTTCACTGACACCACAGAGAGGTGTTGAAGCTGACCAGAAAGGCCTGGCTGTCGAAGATAAAGACTACTGACCGCGAGTGCTGTCGGAAATATAGAAAGTACGAGTTAAACTGCACATGAAAGAAAGTGGGAAGTTTCAAGGTTTTTCCTGAGAGCCAAGACCTCCGAGCAACAGAGAGCTGCTGCATTTCCAAGTGATGATAGGAAATAAATATCACTGTATCTAATGTTTTTACATTCTTGTTTTTTTTTTTACATTAAAGCTTTTAAATTGTTGACAAGTCTCTCACTGAGTTGGTCATCACTTTCAATATTACATGCTGGTAAAACCACACTTTGCACATATTTATCTTACACATCCATATTTATTCTATATTTTCATTCAATACATTTCTCAGTTTGTGTGTTTTTGTGTTTATTTTTTTTAGCTGTCAAAAACTAATTTCCATAGCATTGTGATGCACCGTACAACAACCTGATTCTGTTACCACCACGCTATTTATTTTCTGTTCTTGTTACTGCTCAGCAGAGTCAATCCTGAGGCAGATTGACATGGCTTGAACATGGCTGGATGCAACTACATGCACTCTTAACATGTATACACTGTATCAGACCTTCCTGTTGGACTATAAACCGTGTTTCTCGTGAGCAGCATGGACTAGCATTTCCTTTTATGTCTAGAAAAAAGGTTGTTTATGTTGCACTTATGTTGCGTTAGCTACATACAAGCTTAGATAAATTGTAAAATATACAGTTTACAATATACAGCTCTGGTCTTGATATTGATATTTAAGGTTATTATGCTCAAAATAGTTCATAAAAGCTCAAGGATGGAGCATGTTATCAGGCTTGTTTTATTAATGTTGCAAGTTTGATGTTCTGTGCAGCCTTATAACAGGCAGCTAATCAGTTATACTGAGGCTCTTCATAATGTACACGTGTTTCAGTGAAAATGTTCATAATTCAAATTCTATGATTTAAGATAAACTAAATTGGCTTGTGATTCTTATTGATTTATCCATAAAACACTACTTTCATTGTTTAATTCCCAGATAGTTTCAGACCTTGCACGTTTTGTGGATTATTCTACTGAGAGAATGAAAAAGACAAGACTGACTGCTCTTTTCTTCTCTGTGACATCTTATAGTGGCCGGGCTTGGTTCTATCTCTGAATTCTTTGTAAAGGCCAACATAATTGTGGCTGCTCTGGCACCCCATGAAGCATCATCCCTTCAAAATAGAGGGTCAATCCTCTGTCTGTGCATCTCTGTCCAATGCAGTTAAGGATTGCAGGGTATTAGGAGGGATTCAGCTCACAGAAGGGGCCATGGTATTTACTGAGTGAGTGCTGAGGGCAGAGATGGAAATGGCTCAAATATGAACCACATGCCAAGACAACTGGGAATAATTATAATAATGAATAATATTTAAAGATTCTGATGCAAGGTTGTTAGATAAACCTAACCAAATCTTATTAACCATTATTTACCTTCATGAGATAAAGAGGTGAAAGCTCTGCCTCAGCTCCTGCTTTAATCAAATAATTCTGTACGATAGAGAATTATAATACGGACGTGAAGATATACACTTATTGAGCTTCAAGACAAGGCTGGAAAATTCTCTTTTAAATCTCTCTCTGTGTGTGTAAGGATCTCCTGCATGTTCTGTTTTCAGTGGTCTTTCCTGCAGAGTGTCTGATAATGCAGCCAAAGGTCAGTAAATGTCAAATGCTGTGGTCTGACTCCCCCTCCTCATCATTCACTCAGATCTTCTTCCCCTGAAGCGACCTCTGAAGGTTTCACGCTGACTGAAGTCATGCATGGATCACGCCATGTCTGACCAGTTCTGCGCTGTGGGAGTGTAAAACATACTGTGAATAAACATACTTATTCACACATACATGTTACACACAGTGGAGCCAAATATCAAGCAACAACAATATACAATATTGACCTATTACACTCAACTGTGGTGGCTAACGCTAGCTAGTCCCTGCTCATCTCCACCCAGGTTCATCTCTATTTGCCCACATTATGATTTTCTGCCTTCCTGGTGTGGTGACAGTTAAATCAGGGAGAACTAAACTGCTTAAAGCTTAAAATGGCTCTTCATTAACCTTTTCATAATTGTACAGATGCTACATAATGTATTTAGCTATATTAGCTGAGCAAAAAAGTGAGTCAGCTTCAATACAGATTAGACAGAACAACAGAATTAATAGTTTTTTATATATAAGTCAAAGATTTGTAAAATATCTTCCAAAATAGGCCACTTTTTGTAACTAAGACGACCATTCAATATGAGAGCGGCAGAGAGTTTGTTCGCTATAGGTCAGCCTCCTGGGTCTCTGCAGAGCTCCTCACACCGCCTCCTGCTCGACTCCCACTGGGCAGCAGATTGTGTGATAGATTCTGTAAACCAGGCCACAGCATTTGGCACCGGAGCTGGGGCTCAGGCAGGGGAGGCAGCCCCAGATTGTGGTGGATGTGTGCGGGTGGATGCCAGCAATACCGGCATTGATGGGTTGTTAAACCGTGCGGGGCGGCCTGAAGAGTTACAGCTTCGACCTACATGTCTCATTATGAACAGAGAAAAGAAGAATCATGTGACACAGAGGTGCTTCCTCTGCAGTTTGTGATGGACTGTATGTGTGCTTGAAACAGCACACGACTGGGGTATAATAGAAGAATGGTTTTCAAATGGAGCAGGTGACTTCTCAGGTTTCAGTGTCTGCTATACCACAAGAATGAAAAGGCTCAAATAAACTACTTTTAAAATACACTTCTACTCCTGCTATAATTTTTATTCTTAACTCATATACCAAGACAGGGGTTTAATTAGAAAATCCCTTGCTTATTTCATATAATTGAATTTTTCTCAGGGAAATGGGTGCCAACCTTTTCTATAATGGAAAGCGGACATTCTTCCTCAGGCTTCCTTTGCATGAGATCCAAAATTCAAGACTGGTGTCTGGAAGCAAGTGCATTGCAACCCCCATCTATCCAGGGTTAATTGACTCTTAGAATCCATTTCCAGTACTCGTATTTCTGTGTTGCCTGAGCCGTATCAATATCACTTCATTATTCCAGCAAACAAAACAGTCGTTCCAAACATAACAAACCACGTAATAATTTCTGAACCCTCGCTGCTGGTAAGAACTCTGTCTAGACTACAGTGTACACTGAGGTGCCATCAGTTTCCAGGGGGTGTTCTCCATCTGCTCACCCAGATAAAACATTCAATTTCATTTGTGCTGCAAGTTGAGCTGCACCAACCATCCTGCTCTGCCTGTGTGAGAGCTACAAGAAGCAAAGACAAGAGCAGTATGTTGGAGACAAAAGCCCAAAGGGAGTTTTGCCAGTCTGTCATGGCTAACCCACTCACCAAATAATTAACTGCTTGCATCAAATACACCTCCCAAACACCAATAAAGTACCAGTAGAGGATAACAAAAAGGAAGAGAAATCATTCAGCCATCTAAACAGTAGTGCCACAGCACAACATTTCTAAGCTACTGTAATATTTATTTTCTGGAAGGCGTTTATATGTAGCAGTTAACAATAAGGTCCATGGGTGCTGCTCTTAGGGAAAATGTGTCTTTTAATTTAAGTAGTTGGAGGGAGGAAGCAAGATGAGGGTTCAACACCAGTGATGATCCATGACGGCCGAGAAAGAAGCAGAGCTGCTGTACAATGATGGGGATGGAGCATCCCTGTTATCTTTCAGCCCCACTTTCAGGTACATCCATCCATCTCTTTGTATATGTTTGTGTGTGTGTGTGGGGGTGGGTGGGTGATGATGGTAGAGTTCGGAGCGTAGACAGTGTGGTTCCATTACTACGGCCCATTGTCCTCCATCAGGCACGACGGGATGTTATCAGCCTCAGCCAGGCTCAACCTCCAACAATGCTTCATTACCTGAGTGATTTTGTGTGTGTGTGTGTGTGTGTGTGAGTGTGAGTGTATTCTCATCCCCAAACAATGCTTCATTACATGTCTCTCCCAGAGCTCCCTTAACATTTCTTCCTGTCTCATTACCCAGTGAGAGTTATGTTATCTACTGTATTCCAGTCATATTTACTGAGCAGACCTTTGCCTTCTCATTCACACACACACAAACACACACACATGCACATATACACACACACACACACACAAACTGAGCTGTCATATTTGTTAGTGGCATAATCTTGACATCAGTACTTGTAATGAATAATTACTCAGTGATTAATCAGAAACTGAGACCACACATTCATACATACTATAGGCTATCTATATTATCCAGAAAGTGTGGCATTTTGAACAATCTGGATCAATGACAGGCATTTTTTTGTCATATCTTTAAATAAAAAAATAAATATGCCAATAATGTGTGTTTATGAGTGCAGGGGCCACATGCATAAACAATCTGTATGTCCCAAAAATGATAAAACAGCCTCAAAGGGATTTCTCTTTGATTTCTCTTTCTTAAACCATCTACACTGAAATAAAAGTTTCATACTATAGTGAAATGAAATAAAGTTAAAGCAACGATTATGTGTCTAGATTACTCTGTCAGAAACATATTCAAATATAAATTCAACACGACACAAGGTTTAGGCACAAAAACCACTTGGTTAGAGTTAGGAAAAGATCATGGTTTGGGTTAAAATACCTGGTTTTGTTGCCATAAAAATGGCTGGCTGCAAATATATGGATATATATATATTTGCAGCCGTTTTTATCTTTTTATGGCAACAAAACCGGGTATTACATATATATAGCTTTAGAGGTTCTAGTAGGTGGATTTTTTTTTTTTTCCTTTGGCAGCCTGGCTGTTTCCCTAAACTAAACTTAAAAAAAGTTTCCCAAAATGTCAAACTATTTTTCTTTAGAGTTGAGGTTTTGAGATGTTCTGCCAACACCCCAATGCAATGGAAGTAAATGTAATTTTGTTTGTCCAATTTTCGTCGTAACTATGGTATTTCCAATAAAAACAGTGGATAGTGAGGTGTAGGGATAATCCTGAGTAACCAAGACATCGTCTCTTTTAATGCACTACTGTAGATGTTTTTGTGATGTGGGTGTAATGATGTATGTGGTCTTTAACATCTGTTTTGTAAGTCGTAAGCCTCTTAGCATTTAACAGAAGTTACGTCTCTTCTTTCTACATGTCCTCTTTCTAATGCTGACATGGGAGAAACATTTGGTGAAATCTCAGTTAGTCTGTTCGAGAAAAGAGGACTTGAGCAGTCAGGTGGTTCACACTGAACTCTGTCACAGTCCGCTTTGTTCACATCACAAATATCCAAAGTCAGTCAGTGCAAATGCATGAATATGATGGCAGAGCTGGAGGCACCAGCCCGTCACATCTAATACAAATCTGTCAGGTTATCATAGAAAGTCTATTGATCATCCACATCTGGCCCAGTTTTCTCTCCTAGGCCCAGATTAAGGATTTCACAGCACGGTTGATGGAAAATGAATCACAAAAACACAGTGAAATAGTGGGACACAGGGAGTTGGGGGGAATGTATAATTAGATGTAATTATTCAGCGTTACACAATCTGTTTTTTAGTTATTTCACGGAGCTATGTGTCATACTGGTGTAACATAAGCTTAATGTTTAAATGAAAAACAGCATCCATTTAGGTCTGCATTTACATAATACTGAATATTTTAACTTCAGCTTTCGATTCACATATGAACTTCAACCCAGCAAATGGAGATTTAAAGATTTTGCAGTCTATTTGTTGTGGAAAATGTTCAATGTGTTGTTTTCAAATGAAACTCTGTTTTGCATGTTTGGAAAGTGAGAAATAAAAACTGATTCTGAGGGATTTTTTCTGGTAGAACCTGTCTTTTCTTGTAACCGGGGGAGGGGGAGGGGATAACAGAGCCCTGAGCTGCTGAAAAGCTGATGGTGAATGCATGATTTTTTAATAAAGGCCAGCTGCCTGCTTGGCTTATTATCCTTAGTCTCCATTCACAGTGATAAACAAGCACATTAGAGACCAGTGCATCTGCTGACATCTCCTGATATACAAGGTCTTTTCAAGAATTCATTTACATCCAGTATTTTTTTCTAAATGGGCCTGGCACTTGTGGATGGCTGTGCCTCTGGGCTGCATGCCCTCTCCAATTTAAATCTGTTTGCCTAATTGATAAATGTTATCACTTAATAAGTTGTGACAGCAAATTAATGGCACTGGTCAGAGCGGGTGTGTGAAGGTCATGGTGGAGGCTGACGGTTGATGGTTTAATTGGTTTTTACTCGGCTCAAGTAGTTTCTTGCCAGACACAACATCCTAAAACCACCCTGATGGCCAATTTTGGCTCACTTACTGGCAGTTTAATTGGGATCCAGTCCACCATATTACCCAAAAGACTATCCTCCTGTCTTTAAATGTTCCATGTTAAAGAGTTGGACCCTTCCCTGGATACCTTTACAGTGTTGTCTGTATTGTTATTATGATACAGATGATAATCACCTGTGTCTGATGATATTACCTGTATCACTATTACTGTATGTTAACAGTATCTTTATTATATTATCTGATATTCATGGATTCCAGGGGGTTATTTTGTGATGGTGTTGCAATTCTGTCAATTTTATACATTTTTTCTGCTTCCCAAGGACACCAACAGGGAAAATGCTCCCTCTTAAAAGTATTTTACTTTATTAAATTAGAAAAAGTTCAACTTTTCAAGCCCAAATTGGCTCTTCAGCAGGTACAGAGGCATATGGTGCCTCACTTTCAAAATATTTTTAAAAGGTATTTTAAACTATTTTCCATCAAAGTAAGTACGCATTTTACAGTATTGCGAAGCAGAAAGTATCTACAACAGTTTAGACTCAAAGATGTGTGCATATGTTCTGCACACTGAATTTTATTGATTTCCCACATTACCCACAATGCCTTTTAACAAACCCTGGATAAAAGCCATGAACTTGTGCTCAGGTGTGTGTTTTACATGTAGGAGTGTATGTGAAGAGAGTAATGGTTATCAGACAGACAAAATTAGAGTCAGGAGACCAAACCAGAGCTAAAAGCAGAGTGAGGGAGCCTTACATTTTTTCAGTTGGACAGAAACATAAACCTAAATAAATGCTAACGTTGCTTTGTGTCCGCTAGATATGTGAATAGGGTTTGCTCATATGATCACGTTAAAGGTTTTACTAACAGCCATTACGACTGAAGCTGGGATGATGTTGGCTGTGATCCAGCCCCCTAGTGGCCAAAAACCAATTAATGCAGCTTTAAGATTTTACTTATCACATGTAAAGCAGTTAAAGACTTTACTCAAGGCTGCATTTCAGACCGCTTAATCCTTAGGTTGGTCAGTGCTTCTCCTCTTAAGCTTCTAAACTTTTTTTTATATATTCAGTATGTGCCTTTCTCTGCATTTCTTACTGACATCTTTGTTAAATTGTGAAATTGTTGCATTGTTTTACCTCCTTTTATTAATACTCTTTTATCTTATGAAGTGCTTTTGATGTCCTTTAAAGCACTTTGTAAGTGGTTTTAGAAAAATTACAGTACATTTATTTTTTGCCAAATGTTGGATTGGAGATATCTTGATATGACATGATATAAAAATATGACCTGTCATGTCATTTGGTCATTTATCCACTGAAAAATATAGAAAACAGTAAAATGGTAGTAGAAATGCTCAAACATCCTCACTTGAGTGTTTCACCACAGTCTTAATGCACACGCTGCATTACAGTTTTCTATGTATCTTTATTAGATCTTTCGCAGCTCCATCTCATCTTTCTCTACCTTATTCATCCTTTCAGGAGCTCTATGAAAAATTCATACTTGGGGATGGTGAACTGCCCACTCTTATTTAAAAGAAATCTTTCATTTTCACATCTATCGGTATATTCCGACTTCCTCTTTAGATCTGAATCTGCACTTTACAAAGAGGAGGGGAAACCTCTAGAAGTAATGGAATGAAAGGTCCTAGTTGGAAATCCATTGATATACTGGTGCAGGCTTCTTGTACAGCAGACTGAGAACATCGATACATTTAAACGCATTTCGCAATGCAAACTAGCAATTTGCCATTAGCAGAAAACAATATCCCTGTTTCTGTTATTTTCTGCTTTTCAAATTTCACAGTTGCTTGAACATGGAATGAAGGGATTTGTATTGGTAATTGTCGTTATTGGTTTCTTTAATTATTCTCACTTTGGTGTAACATACAAAATAAACACATGAATTTTAATCGAATCCAGCTTAGCAAGAGCAGCAAAATAGCAGAAAGGGTCACCAGGTCATAGAAATACATTATACATTATACACACACACATATGCTTACACACAAACACAACATGACACTGGGTTAAATAAACACTTAGCTGCTCCATCTGACCACAGGTCATTAGTGGTGGTGTGGCTCGCCTTGTCACTGGCTCAGCTGCACTCTTTAATTATACGCCCATTGATTGGTCAGGATGTCGATAAGGCGTTTAAGCAGCTTAATCCTCGCTGTATTAACATGAGCAATATGCACATAGTTAATGTATTAATTCTCAGCCTGAGGTGGAGCACTTGTATTTGTTGCCTCTTGCATTTCAATCTGGCTGCCCAAGGTTTTCAAGAAATGCCAATAAAAGAGGAGAAATTGATCGATCTGACTGCTGATGGTGGTTGGAGGAGGAGGAGGAGGAGGAGGTGGTGGTGGTGGTGGTTGAAAGAGTAGGGGGGGGGGACTGCTGAAGTTACTTTCTGTTTCCCTGAACTGATGCCAACCTGCTGTCTATTCTCTGTTGTTCTAAACCAACAAAATCTATCAGGAAGAGTAAGACATCTCTTAAAATTAAATTAAATTTTCAATTTAGTGCTGTTAAGTCAGTCCATTCATGCATATATGCTAGCTGTATCCCCTTCCTCCACCCCTACTCTCATCTATACTGTAGAATTGTTGCTAAGGGAGTCACTCCATCACCTTGGTGGCAAACTCCACAGTTCCAGCCCATGAATGGTAAGCACCTTTGGGTGGAGCCTCCCCTGGCCAAGGGGAGCTGGGACCGGGATATACAGGGAATGTAGGGCCACCACTCACCATGACCAGGACAGACAGAGCGAAGAGAACATAGCACTTGCATTACAGCTGACTGGCAGCAGGTTAATTGACTGAACCCTCTCCAGTGCTGTTCACTAGAGAGCCTTCTCCCTCCCCAAGAGGCGTCTCAATTCTCGAGCTAAGATAAAGACGTTCGTGCTGAGCAGATGCTCATGGAAACACACTGGGACTGATGATATTCTCTTGTGTGCGGGTGCTAAGATTAATCAGAGAGAATCGATTGTGTATCTCAACAGTAAAACAACTGCAGTATACTGTATACATTAGACTCTTACCCCTCTAGAAGTCTTACTCCTTTAGTCTTGCTGGCATAGTAGTAGCTTCCAAATATGACATCAAATACATCAAGCCGAAATTGGGAAACTGTGTATGTAAAGATGCACAAGTCATCTAGATTATTTCCCTTCATTGTTATGGTGAAATCATAAAAATATGGTGTCTTACTGTAGCTTAGATTAGATGTTCTAACCTACAAACCATTATATTCTAAGATTCTCAATATTCAGTACACATATCACATACAGCATCTCCACAATCCTGTCTTGTCCTTGTCCTTGTCTTTTTTTGGAGGAAACATAATTGGTGCCTGATTTAGTTCATTTACAATGTTTATTTTTTTTCTTCTCCAATTCAGGAAGTTCGACAATCGTCTTACTGCACTGAGATCACATGGAGGTCGTTGAGGTGGGTCGGATGTCCAAAGTACAGGACTTTGACGCCTGAAGTTTAGGGCTGCATCCTGCGTCCCAAGTATTTTTAGGTTTAGGTGACTAAAACACTTAATTTAGTTTAGATTATGTTAAGGAAAGATGGTAGTGATCAATGTCAAAGCATCAGGGGGTGTGTTGCGTGAAGTCGAACTCATGCTCAAAAGACAGTGAAACTAGGCAGACTGATTTAAATATTTGTGCATTTTACACCTGCCTCAGTGTCTATGGCATTTATTTATTATTTTTTTATTGTTAGTATTGTTATTTTATTATTATATTTTGGAACCTGGACATGCAGTTTAAAGTTTAAAGTTAATTGAGAGAGTCACACAGAACGGTGCATTCACATGCATACATAACTTGTGATTTCTCTTTCTCAAGGTTGACCACCACCGCAAATAAAGTGTTGAAACAAGCAGGTTTAAGCCCCCTGAGGCAAATTTGTGATTTGTGACATTAGGCTATATAAATAAAAATTGGCTTGATTTGAAATACACTGTATATACACTATTGTAATTCTGTTTTTTTTAAGCTAGAAAATGTAACTTTTGCTGAGCAGTGGCCATTGTTGCCACAAGAGGTAATTACAGTATGATGACACACTAACTCTCCCTTCATTTCTGAAGATCTAGTTCTTTGACAGACAGCATCATGAGGCGAGACAGAGAGAGCGAGTGGAATAAGACTCCTCGGTGAGGTACGGCGTGTTTACCTCTTTCTTTTATTTTTGTGATTAAGCCTTTGAAATGTTCATGTGTGACATGCTAAAGCTTAGTGTGACAGTAGCGCAAGTGGAATCGTAAAGTCTGATTCAGTATTGTCAGTTAAACAGCAACATCTATCTAAAGATTTCCAACAGCCATCATAAACTACTGACAAAGTAGCCCTGAGTGCATTTACTGTCATTGAGCAAAAGTGCATTTTACTGCTTCTGCATTCAGCTTGATATTTATAAGAGGAAGAATGTGTTATTTCTTTTTTCGAAAGTAACACAGACTCAGTTTAAAAGGTACTTGAGCGATTTTAAAAATAAAAGTTTATGAGTTTACTAACAGCAACTGAGAAATATTACGGTGGCTCTGGCTGAGCAATCGAATGCTGCGGGGAAATCAGTTTTATGTAGTTAAGAATAACTGCCTGCTGTGTTGAGAATACCTGAATTTCAATCAGCTTGTATAATTTCAGGTGTGTGTGTGTGTGTGTGTGTGTTCTTGTGAGGCTGCAGGATAGTGTAAAACAGAAGGTTCCATGTTGTGCAGCTTTCACTTTTTCCCCCCACAATGTAGCTTCAAAAGCATGTCTGTACCTGCTCTTGTTAGTAGCACAGCAGCACTCCATTAAAGCATCAAAAGGATGTACTTATCTTTACTGCAACGCAGCCTTTCATACATTTCCTGAGGGAAATGGAAAACAGCAGTATTGATAAAAGTAGAAACATGAAAGACTTTTCTAGGAATGTATCCTGATGCTGGGATCGGCTTTCAATTTTGAGACACGGTGGCGTTACTTTTGTTTAAGCTGCCGGTGGATGGTGTGATGTTGATTGGCTCGGTCGTCTCTTGTGATTGTCCCGTATGTTTGTCCTCCATCTTTGCTGTTATCCCTGGAAAAAAACGTCTTGCCTTACTTATGAACCTTCAAGTTCAACCGCCAGTCATCATCACACTTTGAAGCCAAATACTCACAGCATGTAAAGTAAACAACTAAAATATTTATTAACTGAAGAAGTTTTTTTTTTTTTTTTTGTGTTTTTTTTTTTTTACAGCAAACTCTTATCACGACACAGTCTTTAAGTCAAATGACACTTAACCCTTTGAGTACAATTACAGTAGGTTGGCCACTCTGATCTGGAGAAGTAACAGTGAATGCACCTGGTGGATTCTTCCACCATGGTTCTCTATCAAAAACATGAACAAGCACATTAGGATCTAGATGGTCCAAAACTGCTTCTTTTTTAAAAAGTTAGACATTAAAGGAGAAACACAATGGCTTGTTTTTTTTTTTTCTTTTAGTAGAACTGAATCAAGAACAACATTTTCAACATTAGATTTTTTTTTTTTTTTTACATGTGTACATATGTAGTTTTCATGAAGAGATTTTTCAGTTCAGTTCATACAGACAAGTGTTGGAGAGAAAAAAAGGCTTGTCAGTGTGGTGAAAAGTCTATACAAGCTTCATGTCCACCTGAGTCAGACGCTGGTCTACGTTCATTCTGATTTCCAAAATCCAGCTCTGCTGACTCTCAGATTTTAGTTAGGGATACCGATCAGAGATCTGTAAGAACGCGCAGACTAGTCACATCCATAACGTTGTCCTAAAACTGTGAAAAGACATAAAACTATGGCAGATACTAAAAGGGTTAAGGCAAGAATAGAAAAATAAAGAAATAGTAAAAACAATAGAAATGTTGCTTCTCTCTCAGACTCGACTTGCAACACTCAGATCCTAAGAAGCTGTGCTAGTGAGAATTATTCACATAGTCTTACTCTCTTTACAGAACCCTTCACTTTACATAGTATTTACAGCAAAACAGAACCTCTCCCACAAAATGAAAAGAATCCACTAAAAGTAACATGTTATTCATGAACACAACAATAATTAAAAAACTGTATAATTTTATCATATTGTCAGTATGTAAAAACATTTACACACAGACTTGCAAATAGTGTTTTACAGTAGTCATTATATTTCATATCAAATCAATCAACAGAGCAATCTGAAAACCTTGTTTTCAGTGATATTTTGTACAAATCTGCTTTTGATTGCTGTGTTAAACTTCAATGGGTACAGACACCATTTATATCACTCGATTTTCTTTTGTGTGTGTGTGTGTGTGTGTGTGTACAGTTAACAGCTTCAATTTTACAAGAGGCATCGTGATAATGGAGGAGAGTTCACAGAGAAATGCTCAGGTGAGACACAAACAGATGTGGTGGCAAACAAGAGGCAAGGTCACTGTGGCTGAGAGGTCGCTGCATGCCACCACCCCCTCCAGAGGAATAACAACCCAGCGTCACCTTTACCGAAAGTTTGTGAAATGACTGCCATGTTTTAGAATACAAACGACACTCTGTGCACAAAAGGGTAGAGACATGCAGTATCTTACCCCTACTGTTTCTGTCAGGGACCAGAAACACGACCAAAAACAAGAACTAGTTTGACATTAAATAGAGGAAGGTCAGCAGGAGGGAGATAGCGGAGACATTTACTTTCAATCGCAAAGACCCAGGTCACCCCTGGTGGCCACGGTTCCAATTTCAAAACAAAAGCATAGGTTTTCCCTTTACAGCTAGTGCACACACAAAATCAAAATCTCAAAATTGCTGTGTTGGTCTCAACAAAAGACATTTGTTTGTTCCACACTGTAGACATTATCATGGGGGTGCACAAACGGCACATCTCAGATGAGATGTACGGATGACAAGATTATTCCATCTGGAGAGATCTGTGACTGGAGTGAATAATCGAGATATTGAACGAAAAAAATGCGAGATGTCATTATGGATGCGTTTGTGTCTGTCTCCCTCCTTTCCAAGCATTCCTGTTGCACTCTAATTAGATGCATGTCCTGTCTCAGAATCAATGTTTTGCTATGATAAAACTGTGACAATGCCTTGGACAGCTCACAACGACGTTTCTCACAACTCAAGACTCAACTCAAGGCAAAAGCACAGATTCTGTGGCTTCTGAAAGGCTTTTGTCTCAGATCTCAACATTTTTTTTGTGGGACAAGTAAAGTTGTGTAGATTGCACTAAACTTTAGAGTTCCAATATCAACCCTGACCTTGATGGGGAACACCAATATCTTTAAGGGCTCCAGCCGACTTGCTTCTCTTCACATAAACCAAATTGTTTCATTGTCACTGTGAAGAATTATCTTGATCTCTGGAGCACTTTTTATTTTTGGGGCAGCAAATGGACTCTTCTGAGGGAGGAAGACGTCCTACTATCTGCTATTATACTGATGGTATGCAGAAAAACTAAAGAGGAAGAAAAAAGTGGAGAAAGGAACTTGACTATGGATACCATCTTTGAACATCAGCTATCCTTCTACTGAGATTATTTTACTTGACAAAAATAACTGTTAGTTAAGTGGTGTTGTAAAGACTTTTACAAGTTTACTTTGTTTTTCCCCTGACATGTCAGATCTCAGCTGTTTCATTGCATGTTTGAACAAGAACAACTCATGGCAACAATATGCAGTCTGTGGTCATTTTACATAATTTTGAGACATTGTTAGATAATCTAATTGGCCCTTTGTGGGAAAAAAACCCCCAACCTGACAGTGATGGACGCACAGGGTGATAATGATGATACTTGAGGGAAACGTAAGCTCTCAAGACCAACTTGAGGGTGATGGAGAGAGGTGTGGAGGAGAGGACAGAGTAGGAGAGCAGAGTAGCATCAGAGCTGTAAATGTGTGAACTGTAGCAGGAAAAGCTCTGGACTCTCCTGCCTTAATAAGCCTGGCCATCTGTAAACAGATTTGACACTCTGTGACCTCCTGGCATACTCAAATCCAGATCTGCGTGACATGGCTTTAATTATCCCAACTCTATCTCTTTTTCTCCTTTTTTTTAATGCCTCTAACACGTTCAGTGTACGCCATATGGTGCGAGCTGAGGAGCCCTGGGAGATGCCGGAGGAGTCCGACCCACAACGAACTCCACCGGTTTAATCAACATCTTCCGCTGGTGCTTATTCTGGCTGGCAGCAATCTGTATCTGCATTATATAGCTATCTGGCAGTCAACTTCATCAGAAAGGAGACATTGATTCTGAGGGAAAGTGTTGGAGACAGAAGTGTTAATGGCTCAGCAGGACAGACAACAGCTACAGTATGTCCCAAATTGAGAGGCTGGATCCTCTGAATGATGCTGGTCATGATGGTGGGTCTCTCAAAGGACATGAGGGCTGAAGGCTGGGGTATGCTTAAAATGAAGTAGCTTCTAAAAAGTGTTGTCTGTCAATAACAGCAAAAGTGTTTATAGTTGTTCTAAAGCCTGCCATGTTAGAGAGGAGCAAGACGCAATCAATCATACCAATGGGTACACTTTTGGACAGTCTTCCCTAGAAGGTATTCATAGTGTCGCACTCAGTTGTACAGACAAAAAGGGACAGAAGTAATTGTGTGAAGAATGAAAAAAGAGCTTGAGAAAGATGTTCAAACCCTGTATATTTCTATCGCTGCATGAAGAGGGTGGACTTGTTGGATTATAGGTTTCATCAAGTTACAGAAATTGCTGGAAAGGTGTGGTTTCAGACATTGTTTGATTTCATTTTAAGCACATTGACACCTTGAGTCTGGACCTCCTTTCCTAAATGACATGGTCTAACCTTCACAGATAGCAAAAATAACGGTGCGTTCATGCGTTCCTTGTCAAAAATCAATGCTCCATTAGCACTTGTAACAATGACAACAACTTCTTTATGAACAGGCCAAAACACATCAGTAAGAACTACTACTCCAAAGCCAATCATTTCCAAATTCTCCACCAAAATGACACCTTCACATGGCTAACAAAGGGTAAAAAGAATGACAATGTCCGAGTTTGCAGTTTAAGTTGTGATGTTTCACTTCAAATCATGATGGAAATCTGGCAAACAGGGCAATAAATATTTAATATTTCCTGACTATGAGTTGAGGAGGATTATTGAAATACTCCATTAAACAGCTGACCAGCATAAACTAGCCTCGTTGGCTTGTTGTATTAGACGTATCTAGAAATGTGGACGTCACAGATACAAGCTCCTTAATTGGGAGCAGGAAAGAGCTGTTTTGCATATATACAGGAATATGAGGAATGTGTCATAATAAAATATTTATATTGTATGTAAAGAAATATTATGCATCCTAGATCAGGAATTGCATGTTCAAGCCAAAGAACCATGAACCTAATTTAAACCTAGGGTTAAGGTCAATAGAAAAATTATATTCCACTTCCTGTAGTGGCTTTGTTTGAGTTTTCTGATTTTCGTATTGGTCGGAGAGGAATGTAGTACACAGCTGTTTAAGACTTAGGTTGATGATATACCAGATTTATCGGGACACTGTGTAGACACATATTATGAGTTGATTTGGAAGAGAGACAAATTGGGACACCCCGATAATTAGGGTAATGGCTTTGTTTCAGTAGAGTCTTAAAAAAGTGTTCTTTCTACATCAAACTACTTCCAGTTTTATGATGCTATTGCTTCACAGAGCATAAACAGTTACTGTTATGATAAATGTTTCATGAAAAAAACTTCCATGGTGACCAAGCAATAGTGAACCTACATTTAGGCAACAGTGACAGCTGGAGCACTGAATCCTTTTCTTCATGACAGCTTGTGACACTCGGCTGCTTGTCGCTGGCTTGGGGTTCAAAAAGTAATGCTAAACAGGTTTCCTCAAGACATGTAGTGAAATGGAAACGACACTAAGACAGTTACACAACACAGTGACTGTGGTGAGAGCGACTATGGCCTCAGTCTCCTCCTGAGTCCCACACACACACTCACTGTTTGTCGACAGAGTTGCGGCATAAAAAGCACAGCCTCAACAGCCCCAGTCTGTCCAGTGTGTGTTAGTATTTTCTGTGCACACGCTGGCATGCACATGTGTGTGCGAGAGTCTGTCTTATGAATCCAAGGGGAGAATCATCAGATGGAGGAGGGGGCGTGGCAGTCCCGCAGTGAAAGGAGGAGAGGAGGTGTGAAAAGGAGGATGAGGAGAGCTTTAGTTGTTCTGAAGGCAGTCAAGATCCACCGAACAGCAAACGTTTCCATTCTGAGCAGCACAGCATGAAAAGACAGGGAAGAAGAGGTAGATAGCTTTAAATATACTGTAATATACTGTGTTAATCTCTATATGTTACATGTAATAACATGATTCAGAGCCTGGCTGGCCATAATTAGTCAAAATACAGAGATTTGTAGAGACAAGTGGGAATTTGTGATGTCTACAATATCATTAAAGGGTCAGTTTACATAAAAAACAAAAGAACAGACTGTATATTTTCCCTACTGCTAGTGGTATCTAGTCAGTGGTTTCAGTATTATCTACGGCACTTTTGAGATATCCGTCTCTGAGATTTATACTGCTACTCGAGTACGCTGGACGTGAACAGAATTCAGGCTGTGTAGCTCCAAGCAGTGACAAATTTGAGATATTCAACAGCGATATGTCTATCCAGAGACAACGTCCCGGTTTCTCTGGATAATCAACAGACCTTGCTGTCACTGTGTCACCCTTTTCCTTAACACTAGCCTAACTACTTTCTCTAGAAAAATAGCGCCCGTGAAAAGCTTTTGAGAGTGATACATGTAGGTCTGAGCTGCGACAGTAGCTATAGTGAATGCATCTGTTGATGCGGCTGGCAATAGCTTGTATGTTTTGTTGTGATAAAAGAAAGCAGATGTCGCCTATCCTCCAGCACACATTTGATAAACTCATGATACCACAGTTTACATCTTGAAGATTGTTTGTTCAGCAGCCTGTAATGCCTATCATTACTGGTAACATCGTGAAGGTACAGGACTACTTTACATTCCAAAACCACATGTCTATTGGACCATTTGCAGGGATTAGAAGAAAAACAAGCAAGGGTGAGGTTAAAGTAGGGTAAAAACAGGCATTTCTGAGAATATCAAAATAACACAAAATTGTAGTAGTAAAGCGAAATTGTGGTTGTTATTGCTTTGGCCTACCTTACACTTGCAGGTGGTGCAGGGGGAGTTGGGCATATGCCATGTGTCTCCACTGAGGCGGGCGGTGCCTGCGGGATCCTGGCATGTCTGCCGGATGTCGTAGGAAAGGTTGTCGGCCAGGCACGGGTCTGTGACACAGCGCGGGCAGCACTCGCCCTCCGCTACTGCCGTGTATTCGCACATCAACACGGGACAAACCAGAGGCCAGCAATCCACCTCCCCCTCCTGCAGACACAGAGAGAGAGAGGTAAAAAAAAAAAAAAAAAGAAAAGCCAGAGAAACCTCATTGTGTTTCTGTGAATGAATCAGCTGATCTGGCGGCTGCAGTTACAGCTCACACGCTGATGTGTTGCCACATCTCTAATTAGAGAGGTGGTAATTATCTGATCCCTCCACAAACACTCACACACGCAGCTGAGCAGCAGATCAGGGCAAGGTATTAAAGAAAAGCCAACACTGAGCTTCATGTTGCTGAGGAGATTTATGTGTTTTTGATGTGTCCAGTTCTTTTGACAAACCTGTTTCACCACACTTAGGGATTTGCTATGAAGGTCAGCTTTCATTTCTGTTGGCAAAACATGTGTAGCTCTGTGTATGTGTGTGTGTGTGTGTGTGTGTGTGTGTGTGTGTGTACGTGTACAGACCATGCAGCGGCACTGCTGGCAGCCATACAGCCAGGATGCTCCGCTGCGGTAGAGCGTGCGTCCACTCTGGTCCAGACACTGGCTGCTGGGCCTGTTGTCACAGCCGGGACAGCAAAACAGATCTTCCTCTGTGTCTTCACAGTCACAGGGTCTCCTCCTGCAGTATGTCTGGCCGTCCTGCAAAAAGAGGGTCACAGGGGTCAGGGGTAAAATAGACTGACAGATGTTGTGCAACAAAGCCCAATGGATGGGTTGTTGTGCATTGCCTCATATACTGTGCTGTGTCTCAAATCGCATACTTCTGTACTTACACTCAACATTTTGAGTGCATAAGTGCATTCACACTGAGAAGTATGGGAAATGCAGTGCACTGTGAGTACCCGGATGGTGCACTCAAAACGGTCAAAAAGTTGAGTGTGGAACTATGGACATTTCTCGCCCTCAATGGTCGCCATCTTGTCTACGTAGCGGAAGGGGAGGGACCACTTTTCAAACTGGAAATGACGGCCGGGTACGTTGTAACTACGGTGAACATTGCCACATTATACAAATGTAAGTTATACATGTGTTTTTTAGCATTAAGCACCACTACACTGTTGTCAGATATAAGCCATCAGTATGTTTTTTGGGTTAATTTAGCAGTCTGTAATGATTTGGTAGCGCGAACGATAACGCGAATGCTAACGCTAGCTAATGCTAATTTGCGATTGTCATTTCCGGTAAGTGCACAACGGCTGTGTTTGATTTGAGACAACACTACCCTGTCAAAATTCGCGCACTACGCCAGTAATAGTGTACACAGTGTACTACATGAAAGTGTACTAACAGAAGTATGTGATTTGAGACACAGCTCTGGTCTGTAAAATACGCTCCTGCAGTACCCATGAGGTAGAGGGAGCCCACATTACCACAGTGTCCTCTAAGCAATACAAAATAAAACTTGTGGCTTCAGTCCAACAATGATTTATATTCAGTGAAAAAGTGCAGATACTGAGTATATATAAAGAGGCAACAACAAATATTTCCCTTCGTTGCACACACTATGTCTATGTCACAAATTTAAATCAGTATAATTTGGCGACTGAGGCACATAAATGACCAAGATAATGCCAGAGGAATGTCCAGAAAATATAATATTAACAGCCAAAGTTCCTAAAATAAATTACTGTTAGAAGCATAAAGTAGCAGAAAATCCCATCTGCTGTGATTCCTCCGCATTAGCGTAAATGATAAATGTTTCAACGTTAAAAGTTGCACTTGAAAAACACTGCAAAGATTGCAGCCAGCCAATGAGAGGAAATAAAATAGCCAGTGAACTTATATGTATATCAATCTGATTATTCAAGGCCTCCACCGCTGCGGAGGATTGTAATGTATTTGCAGCAACTTTAAGGGTAATTTATCAGAACTGAGAAGTGCGGCATCTGGGCTGGAATGGAAAGTCAAATGCTGAACAATCTGCTGGATCTGTGAACCTCTCCAGTCGCCGTGCCCCTGGCTCTCCATCTCTACCTGGTGAGAACTTTATTGTCCATTTTACTCAGCACATCGCAGGACTGTCTGGCCCGGGGATGACTCTTGTAATGGAGATGTAAAAATGTTACATAAAATGGCTGTTATGAAATGTGTGGGTGCCATAAAGTCATTCCGCATACCATTAAAAGGGCAATACAGAGCCAGTGTTTTATCGGTGCATATTGTCTTGCTACAGTAACCGCTGAGTCCCAGGGTGCCAATTGTGATGGCCTTGGTCTTTACGGTTACGGCCCTGGACTTGCTGGGAAAATTACTGCCAATTGTACTGTGCTGACAGGACGTACGAAGACTCAGACTGTTCATTTTAACGCCAGGAATAAGACCAAGCATGCATGCCATGTGCAGCCATTGTAACCAAAGCAACATCATTACTGCTTTTTTTTATGACAACTCTGATGACAACATTTTTATGATAATTTCAGTGACTGTGGATATCCTTTTTTTAAATCAGTATGTATGAATTGTTTTCAACACAGTCTTTGGATAAGGTATTTCTTCTCAGGGTATTTTTTTCCTCTCTACAGATAATTTAATTTAGGAGCCCCTTGGTACTTGTGGGGTCACTTCTGTAGAACTCTAAAATCGAATTCTCTTATTTAAATAAAGTGTCTGTTTTCAATCTCCTTTAAATAAAACTACTGTACAGTGACAGTTGAATAAGGACGATCTTTGGTGGAATTTCTACAAACACTGTCAACTTCTCTTCTGTCTTTTTCACTGGCCCTGTCTAGCTTTGGCCTCTCATTCACAAACACAATTTCTGACAATAATTTCTGACTTGGTTACATTCGATTTCTCTCTCCCTCTTCATAATCTACAATAACTTGGCTTCCACACGGTCATCTGGCTGATGGTTTTCAGTCTTGGTCCCCAGGACCCAGACCGCTGCCTGTTTACATTCAGTGTCCAACATTTGATTCAACCCCTGATTGGACAGCTGAAATGAAAACCAGCAGTGTTGTGGATCCCGAAGGCATCCTGAATACTCATCCCCAATATGAGCAGAGAGTCTCACCTACATCTCACTTGTGTCACACTTGTGAATCTTTTCTCCGCTCTGCTTTCGGCCATAGCAGCTCTCTGAAGCATGGAAATTCTCTGGTGAATGTATGTTTATGCCTATATTTATTGACAGTTGACATGAAATGAATATTTCATGTTGCTTTCATTAGTTATTAACTTGAGGCAAAACTAGCCCTTTTTGTTTGTTTGTTTATGGTACTTCTCTGACAAAGTCTGTGATATCCCTCTGCTAATATACATGATTCTGGAAATACAGAGACAGAATAAAGATAAGACAGCGTTCTGTGTACAGTACTTAAAATAATTAAAGTTCAGCCCAAAGTATTATAAATGAGCTTCAAACATGCTTGTAACACACATAAAACGTCAGCAACCCTACATGATATTGGAAATGTGACTACTGAGAGATAGAGTGCTTTAAAATGCTCTGCTTCAGTGGACATTTGATCAGCGGTTCATAAAGATGTTTAGGTTCAGATGGTCAGCGGTCTCTGAATATTTCATATGAAAAGGACCAAAGAGGAAAACACAGCAGGATGTAAAAAGCAGTCAGTCACAGAAAACCCAATGCTTGTTCTGGTTGGCGGCGTGAACACGTTACAGTTACAGTTTACACATATTATAACAGAGAAATGGATTTGGAGGTATGGTTTTTACTAACGTGTTGAAGTGAAATGTCATAACTCCCATAAATTCACTCCTGTTCATCCCTGATATTTGTCTGGGTAGTTAAAGTGAAACGTCCCGGTGGTAAACTTGAAAATATGGGATTTTATGTGCTGATAAGGCACTACTGAAACCACTGCTCTCTGCTCTCATTCTATTCCAAATAATCTCCGTGTCTGCTTCGTATTAATCTCACTCACCGAGTCTCACCTTCTCAAAGACAAATCTGATCAATATCTCACTTCCCTGCAGCCACACTGCACCGCCTCATTCTGACTCCTGAGCACAGAAATGAGTTGTTAAGCTGTAACAAATATTTGTCAGAATGTATTGCAGGCTAACGACAAACAGAAGGGAGTACTGAGGTGTTTTTTTCCTTGAGTTGACCCTGTCTGCTGCTTAATTTGGAACCTTGAGAATGATCAGAGAAGTCGGATGTTTTTGTGTTTGTCACAAACAGAAAAATAGAAGAATAGAGTCCTTGGTGCTCCTTCCCTGCTTGTCCCCTTTTCAGTGTCTTTCTTATTCTTGTTGTTATTTAATCCAACGCATCCATTCCTCTCTTTACACCGGTGTGTTTGTCTTTTCTTGCCTTTATTCCCCTGTTAGCGTCGTCCGTGCTGCATCTCTTCCTCTAAGCCAGTTTATCTCTTGATGCCAGTCCTCACTTTCCTGTCTGTCACTGCTCAGGGTGTCTTTGTGCATATAGAGCTGTTATAGCGAGTATAGTTGACAGTTGATATGGTGATTTTTTTAATATCTTGATGCATATCATGTATGGTTGTTTGCCCTTGTGTCCCTCCTTTCTCTCACCTTCCTGTGTGTTCCATAATTGATTGGCAAGAGCATTAAAATTATACTCCACCCAAAATGGATCTTTCGGTTATAAAACACTCACCCTCCATAGACTTAAAAAGTGGTGGTCAAAAGTTTGTATTTTGCTCTTTTCCAGATAAAGGAAAATTGTCAGTAACTACCATATTGACCTGAATATATGATGATATTTTATTCTGGAAATTACGTTTGAGAAGGTGGGGCTCGTCTTATATTGGAGGACTAGATATTTACATGTTTCCACAACAGCAGATGTTATTTTTGAATGGAGGAAATACTGGTGTAAAACTGACCACTGACGCTCAAAGGCCCAGTTTACACCTGGTATAAACATGCGATCTGTATCTGGATACATCATCTGCATAATGATATCTGATCAATGGGTCTTCGCATTTACACCTGGTATTACAATGCGTTTTCTCAGCTGAGCCCGCATTGTGATCGGATCTCAATATGCAAATTGGTCAGGCAGAGCTGGCGGACTTGTCAACAAACATGACTCAACAGACTGAAAAATGCTAACTGCCAGAGAAAATAATAATAATAATTTTGGACCGCTTCTGAGAGCCTGACAGGAGAGAGTGTGATTATGTGACTACACTGTGATTGATCTTCAAAAACTCTTTTCCCAAACACAGGTGTTGGAAAAGAGGGGTCGTCTTATAATGAAAGCCTTATATTCGGGCCATGGAGAGATTTTATCATAGCTATGATAAAAAACCCAAAGTTAAGATCTACCACTGAGTTGTGAACTCTGAGAACACCAGTATTAATAAGAACAGAGAATTTGTATGTGTGTGTTTGTGTTTTGTACCTTGCAGGAGCATATAGCACAGCGGTCAAAGCTGGGTTTCCAGTCTTCTCCATTACGTCTGATTCCCTCTTCCTGTGGGCAGTCGCCGCTGCAGCCCGGACCGGACGTACACACGCAGTCGTAGCCTCCCGGGAGGTTCACGCACACGCTGTCATTCCAGCAGGTGTGTGTCTGCAAACTGCACTCATCGATGTCTGGAAGAGAGAGAGTGAGCAAGTTGCGGTGCATGAGTGTCTATGTGTCATTTATTATACAAATATGGGAGAATGGTGGAGGCCTATGTAGACAAACAGCGTGCGCCTTGTCGGTCTGTTATTGTAGATACAACATACAATGATACGTGGGCGGTTGAGCATAATGATCAGAAAAGAAGCTTATCAACAAACAATGTAGAAAAGAAAAAAAGACTTCTAAGTAGAAAAATTTGTTTATATTTCTCAAAGTAAGGCATCAAAAAAGTATTATTTCGGCCGTAGTTCAAAGGATACCCATGCATAGCGTGGCATCAATAAACAGCAGCAGTACTTTGACTTTGATACGCAATCTCCTAAAGATTTTTTATACAATACACCACAAATTTGCTCGCCAATCGTGACTAATGTCCGGATTGTGTTCACAGACAATGTCATTTATAAGTGTGACATTCTTCATTCAGATCTGTACTTGCTTGAATATCCACTGCTTCCCAGCTTTTACATGGGGGCATGTTTACCTTGGCTAACTCTGTGGTAGATATGGTGCATATTTACTTTTAATTAAATTTTTGATTTCTTCACAGTACTACAGAGGCCGGCAGGTATGAAGTGTAACATTTATAATAATTTCTGTTGTGCACAAATTAATGTTTCAGCCCTAAAGTCACATTAATCACTCTTTAAAATTAATAGCATTCGGTTACTGTAGCAGTAGAAATTGAAATTGCAGGTTATTGTGGCTAGTCCAGTCACTTAGGGATGAGCATCCACACTGTTAGCAGCAGGGTAGCTGATGTGTTTTAGTATAGAGGGTTCTACAAATTACTGAATTAACTTCAAAAAATGAATAGTGGCACATCCCTTCTCTGCTGCTAGCACACACACGCTGCTGTGTAATCATATTAGAGACTATATATGGATATACTGTATAGTTCAGGGTTTGGCTATTGTTTTCATTATCTCTAATATTTTAAAGTATAGCAGCTTGTTTTTTTGGTTCTGTTAGTATTGATTCAAGCAATTTGAGGGAAGATATTCAGTCATAATTTTACACCCTCTAGAGACTAAACCTTGCATATATATACTGGCATCATAGTTTCAGCCACATCAATCAGAGTGTATACTGTATATTCACTCAGTGGATTCAGTTGAATCATCAAAGCAACAAGACATCTGCTCAGTCAGCTTTTTTCTTGCTTTTCCTCCAAAAATAACCGACATGAACAGAGAGGACAGATGGCATTTTCATCCACTTTTCTTTATCAACGTAGCACAGAAAACCGGGTGCCAAAAGTCTGCTCCTACCTTTTATCAAGCCATGACATTTAACTCTCTTTATCCTCACTAAATGTGAGATGCTCAGAGAGAAAAAGACCAAAGTCTCTTCGACAGTAGCTCTGCTCTCCCCTGTCAGCACCTGCTGCCTACAGACATTGATTACACGACACTGACGGCACGTTACTAGTGTTGCATGAACAAATCCACCAAGTAGAAAAACTGAAACTATATAATAAAAATGGAATTCAGATTTTTTTGTTTGTGCATTTAACTCTAACCATACTTTCAAACTGTGAGCACTGCGGTCAACAAGTCTACTTGTCTACTTTCTACACAGTTGAGTGAAATGCAAAGCTGTATTGACTGTCAACAGGTTTAAAAAGCCTGACTTCCACATTGCCCTGATTCCCTGCTAAAACACTATGTTTTAATGTTCTTTCTCTGTCTTTTCAGCACATCCGGTGCCCATCATGATGGGTTAAGGTAATTATGGGTTATTTTGAGTTATCATATTGGGTTTGGGAAGATCTGAGTGAGTGAGGCACTCACTGAGAGAGGAATCAGCTCAGTGTGAACTGCAGGAAAGGAGACCAGGTGTTATGTAATGGGATCAGATTGTTCTGTAGGGCTGATGTGAACTTTTCTAGGTTTGAGTTGTCTGTTAACCAATTGAGCCAGTGGTAAGATGTGGTTAAGATGAACGTTTGGAGATATTGTGGGATTGTAAGTGAGGCGATATCACCTAACAGAGGGGGACGCTGAAGTTGAGAATCTCAGACAGCTTTCCCATGACCTCTGACCAAAACCGCCCAACTGGTGTGCAGAGCCAGAATGCATGGAAGTTGTTGTCTGTTGTCTGTTGGGACAGTGTGTGCAGATGTTGCTGTCTGTGAAGCCCATATGGTACATATTTTGTGAGTGGTGATGTGTACTCTGTAAAAGACCTTGTATTGAATTAGCTGAATTTTTGAGTTGTATTACATGGAGAATGTGTTGTCGCATATGGTTTGCCAATTGATGTGTGATTGATGTATATTCAAGTCTGATGTGATCTATTGGTATTGAAATAGTATTTTCATGGTGAGAAAAGAGTTTGTAAATCTGTGATAGTAATTTTGGGTTTAGTAGTAAGGAAGGAGTCGAGTTGTTGAAGTTATAGATATCAATTTTCTTTTTTACGGTCTCTTTCAACTGTATGTACAAGTAGTGACAGTGGTGGGATAAGTTGTATGTTTGTTTAAGACGGTCAAAAGTCATGAGAGAGTTGCCACTGAAAAGATGCCCAAGGCTGGTTATTCCTCTCTGTTTCCATACAGGGAAACGGATGGGTACCTTATTGATTTTAAACGTAAGGTTATGCCAGATAAGGGTGAGAAGAGAAGGAGATAGTTTGATGTTAAGTATGTCATTCCCTCCAGGCAGTGAGAGTTGTATTTATGGTGTTCAATTTGAAGCAGCTGTGGGTTTTGACTGATTTATCTATGAATGCAATATGCTGAATGGGGAGATCTTTGCAGATGGTCTGTTCAGTATCAAGCCAGGCAGAATTGGAGTTGTTTGTCCAGTGTCGGATAAAATAAGGCTGGTGGGATTTGAAATAGCAGTAAAAAAAATTGCTGAATTGAGCCAGCTGTATTGTTTGGATTTTTTGACTTTTGACCCTGGGCCTTTCCGGTAAAATGTATTGACTGTTGAATTTAAGGAGGAGAAGCAGTCTAGGGGTGAATTAACAGGGGTCATGGCAAATAGATTTATAGATAGATATAAGATATAGATAGATAGGAGATATTTTTGGAAGAACAGATGGTGGAAATGCAGCCAATTAAAGAGAGATGGAGTTTATTCCATCTATCCAGGTCTTCTTTGATGATATGTTGAGTTTAAATATATCATTTGGGTTTGTTGAGAAATGGATTACAAGGTATATAATGGGTTGAGTAGGGTGGTTATAGGGTAGGTGTGTCATGTTATGCTTTGCACGGCCAGTGTTTTTTAAGTTATCATGTCATCATCCTAACATTTGGTCTACTAGCATTAAGTTCTAAGTATAGCTGAACTATGCTAGCTGCTTTCATCATTAGGGCTGAAAGCAGACTATCAACTCATTGTATTGATTTGTTTTTTAATTGGCAGGAACTATTAACACCAAACACTGACAGATTAATACCGAGCCAACAGGTCTGTTGAGGATGCTGTTATCTCAGCCCTCCACCACACACTACAACACTGAGACATCCAACCGGCATTGACGTCAGCTCAGCTGTCCGTGCAATAAACCTGGTCAATCCCTTCAATAAACTATTGGACATGAATAGTGACCCCTGCATATGCCAGTTGATCCAGAGCTTCCTGTGGAGAAGGCAAGAGAGGGTTAAAATGAATAGCCTTTCATCTCGCCCTCTGACCCTCAGCATAGGCACTCTTCAGGGTTGTGTCCTCTCACCCTGGCTCTACTCCCTGTACACAAACCATTTCACATCCCACCACAGCTTAAATATGCAGATCACACAATCATAGTTGAACCAACAACAATGAGGACCGATACTGTGAACAGACAGCCCAAGCAGTCACTTGGCGCCTTGATAAAATCCTCCAGCTCAACACATCTAAGACACAAAAATTCATTATGGATTTCAGGCACAGCCCGATCCCCAAAACACACATACATGTCTCAGGAGAACCATCAATGACTTATTCAAATTTCTTGGCACACACATCAGCAACACACTCCAATGGAACATCAATACACACCACATTACCAAAAAAAGCCCAGCAAAGACAGCTCCAAAAAATTCAAAGTAAAACCTCCTCCTCCTTCAGTTTTACGCAGCCATCATCGAGAGCATGTTCACCTCATCCATAACAGTTTGATACAGTGGCAAGGACAGTCACACACACAAAAAAACTGTAGCGCATAGTCAATAAATCATCTATGATTATTGGCACCCATCTCTCATTAGTTGAATCAGTATAACACAAACACACCATCAAAAGAGCAAAGAAAAAAAAAAATTCTGAACCCTCTCAGCCTGCTAATCACCTCTTCCGGCTGATGCTGTTCCTGCTGACCAAATCATCCCAATTTAAAAACAGTTTTTTTCCCCGCTGCAATAAGGACTCTGCACACTTCTCACTAATCCTGATAGATGTACCTGCTTTTAAAACTCTTGTGTCAATCTTGTAAATATTGTCTGTGACTTTTGTCTTATGGTAATCTGTGTCTATTGTGCTAGTCATGTGTCTAATATCATGTTGATGTGATGTTGATATCTGCCTATGTTTGATGTTACTGATACCGTTGAATTGAGCTTACCCACCATGCTGTACCGAAAGCAAATTCCACCAACCTCGGTCTTGTGGTCATTAATAAATGATTGATTGATTGAATGATTTATTTGATTGAATACGCTAACATCAGTGTTAGCACAACATGCTAATTTTAATGTTGTTTAATGAATGTTCAGCACAAGCATGATAACATGCTTATGATAGCGGGTTACATCAGGGATCATATATTTGGATCATACTTTCAAATGAATTAAGATTCATCTTCTGAGGTCTATGAGTGTCTGTATCAAACATAGAAGTTCGTTCTTGTTGGCAGTTTTTTTGGTGGCAGTATTTTATAAAAACATAATCTAACCTCAAGTGGACAATTGATCCTATATTGTTTTGTTACATACAGTATACATGAGAATACATCCATTAGTTGTTATATTTGACTCTGGACCAAAGTGTTGCAGACAGATCAGCTGACTGATAGATACTGAACGACACAGGTGTTTTCAATTACTCTAGCTAATTAGACCTCTAGTCGGGTTGAATGTGGGTGGGCTAAGATGGGAATTACGTGATGTCACCAACCTGTAATAGAATGGAAATGGTTTAAGCCCTAACAGGTGCAGGGGAGGGACGGCGCTTTCACATCAGCCACACTCTGTACATGCCCCCACAGTCCTGATAAGAGGTCTAATCAGGCAACATAAATGAAAACACTTGCGTGGGTGGACTATAGGTGCTATAGGAGCTTTAAAACTCAAACTAACTCAACGCTCAGAATGATGATGTTAGTTGCATCCATCATTAGCGTTGATGGAACATTACAATTTTTTTGTGTGTTTGCTTAATTATCTACAAGCTAGTAGTTAACCTGTAATGTTATGAAAGGAAATACCAAAGCAGCAAAAATACACTACTTATACCTCCACACGATTACATAGAAATGTTTAGAGCCTCTGGCCCAAGTTGCTCACACTGTGAACATCATGAAACATAAATTTTTCTTTCCTCCAGTGGAAAATGATGAGGCTTGGCTGATGCTGTGGCCAGCCACAACAGCCAAAGCAATACACTGTGACACTGCTGAATACACATGCTAATTGTTTGCAGTATCAAGTTTGCTGGATACGGAGCGAGAGGAAAACAGCTCAGCTGAGAATTTATTGTGCCTGCGACTGACTATTTGCATACACTATATGAAATTCCCATCAGCTAGTCAGACACACTGTACCTCCGCTGGTGAAGGATTAATGCGCTTCATGCTACATTCACCACATTCAGCCACAAGCTGTCGCTCGCAGATGAAGCATACTCTCACATGTCAGCTGTGAAAAAAAAGAACCAAACACAAAAGCCCTTTGGAGAATCCAGCTGAGCACAGCCAACCATATGAAAAACTTACACTCACACCTACATGTACTGTTACACATGAAAGCACTAATCCCACAGTGTACTGTACATGAAAACACATATTCGCACAGGCATAGACACATACACATGCACACACAAAACAAATAAATCCCTCTGACAGATGTTGGTAATTAGAAGGCATCAGAAAGCTCAGTATTTGAGTATTTAAATTATATTTCCTTGGTATGTCTCCAGGCAGCCCATATGGAAAGGTCATGTACATCACAAAAAGAGAGAGTAAATTATGCACACACTGTCGTGCAGGCAGACAGTGGGAGTTTATGGCGTATTATCCTCATCTTTATGCACAATCTGTTTATTAAAGCCACCTGTCTCCGCCTAAAGCATTAGGCATTATAAACATGTTTTGAGATGCAGCCCATGCAGCTCTCAGTCAACGCAATAAAACAAAAGGACTGCTGCTTGCAGCTGCTGTGGTCCTCAACACCACAATACTCAGCGTAACACGGTGCAAAGCAAAAACATGCAACATAATGAATAGTAATGAAATGTAAAGCATTGCAGCGTGACGGACCAAGTCAACACAATGCAGCATGACCAAACAGAACATAGCACACTATAATATACAACACAACATATTGTAACAAGGTAACATAATGTATTAAAACATATATATCCATAACATGACATGATTTATTATAACACAAGGTTTTCCAAGAATGTTAATGTGTTACAATGTAAAAAATAATGTAACACAGCATATCTTTGTTTTACAGTGCATTGTAACACACACAAAAGCCCCCATTAACATCAGACCACCATTCAATGCAACAGATACTGTACACACACCAACAGCAAATCATTGCACAACACAAATGTGAGATGAGAGAGATGAGAACAAGAATAAATGTAGTGTAGCTTAATTTCCAAATAGAGGAATACGCCGGGGAAAATCTGCAGACAGGAATAGATAAACATGGATTAGAACTTTTTTAATTTGTTTGGTACACAGCATGTGTGCTTCTTGTGTATACAGTTTGATTCTTTTTTAGATAGTTTGACGTTTTTACCAATTCCCTCATAAGTGACACCTAAAAGTGTATGAACTAAAATGCCAGTTTTTGTTAGCTTACCTAAAACATCATCGTACTCAGTAAATGTCACTATTATCTCATGTGCTAGTGTTTTTTTGTGAATGCCGCTCTCTACATAATCCAAAAGAAATAACAGGATTTAAATTTTGTGGTACGTCTGTTGCTGAGGAAAGCAATCAACTGACAAGAATATGATGGCTAATAGTTAGCTAACAGTTAGCTAACTAGCTAGAAAGTAGTAGGCAGTGGAATTTAAAAAACAGACATTAAATTAAAGTGCCAGTGTAAAATTGACCAGCCACTTGACATGCTAGCGAAGTTCTGAGGTCATGTCTGGGCTAACCTCTGTACCTCTGCTATCTCTTATTGAGCTCTTATGTCATCTGTATTCATGGTGTTTTCCATCTATATTCTAGGACTAATTGGCATCCACTACAGCACTTGCTATTAGAAGTTGAAACCTTCATGATTTTAACAAAGCTAAGCTGCAGCTTTTTAATCATTGGTTTAATCATCGGCGGTACTTTCGCCATGAATATAATATCACCCAACACTCTCTCTTCTAATGCAATGTTTCGACTTTTTAGCTGTCTTTGATGACTAAAAAGGTCTACAGCGATTAATCTTGTCTGTCCTGCTGATACAGACATGTCTGTGGCCCATGGTCAAACTGGTGACGTTTAACCTGTGATGGTCCAGGGATTATGGGTAATGGTGTTCATTAAAGACTGCTTAAAACAAAAATATTGAATACATAACAATATGACAATATGATAACAAAAATTACCATTCTTATCTACACATATGGAGTGAATCACACAGTATACTCTTGAGTTTTAGCTATTTGTATTAGGCCTATTACAAATGTAAATGTGATTTTGAATTAGGTTTTCTTGTTTCTCTTGTTTCATGTGTCTCTATGAACAGACACTTTATATTACATGTTAATCCTGCCCAAACTGCCCTTTGATGCCCAAATTGTAAGAGTGCACTTAGTCACTTTATAGATAAAAGGCTCTTATGGATCCATCTGTCACCCAGCAGGACACCCTGAGAGAAGCACAAGCAGTTGCTCCATGTGCCAAACATGAATTAGCACCAACATGATAACAAAGCACTCGCTCATTGGAAAAACACATCACATCCTTTAAATAGAGGGTCCTTGGAGAGGGCACACATTCACCAACACTGAATAACTGCCCAATCTGTTGTTAAGGCAAAACACAGCAATTCTAACACTCGAGTTTCAAGTCAGTTAGTTTTCATCAAAGCATTAACATACCTATTAGGATTTTTTGAATAAAGTCTTTGATAGTTTTGCAGTCGATTTGCATATGAAAGTTCAGTTGCTTTCTGTGAAAAGAAATTTCAAATATTCCTCAAACGTCCCCTTTTCCGAAAAACGTTTTTTGCTAGAAGAAATTATATACACGTGTTCTGACACATAGAAAGAGACTTTCTGCTTTCTGAAAACATCGTCCTCTTCTTCTGTCTCTCTAATTCTCATCCCCAGCGCTCTCTGCCATTTTCTGCATTGCCATCACATACTCTTGGCCAAATTGTAGCTGTTGATATGGTTAACTGACTGGTACTGCCGCTCTCCGCTTTGAGCTGACTGCTTATTACAAAATGCTACTTTCTGTTTGGTTGACTCATGAGAGTCTGTTGGAGGGATACTGTGGAGGGGAAGAAATCCTGTTAAATTGTCATTCATACTTATTCCCCCTGCTGGCTTCCAGCCTAATACTGCATAGTGGGGAAAGAAATGATACACATGTCACAGCTACATGAACTTGTCTGGTTAACGAGTGACAAATATACACAACACATACATACAGTATATATATATATTTTATGACACACACTTTTATTTATGCTGTAAAGTGTGGAGAAGCCATGTCATTAATAGCATCTGTTAATGACAGCGCTTTCACTAATCACGTTGTATAAATCATATTTAAAGTCATGAATATGTTTGTTGAAAGCCTCACAGAGCACAAACAAGCACGCAAACATGTCCGATTAGACTCGTGACTGATGTGAGCAACGTCTCTGTTTGATTTGCTTTCTGCAAATATGAGTTACGTGTCTGATTTTTATGTGATTATAAGTCTTAAACTGATGGCATAAGTTTTCTTTGTAAAAAGATGAGACAGCCCACATGAAAAATAGTGCAGTGTATGTACTGCTTCTCAGCCCATCCATGTTATTACCACTACTCTGACTCACCAATTTCAGACATTTTCAAATAATAGGAAGATTTGCTGAAAATATATCTTTTGGGTATTAAATACTCATCCCTTTGGACTTGAAAGGTGGGTCTGAAAAGTTTTTAGTTTGCTCCTTCGTGCAGGATGGAAACTGTACTTAGCTTTGATTCACAACAGTTACAATTGATTCAAACAGGACAAAAAAACCCGTCAAACATATCAAATTGTTCAAATTGCGCTGCAGCATAATTCATCTCTCCGCCTTTGATCTGATGTTACTGTCGATGCTTTGCCAAAAAAATCACTAAATATGCTACCTCTGGTAGAGCTTTGGATCCATGAAGAGGTGTTATTATGTATTTACCTCCGTTGTGGAGAAGCTATGAGGGTTTTAACACAAGGACCACCGACAGAATTGGCCTATTCTGAAGGAATGATTTTCTATGTACATTATTTCACTATTTCTCTATAGACCATTGGAATCCATTGTAACTACTGTGGATCCAGCTGCCATCCTCAACAAAGGAGTAAGATACAAGCCTTTCAGAGCCATGTTGCAAGCCTACAGGGAGTGAGTTTTCCTTTAATATTACCACTTAAGGGAATAACCACCCACACATTACATTGTCATTTGTGGTATATATCCCTTTTCTCTCAACCTGCCTTGTTCCCGAGAATGCCTTTTGACATAGGAATATGTTAAAAGAACATGCATAAGAAAAAAAATAACTGGTGTTAATAATAGATGATAATTTTATATTCTAGTCTGTTTTCAGCTCCTGTTGATTTGTGTCAGTGGTTCCTCTTTTCGTTTGATGGATTTGTCCTTTTATGATTGTTGAAAATCAACACAAAACTACAGCTCAGAGGGACTGACACTAAAACCAAACCAAACTACCAGACTGTAGTTTACCTCCCGACAATATCTGGATGTAACATCACATGTCTGTTTGGTGAGTTGTCTATCAAAGTTTGCCTGGCTGTTTTCTTTAATACTAAGGTAACAACTAGTAGATTTACAAAATGCCACCTCCTCCACCCAAAGGCTGAAGTGTAAGATGCGATTTTGTGCAAAAAAAACATCACACTAAACTATCGCAGTTCATTTTCACTAAGTCACACATGGCAAAACGTTAATTATATTTTGCAGTGGAGGTAGTGTTGTTCTGTAGGTGATTTAGGTAAGATTTAAATCACTAATTGGATGAGGAAGACAAAGTTTGTCTTACTCTGAGAGAGAGCAGGATATCTCAAGGGCAAAGTTTTTGTGATAAGACAATGTGAGCTGCCTTTAAAGACAATCTCGATGTTGTTTACTCTGTGTAGTAATGTGACTTGAAGCTACAGTAGACATATACAGTACATGTGTCTATCACTTTCTTTAAGAATTGAATTTGAGGGAAACCACTTTCTGGGGGAATATGCTGAAATCATACCTCTTCCTCTCAAAGTAAATGAATCAAAGTTGACTGCTGACATTGCATTTTGATTTAAAGGAGAGAGAGATGTGAAGGGAAGGTACGATTTAAAAGTGAAAGCAAAAGGATTTCACTCAGCCATGCCGTCTTATTCACTGCATCCATTACAATTTAACAAAGGTGCATAGGCAAAAGTAAAAGCAGTGCCTCGGATTTGTTGAGTGATATTTAGCTTGTCTGTGCTGAACATGCTGAACCACTGAAAATCTTCATGTAATATCAGTGACAAGACTATAAGCTCTGGTAAATTTCATGCTGCAAAACTTCAATGTGTAAGTCAAAACTGTGCAAAAATAAATTATTTGATGTTTTAAAATGAAATTTAGTAGAGATATTCATGGTCCCCAGAGGATGAATCCTATGGTCTTTTTAGGTTTTCAGTGAAATATCTCTTAACTATTGGATGGACTGCTGTTTGGTACAGATATCCATGGCCCATCAAATAATAAAGATAATTGCTGATGTAGTTTTGCACCTGACAAGTGCAAGAAGCACATTGTTTATTTAAGCTATTCACAGCTTTCTGAAAGTTTTATCTGACAGAGTAGCAGAACAAATATCTGAGTGTGATAGTAAGAATAACAACCTCTATGCTGGAGTAAACTGAAAATATATTGATTTTTTCTCATTGTTTTCAGTTTTTGCTTCATAATTAGTGTTGGCTTAATGATGATAAATCATCAAGGTGATGCCATGATTTACTGGGTAACCACACAATAATCTTTTGTTTACGCTGTGCACATAATCACATAGGGTTATGTTGGCATATGGGTTGAAAATTGGGATTTGAAAATTCAGTTCAGCTAAATTCTCCGGCCCCTCCCTAATCATGACTTATTAGGCAAGATTTGAGGTTCAGGTCCGGCACACTGGATAACTGTAGCCTCAGTTTGTGCCTCTCATACAGAGCTGCAGGTAGCAAGTCTGATAAGAGATGGCAGGCAGGTGAACCATGTTTATGCAAAGATTTATTCCTTTTCTGTGGCAGTAAACACAACACATGGGCCCACCTATAACTGTGCTATACAGTGTTCAGAGCTTAACAAGTTATTTGTGACAACAGTGACGTTAACCACGATAAACAGCCGTGGCTATGTGCTGACACTCCCCAATAGACACACACACACAGTGGACAGCATCTTGTAGTAGTAGTCTTGTAAGACAGGTAACACAGAAACTTTTACACATTTTGAGTGTGTAGTTACTCCTAAAGAGGAAAATTCAAGACAGTGGCAAATACTGTACATCACTTGTTAAAAACTGTTGCTGCAGGAGATCATTAATGTGCAGTGACTTTGTAAAATGCCCAGAATCTGTGAAAATATTGCAAATGAGTGCTGCAGTGCAGTGTGAATGTTCTATCCATCATCATTACAGTCTTGTCACAGGAAACACACATGCCTGGTGTGTCTTTATTTTTGTTGTGAACTCTGCTTCTTCCTGTCTTTGTGGGCTAACAGATGGGAGAGGGAACACAACATAAAGATCTAATAGCCGCACAAGGCTGACGTTTGTTTCTTATGAATATCTCATAAGCATTGCGCGTGTGGGTTTCACACTGCATGGTTTGATCTCGAGCTGTGAAGGTGAGAAGACCACTGATTAGACTTCCTGTAAACCTGCTGGGTAGCATGTTAGAGCGCACACACATACACCCATACATTACATCACACTGTGCTTAAGTCTATATGCTAGATTTTCAATGAGGATAAATATGACAAAGAATGACAATCAGTGGTTCATGTAGGACACAAGAGATAATAGAGACTTGAAGAGGAAGCCTCCGAGGGAATGACAATGTTCAGAATTCCTGTGTAATTGGACACAGAGAGAAGAAAAAAAAAGTCTATAGTGACTAGGCAGCAGGCATGCAGAGGCTGAGGAGCTGGTATTTGAAGTAGTGATAAGAATGTTTTCAATTCAGTGTATGCTCACCAATGCAGGAGCTCCCATCGAGCAGGTAGGAGCCATTGTCATGGAAACCACTTCTGCATTCACAGTGGTACCAGCCGGGCAGGTTGACACAGCGGGAGTGGTTGTGGCACTCAATCAGGACCTCTGCGCACTCATCGATATCTGAGGACACAAACACACATACAGTGGCATCAGCATCAGTCTAAATTACTTTCCTGGTTATGAACATGAACCTGAAACTTCGGTTCATTTGTGTTGTTTGATTTTTTTTGCCTGCTCTTTGATCTGTTCTAGTTTCAACAGTGGAGGTTGATCCAATCAGAGCAAACCGCCGCCACATCAGCAGAGCTGGGTCAGTGGCTGCCCACATTAGACAGCCAACATCTCTGCAGCCTGTCTGCCACAGCAGGGATCAAAGTCTTTTAGAAATCACAGCATTTGGCAGCAGAGTTGTTTCCTACGTGCACTTCTCTATTTCTTCTCCTCACTCATTCTGCCGTTCCTACCCAGCTCGCTTTGTCCCAGGCGAGCGGCGTGCATATACATGCCTAGCCCAGAGGCGTTAGGTCTTCACTCCTTCTCGGGAGAGTAAATCTCTCTCATCCATTATGTATGGTGTGAGCTCTGCTCCTCATCTGCAGCTCTCTTGCTTCTGGCTGTAAGACCCGACCTGCACACACACCCTAATGTTTAAAGCGTGACCTTCAGTCACACTTTCAATCACCTAAATGCAAACCGTAGCAAACAGGGCAAGGTGGCAAGGGACTGCTCATTAACTGTCATGTCTGTGTACATCTCATACTCTCGCCGAAGGAGGAAACCCTAATATCTCAAGCAAATCAACAAGAAAAACAGTAGCTTAAAGCTCGGCCACTGTTCATTTTTCACAGAGGATTGTGGAGTCTTAACAGTTTAGTGGTGGACTCAGGCTGTCTGAGGGGTAGGGGTGAAAAAATAAAAAGGGCATCTGATACATTCAATGCGCCTCCATCAGCAGAGAACAATAATGTATGTTTGTTAAAAAGGCTACAACCCCAATTAATATTAACATTTTATAGGGTGATTCAGAATATAAGGAAAACAATATCTCTGTATTAAAAAGGATTAACTTTTTAAACATTTACTTTTCATCTCTGTAATAAAACACAGGGAATGGGTAACATTTTAAATGTTTATTTCTCAAACACATCTATAGTAAAAACATGGTACTATTAACACTTAGAGAATTCGCTGTTTTGTGCAGTCTTGTCAGGGAAGCGAGAAGCAAGATTGGTGAAATCAAAGAAGAATTATTTTTGGCCATGAGTTTATAAATGTTAACAATCTCGTTATGGTCAATGGGGATGTCCCTCTCAATGGACAACAGCAGAAGATCTGAGAGCCTTCCTTCTCCACATCTGTTTGGGTCTTGATCAGCTTCAGTTTGGAGAATGATTGGTCAACTTATGCAGTTGTCACTGGCAATGTTTTGTCTGTTACTCAAAAAGTTTTCTTCCAGATTTCCATTTATAATACCTCACTGGAGACATGCCACTTACCAGCCTGCTTCAAGACCTCCATCATCATCCCTGTCCCCAAAAAGCCAAGGACCACAGGATTTAAAGACTAGAGACCTGTCGCCCTGACCTCTATGGCAATGAAGTCTTTGAGTGCCTTGTACTGTCCCACCTTAAAACCATCACAGACACACTCCTGGACCCCCTGCAGTTTGCCAACAGAGCCAACAGGTCTGTGGACAATGCAGTAAACATAGCACCTGGACTCTGCAGGAACCTACACCAGGATCCTGTTTGTCCTGCACGTGCCTGACTCCATCGGCAGGTGGATCACCAACTTCCTGTCTGACAGCGCGTGAAGATGGAGAAACACGTCTCTGACTCCCGGACCATCAGCATCGGTTCTCTTCAAAGACTGTGTCCTTTCTCAACTTCTCTTCTCCCTGTACACCAACAGCTGCACCTCCAGTCATCAATCCGTCGAGCTCCTGGTGGAAGGTTGACCATCTGGTGACGTGGTGCAGACAAAACAAGTTTCTAGCTCAACGTTTTAAAGACAGTCAGGATGGTTGTGGATTTCAGAAGGAACACAGCCCAAACCGCCCCTTTCACTCTGTGTGACTCCTAAGTTGGCACTGTGGAGTCCTTCCCCTTCCTTGGACCCATCGTCAGCCAGGACCTCGAGTGGGAACTGAACATCAACAGCCTCATCAAGAAGGCTCAGCAGATGATGTACTTGCTGCAGCAGCTGAAGAAGTTCAACCCGTCAAAGTCAATGACGGTGCGCTATTACACCACTATCATCAGTCCATCTTCACCTCCTCCATCACCATCTGGTACACTGCTGCAACTGCCAAGGATGAGGGCAGACTGCAGCATAACATCCGCTGTGCTGAAAAGGTGATCGGCTGCAATCTGCCGTCCCTCCAGGACCTGCACATCTCCAGGACACTGAGGCAAGCAGGAAAGATCATGGCCTCCCCACAGTCTGTCTCCCACACAGACTCTATCCCTCCCCTTGACATAACACGTTATACTAACGTAAAATCCCAATAATCTTATAATTGCACATCTGTGATCTCTGATCGAATATAGCACATTACATTACTGCAACTTGTATCACTATTATTATTATTATTATTATTATTATTATTATTATTATTATTATTTGCACACTGCATACAGTATACTGTTTTACTTCTTATCAATATTTTTGTAAATTTCATCTTCTCTTCTACTTAAAACATGTATCAGCTCTTCTCACTTAGAATATATTTTACATATTTTTTATTGTAAATTTGTTTTTGTTTTTTTTAGTATTATTTAGGATTACTTAACTTTGTGTATATTTTACATATTTTTTATTGTAAATTTGTTTTTGTTTGTATTATTTAGGATTACTTAACTTTGTGTATATTTTTGACTGTAATGCACATCAACAACACCAAGGCAAATTCCTTGTATGTGCTGACCTACTTGGCAATAAACCTGATTCTGATTTCATAACAGTTTCATGAGGATATATTTTAAAAACTTTTTAACATGCCTAGGCACAGGTTTAAGTTGAGCTGTGCATTCCTCTAATTGCTAATGGCTAATACAAACATACCTTTATCTCTCTCATCTCCTCTCTTGCTGCCTCTAGCTGCATTTTGCAGATCCCTCTGTAGTGTCCTCAATTTTCTTTCTCTTCTTGGCATTCGGCCAATCCATTGCTTATCTCCCTCTCTACAAGTGCAAGTTAATCCAAGCTAAAGGGGTGTAAACACATTTTGAGAAAAGAATACTATATATTTGGTGTTGCACGGTATAGGGGTGTGCCTGAATACAAATACATTATTCAGCAAAGCACAAAAAGTGTTGGTTTTTTTTGTTTTTTTTTACTAATATTTGTTTGATACAAATATTTTAAAAATTATTTGTTTTCGGGAAGAAAAAAACCCCATGTCAAATACCAGCATGCAAGTCAGTTACATCTCTATCTCACTCTCCCTTCTGCTCCATTGTTATGTCTATCAGCAGGTCTCAACAAGGGGAGTCACATCCACCTGCTACATGATGCACATTTCCTAATTTGGACATCATTCCCGGAGTTGGGGTGTTCCCTAGAGATAAAGCTGAGCTACCGATGACATATGAAGTGCCCCCAAGGGACTAACTAATTAATTTGGCTTTAGCTTATTAGCTAACTTACCAATGTGGCAGACATACGCAATGTTAACGTTAACTTACCATAACTTGCAAACTGCTAAAAATCAGGCGTTCACAAGTATGCAGATCAACAACACCAGTTATAAATTGTCAATTTATACTCAGTCAGTACTGGTAATGTGAATCATAGCATGTACATTTTTATCAATAATTGTCATTATCACTAGACGCACTCAGTAGAGTGCAGACCTCCACCATGGAGGTGTATTGAGTCTGTTTAATGTGATGTCTGGGTGCAAATATAAAGTTGACCATTAAAGAAATCATAAACTAAAGTATAAAGGACATCAGATTACTGCATACCATGTAAAACCTTTAATAACACTATGACCTTGATCTTATTATTTACAATAATCCAATTATTCATGTTATAAATATACTTATTCTTTGTCAAAAACACACCTACATGTATGAAAAAACAAACAAGAAAACACTTAACAGGACATAAACTACAATTTCATTGAGCATGAAAATAATAAACATAAATGACATCATTAACTGTAAGTCTGGCACTTCATGGTGATGAAACTCAAACCTAGGATGATTAGCCTGCACACTACAGTAGTGCACTAAAGTAGACTGAACACAAATGATTCAGTACACCATGGCAGGGGTCTGCACTCTACTGAGCTTATTTTCTAGTTTTCTATTTAGTCAAATTAGATTTAAAATTGACAATGAGAACAGTCTCTCTCAAAACTAGTTTACAATCTACATCAAACCGAAATGTATGGCTTCTTTTCACAACCTCCACTGTCTTGCATTGTCAACATATTTTATCTTTTTCAATTAATAAAAAAAACAAAACAATGAATTTTAAGTTCCAATCTATTATTCCATTACTATTCTTGATGTTTTAGGTTTTTGCTGTGCTATCGTTTCAGTATTGGTATTGACATATTTAGGCAGGTATCATATCAACGTCATATTTTTGTTATCGTGATAACTCTACTCTGATTTCCTTTTATGGGTTTACTACACAACAACATTGATTTCCAATTTGTACCAAATATTTAGTATAGAGATGACTAAATATGCATCTAGCTAGCTAGCTACTATATATCTAGCATTTTGTTTAGCTTGTTATAGAGCTTTGGACAAACCTAAACATAAAACCAACTTAGAAAATACAGTCTGCATACATTAGTAAGCCATCCGTATTAATATTTAAGCCATAGACTAGTTTTAATTGCAAAAAAGACATGCTATGTGACCTACTTCACAAGTTGTCATAGGATCAAGGTTACAGCTTAAGCTTCAGTAACCCAAAGACAACAGAATAATCTAAAAGGGGCTGTGACTGAGCAAACTAGGGTTGCCAAAATCAACTGAATGGAATAATGTCAGCTACAACAACTACAACATGTTTTAAGGGTGCTTTAATTTCCTGATGGTCAGCCTACATAAAGGATATTAATTTCTACCGTAATGGCCAGTTTACTCCAGTATAAGGGCATCTTATAGGGCAAAATATCTCATGTGCTTCACTGGAAAGGCACTTCACAATGTTTTTCTCCCATGCAGTGCACCCTATAGATCACTTCACCATATTTTTCTCCCATACAGTGAAACCTAGTGGGCACTTCCTTATGTTTTTTTCTTTTATTGAAAGGGCACACAATTCTGCACTTCCATGTTAGACTTAGGAGAACGCTAAATAGCACCTTTTCCACTTTTTTGTTCACTAGAAGTGCACCCATACAGAACCTCCTGCTCACCCCATTACAGTGGCAGCTCATAGGGCACTGCATTACATCTTGTAGGAGTTCTTTACAGGGCACTATCACATTTCTTCCTCTGAAAGGGCACCCGTGAGGCCACATCATTCCAGAGGCACTCTATAGAGCACTCAGGTAGTAAATCACTACCTGATTTACCCATAACTAAGACAGAAATTACAGAATATTGGTATGTTCTCTCCTTTGTGCGGGCACCTTAGAGGGCATTTTATCATGTTTGCTCTACTGTGCTGGCACCTTAGAGGGCATTTTATCATGTTTGCTCTACTGTGTGGGGCACCTTAGAGGGCACTTTCCCAGTATTTTTTTTGTTCTAACCACAATATCGGGGGTTAGAAAAAAAAAACCCCACAATGATATTGTGGTAAAGTTATTTCTTGAACAACAACAACTTGACACAATGAGTGTATGCAGCATTTCAGAGGTCCTTAGTGGCCCTTTGTAATAATTGGATGTGTAAGATTAGTCTGCTAGCTAAAGAGCTGCTGTCTGTCTTTGTGTTAAACTACATTCCTAAATAAATTTCTCTTTATTTGTCATACAAAGGTAGAATACCCACATTTTCCACTTTAATTTTACAATATCAGACAGCTGTCTAATCTGCCCAAGATGCATTTAGTGATTTAATCTGAATAGATGATATTAACAGGTGATAATAATCTTCTAATCATAAACCCTGTAAGAAAGCTAACAAGCATATTTCCTGTAATTTTGGAATATTCCTTTCATCAAAGTGTTTCCCTTAATGAACGTGTTTATTCTTTAATACACATGTTCTCTGATTCCAAACTTTGTTTACAATTCCATAGTTCCAATTTAGGAACAAGTAACAAGTGAGGACCAGCGTGAGTGTCAAAACAACAACAATCATCAAAACAAGGTATTTGAACAATATGAGATTTAGTTGAAGGAGGGATATAACTTATGGGGCTTATCCACAAATTTAAAAGAGACAGAAAAGACTGAAAAAGTGGTTTTGAATGTTATAATATAACTATTCTATGATGAATAGTGGAAATTCAACCATTTTACAGACTGGCAGGTTAAAATGTGATATGTATAATATGTAATAATGTACTATATGTCTTGTATTTATGGTTATGTAAACTTTACATCCATTTTTTATTGAGGGGTTAAAAGCAAATATTGTATTTTGTAAAATACATAGTTTTGCATAGTTTTTTCTGTGATTTACAGTATATGTACGTGTAAAGTCACATGACTAACTGATGAACTCTATATAAAGCAACCAGAACCAACCTTAGATACCACTGTGATGAAATGAGCTAGCTGTGGGCATAAGGTATGGTATTTAGTAAAGATTTGTGTAATCTGTTTATTTTTTTACCCAGTATATAGAGCTGATGCTATGAGAGCAGTTGCCATATGACATCATACAGTTTTCCCATCCCTAGAAAATAAGCAATCTGGCCCTTTGATCTTGAACATTTTTGTGTTTCTTCAGCCCCTATTGTGAAAGTCACGGTTGACACCTTTGGCCCTGTCTTATGAACACGCACATATTTATCTGTGTATGGATAAAATAAGAGACTCAGGGTGAGCCGTTTAGCAGTGTGTGTTGCAATTGTGCTGTTGGTCCGGTGCGCTGCAGGTAATAAGACGTGACAGCTGCTTGGAGAGCTGCCCTCTGCCAGTCTCTCAGGTCAGAGATCCGGTCAGAGCTACACCAAAAGATTCCCTATCTGACATCCCACTGAAACATACAAAGATTAGAGGTGACTGGTGGCTGGGAGCAGATAACCCTTCAACAAAAGAGCAGCACTGTGCGTGTGCATGAGAGACTGCGTGTCCACGTGCGAGGGCTGGTTATACTGCATGCTAGAGGTGCAATTCAGAGATTCAGTGCATCATTAAGATTCAAAAACTGCACCTAATTCAATTCAGTGGGATTCATTTTAATACTCCCACATTATTAAATTATAAAAATAAACAGAACTGATTAATTTCATATTTAAGCGCAGGGAGTGTCAACACCACGGTAAGACACAGACCAAAGAGTGACATTTTAACTTTTCAAATTGATGCTGTTGGCCTCTCAATCCTAGATACATCATGATTGAGTGAGATTGTTTTTTTTTGCATCCCTGCTGTACATACAGGAAAAAGAACCCACTGATATTGATAAAGAATGCTGTTGCAATGCAGATCCCTGACCCCTTTTCTGTGCAGGTGCCAAGACCAACTAGAAAGAGTTGCTATTGATGCAACAAGCACACGGATCCCAAACTGGAGATACCATTGCTGTGAATCGAACTGCACATCTCTGCAGTAGTGAGTTAAAATTTTGCATCTATTCCATCTATGTGCCATTTCGTATTGCAATCTTTAGTCTTGGTATAACAACTATTATGCTCAGAGAGAGGAAGTTTTGTACTTTCTGCATTGTAGCTGTTTCTCTGTGAGTCTTTAAACAAATCTTAATTGTAATTTTTTTAATTGAAAACAAAATTACTAGGGTGCAAGCCCAGATAATGAAGTAATATAATATAGTAATATACAGTATAGCATTCACTCTGTGGCTGTTTGACTCTTAATTCTCCCGTTAGCTTCAAATTCATTGAGTGAATCTTGAAAGGAGGACCATAACAAACAGAAATTAACACACTGACAAAGTAATCACATTGTTTTTGTCACATTATATTCCTGTACTAACAGTTCATGATTGCAAAGCTGTTGGAGTTGTGTGCAAACACCGAGGTGGCAGAGATTCTTTATTTAACCCTGCAAAAGAATGCAGCAGCCATCACTCATCAAGACTTCAAAGTGAAGGCTTACACCTGCCAGCAGCTGTAATATACAACATATGCATACCACATATCACTTATACAGCAGTCTGACTAATGAACGCGCTTTATATATGTCGCTTCAAATCTTGCTGTCGCTGTAACTATTCAAATTAATCCTTTGTCAAATGCATTTGCAATGTATGTTCAGTGCAAAAAAGGATCAAAGCGCGATGATATAATAATATAATTAAGCAAGACTTCTTATCCATCCGTTCATTTTTAATTTCATGATATACAGTATATGCTATTCTCTTATAGATATGTTTTCAGACTCTACATTCTGTAACTTCAGTATGTGGGAGTCTTAAACAAAATGCTTTCTTTCCTGTTTTGCATATGTACATAAACATGTTTATGTTCTTTGTGAAGAAGGTTTTGTAAAGAAGAAAATAAATAATAACGCCCAGTTTGCACATCTACAGTACACAAGTAACAAGCGACAGTGCTGCCAGCCTTCCTGATAGCAATAATTCTGTCCTGCTCTTCAACACGTCTCTCCATAATTTATGAAAATTGACTCATCCAAGATGGTTTTCACTGCTACTACAAAACGCTACCGTTTTAATTGTGAGGTATACCAGGTGCTGCAATTTTCTTCTCATCTTCTGAGAGAAATTATTATTTTCTTATCTCTAAGAGTTTGGGTTTTCAGTATTTATCTATCTGCCTCTCTTCATCTCTCTCTGGTTTTCACGTATTTTATGATTTTAACACTTTAGTGACACGTTTGTCATTGTTTTGACTCTCTGCTCAACAGCATTAGATTTGAAACAATGACTCTGAAATAAAGCACCTAGTTTCAATTTTAAGGATGTTAGAGCAGTTTACATGCATATTGGTTTAGACTTTTTATACACGGTCCACTAATTTTAGAACAATGCAGCAGAACAATGAGCCTAAAAATACAGACAAGACAACCAAGGACTTCTTTGGGCCAAACAGTGGAATGAAGTCAGTCTCTTGATCTTGAACCAGCTGATCATGTGCTTCATTTGCATCTTTGGTTGTGCTGGAAATTTAGTATTAGTGACCACTCAGTGGTAGCTGTTGGTTGTGGCTACTTTCATTCATGGCAAAAGGGTTACAAAGACGCAAATCTCTATTGGTGTTGCTTCTCATTCTGCAAAGCAAAGTTATATAAACTTGAATAGTAGAACACTGCTAATATGAGACCTTCCTCCACTGCGGACTTTCCGGTTTTCTTTGTTCCCTTAAAGGTCAACACTGTCATGATGGTTGCAATCGGTCAACGGTGTGAATTTTGCATATCAAAGTTCCCCAAAGTTGAACTCTACACAAAGCGCCACAGAAATTTACTTAGCCTCTGTGAGAAAATTTGCTGATCTCAGTGTTTCAATTGAAATGAATTGATTTCGATCCAAAACTTCAGTAATATCCAGTAAATGCTGGTGTGACTGAGCTGGTAACAGAAAGAGTTCCTGAAACAAGCAGGAAGTGAGGCTGGTTGCAGAGCATCTCTGACTAAATGACTTAAAATAGTCACTGACTGCAAGGATCTGCAACAAAATATTAAATAAGATGACTTTATTTAAGTTTATCTTAACCTATCCTTTAAATGATAAATTAATTTTAAATTCATTCTGAATCAAATGCGCTGCAGTACAGAGCCAACGCAACAAAATAATTCTCATTCCTGACTGCACTGCATCACCCAGGTGACCTCTGTGATATTTACATCCTCACCTTTCTATCATTCAACATACACTACTTTGCTCATTAGGGCACACAGACCTTTAATTATCTCACTGCTTCACTTGGCGCCCACACACACACACACACACAGAGCCATCCTTGTTAGGACATTGCATTGACTTCCATTCATTGTGGACATCATAACCCTAACATTAACCATAACCAATTCATGACTATCTCTAACCTTAACCTAACCTCCATTCACACCTTACCCTTGACCTTAACTAGGATTTCAGAAATGATGTTGTGCCTCATTGGGACTGGGCTTTGGTCCCCATGAGGACTACTGGTACCGATAAGGTCGGTGTTCAAAAGGTCCCAATGAGGTAACAAAAATGTTCTTTCTCTCTCTCCTCCATTGTGTACAGTTTTGTTCTTCATTAACTTCAATAAACTCATTATCTTCCATATTAAGCATTTTTCAATTCAGCATCTCTCCATCAAGGTGTTGGAATGAGGAGGAACACAAAGAGGACAATAGAAACAATATAAACCGTCACATATCATCATTGCTTGTTTGGACTTGAACTTTATGCACTGTTATTTTGTCCCTGTGTGCTGCGTATACAACATTAAGTGCTGTCAGGGATCCTTGCATGTCAACTCTCCGGGCTTGAAAACACAGCCTTGGGTTTTTTGTATAAAGCTGTTGAGGTTTGAAAGGGTTTCATGAGCCTGATGTTCAAAGGAAGTTCTTATCGTGTTTTCATTCAGCTGAGGGTAAAGCGTGAAAAGCATGAAAAATTATCAATAAAACATAATGGTTTAACAATTTGTTTAGCATTACAGGCAGAGAGGTGTGCATTTATAACAACTTGCCCCTAAAAGGTGTTTATTTCAATCACAACAGGAATGATCTTCCTGCTGTTGTAGAGCCTAACAAGTAATGTGGCTAAAAAAATAAAATGATAAGGAATCATCCTTCTGGGAACATGGATGTACTTAGCAATTTGATGGCAATTTGCCTAGATTACAATGCATCTTGAAGGTAAAGTTAACACTCTTCTGCACATATATTTGCACAGCCTTGTGCACAATATAGTGTAAATATTGTTATGAATATAGTGAATTTAGCTTTCAAATGTCATGTGTTATTATTTCTAATCTGTTTCCTACCTCTCTAGACTGTTTCTTGTACTGCTATAACATGTAAATTTACACTCTGGGGATAAATAAAGTGTTATATTATCTTAACATTTTGATCTGAAGGTGGTGTGAGAGCTACATGAATGCAGTATCCAATCTGGAAAAGGTTCATTCTTTGGGAAGCATTAAAAAAAACAGAAAAACTGAAAAATTAAATTTGGGCCCAATGGTGACATGACAGGAAAGGTCAGTGGTCACTGAAAACATAAAAATCCATCCTCTGGTGATGAATTTTCATCCTCTCAGTCATTTGTTTTTTGAGACATGCTGTTATAGTGGCAAATGTGTGATCCTATGGTGCAAATCAGCATTAGTCATCCATTAGTCTCAACAATGAATATCCAGATTAACTTTTACAGCAATCTGACCAGTAACTGTTGTGACATCTTGCTCTGGACTAAGTGTTGGACAGACCAACTGATTGAACTCACTATTATAGGCACTTTTCTATTGCTGAGCTGTCAAATCAAATTACAATATTTAGATGATATTTTATCCCCTTTTCTCCCAAAAGTCAGGCTGTTTTGGTATCTTTGGAAATGTTGGGATCCTAAATATGAATTAAAATAAAGTTGTCAGCAGGGCAAACAATCCAATTGATGGATCCACCTGTGAGAACAGCAGGAATGAAGAGGTAAAATTAAAAACCTTCACACTGAGGAACAATAACATTCATCTGATCTGAGCCCTGCGATAATTCAAAGCACCAAACGTAAGCACAGAAATACCCAATTCTACCGGGACTCTGAATCTCTTTTTATGGAGAGCACGTTATTTAAAACCCCATCCATCACCCCCTTGTAAGAACTTTTTATTTAGACGTAATAAAAGCTCATTTCATTCACACATGGTTAATAATTCTTGTTGGTCAATAGCCTTACAGCTATTTGCTAGCTAGTGTGTGTGTGTGTGTGTGTGTATAAGTCATAGACTGTAAAAAAAATAATGGACATAGCCACATGACGTCACCCATTGGTTTGTGGACTCCTGTTTTGAAGCCTCCAGTTTGCATTTTGACCATTGCCAACATTGTTGCCATGGTAGCGACTTGTAAAACACAACGTAGCCATGCCCTAAAGCATATCCTGATTTATTGTCTATTTTACTTTAAATGGGACCATAATTTACAAAATGAACATCATGATGTACTGAAGAAGACTAGCGATTGAGACCATAAACTCATAAGGAAACTGTTAATACACGTAACAGCAGAGCAGAGAAGTCAGACTGAAATAGCGATTTCACTGATCTGTGCACAGTTTTTTTTTTTCTTCTCGAATAGAAATAACTTTTAAAACATTTGTAAAAAATAAATGTTTGTAAAAAACCCACTATTTGTGCTTTGTCGAACAACATATTTGTATTTGGGCACAACCCTAGTACAAGTGTGTGTTTGCGTGTGTGAACAGCCCTCCTTTCTCTTTGTCTCTAGCAATCAAGTGGACAGGTGACCTTCTTGTGGTATAAGGTACAATGTGCGCACACACACACTATCAATCTTTGTTACAGCTAGAGGAAGGAAAGCAGCCAAACAGCATTTCACATTTCCCTCTGTTTCCTTCCATTACAATGAATTCAAGAGCACCTACTGCTTCCTGTAGGGCTTCACTTCTGCTCCATCTGTGGATTTTCCCAATGGGGATATGTGAACACTTTCTGACAGCCCGGACTGTGAAGAGCTGTAAATTTAAGCTCAGCTAAGAAATGGGAATTAATACACACATAGTTAAAATAATCCCTGAGCTCTCGAGAGAATCCTCTGGCTTGCCGAGCTTTACATAATTACACTTATCTTAGCCCTACTAACCTACTGAAACATCACATCACGGAAAAAATGTCACATGGAGCATTTACAGTAATGTGTCCTCAGACAGAAACTACAACCCGGTTTGTGTTTGCTGCTACTTCATAGTCTGTGAAATGTAAATGTGCATAATATTAACAGCCTGCCGGTTTAAAGGAGCAGTTTCAGTGACCACAGTCCACAGCCGAGCACTTATGAACTGATGCAACACTATCCTGCACTACTGATATCTATTTATTATTCATTTATTCTTATTTACCTGCTTGCTACAGTAACTACAGTACTGTAAGAGCAGGAAGGGGGTTAGTTGTATATACAATATACGCTTATGGTTGGATTGCATTAGATTGCACAGATGTTCCTAATAAAGTGCTCAGTGAGTATAGCATATATTTGGTATTTCACAGTTTTTTTAGACATCTAGGTTACATATAATTGTTGTTTCAATAGCAATTCAATTACCATGTTTCAATGTGAAGCAGGTCCTACATAAATATTAAGCTATATACAACCACAGAAATTCTATTAAAACAACAGTTCAAGGACAACTAATAACCTGCAAATCACTAAATCTGTGCTTTTTGGAAAGACTAAAACCAAGAATGAATGTATCCCACAAAGTATTTGTATAACCACAGCCTGACAGCCTATAGCGTATGACATCAAACTCCATCGAAAATGAAAGCCATATCTTATTCCTCTCAGCAGTCTAAACACTGAACTGTATCCCCGAGCATGCTCAGTGGCGTCTGCCCAACATTAAGTCAGTTCTCTCCAGAGACTGAAAATTGGAGTTGTTTCAGAAAGAACATCTGTGCATCGTAGTCTGAATAAACAGCATTGTAAAAACAACCTCATTTAATCATCCATGTGGACACATTTACAGATTCAGCCTGCCAGTGCGCTACCTTTGGACAGAACCTAACCTCTGGCACTATGCGTTTACAAAATGAGCCAACTTGAACCCAAATACCCACTTTGCAGTACAGTCTGTACCTTACAATTTTAACTGAGAGTTCATTGTAAGGATAAGAATAAGAAATCATTTATTAATCCAAAAGGAACCTTAAGTGTAAGGCCACCCTTTCAGTTTTTGGTCCTTTTGGAGTAGTCTAAAGCCTTTCAGAAAATGAATCACAACGACCCAGCAGTGGATCTATGGCAGCTCTCAGCCCACTGGAGAAAACCTGGCAACCCAGATGAATGTATCAACAAGGGAGGAAGATGAAAAGATCGGCTCTGTTCCCATCGGCTTTATATGTAGAAGCTCTTAACCTCCCATTGAGCTACAGTATACACGCCAGTGGAGTGAAGTCAGTGGAGCAGTGATATTGTTCATTACACAGTAGGGAAGGGCAGCAGAGATGGAGATGGGGTGAAGGACTGAAAACAGAGAAAGAGATGTGGAGACAGAGACATGTAGACTGACAAAGAGTTTGACAGCTATACAGTAGATACAGGCTGAGGTAGAAACACAGAGATGAACATGGAGAAGATCGTAGAAGTTGCCTATGGTGAGGCTTCAAGGGAAACTCCTCCAACCCTGCATCAACAAAACATTTTAAGTGCATGGAAGAATTTTACTTTCATGATGATATTATACTACTTTATTGTATTCTATTGTACTTAAATGTTAAGACAAGTGTAGACCAGATGTAGACATGTGTGCATGTACAAATATACTGTACAGCAACTCCTGGAAATAACCCTGTGCAGTTATTTTTATCAGTATTTTATTAAATAGTTAACTTGGTGAAATTTCAGAGGCATCCAAGACTTAACATCAAGACATTTACCCTGTGTTCAATGTTTCAGCTGCAATATTTCCGCAGAAGACAGTACATGCTAAATTTTCCTCAGAAAATGTATCTATTTCTAGTTTGATATTGGAGTCTGATTGTTCCAAACATTTAGGATTTTACAGCGATTAAAAATTCTTCAGTAGCTTTTGTGAATGAGATATACACAGTGAGAGAATAATAGTTTGACGTCCAGAGACACAGACAGACTTTGACATAGTGAGACAGAGTGATTTTACACTGCATCACATCTGTAGCAGCCTCAGGCAGCAGCCAGAGGGCCACAGGGAGGAGCCTCATTAGTGGGATGATGTGTTGGTCCATATTCTTCTTGCTGTGAGGGGATAAGGTGGACTGTGCCTCATCTGCTCACAACCCTGTCTCTTAGAAATTAAGCTACTAAATTGTTTTCCTGATTACATTGCAATGACAAATGTAATTGCCGCCTGGATTATGTTCACAGGCAACATTTGTTTTTTGTTTTTTTTCCAAATGAATGGAGCGTTACGTCTATGTGCCAGACTTAAGTTGAAGGAATGTGGTTAGAGTGGACAGCGGGCATAAAATGCAGGACATTGACACCAGAGACCAAGGTTAATATCCCAAAGTATCGCGTGTGGTTAGGTTTAGGCAACAAAAGCTATTGGAAAAGTTAGGGTTAGGGTAAGGGTTAGGGTTATGCTTAGGTTTGGTTTGATTGATGGTTTTGATTAAATGTTAATACATGTCATGTCTCGTGCTTCAAGTCCCTGCAAACTTTTTTTCTGTATTAAACCAAGATCTTTCCTTAACCTTACCTAAGTGCTGGTTGCCTCGACATAACCATAAAAAGAAGAATAATGCTGTCATTACAAGTGGATATTATACTGCTAAATCAGATATTGGTGGGAAAAGATACATACAGTGTCACTGACCATTTTATTATATGTTCAGTATCAACATTTTTGTGCCTTGATATATGGTATATGTTAATTAACATTTAGTCCTTCTGTTGTCAGCCAGTGTAATTTGGGTGGCTTTACATTTCCCTCAACATGTTTGCTTTTACAAATTAGTACTATATACTGTAAATGTAGGGTTTAGCTGGTATGAAAGTAACACAGGATTAAAGTAACAAGGCAATTATCCGAGCCTACACAAGTTTGATACGTCTAACTTTGCCAGCACATACAGCACATAACACTTGCCAGAAGCTCAAAAAAAATCACCTGCATACATCATACTTTCACAGAGTTTTACCTGAAAAGCTGTTATTTTAAGTATAACAGTACAGTAAGGTGCGTTTATTGTTTCATGTGTCATAGTCATGATCATTCGACAGATTTTTTAGTACTTTAACGATCCTGTAGTTTGCCTTGTCAGAGTTTTTCAGTATAGAAGTAAGTCAAGTTTAACTGTCAGCAGTCATTGTCGGGACGGTCGTAACAGCTGTTTCTTTCATCCTGCTGTCACACTGTGTATTACAGCAGGTTCTGCACCTTTCCCAGGACAAGGATGAGGAATGTCTTGTGTGTGGGGAGACATTCAGCTCATCCTTGCCTGGGGAAGTGTGGGTGCAGTGCACTGGTCCCACAAGGCATGTGATGAGGGCACAGAGCACTACATCTGTCACAACTCTGACAATTAATAAAAAAAGAGAATAAATCTTAGTAATACAACAAATGAAATGTGTTAGTATTACACTGCTATATTGTTAGATATTCTTTAAAAGTTATACTGTTCACACTGTTGTTGCAAAACATTTGATGAAACTGAAAATTGAAATTGAAAATGAAATTTAATATTTTTTTTATTAAGACATAATATGTTTGCAATTACATATTAACACACGTTGTGTCACTTTGGACCCAACTGTATGTTACCTTCGTCCCGACTGATGGGGTCAAAAGTAATAATGTGCAACCTCTGTTCAAAGTGAAATTATACCAAAGTCACATTTGTATAAAATAGCACCTGGTATTGACAGAACACACATGTGAGTCGTTGATCACAAAGAAAATTAGTTTCTGTCTATAACATTATCTTTTAAAATGGCATTTATCTGAAAAATGTTACTCTCATACTGGCTCTCCCCTATTTTCCAGGAGACAGGGACACTTAATTCTTCTTTGCATAATCTTTTCCTCCCCTCTCCAAAGTAACAAGTGACAGAATCATTTTGTAAATGCAATGTGGTATTTTTTATTCCTTATTAGTCATCAGACTTTAATTTATAGCCACAAATATAAAATCTTTGCCAAGTTGCCACGGTGAAATGTCACATTTGGGTGAAAAATTTCATTTCCAGAGAAGAGCACTGAGGCATTAACTTGCCACGTTCATTAATTAATAGATATTTGGGGCTGTTTATTGCAATGTTAATTAGTCCTTGGTGATCGCCAGCTTTCATAACATGTGTTGTATGCTGATTGCCACTGATTACCTCTCGAAGGTTCAGAGCTGAGAGTGTGTCTAAATTAGTTTTCATATAATTTCCTCTACAACAAAGTAAAACATATCATGAAAGTATGTAATTTACTGTAACTACAGAGTGACATAAACTATAACCACTTTTGTTTTCAAGAGTTTGAAAGATGAAAATATACATCTCACCAGTAATTATTACCAAACTGTAATGTTTAGATCAAAAATAGTTTATTATCCCTTAAAATAAAATAAAGAATAAAGAATTAATCACATGAAGTATTATCCACAGACAACAGAGTGCATGCTATCTTTCTCTGCTTTACATTAACAGAATCCATTAGGATGGATAGCAGAAGTCTACAGTAAGTGGTGTTGGCTACATGTAGCGCAATTTATGTCACCAATAATGTGCACATGTATGTGTAACCTGTCCTCACAAGAAAAACCTGTGAATGTGGGCTCTGCCAGAGCTGGTTGATCACCTCTGTAAAATGAGACCGCAGGGACAGACGTTTTTAATAACAGAGGAGAGGAGAGAAGAAAAGGGGGGGATAAAAAAGGAGAGAATGGGTTAAGGGTAAGAAAAAGAAAGGGGAGGAGGGGAATACAGAAGAGAAGGAGATAAGGTAAAAGAAGGAGTAGAATAAAGAAGGGAGGAAAAGGGATGAGAGGGGGAAGAGATAAGGAAAGGAGGAAGGGAAGAAGGGAGGAAAGAGGAAGAGAGGGAAGGAAGGAAGAGGATGGCAGGAGGGAGGAGAGGACAAGAGGAGAGGAAAAGGGAATGTGAAGGGAAGAGGAGAGGAAGGAGGGGAAGAAAAAGCAGAGAGGAGAGAAATAGAAAGAAAGGAAAACAGAGAGGAAGGACAAAAATGTAAGATATAAAGAGGGAGAGGAAAGAAAGGAGAGGTAAGAAGTTGAGAGGAAAGAAGGGGAAGGAAAATGGAGGAGAGGTGGAGAGAAGAATTAGCTGTCCTTTTCTTCAGCTCTCCTGGGATCCTCAATCTCTGCAGTGTCCAATTTAAACACAGGGCTTTAGAGATGAAGCATGAAAGTGTGTGTGTGTGTGTGTGGGTGTGTGTGTGTGTGTGTGTATGTGTGTTAGAGACAGACTGAGAGAGAAGAAACAGAGAGAAGTGGAAGACAGAGAAACAAAAGGGCAACTGCTGAGCCTTCAGACTGACCTAATGACCATTCCTCTGATGTTACATTTGAAACTCGATAAAAATAACGTGCCGCTCCAGCTGAGCTTTAATTAGGAGGGACAGCTGAATGAGCCAGACAGGTGAAGAGTCAGGTGGGATATCTTCTTACCTGTCTCACAGTGGCGTCCCGTAAAACCTGAAGGACAGACACACGTGTTGGGAGATACACACGTCCCTCCGCTCCTGCACCCCTCCTCACAGAAGGCTAGAAATAGAGAGGAGAGATAAGATAAAATATTTCAGTTTGTCTTCATGTCCTGGATATTACAGCAGCGCCAGGAACGCTTTGAATTCCTGCAGTTTAAGGTTTCATGAAGGCATTACAAGGTGCAAAGTGATTCCCCTAACTCACTTTAAAAGCAGCGTAACAGTTCAGGGAGGAAACAGTGACACTTTTCTGTCATTCACACAGGTTTGTAAGTGGTGTTTTTGTATTTAGACGTGTGTATGTGTGTGTGTGTGTGTGTATACTATACCTGATATAATATTTTTGCAAGATCTGAAATGGTGATACTGTGCATCTTAAAGACGATGTCACCTCACACACACACCTCAAAACTGTAACCTGTCGTCCTCACATTAATTTTGGCTTATTGAAAATGTCTGATTTTGAAATATGTCTTTCTAGTGGTTATCTGAGGACAGCTACTGCAGCATGCGGTTGTAAATATATCAGACTCAGGTGATGGAAATAAAAAGGCAGAGTGGGTAAAAATATCTTTAAAAGGAGACTTGCAATAGTATTATCTTTTTTAAAGCTGCACTAATCTGTATTTTAAGTTAATGGGTCAAATGAACTTTTTAGCCTCTTTTAGCCGATAGTTTTGGTTTTAGCACATTTACTGCATGGTTCAGACACAGACCACTGATCAATTTTGTTTCAAGCTGCAGCAGGCAGCTGTTTTCAGCAAAAAGCTCTGATAAACCCAGTGTACGCCACCTGCACCAAACAGCAGACAGACAACATTAGAAACCAGCTGGTGAAGAAAGGCGAGGCAAGTTTATTTCTATAGCACCTTTCAGCAACAAGGAGATTCAAAATGCTTTACATAAAACATAAAAGGCATAAAGAAAGTGGAACATCTAGCTTCTGAAGAGGAAGACTTTTTTTTTTTGGTTGATGGAGACAGAACTAGAGTTAAAAGGAAAGTAAATATCGGACTTAGATTCATCAGGTGCCAATGAAAAAACAACTTAAAATGAATGGTAATGTTTTTGCTACTGTCCTTCAACCCCCAAGTGGCTGAAAAAAAAAACAAAGATTTAAAGCTTTAAGAAATTACAACAAGGTGTTTCATACAAATATTTTAATGAGCTAAAGTAACAATATACATCTTAAAGAATCAGTCACATCAAACGCTGAGGGCATGAAAAGACCTTCTGTAGTGTAAGTGTGGAGCTGAACCAGATACAGAAGCAGGACAGAATGCAGCAGGTCAAATATTTCTACCTGTTATGTATGCAATGTTGACAACTTCCTGCACGCCACCTGCCACGCTGCAGTTTTCTATTGCTTTTAAAGACTCTGTGCTTTATACCCTGGATGGCTATTGTGATCTCAGTGCTGCGGAACTTACCACTTTTTTGACTCCACTTACACTGATATCTTAGACTCTGTTGCTCCTTTTAGGGCTAAACGCATTAAACCAATTTCAGAGTCGTGGCTGAATTATACTACCCACGCTCTCATGTAGACGAGCTGAGAGAAAGTGGAAGAAGGATAAGCTGCGAGTTTCCTTAGGAATTTTACAGGACTGCTTATCAAAATACCAGAGAGCTGTTAAAACTGCTAATTCAGAGTTTATATCTAACCTTGTTTCCAATAACAGTTATAGGCCTCAGGTTCTTTTCAGTGCTTTCAAATCTCTCATAAATCCTTGTGGTACAGCTCATATTGTGCCAACGCCTACACTCACTACAACCTACACTACACTGTGAAAACTTTCTTAAATATTTTATCGACAAGATTTCTGCTGTTAGGTCTTAACCCACTTCCTTTGCCCTAGACCCTTCTGTTTCTCCTGTGTGCCCAGCAGTCTTTGATCAGTTAAAGACTGTATAATTTTCCTTATTATCAGTATCTACAGCCTACAAATTGCCTCCTAGCCCGTATTCCCTCTCAGTACTGTTGGGTCAAGTATTCTTGTTCTGATAAACACCTCTCTTATTTCAGAGTGTGTTCCAGCTGCTTTTAAACATGCTGTAGTGCAGCCTTGTATCAAAAAAAAAAAAAAAAAAAAGAAAAAAGCTAGACCCTTCTGTTCTCTCTAACTGCAGGCCAATTTCTAAGCTGCCTTTTCTGTCTAAGGTTTTGGAGAGAGTAGTTTTCTTCAATTGCAAACGTTTTTCGATAACCTTAGCATTTATGAGAAGTTTCAGTTTGATTTTAAACCACGCCGTAGTTCTGAAACAGCTCTTTTAAGATTATATTAATGATCTTCTCTTAACTGTTGATTCAGGGAACTCTGCTATTCTGGTGCTTTTAGACCTGACTGCTGCCTTTGACACTGTGGATCATAGCATCCTTTTATCACGTCTCGGACAGCGCATAGGCATCAAAGGTACTGCCCTAAAATAGTTTCAAGGAATACCTGACAGATAGGAGTTTCTTGGTTCAGGTGGGTGGATATTCTCTGACTGCAGCCCCACTTACTTGTGAAGTCCCTCAAGGCTCCATTTTGGGCCCCATCCTCTTTTCACTGTATATGCTACCTTTTACAAAACATACTATTCCCTTTCGTTGCTTTGCGGATGACATACAAATCTATATGCCTTTGAAAACAAAAAGTAAAGATTCAGTACAGCCTTTGCTGAACTGCTTAAAATATATCAAAACTTGGATGGATTTAAATTTTCTCAGTCTTAATAAAAATAAGACTGAGATCGTTATGTTTGGATGACTCTGCTAGTGCTCTTGGCCATTTACCTCCTTACAATAGAGCTTCTGTTAAGACCCTTGGTGTGATTTTTGACAGCTCCTTCAACTTTGATAAACAGATTAGGTCAGTTGTCAAAACTAGCTTTTTTCAGTTATGACTTTTAGCCAAGGTAAAGACCTATCATCTATCTCTCAAAGATTTAGAGTTATCCATGCTTACCTCTTGGTTAGACTACTGTAATTCTTTGTATGTCGGTGTGGAACAGTCACCTCTTCATCATCTGCAGTTAGTACAAAATGCAGCTGCTCATCTTCTAACTGGTAAAAGAAAATGTGATGACATAACACCAGTATTGGCCTCTCTCCACTAGTTTCCTGTCTGTTTTAGGATTGATTTTAAGATTTTATTGCTGGCTTTTAAGGTTTTAAATGGGCCAGCACCACCTTATCTAGCAGAACTCCGGCATCACAATACTCCAGTTAGACACTGAGGTTGACCAACCAGACGATCTCGGATGTTCTGAGATCCAGGCACAAAAATAGACGCAACCGAGCCTTGGCGGTGGCTGCCCGTAATCCCTGGAAGAGCTTACCTATTCATATAAGAACTGCTCATACTCTAGGAACTTTTAAGTCACTGCTGAAGACCCACCTCTTCTTGTTGGCAATCAATACGAATTGAGCTTGACACCTTGACTTCATCTTCTATTGTGCCACAATTCTTTTATTATTATTATTATTATTATCATCATTATTATTATTATTATTATTATTATTATTATTATTATTGTGTTTGTTATTTTCTTTTATTCCAATTTTTATTTACTTTTAAAATGATTTATTTTGGTATTTTAAGCCTGCTCAGCAGTTTGGTCAATTTTGGTTGTTTTAAATGTGCTATAAAAATACATTTTGACTTGACTTGACTTTACTTGAAGTACTTGACTTGACTCACCTCTGCAAACAATTTCACTGAAATGAATGGATTTTGGTCAGAAACGTTGGTGTGACCAGTCCCTAAGAAGTTTTATAGGCAGTATAACAATGTCAAGGAACCTCTGCCTTCATTATTTGCACTGCCAATAGATGTCACTTGTCTGGAAAATGTAAATATATATTATTTAAAGCATTTGAATAAATAACCAACATTGGTGAGGTCTCAAACACAATGACTAAAAGCCTAAAGTCCATAGTTAAAGGTCAAGCCTGACCTAATGGCAATAATAAGTTTAAGGTCAAGATTTTGAACTTGGATGAGCCATAATTGCTCCACCATCAGTCTGACTTAGATTAAATTAGGTGAGATGATGCATATTGTTATTGATTGCCTACTGAGCTGCCTGCAACATTCATGAGGTGACATTTCCCCCTGTCTATTTTGCAGTTATTTGAAAATCTTATCACAATTTGTGTGTGTGTATATGTGCAAGTGAGCATGTGTGTGCAAAACTGTCTGGCTTCTGCTGGAAGCAGTCTAGCAGTGGCAAATGACTGTGATTTGTTCTGTGAGCGTACAGGGTGTGATGCATCAACATGGCTGAGATAAACACATAAAGGAGAAGGGCCAGGTTGAGGAGAGCTGGTGGAGAAATATACTCTACAAAACAAAGGGAAGAGCGAATGGGTGAAGGAAAAGATGAAGAGAGAGAAAGAGCAGTTTGTCAGTGCTTAAAGCGAGGAGGATTAAACCAAAAAGAGGGCAGAGTTAATTGAGCAAGTTCATTAAAGAGAAATTACTTGAGTATTTCTAAGCTTAATTAATGACATGATTTGAAAGATGAGCCTTAATGGGCTGACAAATCTATTTATAGTCACATACATATTGGATGTGTGATATCTGTGTGTGTGAGTGTACTGTATGTGCAGCAGCTTGTCCCCCTTTGGTGTCTGAATCCAAAGAAACATAATTTGTTTGTGTAAGTTATTACCCTAGTGTTTGGGAAAAATGGTGCTAAATATACAAACTAATGCATAGTGCAATAAATAAAATCTGAGTTCCATGCCAGAAGCTATTAGAGCTATTAATTTGGCTGGTTCCACTATTTAAGAAGTTCTATCAGGCCCTCATTAGGAGCCTGATTGCCTCTGTACTAATAAACTCCACACTTAAAAATTAATTACACTTATATTGACTCAATCTATCTCCAGCTCTAATTATCATTTCACCACCATCAGCATAATCCCGTCTGCCTGTCGAACTAATGACTCGCAAAGATGGGGGGGCTTCGCTGAGGGTGTGTGTTACATGTACATGCGTGTGTGGTTTTTGAAGACCCACATTTTTCACTCAACATTGCTGGCAACCATTTTCTTGCCCAAAGACAACCCATAATTTCCAGATGTGTCCAGTATTTTATTGTTGTCAGAGTGAAAAAAAAAGAAAAACTCACACATTGCATTAAAATTAGCTAAGGCATCATCAATTTTTGTGATGTTCATTACGTTGCAGATATCATTTTGTTATACCCACTTTTCTTCAACCTGCCTCATCTTCTCCTACTTATGATAAAGTTGGTGATATTCTATATTATTATTATTGTTGTTGTTAAGGAATCCCATGAAGAGACAGAAACAACAATTATCCTACTAACAAGTAGTATAGTATGTAGCCAAAGCCTGATAGAGCATGTTATACATATGCTGATTTGTAGTTTTACTGTGTAAGTTCTACTCATATGTATTAACATTATTCTCTAATACATGTCTTTTGTATGCCATTTGTGTCATGTTTAATGTATGTTTTTAAATGTGGACCCCGGGTGGACTAGTTTTGCTTTAGGGCACAGGTAATGGGGATCCTAACAAATAAACAAATAAATAAACAAATAGAGCTTATTCTCCTGTGCCATAGACCTTCATTGTTGTCGATTTTTTTTTCTTTTTAAATAAATCAATGATCACAAGGTTGCACTGCGAGACATGTTCTTTCATTGTTGTGAACATGGGCACTGTAGTTTGTTTTGAGTTAATCCCACATACACCATCCTGTTAATAATAATAATAATATAAACTTTATTCATATAGCGCCTTTCATACAAGAAATGGAGCTCAAAGTGCTTTACAATTAAGACATAAAAGTAAACATAAAATGAACATAAATACAGGGATAGAAGGCCATAATTAATATAACATAAGACTGAAAATAAAACCTGCTTGATAACAATAATAAAAATAAGAGAAAAATAAAAGTAAAAATAGAATACATAGAATGCATGACATAAGATGGACTATAGAACCCACTGAACAATAATAATAAAAGGCTAAAGTGAACAGATAAGTTTTTAGCTTTCTTTTAAAAATATTTAGCGAGCTGGCTTCCCTGATATCTATCGGTAGTGTGTTCCATAGCTTTGAGGTGTAATTGACAAAGACTGCATCCTTGATTTTCTTTAGGCTGTTGCTAGGAATCTCCAATAAACCAGCAGCAGATGATTGCAGTGTTCTTGAAGTCAAATAGTTAACAAGGGAGTTAGCAATGTAGCTTGGTCCTAGCCCCATTAAGGGCCTTAAAGTCAACTCTAAATGTTACAGGAATCCAGTGCAGAGCAGCTAAAACTGGGCTAATGTGTTATATCCTCTTGGTTCTGGTTAATAGCCGAGCTGCAGAGTTTTGAATGAGCTGAAGTCTCTCAGTGTTTTTTTTTTTTGGGAGGCCAGTAAAAAGTGCATTACAGTAATTGAGTTGACTTGAAATTAAAGCTTGAATCAGTTTTTCAGCATCTTCTTGATTTAGAAATGGTCGTACTTTAGCTATGTTTCTAAGGTGTAAAAATGATGTTTACATCACCCTGTTCATGTGGGACTTGAAACTCACATCCGAATCTAAGATAACACCAAGATTTGTAACCTCAGATTTATTCCAGGGAGTTAATTTCCCCAGATTATTAACAGCATTTCTCTTTTTGTTGTGAGGTTGGACTAGTAGAGTTTCAGGTTTGTCCTTGTTTAACCTTAAGAAATTATTGCTCATCCATTTATTTATTGTCAAAAGACAGGTAGTAATGGAGTTTATAGCTGCAGCATCATTTGGGTCAGTGGAGATGTACAGTTGTGTGTCATCTGCATAACTGTGGAAACATACATTGTGCTCTCTAATGATGTCACCAGGTGTCAGTATATATAGTGAGAATAATAATGGACCAAGGCAGCTCCCTTGTGCAACCCCAAAGCAGTTGTCATGTTTCTCAGACACATGATCTCCAAGACTGATGTAAAACTTTCTCCTTTTGATGTATGTTTTGAAGTTTAACACAGTCGCAAAGACCGACCAACTCTTCACGACGATTGATCAGGATATCATGGTCAATTGTATCGAATGAGAGCATAGAGAATAAGAGGATAAGAATTAAGACCTTATTTTCAGTTTAGTCTGAGGTTGCTGATTATTTTGAAAGGAGACTAGTTATGGCTGAACATTCACCAATTTAAGATTACTGAGACAGGTACCAGATGGTCTGTGATTTGACCATACTACTGGCTTTTGACTAGACTGAGGAAGTACAGGGTGGATCATGGGATAAAAACATAATAACACCAACCTTGTTATTTAGGCTGTATTTACAGTACACTTCTCTGTAAAGGTGGCAGCCCTGCCTTGGTGAATTACAGCGCATGAGCTGACTTACAGTGTAAGTTATGAGGATAGCATGGGCTAGGTATGGTATGGGTGCTTTTTCACCCAATGTACAGACATTTGTGGCTGGAGTGCACCACAAGCCACAAGTCAATGTGTCAAATGTAATTTACTTCAATTTGAAAGAGAGACAAACAAAGAAAAGATCACACCTGGCACATAGCTTCGCCCTGAGAAGGTCAACTGACTTGTATCGCTGCTTTGGGCTGAAAAATAAGCCTATTTCTTTTTCGTCTGCGTCGCATTGCACCAATGCAACAAATCACAACCCACCCCGGAACAAAATGATGCTTTTTTGTTAGTTTTCCATTTTTCTTGCATCTCTGTATTTTTTTTATTTTTTCTTAAAAAAAAATCTTGACTTTATAAAACATGAGCCCATTTCAGACAGGTCAAACGGTACATGGCAGGACAGAAGACCACTAAAGAAATGAATTCAATGTTAAATTCAGAGTACAGAGTGGTATTACAAGACAGTATGGGCTTGATGGGGCCGGGGCTCGCTGGTTAGCATGCTAACTTCAGTCGATATCTCTGCAACACAATACATAGATGTCTTTGACATAACATCAAAACTGTTATTTCTTCATATTCTGGTGATAATTTTAATTAATTTCGGAATGTTTTAAACTAAAATTCTGTCCAATTCTTACACATTGAACCTTTAAAGTGATATTCAGTGAATGTTTTGGCCTGTGTCTGTTTTAGCTACTGTCTGCATGTAAGACCAGGGCTGATTGTCATCATGATTGCATTCAGTCAGCTTATGTTAGAGAGTAATAAATGGCGACAAAGGGGGATTTGCACTAAAAGATGCCAGATCTTTGGTGGATGTGCAGTATGTCCACTCTGAGGGTGTTTTATGTTTCCAAAAATGCCTCTCAACAGCTCACTGATTAGATTTGTGTGAACTGATTGTTTTCAGCTGTAGGTTGCATTTTTCTATATAGACTATACATAGACAATGTGATAGTAATGGGTTTCCATTTCCCAAAGAGTCAGATTGAGAAGAGAATAAAAATGTAGTGCTGCTGTTCTACAACCACAGCAGACAGCTTCCAATACCACTGAACAAGAGTGGTGTCCTATAGAAAACAAGATGAGAGATAACGCTGCATTGTATTCTGTTCCATTTCTAACTCTTGTGGTTGTAGAGATTGGTCTATGTTTCCTCCTCTGACACCAAAACCTGATGTTACCATTGATGCTACAGATTGCTAACATACTCCATTGTTGCTGGTAATACCTCAAGCCTCCAAAAACTCTGTAATCTCTAAACTGACTTTTACAAAGCATTTCACCTCCTTCCTTCATCTTCCACTCCTCTTTCTGTGCCTTGTATCAACTCTTATTCACATCCCTCTTTTCCATTTCTCCCCTCCGACTCCTCCCTCTACTCCCCCTTCCACATTACATTACCAGGACCCCCGCTACAGCGACAAATAGCCTGCCCTCCTTCATTGTTGTCCCTGTGACCTCCAGCTAAACTATCTCACTGCTTAACTGAGACTGTTGCTGACTCGTGACTTCTCGAGACATGCTTATACCCACAGATTTGCTATTTGAGTTTCCCATTACGGGCCTAGATTGCTTTCCAGTGGGTGGTGAGAATGAAATCATTCCACTCTGTGCCGTGGCTAACAGCCACATTCACGGTCATTGGGTGTCCAAGGATCCATCTCAGAATTAAGAGTAGGAATATAACGGTGAAAGCCAATGGGTATTCCACATATGCAAGTAGGTATGAAAGGTGAAAAAAGTAGTATTTTAATTCTACAAAAGAATAGAACTGAGCTAATAATTAGCATCCCATAGTGCAATACACACAGCTTGTGATGTATTGCATTAAGACATCATTAGTCTCCTGATAATGATACCATCCCTTACTGGAAGTATAAATCTTAGAAGTTTAAAGCTACATTTATCATTTTTTAAATAGTAGTCCTAACATTGAATCAAATTACTATGTATGATGTGAAAGGGGGCACTCATAGCGATTAACCATCTGAGAATATCACCCAACTCAGCCTCTTTTAGCTCATTGTTTTGGTTTCATGGCACATTTACTGTACTCAAGCAGTGCAAATGAATGAGCATTTTTAGACATTTGTCATTTACCATGTCATAGAATAGATGCGCCTCAGATTCCCAGCCCATAACAACCCCTTCTAGGTCAACTACTATCAGTATTAGTTTTGTTTCAATAACTGTGTTCTTGCACAATTAAAGTGCATTTAATTATTTTCATTTTTATCTGTTTCCTTTTCTTTTTTTGCTCACTTGTAATTCCCATGTATTTTATGTATGCTTGCTTGTGTTTGCATGTATCACCTCCCCTTCACAAGTTGTGTACAGTAATTGCAAATGGACATTATGTATGGGAGGATGGATTACTGGTGTGACTATGTACTGTAGCTGACCAAAAGAAGATTATGCTATTGACCCATGGTCCATTCTGTTTTCAGATAATATAAAACAAACAAACAAAAAATGATCACAAAAAATGAACAGATACACTTCTATCTCTAGAAATGTACTATATCAATCTGAGAGACATTGTCTGTTTTTACACTTCAAGACTAATTTTGTTTTATCTTGCATGCCCAATAAAGCACAATGTCCGTAGGAAGCCAATAATATCACATAAATCTCCTACTTTCCAGATGTCAAATGAGTACAGCAATTGAAAAAGGCCTCTAGTTTGACTATGGGCTTTTTAGTTTCACTGGGAATACATAATTACACAGCGTAAAAAAATATAATAGCTTTGGTGGTATTTGTGATATTAATTAGCCTGGTTAAGACAGTTTGGCTGGTCACTGTTTGCACTGCTGAAGGACAGCTGGTTCTGAAGACAATGACAGTTGTAATGGAGGTCAGACTCAGTTTGGATTGTATGGATGGACATTTCCATAGTGTGTAAACATGGACCCAACCCCATCGTCAACCCCATCTCCAGCAGCAGGTTGCAGTTTTTTTCCCTTCAAACCTGCCCAGCACCAAATGACAGCCAGACAGAGATAGTAACAAAGAATATTGAATATTTGGCAGCAAAAGGGACAGATAGTTTCCTCAGGCGCTGGTGAATAGGCAACTGTTAGCTAAGAAGTTAACCATTAGAACTATATGTCAGGGTTGTGCTTCTGTCAGCTTGTTTTGCAGTTTCCCTGCCCACTAGCGACCGAAAATCCATTAATGCAGCTCTTGAAATTTAAACATGTCTTCAAACAGCTGCTGATATCAGGAGGAGGGCGGAGAGTGTATAATAAAACACATCACAGAGCGCTCCTGAACACACCATCAGTTCTGACAGAGGAACAGAGGGGTATCTACGTAGATAATGGACACTAAACTCAGTCTTACTCTCCATATTTCTCACCCAAAAACCTGATCTCAGGGGAAGAAAGAGGGCTCCTCCTTGTCTCTCTCTCTGCAGTGTAGCTGTATAATATCTACCTAGCTTCCCTGCTAATGAATTCACAACAGCAGGCTTAAATGCAGAGGTAGACTTTCTCGTCAGCCTGCATGGAAGAGCTGAGCGGGCCAGAAACTCGGCTAAAAAAGAATTAAAGCCAACCCATTTACTCATACAAATGCCTCACTTTGTTATGCATCAGGGTAGAGGCAGTTCACCCTTGGCTGTACTCTCTGTTGGGCATTTACCGAACATCACAGATAATGACCGCACTTACAAGACAATAAGGACTCTGGCAAGACTGTCGGCATGGATTAAAGACGCATTAAGGAAGATTTTTACTGCCATAATGTATCTGCAGAGGGTTGAAAGGGTGGTTGATCAATACCGCTGACACGACAATTAATTCCAACCAGGTGCTTGCGGAGATTTCTCACTCCGGAGCGAACCTCCACACATTTCAAACTGCTCATGGATGAAGAGTGGGAGTGCTACAAGCGAGTGATCAGCTTTTAGACCCATGTGGATTTCCAATAAAAGTTACTGTACACATCTATTCCTTGGATTCCTGGCGACATATTTTTTTATTTTTTACCTTTATAGTTTTCTTAAATGATGTTTTTACTTCTATCAAAGGCCACTCTAAGCTGTTCCAGTAACTGTTATTGTTGCTGGGTTACTGATAGAGTTATTTAAATGTATTTAATTGAAAACTGTAACTGTGTCTCTCTTCAATTACTCTTTAATCACTTTGCCTTATGTGAGATATACCTTAGGTGCCATTATAGATGACTCACTGAAAATAACTCACTGATAATGCATTAAATGTTAATATTAATACTTGTGCAACATAATTCTGCAAAATAAACTTTTATTTTTGCATTTAGTTCGATGCTAATATGCATGAGTACTCACATCAGCCTCGCAGTGAACTACAGTGAGCATAATTCATTGCACCTATAGCTGTGGCAGAGAGACAGTTTGAAATGTTGCCTCCATAACCAGATGACAGCAGAAGACTGAGCTAACACCGAGGTGCCATTAGTTTATGTTAGACAGGGAGACTGGAAAACGCGAGCAAACTGGCAACCCTATTTTTTCTGTGCCACATTTTCTAGATGTAAAACAGCTGTCAGTGTTTAAATGGCCCTCTGAGATTCTTGCTTTCACTTTAAAAGCCTTCAAAGTACTATATTAGGCAGCATATTACAACTACTTTTTGTTCATAAGCTATCCGTTATCACACAGCCCTGCTTAATGCCATTTTAAAATCAGAGGATTGCTGTCTAGAGAGCTAGACTGATCTTTTAAAAGCAAGTTCTATAATCCTAATCCAAAATCACACTTTAATAAATATCCACAAGACAGAGATTGCCTTAAAGAGACTGTTCTCCCTAGAAAAACAAATGCCCCAAAAGTGAAATATATTTACTTTCAAGTGACAAAGCCCTCTAGTGGATGTAAGAATTATGATCCATATCTGTCAGGAACAAAAGAGGAAGTAATGTGACGTTGTTATAGATCCACAAAGACTGCAGAGGGAGGAGGTTCAACATTGGAGTCAAATGTTTGCCTGCCGTTTCATTCCGACAGTCAACATTTGTTTCTTTTAACCATGACCATGATCGTTCCCTGGAAGGCACAGAACACTGATATCATCCTGTTGATATGGGCATCGAATCAGAAAACACTTCTGTGTCGTTCCACAGGGAAGTTACAAAAGATGCATTTTGTTGTTTAACTTCATTTGCCTCGCTAATGCTTTAGTTTTTGCTCATACTTGGCTTCATATGTATGATTACCTGTTGGTTTATGTACTCAAATTGACTAGACATAAGAATCACTACTTGAACTCAGACCCGGTTCAAGTGATAGAGTTGACAGATTGTATCAGTACTAACCAAGAAGAGAGACTGCAAAGGGTACAAGCAAAGGAAGGAAGCAGCTACCAGACATGAACTAAAACCCTGAGTTGAATGTGAATCCCACAATGACGATGATTTTGAGAATTGCATGTACAGACTTCTGCCTGTCATCACACAAGTCAGTCACTGAACTACAAAGATGGAGTAGTATACTACCTTAAAAACATATGTGGCACTGCTCACTAAAATATACACTATTCTCAACTCACAAAATAGGATCTTTCTTTATGTTTCTTTGGGAAAGCAACCTCTTGTCGTTTTGCAAATAATGACTAATGTCGTCTATATATTAGTGTAACATCGCAAAACCTTTTACAAGGGAGTTTGTGGAGAATTAGAGGGAAGTGTTCGATTTTGACATTTGTGACCATGGTTTGCATCCTGTCTCCTAAGAGTCAATATTAGTTTGTTTTAACCATGATGGCAATCTTTTCCTAACCCTAATTAAGCAGTTTTAATTGCCTAAACTCAACCAAACCCCAGTCATAGAGGTAGCAGCTAGGAAAACACTCATACACCTACTCCAAACAGCAGACAGATAGAAAAGATAGCAACTAGCAGGTGAGCACAGTGTAGAATTCAGCAGCTACAGATATTTGCTGAAAAGCAAAACAAAGCTACAGTAGAAGGAGGGTGAATATTGGACAAGTCCAGGTGGATGACAGTGTTGCTCCATAGCTGCAGAATGTGTAAATAAGGAACTTTTTGCTAACAAGCCCAACACATGAACTTAAGAGATGATATGTCACTGTTTTGCTCACAGCTTGTTTCCGTTGCCCACAAGTGTCCATAAATCAGTTATTGCGGGTTTAAAGTTTTATTTTATTGTTATATCGGAGTCAATAAACGTACTTACTGTGTACCTATACTTACTTTAGTTTAAACTTGTGTCAGATTCTTTGAGTTTACAAGAAAAAACACAGATAGAGAATATAATCTTGCTTTGATACGGTTGCTAAGTGTTGATGTGTTTATGTGTTTGAAAGCTTGCCCAGCTGAACCAAAATAAAAAGTTTGGAGAGTATAAGTTTATAAAGAGAAGATCTGGCCGGACACATGTGAATAAATAAAAACAAAATAACCCTGAGCCAAGACAATTCTTTTTGTCAGCGGAGTTTTGAGTTTTTGATATATTTTAAGCAAAATAAATAAATAAATAAAATCAATTGCTAAATAACACATGAATAAAAAAATAAATAAATAAAAATAAAAATATTCATCTCACTGCTTCTTTTCTAAACGAATCAGCGTGTGGCAAACATTAACTGGCTGCTCACATCACGTCTGGATGATTTTATCTATTTTCATCTGTGGAAGAGTCGTGGGGGCATGAACCTATCAGAGCGGCGAGGGGGGAGGAGCAGGGACGCCCTTGGCAGCTAGATGTGAGGAGCTTTCATAACCGAGGGCTGCGCGGGACGAGCGGCTCCCTCTATCTGAATCCATTACCGAGACACACACAGGTACTCAGCTGACACCACTGTTTTCACCAACCTCTGCTGTTCCACTGATGAGATGAAGTTTGCTGCTGAGAGGCATGATGTAGTGCTGGAATTACCCATGACCCATGCTGCCTGGAATCTGGAGGAGGCATATGCATCACATCAAGCCATGATGTGAATTTGATTTCAAGAGGAAAATTGTGTTGGAAAGATGTCACTTGTCGGTCCAGAGTGGTATTTGTTTTCCTTTGGGTTTTCATTACATTCAAATTGGCCTCTCCCTCTAGTTACAGAGTTTATTGTACAGATACTGGAATGAAGTGACACCACTTGACACAATTTAAAACTTAACTCATCACATGATCATACAGATTTGTAAGCAAACGAGGGGAAAACTGTCAGTTGCCATAAAGATTTTGCAGAGCTACTTCGTGCGTCGACCTACCACACTCATCACACACGCAAATGCAGTTTGCAGTGTTTTCTTGGTAGATTTCATACTGTTATTTTCACTCCCCAATAAATGGTTTGGATAAGACACTTTTAGACTGTGCAACAACAATGATTGTGTAAGTTTATTGCATGTCACATTGTGCCAGACACTTATAATAAATTCTCGGTCACAGTCTGTGTCAGACTGTACAATCAATTTGAGGCATGTCAGATTGTATGCTGAATCCGTGGTGAATTGTTGTGTTATAGCGTAAATAGCGTATCATCAGCTCACGTCAACCATATGTGCCGATCTTATGTTTTTAAAATGAGTAAAGTCGCACAAACTTTTTGTGTGTCACAGATGTATTCAGGAGAAACGATGTTGTCCTCCTAAACTTTATACAAAAAACTGCACTTACAGAACGGGCAGTGTATTTCATGCCATATTCTGATTGGTTTGTTTGTAGATATGTGTTATAGCAGCAATCAGAATGTGAGAAATTGGTCTTAAATTTAATGTCTTTGGTTGCTAAAGCTCCAAATCGGTTGTCAGTGGACACATCTCACAGTGTGATCGAAGACCACTGCTTTGGATTGACGACCAAAGATTTTACTGCACTTCTCTCATGATTGCCAACTTTCATCTCAGACAGCCAAAAAATGCCATGTAAAGGGGCCTTAACACAGCCAAACCATAGATTTTACAACCTTTAACAACTTGTCAATAAGGACAATAGTGCATAAAATGTAATCATGTAACCTGTGGTGACCTGTGGCAATAGACTTTACTGATATCTGATAGGAATGACAGCCAAATCTTTTAAAATCTATTTGTGTCTCCATACTAAGTCATGCGGTAGATACTGACCATAAATTGCAGCAAAAAAAGCCTTAAAATATGAATAATTACTAGACCTGTCACTGTCGTCCTGACAGATAGCACAAAACAAAGAAACAAAGGATGGATGAAAGGATGAGAAGAGGGAAATATATGCACGATAAGAGGGAAAAAAAAGAGAGGAAGATGATGGAAGTGACAGCTGAGAAATCTGCATTAAAAGAGGCTGAGGATGCAAAGTTTGGATACGTGTATACGTGTTTTTGTGAGTCTCATGCAGGTGGAAGTCCCATCAGGCGGAGCAGCAGCTGGTATTACAGGAAGGTAAAGGGAACAGAAACTGTCACAGCATCCTCTCAGGAGATGGCTGCTGCTTCACTTCCTTCAGTTTCTCAACACACTAACCTGTGTTTCAATCTCTGTGACCCCTGATTGAACCTGTTTAACCACACTAGCGGTAGAGCTCTAGGAATGGCGATATCGGTCTGTCCGTTTGGTCTGAATGAATGATGAATCCTGGTGACTTTTGTGATCCTCTCACTTTTCATCTACCACCGGGTCAGAATTTTCAATCATCCGGTGAAATATATCTCACAACTTCTAGATGAATTGGCACAAACATTTGTACAGGTGTTCATAGTTTACGATGTATGCACATAACTTCAGTGATCCTCTGGCTTTTCATCGAGCAAAACCATCAGGACAAATTTCAGCCTGTCCGATACTTTGGTTTATGACCAAATACTTGCAAAACTAATGACATTCTCCCCAGCCTCAGCAGTAATTTTTGTTCAGTGCTAATTAACCAACACAGTAAACAAAAATGGTGTCTCTCACTCTCCCTCTCTCTCTCTCTATCTGTGTGTGTGTGTGTGTGCCTGGCCCTCCAAATTTTCTGCTCGGTAGAAACTTTGCACTAATTAGCCCATGAAATCTAAACCCTGGTATCAGATTATAATGAACACACATAGGTGTATGCACACAAACATCTCACCCCACCCCACCACCACAACACACACACACACACACACACACACACACACACACACACACACACACGCACACACGCACACACACGCACACATCATTGAGCTATATATGGCTGATCCTATCATCAGTGATGAAGTACTGTCTCTCTCCCTCTGTCTGTCTGTCTTTGTTCAAATGTTCTTTACTGATATGAGAGCAGAAATAATAAATGGGTCTATAGATCATATTCTGACTGAAAGCCACCTGGACAATATTACAATAACAACAACAGGTCAATAACAACTCGTACACAAATTTATAAAATGAAATATGATCCATATCTCTGTCTCTCTGTCCATCAGGACAGTAGTGGGGGGCTGGGATCATTGATTAGCTGGTAGTAATCACATTACTTATCTCAGTACTGTAGTAATATAAGACATTACTGTTGTTTTTTTTTACTGTGCCACACTTAAAATATTATCAGATTTATGTTACAATTCAAACCTTTATTGATTGAATTCAAAACTTTGTGAAAATCTATCTCAGAAAGCATTTTTTCCTTCAGCATATTGCTTCCTGCACCTGTGAGCGGTAAGAGCAGAAATGTAATACAGAAAAGCACAGGGGGTTGGATGTTTTGGTAAGAGAAAAATACTGGCATTCTAACAATAAGAATATCGTTGTAAACTACAAGTTGTGTCCAAGTCAGAAGCAGCGGTCCACTGCGTTACACCCCAGCGATCAGAAATACGCTGACATCGAGCTGGTGGCGGAAGAACAGCGCCCTGTTACTAATGATAGTGAGAATGATTCAACTCTGGCTTAACAGGTACACAGGGTAACACAGGGGGGAAATAAAGAGACTGTGTCAGGCTGTGTAGCGGAGGAAATGCTGCTCAAGCTTACAGCGGTGTCACTGTCTGTCAGAAAAAAACTCTGAAAAAGATGCCATTGAAGGGTAAAGATAGGCAGAGAAGCCTTTTGGAGAAAGGACACAGTCTTCAGATGACATTGTGAGTTGAATGCTGACTGTTTAATGACCTTTAAAAGCTGTTTCTAGTATTTTTTCGTCATAGCTGAGATCAAGTCCTTTCAATGTAGAGGCAGTAGAGAATTTATTTATTTTCATTTTCTAAGGATTTTACCAGGTAAGGATACTTGAATGTTTCAGTTCAAGTCTTTAGGTAGTCAAGAGACAAGTGGTTCCAGTCTCACAGCTGTCAATTTTTGTTACTTAAATCTAATTTGAGTCTTGAGAGATATGAATACTCTCCTTACAAGGTGAGAAATACAAGTTTTACTACAATTTTAGGAGTAATAAGTAATTACTAATGGATCACCTGTAAAGTAATAAAGTAATATGCCAAGCATAGCTGTGGGCAAACCTTATTGGACTACACCAGCTAAAGTTTTCAAGGCGTTTTCTTAGTCAAGTACTTCCTCTACTTGTTTATCCGTTATTTATGTGTGTTTGTGTGTGTGTGTATGTGCAGAGCCTGCAGCCTGCCATAAATCAGTCAGGGCCCACGGATCTGAACTAAAGTGTTTTGGAGCCCAGAGCCTATTGGCTTTGTGTTTTTCAGTCTCAGTCGACAGTTGTGCTGTGTTTGAAAACAGACTTTTTTTTTTTTAACACCTCAGCTTTGTAGCAGGTGAATTTCTTTATGCTATTAGCGCAGGTTGCAAATAAAATTCAGTGAAAGATGCTGGTAACACGTTTGGTACTGAGCAAAATCTGTTTTCTTTGAATTTTCAGTTGATTAGACAGGGGAGAGGGCATCTAGAGAAATTCAGCTAACATGTGATACTGTAAGTACAACTTCATCACCAGATGAAGTAATGCATTATTTATCATCTAAACACATATCCACTGTTGTACACTTGTTCCTATTAAGGCAAATAAAATAAAAAAAATGTGAAATGCCTGTGTATTATGTTTCATTCACTTAAAGCATATTAAGACTTAAGTCAAGAGTCTACCCTGAAGCAATTAAATTACTTGAAAATGGGAGCAGATTGCCGCCAAACACTGAAACTGATGGAATTTCTCATCAGTTCAATTTCTTTTTCAGTCTGTGATATGTGTTATAATATTCATAGTGAGTAGCAATATGTTCACATAAACTGTTTGTACCTATTTTGACACTGAGTTTACACTTTCACCTGATGAATATTTTCTTTTATGTATTTGTCAAATCATATATGAATAAGTTATGACCCACTTTTTGTCTTTAAAGGCAGCGCAAAAGAAACGCTGTGAAGTGCTGATAACCAATAACCCGTTGCTATCTGCAAACACGTGTGAAAAACCGATACTTTAAATATTCTGAATATAAGAAAGAAAGGCTGGGTGTAACGACACATTAGGTGTAATATTTGCAAATGTGGTTTGCTCATTGTGAATTATACTTACAACCTGTTGATTTTGATTTAAACATTAACCCAAATATACATATAGAAAACATCTAATGGTGACTGCAGAATTTTCCAAATGAAATTGTATGACATCATAATGCAGTATTTCCAGAACAAACAATGGGGTTCAGTGGCAAAGCGTACTTCATTGATAAAATTTTAATGCACATAATTAGTCTTTTGAATAACTGATGCAACTCTTTCACTTCCCATTTGTCAAATTGTCCTCCAACTCTAGAAAGGAGCATTTTAAGTGATATAATCCCATGTGACAATTACTGACAAATCTCAATAGCTAGCTTGGTAGCTTCTTATACATGTCTTGTTGGTTGTTATCAATGGCGTCTCACAATCAGACGTGGTGGCTGCCACATCCTTGCCCGACTCCTTGTGAAACGCTGGACAGTCTCACCTTTTCAGACCTTTGAAAATCGTCCGAATGAAACAATTTGAGAGGGAAAAAAATCTCTCAACACATGTTCACACTTATATAACCTTTGATTAGTGATCACATGTAGATTCAATCCATGTTTTCCTACATTCAACTGTTTGCTGCTGTGCATACACAAAAACAGAGGGCATGAGGCTATGTTTCTACTTTTCTGACCTCTCACACCTCCTCCTGTCACACATTCACCCTCAAGCTACGAAGAAACACCAGCAGAGGATACACATGGAGAGAGAGAGAGAGAGATAGAGAGAGAGAGAGAGAGTGCCAGAAGGGCAATAAAACCATAAAACACTGATAAGATGCACAACTTGACACACTCTGGATGATAAGAGTGCATTCTGACTCAGTGAGAGTAGTCTTCAAGCACGTTCCCCACTGAGCTCCGCTAGCCCCTCCTAAGAAGCTGTCAAACTGTCATATACATACATACCATACATGTGAAGACTGTTTTCTTCATATTGTCTCCCCAAAGACTCAAAGAAAACAATTGTAATATTAATAGCAGAGCTGATTATATCTCATTTATATCAGTAATAATCACACTTCACTCACTGATTTAATTACTGAGATCCGGGAACGTCACTGAAGTCAGATGGGGCAAAAAACACGAGTCATCAGACAGGTTTTAAATATACAAGCTGTTCTGTTATGTAAGGCCTTTCTGTTGCTCTCTTATTTCTTTTATTTATTTATTTATTTTTCATGCACCAGCACACATATTCTCAAGTTAGACTCAAGTAAAGTCCAAGTTAAGTCTCATGTCCTAATTTTGTCTCAAGTCTACAGCTACAACATTATTTACTTTAGCTTCACTGTTCATTTGTGCAGCAAAGGGTAGTTCATTGTTCATATTATGGGTTTTTTTGTCATCCTTTTTGTGCCACACAGCATCAGTGACTAGCATCTCCATGTTAAACAAAGAGAATTATTCTCACATATTTAATCCTGTGGAGTATCACTTACACAAGACAGAAAAACCTCACCATGGATCAGATAGAAATAGGACAGCATGCTAGATTTCCGCCCGGCGCATTAAAATACATTAGAAGAGTGAGTGTGATAGAGCTGAACACAAGAGAGGATTTTTTCTCTTTGCTATACAGCAGCTACGTCAAGCAGTGGGGCACAGACTAAAAATAATTGCCTCAAATGATAATTGCTACAAAGCTTCAAAAACAAGCAGTGTTTTTTTTTTTTTTTTTCTCTTCCTACGTTTTTTTTTCCACATTTGCAATTAATCATAGCTTCAGATAGTGTGGTTTTCACCCAATTAAATGTTGTAAAACACTATGCCCTCTAGCACAGAACTACACAGCAGAGAAACCGCTAAATGTGTTGTTCCTATCAAAAAGAGATGAAGGGGAGCAATAATTATGTAAACAGAAAATTAAATGCTTCAGACTTGTAGGGGAAATGAAGGCTGAATCCAACAAACTCCCCCTTCCCCACCCCCCCACACTTCTCTTTTCCCCTCCCTGCAGCAAACATCCCCCCCTCCCTCCATCTCTCAGAATACATTACCCTGGGTTTCACTGTTCGCTGTTAGCTGCTTGCAACATGGTTCCTCTGTGATTAGCTCTGATAGCAAGATGAGAAAAGCACGAGTCAATGCCTTTGTCCTCTGCGCTGCTGTTTAGACTCGCTACTCAAATCCTCTCTATTTAAAACCCCTTTGTCTATACAAACCAGTCCTAGGGAATGAAACGGACCATTAACAAGATTAGCTCACTCATTCTGCAGTCGACAAAGGCTCTGTAATAGGCTGCTGATCATTAGGCTGGCAGCGGGAACAATGCCGATATATAATCTTATGCCTTGCTCTGATTGAACTATTGTGGCCCATTTATTGTGCTCTGAGGGAGATGACATAATGGAAGCCTTTTTTCTCCCCCAAGGGAATTGCAATACAAAAGGGGGAGCAGGAAGAAAGAGTAAGTAAAGGTAGAAATAGAAAGACTCCTAACCCCTCATTTTGTCTCACTTCCAAGTCAGCCCAGACGATCAATAGCAGTAAAATTGGCTCTTGAGATGGAGGCCACTCTTTATGTGCCCCTGCAATCATCCCGGTCACAGCAGGGAGGCATGGGCCAGCTGCAGGCCTGCTAGGAGCTAGGAACTGGGCAGGTACGGAGTATAATTTGTAGCCATACGCATGTGATTACCAAGTGCACTAACCAGCTGGCTTTGTCCGGCTTAGTTCTGGGTAACAATCTGATTCAGAAAAAAAACTGGCAATTTTTATCCATGTGTCAAGTCTACAGCTACAATATTATTTACTGTAGCATTGCTGTTCATTCGTGCAGCAAAGGGTACCATTAGTGTACTAGTATTATAGTTCATTGTTGTTATTATTATGGTTTTGCCACCCTTTTTGTACCACACAACATGAGTGACTCCCATCTCCATGTTAAACAAAGAGAATTTTTTTTCCACATATTGAATCCTGTGAAGGAACAGGTCGATTGGCCAACACTGTCTCCATCACACAGTAATGAGATCTCGAGGGGAGGGGGAAAGAGAGGCTGATTCCTCCAACTCCCTGCTTGCATAATACTAATTGGCCAGAATAGGATAGGTAAGACATAGGAAGTTTTAATGACATTATTAAAAAATATAGAATTTTCTCACCTGCTTCTGAGAAATATCATCAGTAAGTAAGACTGGCACTGTCAAGAGTGTTCTCTCTATACTGGCTGATTATACTTTATCTACAGTATATGGCCATTTACTTTTGGTCTAGGGCTGACTTTCATGGTTTGAGCTTATCCTTACTCCCTTATTTCCACTAAAGAGAAATATATTTTAGACATCAGTACACTCCCAATATTTTCTAATTGTTTGGGGAGGCCCATCTCCTGTTTCAACATGACCCTAACCTTGTGTATGAGGTCCATAAAGTTATGGTTACTCCAGTTTGCTGTGGAAGAACTAGACTGGTCTGCACAGAGCCCTGTTTAACCCTGTCAGACATCTTTGGGATGAACAGGAACACCAACTGTGATCCAGGCCGTACTGGCTGTCAGTGCTGGACCTCCCTAATGCCTGACCTGGAGCAAATACCAGCAGCCAGATTCTCATGGTTTTGTTGAACACATATAGGTCACATATCGGTATAATGTTGGATGTCCATGTACTTAGTCCTGGTGGCTGTATACCATATAGTGTATTCCATATTCTAGCATGAACATGAGCAGAATCTTTCCACCATGTTCAGTAATTTCTCTGCTGCTCTGTCATTTGCACATTGGCTGTGACTCTTCTAGAGTGAAAAATGTGGAGCTAGCAGTACAGCCAGGTTGTGTATGGTCTGAGTGTGTATATGTGTGTGTGTGTGTGTATCATGTGCCTGGAGACAATCCAGATGCAGAAATTGTGTGGAAAGCACTTTGCAAATTGCATTGATCTCTCCCTAGACCTGCTTCCCACCTGCCGCCCATCCTAATGCCTGTGTTACAGAGGGGTAGGGTTCAGTTGGACACACCTACTTCTTTTTCCTGCTCCTGTTCTTTTCCGCCACCGCCGTCACTGCATTTTACTTCCGTCTTTTTACTTCTGCTTTTTTCCTTTCACTCTTCTTTTCTTGGTCTATCTCTTTCCCCCCTTGCAGGCATTCTCCATCTATCACACATGTACACGCACACACAGACATCCACCTGCAGAGCAGCATATGACACACTTTACCTCGCTAATCATCGGTATGACTGACATGTTTCCTCTGTCCTGTCCTCTTAATTACAACATTATTAGTCGTCACGGTGATGAGCAGCGGTGCAGATACATAACATGGCTTAATGAGTGAGAAATCATGGTGGAACATCGCAAGAGGCGAGACTCTCCATGTTTTAATTTTTACTTCTGTTAAATAAGTGGAAAGATGATCAGGATATCTCAAAAAGCTTTCAGCCCAGCAGGCAGTGGAGCTAGATTTTGGTGTTGACTTATTTGTTTTTGTCATTAGATGATTATGGTTTTATTATGCCATGTTCAAAGACTGATGTGACATGTGGGACTTTCAAGTTTGTTGTTAATAGAGTTACATTTAAATATCGGGTTTCAGAAAATCACAGGAAGACAAATGAAAAAAACAAAAACGTCATTTTACAGTGGTTGCATGTAAGCAGTGCAGTAGCTCAGTGTTGCTGGAGATTTCTGCTCCGTCTGGATCTCTGAGCCTCAACCAGTGCTGAGGTTGACTATAAGAACTGGTCACATCTGGTGCTGTTGGCTCCCTTCACAGCGCCTAATGTCCCATGATGCAAGATATTTTGCTGAAAGTTTATTGAGATCATGTTTAAGTAGTTTGGAAAATCAAACTCTAATTAAGCTTAATGATACTCCCATCTCTTGGACAGCAGCCAAGCATAAGCACACAGTCATGAAAATTACATGAAAAGGCTTCTTGTGAGCCTGTGGGATCTCTTTATTTGCAAATTAAGCACTAGAAATGAGTAGGGCTGTGTATCAAACCAATTTTTCGAGTATGGCTGAATTGTGGCACTGAATGCTGGGAGATTCTTAAGGCTAAAATGCACCCCTGCCAAACGGCGTGTGTCAAAACAGCCGCCCCTATTATTTTCATACAACCCCACACTGGTGGTGGCTAGGTGCGCGCCGGCACTCATCGACACATTGCCTCACACCATTTAATGCCACTGTCCTATTTTCTACCTTGCCACCCCTGAAAAAAATGCCTTTCTTCCAGAGTAAAAGCTGTTTTGTACTTCAATATAATGTTGGCCCAACTACAGACATTATTTATTAGTTTATTGCTTGCTTTTCACTGTATTTTTACAATTTCAAATGTGCCTATGGCAAAAATGAATTAATTGCTGGTTGATCTGCTGCTTTCGAAACTTAATCTCATTGCTCAGATTATTAATTTTTCAAGTTATTAATAAAAAATAGACAACTACAATAGACAAGTCACCCACAGCATTTCGTTGTCCTGCACTGCACTCATAGAACTGGAGTTACATCCAGGTAACAACTATGCCTTCTTGTTGATGCACTGCAGCATGGAGCTTATTATTGGTGCTAGGGACGGCAATTGATGACTTTCATATGACGCATTAGTCTTGTTAACTTATTCTCCAATCAATTTTCTAATTTAGATCATACAATTAATAATTTTATACTTTATATAAGAACAGTTCCTGTACCAGTTTATGTGGTGCATTTGACAAGTTTGGATTATGTTATGTGAATTTTGTGAAATGCTTCATGAGGAATGTAACTGTTTTATTAAATGTTCCATGTCTCTCAGGTCTTAGGGTTGGGATTCAATAGTGTTTGATCAAATCTGAATCCAGTATCAAATCTACTGACCAAATCCATATCTTCTCCAATTCCTCATCAAGTATATGTAGTTTTAACTTTAAATAACTTTTAACAACAAGAGTTATAAATAATATATGCCGCATTTCATAACTAAAACATGGCAATAAAACATTCAGATCCTCAGTACGTTCAAATACTCTTGTTCTTCCAGATATATTGCATATCTGTTTTTTTAGCTAAATGGTAACCTGGATGTTTTATACATTACGCTTTGCTAGTAAATACAGAATGAAGATAAAAGATTAATTCTGAGAATTGTATTTTAGCTTGGATCCAAAATGTAAATGGTTTCAGGAACACAATCCTATCCATGTTATCTATTTTTGCTGCCATTTGGCCAGGTGTCTCTTGTATATTGAGAGACTTCCAGATTAGTTAGCCAAAGACCGAACTTTGGAAAACTGAAGATGTACGGTGTATTTTTGGTCTCTTCACCTCCAGTGGTTCCAGTGTAAACATGGCTGTTAATAATCAGGTGGCGAGGGGAGTCCAGCTCCCTGGGTGATGACACTCCACTGCCTTGTAGAGGCTGCCAACTCTCTAATGAGTCTCCTCAGACTCCATAAGGGTCCTACATGGACTGTTATCGACTGTCCTGCTTCATCTCCCCTGAACCAGTAGCAACTGTCCCACTGTGGCAGCCTTCAGTGCAAATACACAGTTAAACATAGTTCATACAGAACATAGCTGATTGAACACATGGACATACACCTTAAAACCAGAGGTCACATGACTACATGCATATGCACACACACTTAAGAACGTCAGAAGGCGTATAAACAGCTTCACAGCCCTCAGAAAATATTCACTCACCTAACATGAGGTCACAGAGCTACAATAGAAAAAAATATGCCGCTGCAAGCTCTCAATTTGCTTTTCATGTAATTGATAAAAAAACATTTCATTTTATTGTTTAGTTTGATAAAGGAGTTGTTAAACACACAGCACAGCTTCCCCTATATAGGAAATCAAATTCCACTATAATAAAACAGCAATAAGTCACTCTTAAGAAAACTGACTACTTGTTTATTCAATAACATGCGCTTGCAGAGTTTATTAAAGATGCCATTTCTGAATTTGTCTGCCAGTGAAAATGGATAGTTCTGGCCAATAGTCAATGTTTATTGGCAACACATCTCCATTTATTATGACAAGCCACTGAAACTAAGTAACAGGTGGCACAGTTATAACAGAATGTTCCCATTTGCACCCATTTTGCGTCTGCAGTATTTTGGTAGAAAAAAAACTGTCAATTTGAATCTATTTCAGTGGCATTTCACAGGTGAATCGCACCTCTGAAGTCCTGCAGTTGGTTTGAAACAGCAATTTAATATAGGTAGGCTTTAACTAGGGCTGGCCAATATATTCCAGTGTCACAATATTAGAAATGATACTTTCCCATATTGATGTCAAAATCACAATAAAGTCGCAAACAAATTAATGAAAATGCAATGAACTGTATTCAACTGGTATGCTTTACATAAGACAAAGCACTGCACATATTTCAAACCAAAACAAAAAGCAAGTTTGCAAAGTTTGAACAACAGAATTTTGTACAACAATAATCACAATATTATTCCAATGAAAGATCAATATATGATAATAGTAAACTATCAGCCCCAAGGTGTGGGTATGCACCGTGCAGTATTGCATCGGAAAAAAATAAATATTCTTCTTGGTACGGGGATACTGTATACTCAAAATGAAATATAAAATGAAAAAAAAACATGATTGGGATCATTAATATTAAATGCAATATGTTGTATGCCACAAAATATAGGCTCCCTGTAAGTACTGAAAATGAATTTCAATGACTGTATTTCAACATGGTGCAGCTGTTAACTGCACTGAAATATAGTCACTGAAAGGCTGTTAAAGCAAAGGATATGTCAGCGAGATGTCTAAAAAACTTTTACTATTCAGACAAATGTGGTCAATTTAAATGAGTTTTGATCTGAAAATCTGCAAATTAATGCCTACAGTGCTGTGGTGGGTGAGTGGTGAATATCCATTTCGGGAATTATTAATTTTCTTTCACTGAGGCACTTTTCCACTTTTAATCATTGACTGTCCCTGTTTTCATTTTGTGGAAATTATAGCACATAACCCACAAGTGCTTTAGCTATTGGATTGGAATACACTAAGCACACTCTAAAGGTCTATGATCAGCAGACTGAATGGAGGCTTTTAGAAAGAGATTTCATTTGTTTTTTGCATAAATATATATATATTTTGGTCCACAGTGCTGTATGAACAACACACACCACCACAAACACTGCTGTAGGGCCAATCGGGTGAGGCACCTGGTGGGGCAACGGGTCAACATGGAGCAGGGTGAGCAGTGAGGGGGAGGAGGCACACATGTGGAAAAACAGGCTGAAACAGGCCCAGAATCAATTTTCATCATCTCATCATATGGCAGCTGCTGCCTGGTTAGGTCATGTGAAGAAGGAGTGAACCAGACCAACCATGATGTTACGGAGCAGAGGTTCAGTCACCATCAGAGGATGTGGAGGGAGGTTTTTAGTCTGTATTTGGTGTGTGTGTGTGTGTGTGTATCTACATGCTTGAGGGGATGTTCCGGGGCAGGAACTTACCTCTGCAGATGGTGCCGTTGCCCACGTAGCCTGGCTTGCAGGTACACAGGTGTCCTCTGATGGTGTTGGTGCAGATGGCGTTCTCATCACATGAATTTTGGCCACTGGCGCACTCGTCATGCTCTGAGGGAGAGATAGAGAGAGAGAGAGAGAGAGACTCCACAGTCAGAGTAGCTATTTGTGTGTGTGTGTGTGTGTATGGTGGTGGTTAAGGTTAGCGTTAGGTTAAGGTTAGGGGAAGTAGTGGTTACGGTTAAGGTGAGGGAAAGTCTCTAGAGAATGAATGTAAGTCTATGTGAATACCCAAAAGTGACTTAAGCAAACCTGTGTGTGTGTGTGTGTGTGTGTGTGTGTTGTGTGTAAAAGATGGAGAGGTCATAGGAAAAACTGCTCATTTCTTTTGAGCTCAGAAGCCATGGAAACTCTGCTGAACAGAGGACAGTCAACAAGCTAATTGGCTGAAAGTACGAGGCCACAGCTGAGCTTTTCTCCTGTCATCAGCCAGCTTTCTGAACATCCATGCTTCCAGGCACCAACAGCTAGATGTATAAACCATGTGTATGCACAAAAAACCACACATACCACGCGTACACATGTTTTTCTAAAGCGATCTGAGGATGAGGCGATGAGGTGGAGATGAAATATAAGGTGAGAGATGGAATCTTTTATTAAAACATTGTTTGTTTAGGTTGATAACCAGCTGCACTGATTGTGTGATTTTTTTTTTTTGTGTGTGTGTTTACACAGAGATTAGTAAAATGCCAATCAAAGGCACATTTATAAACGTAACATTGATTAATTACTTTTGTGTGATTAATTTATCACTCTTTTAATTTACACAGGAGTGTATTTTGCTGTTAACATTCTTTTTATATTATCCTTAGTTGTGACATACCTTGTAAAGTCGGTTTAGATATGAGCGCTGCAATATAATCATTAATTACATTTCTGAGATATTACTGCTGACGATGGTTTAGAGGTCCATGTGATGAATTAATGATATAGACGGTATAAAGAGCTTCACAGCTGTGTGTTATGGTAGCTGTTCTTCTGTTGGAGAACCTTGCCAGTGCAACACAATCGGTGAAACGGCACTTCTTTCCCGTTTGTTTCATTGACAGGTGGACAGACTGGTGGAGCAGCTGGTTCAGGGCGTGTCTTCATCCATTTATGGCTAAATGTGGGAGTGGAAATGAGACTCATGCATGTGTGCCCAGTTCCTCAATATACTGAGATTTATGAAACACAACCATCAACGTGCATAGCTTTATAAATCTGACGAAAAAGAACGTGTATGCATATTTCTGGCTTTGTGCATACACACAGTTTTATTCATGAAACTACACAGAGTTTTATGCATCTGGCTCCAGTCCTGCTTGGCAACCTTCAAAATGAATATGAAATGGATATTATAACATGAAGGTTGAGGCACAGTGACAAAGACAGAGGCACAGTTGCTTTTTTCTGGCTTCCAGTTTTACTAGAAAATCACCATCAGGTGTTAGTAGCAACAGCTGATGCGTACCAGGTGTGCTGACTGATTGCTCGGTATCAGCGTCAATTAGTGTAACGATGTTGACTCACACACTGGTGACTAGTGAGACAGAACATCAAGAAATACACTTAACATTCACAAGACCATGTAAACAAGTTGACCTCTCTAGAAGCTTTCAGACCACTAATTTCAGAAAGTTTACATCAGTTACAGGAAGGCAGTTCCTTAAAAAGCCTCAGCGTCCCAATATAATATTATTAAATGGTTAAATATAGGACCGCAGCTACAAAGATACCACACGGAGACCTTAAGAACTGTCAGCTTGAGATGCTTGTGTTTTATCTTACACGTTTCTGATGCCGGATTGTTGATTGTGAAGACAACATGAGGCAAGTTGGGAAAAGTTTTCAGTTATCTTCTCCTTTTCAGTAACACGTGTCACCACCGCTCACTGCTATCACCGCTCTCCATCACAGTAATGAACCAGGGCAACACCTTTACACTGTCACTTGTATCACAAAGTAAATAAAGGAATGTAAACATAATTAATGTGGGGAATATAATTAAAGTATGACATGTTGTGGTGGTTCTATCGGTGAGTGATATCTGCTGCTGAACTATAAATAATAATCTGCACCGTAGATGGCACGACTCTCCTTCCATCAAATAAATAAATCCAGTATGATCCAACTCTTTTAGTTGGAGTCACCAGAAAGGGGGAAAAAAGTATCAGATTCCTCATAGTATAATTATATGGCTGTGACCTGAAACTGACATGAAAATATGCCATTCCATGTGATGTTTTGCTTCATACATAAAGCATCTCGCTGTGCTATGTAACTTTCACGTAAAACAGATGAATGCTTCATAACTCATTAAAACTATAATATCAAAAGTCAGCACAGAAAAAAGGTATTACATCAGCTGAGGTATCTCATGCTGACAACAGAGAGAAGGGCTGTTATTTCATATTTAAACTTTGCAATTGCTATTTCTCTTATCCTTGGGTTGAAAGTTTAGGTGATCCGTCATGGGCTGAGTAAATTCTATGACTGTAAAAGCGAGACACTATTGTATCGTACAAAACAATGCAAGGTCAGCAGTATGAAATTATGGCTGACTCACTCAAGAACATGGTGGTACACTGTGCTGTATTTGTAAAGTCCGTGCTCAGGGCCAGTGTTTAATATTCTGCTGGTTACCACTGTTAGCTAAAGAGCAGAGGGAATAAAGAGTGGGATTAGTTACTGCAGGCAGTGTTTGATGAACCATCACTTAAAGACCTTCCACTATACATCAGTCTTTCCATCAGAAATGTATATGCGTTGCTGCATAGCAATAATGTATCTTTTCGTTCTACTAAATATCCTTGACTTCTCTCAGATTTTGATGGTTCACCACATCTGCTGAGGACCTTGGAGAAAGTTTAAGGAATACTCAATTGAAAGCTTCTGAAGCTTAAAAGATGGCTCAGAAAAGTAGCTTGGATTTACAATGGATTCCAACAGTGACCCATGTATTATAATAATAATCCATATAAACAAACTACTCCTCAGCATAAGGAGTAGTTTGCCCTGCTCAACGTGTGTGCTCCCAAATTGTTTAGCATATTTAGTTTGTGTATTTGAGCATCCACATTTCCAAATTGTTTGTTCAAAATGAGCACACAAAGGGGTGCACTCAAAAAGTTCCACAATGAAACATACAAAATACACAATATGAATGCTTCCTTTTTCTAAAAATACCACTATAGACCTTTCTCCACAGTAGACATTTTGACTTGTCAGTAGAAGAAGCACAGGTGTTACAAATAAGTGTGTCCAAAATCCCTCCCTATGTGCACTATATGTACCCTCACTCTACCCATTTTATTAGTGTTTGAGCATATACATTCATCCACTACAATATGTGACAATGCCATACTCTGCATTTTATAGATGCAAAAATTACCCTTGTACGACTACAGAGCTGTCAGTGACAATGCAAAAAAGATGATGATTAGTAAGTTTACTGCTCACTATTGAGTGTGTATTATATAGAGAGTAGTAAGTGAGTGAACAAGGTAGTGAACACAACCAGTGTGAGAATAAGCCAGGATGCACAAAACCAGGACGCTGAAACCAAAGCAGCTAAACGAAATTTATTCTATTATTTACACCTTTCCTTTCCCTACTGTTACATATCAAAACATCTGGAAAAGACATATGCTTCGTCTCTGTTCCTGATTAATTATGACTCATAAGCATCCTATTGTTATCAACAGTGAATGAGTGAATGATTTCTGTCAGCTGTAGTTTCTTAAGTCCATAGTTCAGCACTGCATCAGTCTGCTGTAGTAAGGTAATCACAGTTGCATCACGCTAACATGTTACACATGACATGCTACATGTTCCGCTAACGAGCCCCACACCGATAGATCCTAATGAGGCTGTTCTGCGGTTGACCTGAGGCCACCATAACCCTGCTTAAATGGTAATGCGCTATTAGAGGAAAAGGATTTTTTTTTTTTTTTATTCATACATTTTTAAAAAGAACATAATTATAACAACATGAAATAATAATAATGAATCTCCCTGTTGCTTATAAATATGGGATTAATTGATTTTTGGCAAGGTGTTTATTGATTCAACCGCTGAGCTTATCAGACTGATTAAGCTACAGTTACGGGATCTTCAATGAGAATATAATATGATTTTAGTTGATTATAAACAATATATTGGAAAGCAACATTTGAGGATGCTGCAGTGGGGATTTACAATAGATCTGCACAGATAAAGTATGTTTTTTTTTTTTTTTTTATCAAACCATGAAATACATCTTTAAGTGCCAGGCAGGACTTGTCCTCAGGCTGCCTCCACAAAAAGGTACACACTCACACACTCAAACACACACTCCTCATTAATATGCAAAAGCATCGGTGGGAGTCATGACTAATATATTTCCCTTAATTAATGAGTGTTGCTCATGAAGCCCCAAAGCGACTGGGAGAAAATATTTAGCTTTTCTCTTCCCAAGGATTTCCTCCCCACACTGAACCATAAAGTAGAGGTGAATGTCAACAGTGCTGGTGGGATGTGTAAGAGTTTATGTGAAGGCCTATGAAAAGTGGGCTACATAACAGAAGAAGAGTTACATGATTAAATATTCAGTGTGCTAATGGATGTGAGCTGATGGAAGAGAGAGCAACACAATCAAAACACTGATGGCCGCAACCGCAAATTAAAGCTGTTTAATGTCCGTAGGCCAATGTGATATTACAGAGTTGAAGTACTTCATAAACTGACAGATGCTCCAGTTGAATTGATGGATAATGTGAAAAACTGTCAAGCCGAATAAGTAATAAATCCTTATCTATGTTCTGCGGATAATGGTCTAAATGTGGAAAGTGTAATGTCATATTAATATTTCCAGTGCAACGCACACACACATGCGATTCAGGTTATTGGAAAAATGTGTTCAGGGATCACTGCTGAGCAGGTTCATCTACTTTTCCAGCTAGATGAACATTTTTTTTTACTATAATAGAATAAAGTAACGCGTTTCTAAATTAGGGTCACATCTTGTCTACACCAGACACGTTTCAATTGCATATTTCAGTCATATGTCTCATATGTCTCACATGCTCATCTGACGGAGCAGAAATTCTTCAGTTTTAATCAATAAAGCTGTTTACTCCAGCAGCCGTGTAATGGCTTGTTATTAAAATGCATCATATATCTTATATATAATAAAATAAACTGTGTAATAGCTTGTGATTAAGCCTCTTTATGCAGGTTATACATCTTTTATTTGACATGTGATATATATATATATATATATAATAAAAAGGAGGTAAGGAAGGGACGAAGGAAGAAAAAGGAAACAAAGGAGATAAAGATAGAGGTAAGGTAGGAAAGAAAGCTGGATATGAGGAAGAAGTAAATTAAAGATGCAAAGATGCATCTAAATGTATTAGGCTGCAAGTCTATCTTCTTCTGACTCACATATGTAACTACATTCATGTCTATTGGGCTATAAATTCTTCCAAAAGCAGGGTGCAGCGGGTAAAACTGGAAAGAAGGAGACGTGTTCGTCAAAAATGCATCGCAGTGGAGGCACTCAAAGGAGGGAAGAAAGTTGAAGCCAGAAGTTTCTAAACTTGAGGTGTTCGATTTTTCGGCCAGCTTTTTTTCAATCTTGTATAGAAGACTTTCATACAGGTTAGTGCAGTTCAAAGTGCTTTACAGGTGACTGACAAATGAATAAGACAGTAGAAAGGAGGGAGAGAAGGGAGTTATTACATTAATGTGAAAGAAGATAAAAGTGAAATGGCTGCTCTCAGATCCTAAGGCAAGATCTTCAGGAAGCTCAGAGCATAAAAGCCAAAAGCTGCCTCATCATGGTCACCATGACCTGAGGGGCATTTCTGGTTAAAACGTTATCTAAGACAAAGAGGTTGGTGCAAGACCTAGTTGAATTTTAAAATCAATACGAAAACTTGACAGGCAATCATAAATCCTAAATATGTAAGTGTATTCATTATTGTTGGTGTGCTGCACCTGCTGTTGTGTTATTGTACATGTATGTGCTGTCTGTCTTGGTGGTGCTCTGTTCTGCTGTTGATGGTAGAGGTGTTATTAGATGATTGTACTTCTGTATTGCCCGTAGCCTACTGTATGGGTTAAACGTATTACCATTGGACATATTCACAGAACATTGTCTTACATATCCTATAAATGCTTGTCTGTCATTTTTTTTCCCCCACATATAATATCTGCATTGGGAGCTGTTTGACCCTCTGAGTCATTTGATTAAATGTTAATTAAAAATAATGCTTGTGCAGCTTTAATTTAAAAATGTTTGGACTTTTCGGCTTCAATAAATTTTGACTTATTTTAGACAACACTAGCAGCAAAAATCAGGCGTTGTAGCTGTCGTTTGGTGGGTTGAATGAAAAACAAATTACAGTTCTCGCAGAATAATTAATGGCATTTACTAACCATTACAGATTGATAAGATCTACAAGTTAGGGTTTCTGTTTTTTTTCCAAAATGCAAAAACCCTATCCGGTGATGAATGATCGTGTCACAGGGAAGTTACAGCGTTGACAGTAGTAAGCTCCGTGAATCTCCTGGAGATAACAACAGCCTCGTGTGAGCGTGAAGCACATCTCTGTCAGGTTTGGTCTAATTAGTGATTATAATAGAGTGATGCGGTGTCAGGCTCGGACATGTCGAGGTGACCCCCCGGAGCACCAGGCTAATGAAGCATAATGACTGATCATCAGAACTACAGACAGCAATCGTCACACTCAGAATGGCTTCTGCACTGTCAACGCACTGAAGAACACGGAGTAACAGGATGACTGAAGGCATGACTAAAGTTATTTTCCTATTTCACAGAATTACTGGGACCAACGATGACCAGGTCACAACTAAGAACTATATGGAGCTATGTCTGAAATACAGTACGGATCACTGACAAGTAGTAGTGTCGCATAACAGTAATTTACACATCTACCATGAGGAATTGCAATAAGGGATTTTAGGCAAAAAGCAGTAAATGTTATGGGCATTACAAGTTTAAATAAATTGTGGGACTTTTTTAAGCCACTAAAGTGCATAAATTTACAATTACTCAACACAAGATGTGTTCATATTAAACACAAAGTGAATATTTGCCTTGCTTTATTTTCTTTATTTACATAAACACCTTATGTTCTAACTGGTAAACACTTACCAGAAGCTGTAGTAGTATTTTATTTTTCTCCTTTTGCCTTTTGTATCTGTAGGTAAAGTGGAAGCCTTGGAATTGTGCAAATTTCTGTGGTAAAGTTGTAATATTTTCAGTGAAGAGAGGCTCTTTTTCCTCACTTTGCACTGCCTTGAACTATTAATGTGTGTCCACAGCATTTGCTTCGTGTTCAATCTGAGCAAAAATAGATACATACAAATTGATTTTGGACACAATCTCATTAAGAACTAAGTAACAAATTTAGGTGCAGAATTGTAATGTAGTGGAGAACATTTCTTTGGTTGTCTGATATCTCAGCAGAAGACTCAGAGTAATGAAATATACATAACATAGCAGATTTTTCAGCATTGGTTGATGGGTCACACATTTAAGATCACCTATGTTTACATTTACACAACTCTAGTATGGGAATAATGAAGGCAAAAGGTTCTGTAGAACATCTAATTTTCTAACCAATAGTCAACATCTGTTTCTTTTAACCATGCACACTCTTTCCATAACTTTAACCAAGAAGTTATTGTGCTAAACCTAACCAATCCTTAACCAGAGACTCATATCAATCAACAGTCATTTGTAACGGTTTTAGAAAACACTGACAAACATTATTGCCTAGCCAGAAGGAGTGCCACATCAGAAAAAGCTCATATAAATCATATTGGAAGGCGATGACAACCTGTTTTTTGCCAAGCATTTTCCTGTTTTACATAAATATATTCCTTTCTACTGCTGTCTCTGATTTATGGCTCTTCACTTCTAGTAGCTCGTCATGCTCAAAATTTCCTAATTTTAGCTTCCTGGACTGCTGTTCTTATTGTAATTTGTTCTGGATAAGACAGACATCCAGATGCCTCAAATATTTATTCAAATGTAAATATATTAATCATGTATCTTAAGTAGCTCTGACCTAGTGTGAAATTCAATGTAATCCGTTCTGAAGTGTGAAGGATCAAACTAATAGTTAATGACATTTCGTAGAGTGTAGTATAATATGTTTGAGCATGTGTGTCATAAGAGATAGTGATTACTCTTTAAGAAAATACATGACTTGGATGGTAATTAGTATAAAACAAGTAAATTCCTTTTATTCATATCTTACTAAGGCCTATTATTAGACACAGCAGGGGTTTTGCTCTTATTGTTGCAAAACCTCACTCACTCTAAAATATTACAGGACCACTGAGTGGTTTGATGCTGCTGAGAATAGAGGACACTATTATAAGCTATTTTAATGACAGACAGTGGAAGAATCTGAGTCAATATGGAGTGAGGGGTGGCGGGTTTGCTGTGTCAGTAGAAACATGGCAAATACTAAACATAAAATCAGTCATTAACAGTAAAATAATGCACGGGATTACAGCATTTTTACATAGAACCTGTGTGTAAAGTGTACAAACCAATCATAGCATGACAGAATAGGAACAAAGCTTTGATAACTACACCTTAAACCTGTATTAAGTGAGTTTTTTGGCCACTTGGTGGCAGCAGGAAAAAGCTATAAACTCAATACTGACATACCTTTTAAGCTAACAGTTAACACTTGCTTCTTCATCTCCCCAGCTAAATGCTCCACTAACCCTGCTCCCCGGCTAGTTGCTAACTTTGTCTGGGCAGGTAGCGTACAGTGGGTTTATAGAGCTCTCACAGAAAACAGCTGCCTGCTAAAGATGCTGAAAATGAACCAAAACAGATAAATTGCTACGTTGCTTTTGTAGAAATGGCTGGAAATTGGTCTGACGGTGACTTTAGACAACTGTTCTGTCTCTATATCAGGAAAGACAGCTTAGCAACATAATGTGGGAAACAATCTGCTGCCTCATATTTTGTATGTTATGTCCGGCATTACCCGGTCTCGAACGTTATGTTTGAACTGGAGCTGCAACGATTAGTCAATAAATTGATTAGTGGATTGACAGAAAATTAATCAGTAACTAATCGTTTTTGTCATTGTTTAAAGATAATTGCAAACATTTGCTGTTTGCAGCTTCTCAAATGAGAGGATTTTAAGCTTTTTTGTGTCACACATGATAATAAACTCAATATCTTTGGTTTTTGGATAAAACCACCTTGAGCTCTAAGAAATTATAACAGGCATTTTTCACAATTTTCTAACAAAACAATTAATATAATAATGTTCAGAGTGATCAATAATAAAAATAATTGTTAGTTGCAGCCCTAAAGTCAACATGGAACTTTTCCATAAGAGATCCATGTCTAAAAGGCAAAAAATCCATTATTTTAACAGTGATGAAACAACAAAATAATTACAGTTTAAGCTAACACATAGTCATTGTCAGTATAGTCCAATAATCAGTGTCACATATGTTGTCTTTAAGGTTGAGGAAGGATCTCCAGGATAATTCATAGCAAAATCACTCAGCGCTCCTTAAAAGGTACAAGTAATGTCTGTATAATGATGTACAGTTTTATAATTTAATCTCTGTGTCCACCTGCTTACTAACTCATATTGGGAGTGTGCTACAGTGGGCCTGTCAGCTGACTGAGTGGCATCTGTCCAGAGTCTTTAAAAACTTTTCCTCCACACAAAACACTTCTCTTCCAGCACATAAATCTTTTCACCAATTTAGTTTGATGACAGTTTGTTTCTCTGTTACTTTATCTGATCAATCTCCATCATTGTAAAAAAGAAACTAATCTCTATAAACAGACATCTGCAGATGATTGCAGAACCTGTACACAAGGGACAAGATTTTAGTATCGGAACTGTTCTGGTTTCCGTTTGTAGTCTGAGTAGTATTGAGTGATCATGTTTGAGCGGGGATGGCATATGAAATGTAGGCAGTGATTTCTACAGGAACATGCTTTGGTTGCAAAGTCCGTGTGGGGGGCGAAAGAGGCAGAAAACATCGGCTAAAATGTCATCTGGACCTAAAACACCAACAAAAAGTATCAATGTTTGTGTATTGTGTGGAGGAACGTTTGACTCGTGTAGTAAAAGAAATGAATTGCTTTCAAAGTGGATTATACAGTTGCCTTTGAAAAAATTACAGGAATTGGTGATTCTCCCGGGGCTGTATGTAACCAAAGAGCTTCTAATACAGTACAATCATAGCAATGAAGAAGCCAAAAACAGAACTGGTGGTCTTGTTATAGACATGGCTGCAAAATAAAAATATCAGACAAAAACGCTGTGCACCAATAGCGCCTTTGAAAATCAAATACCTTTAACAAAGTCGTTATAGTTATTTTAAAATGTTAAGTGAGTATAAACTGGCTACTTGCTAAATCATTGTCAGATGATAGCTGATGGGTTCAGAGATTGCAGAGAAACTAAACTGAACTCAGTGTTGTTTTTGTCATGAAAATGACGTCTGCTGTTTTTTTTCTCATATTTTGATTTTTAATTTTCATATTTCGTCTGTCTTTCTGTCTTCTGTCCCATTTGCAGGGCTCTGAACCGTTATTTGTAAATGGGCGTCTTTGAGTAAACCCAACACCTCATGATTCACTTTTTGCTTTGCATAATAAATTTCTAAAACATGTTCTCATCTCTTAAGCTCCTACTGTAGTCTCATTCAATAATGTCAAGCAGAACACTTCAGTAATGTGAAATTTAATGGCCAGTGACAAGCCCATAAAAAAACAGAGCATGGCAGGATTTTCCAAGGCTTTATTCTGTCTTGTTTTTTTTTTTTTGCCTACGCAAAGTCGTCATGTTTACTTTCTGTCTCGGCCGTGCTGCTCATCTTGACATAATGTGAACTCAGCAGAGATCTGTCCTGTGCTTGTCCTGTGGGAAAATAATATTGACTGCCTGTCATGGCATTTAGCCTGGAGGACATAGATTTCCATGAAATTAGTTATAGCAAATTTCTGATTTTCTTGCAGTAATGCACCTGGAGTTCAAGAGTTTTCTTTTGACTTGTCGGTCAATTAATTAGATTTCAGTGCTACTGCATGAAAGCTATGTGTCCAGAAATAAGTAAATTTTATTGTTAAGAAGACAGAAGGTGGCTTAAACAAATTATCTCAAAGAACAATAGAGACCTGTTTGCATTCTAGTGACTTTTTGCGTCCTTTTATGATGATGGAAACTTATGTGCTACTTCTTCCCTTCATCTCTTATTCTTGACTGTATAACTAATGTCATCACTCAACCAAGGCACTAAGATATGCACAAGGTTAGTTTCTATTAAAATATTAAAATGTCTTTTTTTTTAATTCAAAAATATTAAAAACAGAAAGAAGATGCAAATCAATATGTATTTGCATTTCTTACTTATATGTAAACACTCTGAGGATAATAGTTCAATATTAAATCATCTAAAGAATGACTGTTCTGTAGTTATTCCTGCTGTCATGAATTATTTATTTTTTTCTGTGGACACTTACTGTACACAATGTGGTGTTTTCATCCCCCACCATTATTAATATTCAGTTTTTGGACCCTCTGGTGGGGTTGAGGGTGGGCTGCAACAACAGTCCTGTACATCTGGGTACTACCATAGTGTGGTCTGGCTTAAATGTCACTGGGAACCACCATGAACTAATGTGTTTGCCAAGTACACAAAAGTACCAGACTTTGATACTAGAGACCTGGGGCTCATATTCTGTTTCCTTTAAACAGTCAGTGTGGTTTCTTTTAACCATGAAGACAATATTTCTTTACTTTAAACAAATAGATTAAGTTATATAAACCTAACTAGACCTTCAACCTCTGTGGTTGACATCTACTGTAAGGGTTTAAATTTGGAATCAATGTCTGATATAACTTTAAGATGCATGCAACCCTTTGTCACACTTACACCTTGTCTAGACTGAAAGCGTCTCAGCCGCGTCTTCCATGTCACGTGCGTCTGACAGAACAGTACCCTTCTATTTTAATCAATACAGCTGTCCACTCAGCCCACATACTGCCCGAAGCGTATTTTTATAGGCTTCATGTCTTTTTTCCTCAGTTTCATGCGCTTGACTACAGCCATTGTGTATTGGGCTCTGTGCACTTCCAAAACGCAGGTGACCTACGCTCAACACTGTACCTGAATGCCTCCAGTGTAGATACATAGAGCGTTTCCTGCTGCTGCTGCTGCTGCTCTGCTAGACGAGTAAACACAGTGTTAGGGATAAGAAGTGGCCTTGCAATGGCTCGAATCTTAAGAGTGTGCTTTGGAAAACTGTTTCCAGGCTGTATGCGTCTGTATATGACCTTGTTGTTCTTTTTGCTATGATATAAGATGAGTGTTTTGGTGAAGAGCTTTAAGCATTCTGTATACTGCGTTTTGTGTGTACGATTCTCATTTTGTGTTTATGATTCTCTGCAGGCTCCTAATTACAAGCAAATCATTTGACATACAAATAGTCATATGATCCATTGTTAATATAAAAATATTAATTATAGGAACAGTACAGACACACCTTTCCATTCACTTGAAAGAGAAAATGTGTCCAAACTTGACTGGTACTGTATATATGAGTTGTTTTATAAGGGTATGGTTCATTTTGGAAGGCACAGATAAAAGATTTATTTAGTTGTGTGGTTTGTTGATTTTGTGTCATGTTTCAAATTTCACATCAGGCTAGAGCATAAATGGTGGTTGGCAGCAAAAAGCCGATACTGGGCTTAAATTACCTAAAGTAAACAAGAAGACCAAGAAGTAAAACCCAGTTCCCAAAATATTACAGCACACTTGGTCTAACATTAGATACTTTCACTAAATTATGCTAACTGCTGGCTGGAGGAGCTATCAAGTAATATTAAACTTACTGAAATATTGCGACTATAGCCTGACTCAACCGGGGAGAGCAGCAAGTGAGCCAACTGTCAATCACAGCTGTCAATCAACACCCATAGAGCAGATATCAAAACTACTATACATCTTTGAATCTCATTAATGGAGCAATAATTCCCAAAACAACCACCAGCACACAAAATTTAGTGATTGAGACCATAATAACTAAAAAAATGATTGACTTAGTATTTCTAGAGAGACGTTGACACTTGAATGGAGCCAGTATCTAGCAGCCATCAGTGGCGTTGCACTTTAAGGTATTTCTGCATTGGCTTCAGCCTCAAGTCATGGTAGTTGCTGCTTGGGTACAACACAACTCTCATCCACCCATGCACACACACACTCAGAAACCAATGACAGCCTCCCTGCAGCCTCCCTACGATTCACTGACAGCAGAGTACTTCCTGAACCACCAAACCACCATTTCAATATGCATCATAATGCACATATGCAATTTCTTGCTCAACATCCGAACAGCGATAACAAAGGCCCGACAATTTTACTACCTCATTTACTACTTTTAAGTACTTTTCACAGAGTAAATAAGCACATTTTAAAATGTGATCAATGTCCAGCAGGGAGGCAGGACAAGTGACACCAAAAGAGAAATCTGCACGGCTGCTGAGGCAGTGTGTGTGTGAGTGTGTGTGTGTTACAGTCATGTTATTATTAACATGAAGCACTTAAGACCTGGCACTTTAAAACACAAGTGCTTCTCATTAAGCTGCAAATATGTTCATTTACATCATGAATTACAGCTGCGCATTAATGTTGAGTTTGCTTTATAGTACAGTAATATCCCGATCGCCCCTGTTCATCTCTTTGTGTAGCAGCAGCACAGAGGCAGCAAGATAATGCAATTCCTTCACTACCCAATGAAATATAGAGCTCAGGGCAATAAAGATGCTTAGGCTGCAATTCACATTAATGAAAGCATGTTCCATTAAGGTACTCTGTCAGTAAACATCCATCCCATACCCACAGTGCATTTTTATTCCACGTGTCTCTGTGTGTATTCATCCAGGGGAAAAGGAAGACAATGCATCAAAGAAGAAGAGTTGAAGCTCAAAGAAAAATAGCGTAATGTGACGACAGACATCACTCTGGATGTTGTACAGTCTGCTGATGAGCAGGAAGAAACACTCCTTACATATCAAATCTTTATGGGGAAGCTAAATATAAACACCGACCGCTCAGAACCAATTAAAATGGATGAAAGTAAGGACTATGGGAAACTTAACTGACTCTTCTTCCAAACTGTGTTTGATGGGCTTATTAAATTGGCTGATGCCGAGCCAGCCTGACAGCGTGACCTCCATTTTTGAAGAGTCAATGTATACAGGAAGGGTTGCCAAGGTTACTAGGCTTGCCACACTTGAGCTCCACATTCATTACATGTATAATTGGAATTGGATTTGATTAAATTTTCATTAAATATATAATGTGTCTTGAGGGGGATGCAGCCTTCCCCAATGCTAGAATTTTGGAGAATGTGTAGCAACTGATGCATGAAATTAATGACAGCTCCATTTGGACAGCCATACAGCAGAGCCTAAGCATATTGCCTACGAACAGCAGGTTGATAAAGAAATAAAGTCAAGTATTGATTAGCGGAGTGTAGACAAGGATAGAAGAGAAATATTCATTAGAGGATCAAAGGCAGCGGCACATGACACGGCTGCTGTCTGATTAAAGGATTAGTCGACCAGAAGTAAACACTTGAATCTGCCAAATTCAATCAATACAGTTAAAATACCACCAATACAGTTAAAATGCAGCTAAAGGTACAATAAAGCAGTCACAGGTGGACAGAATATTGATGATTGAATATTGATTAGAGCCAGATATCGATGGCTGAAGAGCAAAACCTCCTATCTGAAAAATGCACTTTTTTGAGAAAACTTGTTTAACCCTCCTGTTGTCCTCGGGTCAAATTTGACCCGTTTTCAAATGTTTTTATATCAGAAATATGGATTTCTTTCATCAAATTGCCTGAAAATCACATGGATGGTTCAGTACCACACACTTTGCAAGTAAAAGTAATGATCACTACTTTCATTTAATTTTGGGTGTTTTATTAAAGTTTATAGCATCTGTGGACTTTTGTCCTCCCGAGTCAAAATTGACCCGGGAGGACAAAAGTTGCACGGTCGACGGGAAGACAACAGGAGGGTTAAAAAAAACTTGTTGTTTTCTTGCAGAATGCTATTTGTTAAGGATATGTGGTATTGTTTACTGTATGTTTGTATGGTTATTATGGTATTGTTAACACATAATATAGTAATATAGTCCAAAAACAGTGTATTATGTATTGGGTATCCTTAACAAATAGCATTAGGCAAAAAAACAACACGTTTTTTTTTTTTAGTTTTCTCAAAAAAGTGCATTTTTCAGATAGGAGGTTTTGCTCTTCAGCCATCGATATGTGATTCTAATATATATATATATATATATATATATATATATATATAGATAGATAGATAGATAGATAGATAGATAGATAGATAGATAGATAGATAGATAGATAGATAGATATTTGAGTGTAAAAAAATCCGAATGCACGTATGAATACAGCTGACCATGGAGTGTATCTCTTGGAAATCAGCTGTTGTAGATAAAAAAGCTATAGAGGTTTTTCCAAGGGACATAATGTGTTTACTTTCAGTCAGATTTAAATTATTTTTGATTATATTTTGATTTTGATTGATTTTTAGATGATTTATGTTGGATTTATTTTTTTTCTAAAGCCATATGAGTCTTCCTTTCCCCAATCAACGCCATTCTTGCCAGAGTTCACGTTTTCCCAAATCTCTGCAACATTTAGCCACTGCTTCTAGCGGCTAAATATTTTCCTTAAGTGTAGCTGTGATGGACAGAAACCTGAGTTTCCCTTTAACTCACAGATATAAACAAAAAATAAGGCCAAAAAAAGTTTTATATTTCAGTTAAGGAGAAATAAGGGTCACCAACACATAAATAAATCATCCGAAAAGAAAAAAACTACTGGTTATCTGCCAACATATACACCAATACAATAAGTTTGTGATAAACTCGGCCAACAATACTGGCCTGAATATGTTGTTCACATTGTAACAGTCCATAAACTACAGTGTCTTGAGTCCACTTTGAAAGGTTTATAAACTGTAGCTTGGCAGTCACCAAACTCTTTAATAGATTAAATATATTATGAGTCTTCTCCTGGTCACACAGTGTGCAAAGCTAGAGCTTCAAATAGAGGCATCCATTTTAAATAGCTATACAACACTTTATCTGCAGGCCAGAGCTGAACCAGCTGTTGGGAGTTTATTTACAGGAAGGTGCCGAGAGGAAGGAAGCACTTTAATCCTCTTGTTCCGGCGGTTTAATCTGTAACTGTGTGCCTTATCAGTGTCTGCTTAATGCAGACAACAATTCCTCTAAAACCCAGAGATCATAAGATAAGTACACACTGGGAGCCAGAAAACCATTTCCACAATTACCTATGGCAGACAACGATTACCCGCTAACACATGAAGTCAGAGATCATAATGACCTTCCATGGGGGAAATCACTTGAGTTCTGCTTGCGCTGCACCATAAAGACTGAGGGTAAACACTGGTATCTATATATACAATGCCCACCACCCTCTGCACAGCATATTCTCAAGGCAGAGGAGTATGTTCAGTGGCAGACTGCAGTCTCAGTCCAACTCAATAGACAGACCGAGGAAGTCTTTTGTCCCCCAGGCCACACGGCTATTCAACTTCTCACAGCGATGGCGGGGTGAAATTGACTATTAGGTGTGATGCTGCCTCTCCGTTGCTACCCATGCTCACCTGCATGCTGCTGGAGTGTCAGTTACTGGCTATGTGAGTACACACTGGGGACGTAAACAACATGCAAATATGAAATACTCGCTCGCGAATATTTTTTTACATTATTCACAATTAGTGTTTGTATTGGTTTATATATTTATTTCCAATAATCACCTTGCATTGCATATACTCTATCATAGAGACAGCTCTCTGTGGTAGTTCTGGTGGCTACACTATCACTTCACTGCTGTGTTTTTATTCTTTTATTCTTGTGCGTATCGGTGTTTCATATGTTTCATATAAGCTGCTGGATGCCTAAATTTCCCTCCGGATCAATAACGTTTCTATTTTTCTATCTATCTATCTATTGCTAACTTGAGTCTCAGCTCAACACATTATTAAACAATAATCCACATGAAAAAAATCTATATCATAAATGTCGCTCTACCTGCAGTAATTCACCCTACAGCCAAGAAAGCTTTTCTATTCTTAAGCACTTCATGTCAAGAAAGTCTTTCCTTGATATACACGAAAGTTTCGATCACATTGGATGTGATTTAGCAGTGAAGGGCACATTTTTCTAATTGGTTCCTATAGGTAACGGAAGAATGCAACTTGTATTGTTTGGACAGGGCAGTGGGGATAGTTTGTCAAAACTTCCATCACATCAATGCACCTTTTTTGCATCTGTTTCTTGTCTGAACAAGGTCTTATCTGCCCGATGCACCTCATGCCTTTGGCGGAGCGCTGCAAGTGCCTCAAACTGAAAAAAAAATCAGCTCTTTGCGGACAAACTCTACTCCAACACAGCTTTTTTTTCCGGCTGTCCATTCGTCGGAGAACAGGGATACGCCTGTAGAAACACACCATCAACGATTAAAAATGGAGGAAGGGCTTCTAGTGACTGGTTGGAACTATTTGATCTCACAGACATAAACAAAACAAGTCAACCTCAGAGGAGTTTTTCTGTTAAACCTAGTAAACAAGGACACAGAATGTAAAATGCAGCCTCCGTGTGATCAGGATCAGAGCTGCACGGGGGAAAAAAAACACAGCATCCAAGAAGTCGAGAGGCGGCAGGAGATTTTGTGACGTCAAACTATAGAAGACCTTTATTATTTCGGTTTTGTGATAATATGGTGCATACTCAAATATGCAAACCTGGGGCCAGTTATTATTTCAGCTTAGAAAAACTGTATAGACTGCACAGAGAATAAGAGGAAAGGTGGTTTCATCAGCAGCTCATTTTTGTTCCAGGGCCTAATAAAGTGGTTAATCCGGATGTGAGAAAGTCCAAAGGAAAAATAAATCATCATCATCATCCTACCCACACTTTTTGATTGACAGGCGGCTGAACTCTGTGAAGTGCAGTGTTGAGTGTTGAGCACCAAAAAAAAAAAAACAACAACTCTATGAATTATGTACACATAATAAGTTTATCACATCAAATCTCCTTTAAATGGGGACACAGCCTGTTATTTTGAACAACATGGAGACAGCAGGTAAAGTCGTCCTGGACTAACAGTGAACTGATTTGGGGTGCATAAACATGGATGTGACTATAGCTCAGTGGCGTTTTGACAAGGAAGCTATAGAACTTCACACTTCCTGCCACCTCTCTTCCTTTCTCTGTCCATCCCTTGTTTCCCCAGAGCTGCTTGCCTGCTTTCATAGAGAGGTGAAATCAAGTGGAACCACAATTACAGCAGCCTCCTATTGTTTACAGGGCCCTGTCTTCACAAAGGACAGGCTTGTCCACCGGGCAGACAACAGCGGGGAGAGAGAGAGAGAGCGAGAGAGGGAGGGAGAGAGATGAGGCGGAGAACGTCCAATGCAAAAGGTGATACATGACTTGTCGTGTAAGGTGACATTTTATTCCTCTGAGAATGAAGTTGCTCCCTTTGTAATATTGAGGGTAACGTTCTGAATGACTGAAAGGTGCCTACAGTGATGTCAGGTAAGTTTGTGGGCACATGAAGCTTAGAGCTGTTTGATGTCCGTAGAGACTTGCACACAATGGCCTGAGGCAAAAAAGGCAAACACAATACTGCCATCAGTGACTTCCGTACATTAAGAGGGAAGGTACGTGATGTCACAGTACGGTCAATCACCCTTGAGTGGCAAACATGCAACATCTGCAATTGTGCATACGTACGAAAAAACTAAACAAACTATGTAAAATCCCTCTTGTTGAGAGCTAATCTGCACAAACTGCAGAATTTTGTACAGACAGATAAAAGTAAAAGAGAAGAGAGGTAATGTGAAGTGACTATTTCTAATGGGCTATGTAGATTAATAATCAACATCGGTACATCCAGTCCTACCTGTACATTACTTGCATTTAAGTTGCATTTTACGCTACTTTATATTCTACTGCACAACATTTCAGTGGGAAACATTATGCTTTATTTATCTGACAGCTGTAATTACTAGTTCCTTTGCAGATCAAAATGATCACACAAAACATTTAATCAACTAGGTTTAACTACCCATCATTATCTACAATGAGTAAAATTAGCTCCACCTTGACTGGCTACAAAATGCTGCCACGGTAATGCAGCAGTAGTAACAATAAAACAGTGGAGTTTTGGAAATTTTAGTGGTATTGCAAACTTTACTTAAGCAAAGGATATGAATACGTCCTTCACCACTGCTAACCAAGCACACATTTTTCTGAATGCAACCATCAACATGAATATCTATTGAGGACCTTGATTTTGATAAGGCCTACTAATCCTCCTATAACATTTACCTGTTGTTCCTGCAGGGCTCTAACATTATGTATGCAAAACAAAGCCTTACAGACTGCTAGTGCTATAAAAGTTTATATAAAAATAAAATGAGTGAAAAATGATCACTTTTCCTTTTTTGGTCAGTATGGTCATTTTATGAAATAATGCCCCATCATAAAAATAATCAATATTGCATAGATTAAACAACTGAAATCTTAAAAAAACGGTGTCTCCCCACCTTCAGGCCACTTTTTAACCACTGACCATTAACTGTATGGTATACTACATGGATCGTTGACATTAATATGGCTTTTCCCTCCTGGTTTTAGTGCTCTACAAACAACCTCACATCACCTCCTCACTGGTATGAGGAGGTGATGTGAGTGACAATCAATGCAAAACCTCTGTTATGATTAATGATAAAAGCTCTACAGTTCCGCACAGCAGGCTAATTTCAGCTTCCACTATTACATCAGAATAGCTTCTGAATTTCTGCTCCTCGCTAATTGCTGATAGAATGTTTCTCTGTTTAATTACAAACTGGTTTCCGGTGTGCCTGTGTGTCCTGCTTAATGCAGTGACAGTAATATCATTAACAAAAACATTTCCAGATCCACAGACACACAACAAAGAATAACAATGCAGATTTGAGCACGACACTCCAATTACAGAAGCTAATGTGCAATCGTGTTAGCATTGTGAAATATGAGCAGTCGCCACCCTGTGCCGTGAACGCTAACTCTTTTACATTCACTTAGAGGATCTCAAACCCTTGAGCAATGTAAGAAGGAGAAGCCGGAAGAGGGAAACAGAGACAGAGAGAGGATTTATCTCTCCCAGCAGATGTAGAGTGCTCCTTGGGCTCTCAGTCAGGAGCCAGGACAGTTTACAAGCTGCAAAATAGATTGATTGTCCATGGATCCTTGTCCCTGCGTGGCTGCCAACTCTGAGCTAATTAAAGAACACTACTCCAGAGAAACACTGAGCAGAAACCAAGCAGATCCTATTCACTCTCGAGAAAGCATGCTGCTCTGAGTCCCTTCGGAGGAAAGACATAGTAAACCTGCAGGTGTCGCTGTGCTACGTTGAGAAATTGCTTGAGATCCACAGGGATGAACGTAGATATAGCATTTGCATTGTGTGTGTTAAAAGAAGGTAAATATGTTGGTGAATCTGTTCCCAGACTTTGCCTTTGAATATCAGGGATGTAGAGGAAGCAGGATATTTTTACTCTGAATATTTACTGTAGACGAGCCATTAAAAAAAACTGAATGGCTGCAATCACCCGTTCTTGTCGATCACACGCTGATTCTCCCGACCTTTAAAAAGACAACCGCTGAGGTATTCATCAATCAGTTTGTATTCACTTCTCTCTGAAAGCTTTAATTCTGGACAAAAGACAGAGCATCACAGTCGCAGAGCCATGTGGCCGACAACTGATGGAAGCTACCGTTTTCTAACACGTGGGAGTCACTGCAGGCTGGCATGAGTCAGACTCAAAACTGCAATCATTGTAGTACAGGAGTAAAACAAACAGAGAGAGGAGGCAACATACATGTTAGATCCAACTTAATAATAATAATGATTTACTCATTCATCTGTTTGATTGTCTGAGATGTTTCTTATATGCATAAAAAAGTACATTTACTAAAATAAAGAGGTATTCTACTTGGGTTTTCCATTTTTTGCCTCTCATTAGATTGATCATCTGAGGAACCGGATATCTGTACCAAATTTCATGCATCCAATTCATCCAATATATGGTGATATTTCAATTTAGATCAACCAATCAAAACTGTCTCACTTCTAGTGAGCCTACAGAGGGTTGCAGAGTTGGAATTGAGGGGAAGTGGGAGGGCTATCATCACCTGTGAACATACTCAAAACAAAGTTTCCAGCTCATAAGCCACTGGGAAACAGACCTGAAAAGCCCCAGAACCATCACACAAGTCAAAATTTGCCTTCTTTCATTCCAAATTTTTATAACTTATGCAGAAAAGAAGCTCAAACAGTAGCGATCTGTGCTACCTTTTGTTTTTTTTTCAGGTTTGCTATCAAAGTTTCCCACACTATAGTACAGTTCTGCAATGTGCAGACTGTACAAACAACACCTTTCCTTTTTTCCCTCCTGATTAAAAAGTTGAAAGTTAAAAAGCAAAGAAAATAGTATACTACTTGATGGTTTTGATGATGATCTTTTTACTGACTGGAGCCTGTGTGTGCATGATCTGAAGAATCAGTGATGTGTTTCCATGCAGACGTACCGGTGCAGGAGTATTCATCCACCCTGATGAAGCCTGGCAGACAGTCACAGCGATGGCTGCCGGGCAGGTTGACACACACTGTGTTGGACTGGCAGTAATGCATCTGGGTCGCACACTCATCAATATCTGAGAACAAAGAAAGCAGATACAGTGGATTTATAACCGGGTGACGGTTCTCTATAGACACCATGACGACACACAGAGCGATTCCTCAGGCGACTGATGAAGCTGGCGAGTAGTAGTCACTGAACTGTTGCAACACTGTTGCTTTAATCACACTGGAACAGTAATGTCTCTGGGCTTCACCTTGCTGCTTACTGTTATCACGGAGAGTTACCCATCTAAAAATAGCCCCAAAATTGCCTTCTCTCATCAATCACACAGAATAACAAGGCGACTTTTTCAAAGCACAGTTTTCAGCAAGGTGAGAAATGAAACCACGGGAGGTCAGCAAAAACAAGATTTTCAGTGGCTGCTAAGTTGCTCCTTAATGACTCGATGTGTATGAAAACAACAGCATCAAACAAAGGCAAACACCTCATGTTGAGGATATAATTGCGTTTTGTACTTATTGTTTATTGAAATGACATTCTGAAAATTACATTATCATTTGACACGAGAGGCGGATGAAACCTTTAGCATAATCTTATTTTATTTACAGTAATGAAAGCAACTCTAATAATAACAACTATAATTTAATTGAAGCCATAAACAAGAGGAAAGAAATGAGGATACGGCAAAGAGAAGAGATGAGAAAAGAAGATAATTTAGGGGGGGTGAAACAAAAGAGAGGAGGAGAGCGCTGACGAGATGAGGGCAGGTAACCTGGGAAGGACAGAGGAGAGTAGCATCTTTACATCCATAACGTTACAGCTAATATCATGACACATTACAGCCTCTCTTCATACTCACAATCTCTCGCTTCCTAATGTAGCTTGAAAGACATTGTATGAGCATTAAAACGCGGTGCTCAGGGAGACATTAGCCGAGCTGGATGACTGCTAATGAAATGGGATCGGAAACACACAAGGGAGGTGTTATGCAGAAGGGCCTAAATGTGTGTGCGTGTGTGCGCGTGCGTGTGTGTGCACGTGCGTGTGTACAGTCCAGTGTATTTATGTGGATGCGAGCAGCAGAGAACCAGTTTCCTAAGGTAAAAAAAGGACCTTTCCACCACTTAGGAGACTCTCTATGCTACACTTAAAGGTATATTATGCAGCATTTGTCGGTTGGTGTTTGTAAACAAACGGCATTCATGTTGACCTGTCCTCCAAAGACCAATGAGCAAGAGAGAGAGAGAGCAATTAATTTACATGCAGAGGGTGGGGTCTCTGCAGATAAATACCCCACCACACACTTCTAGTGAGTCATAAGTGATGATTAAGAGGGATTATGTTTGTATCAGTCTATACATTGTTTTTCAGTAAAATCCCGCATAGTGTACCTTTAAGGGAAAGAGAGAGAGAGGAGAGTATTTCCATATCTTCTCCTTGGATAAATACATTCAGGCTTTGAGCTTTTCAGCTCACACTGTCCCCTTACAACAGAATGAATTTGTATGAAGTATGTAATTGACTTACATGCAACACCCAGAGGTTTTTTCTCGGCAAATTTCATCCTTGAAGAATGTACAGTAGGAGTGTTGAGTTGCACAATCAAAGAGAGACGGATCGTGTATTCAGGCTTACAAAGCCTGGCTGGCCTTCAGCCTTCAGTATAAAAAGCATTGATCTGCTACATCAAAAACATGGAACTTATTCACTGCTTTGAGGCTGTGAAACAGTACCTGAATCCAATTTTCATCTTGTCCTCAAGCACTACTCCACCCTAAAAGCTGCTCATTTAAGTACCCTTTATTGGCGAAAGGCGCCAAAGCATTGTTCAACCCCGATAACAGCCGGCCTGTGATGTTGCAGACACACAGCCTCAATAATTCAAAGTTGAGTGCTCGCTGCTTTTGTCAGCTTTCATTTAAAGTGGGAAAAGCATCTACTGTCAAGTCTGTGGCATGATGAGGCTTTCTGATCTCTGCCGGCCCCAAGGTCCTGTATCCCCCCCGTGTGTGTGTGCGTGTCTGTGTTCGCCCTCCGCATCCTCCTCTGGGAGCGAAGAAGCAGGTGAGGTCTGCTGACAGAACTGGAACTGTCATTTCACACAGGGGGGAATTCATTTTTCTGGATTTGCCGGTGTGTCTCTCTCTGTCTCTCCCTCCCTAGACCCCCCCAACCCCCACACCCTCCCTCCCTCCCTCCCTCTCCTCCCTCCCTCGCTCCCCCTTCTGAGCTCACTTTCTTCATCCCTCTGCTGCTTTATTCATACTGTGATGTAGGTCAGGGCTGGGGAGGGGAACAGCTAAAAATAAGGCATGATAGGACTCTGTGTGCATGTGTATGTGCACATGTGTGTTTGTGCCAACACATCCCTTTGTGTTGGTTTGGGAGAGAGACAGAGAAAGAGACAGACTATGCCTGGATGTTGAGTGTTTGGATGCAGAAAGAGAGAAGACTCTTCATATTCTTGTGTGTGTGTGTGTGTGTGTGTGTTTGTGTGCACATTATCTGCATCACCACTTATGTACAGAGGTTAATGGAAACAACTCTCTATCCGACAGCAATACTGTCTCCTGCTGATTGACTGAAAACTTTTTCTTTACTTTAATCAAGCCAGATGGTGTGCGCGCTTGTCTGTAAATGTGGTGAAATGTGGTGCAGGACCTCGGCCACTGCAGCTGATCAGTTTCTTTGAGCAGCTAATTTTTTTGTCTGTTTGATGCTCACCGGCTCAAGCTGCTGCCTCAGACTCAGACAGAGAGATATGAAAACAAATTTGGAGATTAATACCTCTCTGGACTTCAAAAGTATAAAGCAGGTGTTTTGTTTTTTTTTTTCTTTTATAAAATAGGAAACTTTTGGGGCTTAGTGAAGACAAAAAGCTCCTGTGTGTGTGTGTGTGTGTGTGTGTGTGTGTGTGTGTGTGTGTGTGTGTGTGTGTGTGTGTGTGTGTGTGCGTGTTTTTCAAAGTTTTCCTCGGCACACAACAAACTCAGTATTGTTCATCAGTTTTACTTCCAGCTTTTTAGTTTCTCTGTCACTTAGAAGGATGTTTTCAAAAACTTATGAGCAAACCTCTCTGTGAAATTTGGAAGATGGTGTTTGACAACAGAACGATTCATCGGCGGTGATGCAGATCCAAGATATGCATATTCATAACAAACTGCCAATCAGCTAAAAAGAAACTTAAGGCCTTTTTAGACATAGAACACATAACACTGATGACTTCATCTATCTATTAAAGTAATGGCTATTTATCATTCAGACATTGGTGACTTTTACGTTAATGAACCATACGGCTGCATTCAGACATGGGACGACATTTACAGGAAGAGACCCTTGTTTTGTCCTCTCACAGTCTGCATCACTGATGATGATTTTAAATCTTATTTTGTTTATTGAAGTCTTATTTTGTTGCCTAAAGTCCCACAATGGACGCTCGTCCCGGCTCTTTTAAAGAATTCACTGACACCACTGCTGTCAATTTCATTATTTAACTTTATTAGAGAGCGAATTCTCCCGCCTGTTTTATAAAGTCTGACATGCACAATCATTGACTGAAAGGATGTTAAGTTGCTACTGTTGCGTTTGGCTACATATTTATTAGTCATTTTAACAGTTGGCATGAATGAAAATAAAATAAAGAGGGTTTGTTGGTTTGGTTATTACTGCGGTTCCTCTTCTGCTCGAGTTGCACCTCAAGGGGAAAAACAGTCTTCATAGACTGATCTGACAGTCAACCAGCTCCTTAAAACTGTCTTTTTCAGTGTTTCTTGGTTTACGAAACTGATTTTGTGTATAAGAGATGATGATTGAGATGTTACATTTATTGTAGTGATGTTAGAAGGCGAAACAAGACTATTTCTTGCCTCTCTGTGTACATGTTTTACCTTGTGCTGCTGAAGCCTTTACATTAATGTGACGGCAGTCACTGCAGACTTGTGACCTGTAGAAATGATACCCAACCTAGTAAAATTACCGTTGTGACTTTTACGTAAAAGTGACCAAAAAGGATGCTTATTCAGACATGAGATGGACGTGTTTAATTGCCATCAAATGAATGTAAAGGTGTCTCAAAGGGACTTAAGAAACCTGAATGAACTCAGTGCTTTATAGCTTCTGTTCCATTCATGCCAATGACGCTTACTTGAAGACTGCGTGTATGTTGGACAGAGAGTGAAAAATAAATGTTTCATCTATGCAGCCTCTCATTGCTACAAGTCTCAGAAAAATATATATATATATATACATATATAATTTAGATGCAAATGAACAGAAAATAACATCAAACAATACAATTAACATTTTAACCTTATGTTGAAGAGATGTCAAAGATAACACAGTGTAATATGTAATATATTGAAGTACATATATATCCTTCCAAAATAAAACAAAACTGCTCATTTAGATTAGATCTATGGCCTGATGACTTTCACTGTTTACTTTGACATTAGGTTACACAGCGGTAGGCCTACATGTACATCTAACAGATGAGTATTGGTACATATATGTGGATACATATATATACAGCTGTATAAAAAAAAAGACTGTTGAGCAGAAAAGGACAAATGTAATGAATGCGGACAGCTGCCAAAAATCTTGATGCTCCTTAACTGACCGGAGTAGCCACGACAACCTGTAACTTCAGCTCCTTCACACACACAACACACACACACACACACACACACACACACACACACACACACACACACACACACACATATACGCAGCAATCAGTATCCCCCCTCTTGTTTGACCTCTCGTTCCCTCCTTCTTTATATTTCTATTTTCCTGTACACAGAAGTTAATCTCACCCGGCAATTACACACCATGATAATTGAGGCTTGCGGAGCACGGCATTGTGTGCGTGCATCAACACGCATACAGACTGTATTGAAAGAGAGATTGGATATTTCATTTATTTAATGCACTTGGTGTAGACAGCTAATCAGATTCTTTTATTTGACTTCACTGACACACATTAAATAACTGAAACAATCTGAGTGATTTTTTTTTTTCCAATAATAGTCATTTTTACACAAATGATTATGTCTATAAGCAAGTTTCAGTCACTGCACAGCAAGTACAATACAATCAAAACGTATGAAATTACAACATCTAACAGCGCAGCAGCTTTCTGACTTAACTTAATGATGGAGAACTGTTGACTTCAAACAGTACTGTCTGACTGTGTTAGCCAGTTACAGTCAATAAATTGTACTTACTTACAAATAGTGTAAACCAGGATTACAAGTTCCTATTCAGTAATTACAGTACAGTTATTAAACCCAGTAATGCTCCATTACTCCCAACAGTTTGGAGGTTCCATTTACTTCCTGATGTCTTACTGAGAGTTGGATCAGAGGATCAAGCCAAACATTGAAGCCAAATATTGTTTTCTAACATCTCAGACCTTAAGCAGACCCTACATAACACCAGTTATTCTGCAATGCACACTAAGAAGAGTTTTCCATTTACTTGTTTTTGCTAGTTTTAAAGCATTATAGTGTGACCCAACGCACACATCTGTGCAGCTGAAACACATTACAGACTGTACGTCTGTCAACTGTCATTGACTCCAATTTGAAATAAAAATAAACCATGTTTATTCAGTGTGGTGTTAGTGAAACATGGGCATGTTGTTTTCGAAGTGAAATTCGGTCACAGTTGAAAGCTTTTACCTGCAATTTGTGGTGAGTTTTAGGCAAAGGTCTTTGCACATAGGCTTATATCTGGCAGCTTGCTGTCCTAGCTAAAGAGACAGACAGATGTGATCCTTGATGAGGCCGTAGGAGTGCTGACTCTCACCTGCTTCACCTTCATAAAAATCTAAACATGCATATTTTGCTTTGTTGAGTTTTGTTCTGTGTCGTCAGCTGATCTCACATTCATCCCAAAATCTCCCGTCTCTCTGGTGCAAAAACTACTCAAATCTTATCAGGGTTTTAATGCTATTCAGTGCATGAATACCTCTTTGATTTAGTCACACTCAGCTTGTTTACATGCATATATAGTTTATATGATCATCAATCTCAAGTTTAGGATTTCAGTCGGTTCTTGCCACCTCACTGCTCTGCTTTAGTGGATATTGGTTTAGAAACTTCACTTTCTTTGGCGACAAGTTTTTGAGGGATTTTTTTTTTTTTTCTCTCCTGGGACATTTACTTCTTGGTGCGTGTGTCAGGTGATTGACAGGTAACAAAGCATAATGTAATGAAGTTCTGATATGAAAACTCTCACTGAGCACAGTGAAATGAGAAAAGTTTCTTCTCACTCCTGTGATATACTTTTATCCTTGTGTGGACGACGTTTTTCATACTGTATAAGTGAACGGCAAGAATATAGGTGGCACCATTAAATCATCACTGAAAATATGTAACCTTCAACAAAATCATGGGCAGTAACAACTGACAAACAGGCTAAGCCTTCCCTGAATTTACTGCTGCATCCTACATACTATACTGTATGTATACTGGTAAAGTTCAAATAATGAAAATGTCTGTGTCAGCAATCTGTCTATGCTTGTCTCAATTGACCTCCTATCCTAGAATGAAAAGTGGAAAATGAAAAATAAGCCTTTTATCAATTATCAGTGTTTGTAACATTTTAGAAACAGAAATAGAGCCATTTTCCATCTAATTTTGCCCTCAAAATACATTTTTTTTTTATTATTTCCTTATTATGGATTTTCATATAGTGAGTCAAACATGAAAAATCCAGTTTCCATAACTACAAAATGCAAAACTGGGGTGATATTAAATTAGGATATCTTTGTTATCAAAAGGTTAGCCTTTGCCTAATATCCTTGCAATGAAATTTTGCCCCTCATTGCCTTCACTGCTTTTCTTTTCCACTGTCAAGATGACTAAAGGCGACCGCAGACCGCAATAGAAATGCCAGCGACTGACGGCACTCGGTGGCTTTGGAGTTTCACTCTGGAAGCTCCTGACAGGCGAGATCCAAGCACTCTTCTCTTCTCTGCTCTGTTTGCCTGTAGACTAGCTATTGTATTGTCAACATGGCTGTAAATTTCTTAGCCTATTTATAATTTTGTCTAGTAGTGATGAAAAAACTAGGATACGTTATAGCCAATATACTTATTCTATGGTCAGGGATTGACATTTTTAATGGTTGGACCTTTCTGTTTTGGCAGATATGCCTGATGAGATTTAATTAAATATGATTAGAGGGTGATCAGGCTGTTGTAGACAACTATTGGCTGTTGATAGGATCTGTGGCCATGTGAGGACATCTATTATATTCAGTTAACATTTCCAAAACCATCGCCTATGTTCTGTTAATATGTTGGCTAGCCTACAGGGTTTTTATTTCTTGCAACTGGGAAATTTTTCCACCTGAGATGATAATTGAGCTTTTATCAGTAGGCATATTTTCAACCAAATAATCATAACTGACAGTGCACTGCCAGACCTATTCAATGCTTTTATTAGTGTAACAGTGGAAGAAAACTCTCCAATGGAATTTCAAGCCAACAACACGCTGCCATCAACTTTTATCATAGATGTGAAGAGTCCTCGATATGTGCTGTTGTAGGTCTAAGTGCCAGATACCTTTGATTATTCATCTGGCCACAGGATCAGGCTACTGTTGACAGATTAGTGGATGTGATGTGTTAATAGAGGATGTTGCAGTCCATTTATGTTGAAGTTGGAAAAGTTTAGAGTTTGAGAAATTACATGGGCATGGATAGGCTATTAAGTTTGGTAAAAAGCCCTTTTCCATAAATTCTACTTTGTGTCAGAAAATGATTTTTTTTTTCAAATTGAGTGACAAGACCATTTTTTTAAAAAAAAAGCCCTGTTTTCATTTTCTGATTTTAGTTTCATAATAGGAAATCGACTGAGACAAAGGCGGTTGAAAAGACAGCAACATGTTATGTAGCCTCAAAGTTAGCCCCCCCTGATGCTGACTTTTAGCCTCCCCGAGCATGATGTCCTAGCCGCTTACGGACAAGAAAATGGCATCCTCTGAAGGAGGAAATTAATCTCAGCCAGCAATTTCACACCATGATAATTAAGTCTTACACACAGTGTTGCTTTCAACAACTTCGACTTCTGAAGGAGGAAAGTGAGCTCGGATATCTCCCACTATGCTCCATTCTTCCCGTGGCAGTGGGAAATTTTGGACCACTGGCACAAACTTGAAAAGAACTGCAGTATTGTCCTTTGATATGGACTGAGCCATGGAGTGGGCCAAATGATTTTCATGAGGGGGGTTTCGTCTCCACGGTGAGGGCGTGCAGAGGCCTCAGATGACTGAACTCAATGACAAAACCCTCTTATCTTTCCATGCTGCAAACAAATAAGTCACAAAAAGCAAAACAACAATCAACATGCAGCGTGAGACTACACCTCTCTCTGATGCTACATGTCCCCTCCCGGAGTCAGAGGAGAAAAAGAACCGCTGATGCATTTAATTAGAGGGCTTTTAGAGAGCAGCGGCTCTTATCGCCATCCATGTCCTTCTAGAAGACACATACAGAGTAGGAGGTACTCTGGGTGAATAGATTAGAGCGTGCTAAGGAACTCTCGTAGGTAGGAGAACTGAATGATGGTGTGGTTCCGTATCAGGAAAAGGAAACAGTGTGTGAGCAGGGTGTTTTAATCTGCCTGTCAGTCTGCAACTCCAACGAGGAGCTGCCATTCACCGCGCTGCACACTGACAGACTTTCAGACAGACACTCTGAAGAAAAAAAACTGTGACAGAGTCCTTCTGTCAGACAGAGCGGAACAGTTTACCTAGATGACAGGTGCTCTGAGTGTGTGTACAGGATGTTCATACAGGTATATTTACTGTAAAGCTAAGAAGAGAACTCCTGGGTGCCCACTAACTGAAATAAATCCATATATCAGCCAGAGGGAGGCAGCGCAGTGTGAGCTTTTCCCCACATTTTAATGGATTACTGCACAGCTGAGGTCTTATTGTTGCAAGGGAAATCCTAAAAGCAAACTGAAATTGCTTTGTCGAAGCCGAGAGATATATATCACAGAAGACAGACACAATCCACTACAGGAGTCATGGTGTTTCTAAATGAAATATTATCTGCATGGAGAAAGAGTAAACACCGCAATCTGACACAACTCATCCAGACAGCATTATAAAGCAACATATAACACAAAATTTGAAACACAGATCACCTGATGTGGACACAATTGGACTGAAGGGCATTACACATTCAACTAAAAGTTAAAGTCTTGCACTAGGTTAAAAAGCCAAGTTGTACATGCAAACCTTTTGTAGATCAACTACTTCTGAGGTGGTGCGATACTGTGGTAATCACCTATTTCCAATATCAGCGCTACAACAGACTTTTTCGAAACCTGCCGTGTAAAAACTGCACAGTTTGAACCCAGCTTCTCAGAGTCCAAATTATGTTGACTTACAGCAGCGACAGCATGCTGACTGGAGTGTTTGGAGTGAAGGGGGATAACTAGAACACTTTTTGATTGTTTGAATCAGACTGATTGACCCTTGTAAGCTTGTAAAACCTTGCACTCACCCACTCACTGAACTCAGCAGCAAATCACACATGTACCTTCCTTTGTGTCACTTTTTCCAGTCATCTGTAAATAATACAAGGTGGTATACTTGTTGAAATTAAAAATGTTGTGTTTTCTTTTTTATATTTTATACAGTTTGACTTATCATAAATTGTAGATGTTTAATCACACTTAACACTGACACGGCAGCCAAGATCAAAAATCTGTCAAACTACTATTTGTGCTTTATCCTTCAACCCAACAACCACATTGGTATCTTTGGTACAAGAGATCATTAAACATGTTATGGAGAATAAAAATATAAAGTTTGAAGGTAGCCACATTTTCTCATGTGTGTTTGATACCATCTGTGACAGGAAGGGAGAGTCTATCAGCTCATATCGGTTCAACTCTCACTTAGAACTTGATCCAGACTTTAGTCAATCTCTCCTGTCTCCCCACACAACCTCTGTCACTACCAACACAGAGGTGATTGGTGTAGTTTAGCAGTGAACACAGACAGTGCAGAAGGTAAGAATGTGAGGACAGACTTTTTTATTCTTCTAATTACCCAATTAACTGCCAGAATATCCAGTAGAATACAAAAATAATCAATAGTTGCAGCTTTATTTGAACCTACAAGCACACTTATCCTGGAGCTTGTTAGCAAACATGCAAATATACATATGCAGGCTTTTACAAACATATAAACTAATCACAGACACAGGCTGGGATGCACATATGGGGGTCCCCCAGAAGGCACATTCATGTGAAGTTGTTCAAGGGACAGGCTGATAATCAGGAAGCGGTGCAGATGCTGTTGTGTATGGAGATGGGCTAAGAAGCTGAAAGTTAAACACAGATGCTGACATAGGAAAACGGATACAAAGGCTGCCAGCAGTTGGTCTGGTGCTCATTTTTTATCGGTACTTTCTACTTTGTTTTTCAGGACACGAGTACCGTTTGAGTCCTATAAACCAATGATTATAATCAGAAAAACACACTGTATGTGATTAGCAAGGAGAAATCAGTGTCCCTCTGCTCTTGGACCGCAGATGAGGCTACTTTTTCTTTAAACCTGCAGAGGCTTGATATTTCCACCCAAACTTGATTGATTGTTCATTCAGACCTGACAGCATGAAAATATTTTAGGATTGAAGCCAAAACTCCCTTGTACACACACACACACACACACACACACACACCACCAAGTCTTCCAGCCTATGTGATGAAATTGGTTGTTTGTCAGTAGCAAAGTTTCTGTTCAAATCTAGCAAATTCTAACCAAATTCCAAGAAAATGAGCAAAAGAAAATGCAAGTTGATGTGCGTTTCTATCTACTTTTAGTGGCACTCATTCTCCAATCCGGTGCGGTTAAACCATTTCAGAATAAGAGACTGCAACAAGATGACATAATCAGTCAAACCTCAAACAATGAAAAAACACGCAGCAAACGTATAATAATACTGCATTTGTGTTTTCTTTATGTATTCATTAAGAGGTATTGAGGAACAATACAGTCTCGTTATTGGTCATCACAGATCCGATGTTTTCTTCTGCTGTCATTTTTCATCTCTTCAGTCACATGCTGCATGTACACTTTGTTTCCATTGCATTTTGCTGCATTTTCTATTTATTGATACACCAACTTTTCCACCTCAGTCAAACATAACACATATTTGTCATATTAGAACTTGTTTTCAAATTTCTGGCTTTTCCAAATTTAAAATGTGCATAACAACAGGTATATGGAAACCCTAATTTAGTGCCTACCAAAGCTACCAATGTGACCGTTCCAAGAACAATTCCCTGACTCCTCCACTGACTTACTGGTGCCATTGGTGTCTCTGCAGGTCTCTACAGCTTCTACTGTATCTGTGTCCTTGTTTAATACAAATGTATCAATTCCTCAAAAGGTGTGTTTGTTAATGGACACTTTGCTGCTGCATTGGTTCAAAAGGTACTGTGCACTAGATTAAATGCATTCTCAAGAGCTAATCATGTCAACACCATCAGTTCACAAGGTGATGTAAATGATGCGCTGCATGAAACCAGTGAGAGGTCAAAACCTCTCAAGGACAGCCAGAAATTTAAATATAGAAGTGGACACATGTTTAACCCATAGTTAAAACTCACTGCTTTGACACTATGTCCAATCCTCTGTTTATCTTCACTGGACAATGTCACTATTCTTCTGATTTGGTAAATTCACAATAGGATTTCCCCGTGGGTGCTCACAATATCCTGAGCTCCCTAAGATGCGCACTATCAGTGATTATGGTCAAAGATTGCGTTCAGTACAACAGCGCTGTGAGACATGGTCTGCTTCAGCATCAGATCATCCATCATGATGAAGTAGTGAAACTGACTGTTTCTGAATATTAAGACATAAACAGGAGTAATGAAGCCCTCACTAGCCAATGTCACACAGACACAATCTTTAATTTTCACCCTGCTGATTAAACCGTAAAACAATCAGAACCATAAACAAGAGTTGAAGAGTTTGATGACAAAAAGCAAATTTACAAATGTGCTCTAAAATTTCACCAACTGTTAATGTGGTGAAAACATCGTTGCATTATCCACAAATGACCCTCTAAAAAGCGGACAACAAATTTTGACCTATTGGTGTCAGTCTGGTGCATGCATGTTTGTTTATGTATTTTGCATATTTTGTTTACATCGGTCACCCCGTGTTTCCATCACAACTTCTGTGATTTTTTGTTTTTTTTCTCCCCCAGCCCCGGTCAGCATGCATTACTATTCTATCAGCTGAATCGGTCCCACACACACACACACACACCCTTGATTGTCCCTGTGCCCAAGACTCTTAGTAGGGCAGCAGCAGCAGATGGTTGGACCTAGCTCTCATTGTGTCAGGTTACTGCAACACATGCGTGGACACGGACACACACACACACACACATACATACATGCATGCATACGGTATATACACACACACCTGATTTTGTCGTCTACATAATATTAAGCAGGTCCAGATAAGAACTTGTATTTTTCAGATTATTGGCCAGATTCATCCATTACTGAACAGTTGCTAGGTAACCGTGATGCCTCGCAGCTAACGACCTAATTGACATCCCATCAGTCACTGCTCACCTTGTAGCTGATGGGGGAAAAAGAAAGGAAAAGAAAGCTAGACAATTAGGTGCAGAGCTGCTATGCTGAGAATTTCATGTTTTTGGTTACTATGGCAAATTAACAAAAAAAGTTCCATCTTTTTGACTGCGCATCATGGAAAATAACAGAAGAAGATGAAGAGAGACAGACAGACAAACACGAAGAGGGGCGGAAACAGACACACAAATAGAAGAGGAGAATAGAGGGAAAACAAAGATAGAAACAGAGGGAAAGAACAAAAAAACAGACAGAAAAGGATGGAGAAACAGAAGAAAACATGGAGCGAAAGTGAAAGAGACAGAATATCCTGACAGAAACAGAGATGAGGATACAGACAGAACTTGTGAGACATCAAAGAAACAACAATTCAGTTGTTGTGACTTCACCAATGACAGGCAGTAATCATTTGACAGGAGAACTTGATATTGGGGTATAAATATTTGACAACACAGTGCTGGAGCGCTTAATTAGCTTCATTGTTATTCCCATACAGAGGCAGCTGCTACCTGGAGCAGATGCTGACAAAATGCTTGTGTCAGTATACAATGTGTAAATGTGGATATCACATCAGGTTTTATTTTGATATTACTTTTTATTTTGAGTTCGGTTTTAATTCGGAGGTCATGGTGGATGCCACTACATGAGTGAGTCTCATGGTAAATGGACTGCACTTGTATAGCGCCTTTCTAGTCTTCCGACCACTCAAAGTGCTTTTACACTAATCACATTCACCCATTCACACGCTGAATGGGTACAGGGACTACCATGCAAGGTCCCAACCCTATCAGAGGAAACTAACCATTCACACACATACACACATTCATACACTGATGACACAGCCATCAGGAGCAATTCGGGGTTAAGTATCTTACCCAAGGACACATCGGCATGTGGACTGGAGGAGCCGGGAATCGAACCGCCAATCTTCCGATGAGCGGACGACCCGCTCTACCTCCTGAGCCACAGCCGCCCCAGATAATGGATAAAGACTACCATCATATCATGATTAATGATATGATTAGGTAACGTTAAGATAAAACACACTTTATACTGTACTTCTGTGTACTTCCATGTGTAATAATAACAATTCAGTTTTTAAGATGTAATTTTGCATTAGACATTAATTAGAAAATTAATGTCTGATATAAAATTAACATCTAATATTAAGTGTAATTTTACAGATGTTATACATTCTTATAGATGCTACCTTTTCACGTCAACAATCCAAGAGCGTTTTGGTTTTGGGTGAAACTAAAAATACATTTTAAGCGAGTCTTCAGGCTCTTTTTTTTTTGCCTCCTTAGGATTTTTCACAGACTCCTACATTTTTAATTGAGTTTGTAAATGTTTTTACATGCCCCGTTGCTGCTGTGCCCCAATTTCCTGAAAGGTAGATATGTGTCAGCATGGGGGCCCAGCGGGAGAAACAGCAAAGTGACAATAGAGTAACTGAGGGGAAGGATGGAGCAAGTAGCGTTCTCACACATACACACACACACACACACACTAAGTTATTTGTCCGTGTGCCCGAGAATGTTGGAAGGGCAGCGGCAGCAGATGGTCCGCAATGGCTCTCATTGTCTCAGGATGCAGCAACAGGGAGCGAGGCGTGCCCCGGCCTCGAGACGCCATCACCATGTCCTGCGTCAGTGTCACAGTCAAACTCTTCCCCATAATTAAGGCCAGCCCCTCTGGTTCCACCTGACAGCAGAGAGCAGCTGGAGGACAGCGGAGGAGGAGGAGGAGGAGGACGAGGAGGAGGAGGAGAGGTCGAATCCTCCAGACGGATGGCAGCGGAGCGACTCTCATGTTTCGACACATGCGTACAAACACACACATACATGTCTTCAGGTTGCATGAACACGCTTTTCTGTTGCTATACCTGTGAGGAGCTTAAGGGGCTATGTTCAGTGCCTAACCCTTGAAGGAAAAATTACTTCCTGTTGACTTCATCACCATGTGGTTGCCTGGCCTTTCCTTAAAATGTTTAACCTCAACTTTGTTCTGATGGTTGCTTATTCTCTTCTCTTCTTTCAACAAAAGAGTCTTAAAAGAGTTCAAGAATGTAAGGATGTAAAAGAAAATAGTGAAAAGTCTTTGCAGCAGAATATCTTTGCTGTGCATCTTGCAAAATACATTAAATTATGTTTATGAGGCTGAAAGATATATATAATTGTTTGCACGCGAACTTAGCCAGTACCCTAATGGTGAAAATGCACTTGTCCCAGCGTGCCATTATTACATAACTGTCTCTTCAGCTAATGTTTATGTCTTGTTATGCATTAATTCTTTTTTTGAATTGTCTTTTAATCTCATTGTGCATTTTATTGGTCTTACTAATGTGCTTACCCTTAACTTGTCTCTTACACTCTGTTTTATTGGCTGTTTAACAGTAGCCAATAAGCACAAGCAGATACTAAACTTGACTAATTTTGGTTGAAAAGTTCAAGTTTTTATATATTTTCCATAGTTAGGTCCTACATTTTTAACTAGAGTTATAAATGTTGTTGAAACAACGGTTATACAGTATGTAACCTAGATGTTCAGACATCTTTTGATATGATATTCATCAAACCAATACTTAGTCAGTGGCACATTTACAATCATAGGGATAAAGGATCACTGTCCCTGTAAAAATGGAATATAAAAGTAAATAAAACTATACTATTATTATATATAATAAATTATTTCTATAATTGACTTATAATGTTAACTGCTTCAATATAACTGTTACTTCCAGACAAGGACACAGTAATGGATCTAATATGGTGAAGACAAAACAACCACAATGATCTTTTCTATCATCCTAACTTAATCCTAAATCTAATCCTAATCCTAATATCTAAAAACTGGCCTTTCTTTATTATATTATCTATATATTCTTTATTATAAAATCAAATGCATCTCACAAACAAACATAAGCAAAACCTTGGACTGTTCTGCACACAAATTCTTCCTAAAAATCATATTTCTAACAAATGCTGGATTGGAATCTAATTCAAAAATCTAAACCACAACACCGGTGACTCGCATCAAGGTACGAGCCCGGATAAAAAGCGACAAGCGGAACAGGCGATGTGGACAGTCTGACAAATACGAGCAAGCTCCTGTCCTCGTGACAACTGCATCAAACACATATTGACTCCTGTTTCTCTACGTCGCAGGTCTTCTTTTTAGACAAGATGTTGACAACTAACTTTGGTAATACACCAACCATGCAGGAGGCACCGCATCTGTTTCTGGCAACATCCACGGTTGTCATCTGCTCTGCCAGCTGCAAGACAGCCCACTTCCAAACTACAGAGTGAAAGATGCATCATAATCAGTACCGGGAAGTCAGTTCATCTGAACCCACTGGTGACCCGTGTATATGAACGACATGTTTAACAGATGCACACAGACGCATCAAAGCGCTCGGTGTATGATAACCGCTCATTATTTTATCAAGATCAAAGCTAATTGATTTCACAACATATATTTATTTGATTGTACTTTCTATAGATTTTACTGTAGTTTCTCTTGTTTCAATTGATAGATTTAGATTTTCAAAGGAAAGACAAAAATCCAGCCTCTGGGACTGATGGAAAACACACTGCGTTATAATAAACTGAAACATATTGAGATGAAAATTAATATGAGTATAATTGTATATATCAATAAAAACACATTTTCTCTAGTTGTACCTTAAGTTTTTTTTGTAAAGTGTCTTTGTTGCACCAATTTTTCAAAATAAAAAGGATGTACAGGCTTCACAGAGCAAACCTGTCTCCTAAAAACATCATATTTATATACTAATAAATGGTTTTGATAAATAAGTTTTGGAGGAAACATAATCGCTGCCTCATTATGTTTACTGACAACATTTTTTCTTTTGCTTGTGATGCTTTTGTGCTGCACACATGTCAAAGATGGTTGAGATGGGTTTACAAAGTGCAGACTGGGTTCCCACATGTATTTAGGTTTAGGTGATATTTAGGTAAAGATCATTGTTTGGTTAAATATAAATAATTCCTATTGACTTTTTCAATATTTAACCAAGTTTAGTTTCCTAAACCTGCAAATTAGTAGCACACAGTGAAGTTTTAAGAGACAAGGTTACACAGATGTCAGACAGAGACAATATATACATCCAATAAATGCAGGGGACACGTAGGGAAATACAAGCTGAAACCCTGAATATATACTCAGTAAAATTTATCATTTGCTGAAATTCGCTCAACATGAAAAGTGTTAGTGAGATGCTCCTTACCTACAAATTCAACATCACTCAGCTAGTGCTTAACTTGTAGAACTATGTTACAATATATAGGTTTATATAGCAAAGGAACAATATTGAGCATCATTCACACAAAGTACAAATTATGAACAATTATTACTATAATGAATGCTCAATGTGAAAACAGTTGGGAATGTTTGTTACAAAGATTCCTACTTTCTAAAACTTTGACCTGCTGGCTGAACTTTGTACATCCCTGCTCTCTTTTTTGGCATCTGTTTGTTCTCACAAGAAAAGCAGCATCTGTAATTTGTTAAGATGTGCAAAAACAACCTTTTTCTTCTAACCAAACCCTAACAATGGCTGTGCCAGACTTGTTCTATCTAGTTACAATATATCGGTCTGGTCTCTATATATTTCCTGGTAGATGCATGATTACTTCTGAAAAAAATGTTGATATCCACTTAAACATTAAACTTTTTCTTAGCTTTGTCTTGTTCTGCACTGCCTTATTCACTGAGTTTATTTCAAGTGTCTCTTCACACAGTAGAATCACATTTCTTTTCTTTTCTCTTCTTTCTTTTTTTTAACCATAACTTACTTTAACATTGTATTTTTCTTTAGTTTCCCCTAATTATCCATCAAGGAATTGAAGTCTTGTCTTTGTTTCCCTGAAGGAATCTAAAAAGTTAGCGTTTCTCATCCTGCGGCTGATCCACCTGTCATTTCTCACACAGTAACTCTGAAAAAATCAAGCTGTGAAATTTTTGTAAGAATTTTCATTATCTGTCATGTAGCTGTTTCTCCACTCTTTCAGATGTAGGAAGTTTAAATGAAATTTCACATTCTCTTTTAAAAACATTGCTTCACAATATAATTTGAGTTCTGAAGCTTGATTTTTAGAAATATTTTCTATTTTCTATCTCTTTATTATTATGCAAATTCTTCCAGATTTCCTTATTAGTTATTTTACTCAGCAATACCTTGTTATGTTGTCACTGACTAACCTCAGTCATCCTCAAATTCTTTTATTTCTGGAAGAATCTTCACAATATTCTCTTGAATGAATGCAAATGTGGATTGATGGACAAACTATTATCTTTTTTTACAACATCCATGCTTTCCCATCAAAATGACGTCTTCCCCATTAACCTAATTCAGACAACTGAATAAATGCAACTAAAATGTTCAGTGTGATGGACGAGTAGTTGACACTTTTTAGTATACGGTCAGCAGTGATGTCAATTAGACTTTACAGGCAGCTAATGAGCTAACGCATGCTAAAGTGATGAAAGAATAATTGGTACACAACAGCTAGAAATTAACTGTGTATCTACCTTCATTGTAACAGCAACAACCACTCCAACCTTCTGTATTAAATTTCTCTTTAATTCCTCTCTCTAAATCCCGTATATCGCCTCTGTTTAACCTGAGGTTGACTTGCAGTCTGCCTCGGCTCGTCTACCTGTGTCCTTTTACCCGCCACGGCTCTATCTACCTGTGCTGAGCGCGCACCCTCCTTCCCTTCCCCGCCTGCACCGATGCTATCAGCTACTGATTCACTGTAGCCGCCTCAACTCTTATGATTGATACAGAATCCTAATGCCCCCAGCAGCTGACATTCAACTCAGTCTGAAGGACAGCTAGGGAAATGAGGAGCATATAATGGAATACGCCGCCAGCACAAACAGGAGGAAGAGCCACTTGTAATGTGATCTGCTCCAGTGCTTAAATATCAAGTGCAATTAAATGCCAGTGACAGTGGGAAGGAGACAAGCTGCATGTGTGTCTGGAAACAAATTTGCTCTCAACTGGCAGTGACATCTTTTATATAGTAAGCTATCATTTACTGCATGTGAGCGAAACAGTAAATCTGCTGTTTCCAACCCCAGCAGGGAGAAAATAGTCTCACGTGGAATGAGGGCAAACTAAAAAGCTGATGACATTTTGCGGACACAAATAATAACGTGCCGATTGTTCCTTCACCGTGAGAGGTGACATTAACACAAATCGGACATCTTTGAAATCGTCCAACCTTGAGTTGTCTTTAGCTAGCTGATTTCAAGGTTTCAGTATAAATATCCATAGTAGATTCCTGTCATGTTAAATTTTCAGGCCTGATAATAAATGACTCATTGGCCACATAGTTGATCATTTCTGGTTCATAAATGAATAAGATCTCCCGACCCCCGTCCCCTCGTGACCTCACTGCACTTCATATCACACAACACTTTAAAACCATTCATTTTAATAGCATTAAAGAAGATAATGTTGCTCAGTTGGAATGACTGAACACTGGCTCAATAGATTAACTGTGCTCTACTTTAGGAAAAACTCATAGAAACTTTACAGGACAACTTCAAACAGTGTCAAGACAAGTCGTCCTCATTTCTTCAGTATTTTGGGTGCTGATGCCTGAACAGTCCTGATCTGTAGCCTTGATCTTTAATATACTACTGTATCACACTGAAAATGGGTAAACTTTGTGGCACCTCAATATATTTATTTTTTAAAAGGAAGATAAATTTAAAGATGTTCTGGTTACAGGAAGCACTGACTGAATTTCGATCGATTTAAGGTAGATACAGGGATGGAATCAGGGTTCATGAGATTAAGACACAGTGGTTATGTTACAAAATTTGTATGTTGTTATATTCAGATTTTGTTTCTCTGAATGTCTGGCTGTACACTCTCCTCTTTTAGCTGGTAACAGTCCTTTCCTGTCCTCTGTCCTCAGCCCAGTGAACTCTTGTTGCCCCCAGTGGGAGGAGTCGTCTCTGGGTAGAGCAGCGGGACACGTCGAGGGCGCACTCAGCCGAGCACCGGGTCAGCCATTTTGCTCATCCTTTTTTCATGTTCCACAAGTTGTACACTGTAGGACTTTACCTGGGAGCGAGAGAGCGGTAGCAGTGTACGGCATGACATACTGCATGTGTGTGTGTATGTGTATGTGTGTGTGTGTGCGTGACTTCTCTACAAGGACAAAGAGCTCAGGGGGCAGACAGAGATTAATGATAGGAGGTGACAACTCTCTTTCAGTATTAAGGGAAGGAAGTCCTGTCATTGTATGGAGAATGGGGGAAGGGAGAAAGAGGAACAGGAAGAGAGAGACCCTGCAGAAGCTTAACTGACTCTTTCCAGTGGTTTCAACACCCCAAAATACGGCGCTCAATTGAAATATCCACCTTCTGTAATTACCAACTCATTAGCTATTAGATTCATTTCCATCTACTGAAAATTTAAATTCATTTTACTGACTGTCTTTCAGCTCTAAAGGGCTGTATTCACTTTGTGTTTTCGTGATCAAACTCTTGATGCCACATCCTGGTTAGTTGTTGTTTCACCAACTTCTATTACATCTGTTGCGTTCTCTCATTGTCTTCTTTCAAAAGGTTAAATATCCCGCGGTTGTCTAAACATATTCTAATATTCTAAGAAAAATGAATATGTGCTTCAGCATTTCTGAGGTACTAAACTGACAAATACTTCCAACACTTGTGTTAGCATTTTGCTAATTGCTAGTGTTGTGACTTCATTATCTTAACTTAACTTGTGTGTTCTGTATTTGCAGAATGTGTCTTTGTTGTGTGTTGTCAATTTAGTGATCTTAATCTGCATTTGTTGTATCAATTTGCAGTGTTTTTTTTTTTTCTAAATGCAACTTATGTGTTGTCAAAGTGGTGCATTGAGCTCTCTCAGCCACTGTACTTTCTCCCTTATCCATGATAACTCTCTCTTATAATGTCATCTTTCCTTTTTTTAGGGGTAATATCAGCTGTCTTAAAAAATGATGTGTTGTTGCGCCCTCCCTGTCCGTTCACATATCTCACCTCAGTCTGTCATGCTAGTGATGTTTTACCTGCAACAGTCTGACAACAAAAGAGCGAACTGTACAACATACTGTTGAGCATGACTATGCTGTAGAGTTGGATTCTCTTGTTGTTGTTATTATCTTTACAAATATTAATTTTGAATCAGGTTTTCTTACTTCAGGAACAGAATTAGGAAGTTCATCACGTCAGCTCTCTAGAGTGTGATCTAATTTGTTCAGCCACAATTCCGAAGGAGGGGAACAACTCTTAAAACATGCTGTTCATCAACACGCAGCACAGCTGGGGAGAAAGGAATCACATCACTTCCTTGTTAAAAATTAATATAAATCATCCCTTTGGGGCAAATAACCTGCAGGTAAAACACAAGCTGTTAAATTAAAAACTTCTACAGTACATGACGAGGGTATCTCTTCCCCCAAGTTGTGCTTGATCAGAGGAAGAGTAGGACAGTGTTTTGACATCCATCAACTCAAACCTGCCAAAAACTCCTAATCACAGCCAGTGTTTCTTGTCAGAATAAAGATTTTCAGTTTAAATGACTAAAGTCTTCTATATCCCCTCAAGCTAGTCGTTTCTTCTAAGTCTAACATAGTATGTACAGTACTCCTATGAAACTATCCACCTACAGTTTACAGGAGCATTTCTTTTTTAAATGATGCTTTCAAAATGGAATTTCAGTCCAAATACAGGATTGATGTGCCAAAATATTTGATAATACAGATATTTTTTTCAGAAATTAGGTACAGACACAGAGATGATCGAAGATGGATTCCAGTTGAACTGTGGTACAATCCACATGCAGTCAATCTTGCATTGCTGGCAACAACAGGAGATATGATTATATATATATATGATATTGATGCCACACAATATTTTTTTCCTAAGAGGGTATGGGGGGCTCATGTTTTATTCATTTGCAACCCATATGGGTGGTTGTGCTCCCTTCAGTTGTAATCACGTGGCTCCCCCCCGGCCACACATTTTACTCAGTTTTTCCCGCGTGGATCAATCTTGTTTCCGGGCAACAGAGGTAAATAGCTGCATTTACTGACAAAAGGATGTAGTGGACCGCGAATGGGAACAATAGTAAAGAACTCTTGAAGCAGGCCAGAGGGGTCAGATGGTAGGGGCTTTGTTGCAAGTGGGGCTAAATCTGTAAAGTTTGATCTCAGGTTGGTATTAAAAAAAACAGTTCATGAAAACAACAAATTCAGTCGGATTCTCCATCTGAGGAGCTTGAATCGGCTGACGAGATTTCATGCTGCAGCCACTAAGTATTTTCATTATTGATTAATATCTCAATTATCTTTCTGATTAATCAAATTAGTGCAGTGCCTGCTCAAAATGTGTGCCTGTTTAGTACGGGGCCAATTGCTTGGCCTCCAGTGTTGCTGCTTCGATGCACAGAAAAATGAATACTGTTGATGTGAGGTGTGAATGAGTATATACACCAACAACATAAAAGAAATCAACGTTCTATTATACACAGATGTTAAATACTGTCATAGTGAAGAAATGTTCTTTTCTCATTTCAAGTATAATGAGGCCACATTTAAAAATAAAATACATAGCAGAGAACTTCCTAAAGCATCCTAAAATAAAGTGAATCAATCATTTATTTTCAGTTTGGATCATCTGAATGCTCAAAAGATTTGTGCTTATATGAGACATATTGGTTTTGAACTGCCTGTGGGAAGTAGTTTAAAATTCTGTCCATTCTTGATTAAAAGCTGTGTTTTCGCAGTCTACTTTTCTCTTTTTAGCGCACGCCACGTGAAAAAACTTTTCTTGAGCTGAGCTGATACTAAAAGGTGACGTGAAAACACTGCAGACCACTGATTGGTCAGCCATTTATTGACAGGCTTTCTGTTTCAGAGAAAGCTTTCCATTGCTCCCTCTCCTTACTCCACCTCTCTCTCTCTCTCTCTCTCTCAGCTCAGCAGCCACACATTTCTCTGTTCTCTTTTTCTCTGTTTAGCGTCGTGAGGTTTGGCTAACCCAGTGTTGCTAACTTCGGGGCTAACCCCCTTCACTGATGAGACTTTTCTTGGTCTTGAGATGCTGCAGGATTTATTTTAGCACTGACACACTGTAGCCTCTATTGTACATTTAATGCCAGATTGACAACTTCCTGCTAACCTTTTTCTCTGCTCCGATTGCATTCGCCGACACTTTTCTGCCACTCGCTCTCTCGCTTAACCATTTAACTACTCACTTGCTACGCACACACATTACGCACTGCTCTATTCCTTAAAAGGAGCTACGCTACCAAGAGTTTCCAAGGCAACAACACAGAGGTTGACTCACGTTTCGGACCAGCACTGCACAGAGGCTTGGCGGGGGTTCTCGTTGACCTGGCGGCCCACCAGGCCTGTACAATCATAGGGGAAACACTGCAGCCGCCGTGCTTGAAACACACAGCGTTCACACATGAAGAAAAAAAACAACACCAATTTGTCCTGTTGTTCTTTGTGTTTACTGCTGCATGAGTTGGATGCATGAGGAGAAATGCAGAGGAGGAAAATGAAACAGAAACCGAGAGCATCTGTCTCCATATTAAATCACCAGTGTTTGATGGTTATTTAGTTGTGCTTTAGAGTGTAACTGCTGTGAAATAATATGGAAATAATGTTTTTTTTTCTGTCATTCACAGGTTTTCTGTCTCTCTGCCTTCTTGCTCACCAAATTCGAGACCACACGTCCTTGGGTACCCAGCAACACACCCGCCAAGTGAGAATTAGATCAGATGAACAGTTTTCAAGATACGCGAAGGACATATACATACAGAGACAGAGACAGAAAGTCCTTGCTTTATAGTTAGATATTTAGATAGTTAGATAATTAGTTGGGCTATAAAATGTCAGAAAGTAGTGAAAAATCAGTCAACAGACTAAAACCCAAAGATACTATTTTTAAAATGATAAAGAGAAGCAGCAAATCAGTGAATGTTTGATATTTGTGCTGGATGAAAGACTCAAATGATGATGATTTTTTTTTCCCCTAGAGAAATGTGTTCATTCAAGAATAGTCATTAAGATTTATCAGCTGAGGGCCATATACTGTATATCAGCAATAAATATTATGGCAAACCAGTGTGTAAAGCTGACATTTTTACCTGAGGTTGGTGCAACAGAAAAGGTCACAAGTGTCCAAAAAAGAGTTTATCCTCCTTTAGGATACATCCATATTACCATATTATGAATATCACAGCAAATTTCTTAGAAATCTGGCCGTTATTTTTAAAATATCTTGAAATACCTTGAAATATCTTGAAAATGTTGCTTTTGACCTGACTGAATGTATACACAAAATGACATGGTAATCAGAGCAGTTGTCATAGATACAGTATATCTTAGACCAAAGTGTTTAACAGACTGATCAACCACCTGACATTTCCACCCTTTAGCCTCTCACCTAGCAGGACAAAATGACTTTCATACAGGTACTGTAAATTTGCATCAGTACTCCTGGCTTTGCCCTTGCTCTCGCCTTTGTCCACTAAATAATTCCTTGCTGGCTTATTTCAATCCTCAGGAGTTCACAGAAGGCTTTTATCCATGCAGGCCAACACGCCGGGTTGCTGCTCAACACTCCAGAGTGACATCACCCTCTTCATTTCAAGGTCACCTGCGGGTGGTATACAGTAACAGGCAGATTTCGACATCGAACTTAAACCCGCATTCCTCGGGATGATTTCAGTTCAGCAGTCCGTTTCCACTTCATCTACTGCGCGTGTGTGTGCGTGTTTGTGTGTGTGTGTGTGTGTGTGAGTGTGCCCTCACTGTGATGTCATGATGAATGGGCGGCCAACAAAGCGGAGGAGAGGCAGAGAGAGAGAGAAGGGGAGAGGAAAAGCGATCTTTCCTCTGCCTTTTTATCGCTCTATTTCATCATGGAAATCACCTCATTTACTCCGAGCACTTCTCCATTCATCTCTTATTGTCACTGGCAAAACCCATTTTCTATCTGCATCGGCACTGTGTGTGTGTGTATGTGTGTGTGTGTGTGTGTGTGTGTGTGAAAGAGTCAAAGGACCAGGGAAAAAGCAGCAAGCTCACTGCATGCGGTTGCCTTTTGCACATGAGCAGTTGCATTATTGAACTCAGACTGTACGATACAAGTGTTAACATCTGCAATCAAACTTACAATGTAGGAATCTATTGTCCTTTTATTTTTCAATTGACAGGCTACTTGTTCACATTCACACAATCTGGGAGTATTTTTAATTTCTAATCAGACTATTAAAGGGGGTGTATCATGCACAAAATCACAAAGAAGCATTCTCTCTTCTTTTTCTCTCTCTCTTTCTATGCAGAGTTTACAGGCCTTGCATCTCCATCAAACCATCTCATCTAAATTTACAGTACTGCTTTGCCTTTTCTGTACAAATTACAGCAAATATTAGCAAGGCAAACTGTTTTTGAAGAGCATGCAGGAACATGCAAGAATATACAGAGCGTTCTTGCTGTATGTATGGGGCTGACCAGTGTTGCGACTCTTATCATAGTCTAGACATCTTGTCTGCAGTTATTTAATGTCCTCTTTTATCAAGACTAAAAAAATCTGTTCATGTTAGTGGTGCGTAGCTTTTCGTAATCTTACAGTCTGTTCCCAGCTTTAGTTTACTTGCTATGGGTCCAGTTGTGATATAGTGTAAGCAGTGTATCCACAGATACTATCTATCACATGAAGATGTTATATTATCAGTGGTCCAAAATACCAAAATAAACCTCAAGGGGATGAATTAAGACCCTGATACCAAGCTCTGTATGTGATTTATGCTTTTATCTCTTGTGCAAAGTTACACATTTTTAATATTGTGTTGAATAAACTTTTTCCCCTTTACATTAGCTTGATTTTTTAAGCTGCATTAATGCACAAGCTGTTTTGTTTTTTTTTTTTGAAGTGCAGGAGAAGGTTTAAGCTACATCTGCTGAGAATCTAATCAGCATCTTGCCGTTTCCATTCCATGTCAACCTAGGGGTCTTTTGCTGTGGAGGCTGTGTGGAGCTGGTTAATGACATGAATACAATTAATAATTCAGAACGAACCCTATGCGCTTCTAAACAGAAACATGCCAGTGTGCCGGAGCCTTCAGTGAATAGCTGGAGAGCAGCAGCAGCAGGTCTTTTGGAGTAATCTGACATGACAGCACTCACCTCGGATGATAGAGAGTGGAAGAAAACTATCAAAATGCTTATAAATATCTTATAGAGCCACTGAGGAGTGGCAGAGCGAGGGGGAGGGGGGAGGGAGGGAGGGCAGGACGGGTGAGGAGGCTGTCAGATGTGCTCTCGCTCCTGCTGCAGAGAGCAATATCACGCTACTCACATGGAAGACGCAGATGATGTTGTGTGTTTATCGGTGTGTTGTATATGTATGTGTGATCGCATGTGTGTGTGTATGTGGCTCAGCATAAGGTTACAGTAGGAGAAGATGACAGCGGATTCAGCCAAGCAGCTGCGGGAGGGAAGGTGGCTGTAATTTGGCAGCAACACAGTCATATTAACAGGATTGCCAGAGTATCTGTGTGTGTTTTATTACATGCGTGTGAATGACCTCATCATACATCTAGACCGCAGCAGAATATGAGCCAAGAAAAAACTAAAAATAATAAAAAACAAGAGTACAGTTCCCGAGCTATATCCCTCTACCTTGTGGCGTTGGCAAAATAACATAGCTTAAAGTCTTTTTCAGCGTGTTGTAACATGCTCTCCCACAAAGAAAGCCCCGAGTCAGATATTATGAGAATACACAGGACCGCTCAGATATGAACACTTCACCCTCGAGTGTTGTACAACAAAAACCTGGAGCGAAAAACCGGTTTCAGCCTCTGGTGATAGGAGGCGGGAGAGGGGGAGTAATAAGGGTGAAGCATCAGAGGATAACAGTAAACCTCTTCAGAGGCCCAACTGGATTCTCTTTTCCTTTTTTTCTCTTTCTCCATCTCTCTGTGTGTATAGTGCAAGAAAACAGTTTGTCCAACCCGGAGCTACAGATTCTTTTTTACATTCTTTACTGTATTTTAAGGAGTCGCCTTGGTTACATTATGTCAAATGAAATTATCCGTATGGTGAGACGGGGTTACTGCATTGTTTCTATATTTTGTCCATACACAGACAAATTGAGAAGTACTAGTTACAATAGCAATAAAACATATGCAGAATACTGACTAACTAACCATTTTTTTCAAATCCATATGAACCCTTATTGGCTCATAATATAACGTCTTACCTTCCTAACAACCTCCAAGCAATATGTTTTGATTCTTGAATAGTTCTTGGAAACATGTTATCGCTTGCTAGCTAGGCCTGCATGGGCATGTGTATAGATAGACCCCAGGTGATGATCAAGCACCTGCCCCTTTGGCCTAGAAAAGTGCCCTTTTTGCAAGATATTTTTTCATATTCTATATTTTAGTTTTTAAATTTGGCTCATGGCTTCAATTACCAGTTAAAAGCTTGTTGTTGTAATGCCCGACAACTGCATTTAATTCGAGTGACTTGCGGAACAGCATGATCCATTGTTCTCTTCCCTGACTTCATTGGTGACAGCCAGGTAACAGTGGTGTTTACCCTAAGAACCTGGCATTGTTCGTCACTGCTGTGAAATTACCACTGTTGAAACATCTCAATACAGCGAGCCTAACAAAGGCAGCAGCCCACCATTAAGCACAACAAGCAAGCTAGTCTCGCGTAAAATAGCGTCATCAATGAAAACTCCGGTAGGCTAGTTAGTTCCTTTGTCAGGCAACTGAAACAAATAAATATGCATTACATGGTTAATAGTCTATGCAGTCATATTTGGATGTCTCTCATCTCTCCTCTCCTCCTCTGTTAGCAGCAGTATTCAGGTTCCAAGGGCTTTTGGGGGAGACAGGCTTTAAGATGTCACCGGAGCAATTAACTGCAGGCTCTATTAAAGTCCCGCCCCGCCCTGCCACACACACACACTCACACACCTCCCTCCTCCCCCCTTCACATCCTGCACTTAAATCACATTCTGTCAGCCATCTTTAAGGTGGTGTGACTCCCTCTGTCTCTTCCTCCTCTCTCCATCCTGTCTCCGTCTGCAGTTTCCTCTCTCGTCTCGCTGAAATAGGACAACAAGACTGATAGTTTTAATTTTGCAGCAAAGTCGCGGTATCGTCGCTGCACTGCCTGCTGATCAATGTGACGACCCAACAGACGTTTAATGTGAATTAATGTATTCAGTTATCAGAGCCCTTTTTTCTTCGCCTGAGCACCGCCCCCCCCACCACCACTCCCCCAAAATGTCTGTGCACAGCCCTGGGCCTGCATGTCTTGGAATGGCAATTACCTCAAAGTTTGTCGATGTCTATCAAATAAAAAGGGCTGCATGACGTCTGCTGCGATTCTACATGTTGACAGTCGCTGGCAGCGATGCAACGTAAGAGGGACAAAAGGGGGAATTAAAAAGGAAGCGTGACAGCTAACTATGGTTTCAAATATTCTAAAAAAAGGCTTTACACTTGTTTTATGAGGTATGAAATGGATTCAAAGTATTTGTTATTGTTGGAACTGCATTACTTGATTTATTTGGCCACATACACTCACCGGCCACTTTATTATGAACACCTGTGCAAACTCATGCAATCCAATACAACAGCTCTGCCATAAATTCTACATTTACAAAGCTTATACATGTTCAGTTTTTGCTGACATTGTCAGAAAGGTGATAATTCCACTTTATGTTTACTATTGAGCTTGTAGTGAGTGGTGGTGGTGTACTGGAGTGTGTTATACTGAATACTGTTCCTAATATTTTGCCCCCCTCATGTATGTTGATGAAGTGGACAAAATATTAGGAATATCATTCAGTATGATGCACTCCAGCATTAGAGCTGTTGTATTGGATTGCATTAGACTGCACTGGTGTATATTACCACCTTATAAAGTTGTATAATTATGTCTAATGTGTTTGAGAACAGTATTAACACATCCAGCAGACACAGAATAACATTAGCTCTCATTTTAAGTCATAAATCTAAGTCCAATATTCACTCTCTGCTAAAGAGTCAGCTGTTTAGCTGCTAGATGTTTCACTTTCTTCACCAGCTAGATAACTTGGTCTGCCTGCCTTTTGGTGCTGGGCACGTAGCGTACAGTAGGCTAATAAAAGCTCGCTTGCTGAAAACAGCTGCCCAAAATAATGAGCTAAAAGAGCATAATGGCTCTGTGGAGCATCATGGTGATAATTCTCTGTGGGTTCATCACTATGAGTGGCCCTTTCACATTACATGGTCCTTTCATTTAGTGTCAATATAAAAAATAACTGAGAAGCTTTAATATTTAATATTTATTCTGACACCATGAATTTTAATAATTCATGCTGTCAGAATAAAGAACATCCTGTCCAATCAGATCGCCGTGTCTCCTTCTCAGCACTAATCCTGGTATTTTTCAGGTGTTTTTTTGTTTTTTTTGGCCTCCACGTTGTGTGTGTCTTGTACCTTAATAAAATGGTCTTTTGGACTTCGATGCTACATCTCAGATGATTAAACATTTCCCAGTGGAGGGGAATCAGGCTGGGTGATATGAACTAAATCAAATACCACAATATTTTTTACAGAATACCTTGATATCAATATAGCGACAATATTGTAGGGAAGATTACTGGTGCTGTCAGAGAATATTTACACAATGAGATTTTTGATAACTAATCATCAGTAATGTGGATATAATGACTGAGTGGGTAAATAATAGAACAGCTAGAACAGTCAATTTACTTTAATGCAGCTTTTAAAACCAGGGAAAAAACAACACTTATGCCATATCAGGATATTACGATATACAAAATCTAAGATGATATCTACTCTCATATCACAATATCGATATAATATCAATATATTACCCAGCTCGAGAGGGGAAGCACTCCTTTCTCTTTGCAGGACCAGACAATATTGATCACAAGAGCTTCCTCCTTCAGTCTGCAGCCTAATTTCGACCAGCTGCATTGTTTCCAGATGAAACACTCGACAACAGCTTCCTGCTGACTGAATTAAACGCCTGCTGCTACCTTTAAAGCCCACAGCTCTCACTTCATTTCTATCACCCATGTATGTGATATCATTAATCTCTCCCAACGCTTCACTCTGAAAAGCCTTTTTTTCTTCTCTCACCAGTCACCACAAAATCCTGTGAATCAGGTTTCCTCTCCCTCCACTCCCCCTCTTCATGAACAGTCCAAAAAAATGCATTCAAAGTGGAAAAGAGCTAGCATAATTTATGCATCTTGCGTCAATCTCTTCTTCTCAGACCTATAAATTAGGTAAACTGAAAAGCTGAGACGTCATACTGCTGGATTCAGATCAGATGAACTATTTTATGTCTGTACATAAAACACAGTACAGTAACATCCTTGTAACATCAGATCCTGTCTCACAATCACCAAATTCATACTTTTTCTTTAGTATCATAACTACTAGTTGGTTATTATCTGTACAGGAACTGGATCAAGAACTAATTCAGCCTGACTTTCTATGATTCAGATTAGCCTAGATGCAAACAATGTAAGTATAAACAAATGTGGCTGAAGAGTAGCTCACTGACTTCATGGCAACATTACACTTCCTTTATGCATGATGGAAACTGTTGCAGCAAAACCCCAAACAGGTTTATCCCAAATGGGAAAAAAAGGAAAACAATAGGAGCTGCAAATTCTATGAAAAATTGCTAAATCGCTTTACACTATCATATTTATTTTTACAACACTACATACAGAAAGTATTTCTTATTTCTATATCACTAACTATTTCTGTAATCAGTGTGTATTGTATTTATTTATTGATCGGGACAGTGTACAGTTTTAAACATTAAAGATGCACTGCACCACAGTTAGCTCAAAGCTAATTTACATCCACAGCCCCCCCCCCCACTATCAAAACATACAACAGCACAACAACAAACTGTACAAAGCAAAAAACACACAGAACACACCATACAAAATACAAAGCTAAAAACCCTTTAGACATAGAGTTATGTAACATAATTTCAAATGTGATTAAACTTTTTTTTTTTTAAAGTGTCCTACAGTATAATATGGAGTGGTTATGGCAAATAAACTATAGTTAAGGTATGGTTAGGCAACTAAAACACTTGGTTAAGGTAAATATTGTGGTTACAGTTAATAAAAAGGCTAAAATGAATTGCAGGTTTGAGACGGGATGCAGACTCACTACATGCTCATCAACCACACCAACCTCCACACTCTTACTTCCCACCTTGACTACGTGAAGGGTACACTACTCACTATAAAAGTGCGTAAAACCCAAGAAAGGTTTAAGACTTAACACCAAAGATAGTCTCGGATAAAAAAAAACTGCAGCCACTCTTCCCATTGTAATAAGGGCAATATATCGCCATCATCAAATGTCCTCTTGGATTCTAAAGAGATAATTAGACTCCTTAGTTTCATTCAGGCCTAAAAGCTCCTCATTAACATCACCAATAAAGGTGTCAATTACATACTCGTACGCACCTATTCACACACAGTGTCAGTTATATTTTTTACAAGTGAAAAAAAAAAGCTCCGCTATTTTAGATAGTAACCTACTTAAGATAGTGGAGTTACTCATTCCCCCTAAGCCAAACACAGATTGCTCCTCCCTAAACCATCCATATCCTGCCCGCAGATGATTTCACATGCCATTACTAGGTCATGAAACTGGCATCTGTCCCCTGTCGACCCCTCCGAGTGAGTCAGAGCACCAGAGCATCATAGGATGAAAGAGCAACTCATTTCAAACACATCACCGCCACATTTCTCAAGCCTTCTGCTTGGCTAAAAAGAATAGAGAAAAAAAACAAAAAAACTCCACAGCTTCTTTTCTTCTGTGAACCACTGCTGTAATTTTATATCACCATTGTCTTCAAATCAGAGAGTGTGCCGACATGTCACATTCTCATTACTCGGCAATGAAAATAACACAGCAGAGGTAACACGGCGGCATGAACTCTTTAGGGGAACAACAGAGCAGAACTAAAACAAAAAGCAGAAAGCAAACAAACACAGACAAACACAGGAATATATGATGCATAAATAACAAGAACAGATTACTTACATTTGTTCTTTTCTTTTTTTTTGAAAATGGAGACAAAAACAAGCAAACTGATGAAAATTATGAAAATCATGTTATAGAAACAGAATAATTCCTATATGAGGTAACAAAGCTAGATGCATACCATGTTTGGAAAGAAAAGGGGCCTTTTCACTGTGACTGATTTGCCTACAACGTGAATTATGCACTGCAACGCGCCTTTCACATTACTCTAAATGTACATGTCTGTACAGGGTGATTGTTTAGCACTATAGCAACCGCTAAATCCATTTAGAATTGTTGGATAATGAGGACTGAACGGTGCGATTACCTCCGCTGCTCTCCAGGACAACAGAGCTTCTGCAGCAGCTTGTACAGCTGGTGGACTGGATCTGTTCAGTCTGCGGCCGATTTACTGTCATTTGGCTTTGAGGGGTCAAGTCAGCTCAGGGAGTCACAGAACCATCTGTTTCTTCAAACAATGACCCTCATTTATCATCTTCTGGAAAAAGTGCCGCGGACTGAAGCGCTCTCAGGGATGCGAAAACATCCTCCATGCCATAATTACAGATTGATCAGATTCAGCTGTAGAGAGAGCATGATGCATTATATCCATTTATTTATTTATATATGTCACATCATATTTTATGTAGTTGAGGCAGATAATTTTAGTTCTTTTCTGACCTCAGCTGTGTCATTGCCTCCCATGAGTGTTTTTGACCAGCCACCTCTTGGGCAACTTAAAGGGTATGCCTAGTAAAATATTAGCTGTTGGTCTAGGAAAGTGTTGACTGGAAATGAGTAAATGAGACATATGTTTATATTTCCAACCATGTTTTGCAGCAAAATGAGCTGTTTTTATGAGAACTGTATTGGGACAGATGCAAGCGATTACTTGTCTGCTACACGTAAGCAAACAACTGATATAACCAATTTTTGGGTGAGGACAGTCTCGGTGGGACCATTAACTCTTTAACTTGTGTGATTATTGTAGTTTTCGCAACGTTCTGATGATACCCTGAGGCTGTAAGCTCAGCAGCTCTGCACCACCTGCTACAGAATTTGTTGCGTTCACAGTATGCAATAGAGAATAAGAAAAAAAAAAAACTTGGCCACTTGAAGCACCTCTTTTGAGATTTGAAGTTTGGTATGTCTACACACAAAATCTAACATAAGCGTTAAATAATGCATCTCTAAATTGATAAATGAAGACTTTCTGCACTCCTCAAAGCGCTGTCAATGAAAAGTACATAGAAAAACTAATCAACATTAATTAAATGTTACACTTTGTCACAGAGCATTAAGTCTTTGATATTCCCAAAGTCTAATCATTTCTAATGCACTGTGTAAACATATGGGATTTAGCAGGTTTTAATGTAATATCTAAGCACAGTTACATTAGCAAAACTAAACAATTTGGCATTTCATATGAACAGGATTCAATGTGTGCAAATATTATGATTATTGTTGTTGTTGCTTTTTTTTAAAAAGTAATCACATTCTTCTCCTCATCAGGAAATGCACTGTGCAAGTGTGTACAGTAATATATTTGTGTTTGTTTTTTAACTTCAACTTTTAAAGACCAGAGATGTATCATGTTGTTGCATTAATTGAATTGCGACTTCATGAAGAAACAGTTATAACACATAAGGCTTTTTATTAGTGCAGACTCTCTCCTTACAGCCATAGTCACTTACGCTCTGAGGATGCTTCTTATAGCTGGTTCACCGTCTCCATCCTAATGAACCTCACTTTGCTCTCTTCACGGAGGAGATGGTCACTTTTCATCGGCAATTTGTTGAAACCTGAGCAGAAACGGCCTTGTTGTCATCTGCTCGAATCCGCTGTCATCGTAGGTGAAAGCACTTCAGAGTTTGAGTGAACTTCTGCAAATATGTTTAGTGTGAATGCGGTCGGTTTATAGCTTGAATTGAATCTCTATTTGGGCCTGAGGGCTTTGCTCAGAGGAAAGAACTGATAAGAAAAGTGGCCAGCCTGAACATTTAATAAGCTCCATGGTCTGTGAGTGGTCAGAGGAAGCTGTTACCTCTGGAGGTGCCGTCATCTTCTATCTGTTGCTGCAATGTGACATTTTCCCCTGAAATGCTCTATTCATGATTAAATGCTGCTTGATTCTCCTGGTGAGGCATAATAATAAAAAAAAAAACTGATTACTGCCAGTAATTAGTTTACATTATGTTGCTTCACTATAATTACTCTGATAAACCCTGCAGGCTAAATGTGATTGAATCAATATATATATATAAAAAAAAATAATCAAAAAGTTCTTTATCATATATAGAGGAAATCTTATCAGCCTTCTGTAGACTGTTACAGACAAAGACAGATGGTACGGAACAGACTTTTGTGATTTTTTTCTGTATTTTATATGTGTGCTACATTTACACATGGCTAAATATTCAACTTTCTGCAGCAGATATAACACTACAGCTCTTGGTTACTTTGCAATAAATCAATGTAGGCACTAAATCAGGTATCCAAAACCATGGGTGTGAGCACAACTTTAACCTTGGTATTTCTAAAACCGGATTAGAATAATCAGTACTACAGTGCAAACCAATGATCCGAAAACAAACTCAAGAGAATCGGTGGAAATTAGAGCACCAATATATTTCAAAAGGAACAGTTAAGTGAGTGTTAAACACACACTGAGGGGTGGCGGGTATCAGAGGAAGACGGAAGGTGCGATGCATGCAAAGAGTGTTTGAGCAGCGAGCGGAGCGCGCTGAGAGTAGGAGGTATGAGGATTTGCTTGGTTAGGTGGGAAGTAAATGGAAAAAAAAAAAAAAAGAGTATAATAAAATAAAGATGGAGGTGTAGATGAGCAGAAGGCGAGGCAACAGAGAGAGAGAGAGAGAGAGAGAGAGAAGAAATCCTTGGGAGCCCAGAAAGAAGCAGATGCTGCAGACTTTGCTGCAGTTGTCTGAATCATTCATTATCCTTTAGTTTTTTTTTGTTTTTTTTTATGGTGATCTCAGTAAACATCGGCCCTGTGCTGTGTCAGAGGAGTTGTTTTCTTCAACAGCATGTGAATGCAGCTGAGAGATGATGGATTGTAAATAACAACGCTATTCTTTTACTTCTCTATCTCTCTTTCTTTTAGCCCCTGTATCTCTCTCTCTCTCTCTCTCTCTCTCTCTCTCTCTCTCTCTCTATGTGCATTGCACACACACACACATACACACACCTGCTAGCTGATGGTCATGAAAGTTTTAGTGGCTTGGCATGAAGTGCTCACCACAGTCTGAACCGCAGTCAAGGTTGACCGTTTCCTGTCAGGTATTTACACAGCAGTTGAAAACAACAGGGCAAGGCATCCAAATTGATGCAATATGCATTATGTCCCATATATATTTAATCTGGGGAAACGGTTATAAAAGCCGCACGCACGTTCGAGAATGGTACACGCTACTGCTGTTCCGCACAGCTAAGGGTACACTAGGTAGAGATCACATTCACTCTGATCTCTTCTTCTCCTTTCTCTCCGTTTGCTCGGTTCATTCATGCAAAACTGCTCTCTTACTATATCAAGGTCCACGGCACCACTAAAAGAACAACATTGTTTGTTAATACCTTCCAAAATGCACAAGACTGTTAAAAAAATCATGTATATGACTGTTTTCTGTACTTCCACCGGGATAGGATATGGTTAGGTTTAGATCCAGAAATGTCTTGATAGATTGCAGTCATGATTTTTTTTTTAAAATTGTTGACTGTTGGTAGGAAATGAGATGGAAACAGTGGCCACCAGCGTCAAAGTCGCACTCTTTTTTTTGCTTACATCCACCATAGCTGTATGAGACATTTAAACATTTTTTTTTGCAGAGGACAGCATAATTTACTGCATTTGAGCTAAAGTTTTCTTCTAATGATAAATATTCCTCAACATGGCGACATGGAAGCCCATGTTAAAGTCTATATTTCTATAAATATTCCAACTTCATTTATGTGAAATACATGTGTCATACAGTATGTTTACATTCAAGTGACAAAGCCCTCTGATGGCCATATGAATTACGACTCTATCGGGAACAGAGGAGGAAATAGCTTTACATTGTTGGAGAGCCACAGTCAGCAAAGGGAGGATGTCGGGGTGAATGGGGGCGTTCTGTGTCAGACTTTGACACAGGAGGCAGGGGTTCACTTCACTTTTCCTTCCAACAGTTGATTATGGTCAACTTGGGCTTTTTTTTCTGCTCTCATCAACATCCCGTGGAATCAAAACTATTCTGAGTTTTATCCAAGGACATTTTCCATGTTTTTTCAACCATAAGCATCAGATGCCATTGATATGGAGAAGACAAAGTTTAATGTTCAGCTTCAGCTTGCTATGGGTCTAGTCACACAATTTTAAGCTCTTTTAAGCTTTTAAGACATGCTCCTTGGGAGTAATAATTGACTTGAGTTGTTATGTTTTTAACTGGCTCGCACCTTTTGACATTTTATCAAAGAGCTAGCTATTTTCTGACAAAAGTGCTCATCTTTTGTAGTGATGATTCAACCGAGGGAGTTTCATGTCCATCCAAGTCTTGGAAGCGCTCCAACTGTCAGTCGTCTTACATTGTCTAGAAAATGAACAGGACTTTTACCTCCTGGACCTTGAACCAAGAAGTCCTCCTCCTACTTTGCAACTCTATTAAACATTAACAGAGATTACATCCGCAGCTCAGACAAACAACAACCCCTACGACTCCCACAGAGGACATGTGACAAGTGTGATCGCCATCACCACCCACTTTCATGCATACACAACACACAGCATCCTGTCAACAGGCCTGACAGAACAGCACACAACAGAGACATCCATAACATGTATCATTCAGAGGGCCTGGCTGGTGGCTACATCCATCACTTAGATGACTTTTTCCTGCAGCAGAAGCATTGTTTTACCCTCTTGATCCAAGTATTGGGAGTATTTTGGTGGAACATACATTTACACATAGCGAATACATGCTCAGTTTGGAGCCCTACGGTTTTGTATATTGGTCCCCAACCGGTCCACTTTCTACCAGATTGTACCAGTCAACATTTCTATACATTAAAATGACAACATTACTGTGAATACCAAGATTAAAGACACCTTTGAATTTTGTTTTACCACCCATTAGCGCCACTAAATCCACATTTCCTCTTAGCTCTTTCACATGGTTGCACATTTTGGTGATTAACAGTTTTATATAGATCTTTGTTTCTGGACACATGGTGTTCAGATAAACAGTAATTTGTAAGACATGATGGAAACTATTCTCTAAAAAGCCTTTTTGACACTGTCTAATTTGGAATTTAGTTCATTATTTTACTTGGAAATGTATATGGAAAGGTTAGCATAGGCATGTATAGAGAATCATGTAAAAGTAAAAAAATATATATATATATTTGTCTTAGCAGTTATTTCAGTCTAATTTTCTTGTGTATTGACCTATTGGTTCAGATTACCTCAAGTTACTGGTGTTTGTCTGGAAAGCCTGTGCAGGATTTCAACCTATGTGAAAAATAAATAAGTAATGAGACACACTTACCCTGGGACATGGTGCAATGAAAAACAAATTCACAAAAGGCTGAAATGTGAGTAAAACGGGACCTTTAAACTTTTCAGAATTTGAAAACAGAGCTATGACAGACTGAATAATTCATGACCTGTTGGTTAGTTCATGACTCCGGCTGTAAACAGAAAGACTAAGTAGTTTTTGCAAGCGTTACTGCTTGCACATTTTGTTGTGCTGTGAAATGATGATGTTGAGGAAATATTTGCAAGGAGGAAAGTTAGGTCATATATCCTTTCCCTGTTAAACAAAACATAATGGCTAGGTTTCACATTATAGATTTATGAACAAATAAAGGTTCGTGCCAAATTATGGTTATGGTAAAAAAAAAAAAGAAAAAGAAAAAGAAGAAAGCAGTACATAAAATGTCATGGACTATTTCTTCTGTAGAAAATAGGTCCAGGTGTTAACAGTCAGGTCTGTGGGTAATTTTAGGGTCAGCTTTTAGAATCTGAGCACCTCAATCAAAATTCAGTTCACCTCCATTAAAATGTTTTGGCATCTCAGAGGCAGATATCTCAAAACTTCAGCAGACTGAAATATGTAAAGCTATATACAGGGGGGAAGGAATTGGGTCAACTGACCCTTTACTCACTTTATTTAATTTTATATATATAATCATTTTGCTGCAAAACAAACGTAAAAACATCTCACAAAAACGTTTCTACTCGAGCTCTTTTAAGGGTCCGCATATTGAATATGTGGTATAATTCGGGTTTCTTTATTCAAATTTTCCACACTCGAGAACTCGAGTTATAAAACTAAGTGGGAGTTTATTCTGCCTCTTCACTGTGGCTAACACCACTGTCTCTTGATTTTTAATGTGGAATGTAAAGCAAGGTCATTCAGCTGCAGCCTGGTCAGACTCATTCTGAATAACACAGAAGATGATGAAATCCCTGCACTTTCAAACACACATTAGTGTAAATGTCATGCCCACGCAGCCGACAAATACGTTGCCTTAGAAATAGCGATGCTGCTCTACTCAAACATCAAAGATTTACACATGCTCTTCCATTAGTGACGTAATAAAAAAAAAAAAAAAAAAACTGTTCACTTGTACAAAAAGGAAATTAAAGCTGATTTATGCTGATTGTATCACGCAAAGTTCAAGCAATGAGGGCTCCTCAGCTGCTGATACTGTTATTTTTCCTATGACAGACGACTGGATTTGACTCAATGAGGCATCCTTAAAACCTTCACAAGGTTTCCCTACAACTGATTCAATTATTGGTTAAAAAAAAGTCCCCAATTTGATTTTTTTTTCTCCTTAAAACTGAGACAAATTAAATGACTTGTTATACTTTTCTGTTATTTTTTTTGTCAAATGTGTAAACTGCATTACTGTCACTCATCATTAGGTACATCATCAATACCATACCACAGTAATACCATTCTGTAATGTAATCTCTGTTTCTCTGTTCACTGATCATGGTCAATAAAATCACTGATATCAATAACACCCATTAAAACAACATGGTTTGCTTTGAATGGTAATCAAGACCAACCAGCATATATTTATCATCTCATTTAGCTAATGTCATGCATGGACTAATAAAAACCTCTCATGCTGTGGCTACTGATGAACTATTTTACTAACAGTCTCTATTTGTGGTTATTTTTGCCAATGGGTAAATACGTTTTCATTTTTATGCCTACAGCACTGTATTTTTCAATGTCACAGCATTTACACCACCATGCAAGTCATCATGCAATCTACTCAGTGGTAAGAATACATGAATGCTATTTGTGCTATGAGTTACAACTTTCTTCTCTTTCGGCTGTTCCCATTAGGGGTTGACATAGCGGATCATCCATCTCCATCACTTCCTGTCCTCTGCATCTTCCTCTGTCGCACCAACCGTCTGCATGTCTTCCCTCACCACATCCTTAAACCTCCTCTTTGGCCTTTCTCTTTTCCTCTTGCCTGGCAGCTCCCTCTTCAGCATCCTTCTCCCAGTATAAACAGCATCTCTCCTCCACACATGTCCAAACCATATCAATCTTGCCTCTCTCACTTTGTCTCCAAAACGTCCAACTTGAGCTGAATATAGAGACAGAGTGCAATTAAGTCCCGCCCACCCTGGAGGGGAAAGCAATTCATTGCTCTCCATTGACTTTGCACGGCATGAAGGTGCCTCTTTATCACTTCCTTCTGCTAGGAAACAATAGAAAAATGCCTAAAAGCTGCTATGTGATGGGATGCACTACTGACAGGTTAAAGAACCCAGAACTAAGTTTTTATAAGCTGCTGAACCGAAAAACTGAGCCTTTAAGAAGACAAAAGTGGATAACGTTACAAGGCTGTGTGCCATGTGGTGGAAGAGACAAACCCGAACTGTGCTGCATGCACAGCCTGCAGCTCAAAAACTGTAAAACTGACACATATACCCGGACACGCTGCTGGTCACAGAGAGCACGCAGGTTGAAAGTAAACACAGAATGTTTGAGGATGTTTAATTGAAAGGTATGCAGTGTTTGTAATAGACGTTTAAACCACAGAATAGCTAACCTGCATAAAGCTGAAATGGTAACTGTAAAAAGAGCCTGAATGGGAAATGACTGTGTGTGTGTGTGTGTGTGTTTACAGACTGTACTAGCAGTCTGAATTGTCTGAAAGCGCTAAACGCACATGTGAAATAATAAACAAAACACTGCTGGGTTGAAGATTAAAAATAATTATTGTCCAATAAGGAGACAGAACACACACACACAAAGCAAATCATTACCCTGTCTCAATATACAAAGAGCCAAAAAAAAACAACCCCATAGTTTCTGAAGGAACAAAGAAGTAGTCTATGCTTGGTCAATGTATATTATCTTAAACACTTTCAACCGTTTGGCATAAGGCCATGAGATGTTACATGACACAGGAAGTCAAACATAAATATAGTCCTGTTTTGCTGAGCTGAAGTCCAACACACTTCCTTTTTTGGACACAAAACAAGATAGCTCCCTAAGACCCCCCAAAGAATAAACAAAGGGCCTCTCTGTGGAGCACAGTATGGTTTAAAGGCAGAGTTGAATCAATGATAAAACAATATAACTAAGTACTCGACTTATTTTGTATTCACAGCGTCATACCAGCCTGTTATATAGTAGAGTTTGCTCTACAGTTGTTTATCTCCACCGTAGACATGATGTAAGCCCTTACATTCATGTATTGCATTTTAATGTAACGGGTTTCAGCATCTTCTCCTCTCTGGTAGACATAGGGTGTTAAAATAATCCTTTAACATGCTGAAATTTCATGTTTTTAGCTAACTACAGGCATTTTGTTAGCATCTCAGCCCTTGGTTGCATATTATGGCACCAATTGTTTTCCCATCCGGTTGCGCTCTGTCTCTATAATTATTCCTAATCCTGTCCATCCTCGTCACTTCCGACAAAAATCTTAGCATCTTCAACTCTGCCACCTCCAGCTCCGCCTCCTGTCTTCGTCAGCACTACCGCCTCCAAACCATACGACATAGCTGGTCTCACTACCCTCTTGTAAACCTTCCCTTCCACTCTTGCTGGTACCTTTCTGTGACAGATCACTCCTGACATTCTTCTCCACCCTCTCCACCCTGCCTGTACTTCACCTCTCCTCTGTACTCCCCGTTACTTTGAACGGTTGACCCCAAGTATTTAAACTCATCCACCTTCGACACCTTGCATCCTCACCGTCCCGCTGTCCTCCCTCCCATTCAAACACATGTATTCCTCTTCTTTCCAACGCGTACCTCCACGTCTCCAGGCTCTCCTCAACCAGCTCCCTACTTTCACTAAAGATCACAATGTCACCCAGCGAACCTCACGGTCCATAGAGACTACCGCCTGATCTCGTCCATCAAGCTGTCCATCACCATCGCAAACAAGAAAGGGTTCAGAGCCGATCCTTGATGTAATCCCACCTCCACCTTGAACCCATCCGTCACTCCAACCGCACACTTCAACGCTGTCACACTGCCCTCATACATATCCCGCGCCGCTCTTAAATACTTCTCTGCCACTTACTCATACAGTACCACACCTCCTCTCTCAGCAGCCTGTCATATGCTTTCTCTAGATCAACAAAGACACAGCGCAACTCCTGACCTTCTCTATACTTCTCCATCAACATTCACATTCACGACGCATGCAAAGCAAACATCGCATCTGTAGTGCTCTTTCCTGGCATGAAACCATGCTGCTGTTCATTAATCATCACCTCTCCTCTCAACCTAGCTTCCACTGCTCTTTCTTTCCCACGATTTTCATGCTGTGGCTTTATACCTCTGTAGTTACTACAGCTCTAATTAACAGCTATGATACAATACAACACTTACATGTTACATTCCCTGCTTGTTTTGTACTGCAGACCACATGTGATTTACATTTTACTGATATTTTTAGTATAATCAAACACAAAGCAAATTGTAATGGATGTGACAGTGAGAATCTTATAGAGGAAATTTAATTCATAGGTCAATTTACCCACACTGAAGGTTGCGTTAGATTTAAACGTATCACGCTTTAAATTCAAGAATACACTTGATGACAGATTATAATGAGAGACAGGGCTTCCCCCTCTCTCCGCTTCATTAACTGTTCTTGTTCTGCTACCGCTTATTATTATTTTTTTTCCATTAGTGACAGAGTTAAATGTTCTATTTCCCTTTGTTCATTGAACGCCAGCGAGGAAACACTTTTTAATTACTTTTTTTGCAGAACTCTCAAGAGATTCACTCATGCATTTTTGGCACCATCTTTTGGACAGATGACAATGGAGAGTTGAGTTATTCAGTCATGGGACCCACGCTGGTGGAGATGCCAAATCATTTCATAAGTTTCAAAGGTGAGGTGTTACAAATAATGCTGATATGAATGATTGTTAATTAGCGCTGATGAACATGGACGCTTTATTTTTGTTATGATTAGCGTGTATGTATATTAAAAACGGTCCTCGGTTATTTGCAGAGTTGCCTTTTCTAATTAAAAGTAAGAACTTTCAGGGACCAAAGATTTTTCTGACAATGATTAAACAGCAAACTCACAGGTGGAATACCAGTGTGCAAAGACCGTCGAAAAGAGATACTACAAAACTATTCAACAACTTCACTCTTATACACTGTAGTGTTCACAAATCAATGGTCTCCTGTTGGTTATACTAGAACACTTAGTTTGGAAAAATGTGTTTCCTTATCTGTATTTATTTACCACAAAGCAATTACACTTAGGGCAGCCAAATGGTCAGCAACGGCCCTGCAAATAATGCTGATATGAGTGCTTATTGGTTAGCACTGATGAACATGGACACTTTATTTCTGCTATAGTTATAAAAAAAAACACACACACACAATTCTACCCGTTTTTTTTTTTTTTGCAGAGTTGCCTTTTCTAATTAAAAGTAAGAACTTTCAGGGAGCAAAGATTTTTTTGACAATGATTAAACAGCAAACTCACAGGTGCAGGTGCATTAATCCCACATTTTTTCCATTTTAAAGACTGAAAACATAGCCTATAAGGTAAATGTGGATGATACATCTAGAATAAATACTTCTATCTCTAAAAAACTGTGTTTAAAGTGATCAAATGTATACTTTTACGTCAGAAACGGGCGGACCAACAGGTCTTTTAATCCCCTCAGCCAATCCCAGAAGCACATCATTGTATGAGACCGTGATGTCTTTTATTGGCAGCTAACCTATCAAGTAGGGAATCTGCACTGTATAAAGACTCTGTCCTTGTAGCCAATGAAATAAGCTCTGTAACCATATATGGCATGTAGTCGCCGGGACCAGAGGCGCCCGCGTAAAAGGAATTTTTTTTTTCATTGAGTTGAGGGGTGCGTGAGGAGAAAGTGATAACTCACGGGGTTAGGACACACGTCGCTGAAACTGTCTTCCCAGGAAAAATTTTACATCTCATCGGACTGCGGAAATGCGTCTTTCAGAGTCTGAGGATGAATCGGAACAACTGCAATCAGATTTAGACTCTGAGAGTGAATACAGCAATTGTAGTCTGGATGAGGACTACATTCCGAAGGGGTTTTCCCGAGAATCAAATCAGTGAGTACAATGTACAAACACCCCTTTGGCATCAGTCCAATGGAATTAACCCGCGCATATAATTGATAATAGATAAATAGATACTGACATAGGCCTTCTCAGGAAGTCTATAAATTGCTGTTGTACAGGTTATTCAGTCAGAATAGCTGTTGTCCAGCTCCTCTGCAGTATCGAGCGGCATCTTCCCGTGTTCACACACACACACACACTGCTGCCCGCTCTGGTGCATCTCTGCAGGGGTTTCCTTTGTACTCGGACACAATGGTTAGCGCTGTGAACATCTTCGGGGAGCACAGGAAACCATGCGGAAAGTTAACTTCGTGAGACTTAAGTACCAGCGCTGGTCGTCTGGTGCTGTTTTAAATTAATAAAGTTTGCTACAGTGTGTCTCTTTTTTGTGCGCGCGCGCCACCCTCCTGCATTTATCTACACTGAGGCTCGTGCGCGTTTCAAGGCCACAGTTGTAAATTTAAGCAGTTGTCCCGTTGATATGTCGCCTTATTGTGTTGGGCATCAACTTATAGGTTCACTTTAATTTAAAGAGGAGGCATGCATACAATATTCTATATAGGACAGTGGTGAATCGAGACTTAATAAATAAGCTGTGGCCCAGAAGAATGTGAGGCGGGTATAATAATGGCGAGGCGGGTGCCTACATTTTGTAAGGGTTGTACATTTTTTTTTTATTGCATCTTTTGGGTTAAATATTAGCTTGAAATAAACTTTGGATAAAATACAATTTGCATGACAACTTCAAGGTCAGCACACCAACAACAATCAAGTAAAAGGCTTTTCATCAATGTACTACATGCGTCATCATGGAGTTAGTGAGAATCGGATTTTGGACAAAACAACACTGTGTATCACCGTCATTATATGACTAACCATTAATGGATCATTCCACCAGTTTAACACATGAAGTTCAGTACAACTGAGCCTGTTTGTTTGTAAATAATGTCTGGCAACCGAGTCTATAAAGTAATAGTAGTATAACAATATTCTTTTAAATTGAGTTTTCATTACTTTTACAGCAATACAGTATATTAATATCACTTAACTAATTAAAATTACATCATATACTCACATTCTTAACCACTAATAGACATATTAACAGTAGTTGGTGGTGGACAACATGGATAAAAACCCTCTATATGTAGTTTTGTATTGCAATATTAATATACAGTCCCATTACAAATCCAGTAAGAAACTGTCAATGGATATAATAATCTGATGACAATGTTTTTGGCTAATTGAATACTTGACAAATCAAGGTTTCATCACATTGTTGCAAAAATCATAAAATAATATTACCATAAATCAGTCATAGTCAACGATTTGCAACTTTGCCCACAATGGCCTAATACTCACAGTATGCATTGTCATATTTCACAATGTGAGTGGTGGTAAACTCCCCACCGCTATTGAATTACTCTTCTTCCTTTATTTGTAGTAAAACATTACATCCTTTTTATTAAAGTAGCAGCTTTACAATAATATTATGGCCCCTATTAGGACCACTTAATGTGTTTGTGTGTGTTTTTTTGTTTTTATCTTTACATTTCACCTTATTTTTTTGTAGATAACCTAGAATTGCTTCCCTTAGTCTTGTCTGTAAAGAATGGTTTGGGGAAAATAGCACTGAACAATTTTATTTATAGAAACAACTTTATCTTAATTTTTACCCTTCTACTTTATTTACAGGAAAGACTTCACCACTGAGGACAGTTCAGATGAGGAGTGTGACAGAACCCCCACGAAGAGAAGAGCATCCAGGAAGCGTTGCCGCTCAGTTTCTGCTTCTTCGGCATCATCACCCTTGAAATCCCCATCTAAGAAGTGTGAACGGAGACCCCTCAGAAAGCAGATCCAACGTGCATCTACACCCAAAAAAAACTCCTCTCCTCACGCTGGTCGTACGGTATCCACTCCACGCAGGAGAGGTGAAAGTGGAAAGAGCAAGCGCAAACAAGCACGAAGCTATGTCAGGAGAGAGGAAGAGGATGGAGCAGATGAGGATTGGTGGCGTAACCTAGATGAGGAAGATGTGGAGCCTCCTCAACCGCGCTTCAGACCTGAGAGGGACGTAGGGCCACAGCTGAACAGAACTGCAAATTACACACCGCTCGAACTGTTCCAGTTGTTCTTCTCTACGACAGTAATTGATACATTGGTAATAAACACCAATATCTATGGGAAAAAGAAATGTGAAGGCCAAAGGGAAAGCTGGGTTCCTGTCACAACAGCAGATATGTACTCCTTCATCTGCCTTGTCCTCTACATGGGTATCGTACCGCTAAAAACTCTGAAAGAGTTCTGGAGAGGATCTAAGCTGTTCTGCCTGCCGTTCCCCGGATCTGTCATGCCCTGCAGACGCTTTCTCGCCATCTCCCGCAGTCTACACATGAATGATCCCGCAGTTGAAGCGGCTAATGACCAGAAGAAAGGGACATCAGGGTATGACAGACTTTGCAAAATAAAGCCGCTCTACGAACAGATTTTGGAGGCCTGCCATACATTCTTTCACCCCCACCAGCATATCTCCATTGATGAAAGGATGGTGGCGAGTAAAGCGAGGATCGGGCTCAAGCAGTATATTAGAAACAAGCCTACAAAATGGGGTTTTAAGCTTTTTGTTTTAGCGGACTCTGTGTGTGCCTACACCCTGAACTTTTTTGTGTACGCAGGAAAGGAAGGTGAGCCCACGGGGAAGGGGCTAAGCTATGACGCTGTCATGAGACTGCTGAAGATCCCCTTTCTAGGCAAAGGATACAAGCTCTATGTGGACAACTTTTACACCAGTCCGACTCTATTCCGTGACCTCCTTCAGAAAAAAATCTGGGCATGCGGCACCGTTCGTTGTAACGTATCCGGTTATCCCAAAACAAAACGGAACGACATGTCCGAGAAAACACCAAGAGGAACCATCCGGTGGATCAGAAAAGGAGAGTTGCTGTTTGTTAAATGGTTAGACACCCGGGAAGTAACAATGTGTTCAACCATTCACAAAGCATATAGCAATGACATGGTCAAGCGCAAAGTGAAAGATGCAGATGGACAGTGGACAGTAAATAAAGTGCCTATTCCAGGTTGCGTCAGAGATTACAACCAGCACATGGGGGGTGTCGACTTGTCAGATGCGCTCATTGGCTACTACAATGTCCTTCATAAAACTCGGAAATGGTACAAAACTCTGTTTTATCATTTTGTGGACATAGCCACTGTGAATGCCTTCATCCTCCATAAAGAAATGTGCAAACTGCAGAATCGGCCTGTAATAACACAGAAAAACTTCAGGGAGCAACTGATTTTGTCCCTGGCTGAGATCGGGTCCACTCCACGCCGGTCAGCTCCTCAAAACTTTATGATGCCTGCCTCTCCGTTCAAACTGCCACATCCCTCCCCATCGAAAGACCTTTCAGCCCGCCCGACACCTTCCTCCCTGTCCACAGTGCCGCCTGCCTCCCCGTCCACCGTGTCACCCCTCTCACCTCCTGTCCCGTCCAACGTACCTCCTGCTTCTTCTTCCACGTTACCTCCTGCTTCTCCATCCACTGAGGTGCAAACTGCTACAGCCGCAGATGTCCCTGGTTTAGGTCACCTACCAGCTTACTTTGTAGAAAAAATGAGAAATGTGGCCTCCAGAAATCGAGCCACAGCCGGCAGAAGGGCATGCGTGGTCTGCAAAAGAAAGTCGCCGGTCTATTGCAGCACTTGCCAGAAAACACTTTGTTTCACTACTTTAAGGAACTGCTACAGTGAGTGGCATAGAAGCAATAGCATCTGTGTCTAAGTAACTGGACTTCTTTGCTTATAGTTTGTATAAAGGGCATTTGACAGGTAAAAGGAACAAATGTGCTCAGGCATCTTTGCTAAATGTGTGCCTTTGATCACAACTAGTGAACAAATGTCCAACTTTCTTTTGGTTCCTTTGCCAAATTACTAACCCCTAGATACCTATGTTGTTAGCTCATAAGGTTGTGCTTAACAAACCTGTTCAAATTGTCTCCAAGTAGTATTACATATCTTGAGATAATAGATGTAGAACAGATAACCTTAAAAATCTTAAGTGAACTAGAAGAGGATCTCCATAAATAGATGAATCTATGCATTATCATAATCGGCAGAATTAACTGTAATACTCAGTATATTGTCAAGCTTCAGTATGTCTCCTGGTCATAGCCCGTTACAATACCTCAAAGTGTCTCTAAAACCCTTCATAAAAAACATTAGGAATTTATATGGAATTGTAAACTCTCTTACAAACTGGGAAGCGACCATGTTACTGCCTTGTGTAATTTCAGGGAGAGCCTAGCTGCACCTTTGTTCTAGCGACTCAAGGGGTGGAGTTGCAGATGCAGCTCATGGGAGTCACAATGTTGGTGGTCTTTGACTAACCAGCTTGAAAAAGTTTTACATGGCAGAGTGACCTCCTGGCCTTAAATTGGACTACATGCTCTTAAGGAGAAGGTCCATATTTTATCCTTAAGCTATATCAACCAGGACTGTTTAAAATGCTTTAATACATTTAATCACAATAAGGTATTATGGAAACGGAAATCTTGGACTGAAAACTGGACTATCATCTAAAACACCCTGGAGAAGTGATCTCAGACCCAGTGACTCTGAATAATAGGATTCTGAAGATTTAACATCATAAGTGGATATATATCTACTGTATCAACATCTACCTGAAAGACTACTGTGAAGATATATACCTCATGTCTTTTGTTATCTGTGACTAAGATGTTCTCTCATAACATCCCTGGAACCTGAGATTACTTAACCAGTGCTCACTGGTGTTGCTTCATGAAGGAAGTGCATATAGATTTATTTCAATGTACTCTTGATGAATGAATGCAGATTGTATACTGTAACTCAAAGAAGACATGGGAATCACACTTGAATATAAAGATTGATGTAGAAGACAGTTTTTTTTAAAAGGTACCATCAAGTATATTTACATGTACTACACTATGTTGAGTGGGTTTCATCTTGGTTTGAATGAAACTTCTTTGTTTACATGATTATGTCATCATCCAGGTTTCTGATCATCTCTGTTGGCACAGGCCTTTTGTTTTTGTTTTTTTTTGCATGTCAGCCACTCTTTGACATTTCTGTCTTCTGACTTTCCTCAACAGTTGAGGATGAACTTGTTTTAGTTTCTGGTTGCATTTAAACATGCTCATTTGGATTTGGCTTCTTCAGTTTGACTCTGACTATAACACAACTCAGGTTTAGGATGCACCAGCATACATGACAGACTGGAAGGAACCTGTATAAGGTGTATGCCATAATATCCCAGTTTCTGTTGGTGTTTTTCATAAAAGTCCCTATTCTGGTTTTGAAACTGGAATAAAGATTTCTAAAACCAGGATGTTTACATGAGCAAACAGCATACTTGAAAAAAAACAACACTATTGTGCCTTTAAACCTGCTCATTACTGGTACTGTAGATATAGACTGATTTATTCAGTCATCAACTCTGCCTCACTCCACAGAAATGACAGAAATACTGTTAATGCAAACTTGAATTATCAGACTTATTTTAGATGTAGTGTATAAGAAAGCTCCCTCTTCCATTGTTACCTATCTCTGCATCAAACTCAACATCTGTGACAAGCTGACTGATACGACAGGAAGTGTTTAACCACAGGACCCGTATCTTTGCCTTTTAGGAATTTTGACAACTGTTGATGCCTATTTAAGGAATTCTCTCTGTTTACAAAAATACCAAACTGTACCATTATATAGTGCAAAATAAAAAATGCAGTGACCTCAATGTTTAATACTTATGTCCTTATAGCTAAATGGGTCTTGAAATGAAAAGTTGTGCTCCACTTGAAAAGATAACTTGTGTTCTCAGAAATTGGTGCAACTATTTCTTAGCAAGCTGCAGTCCTATTTACTGTATATGGAAACGTTGCCAAAATAAGTTTCACAACTGCTATGGACCTCAATACCTCTGGTTAACCTTGATACATCTCTAATTAATCCAGACTTTTTTCACTCTGCCTCTTCTATGACTTTTTATATGTGCGATGGGGAAGAGATTAGGAACTGTGCTCTTGTGCTTGCTCTGTTAAAACATGAAAATAAAAATGTTTAAAAAGATCTGTATATGGTGAGGGGTTTTTATTGGTATGGGGTATAGTTTGTGATCAAAAAAGGGACTCTATTTTTGTCTTGAAGTATTATTTTTATCATTACATGGTGGTGTGTTGGATAAATTAGAAAAAAAAAAGCTAAAAGCATAGAGTACACTGCAGCCTACTTTTATATCTAAGACGAATCAATCAGGAGATAATCACATTTACTAAACGATTTAGTATGACAGGAATGAGCTGAGATAATTTCAGCACTTTGAAAGAGATGCTTGTGGACATGATTCAGTGATTCTAATTATGTAAAATAATGATGTAGCACATTGGGAGTGTTACAAATATAACATTTTTCATTATCATGAAAGTGATTCATCATCATTTGGTAACTTGGAGCACTCACGAAAATAATTATATATCAAAGCCAGCCTAAAATCTAATTCAGATATTAGACAGTTACAATGAGAGATCATATGAATACCAACACAAATTATGACTAAGTTGCTGTATTTTTACTGTGTTTTAAACTTTTTCTGTCTAATGCTGCAGCAGTTCAGCTGTAGGGTTGTGGAAGTAATATACTAAATTACATTTTTGTTTGTTTGCATGATAATTTCTTGCACATTCATCATTTATCTATTTTTGGAATTATATACAGTTAAAAGGCAGAAAAGACAAAAATATAAGTAAATATTGTTCAGTAAGTTAATGGGACATTTAAAACACACATCCTGCCCTAGTGAGGCGATATCTACTCATCTCTTCTACTACTACTCATTTTTCAACAGCAGATTACAGTAACTCCCTCAGAGCATATTTCATGCATGAATAAATGGTCTATTGATGAATGGTAATATGGACTATATTGAAACCATATTATACTCATAAAAAAATTACCATGAGCCCTGAAGCAAAATTTAACCAAATGTCAAATACCTCTAAGGCACAGTTGCATTCTGGCACATTACCATTAGCGGTAGAAACAGCAGGTTAAATGGTCTCCGTGGAGACGACAGGTTTTGATTGTTATGCGATTTCGGTCGGGTTAAAAACAAAGTGTTCCTTTTTATATAATGATTTTAGGGGTTTACCTTTTAAGTAAAACAACCTTTATCTCTCTTGAGTTATGGTTGGATGAGACTTGACATGTGTTTTAGGAAGGGGGCCTAAAACACAACTCCAAGTATTGTTTCACCACTGCAACTGTACAGTATATCGGATGTCTAATATATCCATATGAGCTGGACATTTGTATATATAATAAATAACACCAAAGAACAAGTAAGAATTTTGAGACTGTTATCGGCACTTTCTACTCTGCATTAGCAAATTTGTAGCTGCTATTGTTATAAAATACTGTTTGGTGGAATTACTGCAGCAATGATATCTTTGTTAGCTCTTGGCAATTATCTTTTACAAACAAAGAAACCAAATTGTTTCTATAAATGCGTACATTTCTAGAGGCTGTTTCATGAAAATTCGATAGCGAGACGGTAATCAGAGAAACAGGTGACAATCTCAGTGCTATGTCAAAGGCAACCGGATTTGGAATTGTATTAAAAACATTTGCGGGAGGGAAGGGGGGGTTTAACGCATTGTGAGAATGACCACTGGTCAGACGCAACAGCTACATTATTTAGCTGATAACTGCACCAAGGGTAAAAATAAGGTTAAATGAATATGGTAATAAACCACATAATAATGGAGCTTCTCATAAACAGAGCCTGGGCTTAGTCCGAATATTCTAAATAGTCATGAGGTTTATATACATATATTGTCTCAAAACCAATTACTGCAACAATAGAGTGGCCTGTGCATGTAAATGTCCCCCTTGACATTTTGTCCACAAATGAGATTAAGTGTGCATGTTCCTTTTATTATGGCTGGGTGAAAAGAAAAAATAGAAAGACTGAAAAAGTGGAAGGAAGCTGGATTAAGCTACGCTAAGCACGCTAAGGCTGAGTGAACTCTGAACCCATCCAGCTCTAGTCTGATGGAAGCTGTACATGAACACATGCATTAGCAGCTGGATGACAGCTGTTCTGCGTGAGATTAATAACCCGATAGCTCCCTTTTCTATGCGTGCAGACTCTCAGGGTGTGATGTGAGCATCCCTCTGTGATTATACGTATATCCTGTGTCTGCAGATAAGAGACTGTTTAACCTTCTGCCAATCACAATCACGGACGCTATTTGGTTTTCCTCCAGACGTTAAATTGGGAGCAATTCTGCAGGTGCCATTCTGAATCTCATAGCTCAGTCCATAAAGCAGAGGCCTCAGAAAGGCAAACTTTTGTTTCCATTTCACAGGAGATTAATAATCTTCAGCAAGGTAGAGCAAGCTCCTGTCTGTGATAAAATTTAATGTCTACAGACGAAATAGACTTGTTTGAGTGTTAATATCACATTGCTTATTCAATCTTTCCGCTGCATTTGGATTTATAAGCTTTCTTTTTTCATTCATCACAGTGCATTTTCAGTGGTGGCACTGAAGCCCAGTGGTTAATACAGCTTATTCTTCTGTCTAGTGCATGCTGGGATAGACTCTGGGCCCTCAACCCCTCTCGATCCTGTGTAACAGTAGCCAGGCAAAGACAATGAATCACTGCGAATGAATGACTGACATCCCAAAGTCAGATCTACAGTACTGATGTACGCTCATTTGACCCACACTGCTGGTGGTATGACAGTAATCCCTCATTAAAATAAATGGATGGCTCTGATGCCTCATAGCCATTATACCCATTTTATGCTTTTTTTATTGTTTTTTTTATTTGTTTTATTGCTCTTTTTTATTTATAGAATTGCCCCTTGTGTCTTTTTTTTAATACCCGTGTCTTTGTTTTCATTTTCTCCTATAAAGCACTTTGAGCTGCATTTTATATATGAAAGGTACCGTATATATGAAGCTTATTATTATCATTGTTATTGTTAGAGGAAGAAAGTCTTGGACTCAAATCCCACCTGACACGCTGGGTTCTTTATGTGTGGAATTTCCATGTTCTGTGTGTGTGCTGCAACCACATTGTTCTCCCACAGACCTCAGAACTATTGATCAAGGAGCCACAGGAACTAAATCAGTAACTGCAACCCCACCATGACCTGTCGCCTCTACTCTGCAAGTCTACACATATGTATAACAATAGGTGCCTCATCCCTTTGCTTAGTGAAGAAAGGAAATAAAACCTGCTGCATTTAGAAGAGGAGGGCAGGCTGAGCAGCCTCTCGCCAAGCAGAGAAGTATTGAGAGTTAACTGCATAACTCAAACTCTAACTGTGCTCTTGTGATGCTTGAATGGATGTTGGAATGGAGACGTCCACAGAGGTGGAAAAGGAGATCTAAAAAGTCAGAAGGGCAAAAACTGTCTGTAAAATTTCCATCTCCAGTCTTAATATTTATATTAGTCGGTTCTCTGGTCGAGCTTCTGGTTCTAGCCAGTCTGAAGAAAAGCTGTTCACAGTTGATGGCCAATTAGTGACAGCAGAGACTGCTCTATTAGCTCCATGGTAATATAATAATAATATGAAAGTACTCCTCCTATAGCAGGGACATTCTGGGGAGGAGGAACTATAAATTTAAACCTCAGTTTCCCATGATCCAACTAGGGAAAGTTGGATCAGTCTCTAAATGTTCCTGGAAAAAATTCCTGTGTTCAAAAAGGTCCATGTGATAAACTCTCAACCTGTCCATACCTAAAAAGCAGAAACAGAAATGAACAGATGAATAAAATAATCTTAGAACCGGAACAAGTATTCTGGTTGAGTTTAAAATGTTGAATTCTTCGGGTAAGTTTCTACATTCCAGCAGTGAAGTAGATTATCAGCTTTGTGGTGCAACATTTTTCACCAAGAGAAACGGGTGGCACAAGCCTCACAACACATTATTCATTATGTCAACCTGATCACTGACCCTAAGCTTGGCCAATCAGACGGACAGCATATGCCCTAACAATACTACGTGCCCTGTCATTATGGTAATGGTGCTGGATGTCAACACCCCGCTGCTGCACTCTCACAGGGTAAAGCCTTATCACATCATTACACACCATTACTGTTCTTAATGAAGTCAGCAGCTCCCAAGCAGAGGATACCCTCTCCGCTGTCTGACTCATTAAATGATCTAACATGTGAATAACCCAGGGCTCAATTATCAAGTCACTCAGCTGTCCTCGTGCCTTGCTCACCTCCTCCTCACACAGCAACACTGATGCTCAGTCACAACTTCTGCCTGTTCTGGCACTGTAGGTGTTGGAGATGTCCTGATTAGGGTTATAGCAATTATTTTATTAGATATTCAGTCATGCTGTTTACTGGGGTAAAACACATAATTTTGTGGTTTCTTCTGGCATAAAAACTGTTACATATTAAGATACTAACTTAATGCATTTACTTCAAGTAACTGAGCTCAGCCAGACACCATTGAATCTGGCTTGTTATGTAACCTGTTGACTCTGCTTTGTGTTGTGTCTGGTGGATGAATGATGCATTGTATGGATAGGAACAGCATATACTTGTCAGTGATACAGTTGGCTCCCAGCACACTATAAAAGATCCACAAATTATTTTTGCACAATAGCTAGCTTGTTTGACAAATGCACTTTGTCATATCATATGATCAAATGATCAATTCAATATTATGAAATGCATTATATCCACTCCTTGCACAACTTTGTAGAATATTAATAAATCACAAAAACAACATTTTCATACAGGGGGCATTTTAATATGAATTTGCTACATTTGTGTGACGACATTATAGCTATCAGTGGCATTCACCTACTAAGACAGGGCACCCATGAGCCATAAAACATAGACAACTGTCATTGACTATAGTTTTAAGAAGTGGGATTGTGGCCACAGGGTTGATGGTTTGATCCTCCGGATAAAAGATAAAAAGAGCAGCGTTTGCCCCTCCTAAATACATCCTGCCAAGGTGCCCTTGAGTAAATCACTGCGACATGAGACCTGTTGAGGGGCCGAGATATCAGACTGTAGTTGTACCGAGCTCAATATCACTATCTGCCAAATCAATGCAATATACTAGGGAAATGTCAGGTATAAATGAGTGTAGTCATGTTGGTGTGGAGGGACATAAAAAGAATGGTCAGAATTCAACCAGCAGAAGTCAAGGTCACCTGACTTTTGGAGACTAGTATGGCTGATGCTCCAAACCACTGACTGTATATAAATATGGATGTCATGACAGCTCTTCAAAAGTGAAGCTGAAAAATCTTGATTGCTCCCCGGTGGCTGGCTGCAGTATAGGTCATAAATCTCACCCCCTTCATGTTAGCAGATGGGACATCCTGCCACCCAACTCTACTGCGCAGACTCTGGCTCCAAATGATGTCACACAAGCAAGATGGCAGCTCCCAGACATGCATAGCTGTAGGAAGTGTTGATGCATTGTCCATCTTTATATGCAGTTAGTGCTCCAAACACACTGAATCCTATATTCCCTATAATGGAACTCGCTTCTTTTTGTTAGATCCTCCATGTAAGCGGCCGTGCCTTTCAAACTAAATACCACCTGTTTGAAATGCAAGATGTTCATTACAAATTTACAGACTTTAAGACCAAACCCAGATAATGTCAGCAGGATTATTTTTTACAACTTTATAAAGCTCCATCTAGAGCCACATAAGACATCATACAACTGTTTTCACAGGCTGTGAAGTACTCCTCATGATACGGTAACTCAAACTCATGCATAAAATCAGTGGAGTGCTCCTTTCCAAAAAAAATAGTTATGATACAGAAAGCATCTGTCTATTCCAATCCTCCTTCTTGTTCTTCTAGCTATGATGATAAAGTGCCATGTTGTAGACTTGCAGAAGACATTTGGCTATTTGGCTAAGAACCAAAATATGCATATGCAGTGTAGAAGTCAATTTTATTCACCATCATTGAAATAATACACAAATGTTTGACACTGTGTGTGTGTGTATGTTATGTGTGATTCTGTACACTAGTTAGGTGTGTACGTATGTCATCCATCAGAGGAGTTGCACACGTGTGATTGGGGAGTTCCCCTACGCTCACTGCAGGACGATCATCACATGAAGGTCAAACCAAAACTCCACCAGCTGCTCTTCATTAACACTGAACCTTTCAATGTAGCCATCTGCCAGCCAGAGAAGTGAATGTTTCAAAGCATTTCCAGAGGGAGCGTGAAGATAATCAGAAGACACTGGTTTGAATCTCTTCACTTACAATGACCTTCCACTGACAACATTTAAAAAACTAAGCTTAACAACTGCCATTACATGTTTAACCTCTATCTTTACACCATGTTCTGTCATTTCAGATTTACTCTAAAAACAGGCTGAAGACCGGGGAAAAGTTCATTCATTAATTAGCCCCCTGGTGGTAAATACAAGAAGGGCTTGGGGAATTTTTTTAATGCTTTGATATCTCTCATTAGCAAAACAGAAATTGTGAAAACATATTAACACAGGTTGAAAACATAAATTAATTTTAATTTAGCAGACCGAGACTTATTAGCTCACAATCAGCTTTGCCAGCAAAATATTAAATGTTCAACCCATTCCTCTGCTTCATCTGAAAGGATGTGAAAGCAGCATGACACTAATGTAAGCAATAGCAGTAATAGCAATAATTCTAAACTAAACTCTGAACCCTAAAATTATAACCTAAAACCAAACTCACTAAACATCAATGAAAACACAAAGTGTCACACAAAGCCTTTAAAGCAAAGGGATGCTGCCCACTAATAAGACAAACTCAGCAAAGGGTATATTTGTTGTAAGCCATGCAAACAAACTAAAGAAAAACAGAAAGGCCATTCAGAGCCCTAATAATTTCAATTCAATTTAAATTTAACTTTATTTCAGACACATAGGTCCATATAAGTATAAAAATAATAAAATACAATACGAGGACAACAACACAGAGATATAATCATTGCAGTTCACGAGTCCACAGTGATTAAAACACATGCAGACATTTGTTCCAATATTTCCAAAAACAAGAGGAGTACCTTGTGTCACTTCATGTAGACTCAGGTGAGGCCATTATGATTGACATGTTTTGAATCAATTAATCGTCATATGAATTTGTACGTAAAATTCCTCAACACAGCATGAAAGGTGGGGACGTTACTAATTACAAACATATGACTTGCACTTGTCCATTTTGGTAAAATTCATAGTAGTGGTTAATAAACCATTACAATTACTTTTTTTTTGATGACCCTTTATTAATGCCTTTATAACTGCAGACGTTATAGTCAGTAATTAATTACTAATGGGTCATGAGTTTGAGTTTATCACTTTTTAATGAGCCATAAAGTCTATAGTCATACACATTTTTAAGCCTTTAGAAAAGGGCCATGTATTTCTAACTTTAAAATAAGCCTGCAGCTATAAATGCTATGACATCAGTCACACCCAATAAAGGCCTCTTCTACTTCGATAAGTCATCAAGTTGTGACCAAACTCAAAAGTTGAACTTATTAATCATGTATTACTGTAAAGCATTAGAAATTATTTTTACCCACTAATAAAGCTATTAGTTACAAGTCATAAACCCTTTTAAGTTCTGCTTCCTCTCAGAAAAGTTGTAACCACATATACACACACATAGACACAACTCTGCCTTTGTCCAACAGAAATCTCAGTTTTAAAGCTATAATGTAACAGGTGATTCCCTGGACAAACAGCTGAAATTGTGAGCCAACTGAGACTGTCAACTTTCTTTTGAACTGGCAAATAGCAGAAGATTATCTCCTCTCCCACACCTGCCTCTTCTGGACTCAGACATCAGAAAAAATCAGAAAATCAGGATATTAGAAGGCGAGACTTGTGCTACACAGTGTAGGATATCGAGATTTCCCCGAATTCTAAATGATAACAGTGCTTCGTGTGCAGCTTTGATCGTGTAAACCTCTAATAAATCGATGTGCTCTTCCCTCACTCTGCCGGCAGCCTGAACCGCTGCAGCAGGTCTAAACTACACCCCTCAAAGACAGCCACAGTTGATATGCTTTGGGCAACAGGTGCAGAGAGCTGAGGCCCTTTGTACTCTGAGCATCTATATTATAGCTGGGAGCACTTGGCAGATATTTTTTGGGAAGCACTAGATGAGACTCCTGCTGATGCTATGAGACTATTGAAAACCCCTTTGAAGCATGGCACAGTGCAGTTCGAATTTAAAATATTTTTAACTTCTTGCTCTGTTGACACCATAAACATGCCAGGCTCTTACAGTCGGAGACATACAGCGGAGTACCTATATACTGTCAACTATGAGAATAGTGCTGCAAAAGGAATGAGAATTAAGATCTAAACCACCTGCATTAGGTAGACAAAAGCCCACAAACACACTCCTCCAGATTCACTTTGTCTGCAAATATGGAAAAGATCACAACACCAAAATGATCAAGAGAGTCAGGGACAGAGAGACTGAAGGATATCATCATTGGAAGATTCATTTGTGCAAAAATAGTGTTTGGTGTTGGCGAAGAAGGACCTTTCTGCCTGGGTTAACCTACTAAAAGCAAGTGTTTCTGCTTGTAGAAAGAAATGTACAACATTTGGCTTCATGTTCTACAGTTGGGGAGGATCAAAACAATATACACACAAAAAGATGAAGAAGAAAAAAGCAATTTACAAAAAGCATTATCTTCAGCATTTGGTCATTTATACAGTGGGACAAAAGACATCTAGAAATCAAAATAAATTCATGGCTAAATTTGGTAGGGAAGGTTTTGTATCTAGCTGACAGCATTTCTGTGACTCCATGAATTTATCGTTATAACCAGCCTCACACTGAACTCACTGAAATGCTTGGAAGGCAATCCAGAGGTGTCTTAAACTGCACTTTCTTTAATGCCTGTCTGATGCTAGCTTCATAAAAATCTCTGTCTGCACCGGATCCATTTAAAAAACTCTTTCTCAGAAAACTTTAAAAAGGCCCCTTCAAAAATCTATGCTTGACATCAGCCACAGTCTATGCTGTGAATACAAGGAAACAAAGTTGAAAATCCGCAGTTTGCTCCTCTAAAACATTTCAAAGGACAACACTCAATGCTCACTGCAATAACATTCAGTTAGATTAACTGACCTTCACTCTGTACACATTTTTTTATAGACATGATGTGTGCGTGGCATCATCCCTGCTTCCTTATAAAGTCACAGCTCATCTCGGTTGCACTGGAGCATTAAATTAGTGCTGTGACAGTTACAATGAAATGTTGTTGGCGGGTTTAATTGTAAGCGGTTAAATATGGTGTGAATATAAGGCAGCCTGGCCTTAGTTTGAGGTCATAAACCACTCTGTGCTGTCGTGCTTTGTGGAGCCAAGCAGAAAATCACCACTTCAAGGGAAAATCCTTGACATGTACTCTGAGGGCTAAAATCAATCCCAGAACAAAGCTGAACTTCCTGATAAATTTAGAGTCTTGGCATACAAACTATCTCATCATTCCCTCAACAAAGGGACAACTGAGCCATAATATTCATTCAGTCATTCGTCACTTGACATACTGTATATTTAGGCAGAACAGAATGATTTGTGCGCTGCTGATACATAGTTTTTATTACAACCTGTGCATTTACTTGGTGCAGCCCCTGGATACTAATCTTGTCTTTCAAAAAGGCCTGTCAGTTCAGTAACTTTGTTTAAGAGAGTAATTTAGTTCTTGTCTTATTCACTAGTCTGAATGGTGTGTGTGTGTGTGTCTAAAAGGCCAAGGACACTGCCTGAGCTAAGTGGAGATGACTGATGTTCTCGTAGTTATAATTGTGTCATTACCACCCTGTGGAACATGATCATTAGTCCCTGTGGCTTCTACTGTAATTAACAGATTGGGGATGACTGAAGGGAAGACTGAGGAGGAGCGTCTGTCCGTGTCCAGACCCGACTGCAGCCATATCTTCACCTTCCAGCCAGAACACAGGCAATGACCTAAAGTGATTTTTTTTTGATTGTCTGTGTTCAGATTGTAGCTGTGTCCCAATTCATGGCCTGCCAATACTGAATATGTTGTAACGGGTCAACAAGGCCTGCCCCGCCGCAAAAGATCCTCCAAGTCCAAGTTGTCTTTTCCTGAATTTAGAGGACACAATCAAAGTCTCCTTTGCAGCTGTCTCCCAAAATCAACCGTACACCAGTCATATGTTATATGATACTTTCAAGGACTTTTTCAACTCAAAATGTCAGGAAATATGTAAAACAACCAAGTAGTTTGGTCTACTCAGTGTTTGTGTTCAGGTGGTCATCTGTCACTGGTGAATATATCACATGGACTGGACCAATGAAAAAGCAACTTTAGAAAAATGGAAATCAGGTCAATTTTGTCCTTGTTAGCAGCTTGGATATGTTGTTGATCACTATGGGGCTTCAAAGGTTATTGGAACTTGTACATATTCATGATTAAACCATACTTTAAACAAAGGAATCAATTGTCAAACTTGCCCAACTGTATCACTGGTATTTACTCTATTGTTGGTCATTCCAGTGCAATTCCCTGGTGCTAAACTGAAATTCTCAACTGTATGAGTTGATGAAGATCACAAAAATGCACCATTAATTTGGGTCATGTTGAGGCTGGACTGCCACTTTTGGAAAGGGAGTGCAAGAGTCCACTTTCCTTCAGTCCTTCACACCTCCATAAGCCATGTCCTTAGAAGGAGGTGGCCACTGAATTGGGACAAAGACAGTATTTGATTGATGGAGTATCTCACAGTACTGAAAACCAGTGATGTAATCTCTGCATGCATGTCTGCAACAACACTGTAGTGGAGTGCTACACGGCCAGTGAATGGCAATGTCTGCCTGCTTCAGCCCAGCAGTTTCCTTCATCAAACTGCAACTGCAGCTGGAGTTCACCACTGATGAATGCTATGTTTTCTATGAGTGGGTCCCTGCATTAGAATGCACTGCCATACTGTGCTATATTATTGAGGTGCAAACCCTACATCATTTTTAAAATGAGAGGGCCAGCTAGTATGCAACTGTGAGACACCTTATATACCTTATATATCTGACCCCTTGGCTTTACAAAAAACAACTTACTGGTTACATTTAGACAAAGTTTTATTAAAATCTGGCTTCTCTGAAAAGATTACAGTGGCGATATATGTAATCTAATTCCTAAATTGTCCTAGCGTTTGGGGCAAATCACTGATCCATGGTAATGAAATAAAACAGGCCTTTAGGTGATCTGCATTCAGTCCCATTACGCTACTTAGAGCAAATAAGTTTTTCAGGCTTGCACGGGAGCTTTCAGGCTCAATTCCAATGGAAATTTGAACACTTTAGCCCATAGACCATGCAGAGCAGCAAGCCAGCAAGCCCTCTGGCTCGAGGATTACCACTCCAATCCCCTACAGCTCGGAAATGTTCAGGAAATTGAATGGGAATAAGCAGGGATAAATATCCGTATGAGGAATGAGGCGAGGGAATGGAGTGATGCCAAGGACAGCATGGGCTGTGTTGGATCACATGCAGTCACAGTGTAGTGCAGATGGCAGAGATGGATGCCACCCAGAAGAGAGTTTGAGAAGTAAGACAGGGAGGGAGAGGTGGGACTCAGAGGAGCAACAATACACACACACACACAGTACACTTTCGTTCAGTGAAATGACTGTAATTCATTACAAGTCTTTTATTGACCTTTTACGAGAGTGCTCACCCACTGTGGCTCTAGCTGACCTCTGCCAGTGTTTCACTGTAGGCCGAGGCATTCCACCTACTGCACATGGAGAAGCCCTGCTCACACTCTCAGACTTTCAGCACCATGGACAGAGCTCGGCTAGCAGCACTGCTTGCATTGCATTGTGCATTGTGTCCTCTCTTTCATGATCTCTTTCTGAGCGGAAACAGTTTTATTGTTTTTTTGTTTTTTTTACCCCTGCCTGTCTGTCTGCTTTTTTGTTAGCGGAGAGGCTTTCATAACCTTTTATTAAAGAATAATTCAGGTTTATTTCTTATTGTATTTTCATAGCTTTGGCCTTTGTTTCTATCTGTTATTGTACTCACCAGAGTAACTGCTGAGATCTGGGCACATGTCAACATCAATACAACAAAGTCTGGCACAGCAAGAAACCCAAGCAGTTAGGTAATAAGGCAGGTTGTAAACAAGCCAGCAGTTTAGCCAGATTATCTAAACCACAAGTGAGCGCACCAGAAATTTCTGCAATAGTTCCACATTGTGCAGGAAAACTGTGCACACAGCTACGAACAGTAGGTCAAAGTTAAACCAGGATGTCGATCTGTAAACTGAGATGGATGTTTACAGTGGACAGTTTGGGAAATAGTTTTACTGTCCATTTCCTCTTCCAGACTTCTTTTTTGCAATGTTGCCACATTCCAAGATCTCTGCAATTAACTTTGTGAGTACAATGTTCTCATAATCACTAGAACTGAGGACCCATGAAAATAGGATAAACCAGGATAAACCAGAATTATCCTTTAACTGGGGTAGTTTCACTGAAAACAACACCCTTTTTTTCAAGAAGACTGCTCCACACTCAAACAGTTTAACACTTTCACACCTGGAAGCTGCCCAGTGTTACCACAGTCTGGCCACTGAGCACTCATTGAAGCAATTGGGGCAGTGGAAAGCGCTGCTCTTACAGTCAGATTTGATCCTGCTGGTTGGGGGATTGAACCACTGACCTTCTTACTCGATTTGGTTCAGATATGGCTGACACATATCTCTTGACCTGCATTGAAATGTCTGTAATGTTCAGTTCATCCTGGGTTGGAAACTTATGCCATTAGTTCTCACAAAGTATCATATCAATTAATGTTGAAAATACAAACTTATTCTAGGATAGCAAAACTTCTATGTGACATTTTAAGCATAGTTAAAAAAAAACAGCTTAACAAGATGACATATTTGTGAAATCAATTTGACTTGTGCTGCATGGAACCTGAATGAAAGTCTTGATAATACTGAATGGATGACAATTCATGTTATGGCCATATCGTGCTGGTTTTGGGTCTTTTTACACACATGTAATACATGTGGCTTTAACTTGACTTAAATTGTCAAAGAACATTTGTGAATTTGACACAGTGGGTTCAACATTTGTCAACAGAGAACCTTCTGTAATGGACCACAATTACTTTTCTTTACACAGACTCTCTTGAGTCTGTACCAGAACCCCTATACCCACTATAACTAGTGTTTAACCAGATTTATATTTTTCACCTTTTACTAGCATTTTGAACTGCTGTATCATCCTGTCTGTTGGTGCATGTGGGTGCTGGTGTGAATATTGTGGGCTTTCAAGTTGATTACTAAACAGGCATCATGTGCTGTTTGTCCGGGAGGTCAAACAACAAACACGCATTTTTACAAAAGTCACAGTTTATAGCAGTTTGTTGGCAGATGCTTGTGCCAAGGCCTTTTAGCTTGTCCTTGTCTTTATCTAACTTACTTACTGCCTGTCCGTCTACCCCTTTGTGTCTCCCCCCACCTCTAACCCTACCTCAACACCCTCTCTCTTCAATGTACAGAACTGAGGAAGAACAGACGCTGTTGCTCATCCGTTCCCTGTCATTACATCCTTGTTTTAACACAGCAGAGACAGAGTTCCCACAGAGAACCTGATTGATTCACAAGTACAAACATGGCCAATTACTCTTTAATGCCACTGAGTGAGAGCCAATTCAACCAGCAGTCCTGGCTGATGCCACAGGAGACAGACACAAACTGCTGCTCCCATCATCGCAGGCTGAATAAGGACAAATGAGGATTATCTAAACTGCTCCCAATCAATAAGTCACTTTCTACTGCATTACGCCTCTCAGCGTACATCTCATTTGCTCCCATCAGCACTGCATTCAGAACATTAATAGTAATGACTTGACTCTAAAGTGGTCTGTGATATAAGATGAATAAATCCTTCTTGACACAGTACAGGTGTGTATTTCCATGTTTCTCTGGCTCCTGGTGTTGTTATGTGTGACCAAAGTCGGTGGGAGAGAGTAAGCAGAAGCTGTCAGTTTAAGCGGATTACCTGTAGCATAAGGGCAGGTGCTGCACTACGGGTGGAGACACATCGTGTTTTCCTGAGCTTATCTGAAAACCCAGGACAGCTACACACACCACACACACACAGACACACACACGCACGCACACGTTCATCCTGACTGTGGATGCTCTACAGGCAGGCGGTGCCCTTGATTAGCTCATTTCCAACCTCTGTGGATATGATTCCTACAGGTTTGCACTCCCAGTGATCTGTCTGTATTTCTGTAGCTGCAGCCCCCCCATCACCATAAATCTCTCTTGTCTGTCTGTGACTGTCTGTCTCTCTGTCAGTCAGTGTACCGTCTCGTCCCACCCGGATGCCAAATGCCCAGTTCATCTCAGCTCATCTGCAAACATATGATAACAGCACCTCTGTCGGCCACAGCAACATGGGGAGACAAGATGGGGAAAATCCCCAAATGACTTCCTAAATCCGAACTCATCTTTCCTGGGTGTGTATGGGATATGGATACTATGTGATCAGCTGTGAACATCTCAGCAATCAGGGCTCAGGACATGAGGACTCACTATATGGGATGCATTTACTGAACCAGCAACCAATGACAACCAACTAATGACATTTAAAGGGTTAGTTCAACCAAATATGTGTGAAAAAAATTACATGGTACCTAGCCATGCAGGTAGTTTTGGTTTTGTCTGAGATGTCTGCCACTGCCCATGTACAATAGATGCTGATGATGATCCCAGTGCTGAAAAATGAATGAAAGATCCCATTATCAATTATTTTCACTTAAACTACTTTCTACTGAAGAAATAGGCTCTCAGAAATTGTTTACCAGAGTGACTGGGACACAGTTTCAGGAAAGACACATTGCAATTGATTTTTTTTTTCTATTCCAACTTTTGAATGCTTTGAGTAGCACATACAAAGTGTTTTCAAATCCATTGTATTGGGCTGGAGAAAGAAATCTCAAACTTCAAAGAGTGAACAACAGATCTAAAAGTTACACCGCCAAAAGGGCTATTCAAGAAAGTCATACAATCTGATTTTTAGGGTGATAATAGACTCAGAGATTGTGCCAATATTCCTCAGAAGTTCATATTTATTTAATCACAAGAGCGTAATATTTTTCACCTCAGGCTTGATCAGGTTTGCTTTGTGAACTAGATGCCTTATTATTATGCCTCACTTATTTTAAGAACCAGACCAATGTTAATATGATAAATCAAATTTTTATTCTGTTGAACTTAAAGACACAGTCAATACTGTAAAAATATAATATCTAAACAAGTTGAATAATCTTACATTTAGCTTTAAACCCTAGTTGAGCTTAAGAAGGGCTGCTACACTAAGAAATTAAATTGAGCTGAATTAAAAGATAAACCAGAAATACTACCTTTCGGTTGTACGCCTGTCAAGTTGCAGTTTATATTCTTGTCTGTCCAGACTCGTATAATATTTGAAATGAATTTTGAAGGAATTTAATAAAAGGTATTAAGTGTATTTTTTGGTGAAATGGAAGTTATCACTCTATTGACATTTATGATTCCAGTGAATAATTTCCAGTGAGAAACATGCTGTCCTCACTTAGAGACTGTTTTTGCAGAGGAATACAGAGGACTGATAGAGAGCTTTGCCACATGGTGCAACAATAAAAACTGAAACTTAATATCAATAATCCCAATCATCAACCAGTGAGCTTGTGGTGGACTATCAGAGGAACAGGAGGCCCTTTGTCCTGGTTGTAATCCAGGGAGAAGAAGTGAAGAGGGTGGACTCATACAAGTACCATGAGAAAACAAAATGCAAAGAAGCTACAAATTCTAAAACGCGGATGCTTCACACACATCTTCAACCTGGTAGCACAGAAGATCTATACAATCACGACAGTTTCAAGGTGGGAACCCAAGATTAGTGTCACCAATTCAGTATCAGACCAAATGTGAAATATGGTCACAATCTCCCCTTCTGTTCCTGAGTTATGACATTGAATAATAGCCAGGAAAGTGTTTTGCAGAACATGCTGATGTCACAGTGAAGATTATTTTTAACCTTTTGGATATAAAATGTCATCACTTCATCTTCTTATCCTATTAGACATTTGTGTGAAATTTTGTCATAATTAGAGTATGAATTCTAAGAACATGTTTTGTGAGGTCACAGTGACCTTGACCTTAGACCACCAAATTCTAATCAGTTCATCCTTGAGTCCAAATGGACATTTGTGCCAGATGTAATGAAATTCTCCCAAGGCAATCCTGAAATATCACATTCACGAGAATGGGATGGACATGAGGTCACAGTGACCTTGAGCTTTGAGCTTTGACCACCAAAATCTAATCAGTTCATCCTTGTATCCAAGTGAGAGTTTGTACCAAATTTGAAGAAATTCCCTCAAGGCGTTCCTGAGATACCACGTTCACAAGAGAATGGGATGGTCATCAGGTCACAGTGACCTTGAGCTTTGAGCTTTGACCACCAAAATCTAATCAGTTCATCCTTGAGTCCAAATGAGAGTTTGTGCCAAATTTGAAGAAATTCCCTCAAGGCGTTCCTGAGATGTCACGTTCACAAGAGAATAGGATGGTCATGAGGTCACAGTGACCTTGACCGTTGACCACCAATATCTAATCATTTAATCCTTGAGTGCAAGTGGACGTTTGTGGCAAATTTGAAGAAATTCCCTCAAGGCGTTCTGGAGATATTGTTTTCACGAGAATGGGATTTTCCCATATGTTGTCATGTATGAAAATACCCAAAATGAACACTGTAAGTGGACTACTTGATTACTATAATTATATTTATATTTTATGTTTATATTGTGCAACATATATCCATTCATTCAGTTTTGATAGAAATTGATCTGTGGATGAATGAGAAGATTGTTAGCCTAAGGGGCAGTGATGTCACTTTTCCCATTTGCGTCTCATTAACAGCCAAGGTACTTTCTTGTTCGGGATTGTCCCAGTTTCGAGCTGGGTGCCCCAAGTCCCAACAAAAATGCCCCGGTTTTCAACATTTACTACCAAATTGTCCTGGTTTTCACCACAATTAAAATAATAATTATAATATTATACTTGTTTTCAGTGCTTACATAGATGTTTATCATGTTCTGTCCCACTCATTATTACCTAACCCAATATAAAAACATAAACAATGCACCATGCTTCTGAATCCAACACTGATTTGTCTTTATGTGCGTCAATCAATTGCTATGATGCTTGCAGAGCTTGTGGAGCTGGCAGAGAATGTGTCACAGTCGGCCATTTAGCCAACAGCCTGTGCTTGTGCAGACTGACAAATAACTTTGTGGATTTTGGGAGACAAAAAATAATTTTTTGTCTCCTGAGGCACTGTCCATGGTGTTGAAAGGTGCGCTCAGTAGATATGCTAAGTGCTGAGATAACTGTCCCCCATCCTGATGAAAAAGCCTATGGTGTGTGCATATATGTGCATGAACGTGCAATACATTTAAGGGTCCTGGTTTGGGGGTTTGAAAATAAGGTCACCCTACTCTCATGACCAGCAATTAAAAAATTGACAAGAAATTAATTGCAGCCACTCAAAACCCACACTCACTTTATAGATTTTATGTAAAACACTGGATGGATACATCTCAGAGTAATGTAGCTGCATTCACTGGTGGCGCTCTTAAGTGATTTTATTGAGCTTATTTTCTATTAATGCTACTGGATGAAATTAGGGCACTACAGCTACAGTAATTAAGATGACTCATCCAGTGACATCCATACAGCATGATGATCAAAGCATTACCTCTACTATAAGACATAACCTTGCTTTTTTTAAATGCTGCAGTTTTGTAAGACTACTACACTGAACATTTTCATTGAATCCTTTCTTAAGCTTTGATTTTTGTCTGGTTTTATCAAAATATTAATGTTTTACTTCTTTTTAAAATTGTTATTATTTATTTCTCTATGAAGCACATCCTGATGTATTTCAATATATTAAACAGGCTATATGAACACATTCATTTCACAGTGATTGACTGATTGCCTCTTCAATCAATCAGTCAAAACGCAACACGTCAAGCAAGACAGACGCCTGAAGTGAGTTCAAGCAGCTTCAGTAGCAGTGACTCTGATGCCATTAGCACCAAAGTCACGGCATATTACCAGGAAGTGGTAAACGCTGGAGAGAGAGAGAGAGAGAGAGAGAGCAAAGAAGAGAGGAAGAGCTGAAATCTTCTGTGGTGTCAGCTGAGATTGACTGGAGATCAGGGACATCATAAAGTGCCTCCCTAGAGCCTGTTAGCCAAGGGGACACATCAGAGAGTCAGTCCCTGAACCCAGGGAGTTCGGCTGCTCCGGAGCTAAATGAAAGTGAGCTGAACAAACAGAAATAGCCCTGTTAGGTTTAATGTGTCAGTCTCACACTGGGCTCTAATCTTATTACCCATAGCAGAAAAAAATAACAGCAGGGCAGAGTCTGTTGGCCAAATAAAACTGCAGAAGAATGTTGCCCCAGCTGGTGATTGACAAGCGTGTGAAGTAGAGAGGGAGTCATAACCCATATTTGATCAAATGCATGTTAATTAGGCCCAATTAAACTTAGCAATTGTACTCCAAACAAAACACGGAGCTGGTGAAGCAATGAAACAAATCTACCTTCACACATGAGACAGGGATGAGTCAGTGGTTGAGTTGCACATAATGTAAGAGCTGACAAGGAGTTACAGGGCACAACAGGAGCTAATTTTGTCATTAATGTGGGTATCGTGACCCATGAGGATTCTTAACAGCAGGAGAATTATCCACAACAACCTCATGAGAGCATTTCTATGGAAATAAGCCTCAACTCTGCATATGTGAAAATACTTGACTCGACATGAGCGCCTTACTAACTGCTCTGACTTTTCCCTAATGTGTTCACACATAAACATTTCCAAGGACGCGCTGTGGTGATGGAGCCTCTCATTGGAAACTTGGAGGAGGGAGGAAGCGCACAGAAGACGCACTTGGGAGGCTGTAAAATCATATAAGAAATAAAAAGTATCCTGCAGAGTGGGAGATCATTTGGGTGTATTGGGGGAAAGGGGTCATAACGCTGAGAACATATCTAAGAAAGATGTGCACTATCCAGGTGTGCTCTGGTTCAACATTAGACCCATGCTGGGATTTCACCCACCTCAGAGACAGATGTACAGAGAAGCCTCTGTAGTAACAACTGGCCATTTGGGAGGAGTGTCCCTGCTGCACTCAGCTAGGAAACGGGGAATTATGTTATTTGTCTTCAGCTGATGCAACTGTTCTGAACATCAGTAGGTCTGGCACTTTCATTATTTGGAGCCTTATTCTGAGTGGGTTCAGCACTTTGTGTTTCAACAATACAGGACATCTTTTAGGCTACAGTTAACAAGCTGTCAGCAAAACAGCAACAACAGCGTTAATGTGTCTGTGTCCTCTGGAGCTAAGAGAGGATACAGTAGATCTGCTGGGACTCTAAGAATATCACTGACAGCATAAACAAGAGCTGATGAGGATAATAAGCCTATGATAAACCCATTAGCACAAATGTGAAAAAAAATACAGTATGCTGAATGTAGCTGCATCAGGTAGTGTGACACACTGAGATGGGAAGAGAACAACCCACCAGATGAAGGCAGTGCTTTTCATCAAAGTTAATTATAACGTTCAGTCTTGCTTCATGGGATTTACTTTATCGTACAGATAACATCTCTCATCTCTCAAGTTACAAAACTGATAGTTCTGTTTCATTACATATTAATAGATAGGGCTTAGACGCTGTGTACAGTAAATGTTACAATAAGTGGGATGTATAAATGTTATCTTGCCCATTTTAAAATTAATTTATGTTGCCTACAGAGTAATGACAGTTATCGTGGGTACATGTGCCATATATATTTCTGACAAGTAAGTCATGACAAAATGGTGGAAATGTTCCAAAACTTGCTTATGACTCAATGGCCTGGATCAAAAAACCTCAATGAACTAACCAATAATTCCTTGGTGCATGGCATAACATTACACCGCTTCACAACTAACAATGATAGATGATACATGTCAAATTTGTGACTGTTGCAAGGTTTTCATTTTTGGTTGGAGAGAGAAAGGATGATTTTCTAGAAAGAAACAGAACATTTTAAGAACTTCATAACTTCACTTATAATGGCCATGAAAACTACTTGTTTCACTGTTCATAGCCTGCAGGTAACAACAACCCTGAAGTTTTATGCTGCATTAAGTGAATCTATCCACATAAATACTGTAATAGCTTATTTGAACATGCTGTACTGTATACAGAAGTTAATATCCATTCAAGTAAAGTAAATTAAGTAAAGACTTGACAAAAGGAGAAGGAAAATTGGTGACACTTTTTAGGTTTTCTTTTGTTTATCTTGGTAAATGATGTGACAGTCACTTCTTTGGCTACTACTACTGCTTATTTTTGATTGGCTACAAGTGTTGTTGCTGATAGTGCTGATATAATCCTATATCAGAACACCTCAGACCTACTGGAGTTCCAGACCACACTGCAGAGTGCTGTGAACTTTATGAACCTGTGTGTCTGAGGCCCTTGGGCAGTTGCCCACTTTGCCCATTTGGTAATCTAACCTTGGCAAACACCAACAGTACAGTTACAAGATTTTTAAAAGATTTTATACTACACTGTGCAGTATATGTTAATGCTGCTCACATAGTTTGATGGATGTGAAAGAAGGTAATGGAGGAAAAACTAAAGGTACCTGTGGGGAGAACATGGAAGGGTTGATGACCTTCAGTGCAAACGGTCACTTCATGCAGAGTCCAACGGGACTGGATCTTTGCCTATTGTGCTTCCTTTGGCCAGTCTGTTGCTGAGGCAGAGCCAGCAGGCCAGCAGTGTTGACATGAGTAATCGATAGCAACCACTGCCTTCTCCCAGGCTTCTTCCAGGATTAGAAAGTATTTCCTAAGCTTGAGAGAGGAGGAGCAGCTGTCTTAACATCCAGTACGCAAAGCAGTGCCTCCAACTGAACTTCTCTCTTAAATCTAGAAAGATGTCAGCCCATATGCAGTAATACATCTTTAATGGAGTAAATAAACACAAAGGCCTTGGTGGGCAGGCTAGCAAGGTACAAACCATCATTAGCATGTGCTCATGTTTGTTTTTATTCATGTGCATATTCTGCATATGTAGGCACATTTCTGCTTTCTCTGAAATTAGACAGATGGCTTTGAATATCAACTCGTTCACCACATTCTTTTGCTGGGTGTTGAAATCAGGCCTACGTCACACATGCCGCAGCAGACAGATACAATATGCTGCAGCATCATTAACCTCTAGCGCCCAAGCCATGCATTTTTTGTTAAAAATGACACCATATCTTCTCAGTGTCATAAATCAGTCAGATGGGAACACACAGCCACCACACATATACTGCTAGAATGAGCCCAACTTACTTTTCCCAGTAATAACTGCCTCTTGTCAGTTGTGACAGGGAGCAAAGATCGAGCAAAATCAGCCCAGGATTCAAATTAAATCTTAACCTACAGCAAAACGTCAAGATAGCTATGATATTTTAAGAGAAAAAAAGATCCACTAATTTGATTGAGTAAAATCTTTTTTGTGTTGAAGGAGGAATAAAAAATAATTAGTCCAACCTCTCATAACACTGAGGCTCCACATTCTGTACTTTTACACTTGAGGCCAGTATCCCGGCCAAATATAACATTAAGAATAATAGTGTATTAAGCTTTAAGTGAGGGAGGGATTGGCTAAAAAATTTAAGGTACCACAAGCTGAGCTCTGTTTAAATCATCTGGTCCCTACTCAAACAGCCCTGTGATTACAAGTAAATAACCTTATCTTCAATCATTCTGCAGCTCATTAAAACATTTATGAGGATGTGTTGGTCACATTTAATGACAGCTTAGAGCCACAGTCAGACACAATCTCCTGTTTACAAGAGGACAAGAGGAGAAATTCATTTGCTCTGTAAAACATCTATTACAATATCAGTGACACCCCGTCAGCCTGCTACTCTTTGTTTATAACTCAAATAAAAGAACAAAATAAGATGTGATTACCCCAGCCTGCCGTGAAAGACATGTTATCCTAAACCAATTTAAGTTGCATGTGACAGTGAAGCCATGTCAAATATCATCATACTTTACAGCAAGATTCCAGCTAATCCATTTACAATAGAAGTTTTAGCTGCCTTCGGGGAGCAACCCCCAAACATGGATAATACCGTGGCTCGATGATTTACATAGTTGATCTAACAATCAGCGTCTCCCAGCCTTCACTCATATGGTGTGGGACTGTTGTGGATTGGAGTGGAGCTCTGGGTAAACCTCTTTACCATGCAGATCAAACAGTGGCAGAGAGACTGGAGGGTTTGTGGCTACCCAGCTCTCAGCATGTTTAGTGGACTCAGTCTGCCGTGGCTCCGACCCAAAGACAACTGCACCGAGCATCGGGCAAATCCTTCAATCCGCCGACCGCCGCTCCCAAGCTTCTTAATCAAATAAGGCCATTAGCTTCATCACAAGTGCTCTGGGCCTCCAGTACTCACTGATTGGGGCTTTTACTCAGCCAAGTCCAACAATCAGCAAATTGGAAGCATACTGACGCTCACCGTTATGATGCTGGGATCTCTTGAAAATTTGTGAATTTGTGATTATGTGCCATCCTACATGGAAAAGATTATGTGAAGTACACACAACTAGAAGCAACGGGTATGTTATTTTAACCTCAGAGCACGGGTGATCCATCATTGTGGATATCAAGCCTGTATTATTTCTTGTTATAGTTTCATGTACCGCAGGTGCAAGCATGAACTGCACCAGGGATGCCAGTCGACAGGTGACAGGAAATGAGGGAGAGAGAGAGAGAGAGAGAGAGAGACGCAATAAAGGTCCCCAGCCGGACTTGAACCAGGAATGTTGCAGCTCGTGGTTGTCATATTAAAGAGAAACTTCTGAACCTTTTTTCCCATCTTTTTGTGTCTAGGTGACTAATGGGGACAACATTTTTTTAAATTGGTCCAGTATTGAGTGCTGCAGCTTGCAGCCATGAAACAGGCTGCAATGTCATCCAACGGGGCAATAGTTTTTTGGGGGTTTTTTTGCCACTGACAGGCTCATATTGTAATTATTATTATTTATTGTTATTATTATTATTAGTGTCTGACAACATTATGGAAAGGACCATACAGAAAAATAAAATGTTTTGTCTTTACCTTTCTCTTGATCCGATCTGTTTGTTATTGTGTCTAACCAAGTCTCGCTCAAGGAGGAGTCTCATTCTGAAATCTCGTGAGAGTTGAGGTGTCTACTAAATCAGCTAAATATTCAGCCATGACAGAGTTGGAGAGAGGAGTGCTGGGAGGAGTTTGTTGTGTTGGACTACAGAAAGTGTAGCTTAGTGTTATCTAAAAGATTTTCAAAGTCATGGCTGAGATGGGAAAAGAGGATCCAGGTTGAAAAATACCGAAGTTTCCCTTTAAGCCACAGGAGCACACAGAGGGAATCCCTGGTGGTGAATGTGATTCTTAAGCTGTGTCTTAAGTCTTGAATATAATAATACAATAATGCAATACGTGCATTCAAACTCCATAGGAACAAGAGCTGTAGCTTCAATAGATACACCACAAAGTTTTCAAAACAATCCATTCAAAAATTGTATCATCATTAGTTGATATCATAACTTTGTCAAGTTTCCCAATTATCATTTGCATAATAAATGGTTTTACTTGCCTAAACTGAACCGTAACCTTCAGTTCCACCCATGCAAAAAAACAGTAAAATATCACATAACAGTCAAATCAACATATAGTGTTTTACAGATCTTGCTCTTTTCTTAAAATTCACAAATCCCTGTGCTCTGTCAGACCACTGACTCCATAATAAAGGTGTAGGTTCCAGTGTAAAACTGACCACAGTGCTGTCTCATAACTCGTAACTCATAATCTCATAACCCTCATTACAAATCCCACAGCGTGCATAAACACCCTCCTAAAAGAGAACAGTGAATTAAACACTACCGCCCAGTCTGCTTTTCACATCTCTGAGCTAATAGATATTATGAGTCAGTCACAGGAGCCTCAGCGCAGTGTGAGCTGGGTAAAATGTAGTCCTACCTTCACAGTAAGTAGAATCCCCATGGATGGAGGCATAGCCGCTCTTGCATTCACACTCTGCTTTGGTATTCCGGTTTTTACACTCAGAGTTTTCTCCACAAATGAGCCCCTCTGCGCAGAAGTCATATCCTGAAAGAGAGGGACAATCGAAGACTTGATTTATTTTGGTCTTAAAATTTGCTCACACTCAAGGCAGTGAAAAGTTGTGCACAGATACACACCCACAACAACTGTGCACAGAGATAAAAGCAGACAAATGCACAAGCAACCAACCTTGTTCCTTTTGCCCACACTACTGTGGATGAGAAGAAGCCTGATGTATAAAGTTTATGGCTGCAGTAAATTTGGTGCAATAGTAAAAGCTGTGTCTTCCATGAAAGCATGCACAGTGTAACAATGCACAAAAGAATATAAAACATGTTGCTCATGTGGGAAGATAGGACAGGAGAGTGAAAGAGTCACTAGTATGCTGCTCTGTAGCACAGGACAGTGTGTTCTTCTGCTTCCCTGTGTTCATATTTGAGTAAAGTGTGCTGACGTGCTGACTTTTTAAAAGATGCTCCTTCAAAAAAAATTCAACAGTAAACTAGGTGTTGAAGTAGCAAAAGAGCCAAATGTGAAAAAAAACCCAACTCTGCAGCACTAACTGACTTACTGGAAGAGCCTGTGCTTTATTCAGCCCACATGTTTCAACACAAGAACTTCATCATGGTGTTTTACAGAAAAGGTGAAAGGACAGCCTTTATATGCTCCACAAGATGGCTGACTCTTTATCAGTTATCCAATGAGGGCTTGACAAATAGGCCAGCCTCTAAAAGATGCTGCACCTCCAAACACAGAAGTTTCAAAATAAAAGTACACAACAAAATGTTACATAAAAATAGCCACTTACCAAATAAAATGCTAAATAAGCTTCTTTCAGCTACACTTTGGGCTATGAGGAGGTAATAGCAACAACATGGAGGTAGTGTATTTAGCTCCGTTGTGGAGACACTACAGTATGTATGTAAACATATGAATAAGCCAACCCCTTTATAGACTATTAATTTGCAAAACACATATGTTTTAGAGGAAACATAATGCAGTCATTCTGTCAACTTAATGATGAAATGCTGTTAATCAATATATCTGGCAAGTCGCAAAATGTTGATATTGAATGTATCAGTAAAATGTTCACTGCCAACGTATTTCTTTTTTTTTTTGCCAACATAATCTTGCAATACAATATCCTCTTGCAGTAACTAAAGCATCATTAAATATTCTATGGTTATGTTTAAGCACGTGCAGGACTTGATTAAAGTCAGAGGAAAGATCATGGTCTTGGTTTAACACAGACAAATGTCTGCAGTGATTTGACACGTGAGGCGTGATGTGTTGATTAGTCGCTCCCCACTCAAAAATGTGTTTTGCTTATTTTTCTGTGGAAAAACCACACTAGACACAAATAATCATTCAAAGCAGAGTATTTTTTTTTTTTTACATATCTAACATGTCTGGATGGAATTTTAACAGTAAACCCAAACCACAATCCTTCATTTCTTTCACTTACACCTGAAGCAAAGTGCTCTTGTTGTCTAAACCAAACTAAACAGAGGACTCAGGATGCGATCCCTGGACTCTGGTGTCAAAGTGCATGCTGTGCTTTGTGTGCCTACCATCCAACCCCAGCCACACATTTACACATTTTTTGCTGTGACTCTGGGTCTCAATTGAAATCTTGTAACTATAATACAGCTGCTATCCCACACAAAAAAATAGAGCAAGCTACAAACTTCTCACAGCCAACTTTCAAGGTCATAGGTGGTGGGTGTTTCCCTGCATGGAAATCAGCGGTGCAGGACAGGTCAGGCTCCCCCACTGGTGAACATACTGAGTTGTGTTTGTTGGAACAACCAAGACTGAGGAACTGCTACTGAGATTTAAACCCAGATGGTCTCTATGATGGGAATTTTTACTCCAGCACTGCCCGCGAGCCACGGTACCAGACTGGGATCCTACACATGCACAGAAATGTGAAATGACTGTTGGACAGACGGACTGAGGATTGGTCAGACAGACAGATAAGGAGGCAGACAAAGTGATGATTGTCTCCTGCTCAGTAGGTATAGGCTGATGTAGCCCATCATGTCCTGTAATGAGTGACAGACTGGCTGCACATAAAAGCCCTGAGAGCCAGGGAGCCTAGGGAGTCATTACTGGGGAAAGAGCTTCTGCATTATTCTCCCTCTCACCCCCCCCCCCCCCCCACCACCACCACCACCACCACCACCACCACCACCTACAGCAGCACCCCACAGAACAGTGTATATATGTTATAGGACCGATTACACTATAATCAATGCACATGTGAATTTGTGTAGTACAGATCAGTTGTGGCCACAAATATTACTTAAACCCAAAAAATACACCACAGCTGTGTCTATGATTTGTGACAGCTACATTTTTTTTTTTAATTTCACATACACACAAATATGTCCCTCACTGTAAAATTGTCTTTTTTTCTCAGTAAAATAGAGGGGCATGAACGCGCATTTACAATTGTGTAATTACCAGTTTAACGGAGCCAGGATGACTCTGAGGACTCAACAGCGAGGCATGAGTAAATTTTAGAGTGGAGGCAAAGTACTGAGTCACACAGTGGAGAAGAGATGTGGAGATGATTTTGAAATAATGAGCTGATTTTTAACGACTCTGTGTGTGTGTGTGTGTGTGAGACAGAGAGAGAGAGAGAGGGAGAAGAAAGATATAGGGTTATATACGAAGACGTGCTGTGACTCTAATCTTTCGTTTTTACTGTATAAACTCTCCTCTTGCCTACACCTCTCTCCTCCCCCTGCTGTCCATTCCTTTATACTCTTTACCTTTCTTCTCCTCCCTCCATCTCTCCACCCTTTCTTCTCTTTTCAACAAGGTAAGTACTGGATGTCTTAATCTTCCTTTTCCTGTCTTTTTTTTAATCTCTCTCCTCTACTTTCATATACTCTCCTCTCACCATATCAAGTCACACCATATCTTCCTCCCCTCCCACTTCTTGTCTTTCCTTTCTTTTCATTTCAACATAAAGTCTAAGACTTTATCTTTCCCTCCCTCCTCTTCTCTTCTCTCCTCTCCCTTCTGCTTCTCCTTTACACTTTCCTCTCTCATCTCCCCTCTCTCTTTTTCCTTACCGTCCCTTTTGTTCCCTCCTTTTCATCTTCCTCTCCTCTGAGTATGGTGAGTATAATGCATGCAGCTTATCTTACCTAAATGAGAGTGCAATTCTCTTCGCTCAGAACCTACCCCAGGTTTCTTTCATTATGGCTCTATAGCTGACAGCCACCTACAGTTTGTTTATTCAATGTATTTACTGAATTACCGGTGGCTATTTACCCTGTAGTACCTCCCTGCCAAAGCAGCGGGGTTCAGGCAAATTGGCATAGCAGGTGCTCTATAGCAGACAGACCAATCTGCTCTGATAGGTATCTGAGCCAAGAAGCATTCATACTGGGTGGAAAGAGAGAGAAACAGAATTATTGCGGAGGCGCAGCCTAAATCAGCATCCGGCAGACTGGTTGTGTTTACTCTTCGCAGTGACAGGGGACCGCTGTGTGCACGTCTAAAGAAAGAGCGATTCATGCAACCGTAGAGGGAAGACATACCTTTGCAAACATTGCAGCATCTGCCATCTGGTAAGATCTGTTCACTGACGGTGCAGTTGAGCTCCGGACAAGTTTCTGTGACTTTCACCATCAGGCCATTCTGGAAGGACAAGACAGAGGCAGGGGATGATAATTATAATGCTGCTGAATTAGTGGAACACCATAAAACCTTCAATGTAAACAAGGGGTCATATGTGTGAAGGGCGTGTGGACACATTACGAGTAACTGTCCTCGCTAGAAAAATGATACATGATATGAACGATCTTTGGGATCAAATGAGCACTTTCCAGTTAAACTCACTTGTCCAACCCTCGGGATACCACATTTTTTTCAACAAGACCTTACATAATCAAATGTGTCGTTTGACCATGAACTCCAGAATGACGTACAGGAGCATTTTCTAATCAGGCACAGTAATCGGTTAAAAAATAATGATGTTTTATGATGTGACAACACTATGACAAAGGTTTAGTTAGGTTTAGGCACAAAAACCACTTGGTTAGGTTTAGGGAAAGATCACCTTAACAAATTATCACTGTGTTCAGGTTAGAAAAACATGTGGTATGGGTTAAAGTTACTACGTCCTTTAAGTTAGGCGATCTTCGTCATCATGGCTACAATAATAACCACGGTATTAAGGTCAGGGGATGATTGTACTTCCGGTTTTTAAAAACTGTACCGACTTATGGTTGGAAATGTCAATCCATCTACTTCCATTTGTGATCATATATAGATGTCCTCTTTGTGATCTGTGATTACTGCAGCTGCTAGATGGCTTCTGACACTTAAACGTAACTTTAGGTTGATTTTGGGCGACTGACATTAAGACCAATTGTGTCATTTTTCCCGAGAGGACAGTCTCCATTTTTTGGTCTATTTCAGAAATCTTGCCGAAATGTAACAATATAGATTATTGTTTGAAATATTGTAAAACTCACTGAACATGTTGAGTTGAAAGGATGCTTAGCACAGATTTTTGAAGAAAAAAAAACAATGTGAGAAGGTGTGAGTTTGTTGCCAACTGTTTTTTTTGCTATGTCCCTTTTCTAAACATGTACCGATGAATGTCACCGTGGACACAAGTATGTTCACACAGTTTCATGCATATTTCACCCTTAAAACTATTAAAAATATGGAACAAAAATATGTGATGTTTGGTAAATCTTACAAGAGGGTTCCACATGGAGAACAGCAGAAATATGTATCTATTTTGGCCATTTCTACACACATTTAAATACATGCAGCCCCGGGTTTAAAAGACATTTTAGTGGTCTTTAGGTGGCCACAAAAACCTGAGGGCCAAATCAGATCAGCTCCAAAATGTTTTAAATCCGCCTCTCTTGAGTACAAATGTCTTATTGGTCTAAATGTGTTGATTGTGACATGATGTAAACCAATCAAAGGGTGATATCCCTGCAGTTTTTTGTTACTGTTTATCTGAAGACAATCACAGCTGTACAGGAAGTTTCTATGCAAATCTTCTGCAGGCAGCATGGAGAACAACAAGACAATTAATACTACAGTAACATTTTATTTAAATCAAACAGACTGAAACTCAGTGATCTACAACAGTAATAGTTTACTGCACAAAAAATATGCTCCATTATAAATATTTACAGAATAATGTTGAATTCAGTGTTCAACATAATGACCATTGTGGTGTAGTCACATAATGGCTTGTCTCTAATGAAAGCCAGACTCCTCGTTTTCTTAACACAGAGCAGTCGATCATTATTTGAAGGTCTTTAATTGGATACAGCAAACGTTTGAAATAACAAAACTTCATGTTTTACAACCCTGCAAATCAAGCCAAATGTGACCTTGTTTATTTTTTATGTCAATCAGAACCTTATAATATGAACCTCACAAAAGGTAAGATGACACCGCTTTTCAAATGTATTAAATCACACTGATTGTTAAAAAGGATTTAAAAGAAGAAATCAGGGTATTTTAAGATGCTCCTGACTGAACGAGGCTGCCATGACAACAGAGAAGGCGGGATGTAAAGGCTGTACGTGTGCTGCTCGCATTCACGAGGAGGGCAGGAATACAGATTGCAGGTAAGGTGCAGATATGTGCCACCGAAGAAGAGAAACAAAAGGTAGATAAAAACTCTGTGTCATCTTCCCCCTGGGCCTTCAAAACAAATTGCAGACACACAATAGCTGCAGCAGCCCGGCTGGTGTGTCAGAGCTCAGCTGGTCCCTGCGATGCTTCTCAAGGTCTGAAGTATCGACTCAAATCCCTGAGATGCTTTTCTCCTTCACGACTTCCTCATATCATTTTTAAATAGTGCAGTCACTCCGCACTGTGAGCCTTTTATCAGTCACATCATTTTCCCATTAACTAATGAGTATGGTCATGATGGACTAATCTTATTTTCAGTTGATCGATTAAAGCTGAGCTAATCAGTCTTTTTTTTATATTAACGATGGATCAAATGTTTAATTTGAAAGGTATCACTTGGGGTAATTAATCAATGGATGATTACACTGTTTAGCCTCCTTTGGCTCATTGTTTGTTTTTTTTGTGATCAGTTTTTTATTGAGATTTATAAAGGGCTGGGGTTTCAAGTTTGATAGACCACAGAGAAAATAAATGAATGTAATTACAAATGTCCATGTATTAACCAAAATAAGATGTAAGAAGTAAGAGCATCTGGTTTGCAACCTCACTACAGCTCATTGTTTTAGTCTTACAGCCCTCAACTCCATCTCAAGAAGCAACACTAAGCTGTTTTCATCAGACAAGCTCTGATAAACCACTGCCTGTTCCAGCAATAAGCAACAGATGGAAAAAAAAATTAGCAACTAGCTGGTGAAGACAGTGGAATATCTAGCTTAAGAGACAGATGTTTTCTCAGGGGTTGGTGGAGATCAAAACAAAGCTAAGGTATTCAATGATGCAAAACAACGAAAAGTAGCAAATCCTCACCATCCTAGTATTTTTGCTTAATAATGTAGCTTTAATAAACAATTGATCAAGTATTAAAAATGTTCAGCACTAGTCTTATTATTCTACAATGTCAGGCAGCACTGATCTGTTCGTTACTGAAGTAAAAGTCCTCTGCACAGCAGCATAATTCAGCAGCATACCGGTCAAATGAAGGATCAATGTAAAATAATCTAAAATGAGAAAGGATTTGGCTGCACACCAGCTCTAGCCCTTGTTAATTATAATTTTCATTTATTTCTGCATTTTAGCAACTCCTTTCACTGAGTTCTGGTGTACAGAACTCTAAAACCTTTCTTAAAGAGGCAAATGACAAGGGTGATAAAAAAAAAAACAGACCAACCAGTGAATTTCATCATCATACATCATCTCAGAATCACCTAAGCTTTTCAGTTAGTCTGAGTGTATTAGAGGCAACAATAGCAGAGGTCAATGGGAAAATTAACTAGCTAGAGCACCGGAGAAACATCAGTATCAGTCTAAAATTCAAAAAGACTATTCTCAGCAACTGTAACTTCACTTTACCCATCAATCGTGTGTGATGCATGTGCATTATTTACATTATTTTTCACAGAATATTTGTTCTAGTTTTCAAGCTGCAAACAGCTCACACAGGAGATAAATACACCTTCATTGAGATGCTATTCCATATCAAGACACAAGTGTTGTCTCCCATTTTTTCCCCAGCAACCTGCAATTCACCCAGGAGCCATGAAATTAGCCCATAAATGCAGGTTACACATGGCATTCAGGTCACTCAAAGCTTTAATTTCAACCTCAGTCTTATTTTCATTGTTTTGCCCAATCATTCCTATTAGTTGTATCAACATTTTATTCATCTGTTTCTTCGAGATCACAAATCTGCCAGAGTATCCTGGAGTACAGAGCAAACAACACTGCAGAACCTTTAAGTGTAGCTAAATGTTTTAATCTCTACAAAACATTTGAAAATGTTATCACAATGAATAGAAATGGGCAAAAGTATTAAAATAAAACAAACGTTGTAACAGTGTAGAAACAATCAGTAATGTCCTTGAAATTAATGTCTGTTCTCGTTATTAAAGCCTGTCTAGTATGTCAGCGATGCATCAAATTGCATCACTGTATTCAAAAACAGTAAAATTCCCAGTTTTGGTGATCGCTATTTTGAGTTTCTGAGTGTTATTTGTCCATAGAAGGTAGATAGTCAAACAAAAACTGATGGAATACTTGGAAAATGATGAAGGACATATGATTTGTTGTAAATGGCTGAAAAAAAAAGACCAATATGGACATTTAAATGATCACTGATAGTTTTAGCTGTGGACCAGAATGATCTGATTCCTCTGTACATAGTTTAATGTGGCCTCATTGCTCTTGCTTATTCTCTCCACATGTCAATGCATATATTCATTGTTGTGAGAGGACGGAGAACTGGTCTGGAGAAAGATGCAAGGTTACAGAGCTAATCGATATTCGCCAGAGGCCTTCTTCTAAATGTGACATACAGAAATCACCAATAAATTCATATAAAGTTCACATATAGCTGAGATTTACGGGGCATCTTGGAACCAAACGCTGACACTAGAAACCACATTCTGGGGGCCCTTCTTAAAATAATTTGACCACAAATTGCTCATTTAGCAGCGTACACATTGAGGAGTAAAGGATGGCTGTAATTGTTTGAAACAAAGTGTACAAACAATATAATGATGTTTCAAGGTCTCTGGGGGCCAATAATGAGTCCAGGAATCCACTGTGTGGCTCTTTGTAAGCAATTACATGCATACAACGCTAATTTTCTCCTTAAAACAGTGTCTTTAAAGATAAATGGCTGCTCAGTGAAGGAACCTCACCTCTGTTCTATGGTGAACTGGAATAATGACTTTAATTATAATCCACACAGTGATGAAGCTACAATTTAAATCAGGCCTTTGTGTTGCTGTCTTCATAAGTTATTCTAATTACCTGGCTATCTCGCCATTAGAAGGAAGAAGAAAGGCAGATTAAACAGATTGGGGGAGGGAAGGAAAACTAACAAGGCCTGTGGGTTAATTGAATAACACACCGCGCAGTCCACCACACAGAGTCATTACATGTTCATGCTGAAAGTGAAATGCTGCACGGTGATCTGATTGTAGAGTAAAGGCTTAACACCGAGGGAGAAAAAATTGTACAGAAGGACAGAAAAAAGAAGTGTTACCTTGCATTCCCTGCAGCTCCTGGATAAAAAGCGCTGGCCTTCAGAAAAGGTCTGGCCCATGTAAGTACATTTCGCTGTGGGCAGAAAAACAGAACATAACTGCTTCCATAACACGCTATTATGATAAGTGCAGTGCAGCTATGATTACGATAGAATAAAATAATTCCTCAGCTGCTCCTGTGGTACTTTCAACAACAGTGAAAAATGGTTTTGAGATTGTCTGCAAAAAAAAAAAAAAAAAAAACAAAGTTTCCAGGCTGAAGTTTTGCTTAGTTAATTCTGTTAGAAACAAAGTTGTTCTTGGCTAGTGTGAATAAGCAGAGAGGAAATGTAAGAGCGCATTAAGAATACAACAGAGAAGACCCCTTCTGCATATTCCTCTGGCGATAATGCAGAAATAGAAAATGAAGCATATGATATGAAGTCCTGCTTTCCTCCTCTCCAGGGTGCAGGACCATGGAGCGCTGAATCGCAACTCTGGAGCGCAGCTCCCTTGTTGGTCTGTGCCAGAGCTCTGATGTTCACATGGGAGGAAGAGGAGGATGAAGGAGTGAGTGGAGAGATGGAGGGAGGAAGAGGAGGGCTGGAATTATTCAAAGATTGACTATACTTAAGGGATTCAGGGTTTTTGCATTATAGTAAGAGACACAGTTGTCCGTGTGTCTCTGAACAGCTACCAGACCCCCGTGTGCTTTATACCAGAAATAGTGCCTCCATTTCAGCTTCCATGCAAATCAATGGTCTTTGTTCTCACAGATAGTTTATTTTAGTTTCACAGCGAGAGCAGAACATCAACCACAAACGCCAGGCTTCTCTTTGTATATACAGTGGTTTCAGTTTTGGTGGCAAAGAGCATTAAAAGCAATAAAGTTGAACTCAAACACACACACACACACACAAAGAACAAAAAACAAACACAAAAAAACCAACAGCACTTTGTTTGTTTGTATTTGTTGAAATGCGTAGAACAACTTATGTTAATGTTAAAGATAAATGGATAATGACTGTCTCCTCACCAGCAAAGAACAGGAAGTGGCAGATATTCTTATAACACTACAAAAAGACTTAAAGTGCGGTCAGACCAGACATTTAGCTGTGACAGAAAGCAGGACGGACAGGAAATAGTGTTGTCAGGGTTGCAAATATAAGTTTGAAGGCTAAAAACATCATCATTTGCAGGTAAGAGTTCAGTCCGACGGGATACAAATGTGTCTCACCCTAAAATTAACACCTGTCAGAGGCTAATAATGCCTGTCTGCTCCAAAAAAGACAAAACAACAACAAAAACAAAAAAAAAAAAACCAGCACTGGTCATTCAATAAAGTGGTACACCCTCTACATTCAGCTGCAAAATGGTGTGATGCTGTTATACCACCACAAAACTATTGTAAAACAACCTTATTGACTGTTTCTTGATTAATATGTACAGATAGGACTTTTATATTATGATTATGATTATATAGATGAATCAATGTTCAAGAACACAGCTGTGGAGAGATGATATTCTTAGCTGTCATGCTGTTTTATAGAGAAATAAAGAAATAAAACAACTGAATCTCTTTTGGAGTAGACTGTGCAACATAACATTGAGCATAGTGTTAGTTCAAGTCAAGCTCAGCTCACAAACCCAGCTACATCAGCTGATTCCCTTCTATGCATGCAATTGGCAATCTCATTCAGACGCCTTATTTTAACCCACGTCCACCCCAGCTCCTCCTGACTTAAATAATGTCATTTTTGTTGTCATTGTTGCCTGCTCTGTTCTGTACCTGGGATCTTTGCTGCTACTATCCAGGAAAGAACAAAGCCATATCACCAAATATAACTACTGCAAATGGCAATAAAAGTTTTCTTTTTTGACCCAAGTGGTCTTGAAAACTTAAATCTTTGAGCATTTTATATAATCTCCACAATCTTTTTATATTGCTTAGCAAAAACATAAATGAGCAGCCATGTCAACACTACATATTACCTGAGCTTATTTGTGCGGTGTGAAAGATATTTTTGTGTATATGTTGATGGGATTTTCCCTGTTTTGTTTGTGAAAGTGTCATCCCGCTTCTTGCTCCACACTTACGTCTGCATTTCTTGCAGCAGGTCCCGTCAATGTGTACAGGCAGTGAATCCTCTGAGCAGTTTGCCGGAGGACAAAAAATCCTGCGACACTCCACCACACCATTCTGCAAGAAAACGATTTTTTTTTTTAAGCAAGAAACATGGAAACATCAGAAGCAGAGCTCCAACACTCGGTGTGAACATACATATATGCCTGTGGCACTGCCATAAAATCCACACTGAACACATGTCTCCTATTTCTCAATTTACATTTACATGTGCATTATTTATCCTTCTTTACCCCCAGCTCAGCAACAGTTCACATACTGTATATGTATCACATTCAGTGTACTTTATACTTCCTTCAAATGCAGCCAACAGTACAGCCCAACCCTGAGAGCCTAATGCTCCTGCAGTGTTATCATCATGCAAACCACATCAACACTATTCAGAATCCCACCTTCGGCACTGCAATCTGAAACTGAAAGCTATCATATTTACAAATAAAAAAAAAATCATAATGTTATAAAATCAGGTAAGAGATTCATCATCGAGTGCTGGATGGTGGATACTGAAACCGAGCAGCCTGCTGATGGCAGGTAGTTTGCCTTCATTTTTGAGGCTGATATCTCTCTCTGTGTGCGCCTCTTCATTTCATGACTCATCGGAAATGGTTCCCCCAGGATGCCGCGGTTATCAGTTAATGGTATGTCTGCGGGAGAAAATCAGACTGACTAAACTCCACCCTGTGCTTGATGTGCAATGATGCAGCAAGTCTAATTCCCCAGGGCCCCGGATGGCCTGTTTCAACATATTTCAAAGTCTGGCTCCCATGTCTGAGTGCAGGCAGGGAGGCTTATTAGGGAGCGCTTATTAGGGGGTAGGCAGGAGGCAGGGAGAGAGGATGCAGGGGTTGGGATAGAGGGGAGATCTGATTGGAAGGCAAAGTGTTGAGAGTGAAGGTAATAGGGATTGTAATGGCTTTCCATTAAAGAAAGAATCCCTCCTCAGATCCCACTAAGCTGTTATGTATCGTCTATCTGTGACACTGAGGGTGAGCTTATTTTGTTATAAATCCTGTCATTTGCCTTTTTTGGTCTACCCAGTTTCTCTTCACCGCTCCTATTTTTCCTTTGCTTTCACATGATACACTGCAAAAATATTCATTTTATCGAGGCGTTTTTGTCTTATTTTCTTTAATGAGTGAAGAAATCTGCATGTGGTGAGACAGTTTCATCCTGTTTCAAATACAAATCGACTTCATACAAGATGTGGTGGCTTGAGTTTGAATATTTTACTCACTATATGAAGAGTTGAAACAAGCTTGTATAGAATATGACACTGACTGAACACAGAAACAGGTTCAATAATCTTCCTACACTCGCAGGTTTTCTTCACTTGTTTGAGGAAAACATGACTTTCAGGGCTCAATAATAGATTTTTTGCAGTGTGATAGTTGAAAGCCAGAGCTTCATCCTTTGATTGTGGGGATGAGGGTGACACTCACCTTACATGCACAGTTCCTGCAGTTCTCCGGCTCCACCCACAGCTCCTTATCCCTGTAGACCAGACCGTTGGCGCTGCAGGTCCTCTCGCAGTGACAGCCCTCCAGCTGGGTCAGCCTGGACTCAGCGTAGTTCAACTGGGGACAAGCACAGAATCACCACAGAGTCACAACACTAAATCAAAAGTCTGAATGTAAATTTTAAATATTTGGGCATCTGTGTAACTAAGAACTATTCAGATTTGTTTAAATGTGATTTCTCCCCTTTGCTTGTTCGACTGAGTCAAGACCTTCACCGTTGGTCTCTCATATCTCTTACTGGCAGGATACATGCTTTCAATGCGTACTGTTTTCATTCCAAATTATTTTTTCCATTCACTTGATGGCTCGATTTCTCAGTTTATATGGAACAATCAAACAAACAAAAAAAACACAGAATTCAAAAAGGCATCTACAAAAAAATCAAAGAAATGGGTGCAAACATTTGAACTATATTGCAACAGTGTTGTATTAACAATCAACCCCCAACATGGCTGCAGATGGAGGATGCCTCATGTGGTCTTCCTCTCTAATGTCCCTCTTGTGCCTCCCCCTGGTGTAAACATCATCGTACTCCAGTAATACAATAGTCATAAACTATCTTAAGATCTGGACTCAACTCAAACACCACTTTGGATTCCAGGCAATACCTCTTCTATCCTCTGTACACTCCAATCCTCTGTTTCCTCCCTCTATTACTGATAAGGCTTTTGCAACCTGGGAAGGCCACGGGAATTTCTCTGTAAAGCATCTTTACATTTATGGAACATTTGTATCTTTTGATCAGTTAACTCATGTATTCAATTTACTGAGGACCCGTTTCCTCAGATGCTTAAAAATCCAAGATTTTATTCTTAAACATTTCCCTGGTTTCCCCGCTATTCCTCTTCCTACCTTGGATGACACCATTTTTAATATTAATCCTTACCTCAAAGGTACCATTTCAAAGCTGTATAATACTCTCTTCACGTGCCAGTCTTCAGCCTCTGATAATCTACGTACCACTTGGTCCAAGGATCTCATTATAGAGATAGAGACTGAGGTTTGGCAGTCGGTTTTGAAACGTGTCCACAAGTCATCTATTTGTGCCCGTCACAGGGTATTTCAATGCAAAGTAATTCACAGAGTCCACTGGTCTAAAAGCAAACTAGCTTGTATCTATCCTAGCACTGATCCAAACTGTGATAAATGTCACCTAGAACCAGCTAATCTCACCCACATGTCCTGGTCTTGTCCTGCCCTATTTCTATTTTGGAAGTCTGTCTTTGACTCACTCTCAGCCATCATATCTGCTAACATCCATCTCTCATGCTTAGTTGGCTTGTTTGGTGTCCTACCCACTGACCATTCACTGTTGTCCTATTGTGTTGAACTTGTAACTTTTTTCACATTGTATAAAGGTGTGTTGTTCTGATGCATTGGAAGAGTCTTCATCCACCATCTCATACCCATCGGATAAAGGATGCCCTATCCTTTATGAAATTAGAGAAAATTAAACACTCCCTTTGTGGCTCTAATGTAAAATTTTCTAAAACCCTCCTTAGAACATGTCAGGTCCCTTCAGCTGGATGCTGCCCCCATTGGCTGAGCAACCCCCTGTACTGCACCAACATCCTGCACCTCCTGGCAAGGTCCTGTTTTCCCCATGCTAGTAGCACACAGTAGGTGTACTTGTCTCCAAAATGTCTTGTATATTGGATGTATTTTTATGCTTTGCTTTTGTAATTCTATTTTTTTTTCTTGTGTTTGTATTGTTGATATTACCCTCTTGTCTTAGTATCATTACCTCTGCCAGCGTTCACCTCATTCTACTGATTGCTCTCTTTTATTTCATTTATTCAGTCATACATGCGAGGGTTTATGTATGTGTGTTTTTGTGTTGAAAATTCCACAAATGTATCATATATTAATAAAAGAAAAAAATATCTGAACGTGCAGGCTAGTTAACCCTTTGCTCCACCCTTCGCCCTACGGCGAGCCCCAGTCGGTTTTCACAGAGAGCTGCACCACTGGGAGCTACTCATTAGAGGAATAATAAGTAATCACCATTCAGCTCATGCTTCAGACCTTAGGCTATAATCTACAGAGGAATGACAGACAGGACTGACAACCCCGATCCTGCCTCATCCGTCTTTTATTCCTACGTACTGATCAGCCCTTCTTCTTCAGCTTATTCCATGCTCAACACTCTTAATGCTTGTCCCTCTTTGACAGACAAAAGTGTCACAAGACAGTGTTTCCTGAGAAGTGAACTCATTCTCATACAAATGCTGACTGTTGTCTTAGAGAAGGATAGGTGTTAGCATGATTGCTATATTGCCAGAAAGCCTGCACTTAACCTCCTATCAACAGGGAAAGCATGATTGTGACTTTTCCAACCCTACCCTCACCCTTATGAATTATTTTTATAACACTTATGCGTTTTGGAGGTTGCAAGGTTATTTTACCTATAAGGGCAAGAAAACTTTCATATACTGTGCTGCTGTAACAAAACTTAAAACCATGTTTGACAGTAAACATTTTAATGCCAAACCTTTTTTTACAATTGGAATTTAAATTGTGCATTATATATGAGATTCTTAAAATTAAGCTAACTTCATCTTAACTATTATTAATCCTTGTATAACATCTTGATACTGATTGTAAGACATAGTAGGGTTGGTAGTAGCAAGTTCATCCCAACAGGTGCAGGAAGGATTTAAAATAGGGCTGCAACTAACCATTATTTTCATTATCAGTTAATCTATTGATTATTTTCTAGAGTAATCGAGTAGTTGTTTGGTCTAGAAAATGTCAGAAAATGGTGAAAAATATTAATCAATGTTTCCCAAAGTCCAAAATGCAACCTAAAATGTCTTGTTTTGTCTCGACAGCTCAAAGATATTCTAGCTTATTATCATAGGGGACCAAGGAACCAGAAAATATTCTCATTTAAGAAGCTGGAACCAGAGAATTTTGGGTTTTCGTTTTTCACAAAATAGTTGGCGATTCATTTTTTGTCTAATCAATATATTGACTGATTGTTGCAGTCCTAGTTTAAACTGATGTTTTAGCTAAGCAGAGAGGCTGTCAATAATCTGAGCTTTTTATACCCTGAAAATCAGCATCTACTGTGGTTCAGTTTGTATTTATCTTTAATCTGCACACTTGTTATCCAGTGGGTTCTTTTTTCATGCAGAACAGCCCATTGTGCTGTATCCATCAAAGCTCGCTTACAGCCTTCAGAAGGAGCTGTGTAGTTACACACACCAAAACACCAATTCACATATAAACTCAAACATCTTCACTGTCTGACCCACATAGAGTATAAACAATCGGAGTCCTGTCTGAAAGGTGAGAAGGTGGGGAATTCAAAAAGCTCCAATTGATCTGAGGAGCGTAGGTCAACTCAGAAATTGTAGGCCCACTTAAGACACTCAAGACTGCTCCACCGCTCTGCGTCCGCCCCCTCTGCTCCTCTGAGACCTTCTCAGGCCACAGTGTCAGAGAGGCAGAGGACTCACCATGAAATGATAGAGGCTTCTCAGTAAGAAAAAAAAAGAAAAATGCTGGATGCCACTGAAGCTTTTTACTTCAAGGTGAGCAGTAGAGGTGTGTCCTGTCAAAGCCCTAAACAAAATGTCTGAAATGCAATTTCAAAGGCTAGGAGGCTGCCTGAAGGCACCACAGAGGAATACCTTTCCTGTACAACCTGAGCATCAAATGGCACAGTGATACCCACAAAGGATAATAGGCATGTATGGTGGATACATGAGGCAGAGAGACATGAGTGAAATACTAAAATAACAGCTGAAGACAAAGTCCAGATGAAGGTGCATTTATCACCTCTGATCCAGCTCTTTTTTGTTTGCCTGCTTGTCTGATGAATGAATTTCCATGAAATTCTGTGGACCAATCAGTCTTGGGCCAACAGACAAATATATTTTGTTGGTAATCCAGATCTGGGATGTTTGCTATTAAATGATTAGAATATTTCAGCCATAATAATGAAACAAACACTGAGACACTAAAACCTGACATCAAAATATGATGGTATGTTTGAAGTCTTAATAGAACAGTCAGGAGAATCATTTTCTTTTTAGCCTTTAAAAGGCAGCCTGAAAGTACAAAATAGGGAAGTGAGAAACCAAAATTGTTATAAGCATTTTTGTGAGTAATTTTAGAGGGTCAGTTCCTCCATAATACCCACTTACCTCTAGCGGTATCTACTGTCAGTATGCAGACAATTTGGGTTTTATCTTGTCATATCTGTGACTGACCTTGCTGTCAACCGTTTCCAGACTATTGGTAGGATGTGGTTTAAAAAAACTGTTGACAGTGAAGTCTGTGGATTACCCAGAGTAACTGGGACACTAATTCTGGAAAGAGACGTTGCTGCTGACTTAGAAAATGTAATTTTGGAAATGCAACTTAAATCCAGCTAGAGAGGTGGATATTTGAAAACTTGGGCAAATATCACTTTCTGCATGGATACACACCACTAGAAGTAAGTGAGAATATCTTAGATTGTATCATCTATATTGGTATTCCTCGTCGTGGTAGCAGAAAAAGTCTATTTCTACTGCATGTTTGGGCAAAAACAGCCATAACCACATATCTGTGCTCTCCCTGACACACACACAGTGGCAGTTAATTGTCATATCACCTCTTCTTGACTGGTCTCGCCATACCAGACAATTGGAGATCTCCACCTACTGAAGTCTGGGGATTTCTAAATGTACAGTAATTGATTAAATGGCGGCAAGAATGGTTACTAACAAACCCCTTACATTTTGTCAAGGACAAGCCTTACCAGAAATGATGCTCTTTCCCCATTCTCCTCTGTAGTGAACTGCACGTCCCCAATATGAAGGGCCACCCTAAAGACATTGGATTGGTTCTGCAATGCAGGTTTTTTTTAAACTCTCTAATAGTTTCCCCCCACTTTTAACGAAACCTGGGATATTGTCCTCAGTCTCTATGAGCGAAGCGTTTAGTGACTGACCTGTGAGTCCACTTCTTGACACTCCACATTGTACGCTCAGGACCGAGCAATTACTCACCCAGTACTGAATCCCTCTATTCTCCAGCACATAAAGGCAAAGAGCCATTTAGAGCTGGAGATGACTGCATCCTCCCTGCTGCGACTCGTATGAGCAATGAGGTCAGGTGGCAATAGGTCGGGGTGTGTTAATGTGAAGGAGGAGGCGTTGAAACAGCGGTAGGGTAATGTTTTTCATTTCACCCTTATTTACACTGAAAATTATTCTATAGCTGGCCTGCCCGCTGAGATGTCCTTGCTTCATTCACTCCCACCTGATAGCACTCACTCATGCGCATAGAAGCCCACACTCTCAATCTCATATAGAGTCAATCACATACACACTCACACACACGTAGTTATGCAGATGCTTAGTCTTATAAGTGGTTCAGGCTCTCCCACATGGCTCCGGGGCAGAATGCACACCTCCTGTTGTGCCAATGCAGCCTCCATTTGCTGACACCTTTCTGAACTCTGAATGTACCTGTCCCCCGTGTGTGTGTGTTTCCAAAAATCACCTACTTGACTCAATATGGCTCTCATCATAATGATAGCAGCACAGCAGGATAATGAACATTATGATATAAACGCTTTTTATCAAGATATTTAGTATATTTTTTATCGCCCTAACCTTAACATAGATGTAGCTGCTATTTAAGACTGGTTGATATAACAACCTATAATACAACACATTCTCACAGGTCATAATAATAATTATGAATCTCTTACAGATCTAAATTTACCCATATCACAATTCCCAATAAATAAATTGTCTGAATCCCTTATAATTAAAGTTGATTGTCATTTATCAGGAAAAAACACATATCAGAAGTGAGGAAAATGAGAAAGGAAATATTATGTCTATGTTGTTTTCTTCCACCAGATGAATGTTGTCCTTTTTTCAAGCCGTCATGTATCTGATGCCTGGAGTTAATACAGTAGTCACTTTGCAACATGACATTATCTCATGAAATAATCTTTCACCCTGCCCTTCTTCTCTCCCTCCTTGCCTTATTCAACTGTTATGAAAGTACAAAACCCCCCACAAGGCATTCATCCAGAACTACATTCAACTCTACTCTTTTTTTTTTTTGGGAAAAAACAATCTAAACGCAAGGTCTTTGGTTCCACGGCAACCGAGCAAATTCAATCTGCTGATGAGGGCCATGTATTATGGTAAAAAATCTCCAGAACAAGCAAGTTCAGTTAGCTGCTATTTACAAGGCCAAGAATAATGAACTGTCAATCCCTGTTCTTCTTTACTGTCAGTACTTTTATTCAATACTTGATATTATAGAGCTTAAGTGCAGGCATTCATATTTTCCTCTATTGTTCTAGTTCTAACTTTTCTATCCAAAATGAAAACGGGTCCATTGTTTCCTTACTCTTATCCTGAGCGATTACAAACTGCAAAAAAAAAAACAACACAAAACCATGAAAGAAATTTCATGGGGCCAAGCAATTGTCTGTTCGCTGCTCCCTCTTACATGCACATTAATATCTTTCTTCATTTGTGTGTGTGTGAATATTTTAAAAGCGCTTTAATCCCTGCTCACAATAGTATGTGACAGAATAATCATATTTACAGAAAGAGATTAAGGTGCATGTTCATTAAGTTTTTTGTTTTCCTACAATAACTATCTTTTTATGGGTACCGTCTTGTTGAAATTCAACAAAAATTAGATACTGACTTTAAAGGATGAACTTCAATGAAAGCAGCAACAAAATCAAAGAATTTTGCCGCCTCCAGCTGTAGCAGAGAAGGAAGTTATTTATGTGTTTGTCAGGCTACAATACGGATAGATATTAGTGGATCTTTTAATTGGAACACAGACTTTCACTGACATGGTTGCTAATTTTGTATAGTTCTGGGTTCAAGTTTTTCCATATAGTACACAATCACCTTAGTTGTTGTACAGTCTGGTGAACTGTAGGTGGTAGCTTTCAGCATGTGAGGTCTGTCATTGTTCTTACCTTCAGGGTCATCTTGGCAAGTAGCTCCTGAAGGTCCATGATGCCTTGCACCAGGCTCAGGAAATCGCTGCAGGTCGGACAGGCTCATCGGAGGAAAAGGAAACAACAAAACGAAACAGAGAGGGGATAAGAGAGAAAGAGCAAAAGGGAAGAGTTTAGATAGAAGATAAATCGAGTAAATGAATAAAAAATAATTAGCTTGTCTGTATTTATTTGGACACAGCTCATGGCTGACAACAGCAAACAAAAGGGAAGCCTCACAATCTGTTTACTCTTTGTCTTAAGCTTGTGGTTGGTATTAGTATCAGTAATGAAGAGACAAGGTGTGATTACATGCCTTATTGATCAGTGACAGAGACAGTGACACAGCAGTGGCCTTGTATCTTAATCTGACAGTAAACAGATGGAGAAACAGGGCGGGGAGGGAGGAGGCTGCAATGAATCTGAATTACAGCAAAATGAAGATTACTGGAGGAGGGGAAGAAGAATAAAAGGAGTGAGAGTTTGTATGTGATCAATGGAGAGAGGTCACCACCAGCTGAAATACAGCTTATTACAGTCCGAGTCATCACGATACTTACTGCGGTTAAGGTTAGGACACTGAGTGATGTAGCCATTGGGAGCAAAAATCAACTTCACATCCTGGATGACGCCCTGGAAAGACAAAGGGAGGGGTGCAGGGAGGAGACAGAAAGAGAAATGATATGCGTGGATTGTGGGACATCTCTTTGGATCTCTAAATGTTTGGTTTATCCAAATTGTGTAGGTCACTGGCAACCATAGTGACCATTTCTTTGGTAAGTAAGTAGCACTGGTTAGTAGTTCAAGTGAAAACTCTTGACAGGGACGTCAGTGAATTATGCCAAATGACAGGGATATTGCTTCCATCAAAAGTTGTTTTTGCATTGCTGGAATGTCATTTTAATGCTGTGAGTAGCACCGTTTTTGGGATGGAGGCAGAAATCTAAGAGACGGATACCTCACAACCTCTGTAAATTATATCCAAACTTTTTTTGTCATTGGGGCAAATTTATCATATGAATCTACCATGTCCCCATCTTTTTCTCCATATTTTTCCAGTACGCATCTGCAAACAGTTGGCTTAGTTGAAGACATCAGAGCTTGTGTTTATTCTTTGGAATTAGTTGTTTATTATAGGTTAATATAGGTTGAAATTAAAAAACAAACAAAAAAAAACATGAAGAAACTTTATCCATATTTTATTGTTCACAAGTTGAGTGGTTTGCATATCAGAGCTAAACTGTAAAAGCACTCAGAAAATGTTTAATCTGCATCTTACAGATCTGCATTAGACTTCACACAACTGACAAACAGAAATCCTTAAAAATACTTGAATCTGCAAAAAAAAAAAAATCTATATCTAAATGTAACCCTCGTGGATGTCGACATCATGAATATCTTGCTAATAATCAGACAACAACTGAGAGTAAAAACATAACCTCCCTCTGCTTTTTGTCAGTCAAATCACACCTACAGGGGAAAAAAATGAAGTCTCTTTTGGGAAACAGCCCCTAAAGATGTGTCGTCCAATAAACTGGATCATCACATTTTGTCCCTTTATGCGAAGGTGTCTTTCTTAGCAGGGGAAAGCAGTTAATATTGAAATTGGTTTGATAGTGGTTGCATTTTAGAAATGGTAAAAAAAAAAAACATCCATTCCTAACTGAACTCAGGCAAATGTACTTTACGCATATGCAGAAGTAAATGGCCAATAACTGGAGAGTTCTCTTCTTTAACAGTCTGTCTGTCAATCACCCTGAATGACAGGCTATCTCCAGAGGTGCAGGGCTGGTAAATAGTGAGCTTCATAATGACCACAGAGAGCAATTTGGGGGGAAAAAAGCGTCCTCTTTAATGGAAAACCAAACTTGTAAAACACTGGGGTGCCCACACACACACACACACACACACACACACACACACACACACACACACATATGCAGAGACACTGGGGTAGCATAATTTTGCCATTCCTTCAAATTGGCTACTGAAAACATGCTGGAAGGACATTAAAATTCGCCACCTCAAGCACAGTTGGCATCGACTCGTCTCTACTTTATGTGTATGTGAAATCCATTTACAGTGCATTCGGCAGGCCTGGATGCAAGCAACACCTGCCTCTGTTTCACAGAGCGAGAGAGCCTTGAGATGACCAGGCTTGCAGCACAGATTGAGAACAAATACATTCTAACGCACACACATACACACACACACAGGCACACACACATACATGCACACAAACACACACACACACAGGCTGTGTGAGCAGTGACTGGTGAAGAAGAGATTGTCAGTGTCACTCAGAATGAAAATGAAGGTGTAGATCACAGATGTCTGTCCCAGTGGTGTAATATAGGAGCCCTGACCACACATCACTGTCAATGATCAGTAGGTAATTCAAACTCCAGTCATAAAATCTCTCCTCTCTCTCTCTCACTCTCACACACACACACAAAGGCAGACACATGCACACATGTGTTTCACCTCCCTGCCAAAGCCTATAGCAGATATGTTTGAATAGCACTATTTGGGAATAATAGTTCTCTCCCATGGTAAGCCGAGTCTACACAGCTACATTTCAAATCAGACATAGCACAGTAAATAAGTAGGAAGATGATGCCATGTTTTTGTCTCTATACTGCAGCACTTTTGATTTGAAATGAATGAATAAAAAGTGATTGAAAGTGCTGACTTTAAGCTTAAAGCTGCACTTATCAGTATTTTTTTTATATCAACAATGAATCAAAGGACCATATGTAATACAAAACAGGTTGCTCACAGTGATAAACCCACAGAGAATTAACAACAACTCTGCAGCCGTATGGTAATTTTTTAAGCCTCTTTTTAGATCATTGTTTTGGATTTACAGAACATCGTCAGGATGGTTCAGTCTCAGCACTCTCATCAGCCTCGTTTTCAGCAGAGGCAGACAGCTGTTTTCGGTAGACAAGCTCTAATAAATCCACTGTTTGCTACCCGCCCGACACCAAATGAAAGACAGACAAAGTTAGCGACTAGCTGGCTGCACACAATTAGCAGATTAAGAGCCAGAAATGTTTTCTCAGTAGTTGGTAGAGACTAAACTGGATCTAAAGAGAGTGAATATTGCTCTTCATCAGGTGGACATAAACATCATGCAAAATCCGAAGGCAACTGTTTGCTAACATGTTAGCCAGAGCAACTTTATAAAGTGATAATATGAGTGGGGGGTGTGTTTGAATAGTCTAATAGAATTTGAATAGAATTTAAATTTTGAATAGTTTGAATGTGTGTTGTCTGCTTCTTCTTCTTCTGACCAATAAAATTAAACTAATGCAACTCCGAGGATGTTTGATACACACTGTTTGTAACTTGTAGCCTTTTTTATATATGGTCCACCTAATCTTAGGATGATCCTAGACACACAGAAGCAGGGGCAACCAATTATTTTTCATGGTCAATCCAGCAGAACATGCCTTTCCTCTTAACCTACAGCTCCCTCTAAGATTGGGGGACTTTAAAAACTATAAAATCCCATAAAAGCATTAAAAGCTGAAAGTCAGCAATTTGACACTGTTTCATTTCAAAGCAAATGTGCTTAAGTACAGAGACATTAAAATTAATTAAACATGTGTTAATAATTAAACATGTGTCACAGCACTTACAGATGGCACTGTTGTCTTGATTAATTGCAAAACAAAAAAAAAGTTTCTGTGTGTGTGTGCGTGTGCATTTGTGTGAAGAACAGATTGCTTTATCCTGTTGAATAGGTGAAAAAAACAAATTAATTTAATCTTTGGTTTTGGGTTTAGATTTGAATTAAGATTGATTGAAGGTTTGGAAATGATTCATGCTGCAAAAAAGGGATTGAATAAAGTGACATTAAGTCCCCACAAGTAATGTAAATGTGTGTATGTGTGTGTGTTTGTGTCAGAGAGAGAGAGAGAGAGGGAGAGAGAGAGAGAGAGAGAGGTAGGCTTATGTGCTGGTTAGGCATCATTTGTTTCTCTGTGTCCCCAAACATTCTCAAGTTCACTCCCTGTTATTGCAGACATTACCTTCACTTCGCTTGTCTGCTGGCCTTTATAGTCATAATTCCCAGTTAGCTTGTTTATTACAGCAGTAATAGGCCAGGCGTGTTTGGCCAGCTCTTTGCCTTTGAGCAACATTGACAAAGGTTTATTACCCTGGGTCAGGCTTTATACTGAGATTCTTTTTTTCTCAGTTTGATCATGCACAACATGACCTTTCCATGTTCTATCAAGGTCTGATGACTTAACCTCCAGGTGCAGATCATCTCCCTGGACTAAACTAGCATCAGCAACACTAATTAACAAGTGTGAGAGAGGAGAGACAAAAGAGATTTGAACGGAGACAGAGAAAAGGAGATGTTAATGATGATGATCTCCCCAAAGAATTTACTTGTTCTTATCTTAATGCTCTGTAGTACTAACTAATTCCTCCCATACACAATTTTTTGATGGACTGTAATGATTTAGCTTTGCTTGTGGTCAACACACTTTTTCAACCTCTATTTGTGATGGAATGGAAAATTGTGATGTCAAAAAGTCTCACCCTACATGCAGACAATGGTGGCTCAAATGTACCACAAACAATTTGAAGAATCCAACCGTCACACTAGCTAAAATGCATATTAAACTAACTACGCTTGTTAAGAAGGCACAAGGATTTGTTTAACTTAATGTAAAGTAAATGTCATTGACACTTTGACTTGTGGTTTGCAATGCATTTTAACAGCAAATGTTGGTATCGACTATCAAAAATGCACACAAGAAAATACAAACACTTGCATTCTGGGGTTAATTTGCCCTACTACTAAAAGTACTAAAAATGGAGCATCAGAGGATCAATGGGAAACAAATATTTTAATATTTAGCTCTTCATAATGAAGTTAAATTTATTCCATAATCTATGTTTTTGTTTTTGTTTTCTTTCCAATTGATCCCAAGAGTCTCCTTTTGCCAGAATGAGACAGAATTGGAGAAAATGATGTTGTGGATGGCACGCCCTTTAAATAAAATGAAGATAGTTGCGAACAAAACAAACAAACTAATTTAAACAGCCAAGAAACAAAGTATTCATAAGACAGACACGGGTAAAGATCTGGGCTCTGAATCTTTCACATCCAGGTTCGGCTTTTCCTTCGTCACACTGCCTTATGTAACGCATTCAAGCTCTCCATCATTGTCTGTGTTAGATTCATTACTGTCCCGTGGTGCACGAAACACCGTGCATTTCACAAAAGAACCAGTTCCAAACGCGCCTGCAGTGTCCCTGAGGAGTCAGCATCCTTGACACAATGGATTCTAGATAAAGATAATTTATTACAGTTGCTACTCAGATGGAGAGGCCCCCAGGAGGAGGTGGTGCGAGGCAGAGGAGCGTCTCCAGCCATTGCGAGGGCTCAGTATGTTTTATTTAAAGGCCTAGTTAGCTCGTCTTATCATTATCCCACTCCTGTGTTCTGAATGGGATAGATTACAGCTGCTGCTTTATTTCACCTCCTATCTCCGTCTGCAGTGTTACTCCTATAGCTCTTAGCTTTTTTATCCTTTCCTTCGCCTCCTGCCTCTTTATTCTTTTCTCTCGGTTTCCCAACAAGATCTTCATCATTCTCTGCTTTTGACAAGAGATGATGCATGTGGGTTCTGTTAATCCCCTGTCTTTAACAGGTTAAAGAGCAACTTGACACCTCGCTGTTGCTTGAACACTACCGCCCTCACAAATTCAAAAAAATGTCATTAGAACCCATGCTCACAACACTGCCCCCCTTATCACCCCAGTTTTGTGCAACTGCTGACAATCCCACTCCCCTCACAGCTGTCAGATTGGTGCCTCTGTGTTCCTCTGCCTCTCCCCTGTCTAACATCTACAAACACCACAGCTCTTAATGCTTCAATATTACATCTGACAGTCATCCGTGTGACCTTTTTCACTTTAACTTTTTCTTGCATTGGGGGGCAGTCTCGAAGACAGAATTACTAGATTTTCTCTGCAAAAAGGAAAATAACTTCTGTTGCAATGAACAACAATGGGACCAGGGACAAACTATGAAACACTGCACCATTGACTTCAGACCAGATTTTTATTGGTCAATCGCGCAATTGCTTTCCACTGCCTCAAGATAGCAATGCGCCAACAATGCACCTGACCACACCTCATTTTAAGACCAACAGGCCCATGGGTGCTCAGATGGGCGCAAGTGCATTTGCCATTTAAACAATGTGGGCGCTGAATGGGAAAATGACAACTGTGTCGGTCTTAAACTAGCAAAGACACTCGCATTGCGCTTGGCGCCACTTTGCACTGGGTGTAAGATAGGGCCCTTATTGTTAACTAGAAAGCATGTAATAGCAAAGACATATGTAAAGTTGGAGATGTTTTGTCTCTGCCTGTCTGAGTCCATCTCTGTTTATCTGTTTGTGTTTCTTAAGGTCTCTGCACACTACGGCTATCAACTGTTCGCCAAGAAACCACTTTGAAAATCTTTTAGATAACAATAAGCTATGCTTTCTGTAGTCCAACACAATAAACCCCTCCCGGCACTCCTCTCCCCAACTCTGTCATGGCTGAATATTTAGTTGATTTCACCAAAAACTCAACTCTTGCAAGGTTTCAGAACAAGATTTCTCCTTGAGCGAGACTTGGTTAGACACAGTAACAAACAGACTGCATCAAGTGAGAGGTAAAGAAAAATGTGTCATTTCTCTGTATGGTCCTTTCCATAATGTTGTCAGCCACTCATAACAATGTGAGCCTGTTTAAAGTAGAAAAAATATTTACATGCATAGAGAGAGACAGCAACCTCCAGCTGACATGTAGCTGGGTAGCTAGCTAGCAGGCTAACATTATCAGGACACTGGAACCTAATTGGAACCAAAACCTATTGTGACTCTTTCAGGGGTTGTTAATTAGGTGGTCTATGACCTGCCATGAGTTTAGATAGGATGTCTATCCAATTTCTTCTTTTTAGATGTGAGTAGACAAGCACACATGGAATAAAATGCCTATGGGAATCTCTTGCACAGGGTTGGATGATGAGGGTCATGCATCAAACTATGAGACATGAACAAAACAATGATTCAATTGCACAGTGAACTGAGTCTTCTAAGGCAAGTGTCTATTGCTCCCTGTATTTCTACACTGTGACAGAAGCGTGTGGAAAACCATTTGAAATGTATTTGTAATTTTATGGCTTGAAGATTTGAGTAAAACTCAAAGAATTACTTCAAATATTGTCTAGAGTCAGCACAGTGTCTCTTATTGAAGGGCAAGAGTTAGAAAGTATCAGTTAGATGGTGAAGTGGTTTAACTGTTGACTACAGGATGATTTTGATAAATACCTGTCAGCCAATCAAAGATGTATTTTCTGTAGCCATACTATGATGACAGAGTTCATCCCACCCAGATATGTGGTGCTGTAGCCTACACTCGGCTGCTGCACCTTTTTTTCTCACTCTGTAGTGAGACTTAGCTAAAAAGAATAGCTACTACATGTGTATAACAACTAATAAAATTGTTTACTCATGCATATGCATGCATGCATGAGATAATTAAGCTACTCTTTAAAAAAAAGGTGTAGCTCTACATGGCCCTTCTGATACACAACAGGTCCTCGATTCAAGGTGTTACAAGTGCACCTGTCAGCCTGACATGCCAACTCATCCCAGTGTAAACCTAAAGGGAGAATCTTCTCATTCACACAAGCCCGTGTGCTTCCACACCATCTGTCTCTGCTGCTGACAAACACTTCTGAGCTCTCCCTGCACATGGAGGGTAGACAGACTGCGAGCACTGAGTCGACTGTGGGTAGGGAACTGAATGATGGAGCTGTGTCTTTCAAGACCAGAGCTTTCCTCCAGAAGGTGTTTCGTGAAGTCTTGATGCTACGGAGGCTGAAAGAAGAGGAGGCTGAGGTAGGTGTGCAGCGGCGATTGTGTCAAAGCATGGGAGGGATAATTAAGACCACAGTAGAGTCTGGTGGCTAATCAATATGTTACACAGCAAAAATAAAAGGTCCATTGATTGCATGGTGGGTGGCCAGGAGAGGAGGGAATATCAAGAGCGTGTGCATGTCTTGGTGATACTCTGCCATGTCCCCTCCCTACTGTGAGCGCATGCAGGAGCCTGAGAAAATGAGCAGTGATTAAAAATCGACAACATTGTAATGGGCTTGGGAATAAGTGTTTCAAAGCACACAAACTTCTGTAAGCCCTCTGTACTCCTTTCTTGTATCTTCCACTTGGCTCTCTTCCTCCTCACAGCCTACTGCAAATCTGGCCAATTATACCAGGCGATCTTGAATGTGAAGCACGTTCAGGTGCATGGAGGAAGCGTGTGTTCATGTGTACGTGTGTGTTTGTGCATCATCTTTGGAGTCTTACCTTGAACAGGCCGTGCTTGTGGCTGTGCTGGCCCAGCCAGACTCCACTGCCTGGGGTGAGCTCCATCTGAGGAGGGTCTATCACCCGCTCATAAATCCTGCCAAAAACAAATCACAAGAGAATGTATGGTTATGATAACGACACAGACTCAAACACATTTGTTTTTTGTCTTGTTCTGGCAGGAACACTGATCCAATACAGCTGAATAACAGAGTAAATCCAACAGATTGTGTGCATGTCCGCTCCCGCCCTCCCTCCTCTCTCTTCACTGGAAGCAGAGACTGTAGAGCAGAGGCTTCTCTCTTCGAGCGTGACAGTCAGTCTTGCCCCACGGCTCTCTAACACGGTATTGATATCTGGACCTGGTATGTAGGCTGGATTAACTGCCTGACTCCTGACATAGACACAAACAGGCTTTGGCATTATCAAGTCAAACATCCTCAGCATCATTCAGCACCATTTTTTCCTGCACTGAGGTGGGCTTAACGATGCCAGCAAGCTCTGATTGGCCTCTTTGAGGATGTCAGAGAACAATTTGTCAGGTTTTCTTTTCCTCGTCGTCCTCCTCCTCCTCCTCCTTCTCACACTATGAGCCCATGCAGAGTGACACACTCAGAATAGCAGGCTGATTTTTCTCTTGTTGTCTATTTCATTGCGGTGGAATTACATACAATAATTTAGTACTTGTTTTAATCTCTGTGAAAGGAGAAACTCCAACTGTACTTCCAAAAAAGTAATAGTCATAATGATGAGGGTCATCAATGTGAAGACGAAATAAATCACCATGTTAAATAAAAATTCTTCTTAATAGTGGTAGGGCATGTTTCCAAAATAGAGTAGAGGACAGAGAGTGAGATTTGTGAGCCTGAAAGGTCAGCAGCAGGACAGGTGATTGGTCTTGATGTATGAAACTACCAATCCTGTACTTTAAATCAAAGTCACTTTTATGCTTTTGGCTTAAGTATGTACTTAAAGCTCCATTAAGCAGTATTTTTGTATTAACATCGAGTGAAATGACTCCCTGTGATGTAAAAAGATTGCTATTGCTGCTAATCCCAGAGTCAACATCCGAGTCTGCAGCTCTGCAGCTTTCAAAGGTTTTGTCAGCTTTTGGTTTTACATGGCTTGCACATATGGTTGACTTTTAATGGCTCTCACCAACCCCCCCTACATAAAACCACGGCAGCTTACGTAAGCTACCTGCCCAGCAAAAACTTGAGGAAAGACATTTAGCAAGCAAACAACACAGTTTTCTGGCTTTAAGGTGTAAAAAAAAACACTAATCACATTTAAATGTCACATGCATATCAGATAATTAATCTTGGAACATTATTCTATAATTGTGTTCAAATGACACAATCTGTAAAGATCATCAGCTTTTACCTGCATCTGCTGCTTTTATTGTGACTAATACACCAACTTAATGCATGCATTTTATAAATAGTATTCTTTTATTTCTTTATTGTTCATATTTAATCGCTGTATGTATGTTTTCATGTGCAAACATTTGGTGCTTGTTCATGTTGATATGTACGTGCTGCAGTGCCTCAACACTGTTTATACTGTAGCTGTCTTATTTCCCACCTGCTGGGCGAGCTGTCACTGCGGAAGAGAATGTAGAGGTCATGTGATTATACTCTATTTTGTCTACCCCCCCAACCTTTCTGTCTTTGCTTCCCGCACCTTCCCCTTTCGTCAGCTGCTCAGCAGCGTTGAAGTGTGGGAGTTTCACAGAGGGAACACTGGAGAGCTGAGAAGCCAATTAGAATAGGGATGTGCGCACGGGTACATTTGCACAGCCTGACACCACAGACTGCAGCCATCAACAGCTAATTATAGAGGACATACACCAGTCAACATACGGTATAGTATGATTAACAGTGCTCTTCTATCACCATGTTGCAGGATTCAATGAGTAATAGCTGCAGTTTACAACCCAGAGAATAGAAGAGAACGTGAAGAACTGCAGTTCATGTATTGACAACGTTTTTGAGTATCAGGAGATTCATTTTACATTCATCTTGGGTCTGTTAACACAAATAACAATTAAAAATCCATACTGTACCAGAGGAAAGGTATCTAGTCATGCAGATAGTTTTAGACTTATTTGTCCAAATTTTCTCAATACATCATATTGAGGGTGAATGGAAAGGAGAAAGGTTCACGGATAAAAAATGATTTTTGGCCCTGTACATTAGGGACGTTCAGAGCCCAGTATTTGTATTTGAATCTATATTTGTTGAGGCAGCAGAACTATTTGTATTTGTTTTCGAATAAAAGTGGAAAGAAGCTTAAAAATCCTGATGCTTTTAATTTTAGAAAATTAAAGTGTTACAATAAGTGTTCATGAATAAACTACCTTGCTTGTATTCGGGCACATTCCTACTGTACATGTTACCTAGACTTAAATTTTACAATACATCTTAATTGAGTTCTTCTAAACAGTCACCTTGTATTTTGCGTGTTACTTGTTAATTGTTTGTTAACATGTATCCTTTAATTAATACAAAAAACTTTATCAACAATACCCTGTAATATTTACAACTGTTTTTCTAATCTTATATTTATATTGTACAGACTGAGAAAAGCAAGTAAAATGTATTTGAACCATGGGACTAAATGGCAACCATGTGCACACTGCACTCTCTAGGTAATGTCAGACAATTTGCGCTTGTTATCCACAGTTTGCGACCACAGACTTTTCCTGCTTAGGCTCGAACATGTCCAAGCCAGGTATTATTCCATGAGGAGGGTGAGTGGTAGCTCATTTATAGGTAGGTTTACATACTTGGTTAACTGTTGCATCACCCACGTAGCTTTCCAGCTAATGGTCATTTTTGTTTCTTTAATATTCACATTATCTGACTAGCATTAGCAGGTTAATGTTACAAGGTCAGTGAATTTGGTCCCCTTTTCATGCACATGGCTAACTGAGAGGCTTGTTTGTTCAATAGATAGGGCGAGACTGTCTAACATTCATGGTACTTGCGGATTTTATTGAAGAAAAAAAAATCTGAATTGTAGCCAGTGCTGGTGGCTTCAATAGACCTCACAGACATTGCAATTGGATCTGCTGGCATAATGTTACAGTATGTTACAGATAATATATTCCTCTTCTTACACTGTGGAAGTGCAACACAAGAAAGCCCCATACCTGCTGACAGATCCATCATCACTGATTGAACTGAGTGGCAGTCAGTACATCAGTAGTGTTGGTGTGTATGTGTGAGTGATAAAATAGTGAGTGGAGTGTTGCATGGTAGAAGGAAAGGCAAAGAAAAAGATGGGGAGCATAGAGAGTAGGGAACAGAGTTTCCTCTTTCTCTCTCATCATGGAATAAATGGGGTGCACTGTTATAGTACTGGGAACACACTGGTGTTCCCAGTAAACAACAACCTGACCAAACCCTGCTAAGCATCTGCAACACAAAACACAAAGATAAGTAGTGTTTGTGCTATCTGGCCCCTTAATGTGGTATATCTATCCAAACAATAAAACTCTAACATCAGAGACCACCTAATTAATAATTGACTAGGGCATTTCAGAGAGTTCAAAAATGTTAGTGGGTTGTGGTCAGTAAAAACAACAACGAGCACCTGAACAACACATGCACATCAAAATGACAAAGCCCAGACTAAAGCCAAAGTCTCCTTTTCAATCACAGTAGTTAAGCTGGTGTTTGTTTAATTTCTTAGAGAAGAAATTCACAGGCCTATCCACCCCCTGTTTGTCAGACTGCATCAATACTGCACCTGCCCCCACATGACTGGCATCCACCTGTGGCTTGAACGGCTTTTTCACAAAGGGGGCAGCCAGCTCCGGAGCACTATGCAAAAGGGCCTTGACATCCTGGAAAGCCTGTTGACCAACAGAAGCCACACATATTTAACATCTGTCTTTAACAAATCAGTAAGGGTAACAAAAGATTCCTACAGAATCTCCGGTAGTATCCTACGCATTAGCTCCTCTTTTGTTGTTGGCGAAGGAAACTGCTCTACAGCCAACACCTGTGCTTGCACTGGCCACACTTGGCCTTGGCCCACAACATGTCCAAGGTACATTACTGTTGTACAAGTAAAATCACAATTTGCCAGATTAAATGTCAGTTGTGCAGCAGCCAAAGGCTCAAACAATATGTGAATGCACAAAACTGACTGTCCCAACTCTCACTGTAGACAACCACGTCATCCAAATGGACAGCACAACCTTCCAAATCCCCAACCACCACATTTATCAAACATTGGAATGTTACTAGTGCGTTCCACAAGCCAAAAGGCATCACTTTATATGGATACAAGCCAGATGGAGTTATAAAATGCAGAAATCTCTTGCACCCTTTTGGACAATGGTACCTGCCAATATCCCATAAGAAGATCAAATTTACTCACAAACTTCACAGATCCAACCTGATTGATGCAATCATCCATCTGCGGAAGTTGAAATGCATGCGGCTTAGTGACACTGTTGACCTTACGAAAGTCAGAGCAAAATCTGCGGGTATTATCAGACTTAACATTAATTTGTTTGTTGGTTTTCTTTAGAGCATAGAAATCCGCTTTTACATGACCCTTTTTGCAACAGAAGTGACATACTTCTTCCATGTCAAAAATTCATGCCCAACAGCACCATCCTTAAAGCCACCGGCACTACGCACATCTTCCCAATCACTGCAGTATGTAAGGACATACTGATCTGCTAACGCAACTGCCTCACCAACTGTTGTTACCTGTTTCTCTGTATTTATGTGGCAATACAGCTGGGAACTGCATTTTTTGAACTGTTCCAAAACAATAAGAGCACACAAATCATCAGAAGTTATCATATCAGAAGCTGTACACCAACGAAAAAAGTATTCAGCAAATTGCGTGAAAACTCCAGAGAGGACTGTTTATCCCCCTTCCTACCGTTCCTAAACCGCTGGTGATAAGCCCCGGGAACTATCTCATAGACCTTAAGAACAGCGGCTTTCACTGATGCATAAATCACAGACAAAGCTGAATATGCCTCCCGCACCTTCCCGGTCAGTACACACTGCAACCTGATTGTGCGATCGGCATCAGGCCAGCTCCTAGCGTCGGCCACCCTTTCAGACAGACAAAAAAAATGGTTCAGGGTCTCTCTTATTGAACCTCGGAAGAAGCCGCAAATTACCCAGCAGATCCATATGTGAAGAGAAGCGGTCACCTGAAGAACTATTTCCACTTAGCCCTTGACCAGTTTCCAGGCTCAACTTACTTTCTCTGATCCTAGCCTGCTCTGTGTCACACTTCATTTTTTCCAAAGCCAATACTTTATCAACTTCACATTTCCTTTTCTCATTTTTCTCAACTGAAACCTGGTGCTTCAACTTTTCATGTTCCATTTGTAACGGTAAATCCTTCTGCTGTACTCTGACCTGTCAGCAAAGACAAACCAGCAGCATCCTCAACAATAACCGTGCCTGGCAACACATTCATCTCATACAAGTTAGCCTTTAAAAGACCTGTGTCCCTGAGCCTTTTGTCACTGATTTCAACCTTAGAGTAGTCTGCAATTTTCAACAATTGCACCTTTGTACAGCCATCTAAAAACAAGTCTGATGGAGTCTTAAAAAATCCGGAGCATGAGGCATTTTACAAACCCAGACCAATAGAAGGCAGTAGTCAACATGGCTAGCAACGTAACTTCAGGTTTAACTCCGGGTTTTCAGTCCTATGACGGAGGTTCACTTCTTACTGAGGTACATCACCATGGTAACTTATGCATAACAGCTAACCTGCTCCAGAGCAGGTTAACTTCAGAGGATCAGATTACAACCTGTCAACAGTACAACCACTGACCAATCAAATCACTGTAAAAAAATTTGTCACCACTCCTACAGGATCCCGACATGGACAAAAGGCCTGAGTTAAAATAAACAATAAATAAATAATGATAGCTGACAGTGTGGATGATTTCACACCCTGATTCCATCACTGCAGCTCAGAATAACATGAGACACTTGTATGATTATAACTGGAAATAAAAATGAAATATTGTCTTTTATTAGAAAAATAATCCACACACTGTTAATTGGCTCCCATGATTATAAAATGCAAATGCAACATTTGGGTCAGATAGACCTCATCAGTGATTAACTACTTTTCCACTCTTTGCTTCGGTAGCAGAAATAGTCTGACATTACTTTTAAGTTTCTTTTTTTATGTGACATATTCAGAATGGTTTCTTCATCATCCAACTAAATAGCAGAAATACTCACTCTACACTAAAGTTATTTATAATAATTCCTACATGTATTTTAAGCCTTAGCCAACTTTTAACATGTGGAAAGTATTTCTAGTGTTTCTACATTTTCTTATTATGATTACAAGCTTGTTTGCGTTTCACTCCGTTGAATATGACTATTTGCTGTTCCTAAAACAGAAGTTTTCTGCAGGTACTTGGTATCATAGTTTCATCTCATATCATATGAAGTGCTTCATTCATGGTTCTGATGATGTCAGTTGTAATTAACAACCCTGCCTTTTTCACTTGAACGCGCTCGTAGATGATATCCTGGGTATGTTGAACTTGCTTTGTAGTACAGGCCTCAGGTCTTCCAATCCATGCTCTTCTGAACACCAACAAAGACACTCAGCTCACCCAGGTGTTTTCCCTGACCTCAATTACACAGAACGAGGCCAAAACCAGAATATGCAAATAAATCAAGGCATTCCCTGAGGACCTGCCCTCCAGGTGTTATATGTACCAACCTCGTCACAAATCGGTCCCTCCGCTCCGACTACCCGGGAAACCCCTACAGTCAACAACACCTGGACGCATTTCAACACAAAGAGAACGACTGATTAAATGCACACAAACAAAACACCTAGGAACCAGACTAAGAAAAGCCCCAAATTTGTCATGACTGGCTCAAAAACCATGACAAATAACTGGAGGCGACACAAAAAAGTTATAGCAAAAAACCACTAATTTATTTGAGACAACTAGTCAAAACGTCAGTAGTGTTATGTGCATGCATGAGTGATAAAATAATGAGTGTTGCATGGTAGAGGGAAAAGCAAAGACAAAGAAGGAGAGCGTAAAGAGAAAGGAGCAGAGTTTCCTCTTTCTCTCTCATGAAAGAATAAGTGGGGTGTGCTCTTATAGTACTTGGAACACCGAGCCCAGGTGTTCCCAATAAACAACAATCCGATCACACCTTCTGGGCATCTGCAACACAAAACACAAAGACAAGCAGCCAGCCCAACAGCCAAAAGAGGCGGAGTCGTCACAGTGGTAAACACTTGCCTTCTGTTCATGTGTCTAAACCATTTTGTTTTACTGGCAGCTCCAAGGAAATACTCAGTAACTATGGTGGGTAGCTATTAAAAACTGGTGTTGGACCACACTTAACATTTATGTTAATTTATTTATTTATGCTGGTGGTTTTCAAATGGGGGTATCTGACCACTAGGGCCTTGCTGATCTGATATTTAGTGAAATGTTAGTTTGTATGAAGCAGTACCCTCAACACCTTCAGGATTTTCATAGTGAAAAATTCAATATGGACCATTTTTTTCCTGCTAGGAAATCTTACATAGTGGACATTTTATCCAACCTGAACTGAAGTTGATCATTGTAAATGCTTTTCAGAACTGATATAAGGTATCATTAGAGAATCCAGCTGTCCTTTGTACAGTATGTTGTTTCATTCTCATAGACTAAGCCCTTAAGAAAGTTTCACTTTGGCACATTATTTTATTTTGTTGGCAACAAAGGAAGCAGAAACATTGCTGTAAAAGATAGTTCAAATAATATGTAAATGTTACACAAATAATTCAGTCCAGCTGTCAAAAGAATTTCTTTGTAATAACTTTTAAAACAATAGAGACCAGAGCCGAAGTATCAAAGTTTAAATTTTCTTGTACAAGAAGGAGCGTTTCGCAGTGCAACACACAAGATGAGGTTACAAAGAAAAAGGCTCCTCGAGGAGCGCCTACAACGAGTTTTTATACAGTAGAGGTGGGCGTCTCAGTTCTTCTCCTAATTTGTCAAGTACAGACTTCATCGTTAACGTCATGACCATTTCCAACCTGCAAAACTGACCCCCAGATGACATGTCTCGCCCTGTCTCCAACAAATTTATTTTCTCTATCTTCCTTTTTACAAATATAATGCTGAACTTCCTTTAACTTAAGCTGATGAGTCTGCTGATGTTGCAGAGTTGCAGTACAAGACAGGAACAATTCATCATGATTTGTGTAAAATAGTAATACACATACACAGTGTAATCATAATTTAAACTTAAATTTGAATTTAAATTTAACTTAGAAAAACCAAGTATTTTTAAAGAAATTGGTAAATAAATGCAGTGGTAGTCTGAGTAAAATTTGCTTATGAAAACAGAAAAATGTTACTAAACTTTAGAGGTATTTCTTGGTTACACTAAATGCTCATTGGTATGGTATGTTACTGAGAATATCCTCTATTAAATTTACAAGGAATTTCTGTGTGAGAATCAAGATTCTCATTACACATTTTTTTCAGTGTAAGTGAGAAATTTTTTTTTTTTTTTTTTTTTTTTTAATTTGGGTGAACTGATCTTTTTATATAGGATTAACAGTGGAGCTCTGCTTTGCCAATTCCCTTACCATCTACAGCACATTAGAAAGGGAATGCTAATCAATAAAAGCCTGTTGGACATGGAGTGGATCGCTGGGAATACATGATACAGTGGAGCCATATGAAGCAGCAGACCCATCACTTCATCCATAACCAGTAAAATAGGGCAGTGCTGTTCCACTTACACTGCTTCTAATCTTTATCAGTGTCTGTGTGGATGTGGATGTGAGTGAGAGAGAGAGAGAGAGAGATAGAGAGAGACCCACATCTCAATACAGGAGAAAGAGTCAGGCAGGTGTTAAGTGGTTCTGCCATCAGTCTTCTGAATGGGAAGGTTGAAGCAAAGAGAAAACCTTTAGATGTAAAAAGTGCTGCACAATGGCCAGCTAGAGCTATGAAAGCAACGTATGGTGGAGACTGTATAAATCCACATCTTACTACATATTTTGTTGACAGTCCACTTCAATAAGCTGCCTCGTTTCCACCGATTTACAGACTGAATTGAATAAACTACATTTAATCTCGGGCAGTCAGGATTTCAGCTATCCTAGCTGGGCTGTTTCCCAAATTTGTCTTTAAGCCACTGATAAGAGCAAATAAAAAGACGCACAAGTAAACACTAAATAAAGCCACAAACGCTATCAAAAGCCATGTCCGTCTAACTTAAGGATTACATGTCAGAAAATTCCACAACCAACAGCTTTCAACTTCAAAAGTGAGAGACAATATTTAGGTCTTTGGCAGCCTTTAGTGACTCCCGCTCCAAAAGAACAATCTCAGTCACAGCCTTCATTATTTGCTCTGCCAATATCTGTCGGCCACACTAAACTCCAGACCACTTCCAATTTTCCACTAGTTGAACTTGAGACATTTTCTGTCATGTTTATGCCTTTCCCCTGCCAGAGAGATGAAATCAGACACCAGAAGTCGAAGTCCCCTTTGAATCTTTTGCCTCACTGTGGGACAGAATTCTTAAAGCGCTCCGTTTATCCTCTGCCAAAAGCACAGGCTGGGATAATACGCATTATTGAAGGCCGATGGGAGATTACTGGTTACTGTGGTAATCTGGCCATGAAGCTAGAAGAAGAGTGTTGTGTGTTGAAAAATGCTCCCAAGGAGTTCAATAGCACTATTAAATTTGAAACCAATGTTGAATCTTCTTTCTTTCAAACCTTTTTCTCAAATTGAGTTATGTTAAGCTAGAACAAAAGTGAAATATCTCTCTCTTGAATTTCGTCTTTCAGTGTTTCTGTCCCGAGCTGATCCTAAGGATCAATATCGGGGGCCAATACTTACTATACTTGAAACAAACGCTGATCCTTTACTTTCTTATCTGCAAATCACTCTCCTTTACAAGAGCTGGACTCTGATTGCAGTAGCTAAATCCAAGGATTCACTAAGATTTGACACAAACAAATCTGTAATCAAATCTTTTTCCTCTTCTCTTTCTTTCTTATTAGCAAAGAGCAGTGCAGAAAACATTAATGTACTGTACTGTAGCAGCTTTCACCAGTTAAAATAATAAACATTACCAGTGGCAGCTGTGGTTAATTAACATAAATTTAGTGATTGACTTGATGGCAGTCCAAAATTAAATGTGGCTTGTGGGGTTTGTGTGCTCTCTGCAGCCAGTGTCTGTACTCCGCCAAAGATCATTTGTGAGGGGAAAAGCTCTGTAACACCACTATAAAATCACAAGTGGACTGAGTGTTAGTTCCAAGAACACCAACAGAGACGCAAGTCATCTCTAGTAATGAGATCTATGTGATCAGAGTTCAGGAGTTGCCCACTTAAACTTTCATTCATATCATATCAATAATTACAGTAAGCTTATCAATAGTTTTGAAACACTAGCTTCAGTATTCAGATTAAGCTTGTGTGCTCCTCCTGCTTTTTCAATATGACAGAAACCTCTTAAATCAATATTGCATAAGTTCTTTGACTATGAATACCACAACTTTTTGGTGCACAAATGTATTTTGGGATGAGTTAAGTTCTATCTTATGACATGTTCAGGTTCTGTGCAGCTGTGTTATTTGGGTAAATATATGTATTGGACTGACCTTGGTATACCCAAAATGAAAGGATTGGGGACAAAAAAAACTTGGACTGGGATATCCCTTGTATCTGTAGTACACAATCCAAAACACACAGTACTCTACAGCAGGAAAAAAAAGGGTCCACGGACTGACATAAAGTGAAAATGTACAAGAATTACCAGATAAAACCTTCCCTTTGTGAACACAATTTATGCCCTGGTAATTCTAAGGTGGTCGTAATAACTGGACTGATCCTCAGTTGCAGTCCATTTGCTGAGATTGGATATGAATTCTGGCTCATTTGCATCTGAATATCTCCTCTTCTGTATAGAGTGAGCTACTTTCCTGTACTTTCATCTGCACTTTCGTTAAACTAACATACCATATATTTTTTTATTTCTCTGAATAAAATATCTACCTCCTGTTAAAATGACTGGTCTCTAGCATGAATCACCTGTGGACAATATGATGCCATCATCCTCTCAAGTAGAAGATGGAGATAGATGCATTACAGCTGCAAATATTTCTGCCAGTGTAACTGCCTTCACACATAGTGTATTACAGTAATATAAATTCTGTACATTTTAAGAACTTTCCTTAAGGAATTGCAGCTTAAAAATCAGTTTTGCATTATCACTTAGGGGTGACACACAGCCGAACCTCGGAAAACTGATATGGAACAAAATTTTACTAGCTGTCTTTCTCTTTTTTTCTTGGTAAGCGTCCCAATCTTAACCCACTAATAGTTTGAGAGCATGCCCAAGGCTGCCAAATATTTCATAACCTACCTCAGTGAACTTTGTGACCACAAAAAAAAGCTTTCATTTACAAATCATAAACACAACTCTCCTCCACCTTCATTCCCCGTTGTTAGGGATGTTACAGAACAGATCATAAGAGAAGACAATAAACAATCCAGGTGTCACAGGGGGTGTTTGTGCATAATTATGTCTCTTGGTAACACCTCTCTGACAGCAGTGGCAGAAGAAAAAAAATATAATCAACCATTAGGTATCAAGTGGAATTCAGATACGTTTTGTGTTTCTTCTCTGTATATCTTTGTATCTGTCTTGTCTGCTTTTATATGCAATTGTGCTGCTCCCTGCCTCTATTCTGTTTTTATTTTTGTGAAGCTCTTTGTAAGCCTGAGTTTAAAAAAAGCAACAAAAAAGTGAAAAAAAAAAAAAATACAGGCTCACTTACTTGAATTTCCAGAGCTGCACTTTTAGAAGCAAAATATGTACACTTTTTTTTATTATCATTTAAATCCATACAAGACAAACAAACAAGAAAGTGCCAAAACTGTCAAAGTTTTAAAGACTATGGGCTCTTTTTTTGTGGTGGTGCAACAACTCATACAAGCAGTCCTCTGATAATTTGGTACTCTCCTGACCTTGAGATTTGATTTGCCACCCCGTGTGGTATTTTAGTGCCCAGTGCAGCACGATGGTGCAAATGTGGGAGGAGAGGCAAAAACATGTGGGGTGTTCAAAGCCAGTTGTTAATAATCAGGTGCAAATTGCCTGTGAAAAAATTGCAGCAATAGTGAAAGAATGTTTAAAATTTAGATGCATTTAAATCTGCATAAAAAAAGAAGATCTGCATTTACTTATAAATCATTATGAATGATGCTTACATTATCTACTCCGTCTTACACTATGTGAAGCATTCTCCTTCAGTTCATTAAATCCCTGCAGCCATCTGCAGCCAGCAGGACAGATATGTTGATAAATCTCCATCATGAGTAGATCTCTATGGACCCCATTACTGATGGCCAGAGGAGTAGATTTAAAAGACACAACAGCATGAGACAACCCTGTTAAGGTAGCATGAAACCAGTTAAAACAATAGACTCCACATATTACAACCATTTATAGCAATGTGTCAACATCATAACTCTGTATCTTTTCAGTAAGGAAGGTTTCTGGCAAAGTTTAAACTATTTATGTGTGTCAAGGATATCCTCACAGCTTGTTACTGCTAGGGCTGGGTATCATTTAAAAAAAATATGATACCAGTACCCTTAAAGTGATACTGATAGCATTCGATACCTTTTTTTTCTACTTCATTCAATGAACTCATGATGTGAATGGAAGCATTATGTTGCATAAAATGCCACCACTCCTCCCCATCCAAATGGTTTGTACACAAATACATTTTGCTTCATTTGTGTTCAAATTATAGAAATATAATAACTGTACAAAACTGTACAATTAAGTATTATCACCACAGACTGTATGGATAGTAGCTGCTGTGTAGATGGGCGAATCACATATCACATTAAATCAAAGAACGCTTGCGGTGATTGGCTGTGAGCAAAAGCATACAAACAGTCATTTTTTTTCTAGATCTGTGTAAAAAAGGATCAAACGTTGGTATCATTTGACTGGAGAAGTTTTGATGCTACTTGGTACTGGATTATCTCAATTCATACTTTAAAGGTATTGAGTACCCAGCCCTAGTTACTGTCATATGAACTGATACTGTAGATAAATACACCTATGCAGAGGCTACTTAACAGTATTATAGGGAGTGAAAATGATATCCAGTGTCACTGGGCAGGGGCTGCAGCAGAGCTCTTCAGTGATGTTGTGGAAGTGGAGTAATGTTGTGCTGGTGTTCTTTCTTTCTTTCTTGACTTTAGAGGAAGCACTTCTGTATATTCAGGCAGCTGTCATCGCAGCTCCGCAGCATCTACTTCTAAAAGGGCATCTGTCAGTCTCTCTCATGTCTCTTAAGTGCTGCGAATGAATCGAACTGTGCCAGCTCCACTCAAACTGGAGCTCTGCCACCCATAGCGGTTGAAAGACACCGGCATTATGCTCTCATTTGAGTCAATACTCCCATTCATTGTTAAATCCAGTCTGAGTCATCTTCCAGTAGAAAAGACCAAGAAATCCCTGATGGATGAAATGTGGGCAAGGGGGGATTTTTTTTACATGTGTTTTTAAAGCATATTGGCAATATGTGATGCAAAAGAAACCGAATGCAGATAGTAACCAAAAAGAACTAGAGTATTCCCACTGAAAAAGGCAAGGAAACTATTGTCTGAAACTAGAGCATATCCTAATAAGATGGTAGATGTATCATGTTTAATGGATAAAATGACCCAAATTCCTTTACCCCCAGCTTGGTGCAGGGGATAGGACTGGTTTTACCTACAGTACAGTATGTAGATGAAGATAGAGTCTAATCTGGCTTTGTCACCCAATTCCCAAAGGAACAGTATGCCTGCTTCCTCTCTGTCTCAGATATCTGTAATTACTTCACCTCAACAATGACCTTATCTGTTGATAGAAGCTCCTGTCCTTTTCTGATAAGACACGACTACTGTATGGCTGTGGATATATTCTGTGGAGGAAAAAAAAGAAAAAAGAGGAGATGGAGAGGCTGGTAAGGTGTGTGAGTATGCTTGTGTATGTGTCTATGTGTCCCCTGGGTCTCCTTGGAGCAAGGAGCCTCCTTCTGGTCCCCCCTCCTCCTCCTTCTACTCCTCACTGCCACCAGGGGCCTGAGCTGGGGCGTCTGTCTGTCTGCCAGGGAGGTCGGTCGGACCCTGCTGAGTTCGACATAAGGAGGTTACAGTAATGACACACTCCATCACACCTGACATGAGACAAAAGTGAACCCCACACACAGAAGAAGGCTATCAGAGAGGACTAACAGCCTCAAATCTGCTCCTTAAAACAAAGTCAAATTACTGAAGCAGCAGGGTGATGGAGGCTCAGGGGAGGGCTAATGACGGCAGAAGGCTGACACCATGTTTGTCACACGGATCATGACCCGGACATAAGCAGATACATTTATCACACAACAAGATATTTAGGCAACTGTTGCTAACTGCTGGTGATAACTTATAAATACATAGCAGGAATATGAAGAAGAGAACATTTGAATCTGGTTGGACATCTCTAGTGCGTGCCATCCATCAGCTCAAGATCCCTAAGAATTAGATATAAGGATGTCTAATGCCAGTGTTAAGTGACAGCGTAGGACGTAGCATGGCTTTCAAAGGCAAAAAGGGGGGGGAGTGGAGCTCGGGTGGCAGACTGAACTTTCATGCTGGAGAATGAATGTTACAGATTAGTAATTAACACGGTTTTGTGTGGGTGTGCAATTTTTCTCTTCTGTATTTAAGAAATCGCTGTCGTTGATAAAATCCACCTAGAGCTGCTGCTTGATATATGATGTTGTTTACTTATTGTTAGGTGCATTTATCAGTTCTTATTAAAGCTACACTGCTACCAGTAGTTAATGGGTGCTAAGCAACTAAATTATGAATTTACTGATGTTTGGCTGTATGTCTGCCAGCTATGCATTTGTCCATACACGTCATGTTAATTGTGTTTACATAACTGTATTATTTTGAAAAAGTACTACAGTATATGTATCTTTACATTTACAGCAAACAACCATGTGCAATTACTTCGATGTCGCCCTCTACTGAGTAAATCATTTGGATTTTATGTGGTGACTGTGTGCTTTTTAATAGAAGCTCTGTAGCAGTCAATACAAATGAATGTGGCTAAATAATACATAATGTAGTTGCCTTACACAAAATTAATATTTTAAAAACAATGGCACGGCACATTCAAAAACATTGTCATTTAACTTTAACAGGGTTTTGCAGAATTGATGCTCTAATGATAGAACTGCGTTCTCTGATCTCTGTCTCCATGTTTTCTGTCTGTCAAAAAGCCCCAAAAAACAAAACAAAACAAAAGAAAAAAGAAAATAACAAAAAAAACCCAAGCAGATTCTTTTAGATCTGTATTACCACTTTACCAGTTTTCACGCTTTAAATAAATTTCACGTGATGAATGCAACCTGATAGGATATAACAGGAGTTAACAGTAGGTTGCGACAGTGGAATTGCAGGCTTGTAACACTGATTAAAAATCCCATTCAGACGATAGAGATTTGTCTGTGCACCCCGAGTCACATGAAGGACACATTACAGAAAATCAATTGCAAAAAAAAAGAAAAAAAAGACTTTAACCAGCACCATTCATTGACATTTAAAAAATTCCTTCATTAGGCTGCATAGGGCAGGAGGAGTAATTACTCCAGGAGGCCTGTATGAGCTGCTGCACTGGAACTGCAGCCACCCATTGATCTAAATGTGGGTTATTCTGCTGAAGTTGCCCCATTGATTAGAGACCCAAGGGCCACATATAATTTCCTATGTGCTTTCATTGTGCTCTGTGTCCTGCCCAGCTGTGACAATACAACCACCTAGTCAAACAAAAGAGCCTTCCTTTCAGAGATACCCGACTGTATCTCAAGCTCAACACTTGCCAAGGACAAAGGCAAAGGTGCCAAGGTTACAGACAGCATCATGTGGCATTATTAACCTGATTTCTACTCATTATCATTCTTTGCACAGCACCTTGCTCTTAGCTGGGGCATCAATGATCAGGTAATGAAGTAATGAATGTTTGCTGCTCCGCTGAGCAGCGCTGGCACTGCCCTTCACAGGAAATTAAAACGTTACACCTGAATTTCTCATTTGGAGTAACATTTCTAGTTCTTCACGCATGGCTTAACTATGACTAAAACCTACTCATGCATCTCACTACATCATATAAAATATATAGTAAAACATTACGATACATCACAGGATAGCAAAAAACTACGCTCTACATATGGAAAAAAGAAGCATGCGGTGGATGACAGAGAATAAAAAAGACTACATAAGAACGTTGAACAGAAAGCAACAGTATTATCAGATGAAGTGTAGCTTCATTGCATTTTCTATCATTAATCTGATGTTCCATTCCAGTGTAACAGCCTTTTTCTTGTCCAAATGATAGTTTTGGCCAGGCTGATGAGCTGCTTAGTAGGTAAGAAAAAAAAAGGAAGAATATACCTTCCAGCTCACTGACTTCTTTAATAAGCAAAGCAGAATGTCATTTTCTGGCTGCTGGACACAAAAGCAGTATGAGCCGTATCATTATGAGATCTTTAAGGTGGAGAGCTCCCAGCGTCTCTCCTCCTTCATTAGCTGAGTATGTAATGAAACAGACAATACCTCATAACCTACATCAAACTGTACACTTGATTGCGAAAGGAAATCGTTGTGAAACAGGTCTGCTATCACCCATCAGCTCTACGAGACATCAATCAGCATACATTAATGTTGATTTTTATAATACAGAAGCTTCACAAGAGCTGAAAAGGATCTAATGTGTTTCAGATGATTGTAGGGATTACTAAGTCATCAGTCCGCTTCTTACATGGATGTGCACATTAACAGCATTGTGGGAACTGTAAAATTAGAACAGTGGAAAAAAGAACAAATAATATGCAAGATGGACAAAAAAAAAGAAACACATACAAGATGGAGCGGATAACTTTAAACAGGCAGTTAGACACCAAACTAAATCCCAACTTTAACCCTGATCTTTACTAAATTTTTTTTTTTGTTTAAATGTGTTTTATCAATTGATAGATTACACGTTTAGTCTATAAATGGTGAAAATGATTAAAAAGTGCCTGTCACAAGTTACCAGAACCCAAAGTGATGACTAATTGCTTGTTTTGTCTGACCAACAGTCAAAAAACCAACGATATCTCCAATATATATCCCAAAAGATATTTATTGTGACACAAAACACAGAAAAAGCAGAAAACCATCATATTAGAGAAGCTGAAACTAGTTAGCTGTTGCCATTTTCCTTGATAAATAACAACTAATAGATTAATAAAATTGTTGTCTGTTATTTCTCTATTAATCAACAAATCAATAAACATACTAATCATTTCAGCACCAGTCAAACATAAGCATTGTATGCCTTTTTCATGTGTCAAACTGCTGGAAATTCTGTTTTTTTCATCCATTTTTCACACAATGTTCACACAATTTGTATTCCAAAAACATAACCCAGTTTGGGCCCATTTCACATTTTATCAGATTGTGTTGCAACAACCATCAACACTGACAGTCAGCTGTTTTGAAAACTTAATTAGGACATCATTCAACACGACTACCTTGAGACAGAAAGATAAAAAAGAGGAAAACAGAGGCAAAAGGGAGCATTAAAACATTTTAAAGAGATTTTTAAAGCAAGTCTTCACACCATAACTGTGATTTGAGTGGCAATAAGAAGTGTTGAGTTGGAAGGTAAAAACAAAAAAACACTAGCCGGTGGCAGTTTAATCCTAATGAAATCAATAATAGCCCCTTTTCAGCCACAAAAGGAGCTCGTTTAGGCCATAACAGCATCTTAAACATTGATGTCCCTGGATGATTTATAGGCCAAATTAGATGAATAATGTAGATCACTACATTGTTAGCCAAGCATCTGGTTTATTCAGGCCACGTAGACTTCTCTTCATTACCATGTCCTCATGCTGTTCAAGCATCTGCTCTTGTAACTGCGGCTGAACCAAGTATCCACTGGCCTCTATCAGTCATTATACAACAGGTAGTTTCAAACAAGCAATCTGATTGGTGGAGGACACTATAAACCAGCGCTAATAATTACAAACCCACCGTTTTTAATCTGATTTAGAGGGAACCTTGGAAGGATGATTCATCCTGGCACCATCTTATGGTACTAATTTGTGTAATTAGACATTTCACATTGCCAAGGGAAAAATCAGATTTGATTTGGATCAAAATTGGCATGTTGTTACTGTTTAGTTCAAAGCGTGCACATTTCACTCGCTTTTTCATCTTATGCTGTACAATTCTACTACTAAAAAAATATCCATGAAACAAGGAAGACTAAAAGTTAAAAGGCTGTTATGCTGTAATGTATCACACCTCTCAATATACAAAAGTGTTAGCCAAAATGAGCATCTTACCAATTATTTTACTATTGTGCTTTGATAGTAGTGGAGTTAAAACTTTTGTTTGTCCACAAATGCTACAGAGTCGTTAAAATGAAAAGGAAAGGTTTGACCTGCTGGTGGTGCTAAAAAAAAAAGCTAACTAGGATTCATCCTCTGGGTACCATGAATATCCGCTGTAAATTTCATCTAAATCCTTAATATGTTTTCTAGATAAACCAAAGTTTTGCACTCTAGTCTTCCTAATAATTATGTTAATATTGCACAATTCTGAAGCACAAGATTTACATCCAATGCCAACAGTCAGTGCTGGTGCAAAAAGTTACATGTTACATGTCCAGATGTTGTGGGGCAAAAAATGTTGGCACTGAATGTTTCAAAATTATGTAATGTAACATCATCCATGATTGCAGAATTGTCCAGGAATGAAGCATTTTGTCTGGCGAGTGGGTTGAAATTTTGAGATCTCTTGGTCTGACCTGAACATCACCATCTTCAGGGTAAAGAACAACATTAAAACACTGAGAAGTGTATTCTACGCTATCTATATATCCATTTGCATCACCCACATCATTGTTTGTATGGCAGAGCTCTAATCATCGGCAATGACTCAGGGGGCACCAGAGCATTTTTAAAATTTATATGATTTCCTGTCAGGATATTTATATCTAACTCTCATGCTGCATTAGACAGCTGCTTCACTCCAGGCGACAGGTTAAATGAAGACTTTCTGCAACCATCAATGATGATTCAGACACCTCACCATAGCTAATGGAGCTGTATCAATAAATCTGTGTCTTCAAATCCTTGACCTTGAGTTATAAGTGAAAATAAAAAAAATCCTTACAGAAGTCAAATTACCTTGGTAAAGTGAGGCTTGACTAAGGCAAAGCCTCTCTGAGCCTCTGAATTGACACTACATTGCAAAACATTGTAAATGAAGTTGTAAATATTATTCAGTTATTCAGCTTATCCATAAGTAAAGCTTGTCACTAATGAGTGTACAAAGCCTGTTGCTGTGTCACCCTCGTTCCCTCAAACAAGAATGTAAGCAGAGAGAATACAATGGTAAACACACAACATAATGTGCCTTTAACATAATTGCTCAGACATAAAAGGAGCTGTAGCCTAAGACATACCAGCTAGGAGCCAAAAACCAAAGGCTCTTGACTCAATTTTTGACTGTTTCTCTTATTGGAAAATGTTTCACCAATACTGCACTTATCATTGTTGTAAGCACACTGAGGGATTACTAGCAACACTTTGAGTGTGCTTTCCGTGTTATGGTTTCATCTCTAAAAACTATTGGCTTGTTTACAATCTGTCTGACCATCTAAGTCTGAAATGCCAAAACTATGAAAGTAAGACCCAAGTGGTAATAAAACTTTTTTTTTCTTTTAAGAGTTATGCATTTTGTTGTGAATGCATATGCCTTTGAGATACCTTTTACATGTTTTCTCCAAATTTCAAATTGGCTTTGTTGACATGATCTTAAGTGTGCTATTGACTATGCAGACTGTAAGATGTTTACAGTGTAAGCATAACATTTCAGAATTATTAAAAACAAAGGTAAGCATAGAAAAAAATAATAATTGAAAGAAATGAGCTCTCTCTGTCACAAACACAAGCACATTTGGGGTTGAAAATACTGAGCCAAATAAACTGTGCCTTTCCATCTGACCTGCACTCACCCTTTCCTCATTTTCACCGGTTTTCTGGGTCCCTGTTTTGATACTCATCCCTATCCATGACTCTCTGTACTGATAAAGAACATTTTAAAATACAAAATTCTACCAAGCTCTTTCTCTCTTTCTCTCTCTGAAACTGAAACTTGCTGTAAGTTAGCGACATAACAAGCTGTCCAGAGCTGTCTCCATGACAACTGAGCAAACTCCATCTGATAAGAAAGACTTAAATGCAGATAAAAGCTCAGGAAAAAGACAACTAATGGCCAGATAGTCACAAATTTCTACTGAGTATTCATAGCCCCCAGAAGATGAACCCCAACAATTTGTTAAACTTTCCAACAATTTGATGTATGACAAGGTATCTTGGAAACTAATGGCTGGAGGTAGAAGACATTTACTGTGAATATTCATGGTCCTCATAGGTTGGTTCCCAGTAATCTTGGTGGCCCCATGACCTTTCCTTTAGTACCCTCAGAAAAAAATGTTCAATTGAACACAACAAATATCAACATCTAATGGCCGAATTCCCAATAAATTTACAGATTTACATGCTTCACAGAGGATGAACCATTTTCATTTTGGATTTTCATGAGCTTTCTTCCGTCAGGCCAGCTATACTGTCAGGCCAAAATGTCAGCTTCATTCATTAGATATCTATTAAGTAGATTTGAGATTTACTGAGCACATTCAAATCTCTCAAGGGGGTGAACAGTTTGATTTTAATGACTCTGTTACATTTCCTCTACCACCGCCGTCAGGATAAATGTACATTTTAGCCTCACTCCTATCAAGACAATAAGAACAGTAAGATTTTCAGTATGCTGTTCAATCTGTTGAGTATATCCATGCTGTGGGTGCTTTCGGGGCTTTTTAGGTGAAATACAAATTCCTGCATACAGTCCACTGAGGCAACGAGAGCTAGCAGGCAGAGAACATGAAAGGCAAAAAGGGGGTTGAGTAGATCTTGAGAGGGGGTTGCTTTTGTTTGGAGCCTATTTCTGTGTAGTACCCCAAAGGAAGGGGCCAACGAGGAGAAACCAGTTACTTTAAACTCAACTCTGTTTGAAGGTTGGCTTTCATATCACATCTGAAGATCACACAGGCAGCAGAGCCCTGGCTAAACTGGGTGCCGAATAAGAAGCAGCACAGGAAAAGCAAAGAAGCTGGCAGCAAGAACTGAGCATAGCTGAGAGCAGCAAAGGTCCTCTGGGAAACACCAGCCAGTCTGCACATGAAATGACCTTGTGCTGGCAGAGGACAAACCACATGGTTGTAAGTGACAGGCAGAGCCAGTGTCATTACTGTGATTATCTATTCAGGTCCAAAGCAAAAAGCTGACTGCTTGTGTGAAGAGGGTGTATGTACTGGGCATCAGCCATTAATTCAATTAGGAAAATTTGATGATTGCAATTACATACTACAGTTATGTAAGTGCCTGACCTTGTCTAAACTCCACAGTGGCATCACTGCAGGTAATATCACACAAATGTATGTGTGGTATGGAAATGACCTACAGTGTCCCAATGAAATACATTCAAAAATGATGCAAAAGGACTGAAAAAGTCATTGACTGTATGAGGGAGCACACAGCCATCCTCTAACTCCACACATCTGAATGCAATAGCATTTTGTATTTCAATACATATCATTATTTCAAAACGTTGAAATGTTTCTAAAATGCTGCTGAAGCAAAACAGAAAATTCATTTTTCATCTGGACAGGTGAGTTATAACATTTTCCCACAGTGGAGCAGGCAAACAGAACAGCAGTTTTTGGTCTGGATTTCAGTCAGTCAGTCAGTGACTTTGACAGTGAATTTATTTGTACTGTAGAAGAGTGGAAGATCAAAGTCAAGGTATTCTGACCCCAGACTTAGGCCACAGTCAAACCAGAATTTATAACAGGAAAATAGAACAATGGAAGTCTGATATCGGTGGATTCGCTTGTGAAGACTAAATATATCTACGCAAACCTTTCACGTAGAGCTGGTGAAGTTTGACACCCAAATTTATACTGTTGACAAATAGCAAACTGTCTTGACAATGTTGACTTGTAAAGGAATGGAGAGCCAAGGAATCAAATGAGGAAGGAATTTATCATAGTTGTGTTGCACCATACTATGTTATATAACCCTGCTCTGTTGTTGCATAAACAACTAAAAGCATGGGTTATGATTTGCAGTCAGTCATTGAACAAGATTGGATAATACACATTCATTCCCTTGAACAACTGGGTTAACTTGTCTGGTTGGTGACCAAGTAGCATGAGTAGTTATGTTACCAGCCTTCCATCACTATATTACCTACATCAAAAGGATGTGAATGAATTTGCATTTAAGATACTTTTTGCCTTAATGAAGCTTAAGTTTGGCAAATCGTGTGAAATTTTGACAAAACTGCTCTTTTTGGTAGTAATAGGTCTCATTTTAAACCAAGCAGTGGAAATATGTCAATTGCTTATTTAAGTATTGAGTATGGTCATCCTAAGCCTGATGATAAATAGTAGAATTTAAAGATGAAGTCAGCGATTCTAATCCAATTCACTTCTTGTCTAATTCAGTGAATATCTCCTCGCGCTCTGTTAGCTGTCCATTCTTTGTGTGTGCAATGACTCTATAAATGGCATGAGTATGTAAACACAGTGGTCACACAACACTATTCCAGCCAGCCAGCAACAGTGGGCATTCGTGTTCATGGTACAGGACGGGGGAAGTCATCAGAGCAGCTGACAATCTACGGCACCCGTTGAATGGTGGGGGAGGGCTGGCAAACTGGAGAGAGAGGTTGTGGCCAAAAACATTTTCTAATGGTACAGATATGCCTCCATTTTACTTACATGTATCAATCCACACTAAATCAGAGACAACCTCACGGAGACCCCACAGGTTATTTTATGCTCCGAGTCTGTTTCTGTCGCATTTAGTGAAGTGTAATCTGAGCAGGCAGCTGTTTTAATCACACAAATATCCTGCTGTATATGTGTGTAGCTCGATTAAAAATGTACATACATAGTATAGTTGTCTGTAATAAATAAAGCTGCTAATTCAATAGAGTGGTATCTTTCTAGAGAGGTGTATCTAGTCAAATAGAGTTTTGTATGTTACTTGGCTGACGTGTGTGTGTATGCAGACAGGGGGAGGTGCAGAGAAAAGAGCAGCATGGGGTTAACAAGCTAATGCGTTAGTTTTTCTGTGTGGATTTCCAAAGTTGTGCAGGAAAAAGTTTATACGTACTTATGTGTTAGATTGTCAGCTCGATAATCTGCAAGAGGACATGTTTTGGGAGTAACAGATAACTTCTACCCAAAGTTTGCTGCGCTGTAGTCAACCTGAAGGAGGCCACTCGTTAATTAAGTGAGCAGTGAGTTAGCAATGTGAACAGACTGTAGGCTGCTGCTAGCTAACCCAGCTCGACACAGTAGCCTCGTCTGGACTTCTTCCGACCTGGAAACATGAGACAACAACCAGATAGCGCTCTGAGCCCCCCGGGAATGCTCAGAGTTCCTCTAGCAACACTGGATAACCACCAAACTCCGTGAATATGCCCAAGTGCTGCCATCCTGCTCATGGAAAGAGACCTGTGGACTGTTAGCTTTCTCCAGAGTTTTCTCTGGATTTAATTTTGCCTTAGAATTAAAGTAATAAATTATTTTCAATTTTAAATGGTTTCTGAGTGTGGTTATTATTTCAGAGGTTAAAGGACATATAGCCTTCATACACTATACCTACATATATCAGACTGTGTTGCTTTACTGTGTTAAAGGGTTAGTACACTCAATTATATGTTATATTGTGGTCTCGCAATAAGTTTTATCCAGTTAGGTATAGGATTTCCAGAATGACACAAGATAAAAACATTAAATCAATCAGAGTTAATATAACAAAGATAATTAGGATAAAGAACTCAGGGCCCCATCTACATATATAGAGGGTAGACGGGCTACGTGTTTTGAAATTATTAACCATATCAATGAATCAATGGATACAAGCACTGTTGATTTCTTCCCGTGGAGCCGACATGCAAACTATTTTTCCTCAGTAAATTTCTGCTGTCAGTCAGCCCGGTGAAGGCAGTTTGTCCGGCTGCCGTCCTCTCAGCTCCCCAGGAGCTGCAGCTGACAGACAGCTGCTTCTGTGGACAGAGACACCGAATGCAGGTTGAGTGAGAAGTGGGGAGGCAGAAGAGAAGTGCAGAGAAGCGGGGAGTGTGGATGGATTGTTGTGCTCACATGAGACGGATTTTTTTTCCCACTCCTGATAAAGTGTGAGAGGAACAGAAGTGACTGTACAGCTGACGCATCGCTCTGAATTCCATCATATTTCTCTTGGTCGTTGCCTTGACATGTCCATGAATTTGGGGGATGGAGCTTCTGAAGGAGCATGAAGTTCAAATATCAACAATCTTCCTCCAGAATGACTGACTCTACCTTTAAGGCTCAAGGCTTTTTTTTAGTTTTGTTAGTGGAATGAAATATCCACAAAAAATATCTTGTTTGTCACTAAAAAACAGTTATTAAATACTTCATTTATTAATTTGATGACATAGTCAGTTGCTCTTCTTGAGCTGTTAAGTTTATTGTACCATCCTTACCTGACTTATTAATTAAGTCAGTAATCACCTCACAGCGAGATGAATCTATTAATTTCCAAGCCCATTCAGTGTGGAGTTTTTATGTTCATATATAAAACATGACTGACAGCCTTTTCAAGGTAAAATGATAAATGGCTGCATTTATACAGTGTTTTTATCCCTAAAAAAAAATTGCCTCTCAGTCACCTATTCACACACACCGATGGCAGCGAGCTACGCGAGGTGCTGGCCTAACCATCAGGAACAATTTGACGTTCAGTGTCTTGCCCAAGGACACTTCAACATGTGTACAGGAGGAGCTGTGGATTGAACCTTGGACATTGTGATCGGTGGACGACCGGCTCTACCTCCTGAGCTAAAGCCGATCTTTTGTTTTGAAATGTTTCTTTACTTTTCACCCAGCATTTGCTGTGATAGTTTCAGGCGTGCCGAGATACTGAACAGAATTTTGTGAAGAAGAATAGTATGCAATTATTTAAACAAAATTCAGTGAACCAACTTTTTAGTAAGCCACTTAAGTTTAAACATGCCTCTATGATAGTTTTCAAAATTCTTATTCACAGGCTTTACAGATGGAGAACAGATGGAGAACGAGTCCACAGCAGTCCAAGCAGGCAGGTCTCTGTCAGATTAGGAAACTACAATTAGTTGTGTCTCGGCTAAAACACTGAGGTCAAGCAACCCTAACACTGATTCCTCCCTGAGCAATCTGGATTCATTAGTATAACATTCACTTTCAGGTCACTACTGAACCACTACTGCGCAAGGTGGTGATCAGAGTAGAAGGAAATAGAGGACAAAATATCAGAGTAATGTCTCATCATATGATTCGAGTGAATGGAGTAGTGGGGCAGTGTTGTTTCAAGTCAAGTCATACTTTTCTCAAAGGACTAGTGTGTAAGACTTAGTGGCATCTAGTGGAACGCAATTGACAGACCTGGACCACACAATGAAGGATGGAGGACCTGTCATAGTTGATGTTGTACTTGAGTGGTGCAAATTTTTAACAAATATGCAATTAATCAAACTATGTAGATCCAAACGGTATTGTGTAAACCTGGGCTTTTGTTGCCCCTGGGCAGTTGCTCGCTTGTCCCGGTTGGTAATCCCAGCCATGCATGTAGTAAATCCACATGCAGAGACTTGAGAAAATTTAACTCACAGTGGCATCCATTAGAGTAAGCTACAGATTTTCCAAAAGCTCCTCTTTGATGGGACAGCAGCCAAGCCGGCACACACAAAGTGGAAAATCATGTACACGATGGAACGGAGGCACCGGGGGATTTATTTTGTTATTAAAATGACAGGGTGGAGGCTTGTGTTGTGTGCCCTAAAGGGCAGGAGGGTAAGATGTTAAGCAGAGGAGCTACAGCTCCAGAGTCTCTGCAGTGAAGCAGGTGAGAAACAGGTCATCATAACTGACGGAAATATTGGTAAAGCTAAAACAAAAAGACAGAGGATAAAAAAATATTTTATTTAAACCTAGCTCCAGTACATCTCAGACCTTGAAACTCTAAGTGCTGCAGTGTATCCTGATAGCCTCAATAAGGCATCACCAATTCAATGAGCCCAAGGTGTTTTTCTAAGTGCTCATTTTTTCAGAGTAACCATTCAAAAACACAGAGATATAGTTTTCCCGTTCCTCCCATTGATGGAGCTAGAACATGCAAAGAACATGCTGTATGTTGTTATTGTTGATTCATTTCCTCTTGATGGATTAATCAATTAGTCGACCAAACATTTTGGCATTGATCCTTCGGCAAGGGATCAGATGTTAGATGTAGATTTTTTTCTGCACCATTACTTCATGTAATCTATCACCTATCGCTTTCTCATTGCATTGACATTTCACCCTGACTACTATATTTTAATTGACCTCAAGCTCAAGAGTGAACGTTTAGGCCAAAATTATTGAGAAGAAGAGAAAAAAATTTAAATTTCATGACAATGAATAAACTCCATCTTCTGATGAAGTTATGTGATTGAAAGTCCAGAACATGAACCATGAGTTCAGACTGTTTTGTCAACTATATTTTCTCTATTTTTTGCTTATTATTCTCTTTGCTTTTGGTTGTTATTAAGATTTTGTGAATCACTTTAAAACAATACTTTGATGATTTATTTTGAATTATTATAATTGGCATTATTATTATTATATGCCATTGTTGTTTTATGTTATTAGAAATCATATTCTCGTTGATACTGGTAATTAATCTTCATTTTTGTGCCACATCATAATATACTGTACTTGTATGTTTACATATTTTGGAATACTTTTCCCCTTTCTAAATTCACCATGTTGTCTACTGATTGATCGGCTTCATCCCAGCTGAAAGCAACTGTGCATGTCTTTACCTCTGAGATATTTTCTTTGGATCGATCTCAGACAAGAACAGACGAGGAAGCAGACACGAGGAAATTTCCATGAACTCTCCAGTTTCTGATCCCCCTTCAGATCAAATCCAAATCCTAACCCCAGGTAAGAATTCTCCTCTTGGACACAGTGACTCAGTGAGGTGCGGTCAAACTAAATGACAGGTTGACAAATTGAAGCTGTTGCCCTTCCAAAAGCCAGAGGATTTGCTTTTTTTGTAACAAACAGAGGCAGAGAGCCAGCCAGATGTAGCAGGAATATCCAAATGGATCAAGTCAGTCAAATAGAGGATAATATTGCTGGTTTTTGTTTTTCAAATGCAGCAACAAATCTGAAATCTTCTATTACCGTGACAACGGTTTATCTGATTAAAAATTATAATTAGGATGTTATTCAAATCAATTACATAGTTTTCAAAATACTGTAGACGTAAAAAAAAAACCCACAATTTTCATTCATTTATCGTTATTTAGTCTCATTTTCGTGTCTCCTTTCTTATGTCTTATGTAATTTTTAATGTCCTGTTTCTGCTTGGAAACCAGTACCATGGTGAAAAAAAAAAACTCTTTAAAGAAATCCATCAGGTTTCATAAATGCAGAGCTGTCGGTAAAGAATAGAGCACTGATGAGCGATTCTATTTTCCCGAAGGGTGCAATGTATAAAATATAGATAGGGGATAAAGTGAACATTTGACTCATCTAATAATGATGATGGTGATGAGCAACGCGGGTCAAAGACATTTAATTAGTTAGCTTCTGAATTCATTACTGTATCTGGAATGATTATTTTAAAGTAGTTTCATTCAGGAGTAAAAGCAGGAGAATGAAATGTAATGTAAGTGCTGTATTCATTTCCCTGAATGCCCTTTGGCCAGGGGACAGAAGTGTGTAGGCAAAAGTTTTTCCCGTTGAGAAAAAGCGAGTTACCTCTAAATGTGTAAACCAAACCTGCCACACAGCTGTATCACATTCTGGCCCTTGCATTCAATCTGAAGAGCTGAAATCAAAAACAATTCTGTTGATGTTTAAGACAGCTAAAATGTTCATACATCAAACTAAATTGTAGCTGCTGGAAATATCAAACATGATTGACAGATAAGCCTTCAATGTGAGAAACATCAGCTCTCCTTAAATCATCATTTTTTCATTTTCCAACATGATGATCGTGCAGAGAAGTTGTTTTATTGACTTTTCAGTTTAGTTTTTCTTCCTGCAATATCGACAGCCGAAGAGCAAAACCTCCTATCTGAAAAATGCACTTTTTTGAGAAAACTAAAAAAAACTTGTTTTCTTGCAGAATGCTATTTGTTAAGGATACTCAATACATTGTACACTGTTTTTGGACTATATTATTATATTACGTGTTAACAATACCGACTAGATATTAAAGCCTCACAAAGTGCAGATAGGAGCTTTTGCACTTGGTGCAAGTTGCAAGTTCTACAAAACGATGCTCTAAATTAAGTTAATATTTAAATAAAATTAAAAATAAAATTAAATTTGTTTTCAGGTAAAAAGATGTAGTAAATGTAATAGTCACTACATTGTAATTACTAGGCTCAGAATTCCTTAAATTCAGTGTATTTGCTTCCTCGTCCACTGGAAATGAATGTTCAGTGATTGTGTAACCTACTTGTGCTGTAGCCTCTCTACACATCCAGGGACTCTGCGTTGTGTTTTTGTTTTGTTGTACGACTTTTCTGTCACAATGAAGGGCGGGATTATCTTGCAGACAGACTGAATATGAGCAGCCTTCCTTGTTCGCCAATCAGAAAATTCTGCAGATAGGAGGTTTTGCGCTTTGACCATCGAAATGTTATTGCTGTTGGTTTGTTAAAACTGCATTTTGGGGCCACTGGGGGGCAGAAAAATTTCGAAACAAGTCAACAGACGTGCAGCCTTTACATATTATCAATTTATGATCTTGTTACAGTCAGTGTGTTTGCTAACAGGTGCCATTTTACACACCCTGAAGACAAAGCAACATTAACAATCGTTAGCAGTTAAGTTTCTTTCCACCTGACTTTCATTTTCATTTCACCTCCATTTTGGTCTCCACCAATGCAACTCTGTCTATCTGCCATAGGATGTTGTTTATCAGAGCTTGTTTGCTGATAGCGGCTGTCCACTGTGGCTGGAAACGAGGCAGAGGAAACAAAACAATGATCTAGAAGAGGCTAAAAAGCTGTGTTGAGCTGCAAAGTAGGTGATGATTCTCTGTGGGTACAGCACTGCACGACTCCTTTCACATTTCATGTCATTTGATTCATTGCTAATATAAAAAAAATATATCATCAAGTGTCTTATAGTCACCGTCTTCTTGCTGTGTTTTCATCAGTCTGGGTGTTAAACAAGCCTCAATGAAGCAAGAGCTGTCAAGGCCAAAAAAAAACTGTACACGTTAAAGTCCATGTGAAGATGTTTGCATAAACTGCATCCTCCCACATTTATGGATGCTTAAAACCATTTAATGAGCCTTGAAATCAATAAAGTGCCGTTTAGTACACAAATCAAATAGTTCTAAATTTCAAGGCTGATGGGTCTGCAATTGGCTTTGAATGGAGGGATCATTCCCAACACTTGAGAGGAGTGAGATGATCAGGTTGGCAGAGATTTGACTTTCTTTTTATTTTTTTATTTTATTTGTGCAAAGTTTTCATCACAACCAAATTCACCAGGATGTTGTTAGACTAGTGTGAGAGAACATCTGGGGGGGAGGGTGGGGGGGTACTGTTAGATTTCTAATTCTAAATATGTGTGGGATGAGCTCATCAGCATTAGTTCTATAATAAAACTTGTGTGGAGAAATACACTTGTGCTGAAAGTCTGTGCATAATGAGTATGCAAGATCAAAAAAAAGAATCTGGCAACTGTCTTTCTTTGTATCTAATCTAAATCCAGACCTCATGTAAACTATCCTCATTAGTGCCCGCTGGGAAAGTCTGATTGGTAATTCTGGACATATTCTTCTCACTGCAGTGTTTATCAGTTGTACAAAAGCATCAGATTACAAGCTTTATCTCTGTAGAATTAAGGATGAAAAACATGCACATATTCTATTCTACTGAAAAGTCAATATCAAATGAAAGTACAGTAAATGTAGTTTGATTAAATGGATTTTCATTTCAGCCCTTAAGGCAATCCAAACTAGGAAATATGAGAGACTTTTTGTATCCACTGTGCATCAGATCTTTGAGATTCTGTAAACACCCAGCACTGTTGATGTTAAAGGATTTGAGCTGATGATGCAGAGGTCAGTACCCCTGAAGTGAAACACCAAATGCTATGTGGGCAGTGACAAACTAAATAAATATTGTAGGTAAACAGTTTGACTGGTGTTTTTTACTGTATTTTAAGCTATTTTTTTAGCACACATTAAAGGCCATTTTGACTACAGCTTCAGATTTTCACACAGACATTGAGGTGGTGGCAGCAGATCATCTGATGTTGATGGGCTGAGGGAAAAAAAATTGGTGTCCTCAGCACCAGATAAGGGAAAAAGTGCTGTGCTGTTTCTCAGATGACGGGTATCATGAGCTGCAATTGCTACTCTGAAAACAGTTTAAAATCTGATTTGCCAGCTGCTGCTGTGGGGTGATGGGGAAATTCAGACGACTGAACATGTGATCAGAGCTGAGGACGAGGTGTTTGACCTTCCTGTCTGACCAAGTGCAACAGTGGTGGGAGGGGCTTGGTAACCATGGTGACGCTCATACTCTCACCTGCCTCACTTCCAGGAAATGCTTCACAGAGCAGTTCTGCATAAAGATCTTCACGTTCTCTCTATTTATTGTTAAATGAGAGTAAGCAAGTGCAGAGCATCACAAATAAACAGCATTAAGAAGTTAACAATAACCAAAGAGACAACATGCTTCAGTGAACAATCTAAATCTAATTGCTTTAATTTAAGCAACATTTTTGAGGTATAACACACCTCTAAAGCACTTCTGTTGGTTGAAAACTGCATCTGACTGAACTTCAATGCCGGTGAACCTTTCTGCCACAACAGATCCACACTGACACTACTTTCTCCACAGTCTTAAATTTCAAAACAGTCCTTCCAAGGAAAACGACAAAATAGGTTGTAATGTCAGTCATCCAAAAACAACATATAGTTACGTTTGAGTGACAGATGCCATCGAACGGCCGTAGTAATCAGGACCTGGGGCAGTGGCGCAGTTGAGATGACATATCCGAATTTCCTCGTTCAAAGGAGGAGAGGGGATACGGAGATATTAACTCAACAGTGGACTTTGCTAACAGGTGAGCCCCGTACGATCGTCCCCTAACCTTAACCTTTGCGCCTAAACCTAACCAGACCTTAACCACAGTGTTGTCACATCATAAAACATAAGCATTTAGTGATTTGCAACAATTTGGAAAAGCACAGACAAATGATGTCGTCTTGCCGATTACTGCTGATAGGTGGCGCCAGATTAGAAAACACTCCTATGTGTCATTCTGGTCATTTATTTTGGAGGATAATTTATATGAGGCAGAATATATTTTCTTGATGCAAAGACGAGGATAATGGTTTGGATGCCTTCCGTACATGCATCAATAATCAAATATCGTATTATTTGAACATTAATTGATCATTTGTCATCCACAGCAATTACTAAAGGACTGATCATGTTTTTCGGTGGAAGGTAAAATGAAGAAGAATAACTAGAAGCAGGTTCGTATAGGAACAACGGAATGAAATGAGCAAAAAAACGGCAATAATATAGATGTTAAGAAATAAAATAATATGTCAGAGATAAAAAAGAAGATAAAAGAGATAAAAGAGAATATTAAAACAGCACAGCAGAGCTGTAAAAAACTTTAAAAATTAAAAACAGAGTTAGTGCCAGCAGGCTGAATACTAAATGAACTCGACAGTTAAGCTTAGGATCAATATTCAAACTCAACAACTCACAGCCAGAATCAGATGATAGAAGGCATCAAACTAACACATTCAGTCTAACGTGACCACTTAATTAACTCATCCAAAGAACTGTAAGTAAGCAAAAAGTTTTGATTACAATTTTTATCCAATTGCGTTCTGATCTTTTCTCCCTAATAACACTCTGATACTCTCTTTTATCTTCACTAGTAGCGTCTGACAGAGAGGCACTGCAGCGATAATTAATCGACAAACCACCGGCCTGATGGGAGCAATAGGCGTCTGGGAAGAATCAATACTATAACGCAACCCTCCCGTGTATCAAACAGCTTTTCATCCACGAGAGGTGACAGAGCATTACCTCTACTCAAATTTACACTGCTTGTTCACCGTGTGTCTGTCTAGCAACTGCATTAAGAAAAGGACAAGTGATGCCTTCTTGACTCTCATGAGGGAGTGCGGGAACTGAGACAGATTGTCACAGCTGAAGTGCATGTTTATAGATCAGCTCTGACTGAGTGCTCCTTTAGGAAAAAGGCCTTCACTGCCCAATCGATGCGCCGATTATATCATTGTTACTTTCCACTTCATTATGGAACATGTGAGCTGAACACACTGCCTCTCGGCTATATAAAGATACAGCCTTTCTCATACATTGCTATGTGTGTGTGTGTGTGTGTGTTAATTTGTCCTCGGATGTTTCATTGTAAGCACTGTTAACAGCCTGTCATGCACACTGAGACATGATAAATATCAACAGCTCATTAGATGTGTCACTTCAAAGGAGCACAGTAAAAAATAAATCAGCGAAGCCTTGTCACAGAGATATCAAGGTGTTTCTCGTGTGAGCGTGTGAGTGTGTGTGTGTGTGTGTGTGTTACCTGTTACAGTCGACATGCAGCAGAAGGTGGGAGGCGCTGATAGTGAGAGCGATTTTGTGCCACTGTCCGTCGGCGAGGCGGTAAGGGAAGGACTCAGACCGTGGCTTGCCTTTGAAGCGGTAGTGGTAACGGATCTCCTCTCTCACCCCACTGCTCTCCAGCTCAAAGTAACTGCAGGGGAGGAGAGGAGGTCAACAGTAAGAGACACTCTTTCCTAGACAGTGTCTTTGTTCAGGGTAGAGAAATATATAAACTCCTGAAAAACACTTAACATTATAGGTACAAGGTTTTGTGCAAGCAGGCTATTGAAATATTTTCTGAATCATTTTAGGCATAAAAACATTATTTTTCCAACATTTTATTTGAGAATAAATGGAAATCTTGTTAAATAGCATTTAGAATATAATTGAACAAGAGCTGAAACAATTAGTACGAACAACAGGGAGCCACAATTTCAATAACAAATCAATCAACTATGAGTTTTATATTACTTATATTACAAGTTGAATATCTTTTGGTTTTGGATTGCAAGCAATCTGAAGATGTCTCTCTTGTCCCAAAATATTTAACTGTTGGCAGGCCAAAAAACAAATTGAAACACATTTATTCTTACAGATTTACTAGGAATGCGGATATATGTTACAAGTGTCCCTGAGGTTGGTGCAAAACAGCTGGACTGAGCATGAATGAGCAAATTTCATGTCAGTCCACAATACCTGTTGGGTTACATGATATCTTGCATGCAAAGTTGATATTTTGACCTGAGGGTGGTGTGATAGGAAAACTCAGAGGGACATAAATCTGAATCTGCTTATTAAAATCTGACATTTTTTGTAGAAGTGGAAATTCTGGCCTGATGGTTACACTAGAGGAAGGATCAGGAGGTCACAAAGTCATTGGAATTCACAAGGTTTTCCTAGAAATGTAGCTGTTTGTTTTCCAGACACCTAGTCACCATCCAGAGTGTTGGTCAAAGGCAGATTTTGACTTGATGGCGACACATTGGGAGAATTAACCTCTGAGGTGAATACTGATGTTGATTGATAACAAATGTCATGAAAATCTGGACAAGATTTTGAACAGACTAGCCTCATCTTTAGGTTTCAATATATTGGAGAAAAAATATAGTCAGACAATAAAATGAGTTATGAAGTTAAATGTCATCGCAGAAAACCTGTCTGTAGCTGTGTTCTGGAAGAAACCACAAACATAGTGGCTGATTTCAATGATTTACTGATACAGTACTTATCGAAAAAGGCCAGCATCATCCTAATCCCTGAATACACACATTGTAATTTCATTACCCAGCTGACAAACAATACAAATGTGTGTGCACATGAAGGACAGGAAGATTATGGACATAACAAACAGCTCTACTGAGGTGATTGCTTAGCGTAAGCTTTGTGTAAAAAGACAATTTGTCAGCTTGCTCACCAAACAGAAGAAAACAGATATTCCTGTCTCAATTTCACCCACTATTCTCATTCTGTGGTGTAACTGCAGGTGCTCGACCTGCAGCTCGTGTGGGCAACATGTGCACTTTACTCTCCACCCTCATCAGCCACGCTAAATTAAGAGCCAGTCAGCCACAGACAGCAGCAGTCTGAGAGCCGCGGGCATCCAGTCATGACATTTCAGCTTCCCTGCGGCTGCAAATGACCCCAACACTGGAACCCCTGGCCCAGCACATACAAAATACTGTATGTGAGGAGCAGCTCCCTAATACAGAAACCAAAACTTTGCCAGAACCTAGCCTAATCCAATATACTGAGGCACACATACACACTCAAGCACATACACACAGGGATCAAGCCCATTCAATACCAAAGCAACAGCTCTCATGCATATTTATGGAAAGGGAGAGTGGACCCGCTCCACAGAATATCAATTGAGGCTGTGCGGTCGCAGATTTATCCATCTTCCTGTTAGGAAAATGAATGAAAGTGAGATGAACTCATCAGAACTCAACACAAACAAAAACACCAAACGCACTAATCTTCACACTGACCGGGTAGAGTGGACGTCCTTCGTCTGGAGCTCAGAGACATGATGTAAGCACAACAGCCTCTGAATATGAGAAGACGTTTCTATGTCCACTCCGAAGGATTTTTGATGTAAATATAGATTATTTACAGGATAACTCCGATTTCAAATGTCAGGATTTCGAAATGTCAAATATGACTCCTTGTTGCACAGGAAAACTGCGTGAGCACAACTACAGTTACCGCAGTAAGTCGAGTTTGAACCAGGAGATCCTTTTGTAAAAAATTACTAATATTTTAATACTTTTACCATTCAGCTTCATTTTGTCTTTCAAATAAACTCGGATAACCTGGGGGTTTGTTTGCAACTTGCCTTATGGTGCTTCTTAATCTGACTTTTAAGGGAGTATGATTACTGCCAATAGAAATGATGGCCAAATCTACCAAAAACAATGCAAAAAAAAATGCAATTATCTTTTAAGACATATACTTATGTATGTATATTATGAATAGCTGTTTGGTGACTCCCCTTAAGGAGTATTTCTAGCAGTTATGAATTTGCTTAATTATTATTCAGTTATTTTAATACTTGTCCAGTCTTTTTTTCGTTCTCTTTCCTTTTGTTTTTTTTTTAATTTCCCTCACAAAAATATGCATGTTAATTTATCACATGTGGGATATCACTTCACATTATAAAGGCACATGTGACTTTCACTTGTGAAGGCATAAATCTGACTTTATATTATTTTTGCTTTATTTTCTGAGGGTTGAAATGATGGTTTTATGCACAGTAACCTTGCATGTAGTTGCTGAGTGATTGAACTTTGTCTGAATGCCTGAATTTTTGTTGATGGATTGCAATAAAAATAAAAAAGCATTAGTCATTCTGTCATATTCCTACGTACAGAGAATGAAGTCGAATACATTAATTGTTGTTACCGAGAAAAAAAAAATAAAGAAAAGAGAGAAGAGGAGAGGAGGAGGCCTTGATCAGTATGTACAGGCTTGCAGGGTTCAGCTCAAAAAGCTCAAAGCTTTCCACAGAGCTCATGACGGCTCATCAGCCCCCCACACAGCAGGCTGTGTTAAAACTAAAACAATTATCACACAGTAAATTAACAAACATCACAGAGAAGAGCTTTTCTACAACATTAAATTGCATTTGCACGCATCGAGCAGTGGCTGCTTACTTGCTTACTTAGGTGTGTGTGTGTGTGTGTGTGTGTGTGTGTGTACATAGGGGAAAGAGAGAGGTAAAGTCAGAACAGGTATAGCTGGCCAGTTCAGCTGTCTTTGTTCAGCATGTCATCACCCTGAAATTAAATGAATCCATCACTCCGTGGCTGCGCCGGGCACCGACCTGACAGTCCGTCCCCATCATGCTGCAGGAGACAGAAGCACTGATACTTGTCAGCTGGAAAAGAATCATTTGCATTGAACGAGGAGTAAAACGAGAACGAGAGCACTCCAGCTTCGCCTCTTCCACTGATGGAAGCCTCCTCAGGGCTTCGAGAGGCCCGGAATCACTGAGCGAGCAGAAACACTGTTATCCTGATTTGACTCGGGAAATAATCATCAAAGGCATTAACTCCACTTCACAGCGAGCGTTTATTTTATGAAGCATTTAGTGGTAGCTATTGTATCCCCACATTACAGCATATTTAATGAAGGGGAATAATCTTTTGGCAGGCTGTCCGTTTGTGAACGAATCGTGCCTGACAGACATTGAAAATAACGTGTGTGTTTTGGTGCTTCTGTGCTAAATATAAACAATGAGTCTTATCAACTTATCAGTTTTAAAGGATTTTTTTCACGACTGAGCCTTTCGTAAACCAGCGTTTCAAAAAGCCACTTATTTGCCGATGGCAACTGCGTGGATCTAACAGACCCCTAATGTGAGCATCCACAGCTTTCAAGAAAAAAAAAATCATGTTTGCATATCAAAGAGCACAGAACATTTTGGCTTACAGTGGCAGAGGGAGACTCCTCTCTGATTAGAATGTGTTTCAATTTGATGTGATAGCAAAACCGCACCACTGTGGAGGCCACTATTTTCTAAACAGAGATACGCTTGAAAAGAAGATGTGCATGTAAGAGCTCAAAGGGGTCTCCTGAATTACTGATTAAATAATAGTTTTTTTACATGGTAACTACAGACATGTTACAGGGTAAAGGACAGAACAGGTGGTATAGGTTCCATTTATAAATGAACAACAAATATTCTTCAGGATCACCTGTACACTCCAATAAAATAATATCAATGGAGCAGTGGTTGCCCCTTCCTCATTACCACCACTGTGGTGGACTTGAGCAAGGCCCTCAACCCCAACTGCTCCAGTGGAGCTGCTCAGTGGCTGGCAGATCAGACTGTGGTTGTACTGGTTAGCTTCCAGGTGTGAACGTGTGTAACTGTGTGAATGTGCAAAAGAGAGGCTTAGCCCAACTGACAACCTGATAAAATGCATTACAGACCTAGATTATTGGATGGCAAAAAAACTTCTTACAGCTAAACATGAATAAAACTGAAATTCTTATTGTTGGCCCCAAAAAACAGCAGCAGGAAATAGTTTCATACCTTTTCTCACACACCCTAAAAGCCAGTGAGCAGGTCAGAAACTTGGGAATCATCCCGGATGCTGATCTTAACTTTGAAAACCACGAATCAAATATTACAAGATTATCATTCTACCACCTGAGAAATATATGAAAAGTGAAAAGATTCATATCACAAATCGATAGAAAGAGAAATTGGTCCACGCATTCATGTTGAATAGATTCGATTACTGCGATGCTCTCACTGGATTATCAAAACATTCAAAGGAAGACTTCAGCTCATACAGATTTCATCCGCCAGAGTTCTTACCGGTAGAAGAAAACATCATCACATTACCCCGAAACTTAAATCACCTCATTGGTTTGCCATTCAACAGAGAATTCACATTAAAATCCTCCTATTGGTTTTTAAGGCACTACATGGTTCAGCTCCCCAGTATATTTCTGACCTGCTCTACTCTATCAATGGCTTCGTGGTTATACCCAGAATAAGATCAGGAGCTGGTAAAGGTGCATTTAGTTACTGTGGAGCTGCCCTCTGGAAAGCTCTGCCTGATGCTTCATGTTTTTATGTCTCTTTTTAAATGTAAAGCACATTGAGTTTCTTTTTGATGAAATGTTCTCTATAAATAAAGCTTGCCTTCCTCTCAGTGAAACTTCCCTGAATAAATAAAGGTTTAAAACACACACACACACACACACACACACACACACACACACACACACACACACACACACACACGCTCACACACACACACACACACACACACACACAAACACAAAAACAATCAATGATGGGACAGTGAGGACTGCAGAGGACACACTGCTTGTGTCCTCCAAATCTGAACAAAAAACAGCTGCACTTTTTGTTGGCTCATCATGATGTATTCAGTCGAGAGGAACACCTTCAGTGGAACACAGCTTTAGATTTTATTCTCATAGTGAAGCAAGTTTCCTTGCATTTTCATAAATAAAGTAAACATAACTGGAATATTGTGAGGGGAAATGTAAAGAGTTGCCCTACACAACAGGAAACCAACTTTGTTGTTGGGACCCATTCAGTTACGTCTATAGATGTGGTGATTTTGCTTGTGTAAAAGGACATTTTCATACAACTCTGAAGCTCCAATCACTATATTCTGAAAGGTTACTGGTGCCTGTGCAGGACTTATCTGGGCAGGACTGTGCAGTGGCACATGGTGTCATATAGGTCGACCTGACATACTGTACAGTACATACACAGTTGTTGGCAGACTATATGCTGTTCTAAAAATATACATTGAGCATGAATTTATCATGTGCCTTAAGGCAGCATAGTGACTGGATGGGTAATGGCAGTGTCCAGTAGCACATTGGTCCAATTCTCAACACTGCTGTCTTTATATGATTTAGATGCAAATACACACACACACACCCATGGGTGCCTGGTTATGTGTTAAAATGGGGTAGCAAACTTGGAAAGATACATCATTGGCAGGGGTTGTGGAGGTCCTCCCCCAGGAAAAAATTGTAATTTAAAACAAATTTCCTGCTTTTCTACACCAACTAACCTCTTGGATTCAGTCAAGAAACAGCCACCTGCACTAGTCTAGATTAGTTAGATTGAAGGTGCAATGAAAACCAAGAATGCACCAAGAACAGTATATGATTGGGTGGATCAGGACAGGAAATCATTATCAAAAGAATGGCTATTTCATATTTGAAACTACATTTATAAAAACATTATGCAGCGTAAAATGGTAGTAGGTTTCAGGCTACTGGGCTATCTTCAAGGACAAACAATTTATATAAATGAAATAGCCTTGCAACACATCACCATATGATTTGGACCATTAAAGCTGGTTAAACAATGTTAAACCTGAGGATTGCTATTCTCAGTACTCACAATACAAAGTCTTCAACTGCAACAAAGTACAAACAATTTGGATGACTGAAATGGCCTCACAACAACTATCTAATTCTAATCTCACTTGTTTTTTTTTTTACATACAGGTTCTAGCGGTAGCTATTCTCAATAGCACCACTAGCTGATGTAGTTATAATGTTATACAAGAATTAATAATCATAACTTCAAAGGCAAATCATTTTAACTTACATCATCTCAAGGACTATTTTAATGCACAACTCAGAAGGTGACTTTTGCTCCTCAAGTCTAAAAAGGGCCATTTAGTCGAGGACTAGACCTTACTGTGAAACCACCCCTTAGTAAACTTGCACCTCTCATTTAGCCTGTATAAGAAAATGTGAGAATAATCATAATAATGAAAGCACAGCACAGAGCAGCTGGATGAGAGGAAACACACGCAGTGATGTGAGGCAGAGCTGTTGTATTGAATTGCATTAGATTGCACAGGTGTTCCTAATAAAGTGGCCCAGGAGTGTAGACAGACAAAGGTAAGCTAGCAGCTCTGATTTTAACCAACTGCAGCTTTTATAAATCCTTCTTACTGGATATAGATCAATCAAAAAGAGAAGTATCCACAGTAAGTTTTCACCAGTGATGCTATAACATAGGAACACTTCCAGCTAATGCTTATGCAACCCCTTCCCCCAAGCCCCCATTTTTTGTTCTCAATATTATGAATGCGCTGAGTTGGTGATTCACACTATCTGCTGATAAACAGCCACAGGGCAGGGTTGCCAGCTGTGTCTCTAGAGGTGGAGGATGTGGGCAGTAGAGGAATCTCATGAGTGTGGTGACAGCTCTGGGAAGAAGCTATTGAGTTGACAAGTGGTCTTCATCAAAATGCACTGGCATCATCTCTAAGGGAAAAGTTTGGGAAATGAATGGCTGCCTGAGAGTGCTAGGTTGGCTGTATATCATCCTGTCCTTTTTCTTCACCCCTGGTGTCATGCGGCTATTTTATGGGGGGCAGCTGACAGCCAATTATCTGCTCAATAGGGAGGTCAACACCCTGGAGCTTGTCCGGTGAACAGGAGGAGAAAGAGGTAAACTAGATACTATGATGGAAAAATATACCCATGTCTTCTGTCACTGACCTGGAAAATGTGACCGGGATTGGTTGTGAGACTGTGCTTCAGTTGTCACAGGAAGAGAATCCTTGATGGGAGTTTCTGGATTTAGCACATGTTGTCATCACATCCTAGGGTGATGGTTGATAGGTGCAACTTTCAACACTGAGCCCAGATTGAGATATATGGACCAGTTGGATGTGATGAGCAGGAGGAAATCAATTCTCATTTTCACAGTTTGGAGTGTGATCAGTGTGAGATTGTTAGCAAAGCATAGCGTGAGGCAGACCACCTCAGGTTGTTGGTGGTGAGTTCTATCAGGGTTGTGTTGTCATCAGGTATAACAGCTTGATGGACAGGTCAGAGTGTGTGGAATCATTGGGTTCAAAGGAGTAAAGAAAACATATCCACAAGGGTGCATCTCCCGCAGAGATGCTCTGGAATAACTCCTCCATGCTTCCTTGGCTAACACACTTAGTGAGGAAACTATTGCAGTTATCACCCATGGTCCAAGATGTAATTGTCATCAAGAGTTTTCTTAATGAAAACTGCAAGAAGAGACATGGAAAAACCCCAACTTTCTTAAAAAAAAAAAACCTTTAAAATGTTTCCACAGCTATAGGGCTTGTCATCTCCTTATTCCACTGCCGGCCTATCTGGGCTTCATTGCTTTGGCTTAAAATTGAATTTTCTGGCTGCGGTAACATAAATGGCAGTGAGCTTTAAACCCAAATCCATGGTTTTCATAAGTCCCTTCAGAAACCTGTGGTTGATATTATAAATGCTACATTCAAGATTTTCTAGTCTACAGTATTAGTATAAGCTAGTAATCTAACCCTATCTGTTATACAGGCCATCAGTTACTGCTGGTCTGATGAAAAAAACTGCACAGTAGAGCTGCTGCACCATGGAACATTATGCAGATTAACAGATTAACAGCTGATGCTGAATGTTGAAAAACTAAACCAAAGCAAACACAACAAACAGTTAGTTTACATGATGTGAAACAGATAGCAAAATGAGAAGTTTAGAGGTGCAGTGTGTAGGATTAAGTGTCATCTAGCAGTGAGATTGCAACCCCACCCTTTCAAGTATGTAGGAGAACCTACGGTGGCTGCAAAAATGCAAAAGGCCCTCTCCAGAGCCAGTGTTTGGTTGGGTTACTGTAGAAACATGGCGGTGCAACATGGCAGGCTCCGTGGAAGAGGACCCGCTCCCTATGTAGATATGAAGGGCTGATTCTAAGGTAACGAAAACACAACAATTCTTATTTTCATGGGATTATACACTAATTAAAACATACTTATGAATATTAAATTCAATTTCTGCCAAGTCCGTTCTGTTAGATGCCACTAAATTCTACACACTGCACTTTAGCAACCCTGTCTCCTACAAGTTATGTTCATGCACAACTAAATTGCAATAGAAAATGTGTTTTTCTAGCAATATAATGCTGGCTGAATTATGTTTTCTCTCAATATAATGAGAAAATATTGAGAGAAAACATAATTGTTGTTAACATATTTGACAAGTTGCAAACATGTTTACTGAACATATGGGTGACAGCACAATATCCGCCAGTAGAAACACTGTTTATAGTTATGTTTAGGCACTGGCAGCACTTGATTAAGGTTAAAGAAGATCATGGTCTTGGATTAATACAGAAAAAAGTCTGCAATGACTTGATGCATAACATGTTTATCAATATTTAAACAAAACCATGATATTTCAATAACCTTACAAATTCTTTTGTTGCCATGCATAAACCTAACCACAGGCGGTACTCAGGAGGCAAACCCAGTTATCTGTTGCCAGTTTCAGAGTCCTGCATCTTGTACGTTCCCCATCCACTCCAACGTCCTCCCCACATTATATAAATGTGGTGCTTCATTCACTCGTTACTTGTGAACATAATCCAGACAGCGATTACATGTGTTATTATTAATTATTATTAATTGGGAAAACAATTAAACTGTATATGAACATAATTTCTAGGAGACAGGGTTGATTACAGACCATTACAGAAGACTTTTTAAACAATGACCAATTTTCAGTCTTGATATTGGGATCCTGGTATTGGTATTGGTATGAAATTGAAAAATAAAATAGTCAGTGGTATTTTCCATCCCAATATTGAGAGACAATTTTTAGGGTTTCTGATGTTTTGCTGCCAGAAAGCTTTTTGTTAGGGGTGTAATGGTTCACAAAATTCACAGTTCAGTATGTACCTCAGTTTTGGGGTCATGGTTCGGTACGTTTTTGGTACAGCAGGAAAAAAAAAGGTAGAAAACATTCTGGTCATTTATTTTGAAAAATGTAAACATCCAACAATGGGTCATTGTCCTTACTTTGCGAGGCAGCTGGAGTCGCGTGATTACGACATCACAAGATCACATGAGAATCCATCTTGTCAGGCTTCAAGTTATTTGCTTTTGTCTGAACCTCCAGTGGTTTGGACCAATCAGCGTCTTATGAGGATTCTCGCGTGATCTCTGGAATCCAGCTGCTTCGCAAGGTATGACGATGATAGACGTTGACAGACAGATGGTTCATCCAATCACCTGCCAAGTATTTTTTGAAAGTGCCTGCCCTTTTCCAGACAGTTTCCTAGGATTTCTCATGGTTCTGTGTAACAAACCATCTGGCGTGTCATGTTATCATTGGCCTAAACTATTACTGAAACAGTTTAGTTGTGCTGCAATGGAAAAAGAAAACAACTTTTCTGTTTCTTGCAAGGAGTCAGGACACCGTCTGACAGCTGTTTTATGCTGATTTATGGTCGCTCGGAGCTGGTTCTTATGACATGTTGTCTGACCATGTCAGAAATCAAATGTGTTTACAGTTGTTCTGAACAGCTTCACTCAAAGGTGAACATCACAGAGAGGGGAGGGGGATAGAGGAGACACCTGTCACAGAGAGGGGAGGGAGACAGAGGAGTCATGATATCATTTAAATATGGGGATAACGGCACATATATTAATAATAGTGACAGCAGTGACACTACATGAACACAGGTAACCAGGGTAACCAGGCTAACTTGGCTAAGGCGGCTAGCATGCATCTATGAGCATGCTACATCTAAGTGATGCACTGCCAAAACATTCAAGCACTGGAATTCAAACACTAGAATTATTGTTCCACATGTCAGAATAAGTGGATTATTCAACTATTTTGACGGTATCTGTTTGGGTCACAGAGCAAACTGAACAGAGGAAAGTCACGTACCCAACTGAACATCCTGTACCAAACAGTTTGGGACGAATACACAAACCTGTGTTTTTTACTTTATGAGGAGGAGGAGGGCAGCAGAGGGACTGGTAATGAAGGTCTTGGGGGTCTGAAGTCTGTCAGACAGGTAGAGGAGGGCTGGCTGTCTCAGGGGCGTCAGGGAGATCAGTCATTCAAACAGTAAGAATGCCTTTTTGTTGCCAGTGACCAAGTGAAGCCTCTGTCATGTTATATGTAATCTTGATAAACAGATATCTGCATATGAATGCAGAATCTGTAGGCAACAGGACAATATTTTGGTATCGGACGTGCTCTGGTTTCCATTTGCAGTCCGAGTAGTATTGACCAGTTACGTTTGAAGGGGCTTTGGTTGCATGCAGGTAAACAGTCTGTGTGGAGAGCAAAAGAGGCGGAACGCATTGGCTGAAATGAAATCTTGGAACCCATCAGCTGTTGTATAATGACAATTTATCTTTTTTTATTTTGCATTCATATACAGCTATCTGTTTATAGATATTACCCCAAATATCATCTGGACATAAAACACCTACAAAAAGTTACTAATTGGACTGTAAACAATGACCGGCGCAAGAGAGGAAGTCTTGGCCCAGATATATGCTGGCTACACTGGAACCCCCAACATATTGGTCATTGCCCCCAGAGGCTAAATCGTTGTCAGATTGATAGCCGATGGGTGTAATATGAGCAATTCTCCTTCTTGTGGACTTGATATGTTCTTCAGGGTTCCTCTCTCTATAGGCTTCTTCCAGTAACAATGAGAGACATGTTTTTGTAGGCAACCTCACAGAAATGGAGACAGTCTCTGAAAGACCAGATGTTGACGTCAGAACTCCTGTATCTTGAGGATGAAGTGCCTTTAATATTGGGGCCAGTTTGGGTGCCTTCATGTTTCAAATTCAAATTTGCCTCACATCTTAACACTGGACTGAACAATATTTTTCAAATGAACAGTGAATAATTACATTTAATGGAAAAGCTCGATGGGGCTTTTCAGCTTCTTTTAGCTTTTAGGTTTTATAGCACATTTACCGAATAATTCAGTCTCAGCACCTTCATCATCATTTCCAGCAGCAGGCAGCTGTTTACAGCAAAAAAGCTCTTATGTACCCACTGTACGCTACCCTACCAGCCACACAAAGTTAGTGACAAGCTGGCAAAGAAAGGAGTTGGTAGAAACCAAACCACTGTTTGCTAGAAACTTTATTTGTGAAGTTGGTCTTCTCCTAAGTGGCCAAAAAATCAATTTACACGGTTTTAACTTACAGTAGAAAAAATATAACCCATAATGAAGTCTACAGAGTTGTAAAGTTTGGTTTTCAGTACTGTTATCTGCCCTACTAACAGGCATTCGATTATATCCACCCTTGTCAAGACAGTTTGCACACATCAGGAAGAATGATTCAAAAATTCAATAGAGTATAACTTGTAGAGCAAAGACTGTAATTCTGGGTAAGAAGTGCAAAATTCTGCATTTTGGTCAGCCTTGGTAAGTTCACAGAAAATCAAAGGAAGGAGCAGAGGGAATCATTGTTAGTCAGTAGTTGTAGTGTATTGCATCCTTTTTCTCTGAGCAAATACTGCTAAGAAAAATTTAGGGAGTGCAGGGTGGTATCTGTGAGAGAATCTTACCTACCCCTACCCAATAACTTACCCCTTCTCAAAAGGGGAGCTCAAGAGTTCAGAATCTGAGCCAGCAGGTTTCCTGTCTCTAACATTCACACTCAAATCCCATCTGATGGCAAAACAAAGTTTTAAATATTCTGCAGATCAAGTTTAAGCATAAAATAAACAGACATAGACCGACAGAGCGATGATTCACCGTGGAAGCCCGGCACATCACCAAACAGTTCCTTTTTTTTCATTTTAAGAATTTTCAGATCCTCTGCCAGCGGCTGATAAACAAACCAAAAACTGCCAATTACAATGTTGGCAAATGATCATACTGCTTCTTATAAATATGTCACATCACCTGTTTTTCAAGTCTGTTTTATATATTATAAATTAAAATCAGATGCAGTGTGTTAATTTATCTGATTGAAGGATAGGCTAGCAATATGTACATGGAAATTGTTATTGGTTGCTGTTTTCAATGGAAGCAAAGGGGGAGAAAGTCCGCAGTCCTTGTTCTGTGTTAAAATGCATTATAAAGTTCAGACAAAGCCACCATGATGCTTCAACAGTCTGTATTAGTCAAATCTTCCACAGGGTAAAGTCTTTCTGGTACAAAAATTCCCCCTTTATGTTACTTGGTGTTTTGGTCTGAAATCATCTTTTTTTAAAAAAGAAGATTGCCTCTCCTCCAATTTGATTGTATTTTTCTTTTTGTGATGAATTTTTATGAATGTATGAGTGACTGAAATGTTTGTATGACAGTCGTGGATCAGGGCCTGATATAAGTGTTTGTGTTTGTGTCGAGTGGTAACTTCGGATGGAATTTTAAATGGGGTTTGTTCTCATGTTCATCTAAATGTTTATATAAGAATAATTGTGCTTTAGGGTAAATTTTTACAGTACCCAGCTTCCCCATGCTTACTGACCAACATTCCCAAAGTTTTTCCATAAAGTCTAGTTTAACAAGTCTCTTTCTTCCATCTCAGTGTGTTTTCAACTCCCACAACACATCAACTTCAACTCAGCATGTTTCCTTAAAAGAGAGGAACCTGTAAGCGCTTATGAAGTGAGGCACAGAGGGAGAAACAGACCTGCAGAGTGACAAAGGGCAGGCAGATGAACAGAGCAGCTAGAGGAGCTGGCTGAGCATCTTTAGTGTTTGAGTGCTCAGGTGGGAAGAGCAGTGGAGAGACCGGGCTTTGAGTTAGTTCTTCACAGAGCTACTGCCACTTGCTGACAATGAAAGCGTTACCGGGACCCAGAAAAATGCTGGCTAGGCAGAAATAGGCTCCTTTTGTTCTATTCAGCCTAGTGGAGCAGTAATAAACCTTCCTTCCCATTCCCTAGTGCCGGGCAGAAGAAGTGAAAAAAAAAAAAAAGCTTCTTCTGCTTTTGCAGCGGCTGCCGAGAAACGCTTGCATTCAAAAGGCGTTTTCACTTTGAGGATGAGCAGAGCAGAGGATGAGAGGAAGGAGGAGACATGGATATTATCATATCGGGAAAGTGGAGCTGGCAGAGGAGGTGGGAGGGAAGAGAGGATGGTTTGATTGTGCCGAGAGAAAGATGAAGAAGTAAAGAAGGGACAGAGAGGAATGTATGGCTGGATTTTGGCGAGCGGTAGAGCTAGATGTCTGTTAGCCCGCAGAATGGAAGGGCTGTGTTATAATGGGAAAGAATGGGCATCGGCTGGGGGCTCTAATAGGGCCTTCAGAGATGATTCAGAGGTTCAGAACAAATCATTGGTTACAATGGAGAACATGTCTGCACCGAGCCAGTCAAGGCTTTGCCCATTTCTCCAAATTTAATTACACTCACAGTCTGGCAGTCTGACTCACACAACAACTCGTCTCAAAATAACTTTAGCCTGCTGCGGCTCGGCTGGGCTAGTTTTTCATTCCAATATATACTTTATGACACTTAACAATGGACAATATTCGAAGGGAAATGAAAGGTCTTGAAAATCAAATAGCTGACTGAAGGTTTATTCTTTATATTTAAGAAATAACCGTCAAAATATATCTATATATCTCTTTATATGTAAATGTTATATGAGTCTCTTAACTCAAACTACAAAAAAGAAACATTTCATCTTGGAGGGAAATGTTGGTTCAGTTGAAAGACTTGGTGTTCTAAACTTTCTGTACATCTACCTAGCATTAATGCTAAGTGCAGAAATGTGTTGTTGTAATTTGGGTGGGTTGACCCTTTAAAAGGCAGCAACCCCACCCTATCCATTTATTTGTGAACAAAATAAATGTCATAGACTGGCTCAGGAATCAGTATATTTGACAACTGGGTGTGTTTGAGCATGCCTGACTGCCTTGAATGCAACATTTGCTTAGTCCAAGCGTTCCTCTGAGCTACATATGCTGCATGGTGCATGTCATTGGTGCCTGAAGGAGGACAGTACAGTCAGCTGGCTCCATTTAGCCTTGCTGTTGTTTGGCCAGCCCGCTGTGCGACAATTACGCCTGCAGGTAATATGACAGAGAGAGAGAGAGACTGACAAAGAGAGAGAGATAGAGAGAGAGGCAGCAAGAAAGTAAGGGGACAAAAAAGCTACTCCTAGGGTCACCTTAGAAGCACAGCGAGGGCCAACTGTGCGTCAAGACCTTCATATATTTCTCTTCAAGAATGTATCATAAAGGAGGAGCTTGTACAAAAGTGAGTGCACACACATGCACATACACACCAGTGGTGAAAGAAGCATTCAGATTATTTACCTAAGTTTGGAAAGTCAATACAAGAGAAGCAAAAGCACATACCTTCAGCATAATGTTCTGAAAAGTATCAAAAGTTAAAGTTACATTCTCTAGACTCTGTATATCATGGAGCTCTGAGATTTATTACGAACTGTAAGGCCCTCAGTCCTCACTGCACACTTTGTGCTTGGGTTGGTTGGCCCTCATTGAATTCTCGGAGACTCCTCCACTGGCATTATTTTATTTATAAAGCCATTCTTGGGCTATTACCAGCATATCTATGTGAGTACATCAAAAGGAAAACTTGCAAACAATCACGCTCTTCGCTCACAGAGCATCTTCTTGCTGACTGTACCCAAGAGTTGAACAGAGTTTGGTAGAAGAGTTTTTTATGTATTCTGCTCCCTATACTTGGAGTTTTCTACAAAATGAGTTCAAAAAAACAAAAGTCACTGGTTTCTCTGAGCAGATTTAAAGCTTCGCTGCAGGGACTCTTTTCATCATCATTGATCTGCCAATGTCAATGAGGTCGCTAGGAGTTTTTTAATGTCTCAAATTGCTGCTGTTTTTCAGTCTAATTCTAGTATCAAGGTTGTATTTTTATTTTCTCTTTTATTGTAATTTTATTGATTGTTTTTTTCATATTGACTAACGAGAGGTCTGTCTGTCTGTATTACTTGTTTTTATGTCTTGGCCACGGCACTCTCAATGAGGTTTCCTGGTAAAAGGCCATGTTATTGTCATGATGTTGCAATTCTGTATTGCAATATTGGCTTATTCTTAAATTAACATGTAAGTAGTATTTTATGTTTTAGCTAGTGAAGACAGAGATAATCTCAACTCTTCTATGGACGACCACAGGTTGTAAGTGAAGTAAACAAGACTGTTGTGTCATTTCACTTGTAAAACCTCACTGTAATTTATGCAAAGCTTTTCACTTCATGAGCACTTTTGCCAAGAAATCTGTCCAAGAGATTTCATAGATCACTTGCTACATGTTAAAATATAGTTATTAAACACTATTGAAATAAAGGTTTTAATCTAAAAAACCTAATCTTACAGAACAAAAATTTTGTTCCGTTTTGACAGATGGTGTGATGTCTTTTCATGGCTGTGCAGTTATTAGCTGCTCCTGTCAAATCGGTTTTACTTTTATTCATATCCGTTAAATCATCATGTTTCAATAGCATTATCTACGGCATGCCGATGAGGGACCAAAACCTGTAACCACTAAATCATTTCTTTTTTTTGCTGTCTTGTGTAATAACATTTTTGAAATAAAACATTTTTAAACGATTATTTTTCATGAAGTAGCTTCAATGCAACAGCTATTTTTTGAAGTACTATAGCTTCAGTTTAACATAGCATCGCTTTTGTCTCAGTGACAAAAAGCTACAGTACATTTATCAAACCTGCAGCTATTTTTCAGTGCAGAGTAACTGGTTGCTCGGTTTCCTACGTTTTAGAGAACTAGCTTTCCCAATACAGCTCTCTTCATCAGCGGAGGGGCCCTCTACTTCACTCTCCTGCTGTGTATGATTTTGCCTGTGTCTCCCAGTATACACATCTACACACCCGCTCGCGTGCTCATTTTTGCCTGCGTGTTTTACTGAACTGAAGGCTTTTACCTTCGAGGTCTGGAGGAAAAATCAATGGAGCCTGCCCTTTAAAAACAATTCGCAGTTGTACTGTTTCTCAGGTGGCTGGGGGGGGGGGGGGGGTTGAGCTTGCTGACTGCCACTCACTGATGTCCTACAGCCATCACATTCTGCAGCAGCATTCAGTCCCTCGCAACACATTCAGTAAGACCCCTTGAAACAGCCGAGAAGAGATTAACAATGTCAAATAAGAGCTTAGAGAAGATGTATGCACTTGTTCTGTACTTGGTAGTTCATGAAAGCTCAGTTACATACAGTGTGTTCAAGTTATCAGTGCAACAGCCACATTCAGTGATGTTGTATGTCTGTTTGTGCAGCATAAACATTATCAGCATGCTTGGTATTGCTTATTTCGCAGACACAACACATGGGAGGTTATCCGTCTAGCTGAAAAATTCTCATAGTTTTGGAAACGCTGCATTATTCCAGCCGTTGACTTGGCCTCCCATCACCTGCTGATCCACACTGACATTGGAGTAATCACAGGCTAATCTTTACTTTACTATACCTCAACAACATCCATCTGCAAACAGCCATGAGTAGGATGAGAATTCATGTCAGGGTTTAATTTAAAACGAGGAAGCTCTGTAATCCGTGGAAGTAAAGTTGTGCTGAAAAGGAGCTGCAGGCCAAGATGAAGAGGATTACAGATGGATTACCTGTGTTCTGACTCGTGGATGGAGAATATGACTCCTGATGTGGAGGACTTCTGCTGGATGGAGGCCAAGAAGGTAAACTCACTTTTACTCCTGAACAGCTGCACCACTTTTTCTGTGATGTGTGCCGGGGCATGAATCGCTCTCCCAACATCTGAGGGAATTAAGTGAAATGGAGAAAAATCATTAGTTTGTGTAAACTTTTTTTCACAGGCGATGTGCCGTCTGCCTCTTCAATGACAACATGCCAAAAAATTGAGAGAAACATATTAAATCAGCTAATAACACACGGTGAAACACAAAGTAACACCTTTACGCTTTGAAAATATATCTCATCAAACTTTTCTGGCAGCCTGTGTTTGAAAAAGAAAAACCCTCTGTTGTTGCCAAGAGGTTTCATACACCAAACTCTTTTAATCGATGCTGAGACAGTAAACTTTGCACATGTGTGTTTGTGTACACGAAAGAGAACTTTATATCTTCTTGAGGACGGAAAGATCAGCAGATTTTACCCTTGTAAATCCATCTTCTTCTGGACACAACCCTTGCACAGCATTTTATACTTGTCTCTTAAAAGGATATTACCGGTTTATTCAGCTTTCAGCCTTATTCTTGTAGTTTTGGTCATTGTTTCTATCAGCTATGACAACATGGTACTCACCGATGTAATTGCATAGATAGAAACACTGCAACATTGCTTATTACAAGGCAGATGGGGCAAGAAATATGAAGAGTCAGATGATCAGACAGGTTGTGAACAAGCAAATAATTTAGCCAGATTACCTAAACTCCTTGATTTGGAGGTAATACAATAATAATAGTAGTATTACAATTATATAGTGAGTGCACCAGTATTATTGGTAATAATCCCTCATTGCTTTGGTAAGTATGGTAAATCATCATTGCTTAGTGTGCGGTCATCTTCCCTCTGATATATGCCATTGCCATGACCAGCAATTAGTTTTTGGTGTGCCATATACAGACAACTCTGATTGATTCTAGCATTGTCATTGTGAGTGTGGTTATAGACTCTTAGGTCACACAATTGCAGTATCTTTAAGTAGTCTGAATGAGAGGCTTCCGTGGTTCCCCGTTGTACATGACAGACAGTCCGGTTGAGAGGACCCTGTGGTTGTCTCAGCGCAGGGCTTTTAAATCTCCCCAGGGTGACCGTGGCCCGCCTGCCCTCACACTCAGCCTCCCTGCTGTCACAGCCCAGTCGATGGAGTGCCACTTCCCCTGGCACCCCGGTTCTCCAACATGCCAGCCCCCTGACCCGAGTCTATCATTAGATCCCCTTTCAAATCTGCAAATCTTCAAACCTGTTTTTATGATGTGAAGATGCTGTCACATTTCAAACCTGCTTTTGTTTTTATATTTTTTCCTGACAAGTAAAAGACGGCGCTGTGTGTTGCATTGATTCAGAAACAGTTTAATTGTGATAAACAAACAAGACCATTTCTGAGAAACCTCTTTTTACTTCCTAAAAAGCCACTGAGATCCATTTTAATCTGTCGCTCTTCATGTAACTGTTAATATAGTCAAGTTCAAATTTTTTTCACCACTATGATCGATACCAACAAATTGTAGGAAGTCCTGCTCAAAAAAAGGCAGCAAACACAGAAGCAGACTGTTATTCCAATGCTTATGAGCTTAGCTGCAAATGGGTGTGGGAGTTGAACTGTGCTTCATTTATATACTTCATTCCCCCCCAAAAAGTAAAGCCAGGGCTGGAAGATCCATCTTTCAACTGGCTCAGACTCTGAGAATGAACACCAGAATTTCTCTTTATGTGCAAACAACATTAAAATACAACAAGTCATCATACCTAAATGACTAAGAAGGTTGGTTTTCATTGCTTTCTGATCCTGAGGATCAACAAGATCAACAAGAGGTCATTTGTCAGTGCCTTCCAGAATAACAAAACCAATTCATATGAGCGTTTTCTAATCTGCCACCTCTATGGTTAAGGTCTGGTTAATTTTAGGCAGCTGAAACAAGTTAAAGTTAGGTGAAGTGGTCATGGTTTGAAGAAAACAACACACGAATGTTGGTAGGAGACAAGATTTCCAAGTCAGACACACAACAACCAAACATACCTTGGGACCTCCCCACTGACAGGTTTTGTGGCATAGTAGCATCAGACTACTCCTGATTTTGCTTCAGGGAGAGAAAAGTCATTATTCACATGACTGCTAGAGGTCCCTTTTCAGGAAAAAGTAAACATACTATAGGTTGTTTTAAAGCGGGTCCAGGTCTATATTTATTTTACTAGGGCTCTACTAGAACATCTTAATTTACAGTTCAACTCATACTGAGTGTAGAGGTCACCCACATTTGGAAGTGTTCAGAGCCCAATACACAGTGACTGTAGTTATATACATAAAATGGAGGAAAATAGACTTCACGTCATGTTTACGTGTATATAGTGCGAGTGAAACACGAGCCATTACGCAGCCTGTGTAGACAGCCGTATTGATTAAAATAGCAGTGTTATAACATTACCTTTCCTTTTCACAGTCGTTATTCTACCAAACCTCGCCTTGTTCAACCTTTAATACTGATGCCATGTCAACTATCTTGCTAGACAGCAGTTTTGTTAACCTTATGTCATTATTAACTCCATGGGACACTTTTTTTTCTTTTCTTGTTGACACCAACCTCAGATCTGTTTACTCTCTTTTTAATGCAAGCAGATTGCAGTTGGCGTGTGTACAGTATTCTTTTCAATTGTATTAAGCTAACTACTTTTATTTCCATTGTTTAGATCAGAAAGTTAAGTTTGTCATGTACATTGGGCAACCAAAAAATTTGTTTCAAAACATTTTATTGTCTTTACATCTCCTATTGTTTTAAAGAGATTATTGGGCCCCAGTTGTTGAATCGTGTCGGTATAAAAAAATAAATAAATAAAATGTTCCATGTCTGGATGTATTCCTTCAACTGATACCATCAGGCCAGACGCTTTCTGCAAAGCTGCATTCTTAATCATTCAACCTGTGTTTTTCATCAGATAACGATGAGATACAATCTTATGTGAAATAAGTTTGACTAAAATGAATAAAAAATGTGGTTTTGGCTTGACTAGATTGACTGATATGTTAATATAATATGATGGCTAAAAAAGACTAAAATGTCAACAGTTTTCATTGAAACTGTACTAGTTACTGTTTTCTTTGACTAAGATAAGACTAAAATGCCCAGAATTTAAGTCAACTAAAACTTGACTAAAACAAAACAGGTTGAGATTCATTAAATATGATAAAAACAGACAAAGCTTTGAATGTTTTTTTTTTGTAGGGAAACAAAGGGAGCACTCGTAAAGTTATATTTTTATCAACTCGGAAAAAGGAGGTCAGGAAACACATGAACTGTAGACCCCCTGCATTTAGGGTAATAGGACAATTATTGTAAAAATACACACAAAGGAGCCAAGGTCTTTTTTTAGTGTCGAGTGTTGTTTTGGTCTAATTTGAAGACTGGTCGGACTCTTGAAATCAATAAAACCATTTTGTTTTCTGTGGTTAGTTTGGGATGTGAGTGTAACAACCAAACAATCCACTTTTCATACTTGTTACTTTTTCAGATCGCGCCAAAAAAATAGACTGAATATCTAAGAAAATTCAAGATGTTACCTTGAAACAAATTTAATAATCTAATGCAAATTGTGCTTGAAATTGTTTTCTTGGATAAGAAAATATGATTCAATCATCCTAAAATAAGATATTACGACTTTCTTGAATTGGGCTTTTTTAAGGTGTGCATGGTCGCCTCATGTAAATAGGCTGATGTCACAAACAGCTGTCTGAGTCCTCATATCAACACTTCAAGCCCTGGCATCCTCTTTCACTCATGCATTTAAACTGAGCACGCAGCTGTCAATCAATGTCAGTTATGACCCAGATTTGTTACTGAATCCTGATTGATCTTTTGGAACTGTTCTTGTTTGCCATTTAAAATTACAATGTGAAAAAGTACAGTATAGTTTTATATTCTTAAACTTTTTATGTTATCTTTTAATTTTGAAAATATGCATAGTGTTTGACATACACAAACACACAAGATGCCAACATCAAAATGTACCAAATCTGTCAAAAAATTAAAAAAAAACTACTTGCAAGTCTGTGTTTGTGTACAAAGGCACACTTTAATGTATTTGCCCAATGGATACAGTTGCAAAAAATCCAACTTGAAGAAAACAACAATCAACAATCTACTAATACTGACGGAACGGTGTGATGGGAGGAAAACCAAAGCAGACGCCTTCAAAGTCTCCACTGTACAGAGATCTCAGGCTTTCAGATATAAACAAACCCATTAACAGGTAGAGCAGGAAGATGAAACTCAGTGTAGCAGGCAGCAGCCGGCTGTCGCCCCCCCCTCCCCCACCCACCCTCCTTCTCGATTTTACAGCTCATCACTTTAATCAGGAGTCTGGCGGGTCCTCCCCCAGCTCGGCTAAGTCTTACAGATGGCCTCTTTAACTGGCAGTGAGGAAGAGGAGCTCAGCCGCGGTCCACAGAGACTTCACTCACCAAAGACACAGCCAGTGAAGTCTGTGTGGACTTCTGTCTGGCCTGATATGGAAAACTCATGTCACAGTGTCACAGCTAGATAAGCACATTACTGTATGCTCAAGTTTTGCCAAGGGCACAAAGTAGATCAGGGCAGAGTTTTCTAGAGGGCCGAGTGTCCAGCAGGGCAGCAACTGGCAGGGAAATACCTGAGAGCCCTCACTACCCAAGACACAAGGAGGAAGGTTACTATAAATGGCCTCTTATAGGTTTGTATGTTTCTGTGCACAGTGCTTAAATTTATATTGACTGCTGTACTAACTGTCTGTTAATAAAGAGTCAGTTATGTCATCAGAAGCGTTTGAAAAATGATATAATCACACATAGGGGCTATAAATGATCTACACTAATCTATTTCAATAGCTTCAGTCATGATCACATCCACAATGCTTGATTCAAAGGGCTGCAAAGTCGCTGCCTTTTGTACATGTGAATAGAAAACATGGCACCTGTGTGATTGGGCAGAAGTCTAAAGGTGTCCACGCTCTGTCTGGACAAACACCTGCACTTGATGCAGTGACCTGCTGGATCATAGATAGAGATAAGCCCCTTTGTTTTAGATTGCTGTTAAAATGTTACATGAAAGTGCTGCTTCTTAGTTGAACTATACCTTGTCCAAAGCGGTGAAAGTGGTGCACAGAGTTCGCCCTTATTCACTTTCTATGGGACACAAGTGATTCGCCTCTCAAAGCATTGTAGCCAACAGCGTACCATGTGTGTCAAAAGACCTGCACGTAGTTAATATAAAACGCTAAGTACTGACGGTGTCTTGATGTATGCTGACTCTCCAGAAAAGCAGTGAATTTATCATATTCACCAGGATACACACTGTGCAATGTAGTCAGTGGAGTTTTATTGCCAGCCATCTTCAAGTGCAGCAGAGAGAAGGAGAGAAGTGAGAAGAGAGAAAATGTTAAATGGCACATGGCCAAGCAGCTAAGCTCCATTTTTTTAACTATATCCAGTCATTAAGCAGGGACAAACGCTTGAAATCTGACATTCATGGGCCAAAAGACAGAGAAAATTATTAGGGCTGCAACTTATAATTAGTTTTTGATTGTTGATTTATCGGTTAATTATTATTTCAACTAATGGTTTGATCTGTAAAATGTCCGATAATAGTGAAAAACAGTTTCCCAGAGCACAAGGTAACATCCTCAAATTACTTGTTTTGTCCGACCAAATGTCAAAAACCCAAGATATTTCATTTACAACTATGTAAAACAGAGGAAAGCAGCAAAATGTCACCTTTTTCATCCCAATTGAGGTTTTCAAGCCTGGATTAAATTGGCAACTCATGACAAAGTTTCAACCATAAATATCAGTAACCTGTACATGTAGACAGACTAACCCTACACAGTGAATTGTAGATGCACTTATGGAGAAACACAAACACTCTATCTTCAAGTGTAAGATCAAAGAGCGTCTCTACTGTACAGCCAGTCTCTCCGTCTCTGTTGGACGGCCGTCATATGTTTACAGTTCCCATAGCGATACGTTCACCATCACTGGCATCTGCTCAGAGGCCGCTGGGCTCTGCTTACAAAGAGCAACAACATTAAAAGGTACAAGAAGAGAAGAATAATACATCAAAGTTTCCTGGCATCAGTTGTGTCCAATTAACTAAACCCATAAAGACTGAAGTGATAACTACTTGGCAGAAAAAAACACTGACCATAATAACCTTCCAGCTGTGTGATTCATCCATCAGGGAAGATGTTATTGACAGTACACAGATTTTCTAAAGATCTAAAGACATGGAGGTCCTCGAGATCCTCAGATCTCCTCAGATCACAACATCTAGATCAGATCTTGAATCCAAACGATGTATCCCAGGTTCGGTTTAGTGTTGGTGTGTGTAGACTCCAGTTAGCAGCACTCGAGCCAGCTGTGGGTCAGTGAGGTCGATTCTTGCAGGTCTTGCCGGTCAGTCCGGCATCCAGCACCTTACATGTGCCAAATTTAGGCCGCCCTTGTGCTACACAATTTCTACCATTTGGGACCTACCTAGGCAACCTAAGCCATGTTATTCATTACCGGCTTGATTTTGATATCACTGAACTCCACAGTGGAATCTTTTTGCCCAAACTGACACACTAAAACATAAAATAATACATTTGCATTGCATCTTGGCAAGAAATTTTTAATGTACATTATTTATTACTGCTAAAATGGGGGGCAGTTTATCTTAATATATTAAGATATAATATACTTTCTTATATTTTGGTTGCTTCAGAATTCTGTGTTAGTCAGCATTTTGTTCTGATCAAGCTAGACATTTTTTTTTTCTACTCAGGCTGAGAATTTACTTGTATTCTCATCCACAGTTTTACTATTTAAGGAATTCTGGTAGCTCAGTCTGCGAAGGTCAGTGGCAACCATGGCATTAATGATATTCATCTTTCCATGTATCTGTGTAAACACCAAATTAGGACAAAAATAAAATGTATAAAACCTGAGAATACATCCCACAATTACATCCTCTCTCAAATTGGCTATGGTGGCTCATATGGGGCAGTATTTACTAGACTGACAGCTCAACAGGGAACATGTACAGAAATAAAAAGATATATTTTCTGATTCCTTTTTAATTTATCTGGCATGTCACAAATGTTCATGGCCATTTTTTTCTTTATTTCTTTCAGATCCTGCAAGAGGCCAGTCATCTTTATTTCCACACTTCCAGCCCTCTAGTCATCTGTACATCCACACATGAAGCTAGCCAGCCAGTCATCCATCCAGTACACAGCAGACTGTCCCTGAGGAGCTAGCCTGCTTTCGACTGCTCAAGGCAGGTCTGCAGTGGAGAGTAAAAAAGCAGAGAGCCTGGACTGCAGAGCAGGGGCTTGGCTGCCTTGAAGATAAAGGACTGAAGCAGGAAATGGAATCCTGTGATAAAACCAAACAAACAAAAAAACTCTTAAGGATGCAAGGTTATGTTACTAAAACGCTATCTTAACAGTAACCACTGATGGCACTTCACCTTGACTACAACCGAAGCAGAGATGTTGCAAATTCAGTTTACAGTTTCTCATCGAAAAGCAAAATGCGAAAAGCAACAAACAAGAGACCCCAAATAACTGACTGAATAAGGTAGTTCAGCTCTGTGCAGGTACAGCAAAATGGCAAGGAATAATGAATAAGATTCTGAAAAGGGCACAGAAAGTGAACACTGTTTGTACAAAAAACAAAGGAGGAGCAGAGTTTGACGCACGTGAAGGAGGCTGTGAGTGCATGTCAAGCTGCCTCCAAACACAGCCGAGCTCTCAGCAAGCCTCTCCTAAGTTGATTTGGCTTGCATTTGAAGAGCTCCTTGGCTGCTGAAAAATTCATAAATCTGAATTGATGAAACATTGATGATTCAGTTCAAGCTTTCCTTCCCTTTGTGAGTAGATAACCTGACTGTAAGCATTAAAAATCCTGTAAATTCTATCCGGTAAGTGTGATGTGAAGTGTCACCTATCTAATGAGAAGGGTCACAGATAACATCCTGCGAGGGCGAGCCCACCTCGTGTGGCCTCCGACAGAGCTGACAGCTCTTTATCACCAGCCATCAGACTGAGTGCAGTTTGATTACAGTAAATAAGGATGAAACTCGGAGAAATAAAGCCCATCCATCTGTGGGAGAGTCATCGGCTGTCACTTAAAGGAACAATAACGCAGAGCCCTGATGCAAAATCCAGCCAGAGGAATATTAGATATTGGTTAGAGAAATGAACTTCCCTTTTGATTTCCTCCAGGGGTGCCGACATTTGCATGTTGTGTCTCTAACACAGACCAAACACATGCACAGGAAGGCTGTGAACCCAGTGTTGAACTGTAAGTATGTTTGCATATTTGTGCGAGTGTGTGGTATGAAATTAAATTAGTGCCAGAAGAAATGGAACTTTAACTGAATGAATTTGAATTTGTCAAGCTCTATTGAGCTGCTGAATGAAGCAAAACACAGTTTTGTAGGATAAATCAAAAACTGAAACTGAAAAAAATGTAACGTCTAAATTATTATTGTATTTAAAGGAATAGTTTGATAATTTGGAAAATATGTGCATTTGCTTTCTTTCCAAGAGAAAGTAGAAGATTGATTGCAGAGCCGAGACTGGAAGCGGGCTACACAGCTAACCTGACTCTGTCCAAAGTGAAAAAATGCACCTACAACTTTAAAGATACCTTATATTTAGACAATGAATCATGTTTGTTTAACCTAAACAGGAATAAAAAAGGCTAGGACAGCACACCTAGTTTACTTTTTTTTTAAGTGTGTCCATTAAATAAAGTAAACTAGGTGTGCTGTCCTAGCCTTTCTTATTCATTTTCACTACTTTAAGGATTCAGCACACTGCTTTATCATTGTGAGTCGAGCGCAATGTATCATATTTTTCATTGACCTAAACAGGAACAGAGCTATTAAAAAGACAATACGTGATTTTAGCGGTAACTTCACGCTGGTGATGTGGTTTGTGGGGTTAAGACTTTGCTTTACCTATTAATTGCACTTCAAAAGTACATATAAATTAATTTATTACAAACACCATGTGTTGAGTGTAAATTAAGATCATTTTAGATTGAAAAACAGGGTTTGCCACTCTCACGCCACTAAAAGATATATCTCTGCAAGAATTTAAAGAATATAAATTTAAGCATTTTTGACCACTAGAGGGCAGAGTGACGAAACAAGCTCAGAAACACACATTGATACAAGCTTTGATATACAGCTCATCAAGTTGTTGTGATTTAAATTGGCTCCAAGGTAGAGACCTACATATAAAGACGATAATCAGAAATTGTGTCAGTTATACTCTGTGAAGACACACGTAATGTTTCCAACGATCCAAGATATCCAGTGTTTATCCAGTAATGCTGATTAAACGGTAAAAGTCCTTTTCTCTGAGCTTCAATTTGAAAATGTGGTGAAAGTGCAAACTCTCAGGTAAGCTTTGAATAAGCTGTCACTGCATTGCTGACTAATGTGGCTTTTTGTTTGGGGCTTGGAGTGAGTGATTTTAGTGCTTGTTTGTCTGCAGAATAAGCAGTTTCAGAGATGTTGGTAGCTACAGGCAATCCAAAGCACCAGTGAATATTTGGGTTTAGTCAGGTTTAATCCGTCCCTCACACAATCAAACATGAGTTAGGCTACTAAACAAAACACGCTTCAACAAAACAACCCCGTCACTATCCATCTGCGGCCGTTCTGTGTTTCTACGAATGGAAGTTGGCCACCCTACACATACACTTAAGCGGGAAAAAAAGCCATCAGCAGTCGTTGTGTGCGGCCGGGAGAAAACAGAGCAGCTAGCGGCAGCATATATGGCTCTGGTAGATCCTATGAGTCTACAGGGAGCGTCATCTCTTGCTGCATTCACTTGCACTTGGACATCGGAGTATCGCTCTTGTAAATTTCTGACCATATATATATTTTCGAATTGGATCCAAAACTTGGGTAGCAGCTGGGGAGGCAAGGCATTTTGGCCACCCTGGTAGATACACCCCTGCTTTCTGCCATTTCATGCTGAGCAGCTATATATGCACCCAGCTTGTTTGTTAGAAACAGCTTCATATGGTTGCTGTAGCAGTCAGTCAAACAAGCAAAACAATGAGCTTATATTGGCTAAACAACAAAACTAAAAATCTACACATAGCTGCAGAGTTGGGTGTTAATTCTCAGTGTGACTGGCAGTACAAGCAACCCTTTCACATGTCATTTATCAGACTCAGTGTTTTAACAGTAACGAGGATGGCGTCGCATCTGTTTTCAGTAAACTATATATGTCTGCAAGGTGTCACTGCTGTCTCTTGTAACTCTTTTCCTTCTCATTTCTTCCCTCCACAGCATTGTTTGCAAACCAGAAATAATGAACTATGTTTTTTCTTTCTTTGTTTTTGACACTTCTTATTTCCAAGATAGCCTAGTGTAAAATTACTCTGTCTGTATTTCCCTGTCCGATGTACAGTAGGCTATACTAAGGGCAGATGTAAGCATGGCCAAACTTATTACACCCATCCATCATACCATCCATCTTTTAAGTGGCTACTGAAAATGTATGTACATCTGTTGGATATACAGTCTTATATCTTTACTTGTCACTTGTCATATATTTCAGTAAGTATGAAAATATAACAAAAAGTCAAATTCAAACACACATTAAATAGTATGAAACTAATACATGTTTAACTCATTTATTTTTAAAAATGTGTTTTAAAAATCAGAGATTTAATACAAACTCAAGAAATTAAAATGTATGCTGCTCAACTATAGTCTCTGTGGGCATTAATCTCCTTCCATATACTGTGGATTTGTGTGTCTGTCAGCGTGTGTGCATGTGTTTTGTTAACAACTCTCTAGGCTGAGATCCTTTCCATAATCTGCTCCACCCCCCACAGCTCTACACAATCCTCCTCTGCTGTGGGCAGGTTTTAACACCACAGCTGGCACTCTGTGCTTCAAACCACTCACACTGTACACATACAGCATGAATTCACACACACACATATATATATATATATATAAAGAACACAAACCCACACATGGGAAATAGGTGGAATTGAGATGCGAGCTAATTTAGTGGCGTGTTGAGCGCTTTGAGGTGCTATATCAGTATCTGTCAGGCCTCCGGTAAGCCCACTGCTGGGAGTCTGGCTCACTCTGAGGGACCATGCAACTGTACAGCCGGGGCCCCTGTAGAGATCCAGGAGAGCTCGAACAGAAAGCCACCCCCCTCATCACAACTCAGCCAAGCTTAATTACCTCCTAACTCTCCCAGTCCCACTCTGCCTGACAAACAGCCCGATCACTGGATCTGAGAGCGGGACGGCTCCGGCCGGTTGGCTCCCCAGCCAGCCAGCCAGCCTCCGTTCTGTCATCAGCACTGCTTACACAGCTATTTATCTCAATTAGGCATGCTCTGCATACTTGAAAAATATGATGTCAGGATAAGGCTGGGATCCGTTGGTACTATCCCGCTTATATTTTGATAAATCATCCCCCGAGAGCTTTCAACTACCATGTCGTTAAGTGTCGAATAAAGCAACAAATCGGCAAATAACCTCATCATCACACAGTCATGTTTATGGCAGGCTCCTTAATCATTCTCTCACAGCCACAAGCTGACAGCCAAAGCCACATTGTTTACCTCTGAATGAGCCCTGCTGTATTTTTTTTTATCCTTTGTAAGAGAGAGAGAGAGAGAGGTGAGAAAAAAAAAAAAAAAGAAACATGGCAGTGGAGCTAACAAGTGGTGCAGCGTGGGCAGCATGCAGAGCAGAGCTGGGAGATACGATCAGGACATGAAAAACAGGGAGGAGACATACAGAGAGATAATACAGCCAAAGGTCACTCAAGGGCGCCTCGCTTCTCTCCCAGAAAACATCTCTGTCACAGCTCAGTCGAACACCAGCAACCACCTAAAATGATCACATATGACACGATATGAATGCGTGCGCACATATTTTCGTTTGTATCACTCCTGAATTTGCACTTAAAACACATTGCTTAAGGGCTGTAACATCAGAATAAGTATGATTCATAACTCAAAACTCTTTTTTCTGTAAATCATCAGAGCTATAATACAGGCTATAATTCAAACTGATCCTGCAGCTTCTTCACAGTAAAAAAAAAAAAAAAGCAAACTGCCACAAATCTGATGGAGACAAGACATGAAACAATGAGCTGCTGCTGTTTTTCACTGTGAAGCAGCTGCTGTCACAGGATGTAGTCGGACGTGTTCGAGTAGCTCTAAATGGCACCTTGATGCTTGACAAAAGCTTTTAAATAACTTTTTGTTACCAGACCAGACCAGGATGAGCGCGTATCACCATGAAGGACCCGAAGCAGCGGAGCGAGGCATTGTATCGGTATGTTTATCCTAACATGAAACTAGAAATTGTCTGAGCATCTGATTTAAAGATTTTGTATTGAAAAGTTGTTTCTCTAACGTCTATTGAGGATGAACATCCCTAAATCCAGTGCTCTTTCTAACCTAATAATCATCATCTTTAGACTTTTACCTCAGTATCAATAGAATCCAGTTTATTGTTGTCTGTACGATGCTTTTCAGGGTGCAGATTTTCCAAAACGCCCCCCCCCCCTTTCACCCAAATCATTATGGGAATTGTGGTGCTAAAAACTCAATTTAAATTCAATCCCAATGAGAAAAACACAGCAGTCAAACTGCAAAAACAATTTTCATAAAAAGTCTCCTAAAACATGTACTCAAATGCTGTTAAAATTTAATATTTGCATGTTGGAAGTGTTGTTGAGCAAGACACAAATGTGGGATGACAATTTAGGAACACAAAGAGATCACAAAAATTCTGATTGGCACCAGTATATTGGACATATACTATAGAATATGTGTTGTTAATTGGTGTTATTTTATTACATTATTTTGATTCTATTACCCTGTTAAAAATCTATCAAATCTAAGGGTCAAACCTGCAGGATGCACACGCATTAAACATAGAAAAATTGTACACTAAACTCTTTTTTAAATATCATCTCATATTGCCATCAGATATATAACATATTGCATTTTTTTTTTCCACATTGTACAGCTATACAACCGGTTGTGTCAGTATCTGAAGACATTACAGCCCTGTCGGTGAATAAACACGTTACTTCTCTAAAAAAAAAGGAAAGCTTTTAGCAAGACGAACAACACAAACAGCTCTCTCTCTCTCTCTTATCTGAGCAAATGGGGCATCAATTCACACAGAGCCAAAGCAGAAAGGAGGCGACTCATCAAGTACAGAGGAGTGGAAATGCAAACTAGCTGCTGCTTGCAGAGCAATATCTCTATGTGTACTCTCAACATGTGTCAGCGACAGATTATTGTCACGGGACTCGGCGTGGAGAGGAAGCTACCGAGTTTAGTGACTCCGACTGTGTTGAGGTTGATTATAAAGTCACAAACAATGCATTATTAAAACAAATGGCACTCCAGATGTTTCCCCTGTCGTCATGACAAACACCATCCTCTCTCAAGCGTGGAGATGCGACGCCGAACATAACACGAGCTTGAAAAATCTCTACGGCCTTCCTCCCTCTTGTGCTTTGGAGAGAGTTCAGTGCGGTTTCCATTCTCTGGAGGTACTGTCACTATGATACATTAGCAGCCCTAAGTCATTTGGCACTGTAAAGTTAAAGCTTTAGTGTTAATAAACTGATGGCATGAGGCTGGCAGGTACTACATATCCTGCTCATAGTACAGTTACGTTGTTATACTTAAGTTTCATTCAGGTGGGATTAATATTATCAAGGGAGGCAGGTAGTAAAAGTGATCTAGAGCTGAAAAAAACGACTCGATTAATCCATCAGGAGTTTGAATCATGAGCTTATCGCCAGCAAAACTGCAGAACATCTGTAGGTTCCAGCTTCTTTGTTTTCTTTGTTTCATTTGACTTGCATTTCATTTTGATTATCCTATCTCTTTAGCCTGTTTCTTGTAACATGTGAATTTCCCCCCTGGGGATGAATTAAATCTTATCTTATATCATTGCAAATTGAATAAATCTGGGTTATCTTGGGTTATGTTGAGCAAAACAAGAAAATGTCACTTTGTAATGGGCATTTTTTTTATTATTTTCTGATATTTTATTAACACTTAACCACTAAATGATTAATCACTCGGTTGAAAAAAATAATCTACAGATAAACAGATAAAGAAAATAACAGTTCTACCCTCCTTCTTAGTAAGAAAACCAACCCTTCAATGCATTTTAAACTACGAAAATGTGTTTTATGTGTGTTAAATTTAACATTATTGATACTATTAATTATTGAATGATGATTAAATGATGTTCAAACCATAATTAGGTTATACTTACTTTGCTATACTTTATGGTGTTCAGTTGCATGATTTTTGTTGCTCGTGCTGAAGTCTCTTTTATACTCATACTCTTGGTGTGACAGATGCTTGAGAAGCAAACATCAAGCTGAACTCATTTAGCAGCAGGACTGAATAGGCCTCCACTGTTTCAATTAAAGCCCCTCTCACTTTACAGCACTCTGTATTGCCCTTCGAGACAGAACTGTAAAGCTTGCAGTCAAGAAGAGTAGCAGCAGCATCTCTGTGTTTCGCTATGCCTCATTCTCCTCTAACCCTGACTAAAACAAAATGACGGCTTGCCTTGTGAAGCAGCTGGCTCTCACATTTTTTTATTTTTAAATCCAGCATCCTTTGATCCTTCACTGGAGAGTTTTGTCTTTGCACCCTCCTGAGTGCTGAAGCTTTAAACGCTGTGGCAGGTACAGTACAGTACTCATGCTGTTATGTACAACCATATTATGTTGGTTCTGACCAACTAATAAAGTCTTCACTCATACCAGTGAATAAGTACCAAGCAAACACTTTGTTCCCAGCAAACACTGCAGACAGACTCGGACCAATCAGCAACAAAAAGCATCATCCTCAAAGCTTTCTTCTAAATCTGACCAGTGGTCCAACGCTTTCAAAGTTCTACATTTTGACACGAAATAGTTACTGTGCCACACATTTAATTAGAGCTCCCTTGTCAGACCAAGTTTTTTGTATATCTCAAATGCTAGAATTGTTTGTTTTCTGTTTGTATTAAGTGAAATAAAATCTATAGTGTGATATATTTTCTATAATTTGCTGTGTTGCCAGATGAGAGCAATATTCTTCAAAGAGAAAATGTTCTATGAATATCAACTAATTGAATGGATTTTGGATAAAACCAATTTCCTTGTTATGCACATGACATTCAGGTTTGTTCAGAATTTGTTTTGCTTGTTGTTGTTTCTTATGATTTTTGCAGCAACTACCCAGAAACCCTAGATGTACTGAGTAAAGTCACAATACTGCAAGCTAACTGGTTGACAACAGCTCATCAAATGAAGCAAACCTGCTGAGTGAAGACTTTTAAGGCTGCAAACTGGCCTGACTGCAAACTGCCAGCAGATAAGGATGTTAGAGGTGGAGGAGGCACTGAAATACCTTGTAAAAATGGTCCATTATAAGTAAAAATCATTTCACCTAAATAAATAAACAGGCATGATGATGCACCGACTTCTACCTGGCAAATCAGTAATGAATGATCTCAGTTGTAGGTAGCTTGTGTTTCCAAAGGTGAAGCATGTCTGACTGATGTAAGACCAGTACTGTAACATTTGCAAAAGCTTTTTACGTGAGAAATGTAAATAAATAAAGAAGCGGTTTATTTATTTATATTTTAGCAAATGTATGAACATTTGGAAGATACAGTGGGGAGGTGGATTATGCAGGAGGAGTGGTTTGAAAAGTTTCTATGGATATATTTTCTTGTTTCTCCTCTACTGTAAAAAAATTGGTCGCCATCGGTATCCATTAAAACTGAGACATACAGCAGACAGTAATACATTAGCAAACAGTTGCCTATTTATACACCAAGCAGACACAGAGCAACATTCATTTAGAATCATGTTCCCATCCATCTGATGAATTTACGTCCACTGTTTACTCTCCTTTTAGATCTGTTTCAGTCTCCATCAGCTCCTGAGGGAAATATCTGGCTCTTTAGCTGCTAAATGCTCTACTATAGCTCAGTTAAAAGCTGGGATGTCTGATTGGTTTTTTTTTTTGCTCCTGATGCTAATCAGTCTTTTAGAATAAAATATCTGTTAACCAAATCCAATCCGATGTATTTTTTTGAAGTGTTTTCCCCAAACACATTACAGTTGCACAGCTACTATATTTCATCAAAAATACTGTGAAATTGGTAAAGCTGTTTAAATCAATCTGACAACAGAACTTCGCTTTAAGGAAATATAAATTCAGGCTTTCTCTGATGGCTCCTTATAATCTATATAGAGGAGCGTTAGTGTGGATTTACTGTGGCAGAAAGCTTTGGACAGGAGTCGGACAGCCTCTAAAGGAGCAGTTTTTGAGTCAACAGCAGCATCTGAGAGTTCTGGTTCAAATACAAAACTGTAAAATGTCTTTGTCATTTGTCTACATCTTTATGAGTCTGGGTGTCTTGCTCCTACAGTATGTAGAAGGGTTGTTCTATCTCACACTTTTCTTAACTTTTAAGAAATCTTTTCCCTCCATTTTAAACAGCACCCCCATCTAAAACATGTATATGCACATGGATACCCAGGTGCTTAAAAGGATGCCGCATTAGTCTGACAACCAATAAATAACCCAGTCTCATATCAAAATGTGTAATAGCTACATTGGTCCACGGCACAGAACATATTAGTTTCACAATAATAAAATTGTGAGATGTCTATGTTATTTTTTGTTTTGTTTTGTTTTTTTGGCTTATTCTTTTCTATTGGCCTGTGTCCAAGCCACGTTTCAAACAAACAAACAAAAAAAAAAAATGGCTGACATTCCTTTTATAGTGGACCAACGTAGCTATTACAGATTTTGATGTGAGACTAACATTGCACAAATCCATACCTGTCAACCTCACAGTAATGGAACCGGGGGGAAAGTGTGAGCACCTCCCCCTCTGTCTGAAATTGTTTCATCAAAAACATGTATGTTAGCTTTAATACTCCTGTCAGACCACTGGCACTGGCAAAAAAGAACTGAACTTGGTCCCTGGACGCTGCACCACAGCTGCCCACTGCTCCTAGTGTATAATATAGGTCAAATGCAGAAGATAAATTTCGTTTCAATGTATGTGAGTGCTGAGAAATTACAATAAAGAGGGTCCTAATCTCTTAATAAGACCCAGCAGTGGTGAAACTTTCTCAACTCCCAAAGGCATATGAAGTTTCATTTGCACTTTAAACATGAAAATCAGCAAGACTGGTCTGGCAAGGTGTTCACATGCCAATAGCGATATGCTCAGCGTTCGCTCCGGCGTGTTACAGGCTTCAGTTTGAGTTTAAAGGTTGTCAGTGACACCTTCCGCCTCGAAGCTGCCACAGCTACATTTTGTGGTACGGTAAATTACCAGCAAAGCACAGCCATGATGGTGTTGTCTCGGTAACCAGCTTGTTGGTGTTGACAGTTAATCCATGAAGTACCGTGACCATATTATGGGAGATGAGCCCAGTGCTGCTAAATCCCAGCATACTTTTCCTCTGTACCTTTTCTAGAGATTAGTATTACGGTTAGCTCTTTTTTTTGTTTGTTTGTTTGTTTGTTTGTTTTTTTACATGGGTAACTAAGCATCAGGAATGTTGCTGTTGGCTTGTGTTCTTATCTCAGATAACATATTAGACACTATGATTGGATAATATTTATTCATAACAAATAGTAGCCTGAAAACATGGGGCAAACTCAGGAAGTATTCAAATTTCATCTGAGGTGGTGGAAAAGTGAAAGTTTTACTTTGTTAATCATATTCCTTTTTATGTAATATGTATTTAAGTGTGCATTTATACTTTTGTACAATGTGTTAGCATTCATTAGTTAAGCTTTATTAGGAAATCTCATTGAGATAAAGATCACTAAGAACAGATTACATATACACAAGATCACAATAAGACATTTCATTCACACAAAACAATCATTACACACACCCACAGAAGCACTAATTGAAACAATTACAAACGTCGATAAAGATATCAGCTGGTAAAATCTTACAGTCCCTCAGAGAAATACAGTAAGTGTCTCTAACATCGAGCCGTGATGCAAGTTATTCCAGTCATAAGGTGCATAGCGCCAGAAACCAATCTTCCCCAGTTCAGCGTAACTTTTAAAGCCAACCTCTCCTGTGATCTGGTGTCATGTGGTACATCCCAATTCCCTTATTTGATCGTTTGTCACTCTTCGATTCCTCGTTTGACCCGAAGGCTGTTCCGGTCCACCATCATGAAGGCTGGTCCCAATGTGCTTATTTCTGCTCTGAGGAGCGAGGAGGGATCTCTGAGGAGCCAGGATACACAAGAGCAGCTTTCACAGAACTCTTTTATCAACATGCCCACTCACTGGATATCAGTTATTGATTAGATGCTGCAGCTGATCGGACTGAGCTTGATACATCACAACATGACTGAGTGGGAAGATTACAGATTAAACTCAAGTGTATCACTCCCAAGTCATATATTCTATTTGTTTTCTGATTCACCATCTAGTTAAAAATAGTGCAAGTTTTTTAAAGTAAAGTTTCTTCTTTTCATGATCTGTCATGCCATTAACTTTAATTAGGGGTAAAATTAAAGTCAGGGAAAGTAGGAGAGGATCTGTCAGCAAGAAACACATTTTAAACACATTTATATTTTACATAATTAATCGTAATTTCTATTCAGTCATGTGAGGCTGAAAATTCCTGAGAGTCGGCTTTGATATGAGTTATATAATTTCCATTTTCCCTGTAACATTTAGCCTAATATATAATTTCCAGTGTTCAAGATACACCCTAATCATATTCTGGGTTATTAAATAATGAATTCACCAGCGGAATATCAATAAATACAGATGCAAATAATTAATAAATGATACAAACACATTCGGCCAGTAGAAATGGTGCATGTGTATCTGAGCAGGACACAGGACACAGTATAAATACACAATGCGGGTCTTTATTCATGTGCAGGTGTTTGTCAAACATGTAACAGGCTATAGAGAAAAAACACTGCTGCTCTGGCAGTGATGACTGTGCAGCTTTATTAGTATTAGCACAGTGCACATGTGTGCAGACACAAATGCCATCAAAAGTTGCTACAGCTGCTAAAGCCGACTGACAGCTGATCCAGCTGTAATCAGCTGCTGACATCATCAGAAACAGACGTCGCTTCACGTGATGCTTCAGAGGAAAAGACGTCTCATCTCTCGATTTTTCAACATATTTCTCTGTTTCTGCTCTCCCTGCATTTACTCCTTGCATCTCTCATTGCATCTTCAGTGGGAGGGACTTAGACACAAGGAAAAGATGCAAGTTAGGGAAACATTGGATGCAATTAAGGGAATTGCGATGCACTCATAGTTATTAGCTCTGATGCATATAGTGTAGGCATTGTTGGCAATGTGCTTAATCAAATCAAGGGTCTATAGGGCAGATGCTTTATAGATTGTAAAACCTTTGAGGCAAATTTGTGATATAGGGCTATGTAAATAAAATAAACTTGACTTGTGTGATAATGACCCCATATATACTTAAGTGACATGATATATCAGATCGGGCAGATCGGATAGCTATTAGATAAAATCTGAAATCTGACTGCTGAAGCAACCTCAGAGGTTACTTAAGACAGATGATAAAAAAGTGTAAACACATCTGTGTCACGACAATGTAATGTTTACTCCTCCCAATTGTAACTATGTCAGCAAGTTATCTGTGGAAATACCTTCTCTCAGCCTGTCTCTCTCACAATATCTGTGATAACAGCAGCTGAGGTGACACTGAAATTAGCTGTTGATCTGAATGATCTGTGAGTGCAATAATACCTTGGTGTTGCTCATAGCCCAGAAATATGATCCATCCATGTGATTGTTAGATTATGGATGCTTATAGCCAGATAGTTAAACTTATTGTTGTAACCACAGATGAAAACTGCTGAAGTGCACGTTACTGTTCCTCAGGTTTACTAAACAGCCTCAGTAAAGTACAATTAATATCACCTATTGTATTTTTATTATCTGAACTGCACAATTTACCTTGCAAGGCAGCTGCAAGATCATGACATCATGCGAGAATTTATCTTTTCAGGCTTCAACTCATGCGTTTGCCTCCCAACCACCAGTGGTTCGGATCAATCAGCGTTCTATGAGGATTCTCGTGTGATCTCATGATCTTACGAATCCGGCTGCCTTGCAAGGTAAGACGGTGATCAACAGATGGTTCATCCAATCACCTGCCAAGTATATTTTGAAAGCGCCTGCCCTTTTACAAACATTGCCCAAGGACGACATCTCAGATGGTTTTGTATAACAAACCATCTGGCGCGTCAGATTACTGCACAATAGTTTAGTTGTGCACATTCTTGTGATGCCTGTCACTATACATTATGTAGTCTCCACGTGACAACCAAAATCCTTCAATCCTTGATGTGACCGTACGCCACAGTGGAACAGCAAAGTCAGATCTCTAGCTGGATGCTATGAAGTTAATCTCCACTCCTTCTTCGTTGTTTCATTTTGTTGGTGATAAAAGTTTCAGCTGCTGGCATAAAATGAATCTTCTGCATCATGTCCAAGCGGTGCAAAAATGTCATTGGCTGTAATTAGTCGTAACAGAACAAATTCCAATTCCAATCTATAATAGGTTATAAAGCCACCAGAGTGAAAGTGAATGCAATTACAGTGTGACTGCGATATCATCAAAACAAAGACAATGGCTCCAGGCAGGACAAAGCAGGGCTAATTATATCAGGCTTCTGATGGAGATACAAAGGTGCTGAAGGCTCGTTCTTGCACCTTCTACGAACAGTTTGAGACAGCGATAAATAGACAGAGTTTAATTGCTCCACACTGAGGTTACTGTGCCAGTTTCCAGTCACGCAGCCGAGGATTTGAGCACGTAATATTGCAGATGACATTTCTGTGTGTGATAATGAGCCAGACTTTGGAAAGGAGCTTTAAGTGTATAATAAGTGTATATAATGCACCACTGCAGCGGTCAGTTTTAAACTTGCATTGTTCATAAGAGAGAATCTGAGGGCATAACAAAATATAAACAAAACAGCACAGTTCACTGCTGTCTTGTAAAAATAGAATAGATGAATCATTAAAGGAGGCTGCAATCTAGCTTCCTTCTGTGCAGTGAACTCTGTAGGGAGATACAATATGTGGTGTTATTATTAAAGCTGTAACTATTTATTGTGTGTGTGTGTGTGTGTGTGTGTGCACAAGCACCAGGATAGGTTGGATGACTCAGACATGCACTTTCTTCAAGCACATGTCTTACAGTGATTACAACCAACTTTAGCCAGACAGCCATCTTAGAATAAAATCCACTGACTAATCTTGAATGTCTGGAAAGATAAATCACAAGGCCTAAAATAAAAATAATGGTAAATAATAAACTTGATTCATACAGTATCTTTAATACATGAAATATTGCTCAAAGTGCTTCACCAATAAGAAACTATTTAGAAGAAAGAACTGAAAATCTGAATTGTGAAAAGATTTAAATACATTTAAAAGGAGACAAATAGGGGGAAAAACTAACCTAAATTTTATAAATTGTATTAAATAGAGCAGAAGCGTACATAAGAAAACAACATTGGAGCAGTAAAACCATATTCTAAGTTATAGCAAAGGTAAAAAGAAGTTTTTAGCAGGCACTTCAAGTCCCTATAGGGTTTGAAAATGTCTAACTTTGGCAACTCAAAGGCTCCATTAACACCTTTCTGGGCTGGCTTTTTTCTGATGAATGTGGTCACGCTGTACAGATTGCATTTACACCTGACTGAGATCTGATCTCGATGCAAGCCCGACTACCCCCAAAGGTGGTCCAATTTGTCCTGAGTGCATTTATACTTTGCATTAACATGTGTTTTCCTTCTCCAGATGACCAGTGGTTGAAAGTAACTAAGTATATTTACTCAAGTACTGTACTTAAGTACAATTTACTTGAGTATTTCAATTTTCTGCTACTTTATACTTCCACTCCACTACATTTCAGATGGAAATATTGTACTTTCTACTCCATTACATTTATTTGACATCTTTAGTTACTTTTCAGATGAAGATTTGACACAATGGATAATATAAAAAGCTTTAAAATACAGCAAATTGTAAAGATGAAACCAGTGGTTTCCAACCTTTTTGGCTTTTGACATCTTACAAAAACCAGTGTGTAGTCGGGGTCACATTTCACATGTCTATGAGTTGTTAACAGCTCCACCAAATAGTGATTTTCATCTTGACTTCTAACATGGTTTCATTTCAATAAATGTTCAACAATAATATACTGCTTACACACTGATGCTTCAATATTAATAATATAATGATGTCATATGTAATAATATATCAGTCAGATGGACGAAATGAGTATTTTTACTTTAATACTTTAAGTACATTTTGCTGCTAATACTTATGTACTTTTACTTAAGTAGGATTTTTTTTGTCATGCAGGACTTTTACTTGTAATGGAGAATTTTACATTGCTGTATTGGTACTTTTTATTTATATAAAGGATCTGAGTACTTCCACCACTGCAGATAATGTATCCCGGTACAGATCACATTTTAATGCCAGGTGTAAAATGGGGTATATGTTAACAAAAAAAGATGTTTTTCATTTTTCTTATGCCAATAGTACATTTCCAAAGATGCTATAATTGCATTAAAAATTTCACACATAGAGGCTTTAAAAACCCCAACAGATGGTATGCGATGGTAAGGGAAAGAATTCCACAGTTTAGGTCCAAAACTGCAGAGGGCAGCTTCACTGTAGAGCTTCAGTGCCAGAAATAGATCCTTTTACAGTAAAACCTCTCTATTGATCCTGGTCCCAAGAGACCATGACGCTCTGGTCCAATTATATGGATTTTAGGTGAGCCAGATGAGATCATGTTTCCCACATCCAACTGAAGGCACTTGTGTCTGGCCATTGTTCATCCACATTACCTTTAATTTGACAGCAGGGGGGCAATAGAGACACGTCTGTCCCTTTAAAAGATATCGCCCTCATGTACGATGAATAATTCAGATGGAATAATTCTGCAGAGGTTCCTGTGAGGTGGGACCAGTGTCTCGCCTCCTCCAGCAGTAGGACAGCCAGGAAGCTCATACATAAAAGATGAAAGGTTTGATAGCCTCCATTGGATTCAGTGGCTTGGACCGTGCCGCCGTAGAGTTTAGAGTCGTAGCCTGGCTTAGCTGCTCGCTTGCCTGTGAACTGCCCACAGCCTCCCGGGCCTGTCTGCATGGGGCTTTCTCTGTAATATCTGTGCCATATGCAACCTGGCTCTGTTCTGCAGTCAGAGGGGGGGGGGAGGTATAAATAGCAACAACATGGATGCAGGAGAGAATGAGACCTCACTGAAACCTCTCACTTTCTAGCCAATTCACTACTAACCTGCAGGAGTGGCACAGAAACAGCCTGCAGAGAAAATAGATTAAATGATTTGGTCACATTGTGCTGTTATATTTGTGTGTATCAAGACTCCTTAAATGTGTCATCATCTATTTCTCCTACTTAAACCACCTACTGTCTAATTTCACTGCAGCATCTGCAATTGTGAGCTATATTCGGATTTTTAATTTGCCATTTCCCTTTTTCCATTCTGTTACATGCAGCTTAGTCTCATTTCCACCATGAGAGAACAGACAGATCTATTTGAGTACAGCCAAACCTTCTCCCAGCCCAATCGCCTGACACAAACCTGATAACATTTCACCAGAACAGATCAAGGATTGGCATATTTTGTCTTTCTAAAACAGGAGTAACATGCACGGCGCTGATATGCTCAGAAGAAAGGAAACCTGTGGTGAGAAGTGGTTTTATCAGCCCGTCTTGTTAACCTTCTACCCTCCTCAGTTTACCCAAGGGTAAATCTGAAATACTAAAAAGACATGAGGGCCAAACCTTTTGGTTCAAGGCATTTGTCAAAGAACTCTATCTGTAAAGATACAGATATAACAAGCCATCAATTCAATCATGAACTCTATTGCTGCTGCAGAGTCGATGGATTAAAATCCTTGTTGGTACCAAAATGGGTCGCTGAGTGTTTGATTTGATTTATATACAGTTAGCACCGGGTTGACAAGAAATCTGTCAGCAGAACATTTGATAGCAGTTAAAACACTACAAAATCTATCAGGAGAAAACAGTCCTGTAACAGAACTTTGTGTCATATAGTAGCATAGAAGATGCAACAAAAATCATTAAGAGCTACAAAGCAGAAAGCTGCAGCCTCTCTAAAAGTTTATGCATTTGGCTTCCAGGTTTGGTTTTCTGGCAAAGCAGCATGTAAAGTCTAAAGTGTTTAGCAGCTGATTTAAAAGTTGTAGTTGTTGGATCTTTTTCACAGAGTAGAACTGTTATGCAGAACTTCTCTTAAGCTATACCTCTAAACACTACAGCAGGATTACTCAAATACAAGTCTTAGAGGCCACTTAATAAATATTCACTGCATCAAAGGTCCATTAAGGGTGCTTTACATGATGATATTTTAGCACAAAAACTCACATGAACAGCATTTCTGTATTAATGGTAGAAGTGACACCTTCATTGTGTAACCAAGTCCTTAAAGTTGAGCATAAACAGGTGCAGCGGTTGGACTGGCGGAGACATTGGTTCAAGTGTTCATTAACGAGTTCTTCACTGCATTCATGATTGACAATGTTTGGTTTTGATATTACAACTTCAACTGGGTCAGTTTTGTGGTTCTTATCACCATGTCTTTGGGATAGTTTTGTTCATAGTAGTCATTTTGTCATAGTGGTGTTTTGTGTTCCCACTCTTCATCATGGCCACTGTTTCATTGCAAATCAAGCACAATGGTCCCATGCTTCCCTCAGGCAAAACCAACCTTACATAACCAACCTTTCTTTTTTTTTTGTAACAGCTAGTTTTGAACAAGCCATTTTTACTTTATCAACTGGAGCTCCTTCATTCAACAACAACCTTGCTAACTGTGGCGACTAGAAGGCAGCTGAATGATGACAGCTGAGGTGATGTAATAGTGATGTGTCACTCATAAGCGGTCTAGGTCACATTGCAGTTAAATTTTGTTCCCGAACCAGAGCTCACCTATCGAGCATGTATACACTATAGACCCACTTAAGAGAGTACTATAAATTGTAAAGTTTCTTTCTTTAGTTTTTATAGGTGACTCTGACCACAACCATGTTGGCTCTATTGATATTGTTAGGGAACAATAAACAATGCCTGGGCCCTGTTTCAGAAAGAAAACTCTGAGTTTGTTAACCCTGAGATGAGGGAAACTCTGGGTTTTCAGTTCCAGAAAGAGGGCTAGCTTAAACTCTGCGTCAGTTACCATGGTAACTGTGAAGCTAACCTGCGTCATTAGCAGGTTTTCTTCAACAAACCTTGAGTTTCTCTCTGTCTCCTCCCTCTCACAGAGCCAGACACACTGTTTCATTACCTCATTCATTCAAACCGTATCAAAGCGTGTATCGAAGCACGTTAATTAGCGGAGGGTTACTGTCTGTCAGAATCAAAATCCTGGTTGGATATTAGTTTAGCTACTCAAGGACTTTCTAAAGTTACCACTTTTTTGTGCTTCAGTCACTTCTTTGAACAGCAGTTTTTGTTCTCACATTCAAATATTACACAGCATGAATTCAGCCTCAGCTCAGGATAAAACCTGTTTTTGCCTTCTTTTTGCGAGTGGAAGTTATTTTTCTTTATACATAACACTGTAACTGTGCACACAAGCTGTCAGTTTGTTAGAGCAGCTCCTGCACTGAAATGTTTATTGCACATAATGTGTAATCTCAGGTTATATTTGGAAAATCAGTATGAAGCTTTAGACACGTAGGATCAATGAATAATTATCTCTATCGCTCATGATGTGATTGGTTGCGCTGATGGAACATCAATCCTATAATATTGGAGATTATATGTTAATACTCCTGAGTGAGCAGGATGGAGCAGCATCACTGAATGCTGTTGAGCCAACATACAAATAGATGTCTAAAATTTTAAAATCTACTGTCTTTTAACCTCAAAGCCTTTTTCAAGTGCAAATCACCAAACTCATTATTACTGGATCAGATTGTGAGCTTACAGTCACGTCTCTGTGTCTTTGATCTATATATTTTTTTAAATCTTTAACTATATTTTTTCATCTTCAGTCGCTGCCTCCTGCGTTTTGCCCCGTCAGATTAAAGCTGAACAAATATATTTAAAATGTAATGTAGCTACAGCCTGATACACAGTCAGATTCCACTTTATCATCATCAAGGAAATGTAAGTCTGGTAAATGATGAATTAATGGACAACACTGAATGAAACTTTATTGTGTTAACTTATTGACTCAGGCTCTTTTTTTTTTTTTTTAGATAAATGTGCACCGTCTGCTGTATTAAAATAGAGACGTTGCCTTTTATTTACCTGTTGCCATGGTGAATTGTTGTATCGGATTTTTTTATTGCACAACACGCACACACTTAATTCTGAGTGAACATACTGAAAGTTGATTGAACTGACTCTGATCAGCTGTTCTGAAATTAAAAACTTGGATTTTCTCATCTTGAGGTTAATCAACTCAGAGTTCAGGGTTAGACTCGGAGTTTGTTAAGCCTGCTTTATAAAACAGGGGTCCGTTTCACAAAGCAGGTTCAACAAACTCTGAGTCTAATCCTGAACTCTGAGTTGATCTACTCTGAGATAGGAAACTCCGAGTTTCCGGTTCCAGAACAGCTGATTTGAGTCAGTTTATTCAACTCGGAGTAGTTTCACCTGGAGTTAAGCGCGTGCACCACAACTATAAAAAGCCAGCATCAATTGAGCCCCGATTCAACGAGTCACCATGGCAACAGGGAAGCGGAGGGCTGCATTTTTCGCCCCACTAGGGCTAGAAATCTTAATGCGATAATACGGCGAGTTTGAACATGTTTTCAAAAAGAAGTGCAACACCACTGCAGCTGCAAAAGAGAGGGAGACGGCGTGGGAGAACATCGCTGCTCGGGTCAATGCGTAAGTTTAAATGTAGTCCTTTGCAATCACAATAATATTACAGAGGAAAACTGCTTGATTGGTCGCCTATTAATTTATTTCATTTAGGTCCAATCCCGCGAGGGAGAAGCGCACTTGGAAGCAGTTTAGGATGAAATATAAAAACATTGTTCAAACAGGTGAAACCTCGGCATAATCTCATGGGGGAACCTCATTTGATCATGTTTTACATTGTAAAGTAAATATTAAGTGGCTGTTTGACTGTGCAGTTGTTTTATCCCCAACATAATGCTGGTTTCACACACATAAATGTCTTCTCATCTATATCATGTTCTGTTAAATAATTAACCCTATTTAAACTAACACAGACTTCTACTCAGCCAACAGAAAGAAGGCAGATGCCCGTAAAACGGGTGGTGGTCCAGCACCGCCACCTCTAACGGAGGCAGAGGAGCTGGCCCTAAGCCAAAATTTAGGAAGGCCAGTGGCTGGCTCCGACATTGTACAAAAAACTTCCGTTTGCAAAGAAACACAGTGCAACACACAATATCTGCTGGGATGTGAGAGCATGATTACGATTGGTAATGTTGCAAATGTAAGGACGGATTAGGTTGTGTATGTAGATGATGGACTGTGACGTGAAACGGTACCGCTCAAAAAGATAATTGTCTGGAAATGCTAGAACATTTATGCGCGGACTGATAACCATCTCTCAACGAATATTTAATTCTCTGCGCAGTAATGCTGCACCTTCATCCACGGGATCGTTATCAAAAGGACATGCCATGTTAGTGAAAAAGTCGCCACTTACTGTGCCTAATGGACTTCTAATATACTGACTCTGATTTTTTTAATGATTTTTTTAAATGACAGACGGCAGAACTAGGCTACGCCAAAACTCGCCTGCTGACTGAATGAATGAGGAAATCAAATGGAGTGTGTGGCTCTGAAAGAGGGCGGAGACTGAGAGAAACTCGAGGTTCATTGAGAAAAACCTGGTCCCGACCAGGTTAGGTTCATAGAGTCTGTTACTACGGTAACTGACCGAGAGCTTAAGTTACCCCTCTCTGTGAAACAGGCTAGAGTTATCCCTCTTTCTCTGGTTTGAGTTACCTCCCTTTTTGAAACGGAAAACTCAGAGTTTCCCTCATTTCAGGGTTAACAAACTCTGAGTTTTCACTAAACCCGCTTTGTGAAACGGACCCCTGGTCTCTGTCATGTTTTGTTTTGTTTTGATTTTTTAAAAATTAATTATATCTTGTAAATGCTGGGTAATTGAAAGGGAGGCTATGCAGACATGCCACAGGTTTGTAAACACGGTGTTTACTGTGGTTGGACTTTAATTTAAAAAAAAAAACTATCCTGTAGCTAGTGAACAGAAGATACAACAAGGAAACACAAATTAGTGTTTAAAATCCCTCCAGTGAGTCATGGACACTTTTTTTTTTTTTTTTTTGCTTTTTAGTTGTTTTGGTGTGCACTAGTCTCTAAATCCATTTTTACCATCCTTTTCCATTTTGTCAGTGGCTTGTGAAGCACTTTGAATTGCATTGGACTTGTTTGAAAGGTGCTCTATAACTACAGTTTGATTGATTGATTGATTGATTTTAACAGACTATTGAAATGTGCTGAACTGAAAAGTATCATAGCAAACCAGAAAACAACATAACTGAAAACAGCTGGTTAAAATTAGCTTTTTATTGTGCAAATGTACCAAGTATATCCGACTTCCCATCTGTAATTTAATCATTTCAGGCCCCCCGGTGGCCGACTATGGCGCTATTGAATAACTGTCCCACCTTCAAAATCCTAGCTCATTACCACTGTCTAATTAATGGATCCATGTTCCAATATTGAGGTGTCTACCATATTCCATCCAAGTCTGGGTGCAACATCTTGTCACATCATGCTAACAGAACAGGATCGCAGGCAACAACTGTGTTTTCCTTTAAGTTATGACAGAGAAGAAAACATACACCATTACAGATAATTAGGGGCCCTTTTATTCAGTGTATTCAGCAACAGTAATCATTGTAATCAGCAAGTAATCATCATGTCCTGCCTCAATTCAGGCTTGAAAACTTCAGGGCATCAGTTTTCCCATCTGCAATTACAGACATGAGATCATTATTACAATTCCGAACACTTATGTAATCTAGACTCATGTATTGTCACAAGGAACTGTTATCTGTATGATCCACGTCTTTCTCTTGGAAAAAGGGTACCGATAAAGTTCTAGCTAAGATCCTTTTCTACTGTCATGTGATTTACTTAAATGGTGCAACCTCAACTTGCTTCATCTATCTATATTTCATGTTGAGATTTCGTACCATACCCAGACCGCCGTTTGACAACAGAGTAGTGGTGAGAACCTGTTGCATTTACTTCTGGATTTTTTGCGCAAGTGGAGCGAGTGAGAGTGATCTTGCCGTGATCTCGTCGTGAGAGTTGCTGCTTACTCAAAACCCAACCTGGTCTCAGGTATACTGTATTTTTGATCCTGTGAGTGTAGACATTGGTGTCTGTGTTTCCTCCTCTATGATTGACTTCTTTCCTGTGTGTGCTTTCTATATGTGTAAAATAAGGGAATGACAGGAAATACTTATATTTACCGTGGATGTAAAATAAATGACCTTTTGCAAGCGTTCAAGGGAATGTATTGTGCACACTTCCAGGTCTATATTTTTATTTTCTCTCTACTCTACTCTACTGGAATATCTTTGCATGATTTACAGCTCAAAAAACTCCTTTTTTATCTTATACTGGTCCTTTATGCAGCCCCTCAGTTCATCCTCTGTCTGAAACAGGCCGTTTTAGCTCCTGTCTCTTTAAGGCCCCCCTCCTGATGAGCCCACTCTGTTCTGATTGGTTAGCTTCGAGAGGCTAAACAAACAATAGTAGTTGGATTTCACTTCTTTTTCACGTTCTTTACTTGAAATATAAACTTCTCAAATACATCCATATATGTTCAAGCCTGAATCAGATCAGAAATATGCGAGTGGACAACGCAAACAGCACATGGAACAACCAAAGCAACAAAGGCTATAGACAGGATGGGTGTTTGTGGACATGCACGGACAAGCTGATGTCATCACGAAGAGGAAGTAGAAATGAAGTTCTCAGAGCAGGATGAAGCCCTGGCGTTTGACTTGCAGCAAGCATTTTTACATATGTCCACCTCAAGTTTTGGAACTTTGACCATGTTTAATATAGACATCCGACATCATAATAGTATAAAAAATAACAGATAATCACAGAAAACATAATATGTCCCCTTTAAAATGACTAAAGATGGCTTTCCTTTTAGAATTAGCAGGGGAAGTGATGATGAAAGTAGCAGTGAGCATGCTCTAAACATCTACAGGGGGTACACAGAATGAGGTACACACAAGGTAATATTCTACATTTTTATTATGTTAACTAATCCTAAGAATAGACCAAAACTGACAATCCTGTTTAGTATTGCCTGTTTAGCCAAAGCCTGATACAGCTTTTCCTTTGTGCCATAGAGCTCCGTTGTTGTCCAAACACAATATAAAATACATTAATAAGCCAAAACATGGCACTGATATGTTCCTTCATTACCATAAACATGAGCAAAATTGTTTAACTTGACTCAATTCCACATGCACCTGTGATATATATACCCATGTGCACACCAAATGTTTATTAATCAATGGCTGAAAATAATCCCTGAAAAATGCATTATATACTCCTGTTTGAGTAACATTTGCTATAATGCTAAAACATAGTTGGTTTTGGACTTTTCATGGGATTTGTTGACAATATAATAAGAAAAATATAGAATAACGCATGCCTCATCCTTTACATTTGAAGAATAACAAAATTATCTAAATCAGCTACAAAAGTATCTCATTCCCTCCTACAGTATACTGTCACAGAGGCAGTATGCAGTTTGTCTGTTCGCCATGTTTTTCCAGTGTTTTCTCTTTGAAACATTAAATAAGTCTTCTATTTGTTTGGCCAATGTTCCTGCAGTTTGGGCTTATATAATTTTGTCCCTTTGTTGATTTATATTACTCTAAAAAAAAAACATCTTTTCTATTAGACCTACTTCGCAATCAACCTAATATGATTGACCTTTGCAATGGTATTGGTAGTTATGATTCAGAGTGGTTACATTATTTTGTCTACTCGCTGTAGTTACAGTCAGGGTTTGTGGAAGGTGTTGTGTGGTTACACAGCAGCTGGTCACAACCTGGTTTCTGCTGTTAATAAAGTGTTTGCTGCATTCTAGGCTGCTTGTTTGAGAGACCTTCATTTTTTTTTTCTTTTCAATTGTGAGTAACTGCAGAAATTGAGTGATTCAAAATTGCCAGTTTTATTTGTTCATAACAAACCTATTTCAGCTTTCACAACATATATATATGTGTTCTTACAATGCACAGTACAAAAGCCCAATGGAAGAACCAGCTGCAGCTAACTTGTGAACTGATCAAGAAAAGATGCTGGACAGGAGACAACTGCAGGGTTTCCTCCAGTGTGCTGCAAACCCAGCAGCCTGCCAGGCCTAAATTGACTCTGCACCGGGCCTAAGCATTGGGGAATGTTTTTTTTTTTTTTTCTTTAATGTATTTTTTAAGATGTTTTTTAGACTAAAATTAGATTACAAGTTACAAAATTAATTACAAGTAGCATAGCTCCTTAAAGGAATAGCTCAGTGCGTAGCAAGTGTGCAATTGAGGGAGAGAGAGAGAGAGTATGTGTGAGAGTCCGTATGAAATTAGCAGTATAGCTGTGAATGTAGCAGTGCAGTGTGTGTACAGTTAAAGCTATTTGTCGGTGAATAAATGCTACAACTCCTCAAGATCCAAGCCAAGGTCCCGTGTCTTACTTGCCACCCAGCTGAAGCGACGGAGGTTAGCGCCGAACTTAGCGACAACTCCAGCACAGGATCACTTAACTCACTTAAGGTAGACCAGCTAATTTTAGTGACAAGCGTAGCAACCCCCTGCGAAACAACTTTTCTGGCAGAAGCCCTGCTCTGTGATGACCTCTGTATTATTACTATGCCCTGTGTGGCATAGTGGATAATCTGAAAAGAAGTTCTAGTCTTCAATTTGTGACTAGCGTACTTGTGCAATCCAACAGTTTGCACGGTCAGCTGAGGAGAGTTAGGGTAAAGATATTCTGAACTAAGAACTGACTTTCCTGATATTCATCCAGGTCATGGTTTCACTGATGTAAACCTTGACATTTCATAATTTAGGAACCAGGTGTCAGACTTGGAAACTGATATCACAGATAGAACACATGGCTTATAATTGGGAACAGGTCCAAAGCTTAAAGGACCAGCGTGTAGAATTTAGTGGCATCTAGTCTCTCCCTCACCTCCCCTTCCAAGCATGTAGGAGAACCTACTGTAACTGCAAAACTCCCGAAAAATGAGAAAGGCCCTCTCTAGAGCCACTGTTTGGTTTGTCCGTTCTGGGCTACTGTAGAAACATGGCGGTTCAACACGGCGGATTCCGTGGAAGAGGACCCGCTCTCTCTGTAGATATAAAGAGTTCATTCTAAGGTAGCGAAAACACAACAATTCTTATTTACAGGTGATTATACACTAATTAAAACATACTTATGAATATTATATTCTATTTCTGCCAAGTCCGTTCTGCTAGATGCCCAGGATTCAGTCAGTGGAACCAGAATATTTTGAGGCATCAATTTCAAACATTATGTTTAGCCATCAGTAGTTCAGCAAATCCTGTATAACACAGGAGTCACTGGGGTTAATTTGTTTAACTCCCACATTCTTTCAGTCAATCAGCCTTACAAATCAATAGGTTGTTCGTGTGAAGAAACTACAGAGAGCAATCATCTAGTAACTCTTTGTTCAATATACGTTGCTCTTAATCTGGATTTGGATATTTTTCAGCACTTCTTGTTTGGGGGTCAGTTTCACATTTCGTGATGCTAAAATAGAAGGAGCCACAATAAGATGGTTACAGGTAACCTCCAAAGCTCATTAATCAACACTTTACATCTCTTTTGTTTCATTCATACAAAAACCTTAGTGTGAAAACAACAAGTTGTGCTTTACACATACCGTGAACCCATTTTTACACTTCTGTTTTTGTACAGATTAAACAAAGAGATATATTATGTTAATTAATAAGTACCTTGTGGCTGTAGCTTCATTGTATTTAACAGGCAACATAAGAGTGGTATCAATATAATCTAACTCTCGACAAGAAAGTGAGAAACCATAAAATGTAATGGCAATTTACAAACTCTTCATCTGTTAATGATTTCATACATTTCCTACAATGGCTTTTGAAAGCATGAATCTGTGGCTTTTAACTGTCAGATTTCTATACTGCATGTAAAGCCAGCAATCATAATGGCAATCAAAGAGCCAAAGATTCAATTAAACAAAAGATTTCACCCCTATTGCTTTAAGCTCAAGATGAACTGTTTGATTGTTTGTTGCGCATCGGTCCATTTTCTGCTATGAGTGTATTAATTTGTCTGTTTCCTCTTTTACAATGGAATCTCCTAATATGGTTTTTATACACCAGTGCAAAGTGTCAGAAGTAGAAAAATCCCTCACTCTGATTCTGAAGGACTGACAACAAAACTTGACATCTTGTTTTAGATTACTGAAATGTCTGCAATTAAATCAAACTTGGCCAGTTATTGACAAGGAAAAGATGCACCTAGAAAAGCAATGTGCATCAGCTATAGCTCTTCATTGGACAGTGCTGAGGTGTTCCAGTTTGGATTTCTGCTCTAAAGGAGGCTGGAAAAAAAAGTTTTGATTGGAATCGACAGGAGGGTCGATTAAATGTTAATTAAGGACTCTTTCAGTCCTAAAACCAGACTGCAGAGTTGTTATATGTTAAGGATAATTGGCCTAAGAGGCTGATAGGAGGCATGTTTATAGATCTCTGGGATAGGGATATCAGGATCAAGGCTGCATTTGTTGTTACCATTTAACTGTTTAACATTAATGATTTAGAGAGTCAATGAGGAACAGAGGGATCTATACTGACCAGACAGATTCACAGATAACTGGGTTTCCTGCATGTTTTATAACTTGTGCACTGTGTTCATTTTAACAGGATTCATGTAATTAAAAAAAAAAACAAGTAAATAAACTATTATAATGGACTGTTTTGGCTCTAATTGAGAAAACACAATGAAATAATTGCTTGAAATTGTCAGCATGTTGTAATGATGCAAAGCAAAGAGCAATTTCAAATTAAAAAAAGATATGAAACAAATGAGGAATATTCCTTGATTCTTATCATGCTTTTACTGTGGTCATGTGACAATTAGCCAAACCAAAGTTCATACAGCTTATGTTATCATGTCAGTATACTAATACACAATATATGCCATCTGGATCTTAACCGACCATTATCACATTCTTTCCTGGTCATGTGACTAAAACACCATTCAGTACAAATACAGTAGCTTAATATTCAAGTATTCCATCTCTGCCGTAACAAGACAAGACTCAAAAACTAAAATTGTTGGATGTATGAGAAAACTTTGCTTTTCTGAGATCTTTACTAGCAGTGGGGGAAAAAAAAGTTTGTCCAGATTGTGGCATCAGAAGAAAGGTTGTGCTGTTTCTTAAATTAAACTCTACATTGTCAGACTTGGTTGCTCAAAGGGTTTCTTTCAACTTTTATTGGTGAGACCTGGAGGTCGGTCCAGAACGGACCCGTGAAAAAAAATAATAATTCGGAACAAATAATTGAATTCGATATGAAAATGACCGAAAGACAGTCAGACTCCAAAATGCAGTTGACCTGAACAGAACCAAATGGAGACAGAATACCAAAACTGTCCAAAACTGTGCAATCACTGTCCAATATATGTCAGTTTTCCCTGTAATTTATAGTTCACACTACCAGTCCAAAACATATGACGCACCTGATAGCTAGTAGAGTAAAGTAGAGATAAATCGGCAGATATTATCTTATCACAGACACATCGTTATCTGCATATACTGTATGTTGGCCGATAAGTAAAAGGAAATTGCAGTACAGAAATGCCAAAGATATCTTTGACGACTGAAGTGTTGCTATCTACCAGAGAGCGCTGACGAGTTTATTTTCCATCTGCAAAATTTCCCACTCAGTGCACATATAAGTCACAATTCTTTAACAAGACAATTCAAGAGGAAAAATGGTTGTTCATGTCATGTATTCATAAAAATCATTAGCCTCAAAAATCCAGAATCCACTCAGGTATTATTGACACAAAGACCCAAAACCAGCAGCAATATAATGGGACCAGAACCAATTAAGCCTAACTATGATTTGGACTTGTCATTAGGCTCTTAGATTTGGTGCTTTGAGCTGAATAAAAGCAAGGTCACATCTCCATGGTAATATTTAGTTCTTGAGATACTTTATAAAATGCCATATTTTCAAGAACTAAGCATTTTTTCAGCTGTCTAATAAAAAAAAAAAGCCTTGTATGATTGCAGTGCCAGCATCTGTTTGACGTTGTTGTGATATTTCACTCTGAATCAAACCGCAAGACCAACAGACCTAACATATATACTCACGAGGGTGATACCAAAATATAAACTAATAATCACCATTAGAAGAATTTTAAATCTAAATCAACAGTGACACAGAAGGGGGTCTGAGTAATGAGGCTGACAATCTGGGTTCCAATGTAGGATGAGAAACTAGGTCAGCCTCTGTCTGGACAAACTAACTTTATTCAATACATCACAGGAGTTCTCACAATGCAAGCGATCCTGTTGACAAAAAAGTATAACAAATACGTGCAAATATCTTAGCAATTAGCTGAGCTTTGTTCCCCCCGTTATCAGCGCACAGCGGGAGAACATTAGCATTTTTCATTGTTTTTATCGCAAGGTCGGATCACATCCAGATAAGGACCTTTTAGTGAGGGCTGTGCTTGTCCGCCTTTCTTAAACTGGCTGAAAAGAGATACTGAGATGTATTTGTTCAAAGCATCTGCTATTTGTGTATCACTGGCTAACTGGGAGACCGGAGGGACTGGTCCGAATGTCCGGCCAAAGACACTGCCAGAGCTCTCTTTTCTCTCAGTGCTATCAACACTAATTGGAGCACCAAATTGCCCCTTTTTTTCCAGCCATTTCACCAGCATTACAATATGTTCCTCCACAATTTATGCAATGAAACAGATGAAATATGATATCCAGCTCAGCGCACAACATGATTGCATACAGCGTACATAAATCATCTTGAATAACCACTGACCCAGTCAGCCACAGTGGCTCCTGCACGGCTCCTATTAGACAGTAAATCACTGGACTGTTTGTTACTGTAACCTATTAAAACATCAAACTCTCCATTTTTTTTAAAAGACCCTGGTAGTTGCTGCAACTTTGGCTGCCGTTGCTCTGTCAAGCCATCTGTGTTACAGGGCCATGAAAGCAGTGCAATGGTGGGCGATGTGTTAAATAGGTCATAACACAAGCATCCTCTCCAACACTCGCAGGTCCAGTTTTCCCCTTTGGACTAGCCACCTGTTTCCCACACTATCTGCTACATTGGATGCTGCTCCTTGACCCTGGGAGCCTCTAAACCGTAGGAAGAGCAACTTGGAGGCTTGGAGTGTGGGAGTGAGTGTATGTGTGTGTGTGTGTGTGTGTGCGTGTATCAAGTAAAAAGTGAGGTTGTGTATCCCGCACGGCCGCCAGCCCTGAATCTTGGACAGCTCCACTTCGGCAGAGTTGGCCGAGCTGCCTTGCCTTCATTCATACAGAGCCAGTGGCTCACCATGCCAAGCACTCTAGAAAATAAAACCGCACACATGCAAACACACACAATACACTACCACTCTGCTGATAGGTGTTTCAGCACACAATGCTGCTTATTTTGGATTCAAGCTACTGGTGTTTTTGCCAGTATCTTTGAATATGAATATTTTTCAAGTAGAAAAAAACCTCAGTGTTTTCCTCCAAAACTGTCTTTTTGTTCAGGTGGGAACAGCCTTTGAAGCAGCATTCAATCTATCATGGGACAATCAAACTCTCCAATGAAAACTCAGTGTGAAACTCGTACGTACTGCCTTCAAATATTTAGACATTGAACAAGAAATTAAACACATTTTCCATTGCAGGTTTTTCTGACAGTTTTTTTGTATAACTGCAACCAAGCAGGAAACAAGACACACAGAAACACACTTATCACTGCACAAAATCAAACTCCTTCTCATTCAGTCCCCCTAAAAGCTCTCTCTCTCTCTTCTTTCACTGCTGTGTATCTCCCTTTTTTCCTCTTTATACTTCTGCTCTCTAACAATTCAGTCTCTGCTTAAAGCTGGAGGCACTACAGGAAGAAGGGAAGGAGCTGTGCCAAATATTGAGAGCCCTTTTAAGAGTGCAGGGATGCAAGTGAGCAAAGTTGTCCTCTGACACTCATCTCAAACCAACCCCAACAGGATTAACAATATCATCAAGTTTCATACTTTATGGCCCCATTTGTTTCCTATCACTGTTATAATTCAATTAGGCTTCACATTTTCTATAATTATGAGATCGTTGAGTCTGATTTCCTTTTGTTTTGAGGCTCCAAATATTCTGGCCACATACTGTGTGCCCCTCAGAGTCCTCACTGTAGCACACCTGATATCCATTAACCACTGGTTGTTAGGATTACTCAACACTTAGATGTTATTGAAAACAATCAAAGTGGTGAAGAAATCACACACAGACAGCGCGCTCAAGTGTGTCCAGATAGAGCCGGAGCATCTGCTGTCTGGGACAAATTAAATGTGGAGTAATTATGAGAGGAGGCTCCCCGGAGTGTTCTGTCTCAGCATCCCCGCTAATACTGTGACACCAAAAGGTGTGGCGCTGTGTGGCTTTGCTCACACTAACTAATGAAACAAAGAGCATGTGTGTGTGCGTGCATGTATGTGCGCGCAGCCATGAAACAGAAGACAAAGACATCCCTGAACTTGAGTAGCGCGACTAATGAGGAGGAAATTGACGGCGTGCGTGCCTTACCTCGAAAAAGGAAGGCTTTGCTGCTGTTGTGAAGCCCCGCCACTTGGGTAATTCCATAGGTGGCATTTGCCAGGTCAAGTTCATTGATGATATCAATCTGGTATTCTTGATCTGACCCGAAAGCCAAAGCTGGTGAAGAGAAATGAAGGTTAGAGGATGTTGAAGCTGTGGGGTTTTACAGCTTGTTGTGGCAGAGAGGATTAAACCTGGCAGGGTTTTAACTAAAAAAAATACTAATTTATAAAGAGACAAACTCGCTGCGTGCATTCCACAGTTTAAAATGGCTGGTTGTGGAAAAAGTCTCGCAGTTTTAATTTATACGCAGGGTATTGCTGAGATGCTGCCCACTAAAATGCACCGTGTTTGCCCGCAGCCAACACCTGTGTTCTCCAGGGCTGTAGGTGCACTGTGCGAAGACCTTAAGGTAAGTGGTGTCATCTTTTTTTTTTTTAGGTTATCTGCATCCTGGTTTTATTACAAAGAATTGCTCTAAAAACTGCAGGTGATTACAAAAACAATACGCTGCAGTCTAAAGACACTAACAAAAAATCTGACATGCTTGCGCGCAAGATGCGAAACGAGGAGCGTAAAAATGTTAAGAAGCTTTTGTCACTCTCAATAAAATTCCTCATCGCGATCAAAGAGTGCCACACGCCTTGTACTTACCTGGTTTGGTAAAAAAGAAAAAGGATAACAAAGCCACGTAAATATCCATTTGTGCTGGAGTTGCGCTGTACAGAGTCCTCAGCCGTGCGCTCCGCTGTGTATCCACACTAACCCACTCTGGTCCGTCTGGCGTTGTGCGCCTTTCTCACCTCGCCTGGATGAGGAGGAACGGAGGAACGGTCCACAACACATGAGCAGGGGTTCCCTCAATGCGAAACTATGTCGTTTTATAACGCGGCAATGCGTTTAATCCGCCACTTCTGTCATCAACAGTGACAGATGTCCGCGTTTATTCAGAATCTAAATTAAACCGGAATGCAGACGGAGAATATCAGGATGTTTTCAATCATCAATCTGTAACGTTCCCCCCGTTCAGACCACAGAAACCTCCAATTTTGGAGGTGAGAAAAGGGCTTTTCAAAGAAAAGTCGGTGAGAGGAGGATATGGGAATTCTCTGTAATAGATAGGTAGGCTCACTTGTCACAGCGTAGACTATTCAAAGAATTTCCAGTCTCACGCAAATTAACATCACTACAGCTGACAAAGTAGCACATATCTTATTAACTGTATGAAGATACTGCAGCCTGCAGAATGTATGTTTGCTCTGTGTGAAGGTTTTTTTTATCCTAGCAGTAGCACACACAAAAACAGAGTCATTGTTTCACACAGCATCCCCTCATCACCTCCTCCAACTCCTGAATCGACCCCCCCTCAACCCCCACACCCCCTCCTTGCCTCAGAGAATCCCCGGGATTTATAAGCACTGCTGCTCCAGTCCTCTTTCCTCTGGGGTCTGTCTTTATTGAGACCCATTAATCATACCCTTCTCCTGCCTCCCTCTAATTTGTGTACATTGTCAGGTTGTCTGGGTTACCTGCATCAACACAAACCGGTGAGGGAGAGAACAGTATCTGCTTAGTGATTATGGCAGTGACACAGTGTGCACTGCCTGCTCCGCCTGTGCAAGTGTGTTCTACGCCAGTGATGGTGTAATATCTGCTTTGGGATGCAGGTCACTGTTCCACTCTCTCAAATTAAACTGTAAACAATAGCAGCATCCACAAAAACTATCCACTGATCCAGAACTGAAAAAATCTTGAAGGCAAAAAAACACATTATTTGAAATTACAGGTTGCAGAGCAGCGACGAATAAGGGAGGGAAGGAGAATTAAATTGTTTTTGGACAGGCGGTGAGGTTTACAAGCAACATAATTTCTGCCTTTCAGGATTTTAATAAGTAAAAACAGAAGCAATTAAGCCGCCCGAAATTTAGTTGTCTTGTTCATGACACTTTCTCTCTATTTCTTCATAAACATCAAAATCATTTGTGAAATTATCTACAGAAGCACAGCAGATGTGCGTGAAGGCTCCTGTTTCGAAAAACAAAGAAAAAAAACTGTGAAAAAGTTAAATGAATACAGATTTTAATTCATCATAATTCAATGACAGTTCTTGTCAGTTCATAATTTCTGCAAACATTACTGTGCTGACAGTTCTCCTTCCAGGAATGCTGATTTGTAGGTAAAAAGACATAGAAGTCTGGTTAAAAGGGTCTAAAAGTTGAAAAGTAGGTTGTTTTTTTAATATATTTAGATTTCATATATAACTCTACTCTGTGTAACCTAGATTCAGGTGACAGAGTGTGTTTCCTCTTATTCACTTGAACCCATCTGATTTTGCCATAACCTCTGTCAACCAGTCATCGTGTTGCTGTCAGAATGTAAAAAAAAAAAAAAAAAAATTCTGGGCCTCTGTCTGCTGTCATTTCAATTGTTTGATTCACACAACCTACGCCTGGCCCTCCACCTTCAGTTTGAGACTGTTTTCATAAGAAAAAAACTACAATTTGAAGTCATTTGTTTGATCTTGAAGTGTAGGAGTTAATGTTTCCCTGATAAGGACATCTTGTGGCCAGGTGAATAATGACTGTACCCTCTCAGAGGCAAAGGCGTAAGTGGCGTGATGTTATATTACAGTGTGTTGTCAAATATAATGGCTGCCTTGATTATGTTCACAGGCAATGTCTTTTTTAGAATGCATTAAGCAGTACATTAATCCATCGCACTGAAATCAGAGGGAGGGGTTCAGGGTGGATGGCGTGCAAGACGCAGGACTCTGACACCAGAGATCCGGGTTCTGATCCTGAGTCCTGCGTGTGGTTAGGTTCAGGCAACAAAAGATTTTTAGTTAAGGTCAATGAAAGACTGTGGTTTTGGTTAAATGTTAACAAATATGTTGAGTCTCATGCTTCAAGTCACTGCAGACTATTTTTCTGTATTAAAACAAGATGATGATCCTTCCCTAACCTTAACCATGTGCTGTCAGTGCCTATAACCATAAAATTGCTGTAGATACTATACAAGCAGACATCGTTCTGCATGATTGGATATTTTGGCGGAAAAAATAATGAAATATATTGTCACTTAACATTTCACTTATACATTTACTATCAACATCTTTGCAACTTGCCAAATACATTAATTACTGACTTTTTCTAATTATGATGAGAGAAAACGTAACTCAGCCAGCATTACGTTTCCTGCAAAACATATCGGCTGTATATGAAAGTTATTTCTAGGAGACAGGGTGAGATCCTGTTCCATTTAACATCCATCTGATCTTTCTCATGTCATGACAACTCATGAAAAATAAGATACAGTGTGCTCAATTCATAATAATACCATGAAAACTGGGTGTTTGATCCTTAAAGTAGTCCAAATTGACTTTTCAATAGCCACACCATGTCATGACAGCCCCATGAAAACCTAATGATTCCATGACGAGATGTAATCAGCAAAGATTCTCCGTCTACAAAGAGGTGAAAACTTAAAGGGAAAACCTGAATAAATGAGTGGAGAGACATAGCAAATACAGATTCTTCCATACAGGTGAATCACCTACTATGACCTTCATAGTTAGCAGATGTCAACCCGGTTGAACACCTATGGGAGACTTTGGAGTGACATGTTAAGACTGTTACACTCTCAACCACCACCATCAAAACACCAAATGAGGGATTATCCAATGGTTCCAGATACTACTTAAAGCTGTTCTGGTGAGCTTATGCTGGTCCAACATCTTACTAAGATACTTACTATACTGTGTTGGTTTTTCTTTTAGTTTGTCACCCATCAGGATGTCTAAATCTTTTCACTTTTCATACAGACTAGCTGTATGTAGATGTCTATGTTACAAGAGCATTTGTAGTTCTTTTAACCTGCAAATCAGCAAATCAGTGCCCATGTGCTACTAATGCACTGATTGGACATTTGTTGGCACATACAGTATGCTGTCTGCATCAAGGATGCACCAAACCTAAAGTGAACAAACAGTGAGAGTGAAAGAGACAGATCGAGACAGAGAGTGACAGAGAAAGCATGACAGGCAGAGATATGAATGTCAACAGGATTAGCTCTATAATTTAGTCCCATTCTCCAGATTGCAGTGACTGCAGTGTGGCCCAGCTGTTTTCAGTCTGCACTTGTCAACACATTACAATGCCGGCTATCGTTCCACAGTCACATACTACAAGGTCACGTAAAGAGGTCCACCTAGAAGACCCTGCCTTATCAGGAAACAAATAAACGAGCCACCCTGTTGCGCACAAACAAAAGTGACGTCAAAACGACAACGAGGAAAGCTCATTCGCTATGGGTCTTAGCTTACACGGAGATGGAGGCAAAAGTTTACTAAACCCACTGGAGGTGACATGGTGCTCAGTCACTGATGTGGTAAACAACATGCAGCAGTGCTTCTATTTTACATGATGGATCTCTTTATGTCCCCCCATGTTTGTCTCTACCTTGTTTTGTACTTAACTGGCACTTCAGTCTGAGAACATCATGTTTATCATTATAGAAATAGCACAAGTAATAAGAAACCTATATGTTCTGATATTTCCAGGAATCAAGAGCAGCGACATGCAGCACCACAGTGACAGGTATACATTTATCTTCAAAACCTGATGACCTGGCTTTGATTCTTAACTCCTGACAGACACATTTTTGAAGGTAAAATCATCTTGAACAAGAATTACTTTTTCAAATTTAATCATGTCCAAAAAGTTATATTCCAGTTTTGCAGATGTAGTGCAAAGCAAATGACGTTTGAGAACACATTGGACACCCATATATCATAAATAACAATGCAATCCTGTCTCATATGAGATTACAAAATTAATCAGAACACACAGAATGTTCTCTGCAGAAAGAGCTGTCCTTTCCTGTCCTGTAACACCTGCAAAAATTGTTGACTGGGGGGTTTTTCACACATCTGCTGTGTGTGTTGAAAAGGGTGAGTTTTAATCCTGTACATCTACTTCTATTAGAAAACCCTTTTTACTTGAGCAATTACCTTAAAATTAATTATATGACAATATCACATACACAGTATGTTCGCTGATTGTTCCAACACTGCATTGAAGATACTGTTTAAGCACTAATTGCAGCCCAAGATGCCAGATTTTTAACAGTTGTATCATTCTATAAAATGTAAATATTCTACATGTTGATCATTTCTACTTGTTCATAATTTCTCTGAATTTCCTCCAAATTCAGCCTGATATGGTTGGTTTCTTTGAAAACATTTGTATCTTAAACAGTGTTTAACTGCAATCAATTAATGAAAATAAAACAAAAAATAGAATTATATTTTTATTATAAATTTTACTTCATCATTTAATCCATTATTTGCAGGTTTAATTAATCAATTTATAATTTTATATAATAGGTTTTTTTCACATGATCAGTTTAATTGATTATAATCTAACACTGTACAATCTGTAGTTATTCCATTGGCACACTCCAGGTACCACACACCTCTGCCTCGTGAGCTTAGTATATCATGACACCTTGTCATGTAATATGAAAACCATAGTGTAGAGAACTCTGGCACATGGGAACCACCAATCTAGACTGGTGAATTGTTCACAAAAACTGTGGCTGGGAGGCAATTATTGGGTCGCAAAGAAAACTCTCAGCTCTGGCTGTGATGGGCATGAATTGTCCCTGCAACTTTGGTGGTTTGATTCCTTTGACAAATATAGCAGCACTTATCCCAAGCATGACCCACTTTTGCTCTCAACTTTCTTTAGGCAGAGGTAAACACACTTGCTTGACTGAAAGGAGCAGCATCTCCTCGGAGAAGGCAGCGGTGTGATTGGAATGACAACTTACTGCTGTATCACTGTATCAGTGAGATCACACCTTCCAAACTGCAAACAAAGGGTTTCTAATGTGAGTGAGACATGATTCAAAGACCTGCAACAAACAGCTTAGAGAACAATGATGCTCATATAATGATAGCGACCCCTAGTGATTAAGGCATGCATTACCCTCCCAGTAAACTTGCATGATTATGCTTTCTTTAAAGGACCATATCAGTGTTTTTGCAAGTTTTAGCCCCCTAAAGGATGAGAAATATTCTATGTATCTAACATATCCCATTAAAGGACCAAAACCAACAATAAATCATACCAACATATTATCTGTATAGTTTATTACTTTGTGTCATAGACCTCCATTTTTGTCCATTAAAAACACATTAATGAGCCATACTGTTGCACTGAGAGATATGTTCCTATATGATGACATGGACACTTTATTTTGAGTCAGTCCCACTTATACCAATCTGCTGCCACAAATACTCACTAGCAACCAAATATGATTTAAGCTGCAGCTGAAAATAATCCTCTGCAAATACCCTGTTTACTCCTGTTTGAGTAACATTTGCTAAACCCTACAGCATTCAGCTGTTTTAGGAAATTACTTATGTAACTATATATTTTGTGTTCCTTTTTTTGGAGTTTTACCTATTTAATAGGAACCAAGGGGCTTGCAACATCCAGTGGCCTGGTCATATAGATGCAACGTCCCCAGTTAGATTCCTGTGTTGCATCTTCTCCTGCATTCCCTGTGTGTATTTCTACTGTCACTATCAAATAAAGGCAAAAAGACAAAATAATAATGTGAAAAAGTAATAAAATTAATGGGACTGGGGCTGAGTACCAAAGACAAGGGAGGGAAATCAGAAATTAATGAGAGACAGATTAACACTTTGTTGGTTTGGCTGTTTTTAACTATAAATCATATATACACACATTTTTTACTGTCCATTTTCAAATTCACACTGTATATTTCTAGATTTTTGGATGTAATTTTCCTGTTTGTGTTTTTCCTGTCATTATTATTGTTGTGTCATAATAGAGTGCAGACTTTTCAATCAAATTCAATGAAAGTATTAAAATGCTTTACAATGTAATGTAAGTGAGAGAAATCAATGCAGACGTGATGTTTACTGATTACACAACCAAATCAAAAGATTGCTGACTGATTTTCATATTGCACAGAAATTAATGAAAAAAAACAACAGCTGCCAAGAGCAACAGGAAAAATACATTTTAAAAGTACCTGTGATTACCTGTGATTTCCTGTCTTCCCCCCAAAAATCAATAACATCCAAAATGATGTGCAAACCTATTACACTCAGCTGTGTGGTTTTGGTGGAAACTATGATAGAATAACAAACAGGGAGTTTTTCCAGATTTGAAAAGCGAGAGTTGCCCTGACTCTGAACATTGCATTTTGGTTTATTTCCTGTAGCTTCTGTATGTGTAGAAATTGTTCTCTTTGCATCTTCTATGATTTTTCCCTGAGTGTTGAACTTTGGTACAAAAAGATGGTTGAACTTTTTCCGTTCTGTAGAGACTGGCCCCAAAACCTGACGTTTACCAGTGATGTGATTAGATTAACATTTTCTACTTGGTAGCTGTTACGAAGCATGACATGACATCATCAAAGATTCGGCAAGTTGTCGGGAAAATATGACACTGACTAAAAAAAGTTTTAAGTACATGACAATCGATATTTAGTGTTTGCAAGCAGCAGTCTTCCTCTGACCTCACTGTCATGTCATGTATAGAGGTAAACTCTTTAGGGTAAATAGTTGCATAAGAAACGTTTTTGTTATGTTTTCTGTAATGTCCAACATCTACACAGAGTTAGAAAGAGGCAGTGACTTTATTCCTCCATACCTGAGCTGTTGCTTTTATTGTTTGGCTCTGGTTGTAACACATTTACCTGGATTACTCGATGCTCTCAATAAAACTCAGCACTATTATATGAATGAACTCCTCTGAAGGTTTTGCCTGTGCTCAGACAGTGAATGAGTTGAAAGCTTTTGATTTTCTCTTGGAACAACACAATGACACACTAACATTTGCTTTTGTGTGCCATTTTCCAGCACTCTATCAATACTCTCTTAAAAGTAATGTCAAATAATGGCAGTGCTATCCGCACAAACAAAGGCCAATCCAAATAATGGTCAGGAAAAAAGGGGACATAATTGGCCAGAATTACACTTTGCGCACAACATTTGAGTTGCATATGAGCATTCAGTATATCTAAGGCTTAAAAAGTTTAGATTGCAGTGAGACTACCTGGGAAGTCCCATTTAAGTATGTGCCAGTAGTGACTACAGTTTTATAGGTTTTTTTTTAACAATATCATCACAGTGTAAAGACCTGAGACTCCTCATCATAGTAGATCTGATGAACTCTCTTGAGTGAGTGGCTTGGATTTAGTACAACTGCATTTAATATAGTACATCTTGAGAGAAAATCTCCCTTTTGATATCCCCTGTAGATTTGAAGGGTGTCTATGAAAAGTTTGTACCTTGCTCTTTCATGGAGGATGGCGGCTATAGTCAGCTTGGATTCACAGCTTTGACTGATTTCACAAGTTTTTTCAGTTTTAAAACCATTACTGCAGCATAATCCACTACTCCTTTGTCAATTTGTATACTTGGTATGCTCTAAAGGTGTGTTGTAACTAAAAAAAAAAAAAAATACACAGCTTGTTTATGTTAATGTTGTTAATGACCAAAATAAGCAAGCATAGTTTCCCCTTTTTTGGCCCACCTTTTGGCAGGTGACGTCCAAAACATAAGATTTTTTGTGGAGTAATTCTTTAAAATTTTTACTGGCTACTTTAAAATTCTTGGAGGAAAAGGAGATTCACGATTAAATGTGTATTCATTACATTTACTAACCATCCATTCATCCTTAAACCTGCTACTAGTTATCATTTTCAGCTTTTAAGATTATGCTAGCCATGTATTACATAGACTTCTGCAGTGTTAGCATTCACACCGGACCATAATCTTCCACATTAATAGACAGTGTTCTGACCTAATCTTGAAAACAAAAGAAACAAAAGAAAGGTGGTTTATGAACAGTGATGAATATAATTTGTAAAACGAGGCATTAAAGTTTGAAAGACTATGAGGACTGAAAACCTTTGAAATGTTAAATACTCATAAAACCAGAGCACAATGCATTAATAAACCATTAACTGCATAACACAGCTTTGATCCATTACAGTGCTTCCTAAATTTGCTCACTTAATCGGTTGCTAATAATGAAATCTGGAATGTAGAGACTCATCTTCACACATTATAACTAATTCCACCGTTGAAGACGAAATAGAGTATTCAGTGTGTGGTATGTGTCATCTCTGTCATCACGGACCGTTGAATAACTTCATTATACTTGTCTCATATTATGCAAATGTTTTTTTTCTTAGGCTAAGGCATAATCTCTAAATTGATGATTTTATAGGAAACATTAAATGCAGACTTGATATTATATGGTGAAAAATTTTAAATATTTTTATTACACTATAATATGTAATTTACTTAACTAGAGTTCTGATTATTACCATTGAGAGCAGAGCTATTAAAGCTGATAGAGTCTTGATGGTGTTCTCCTGGTTGGAAATATTATTGTACAAATGGAGGAGTGCCTTACAGTAAATACAGAGTGCAGACATTTAATTTCCATAGACCCAAATTAGCTACTTAGAGGCAGTGGGTGCCATATGCTAAAATAATGCTTATCAGGCCATATGAACACCCCAACCCCCCCAAATTAGAGAGTCTCTGCAGAGGCTGTTGAGGTGAGAAAGGAAGAAAAACAGATATTAAACCCTTTGTGTGTCTTACTCTTACTTACTATATCCAGCAGTGGTGGGGAAGGATCTGGATTTTTAACACAGTTATTTAAATATCGTCAATAATCACTTTAAGGCATACATCCAGTTATAATGTGTACGGGTTCAATGTGAAATCTCAGCATTAATATTCAAATTTTCCAATGTTTAATTGACAAGGTCGGGTTATAAGATACATTAAGAATGCATGTATTCAGAATACAGAAATAAAAGCACGTAGTATTTAAAATATAAATGAGAATACAGCTAAAGCACCTAATTTCTACTTTTAAAAGTTTGTCAAGTTTATATATATATGTGTGTGTGTGTCTGCGTGTGTGTGTGTAAAGTAAATGTAATGTATATAATGGTACAGTGAACAGTTGAGTGCAGTATAATTGATTAACAGATGGACAGTCCACACTCAAATATACAGCTCAGTAAAGCACCTTTAGGTCTTGGCAAAGTTGATATTTGTTATTTACAGTACAATATGTGAATCAAAAGAATCTCAATATAAAAAACAATCTGCTTTTGGGGGTTTGTTTGTTTTTTTTCTTCATTTTTTTCTATATTCATTTGTTGTTTGTGGGTTGTATGGTCCGCTGTGAGTTAGGTTTTGGCTTCCAAGATGAGGCCATGGATGTATTGAGCAATGGATGAGGAATCCAAATATGGTGAACATTCATTTCAATCAGAACTGCTCCCTTTCCTCTCAGTCTAGCTCTGTCTCCCTGACTGCCTTCATACAAGAATGACACCAATATTAATCTTGATAGGACTATTGTTGGCTTCTAAATGCAGTATATTGGATTTTTGAATGAGCGTGACAGAAATGTTCTTCTTAGTTTTTTCTCAGCTGTTTCTTTTGTAATGGCTGTGTTGTCTTTCTGTGTTCCAGGGCATCAGGCAACTTGCAGTTCAGACTTTGGCCAGTAGAGTATAAAGGGGCTGCTACAAAATGCAAAATAAGTATTACATAGCAAATAGAAGTAGCTAAACTAGCTCTATGTATTAGCAAGCTATTCTGCTGTTTGTTTCGAATCGTTTGTATCGAATCACAAAAATAACGTAGCCTAACTAGCAAGGCTACAAAAATATAGCTAACTGATAACTTTGGCTGCCTCTGTCATGTGACCCTGGACATGCACATCATAACAGTTCCTTGCAACCGCCAAGGTTATCGCTGTGCTTGGGGGCTGGGATGAAACCAGCAGCCAGAGTATATGGGATTCACAGCAACAATGTCAAGAAGCAGTGAGACAAGAAAGAACAGAAAAGCTAAATGCACATGAGAAAAGACCTGTTAAATGGCTGGCCATCGCAGTTCAGCACCTACTTCAACGCTGGTCTACCTCAATGTCAGTGGTGGCTTTAAAGATGAGAGTTAGTGTACTTTTGTTGAAACTGGATTTTGACCAACTCAGGGAGGAGGGCAGGGCTAACAACATACTGAAGGCAAAACACTGCCACAGATTCAAAAGGAGTCAAATATTTTGTGTACATCACCTGATTTCTTCATGGTTTTCATTGTATCCTTCGAACTCAGTGGTACTGTTGAAAATAAAATAAAATAAATAGGTCAGCATGACAACCTTGCAATATGACGTTTTAAAAGCCCCACACTTTAAAGCCAGTCACAATATGAACAATCAGCAGGAGTCCATGGACATTGTACCAACCGTGTGAGAGGCGAGTCTCTCACTCTTTTGTTACAAGGTCACACTACAGAAGCCACATATCCAATGAATTACAGTGTAAATGCAGCCAGGAAGCACATGTAACTGACGTACAATAGAAACAGTCAACAAGAAGTTTACATTTGAATCCATGAATATGCCTTTTCATTCTATGTGCATCTATCAGTATGTGTTATCAATCAAGTGCTGCACATGAGCACATACACACGCATAAGCATAAACTTTCTCTGACTCTTTTGTGTGCTTAAAACAGGAGCAACTCTTGATGGTTATATAGCATTTCAAGCTGTCATCATTTCATGAAAGATAGATACAGCTGAAATAGACCATCCTCACAAGACATCCTCGTTTGTCAAACAGATCAAAGGATAGGTTCACAACTTTTCAAGTCTGTCTTTAAACAATTGACAGGTGCCCATATGAACATTGAAAGAGTCCTCATTCTACACCAAAATTGTATCCTCAATGTTATCTGAGGCTTCAGCCATCCAAATTAGTCAAAGCAAATTAATATCTTGTGCAAATTTCCCTCTTCTTGTTACTATCCTTACACTGCAGCTCAACAGAGAAACATTGTCCAGACAAACACAAAGACGGAACTTTGTTCTAAAAACTTTTTTTTTACCCAAATTAATCAATTTTTAACTGAAAATGAAATACTGGGAAAAAAAATCCAATCTGGTTTTACAGCAAATTATATTATCAAAACTGCTCTCACAAAAACACTGAATGACTTAAGACTGAACTCTGAAAGCAACAAAGTATCAATACTAATTCTGCTAGACCTAACTGCAGCCATCGACACAATTGATCACTGTATCTTAATTGACTGCCTTGAAAACTGGGTTAATCAATCTGATACTGTCCTACAGTGCTTTTGCCTCTATATTTCAGACAGAAAATTCTCTACCAATATGCAGGGTGGCATGTGGGCTAGCCCAAGGAAGCTGCCTTGGACCATTACTTTTTACTTTGGACATGCTTCCTCTTGATGATGTCATCAGGCAACATAACAAGACATTTCATTGCTACACTGATGAAACACAATTGTACATGTCATTTGATCCTTCAGATACTGGCACCGTTGACTCACTAACCCCTTGCACTTTTTAGCGGACTCTCCAAAAATCAGTAAAACAACTACGATTCATTCAGAACTCAGCTGCTGGGCTCTTAACCAGAACCAAGAAGAGTGAGGACATTACACCAATTTTAGCTGCTCTACACCATGGGTGTAGATTTGGGTATGGATGGCAGGGACATGTACCTACCACTATCAAGGTGTTACTGGATTGTCCACCCAATATTTTTTCTGATGTCAAACAATCTAGCTGCTTTAACTCCACATAATGTTAACAGTAAGATCTCTGGAGTTGCCAGAATTGTGTTTTCTGCAAAAAAAAAAAAAAAAATTGGACTATTGTGATGAAGAGTGAAAGACAAGGCTATGGGGGATACTTGACCTGATGATCTGGCAACCCTCAACTTCAAGCTTTACTCATTGTCGACTAGCAGCAGCCTGGCAACAGCTGCAGTAGTGGAGTCAGTGAGGTGGAGAAGCTGAGGCAGTCAGTATTTATAGTTTAAACGTCCCAAATGTCACAGAATTGAAAACGACTGCACTAAACAAAGCTAAGATCATTTGATATTATATTTAATTAGGTGTTGTTGGCTAATTTGTGATTGTTGCTCAGACATGCTGTTTAATTAAACAACTTTATTACTGTTGGTGAAAATTCCTCCCAAAAGCAAATTAAGACATCTGGTCCATTTAAAAGAAGAACCAAAGTGTCAGTAACAGCTGAGCTTAGTTAATAAGAACGCTCTGTAATCAATCCAAACATTAATCTTTGAAATTAGTAGTAGAAACATTTACTACTTAATGCCATATCTCCCCTTTTTTGGTCTCAGATTTATAGTTAAGTCGTCTATCAATAAACTAAAATGTAAAAATCAGACAAAAAAATCATAATATAAGTCCGGTTTCAGGTTAGTCAGCAAATGCATATTCAGTACAGTAAACATTTTGCAGAGTCAGGCTCTTTGTGTGTGTGTGTGTGTGTGTGTGTGTGTGTGTGTGTGCTTGTACATGTGCCTACAAAAGAGAAAAGAGTGACAAAGAGCAAGTACGCATACACAAATATTTTGGCTGTCCGACAAAAACTGTTCCTACCAAAGTTAAAACCAAACCTACATCCTTGCTCTACACTGGCTCCCAGTTACTAGCATTGATTTTAAAATTCTTTTAATGGTTTACAAAGCACTAAATGGCTTAGCCCCAGCCTATATTGCAGAGCTACTAAAACCACATGTCCTGAGGTCCTCTGATACCCCGCTGCTGCTCTTACAGAACTCTACTACTACTTCTACTACTACTACTACTTCTACTACTACTACTACTACACTCACAGAACTTAACTGTTGAGGTAGAAGATCAGATCATATAATCTTCCTATGAGTTGTTTCAAACCCTCGTATCTGTAATCTCTCTCATCACAGTATCTACTCACAACCAATCTCCTCACACATTTGAGGTTTGAAACATAAACCAACTGATACATTGACAACTTTGCCTTCAGGCTCCAATTCCCTTATCTATATTTCCCATGGAATTAAATAAAAGTGCATCACCTACTGTACATAGCCAGGTTGACATCCTTTTAAAAGAACATTTTTCAGATGTTCTGAGGAGAGCCACACATTCGTTGTTGTCACATCTTTTTTTTTGTCTCCTAGCCTAGCTTCTGGCAATGTGAGTGGTCTTGACTACTAATGTGCACATAAATGACACTGACAGGATTTCCTGAATCCTTGTGTCTCAAAAAAAAAACCTCTCTCTCCTTACAGGAGTTCAGCTGTGAAGCAATATATATGCTGCGAGCACAGTTCTGTTTTGTATAAATAATCTGTAAACTTTATACCTGTTGTTAAAGATCACCATTACCCGAACCTTTCAACAATGAAAACAAATTACAGCCTCATAGTGAGTGACAATGAACACATAGGTAATACAGCAATTACAGGCCGAGTGCTAAGTGCTTCTTTCCCATAGAATGACATGCTTTTATTTTACTCCAACAATAGGGCCCTTGCATAATCAGCCAGTGGTAGAAACCTTTGTTAGAGCAGAAGATTAATGGATGATTCAGGTAGATAGTCCCAGGGGCCAGAAAGCCGCTCTGAAACTAAATGACCTGAGATGGCACAATGAAGCCAGACCACTCTTTCATATAAGCAAGCCATACTGAGATAAATCGCCTTTCCCCTTCTTCATCTTATTATAAGTTCCTTTGGAATTAGTGCAAGTTCTCAGGTTAAAAAAAAAAATAAGAGTAAAAGAAAAAAATAGGAAACTATGATTACAACTTCACAGAAGGCTATTATTTCAGTATATTTGATGTATAGCCCCTATCTTTGAAATAGGCAGGACAGACTACCACTAATCTGTTTTCTTTGCTGACCTATGTTTTTTTGCAACTCCCTTAACACAGCAGTCATCATTACACAGCTGTATTGTGATAGCAGATGAAGAGATGTGAATCACAAAGTGATGACAGGCCCTGAGTGGCTGATTCACATACTTGACAGACCTCTTCATCCTCTATCATACACTCTCAATAACAAAATGCACAATACCAAACAAATAACAATGTTGGTAGTGTGGAGGTACTTCCAATTGAGAGGTTTATTTGGGTTTTTTTGAAGAAATATGATTCGGATGATTCATCTCAAATTCAGCAGTGATGTTATTAGCTGTAATAATGGCATGTCAGGGGGTGTCTTGAAAAAAGACATAAAGGTCCCTCTCCTCTAACTCACTCTTAGCTCCATAGCTGGTAGCAGCTACACTGTAAGGTTGAGTCAAGACTAACAGAAATTTCTCATAACCTACACAATACATGAGAACAGAATCACAGTGACTCATTCTACATGACCTCGAGGAAGAAAAAAAAATGTACTGAAAGCCTTGTTTAATGCCACCCATCCATCAGTTTATAATACTCCTAGCTGAGGGAGACTTGATTATTTTTAAAGTCAATTATTGTTTGGTGGCAATTCTAATTATAAAAGAAAGCGCTCACTGCTGGTCTGCCTGCACTTGCTATTATTCTAGTAATTGCCTTGATTTCATTTTTGACTAAATGGAGACAGGCTTAGTGTATTACTACTAAAAACCTGTCCCTAATAATTCTGTTGTTCATTTGGCTTTCTTGGAAATAATGAGCCTTTTCAATAATGTAACCTTGCCCATGTAGTAAAGCAAATGTTTGTCCATCACACAATTAATGTGTTGCCTGCCTGCTGTTTAAAAACAATGAAGACTTCTTCCTTACTAATACTCCCTAGCTTTGGTAGAAGTATTTCATTAAACTGCTTGATCTTTCTTTTTCATTTAACTACCACATATCAGACAGACAAACATGCTGTGTGTAACCAAACAGCATTGATGCTCAGTGTGCTTACCATCCCACATCAGTGAGAATATTTTCTCCTAAAGAGAAAGTTAATGGTCCTGCAAACCCACACAGGTGTTTTGAGTTTCTGGCTGATTAGACCTCTGCTCAGGTTGAAACTGAGTGGAGCATTATTGGACATACGGCTCTGTCCTGTGAATATTCACTCCCTCTCCTATTCACATCAGTTAAAACTCATACAATAGAAACATTCAAGCATGTGTTTCTTGTTTTGTTTTGGTCTCCAGATGGCTCAAGCAGACCCTCATTCAGAGTTCACCTTTATTCAACTTTGACCGTGCAGATATACACAGTCAGCCAATACAAACTGTGAAGCACTATGTTTGGAAATGTAATAGTCATTATTTAAACGTGTGACACCACCTTGTTTGGTACAATATTGCACTACCAGACTACAAATTGCAGCATCGCTCTCACAGACTGTTCACAGTTTGTCGCCGCTATTCTTATTACCTATATCAGAGCTATGACATCCCATCCTTTTCTGGGCTGGATGCAGGGCAAGTTTGGTAGACTGGAGACTAATATGACTATACCATAAGCCAGTCCCACCAGCATTTAAAATGGCAAAATTTTGCAGTGATATCAGTTCATTTAAATCAAAATCCTGTGACCAGTGGATTTGTTCCAATAAGTCCACCAAATTAAATGACCAAATTCATCATTTGATCATGCACTCCAGAACAACTCATTGGAGTGTTCTCTAATCTGGAGCCCCTATTGGCAGTAAGCATCAGAACATCATTTGTCTGTGCTTTCCAAAACCTTTACAAATCACCGTTAAAAAATTATTATGCTTTATGATGAGACAATGCTATGGTTAAGGTCTAGTTAGGTTTCCATACAAAAACCACTCGGTTAGGTTTAGGGAAAGGTCATGGTTTGGGTTAAAATGGTCACTTTGTTAAACATGTGGTGTGGGTTAAAGTTACTATTCCTTAATGTTAGGCAACCTTTGTCATGATGGCTGCAATAAGCAGCATTGTGACTCAGTGGTTAGCACTGGTTCCTCACAGCAAGAAGGTCCTGGATTCCAACCCTGGCAGTCCCAGGTCCTTTCTATGTGGAGTTTGCATGTTCTCTTCATGTTTGCGTGGGTTTCTGCTAGGCACTCCACTTTTCTCCCACCATCAAAGATATGTATGTTAGGGTTAATATTCCTGTCAGTGCCCCTGAAAATGGCAGTGGCAAAAGAACTGGAGTTGGTCCCCAGGTGCTGCAATGCAGCTACCCACTGCTCCTAGTGTTTGTGTATAGGATAGGTCAAATGCAGAGGATCAATTTACCCAAGGGGATCAATAAAGTACTTTTTAACACAGTGTTAAGGTTAGAGAACAATTGTAGTTACAGTTTTAAAAAAAAACAACCCATGGCTGGAAATGTGACACTCATGGTTGGAAACAAGGAATGGACAGCGGTCTCCTATTTGTGAAAAAGTTTTAGGCACAAACAGTGAGGTGAGGATGCTTACAAAAATAATGCTATAAATTGTTTTATTTATCAGTTAACTTCATACAAAGTGTGGTAAAGAGAAGAAACCTAAATCAAATCAATATTTGGTGTAAGCAACTTTGCCTGTAAAACAGCAGCAGTTCTCCTCAGTACACCTGCACACAGTTTTTCCAGGTACTTGGCAGGTCTGTTGTTCCAAGTATCTTGGAAAAGTTGCCACAGTTCTTCTGTGGATTTAGGTGTCTCAGTTGCTTCTGGCTTTCATTCAATCACAGACTGACTCAGTGATGTTGAGATCAGGGCTCTGCGGGGGCCATACCATCTGTTAGATGACTCCTTGTTCTTCTTGTTGCTGAAGATAGTTCTTCATGACTCTGGCTGTATGTTTGAGGTTGTTGTCATGCTGTGAAATCAGTTTGGGAATGATCAGACGCCTCCCTGATGGTATTGAATTATGGATAAAAATCTAAACTAGTGCCTAAAACTTTTGCACAGTACTGTATATAAACATCACCTAAACTACACCACTGTTCCAGGTCATTCCTACAATTGCTAAATGGCATCTGTCACTCAAACATAACTATATTTAATTTCTGGGTAACTGACATTACAAGCAATTGAGTCATTTTTCTTGGGAGGACAGTCTCATCTTCGATCTTCCACATCGAGTTTAACTTTGGTGGACTTCACAATGCAAATTCATGTCAGTGACCAATAGCAAACCATTTCGACTGCACAGATCTTTCAAGGACCAAAATACTGGAAAATATAAAATGGAGAAAGCAATTGCATGAAATGACGTATGAGGAGGGACCCAAAGCCATTTATAGAGTGGAAGGAAGGCGTACTTATTGGATTTGCACTAGGTAGCATATGCCCAGTGTTGGGGAGTCACTAGTTACATATAACGGTGTTATGTAATTAAATTACACAATAAATGTAATTGTAATCTGTTACAGTTACTGATAAAATAAAATATGAAATATGCAATTAAATTGCAGTTACTAATCAAATATGTTGATGATTACAAAGGAGTTACATCTGAATATATTCTTTTCGACAAAAAGCTTATACAGTGGTATGAAAAAGTTTAGGCATCCCTGACAATTTCCATTATTTTCATTTATAAATCAGTAGGTGGTTGGATAAGCAATTTCATTTTGAACAAATAACTGATGGACACAGCATTATTTCAGTAGTGAAATGAGTTTTATTGGATTAACAGAAAATGCAATATGCATCAAAACAAAATTAGACATGTGCATAAATTTGGGCACTCCAACAGAAAAATCACATCAATATTTAGTCGAGCCTCCTTTTGCAAAAATAACAGCCTCTTCCTATAGCCTCTAATGAGTGTCTGGATTGTGGATGAAGGTATTTTGGACCATTCCTCCTTACAAAACATCTCCAGTTCACTGAGGTTTGATGGTTGCCGAGCATGGACAGAGCGCTTCAAATCATCCCACAGATTTTCAATAATATTCAGGTCTTGGGACTGGGTTGGCCATCCCACAACATTGTACTTGTTCCTCTGCATGAATCCCTGAGTAGATTTTGAGCAGTGTTTTGGGTCGTTGTCTTGTTGAAATATCCAGCCCCGGTGTAACTTCAACTTTGTGACTGACTCTTGAACATTATTCTCAAGAATCTGCTGATATTGAGTGGAATCCATGCAACCCTCAACTTAAACAAGATTCCCAGTACTGGCACTGGCCACACAGCCCCACAGCATGATGGAACCTCCACCAAATTTTATTGTGGGTAGCAAGTGTTTTTCTTGGAATGCTGTTCTTTCGCCGCCATGCATAACGCCCCTCGTTATGACCAAATAACTCAATCTTTGTTTCAACAGTCCACAGGACCTTATTCCAAAATGAAGCTGGCTTGTCCAAATGTGCTTTTGCATACCTCAAGCGACTCTGTTTGTGGCATGTGTGCAGAAAAAGCTTCTTCTGCATCACTCTGCCATACAGCTTCTCCCTGTGCAAAGTGTGCTGAATTGTTGAACGATGCACAGTGGAAACTGACAGCTGAAATCTCTTAGATAGCTTTTTGTAGCCTTCCCCTAAACCATAATGTTGAACAATCTTTGTTTTCAGGTCATTTGAGAGTTGTTTTGAGGCCCCCATGTTGCCACTCTTCAGAGGAGAGTCAAAGAGAAGAACAACTTGCAATTGGTCACCTTAAATACCTTTTCTCATGATTTGATGCACCTGGCTATGAAGTTCAAGGCTTAATGATCTCACCAAACCAATTTTGTGTTCCAATTAATCAGTTCTAAGTAGTTACAGGTGTTCAAATCAACACAATGACAAGGGTGCCCAAATTTTTGCACAGCCTATTTTTCACATCTGATTTAATTTCATACAACTTAATATTGCTACACTAAATATCTTTGTCTGGAAAATACCCCAGTACTCAGCTTTTATTAGAAAATGAATGGCATGCCAATATGATCATTTTCTGTGAAGACAGAGTAAATTATTATGCAGCCTCAGAGGGGTGCCTAAACTTTTTCATACCACATACCACTCTATGTAGAATAATTCATTCTGTTGCATTGCATCTTTTTGTTGTGCAGGAATGCCTTCTTGTGGCATATTTCTGGACAACGTGGGTCAGCAAAGCCGTTAGGACAAATTTGAGTGCAACACCATCAAGGGTAGGATGGCTTACAAGGAGCTGTCTCTACATCTAGACAGGCTCCATTCATTTGGCAGTATGTGCTCAATTTTTAAGCACTGTTTTTGATTGGTTCTCTTGTTCGAATTTGCACCGACTCTCATCTGCCAATCAAATCAATGCGCATTGCTCTAAGCCAGTGGTCCCCTAACTACGGGGCCATTGACTGGCACCAGGCCACAAAGCATTTGCTACCAGGCTGTGAGGAAACGATATGATTCTGCCAAAAATAAATAAATAAACCCTGAATAATAACATATAACATTATACGCTATGTATTCGGTAATTACATTGAACTTGGCACAGTCTGTGCTGCACATTTCTTACCTAGAGTCTAGCACTCTAAATGGTGTCAATTACATTCTGAGGCAGCCCCACTGTGCATAAATCATACCACTCACAGGCCAGGCCCATAGAGCCAGGCATTCCAGGTGTGGGTAAAATACCCCCCCCCCCCCCCCCCCCCCACATGGGACAGCATGTCCCTGCGTAGCGGGAGTTGCCACAGCTGTCCGCACAGCAGTTGATAAATCTTGGGCAGCCAGTACCTTGCTGGCCAGTGTGGAGGTATTTGAAGCAGTGTGTGGCGATGCTCCCTCACTCTGGACAGAGGGGGGGGGTATCAGAGCCAAAGGTGGAATTGCATACAGGAGGATGGGCGGCCAGATGTGCGCGATAGCATCCATACCGAGAAGTGCACCTAACCCTTGCATTGAGAAGAAGAGCAGACACACATTTTCTCGACACAAATAGATTCACTTCAGCCCAGCCGTAATGCGTCCACACTTGCTCCACAATTGCTGGGTGCAGAGTCCAGTCTCCGGATAGTGGCATGCCCCTGGACAACAGATCTGTGCCCAGGTTCAGAAATATGTGCTGTGTGTTTCATATGCAAACTTTACTTAAATGTTATGATGATATTGACTTATAAACCTAACCTATATTCCGGTCGTGATTAACACCCCCTCCCATCAGTCGGTCCACAACAATATTGTCAATATTTAACTGGTCTGCAGTGCAAAAAAGGTTGGGGACCCCTGCTCTAGGCAACCTGAGTCTTCCATGCCTGTGACCAGCCGACTACATCAAGGCAGCTGGCCATGTTGTTGGACGAGAATGTCTTTCAGTACTGGAGATGAGGTTAACAGTAAGGTTTACACTATCTATTTTAATCAAATGTAATAAGTTACATTACTTTGATGAAGTAATTAAAATAGTTACATTGCTTATGACATTTTTAACAGGGTAACTAGTAATGTGTAACCTGTTACATTCCAAAAGTAACCTTCTCAACACTGTGTATACCTACAGCTTGTGATATTTCTCTTCAAGCCACCATGGCAGATTTTAAAGAGTTTGTGTGAAATTCATGTGACTACTTTTTGTTTCTGACACTATAATTGGGACTAAAAGGGAGAATTCACCACTGTGGAAGAAACTGAGGAAGAAATGCAGGTGGCTCAAAAGATGACCATAGGAAATGTTTCCAGGAATGGGAAAAGCACTTGGACAAGTGTGTCGCATCTCAAGGAGAGTACTCTGTAAGGGGTTAGAAAGATACAACTGAAAGGGTTATAATGACTTTTTTTTCAATTAAGGGAATTTTTGGGTCTCCCCTCATACTTTCATTAGACAGAGAGTACTGTATAGTGTATATGAGCTGTAAATACCTATGTGCATTTATGCAGCGGATATTATTCCTAAACAACAGAATCTGGTACTGTCTTCATGCAGATTTTTAATAGCAGAGCTGACTGGATCTATTATTAAATCACCTTGAATTAATGCTGTTTGTCACAGTCAGAGTTTACCATAAAACTGAAAATCACCAACTAATGACTGAAAAATGTTATAAATCCTCAACACAAAGCTGGACTCCATGGACTTGCCTGCATCAATTGAGCCACTTTAAGCTTTTTAAAAGATTATTTCCTGCTACTAAAATGTTACTGTCACATTAGTTAATTTAATACCACCTGCACTTGTTGTTACCTTTTCTGTCTCTGTCTCTGAACTCTATTAGAGGGAGACAAGAAAGTATTGTTGAAAGTATTGTCACAGTGGCTACTGCTAACTTTTATTGTTACATTTTTTATTGCAAACCTCCAAGCCATCTTCATCTTGCACAGGGAAGATATTTCCAAATATGAAATTAATGCTTAACTTAAGGGCACTTCATGACTAGTCATATGTATTTCTCTAAATCTTTATACTACTGTGTGCCATTGGGCCATAATCACCTAAGTTAATTGGGGAGAGATAATTGCAATAAGAATGTTGTTTCACTGATGAAAGGGCTCTGTCAGTCCTGAGCGAAATACCACTGAAGACCAGAAATAAGGAAAAGGTTTGTATTGAAGACAAAAAGCAGACTTATATTACTAATTACTAATAATTTTTGAATATACTGTAACTGTGACAGTTTACCTAAATATACTAGCAATACCTTATGCCTACAGAAAATGACAAAATTGGTAATTTGTCATTGCCTTGCAAAATGAATCACATAATCATCACTAAAGCAACTTGTATGAGCTGTTACTGATCAAGTAAAGCAACTACAACAACTCAGTCAAGATTAGGTCATGTTCATGGTTATGATTAAAAGAAACCTGTGGTGACTGTTGGTAGGATACAGGATGTGAACAGAAGTCTAAAGTGTAATGTCATCCATGCATTCACCTCAACCTCTGATTTACATTACATGAATTTGTTGCAGCGTGCCACTTCCATGTTTGCCTCCAAGTGAGGACAGTCATTGTTCAAACTACGACGAGAAGTACCTTGCAAAGACCTATGCAGAAAAACTCAGCATAGGTCAATTTATGTGTTTGAACAAATGACAAATTCTGTTTGTTTTCTTGTGAAGACAGTCTCAAATATAAACACTCAAACTAAGTATTCATATTTGCAACAGTTAATTGCCAGTTGTACTTAAAAATTTATCGAAGTAAATGTAGCTTACATGTACTTAAAATATAACGTATTTAACTACAATTTTAACATACTTATTCTTAACTTGAGTATTTATTTGATGATACTTTATACTTCTGCTCCATTATATTTTGGAGATATTATATTACGTTAGCTGTTTGCAGTGGCATGGTGTGACTTTTCCACTCGGTGAGGCTACAGCCTTAGGTAGCTTTGTGTATTTTGGCTATGAGCATGCAATAACAATGTAGCACAGAGCCAGCTGATGGTGGCTAGCAGCTGGGGTAGCGATTTCTAAAAGTTTAAAAAAAGTATCTTTTGATGGCCACTCAGCAACTACTTTCATTTTTTTTCACAATTATCACTACAGTACCATAGTGATCTGTGTATGTTTTGTTATGTCTGCCTTCAGGGGGTAAATTTATCTAATAAGGAAGCTGTAATTGGGCAGAAAATCGCCCAATCTGGCAACATTTCTTGGCCATAAAATGTTCCGCCCCAGATCCAGTTATTTTCAGCATGCGGTGTCAACCAATCAGGGGCCACCAGGAAAAGCCGAAAATATTACACACATACTACTGTTTGGCGGGGAAAAGTACGCCCTTAGGCACAAATACAAAGCTTGTAGGCAGCATAAATAAATTAGTCATTTAATGTTTCTGCAATTAGGTATGATTTATGTGAGAGTAACAACTGAAATGTTTTTTTATGATCTGATCTATTTTTATATAAGTCACACAAATAACACAAGCTCTAAGCTCTTCAGCTAGGCCTCGTTATTGACCGTTTAATACTGGTGCGTTCATTTAGCAAACAAACACCTGCATCAGAGGTGTCCAGTTATACTGTTTAGTAGGGATGTATCCGAATACAAATACATTATTTGGCAAAGCACAAATAGTGGGTTTTATGCAAATATTTGTTTCATACAAATATTTTAAAAATTATTTGTTGGGGGTGTTCCCCAGAGATAAAGCTGAGCTACTGATACATGCAAAGTGCTCCAAAGGGACTTTCCATAACCTGTTGTTCCCGTTCTCCTTTCCACAAAGTCAGGTTGTAAAAAATAGGCAATAAATGAAAAATACAGAGCAATAACTGCCTGTGAAGTTCCTCCCTACATGTTACATGATGTGCTGTCTCTGTGTTATGGGTGTATAAATAGGTAGCGGTCTGTCTGCAAAGAAGCGATGAGTAAAGTTTTAGCTCAGTAGTCAGTAGTCGTCTATGATCTGGGAGACTCCGGTTCAAAACCCGGTGTGGGGACCCACTTCGTAAGGTAGTTTATTCATGAATTCTTATTATAACACTTATTACACAAAAGTGTAATAAAAACAAAAACAGGATTTTTAAGCCTCTTTCCACTTTTATTCAAATACAAATACAGATACGAATAGTTTTGCTGCCTCAACAAATACAGATACAAATACAAATACTGGGATCTCTGCACATTCAAATTACACATTCAAATACAAATTAATGGACACCTGCCAGCCACTCAGAACTGAGAATTCTCAGTGACCATGGTATAATGAATATTAATGCATCACTAATAATACTGTAAGAAAATACATTTTTGAAAGTAGCTATTCTACTGAGTATTTTAATTTTATACTTACATGTCTTAAATAATAATTAAACTTTTATTTTTTTGAATGCTGTAATACTGGAAATGAGTATTTTTATACCTTATCTACTGCTAAAGATTTAGTGGTGACGTCTCTGCTTTCTGTTTGCTGCCAGGTTTGAGACTTAGGATTTTACTGTAACTACATATGAGAGGTTTTAAGTAAATCCACTGTATCTGTTCAGGCCCTGCAGCGCCAGTTCATCCTACACCAAAATCTGAAGAGCAGCTTGAATAGCGATTTAACCACAGAAGTCATTTACAGAGCGGTAGAGTCCTCTCGTCACCCAGGGGACTGGAGGGATTAAAAATTCATCATGTTTTGTATTCATTTGTTTTTCACAAAGCCTAAGATATGAATAGGTCTCACAGTGTCTTCATCCATTTTTATACATGTAGCTCTGTAAAAACACACCGTACTGAGACAACAAGAGTTGAGAAAACGACACCTTTTCACTCAATAGATGACTCATCCAACTCCTTATATTTGTACCTTCTGGTTTAGTGAACAACAGACAGTACAATCTTAGAGTGACTGCTTCCACTTGTCATAATGTTCTTCTGAGTTGTCAGCATTACTCAGAGCCATTACATATTGTAGCTCAGTGTCTCTATCTGATTCTGCTTTTTTAATTTACACGTGCCTGAGGCTTTTGAAAGTCTGTGACGTAGGTCAGCATGTTTTCTCAGCCTCCGCAGAGCAGTCTTGCAGTGCCATTTTGTTTTGTGACTGTAATGTGTTTTTTTCATTAAACAGACAAGACTTGGCACTCTGTTGCTCTGCTGCTGATTGGGATGTAAAACAAAACACTGTGAACGTCTCCCTGCATGGCTGGGCTGAGCATTATCTAATATTTCAGCACCAACTGCCTAGTATCGTCTCTAATCAGAAATCAACACCCACATCAAGTTCCCACAGCTGTTAAGATTTGGGAATGTGCAAACATGACATGAGTAATAAGGACTGTTTGAGTTGTGGATTTTTGACATGTCTTGTCAGCGCCCAGCTGTGAGAAGATCAATGCATGCAACTGCACTCACACTGTATACAGTACATCTTGAAAGAGTCCTGCTTTATCAAATATGTTTTAATGTTTATAATGCAAGAAATACCAATTCACATCATGCCATTATCCAAAACACATGATTTTTTCAGCCAACACAAAGCCATGCATTATTTTTCTGTGTGACACTTTGGAAATAATTATTGCCTCACAACTACTGGTTGGATTATCGTTAAATTTTGAACAGACGCTCATGGTCCCCAGAAGATGACTCCTGATGACTTTGTTGATCTTCTGATCATCAGAAGTTTCCCTTGTCTCCCATTTCAGTTGAATTAGCCAATTCATGTGGAATGAATTATTATAATGTATTGATATTTGACACACAGGGCTCTATTTTGGAGGTAAGATATCTCACAATTACTATATGAGAAAAGGAGGAATAACAGTCCTGTTTGAGATAGTTTTTCTTTATTTCATAATTCTGAAATAAGGAAGTTATAACTACAAGAAATCGATGTTATTTTCTTTTCTTTGATGAATGCAATGTGTTTCAGTACCACACTGCATTTAAAAGCTAAGAAAACCTGTTTTTATTTTCACTGTGCTCAACTTGCATTGACTCATCTGCATGAATGTGATGACTATATACTGTGGGTTAAGCTATGGAATCATGTAAACTTTTCTGTAATGATCATTTCACCAAACACCAACCTAGCATGCAGCCTCAAACAGAACTAAATTAATATTACAAGAGTGATGACAAATTGAGTGTTTACTTGCCAAAAAACAATGCAAATGTTTTATTTCATTGTTCACTTCACCTGTGATTGAACAAAATGCCGCCCCTAAAGAGCGAGGCGATACAAGCGTGTTATTTTCTCAGTTGTCTCCCTCAGAAAGATATATGATGATTAACACAATGCAAGTAATAAACCAAACCAAAACCTCTTTAAATACTGCTTGATATTTCCTCCTCTCTGTGCTGTATATATTTGCTTTACTGTACACATAATGTGTTCTCTGCTGCACTTTCTGCTCTGTGGGCCATACCAGGAAAATGGAGGATGGCCTACATTTTATAGCTAATCCTAATGACATTCTCATGGCTGCCAGTCATATACTGCTCTCTCCTCTCTCTCTTCCTCTTTCTCTCTCTAACTGAAAGTGCCCCTCAGCCCATATAGTGAGAGAAACATCAGTAGGAATACATTTTTGTTCAGTTACTAAGCCCAAAATGTCTATGGTACATTCCCTCTGGCCATGAAAATCCTTGAAAGTCTATGGATTTGAGAGAAATATAGGGTCTTCATTTTTTTTAAAGAATAGATGGCCTGAAAATACCTGACTTTCAAATCAAAATCTAGCACGGAAAGTTGACAATATGGTTCCACAACTTTTAGCCACACTGATGCCTCCTCCTCCTCACAATCCTGTCAAGCTTGAGAGCTTTGTACCAATGAGTGCCCGTCCTTCCATTTGGTCAGAACCACTCTCTCTTGGTCTTTCCATCGGCTAACCTGCTTCTTTCTGGTTTCATTCGTCTGAATTCCTATTGTAGGATAATGGTTGAAAGTCACAGTTACATGTACTTCCTCTATCAAAAAAAGAAGATTCTAAGGCAGCTATAGTTTTCACCACCTGATGCCATCTTTGTTCAGTTCCTATATACGTCCTTGTTTCACTTCATATATCAAACTTCTGCTCAGCTATGCTCTGTTTTGTTTAGAAAGTGCAGCAACAGACTAGTCAATGAGTGTGCTTTGATAGATCAATATGAGCAGGAGATGGCCACTGTGATGCACAAAAACAAATGTACATGTCACACAAGCTCGATAAGGTTGTGCTCGATGAGGTCGTGCACAAGACAGAAACAGTATAGTGTAGAGAATCTGTCTTGAACATGATGAGGATATGGACGGACAGGTGGAGAGAAGAAGTGGTTTGAAAAATTTTGAATGTTACTTTTGTTCCATCATGAATACAATGACCCAAGCACCTGTTCATCTTTGAAAACAATGTATAGCCACCTTTCAGGTTCACATGGGTTGACTACTCAAAAAATACTCAGATACTCAAAAAAATGATTTTGGATGTATTATCACTTTATAGCAGCTATAGTATTTTTTTTATAATAACAATTTATCAAATGACAATGTGTCACGTGAGAGGTGACGCTTGTAGTGATGAAACTACAGAGAATTATCAGTGACTCTGCAGCTTCCTTCAGCTTTACAGACCTTTGTAGCGAGTTTCAGCTCATTGTTCAGCTGTCCGGCTGCAACTTTACTGTTTTGGTTCATTCTCAGTGCTCTCATGGCATTGTTTTCAGCCACAGCAGGCAGCTGTTTTCAAAGAAAAAGCTTTGAAACCTACCGTACACTACCTGCTCAGCCCCAATCAGCTAACAGACACAGTTAGCTGTAGACTAGCTGGTGAACATAGTGCAGCATTTAGCAGCTCAAGAGCCAGATATTTCCCTCAGGAATTGGTAGAGGAAAAAGAGTGAATATTGGACTTGCAAAGTCCAATTATTTTGGTAGTAAAGTTTAAAGTAAAATTTAAATTTTACGCCTCAGATCCAGTTATTTTCAGCGTGTGGTGTCACCAATCAGGGATCATCAGTGAAAGCTGAACATATTACATACAAACCACTGTCGGGGGCAGACAAAGATTGTAGGCAGTGCTTTTTCATTAGTCATCGCACGTTTCTGTAATTATGTATGATTTATGTGAGGGTAACAACTGAAATGTATATACACACAAAACATAACAATAACAAAAACGATTTTCATTAAAATATGTATTTCACAATTGGAACTGCAGGAGTGGCAGCACCCAAGCACCCGTAATGGACCACACACTCCTGTCCAAACAATGACTGTATTAAAACATTTACTGGGTGCTTCATACAACACTTTCTTAACCCTGAGAATGGTGTTAATTATGTATTTTGCATTTTTGATTCTAACTTTTAGGATATATGGTGGTATCTTCTTCTATTAGGTGTAGGCTGTGAGCAGTTAGATGCTCTACAACAGATTACACATAAGGAATCCAAAGATATTCTCCAATCAACAGTTGTCTTTGTTGTCTCTATTTCTTAACAAGGTGAAAAGTCACGGCACACGTTTCCCTCTCAGTCTCACATCAACATGTGTAATACTTATGTTGGTCCACAGCACAAAATGCATTAGTTTCACAATAACAGCTGTAAAATTGTGAGATGCCTACATTTGTTTTTTTGCCCATTCTTTTCTATTGGCCTGCATCCACATCACCTGACAGTCAAGTTTCTGTCTGCAAAAACAAAACAAAAAAAAAGGCTGACATTCCTTTTATTCTCAGTGGAAAATGCATTATTTTAAAATAGTTTTGGCATTAAAATGCATTTTGATAACATTTCTAGCAAGAAATCTGCATTTTATTTTATGTGAATGTCTATGATATGTAGTTATTACAAGGATTTTTTAAGGCTATCATTGAAACCACGTGGCTTACATGTTTGAATCATATTCTTTGTGTTATTTTATGTAACTGTTTGATGATGCTCTTTCAATAAAAAACATAGATTGTAGAAACCCAAGGATGAATTGAATTTGAAATCCAGAATTTGAGGCTTTGTGATTGGCTGACCGGAGGACCCGCCACCCGTAAGTATTTTCCTCACTGTCACCATGTTAAGGTTTTCTTTTAATGATATCTTTAACATTTCTCAACACAAAAACATGAAACACGATAATTCAACAATACGACCATCAGTTTGAATTATTTCTCCTTCGATTCTGAGAAATAAACTTCTTTTCAGTTCTTCTCACTTCACTTCACTTCCTGTCAGTTTTTGACAGCTGATGGCTACGGAAGTAACATTGTGTTGTGGGCGGACTTGGTGTGTTTGACTACTATTTTGGGTCGTCTGCTGTCTAAGCCTGTGATTGTAAAGTTACTCATTCAATTTTATATTTCCAAGAATATGTGGCTGAGGATATTTAGTATGAAATCATCTTTCTTAAAACATGGAGTTAATTTCAACATTGAGCCATATCATTCAATAAAGCACTCCAATGTTCACAACACTTAATTTCTTTGTCCATAACACAGTCCATATTTCCTTTGTAGAGTCAATATTTCATTTCAAGTTTTATATCCTATTTCAAAACTATTACTATTCCATTCTGTAAATAGATTTTAAAATTTCAATTTAATTTTTTTTATTACTTTGTTTATTTTATTATTATTGATATTACCTTACTTTTGGCTATTTTTATTCTTCTGTGTTTTTTGGGAGCAAACGCCAAGGCATATTCTTTGTATGTTTGCATTGACTAATAAAATATAATCTGATTGAGCGGATTATGTCATGCTGACATAAAATAACCAAGAATCATAAATATTTTTGTCTTTGCAGACAGAAACTTGACAGTCACGTGATGTGGACACAGGCCAAAAGAAACAAACAGGCAAAAATAGAGCCGTTATTGTGAAACTAATACGTCCAACAAAGCTATTACACATTTTGATGAGAGACTGGGTTGCTCAGGCAAACACTCCATTCTGTAGTTTCTCACCCAGAGAATGTCAATCTAATTCCGCTCTATCACTTACAGCTTATGCTATTACAGAGGGTTGGGCTAAGAATAGGGCTTAGAGCAGATTGTAGTTGCATTTGGTGGTGGATTTCACTATTTGAAGTCATTCTTGCCATTGTTTCCTGATGTAGTTGAGCTGAACTGAGCTATTCAGTCTGACCTGTGTTCACTCAGCTCTGTCTGCCTCCAGCAGGTCCTCTGTAAAGTAAAGCCACCCAGAGAAAGAGCTGCAGCCGCTCCCTGGTTTCTGATTCATTACGGTTTCCATTCGCTCCCCAGTCACACAACCCCAGTAGAAATGGACAGTCTAATTTTAGTTTATACCCACCCTAACTGATGGTATGTATGTACTGCTTCATTTTGAAATTACAGAATCTTTATGCATTCCAGTGATATCTTGTAACATTTTCATTAATCTGTTAATGTGCTTACATAAGCGTATTTTGGCTGTTTTTTTTTCACATTTCACCTACAGTAGGGGAGAATGGGGTAACAAGAGCCACTATTTACATTTGATTTTACTGCAAAATAAAAGTGTATTGCTTCAAATAGTTACAGTATATAAGTCAGGTTGTTGAGTACCGATGGAAATTAAAACAAGTTATCCACTTATTATGGTTTTAGAACAATGATACATCAAAAAAAGTCAGTCCTTTGGCACAACTTGCCCCAGGGTAGAGATAAAATGAACATGGGGACAGGGTAAATTGAGCCCTCTAGGGGTAAATAGTGCCACCATTAAATACTGATATGAAAATGACACAAAATCAAACAATTCTGAGATAATTTTGAACTTTATTAATGCCATCAATTTAACAAAGGCAACAATTCATACTTTTATGCAAATCAATCAATCAAACATTAACATGAGAGTGTGTATGTATGTGTGTGCGTGTGTTTTTGTGTGCATGTGTGTGTAACTGTATGTGTGCAGTGAACGATGACTGACAACTTTCAGTGTGGCATGAAAAGAAGAGCTGTTTTTCCCATCTAGCTGTTCCACCAACTGTGATTGGTCTTGGCAACTTTTTCACAACATCCTCTCTCGGAAAGGTTCCTTCATTCAATGATTTGAATGTGAAAGTTGGCTTGTCGAGCATAGGGCTTGTGGCGCAAACTTGCCTTGAGCTCATCCTCTGAAACTTTCTAAAGTAACCAACGTAGTGGTACATTTTGTATTTAGCCCTACCAGCAAATCTGGCGACAACAAAATCACCTACAGCAGGGGTTGTCAAATCACCATCAGTCAGTTCATCCAGACTTTCATCATCTGTGCAGTAATTTAGGGCAACAGTCATGCCACAATCATTTGAGCTGCTTTCCTCTTCAATTGTTTGCTTTCTGCCATTTTTCTTTCACAAATTGCTTCTCAATTTGCTTTTTTGGAGCCTTCTTTTGTGCCTTCTTTTGTGTCAGTCAAGATTCTTGTTTTGACTCTCTCACGCCTTTCCTTTACCCTTGCAGACGACGCTTTTGGGAGTGGAATTATGTGCTCTGGTGACACATAGCCTCCAGTGCTGGAAGAACTTCAGGTGCCTCACAGGCTGATCCTCCCTCACTGTAGACATCTGATGAGGGCGTCTGCTGGTCCATCGTCTCAAACTGTGGCTCAGCAGATAGACTCTGTGTACTGTGAGGTAGATGGCTCGGATGTCTCAGCAGTTGCAGATTCATCAGGTTTGGGTCTGTCTGTGTCTGCAGATGGCTCACATGTTTAGATGAAATGGGCAGATACCTGTGGATCTCAAGCTAGACGGGATGTTTCTGGGTATCAGTGCTGCCACAAATGCATCATTCGCCAGTCCTGGGACATCATAAATGGTGGAACAGCATTGCCTGTTGCATTGACAGCACAAATCAGTGTTATAAGCTCCCCTTTTTCAGCTGATGTCACAGAGCCAACCTGTTTCTTGCCACTCTCTGTCACAATTTCCTTTGGCAACTGGACAGCTTTGACACATGTTTCATCCATGTTGTAGATCATATATGGAGGGAATTTGTATCTGATAGAACACATAAAACACATTCAGATGAGCATTCCTTCGTAGCATGACTGATTCAGAATTGTACTCAGACATAGTTAGCTTATATGAATCATACTGCTCCATCACTATACCAGATACCAGACTGTTGAAGAATTCTCCAACATTCTGTCTACTAAAAGTGGCTCTTGCCAATGACGTAGCCTCTGGGGTTCAGCATGATAGATGGTGGTGCTTTCTGAAGGGCTCAAATCAATCGTGACATAGGTGAAAACCCATTAAAAGTAATAATTTTGCAAGAAAAATAACCTAGGGTTGTAATTGTGCAATATAAAATAACTGATTTAAAAAGAACTAACCTGCTCTCTTTTGCTCGGTCCAGTTTTCAAGAATAGAAATGTCATTCTTTCTTGCTAACTCAATTGAAAGTTCTCTGGATTTTACAGGAGTTAGTCCATGAAACTGGTCTGAAAGTTTCTTGATGTTGCTGGCAAGTTCACACTCCATGTTATCATCAAAAATCTGATGAGCTTTTGCTAGTCTGGCATATCCTGTTCTGGGAACTTCTCCTTTACTTGTTTTGTTGATATACCTCCTCAGTGTCATTCTATCTTGTGGTCCTTTGCCACAGACCAAATGGACCTCCTGTATGACACGTGCCTTGCTGCTCTCTTTAGATCATCCAAGGACACTCAACCTCTATTTGTCTTTCTTTTGTAATGCCTTGCCATCTTGATGTTATCTCTAGAATATCAGAAAATACACAGGTTACTCTGTACATATGTAGCCTATTTAAACTTTTGGGGTAAATTGAGCCATTGAATCAACTTGCCCCAACATCAGTGGCATGTTTTACCCAGTTTCACACAGTGTTTCATATCCACAACTATGCTAAGTTTATGACCTTGTTTTGTAGCTGTCACATAAATTAACATGTAATAATGTCCAAAATGTATCTATTTTAATTAAGATACAAGACTGATAATGTTAACATTAGTGAACATGATGAATTCACTTTCAGCACTTGCAGATCAACTTATATTGCAACGGCATTCAATGTATATTTTATTGTGATTCCTGTATTATGTATGTATGTATGTATGTTTCATGGAAGGTAAATTATGTTTTTTGGAGGCGGGGTTACTTGCTGCGAACAAGGAAAGGTGAATTGAAAGTTGTTCAATCTGTTTTAAAGATCTGTAATGTTTTACAGAGTTGCATCTCATTTCAGTGTAGTCCTGATGGAGTGTCCCTTTAATGTACAAATACAATGCGCATATGGTCCCATACCCCACAAACTAGTGGAGACGGCATTGGAGCAGCATCACGTCCCGAGCAACATCAAGGACCTCATCATGGATTATTACTATACCTTTAATCTGAAGTTCACTCCTGGGACAGTCACATCTGAGTGGTATTGACTGAAAAAAGGGATCATCACTGGATGCACCATCTCAGTGACCCTTTTTGCCCTTGCCATGTACATGCTGTCAAGTCAGCTGAGGTGGAGTGAAGAGGTCCATTAACCCAGTCTGGAGTCCGGCAGCCCCCCATCAGAGCTTTTATGGATGACCTGACAGTAACAACATTGTCAGTCTCAGGAAGGAGATGGATCCTTCAGGATGGAGAGGCTAACCACTTGGGCTTGGATGTGTTTCAAGCCAGCAGAATCCAGGTCTTTGGTACTGAAGAGTGGGAAGTTGAGTGACGGATTCCACTTCTCTCTTGGAGGTACCCAAATCCCATCAGTCACACAGAAACCCATAAAGAGCCTTGGAAAAACATTTGACTGCACTCTAAAGGACACTGCTTCCATCACGGTGACAAACGAAGAGCTGGAAAGATGGCTGACAGCTGTTGACAAATCAGGACTACCAGGGAAATTCAAAGATCTCATGGTCTGAGTTGTGGAAAGGTGAACCGTTCCACATCAAATTTCTCATCCAGTCTGTGTATGATGTTCTGGTCAGCCCATCTAAACTCTTCTGTTGGGGCAAAGTCGAAACACCAACATGTCCCTTGTGCCAAGGAAGAGGAACACATCCTCAGCAGCTGTCCCAAAGCACTAGAGGAGGGTCACTATCGCTGGCACCACGACCAAGTGCTGAAGGTAATCGCTGAGTCCATCTGCAGCACCATCAACCAGATCAAACGTCTCAGACCACCAAGATGCGGAATCACATTTGTTAGGGCAGGAGAACATCCGAATCCGAACTGAAAGCCCAGGTATGCCTCCTTGGAACAGCACAACTCACAGATGAGGGTGGACTTGGGAAAGCAACTCAGATTCCCTGAAGACATCACGGAGACCACCCTTAGACCAGACATCGCGCTGGTCTCTGAAACATCTAAGGAGGTGGTCATGCTGGAGCTTACAGTGCCCTAGGAGGAGTGGATGGGGGAGGCAAGCCAGAGGAAAAAGGGAAAATATGCTGAACTGGTGGAGGAGTACCACAGACGAGGGTGGCGTGCAGGGTGCATGCCCATTGATGTGGGCAGGGGAACTTTCCGGGAAAATTACTGTGCAAAGCCTACAGCTTCCTGGGAATTACTGGAGCACGTAAAAGAAAAGTCATCAGCAGAGCTTCAGAGGCTGCAGAGAAAGCTTCAAGATGGCTTTGGATCAGGAGGGACAAGCCATGGACTAATGCTTCTTGGACACAGACTGGAAACTGATCACTCCTGGTTGGGTCACCTGAAGTTGAAAGACCCGAAACTCCTGATGAACCCAGGTACTATCACTGAAGATGTGTCTGAGTGCATCACTAGATGTATGTAACTACCATATGAAAGTTTTTAACATAAGCATTTGACTGTAACAGAACAAAATTATTTTCTCCTCTTTAAGAGACAAAAATAGTTGCAAATACGTGTCAGAATATAAGAAAAATCAAATAATAAAACTGAAAAAAAAGAACAACAAAAACACAAATTTATAGTATAGTAAAGTATTCCCAGACTGTGCATGTAAGAGCTGGAGACAGTAAAAGAGATAGAGAGAAAATGAAAAATAAATGAGATCTGGTGAAGGCAGTCACTAGTGGGAGGCTTCTGTGTGTGTTTAGATGTTGTTTGCTGATCACAGTTCAGTGTGTGAGGAAGCTAAAGTAGGCCAGCTGTAGAAGAGCCATTGATTTTGCCAGGCACATCGGACTTATTTTAGAGTCCTACTGTAGCTTCTCTCCCCGGGGAGGGAGGTGAGGCAAAGATCCAGCAACAGACTGGAGAGAGGAGGCCCAAATGGTTTCTGTCCTTGACCTGAAAATATCTGAGGACCCTGTATTTCTACCAGATAAAGAACTTGGGTGGTAGATCTTCAATTTGCATCTTTTAAAACCAGTTATGCCAAGATACCTAAACTGCAATGTATTTAATAGGGAAAATCAAAGAAGAACATGGCTTGCAAAACTCCAAGGTTAAGAAAGTCTGATGTAGTATTTATGGTATTATATATTTGGAAAATATATCACGTTATTATTATGTTATTCATTTAATTATGACTATGATGTAACTTGTAAAGTAGCTATACTATCCTTTGTGTTGCCTTCTTGTCGACCGTGCAGTTTTTGTCCTTCCGGTTTGACTGTGTCTAAAGCATAAAATATAAATTATCACCCAATTCTGTGACACCATTTTAGCCAACTCAGTACCACAAGTGTACACTTATTTTTGGAATTATGAACATATGTTGATGGATTAACATAGACTGGTATATGTCAAAGTTTAGTTAGGACACTGTTCTGAAACCATTTAATTTTTTTAATGGCAGCACATAATGATATCTGTTGTCCTCCCTTGTCAAAATTGATCCAGTCTGGTTTTACTGTTTATAAAGCATAAAGTATAAATTATCCCCCTATTCTGTCTTACACCCTTTTAGCCAACTTCATTCCAACACATTACTGCATGTTTTACACTACTTTTTTTTAAAAGTTATGGTCAATAGACATCATTTAGATGAAACTACAGTATAACTTGTTTTTGAGGAAAAAACAAAAAGCATAAATGTAGAGAAAGGTACATGACAGGTTGTGATGAAATCAGGTTTACAGAACTGTAGCTGTGAAGTTTGTGTGTGTTAGGGATGTGCTATATTGTATCGCTCACAATAATATCAGTATAATTTTTAATATGATTTAAAAAAAAAAAAAAAATCATTTTGTGATAATGGCAATATTCTGACTTGCTGATGTGATGATATCATATTGTTACGCACAGCAACAACAAGCATGGCTGAAAGCAAAAGTAACATTGCTGCTGACTCCATGGTGGAGGAGTTAGTTCCAAAAAGGGGAGCAACTTCAGTAGTGTGGAAGTGGTTTGGTTACAATAGCTCTGATGTACAATAAACCATGATAATATGTAAGAGGTGCAAGAGGACTGTAGCAACAAAAGGAGACAACACAACAAACTTATTTCACCACCTCAAGCAGAAGCACCCAGTTGAGTACAAGGAGAGCCAAAAATCCTGCGAGGAGTATTTTTGTCATATCCTCAAAAATATCATTATCTTATCACTAACCTGACCACAGAACCATCTGAGAAGTCGTTCTGGCACTTTCAAAAGATACTTGGCAGATTGGATGAACCATTTGTCTATCATCGTCTTATTTTGTGAGGCAGCTGGATTTGGGAGATCAAGTGAGAATCCTCATAGAACACTGATGGGTCCGAACCACCTGTGGCTCTTGAACATGAAACCTGACAAGATGGATTTTTGCATGATGTCACAAATCCAGCTGCCTCACAAGGTAAAATAATCACAGAAATACCCTGAAATATCATATTATTATTTTAGGGCCATATCGCGAACCCCTAGTGTACGTGTGTGTGTGCTCATCTGCTGGAAAACATAGTGTGACCCATTGCCCCACCTAGTCGTGGACGGGTCATTTTTGACCCAGGAAGACCACAAATTATATAAATTTGAATAAAAAAAACCCCACTATTCACTGAAAGTAATGATCATTAATTTTACTTGCTAATAACATAGTATGGAACCATCCACGTTATTTTCTGGCAATTAGATGAAAGAAACCCATATTTCTGATACAAAAACATTTGAAAATGGGTCAAATTTGACTTGAAGATAACAGGGAGGCTAGGCTATTATCTTGAGTTCATCCAGAGAGCAGGAACAGGGTCATGACAGAATTTGTGTTCCGTAGAAAATGTGATAAAGGTTTTGTTGTGTTTTCTTTTCCTAGTAGAGGGTGCCCTGAGCTGTTCAAATTGTAAATTAGCAGAAGTTTGTAAGCCCTCTGGGAACTATCAGCTTGATTTGATAGCATGTGCTTATTTTGTCTTCAGTGTGAGATGTTTACCACCGTACAAGAAAGGTGGGCTGAGGGGAATACACATACAATAAGAGTGATAACTAGATTAATTTATAGTCAAGCACGTTGTAGAATCAATTGATGCTTGTGCTTTGAGATAACAATATCACAGAGCAATCTAAAACAATTTTGTCTCTTCCCAGGCATTTGAGGTAAAGACTCACCACTGGGGAAAAAACATCTTCAGAGGAAACAATTATCATTACTACAAGATAAGCAACAGGCTTGATGTGCATTATCCTTTATTTAGCAATAGACACCTCCATGTTTTTCCCCATTAAGAGGCACAAAGTGGAACTGGATGGGGATGCTGCGCCCAAAATGGTTGCCTTCTGATAGCTGAAGAGAGGACAAAGTTGAGGTGTAAAGTGGAACATGTGTGATGGTATCATTCCTGATGTACCAGAATGTCCTGATAGTTTCCTTGCTTGTCTACAACAAGCAGAGCTGTATTTGCTGCTGTACACCTGTGTGGCAAGGAGGAGATGCAGACCCCACAGCTTCATCTTCTCTCTGTCTGTTAGTCCGTGTCATCGCTGACAGTCAGGGTAAAAAGGGATAGAGTTTTGCTGAAGTTAAGTTGAGCCATGACTTTTATCCTGCACCGTGTACCTGCCGTTCTCACTGCTGGAGACAATCCAACACTGAAATTGTGTGGAAGGCACTTTGCAAATTGCATTGATCTTTCCCTGGACCTGCCTCCCACCTGCCGCCCATCCTAATGCCTAGCTCGTTCTCCAGCAGTGTGCACCGAGATAGGTAATGACAGCCTGAGACAGCACTACTCAGACACAAAAACCCCTGGTCAAATACGCACATGCATACAAAACATGTGCACAGATCTTATAAATATGTTTAGGGATGTACCTGGATCTGAATATGAATTATGTTTTTTTAAGAATGGTTTATTTGGAAGTCATAATCATAGTCCACTAAAAAAATACTATTTGGTGATTGTTGAATGTGTTTTTCCATATGTCTGGGCAGCCATTGTTTTCCATTCTTTTTAGTTCACTATTCTGATCAAATCAGACTGTTTTTTTAAACAAATAGAAAAAAAAATGTCTCAACAATTTCAGCTACAGATAGTTATGCCTGTAATGCATATCATGCAGGCCTATATATACACACACACATACAGGCCATCATCATGCTATCTTTTAAAATTTTGTAATCTCGACCTACAGTACATTTTCTATTATGCTATCTCAACATGCTTTCTATTGATCAGTATATGAAAATGTATACGATGCTGATGTGGTAATCATCTGTGATCCAAGTTCACCATATTGTGAGCTTGTTTCTGGTGATGAAGAGATTCTATCAGTCCATACAGGAAAAGAGAGAAGAGAACATCACAGGAATTGTTACTCTTCTTACAGCTCCAGTGGCCTATAAAAAAACATTATCTGTTTTCAGACGCAAGCAGTGACTGTGTGCTGATTGTGTGGATGATATACTACAATATATACACACACACACACACACACACACACACACACACACACACATACATACATAGGCATGTGCACATATGCATAGACATGCTTGCACATGTACACACAGGGGAACACATTCACAAACCCTGACAGCTATTTTAAGTTTTCAAATTAAAGCTGTTAAAAGGCGAAATAGAGAGCTGTTGGTTTTCCTCCGGTGTAGAGGCAAAGAGAGCAGATGACAGAGGGCAGGTTGTTTGCCTGTCACGCTGTTTGTGTTAAGTAAGATTTGGCATGTTGTCTTGTTCACTGTTATTTACCACATAATCATGGCTGTTAGGGTAACTCAGGCAAGCAGAGTGTTTTACTGCGCTTTTACAAAGTCCCAATAAAGCAGAGTCGGCTTTGTGGAGTTAATAGCCAGGGGAGCCGCACTATCACTCAGTGTACCTGACTCCTAAAGAGACCCCTCAGGCTCCATGAGGCCCCTAACATGAAGCCTCTGTGGCAGTCATCGAGTGTTATTGATCGTCCTGGACTCCTCTCCATCACCCCCCCCTTTTCTTCAGATATACAGACCCTCAAGCCTGAACGCACACTATATGCATGACGCCTCATAACCCCCCGCACATGCAATACAATCAGCGTCACTATCAGTGAATTCTCTCAACAACCCATCATTTACAATCACACAAACTTGTCTCCTTGACGTGCAAAGAAAAAAGATCCTGCGTTGTTGCCAAAGCTGCTGCGGTGAGGCAGCGGGATGCTGCTGTGTGAAGAGACAGAGGAGTTTAGAAAACAAGGAGGGCGGGGGGGGGGGGTGAGGTGTTGAGGGGTGGGAGAGGCCTCAATAAAATCAATTACCATCATCACTGTGTGCCAGGCGGTGATAAATAAGCATGGCATGGTGTGGACAGCCTCCAGGGTGGATCTGATGGTGTGAGTACAGATGGCATTCTCACACCAGCACTGCCCACTGGCTGACTGCAGAGTGTGTGTGTGTGTGGCCCGGAGACAAAGAGAGCGCGCAGATGGACTGAACAGCTGAGGTGGATGCGAACATGCTTTCTGGTGCTCCATGCAGGCTGAGAATGCATTGTTTATTTGTTCCAACCAAAAGGATGATAACGCAGGTTTTTCATAAGAAGCCCCCCCCCCCCCCCCCCCCTTTACACACACACACACACACTCCTGCATGACGCATTATCAGTATTCAAACTTCATATTAATCAGCACTACTGCATTTCCCTGCTAATGATATGAGTTTATTGAGTCCTAAAGCAATCTTTGCACTAATAAGCTGTTTACAAGCAAATCAATTATGGAAGAAAAGGACATGCATAGTCAATGTGCAAAGACACTATCAAATCAAAGCAGATTATTTTGTGAACATCTGAATAATCACTGGACTCAACCATGATTTTTCAAGGGCATATTTGTTGCCATAATTAACTCAGTCAAGCTCAATGAACATAAGGTTAGAGGTTTCGTGAGATAAATTAAAAGTTTTAATTCCTTTTAGAAAGACTGAATAATTTTTCTGCAGGGGAAAGTGTGCGTTAATGGATACAAGAACACCAAATGGAGGATAAATTAATTAACTTCAGTTTTTTAAAAGCAGCTCCGGAAGAAAGAGATTCTCTACTGTGCTGCTTACATTGAAGGTGCCCTCATCGATGGGGCAATTAAATAACATAAAGTTTGGCAATTCTTCAAACAAACTTCTTCCTCCAGAGGCAGTTATAGACTAAACAATCTAAAAGGTTCGGTGGAAGTTTGTGTTGCTCGTACGCTGCTGCAGACCTCCCGCTGTCAGGCTCATTATGTTAAACTCTGATGCAGATCCAGCCTCGCTTATCAATCGCGGCTCTGCGGAGATCCACTTATATCGTATGGAAAAACAGTTGCTGACTCCTATCGACTGAGTGTCATTGCGGTCAGCCCAGAGAATATAGATTTCCATCAGATCAGTAGGAGAATATTTCTTATCGCTGCAAAATAATCTATCTAAAGTTCAAGAGGCAGGTTCCCCATGGTGCATAGGTCCATGGATTTCTCAAGATGTGTGTGTGCGTTTGCATGTTTTAATTTAGAGGGGGGGGAAAGGGTCAGGTTGTACCTGCGCATAATATGAGAGGCTGTATTTATGCGTGGATAGGCAAAATTTACCATGTGACCATGTGTCAGAACAAGCTGTCAGTGGCATTGTTATTTTTAAATGAAAATACATTCTTAAAGGTTTTTATTATAGGCAATTTTCTAGTGTTTGTGGGTATTTGAGTAATGATTATTTTCTGTCGGGAGCAAAAGTGGAAATAGTGTGAAGTTTTTATAGCCATGAAGTCCACAGAGGGAGGAGGAGAAAGTGATGGGACGGGTCCACAAAATGTCAGACTTTAACAAATGAGATTGCTGTTTACTTCCTGTTTATTTTGCCATAGAAGCACAAAATACAAAAAGTGGCTTACTGTATTTCAGCCCTCTGGCTTAGTTCTCTCCATTGCATTGTGAGTCCATGCTGTTCTGTGTGCTTCACAGCTGCACATCATTGAGACTGAAAACAAAAGGTGCAAAAATGGCCTTTTTGCTCAAAATCTGTCTCCTATAATCTCCAAAATACAACTTTTTATAATGTTCACATGTAGAATGTAAGTGAAAATGAAAATCAAGTAGACGAGGAACTAAATATTAAACAAATTCTATACTATATGTTCAAAATTCTTATGCCTTCAAACTTTATTTATGGATACCTTTACGTTTTTAACATTTTACAGTTTCACTTGTTTGTCGCAGTACATGCGGCTTTAGCAAATACACACATTCAAGATGCCGCTACTTTTTGTGTTCTGCTTGGTCTGTTCTCTAAACTGAACACAAGCTGATACCAGTCTTTGGCTTATAAAATATACATAGATCAAAGAGCTGAGTAGTCTGTGGTTTTCCAAACGAAGGAATATAAAGTGGTCACAGAGGGAATTATTTTTACACAATTTAATGAATTACTTAAGCAGAAAGAAGATCAAATCCATAAAAGGAAGTGCAGATGACAAGATAAGAATCCGGTTCTTAGAGACGGCAAGCTGCATGTCTTTGATTAGGTTCTGAGGTACTACAGTGAAAGGGATGATAGGGCAGCAATCTGTCCCAGCTGAAGTGGACAAGGCTGCTCGGTGGCTTGAGTTTCAGAGATGCCGGGACACTTTACAATGAGGAAAATGGATTGATTGTTCACAGGCAACACTGCTGTACTGCCAATTCTCAGCTAATTAAAGAATTCTTCTCTAGAGCAACAAAAACCAGACACATCCTACCTACTCACCACTCAGCTCAGCGTATCTCAGGGTATGCTGTGCAACACAGAGGACGGAAACCGTGGTGTACTCACCAGAGGTGTTTTCCATGGTGGCTAATTGTCTGCTTCCCCTCAGTGATTCCAAAAACCAGCCTTGATATTTCTTTGGCTAAGCTAAGAGGTCGAGACTTGCAATTACCTCCTGCCTTGTAAACAAATTGTCCTCCAAGACTGTCTCCTGCCAGGAGCTGTGGAGCAGAGGAGAATTAACTACTCCATGCTCATTAAATAAAACAGGCTTGGGTTCATAGCAACCGAAACCAGCACCACTTCAGAATAGAAATGAGAAGATCTGCATTTCAACTTGATTTCAAGCTGAGACGCTGCTCTTTTTGAGGAAATATACCACTAATATACCCTGTTACACTGATATTCTTCACTAATAGACCATTAGAGTAAAATCTCTAGCATCAAGACATAGAGACCGCTATTTATCTGAGAGGCTTTTGAGTAGTAAAAATGTGTGCTTTTACAGCACTAATCTGACTTTGTTTAATGCAGTACTGGGATGGATGCCTGGATTTAGCAGAAGGCATGAGATGAAAATGTTTTCCAAACAATTATAACAATAATGATGACGCATGTTCTTCAGGGTGAGCTGCTCATTACAATAGAAAAGTAGCTTTGAACCCTTTAAGCCACCCTGTGTTGTCATTTAATTAAGGAATAGACTTATGCAGAGGCTTTGTTTCAATTAAGTACAGGCTCACCTGAAGCTAACCAAGGAAGGGAAGAAAAGAACAAAAGTTAAGCAAGAATGAGTGGCTCTGTGCCATTAAATTTTGCTGTCCTTAGTGACTAGTTATTAGAAGTAACTAGACTAGACTATTAACAGAAGAAAGATGTAATTAGGAGTATAAAAATAAAAATAAAAATAATTATATACCATACGTGGTAAGACAGAAAGAGGATATTATGTAGATTTGAAACATGCTTTGAAATCTTCACCACATACCACAAACAGGTAGTAACAGTAAAACTCCACTGATTTGAAACAGCATTGATCCAGGATTGAGTGTATCACATTTAAATTCTTACAGTATGTTGCTTTGCTGTGTACTGTGGGAAAATGAGGGCCAGGCAACTGTGACCTGGAACGAGTGCCAGATCGCGGTGACCTGTACCGATGCCAAACATGTCAGTCCACCAAACCAAAACAGGAGACATCTGGAGATATTGGGAAAGAGGTGGAATACCAAAAACACATAGTGCAGAGATGCCCACTAAAATTTGGTTAAAGTCCAAAGATAAGTGAAACTGAGAAATGTCCCATTCTTCTTTCGAATTTAGGATAGCCAAAAAGTCTGGTAAACAGGATGAGACTTGTCATGCAACTCGAACACATACATACACACATAGCCTGTCTTCAGTATAAAAAGGCATGTCAAGCTCTGTAATGTTGGAATTTTCTCTGTCTACGTTGTTGGTGAGCTGTTGTGAAATAAAAAGAGATTCCCCATCTGACACCTGCGTCTCGACCATCTGATTCCTTTGTTGTCCGCCTCTTTCTGCCACAACAGTGCCAAGTAACCAGACCTCTTAATGTATCAAACTTTCTTCAAACTACCTTTTCAGGTTTTAAAATCTTGGATGATGTGCACTTTGTAGGCCATGAGAGTGCTGGGTACGCTGGGTGTGTTGGTATTCTTCCATCATTATCCATCCAAATATTTAGTCACCAGCTAAATGTAGCTTAAGTGTGCTTTAATTTACTTAATTTATGTTGTGTTCAGTGGCAGTAGCATAACACAATTAATGTACTGACTTCAAAAAAACATGAACATATATTTTAATTACACTGTATATGTAAAGCCCAACTAGGGGCAAGTTGAAAATTAGCAATAACTATAAATTCTCTGTGCAGTACATCAGTTTCATGCTCTGTATCGGAACTATGTTAAATTGCATCGTCCCTATCAAATAAAATAAAAATAAATAAAAAAAAACAAATGTATCTCTCTCTCTGTTGGAGCAAATTGTTAGTGGCATTAGTGGGTGTTCACACCAAAAACAGCCCTCAGTTAAAAAAAAAACTGTAAATGTCTGCGTTGGTGTGACTGTGTTGTTTCAGTTACCCATGAGACTATGAAATACAACCCAGGAAGTCCAGTTTGAGTAAAAGATCCATAAGTTTACAGTGGTTTATAATACATTTAGACTGGATTTTACGACTGAGGGGAGAAGAAAGAAATATTGCATTTACATTACAAAGTGATTTACTGGGAATTTGTGCGTGGATGTACTTGTAATTGGCCAACACAGTGCCTTGCTGCATGACGATGTATTGTGATGAAGCAGAAGTTGAGCCAGGTTCAACTTTTTTACCTGATGACTGTGGGAGTTTTTTTGACTGAGACCTCTGTGTTGACACTCTGATATGTTAATGGAGTGGCTTCATTCAAATTAATGAAGGAGCTCTATCTAACACACTAAAGTCAGTCCACACACAATCTTTCAAGTTGGTAATGAGATTGCTTCACATCTGGTGAGTTTGCATATTCTTCTTCCCATAACGAATTTTATGAATCCCTGAGGGGTTGAAATATGGGTTCCCATTAATATCCATCCATGACCATGATCCATGTTGATAACAGTCCTGGGTTTTTTTTTGAACAATCATTGTCTGCTTATGGATCCCCCCTAGGGTCAGCTGAGAAAAGAAAAAGATCCATGTGTAAATCTGTCTGCACAGTTTATATTATTTATATTATTTTTCATAATCCGTGCCCACAGATTTGTAAACCGTGCGCATGGATTCGTAACCTTGAGCGTTGAGACAGGAGCTATGGATGCTGCAGTTGTTGCTGCTTCTATGCAAAAAGAATGAGCAATGTAGCGCTCTGGAGGGAGCCCACAGGATTGGCAGAGGAGGCAAAGGCGAGATGCAAACCAAGCTGAGGAGCTCCCTTTTTAAGTGATATTGACAGTTGCCTCATTGTTGCAAAAAAAAAAAAAGGAATTTGTTTCCTTGATCATTGTTTACTCCACAGAAGACAAGCTACAACAATTTGGCACATTTCCATCAGAACAGTAGAAGAAGCCTTAGCTTGCAAGAATGACAGTTCTTTTAGCCATACATCATGAACCACTGATTATTGAACCCCCCCCCCCAGACCACCAGAAGGAGCTGCATCTGTATATAACTTAATAGCTACGGAAAATTCCAGGTTGTCATCATAAAGGAATGAGAAGCCACTCCATTTGTCACACAGAAGAGACCAGAATCGAAGTTCGGATCTGATCATCCATCTCTACAGACTGGAGAGGTCAAGAGGCCTGGATATAAAGGAGTGTCCCTGGGGAATAAGACACATTGCAAAATTAAGATGACTGAGCAAAGAAAACAATTATCTTTTTGAAATCGCTACCATCTCCTGCACTTTTCTCATGACCTCTCTGATGCAATTAAATTTTTTGAGAGGCAGGGAGACTTGCATCAGGTTGCTATCTAAAGTGATGCATAGAATTCTATAGCCTTGAGCGGGCCTGACATTTTTTCTTCAGAAAGAGGAATACCCAGTTTTGCAAACGTATGTTTGAGAGTGGAGATGCATCGATCTGGGTTTGAATTTGGTAGTCTCTCTTCAGGGATGACTTCCTCTGCTTCAGATTGTTGATACTCTATATCTTTGATCTCCTCATCATGGACGGGGTTTGACGGTAAGTTAACTTCCTGCTGCTTGCCACGTCGTGGTGTAGTGTGGTTTTTTGTTCGGAGGAAAGTTGAAGTGAAGTGTCACTGCAGCTCACTTAGATGTGAAGTTACAAGGTATAAATTGCATTCTGGTGACTGGAGATGATAATGTATGTTTTCAAATGAAGTTTTTCAGTTGTCAAAACCAAAGAAAATACCCCTTTGTCAGAAAATTGACATCTGTCGTGGAAATTTTTTCATGGCTCATTCAAGCACATACAGAGACGCAAGAGAGCATTAAACATTGTTACTTGTTGAAGCAGTTGTAGACACTTTACAATCCATCACAGTCAGTAACAATTACACAAATGTCCAAATACAAAAACACAAAACAAAAATATAATCAGCATGTATTATGCATAGTGGCACTAGCTGCTGGTTGCAGCTTAAAAAAAAAAAAAAGACTTCTGATAAATCAGAAATGATTCTGATTTTAATTAATATTTTTGTCATAATGCAGGTGGATAATGCAGACAGAACCTCTGTGACTGAGGAAAGTCCATCGATGCTTCACATGAACGAATTTGCAGCACCTGAGGGGAGCAGAAGCTCCTCACTGATGCCAGAGTCTGCAGACTCTAAGTCCAAAAATATACACTGTGAACACAAACATACTTCTTTTTTCATCTGTTTTTCTTTTGATGATTTTTTGATTTGTATAATGACACCAAAAATGAAACAAAAGTGTATTTGTTCCAGGGCTTTCCAGTTTTTTTGTCAAAATGTTGAGTGGAGAAAGAGAAGTTTTAAGGTTTATCTTGTAAACTAAAAAGTTTATGGTTGACTGTACAAGTTGACTTTAATGTTTAATACAATTTCAGTGTGTAATTTTTTCACACAGAATAAATGAATGAATAAAAAAAGTAAATCAGTTGAAAGACTTTTATCAATATTTTATTAATATTTTATTTTAATTATTTTTATTAATAATTTTTTTAAATTATTAATATTTATGTATCATCAACCTTTTACATGTGTTAATAGTCAATTCCAATAGTTGAGTAAATAATCAGTCATACTAGTGGCCACAGTGGTCAGTCCAGTTACCCAGGAATGTTGTGTCATAATGTTATCATTATTAATGTTAAAATGTTTTAATGGCATGTTACCTGAAAACATTTTTATATATTTTTAAAGCATGGTATTCTACTCTAAAATGTAATGTTTTAAGACGTTTTAAGAATGTTAAGGCATAAAGTTCCAGCAATATCGTCACTAAACATTTTTAGGATGGTTTTAGAAAATGTTATCCTAGAACATTCTAGGAACTAAAAAAAAACTTCCCGCTGAAAACGTTTTAAGGAACATTTGGGCATAATGTTCTAACACTGTTATCACTAAACATTCTAAGAAGGTCGTCACCAAACATTATTAGGATGTTTTTAGAGAACGTTATCCTAGAACGTTGTAGGAACAAAAAAGAAAAACTTCCCTCTGAAAACATTATTAGAACATTACATGTAACATTTGCAGAACGTTTTTAGAACAAAAAATTTCTAGCTCGGTTGAAGCGCATACACTGACAGCCTTTTCTCATGTAGGGAAGCTTGCAAACAGGCTTGCAGAGGAAGCAGCAAAGGTAGGCAGACTGAAGCAGTTTTAAATAAGGTGCCCTGTATGAGATTTGCCAACTTAATGCATAGAAGAGCATCAGATCATGTGGGCTGGTTTTGAGATCAGCTGCTATCAGCTGATGTAGCTGGGTTTGTGAGCTGAGCTTGACTTTGTGGCCTGCCTGAACTAAACCTACCTTATGGACAAGCAGTCTCTAGTGACACAAAGTTTGGCTAACAAGTAAGCCTGGGAAGCTAACGTTAGCTGCTTCCCTGCTAGCCTCAAAATGAAAGGTTGGTTTTGGAATGAAAAGCACAATAAATACAAGGTTACACAATGAAAGCTGTGAAACGTCAAATGCACAACACAATATAGCATTAAATCTACCTTATGGACAAGCAGTAAATGGAGGTCTCTAGTGCAGTGGTTCTCAATATAGCCAGGGGATCCACAAGATAATTTACTATAAATTACTTGCGCCAGGCTGTGCAATAAAACAAGTATGTTTCTACTCATCCGGGATTACAGTACAAAATTAATGTTGTGTACATTACTCACATCCATGTTAGCTTTGGGCCAGTAAAAACTCAGATATTGTGACATCACGTCAATCTCTCATGAATCACTCACTTCACTCAGGGCACGATGAACCATTCCTGCTGCTGCTTAGCTTGGCTTATTAGCCAGCTAGCTAGCTGGCAAGCAAGAAGAAATATTTGAGTCAGTCCATGTTGTCAAATGATGCTAAGCCCAAACTAGCTAAACTGAGAAAATTTGACAACAGTTACATCGAGTTTGGTTTTATTGAGAACAACAGCGAGAGACCAGAATGTGTCATGTCTTCAGGTGCTAGCAAACAAAGCCATGAAGCCAGCCAAGCTAAAGCAAAATCTGATTAAAGCACCTGGAATACAAGGGCAAAACAAAATAATTTTTCTGTCGAAAGAGCAAAGAATAAACCCAACATAAAACAAGGGTGGTGAACCTGGCTGCAACTTCAGAGAAAGCACAGAAGGCCTCTTATTTGGTGGCTCAATGGATTGCTAAGAGTAAGAAGCCACACACAATTGCACAGGACCTCATATGTCCAGCTGTTTTCAAAATGAAATGCATGAAATTATGCTTAGGACAGAGGGTGCTAATAAACTGAAAGCTGTACCACTCTCAGACGACACTGAGGAGGAGAATTGAAGAACTCGGTTGACATTCAGTAACAGCCACTGGATAGATTGCGTTGCTGTGAGCAATTTTCTATTCAGTTTGACGAATAAGCAGACATTGCCTGTGTGACTCAGTTGATTGTTTTGGTTCGCTATCCATGGGAAGGGAAAATTTTGGAGGACTTTCTATTCTTCAAGGAGGTTCCTGGGAGGACAATGAGTGAATATAAATGCTGTCAAGTTGAGTCCAAGTGCAATTTGAATAAAATGATCCTCTGTTTAATGCCTGCCATACACTAGAAGATTTTGAAAAGACTTTTAAAAGACTAAAGTCTGACACCCTCTCAAATCTAAAGACAATAGGCCCTATATTACACATGCAAAGTGCTGCCAAGCGCAACACAAGGGTTTTTGCTAGATCGACGCGGTTGTCATTTTCCCATCCAGCGCCCACATTGTTGAAACAGCAAATGCACTTGTGCCCATCTCAGCGGCCATGGGTGTGTTGGTCTCAAAATGAAGTGTGGTCAGGCGCATTGTTGGTGCATTGCTATCTTGAGGCAGTGGAAAGTGGTTGCACTATTGACCAACAAAAACCTGGTCTGAAGTCAATGGCACAGTGTTTCACTGTTATTTTAAGGGCGCATTATGAAGATAGTAATATTCGTCTACTTAGGCGGGTGTACAATGTGCATACACATATGGACACGCAGCAGTGCACAAACATGTGAAAGATTACAAATATAATGATTACAATGTGAAAGATTATTATTGTGTACCTTAACATATTTTTAAAAAATACACGTCATAATGGTTACTCATAATATTTATCGGAATTAGCTAATCACACAGCATCAGCAATCACAGATGAATTAAATTATTTGACCAAATCATGGCAGGTATTTAAACAGACCTGTCAGGTTGAATGTGTCTGTCAGGACCCAGCAAACGGATATCAACAAGGGATCAGACATGGATCAACTTTCCTGCTTCACCAATACATGAGGACATGAGGAACACATGGGGAAATAAATGAGGTGAAAACAATGATTGAACTAAAGAAGGAACGAACTCTGTACAGCTTCTAGCTGCTGCCAGCAGCAGGATCAGCACCTTGGAGAGCTGATCAGGTCTTGACAACTGTGTATGATGATATTTTACACGATTAAAATTAATTATTTAATTTTTTAACAATATTCAACGAAAATTCTTTAACATTTTTGAGATTACAGTAATCAGGTTTCAATACTTTCAGCGATTAAAACCCAGCTGATTTGACCTGTTACTCAGGGGAGGTAGGGTCCAGGAGCAGCAGGGGTCAGTGTGCTCCTAATGGATTGTGTGGTTTCACTTCATGCACAAACAGATCTGTTTCCTCTGCAGAGAAGCATCCCTTCTTACTATGTGGCAAATGCGCCATTATAATAGCAATCCACCAAGGTGCAAGCACTTTTAAAGGGAACGGAAGATGATACTCTGGTTTATTGCATGTTACGTCCAAAACACACCCATGATTAATTAAGAGACTAAGGACAACCCTTTTGAACCATGCGCCTTGCGCTGTGACCATTTTTTAGATCATATCAACTAAGATAATAATGTTTCAAAAGGTGTTGTCCTGTACTTTTAAAAAAACATTTTTACAACTTTAAAACACTATAACTACACAGTTTATACAGCTGCCCACAGAAACCACCTTCAACCATTAACCATCTGGACACAGCACTTTCAGCTGCTGGATATTGGAGTATTTCTATTTGGAAACCCTGCAAACTGCATGAAATACAGTGGAAACAGCAGCAGCCTGGATAAGGTAGAAAGTCACAGGTTTAACTCCCCCACCTGGACTGAAATCATGTGTGGAAAGCCAGTAAATACACTGCAGACACAGCAGTAGACAGAAAGAAGAGGTCATTATACAAAGAAATATTAGCTTTTTCTGGGTGAATAAATGTTAATGTGACTTATAAAAAGGGAAGCTAAAGGGCAACGAGAATGCTGAGTTTTCAAGTTTCATCAGGGGTCATTAATAACACCATCAAGCACATCATGTTTAATTAGGAAAGTAGTTTAAAAACACACACACACAAAGGGCAACCATTTACTGCATACTGCTGTTAGAAACTGAGTTAAATTAGCTGATAATTAGCCTGATCAGCCACCATCAGTAATCAATACAAACACATATTAGGCTGTAAACCATTAATCAAACCAATAACCAACAGTAGTCAATGTCAGACAACCTTATTATACTTAAACAGCTACCCAGTGTTTCTGTAGTGGTGACAAAACGTTAAAAAATATACATTTTAGCAGCTTGAATTAAACCGAAGCTCCCTGCGCTGTCCAGAGAAAATATTATGCCAAACTCCTTTTAAGAAATATGACATTAACAATTCCTTACATGTCCGCAAAAACACATAACTCTAGAAACACAAGATAAAAAAGGCGTCATGTTGACAGTCTTCTTTGTCAATTCGGCATCAATATAATCCATAAACATGAACTATATTTGCATACAAACTTTTCATTTTGGAATTTGTCACCTCAACTCACTACCAGCCTCTGTTGGTTAGCTGCGCTATTTAGTGGGCGAAGACCATGGGAATGAGAAGCAAACTGTTTCAAAAATTTCTCACTAAAATGCAGGCTGGTTGGTGGATCAGGGCCGGCATAAAAGTATCTGTGGTATTAACATGATTCAAATTGAAACATGTTTCTGTTTATCACTATGAAACAGGTCTTAAGGATTTAGGTTGAAATGTTGTAGAATACAGATAGTTCCAATGGCATCTAAGAGTGCTTAATTGGTGTTAGGATTATGAGGGGATCCTTGAAAAATATTTTTCCCCTGTAAGGGGTCCCTGGCCCCAAGAAGTTTGAGAACCCCTGCTCTAGTGACACAAAGTTTGGCTAACAAGTAACTGGGAAGGTAACATTAGATGCTTCCCCACTAGCTTCAAACTGAAAGGTTGGGTTTGGAGTGAAAAGCACAATTAATATGACGTTACACAATGAAAGCTGTGAAACATCTAACGCACAACACAATATAGCATTAAATCTACCCTTAAATGTAGATAAAGTGGACTTACTTGGTGGATGTGATTGCCATCAAAATGCTCCATGCATGAAGGTCCTTGTTCTCTGAAGAAAAAAGTCGTCTGAGCGCATGGGTTGCAAATCCGTGGGCATAGTATACAAATCTGTGGGCAGTGATTACGAATCCGAGAGTATGGTTTATAAACTGTACACACAGATTTACATATGGATCTTTTTTTCCAGTGACCCTACACTAAACTATACTTTTCCAAATTAAATAAGATGCTCAGAATGATTATAATATATATATTATATATATAAATATAAATAATCAGGGTCTATGAAAAGAAACAAGTAACAGAAATGGACAGCAACATCATCAAGGTCTTAAGGCTAAAAAGAGTGGAGAGAAAATAAAAAAGAGACGAGATCTGATAGATTACAGCAGCGCACCTTCAATGCCACAGGATGTGCCAACACAGAGCAAATGGATGAGAGGTAGGCAAAGGGAAAAGAGGCAGAACAGTTAAAAGTCAGAATACGAGCCACTGAGATCAGACACATACTGTATCTAAGACCTTTTGTTCACATTATTCACATTTCATTATCCACTACTACCTGACAAATTCTCATCCTTTTGCAGAAAATCCAGATGATTGTCCCTGGGCTGAAATAAAATTTCCTGTCACATTTCCCTGGTTATGAATATATGGATGCAATTGTATAGCCTGTGTCTATCTATGTATAGATCTGTTCAATATGGAGGTCTTAAATATGACAAAATGAAACACTATCAACAAATGGACCTGTGCTGCCTCAACTGAGGATTGAATATATGTGCAATCACTGTCGGATTTCAAATGTTTACCGGCAGGTGCTCTCTGGTGATTTTAGGAAATAACATTGACTTTCAAAAATGAACACAACAATTCAATTTCCTTTTTTTCCAAACCCATAATTTCCATGTTATTTTCCTTTTGGCTATACCTCCTATTTATTGTGTGTGTATGGGAGAGAGAGAGAGAGATTGTTGTGGACTGGCGACAGAGCTGGAACTGTCAATTCACAGCAGGCTAATTCATTTCTCTGGATCGCTGTGTCCTCCCCTCCGTCCACCTCCCCTCTCTTTCTCCCTATCTATCTTTGTCTCTCCTCTCTCTCCCTCTCTGTCGTTACTTCCACCTCTCTTTTATCTTCCCTCCTGCCTCTTCTCTTCACTACCTCCCTCCTCCATCGTCACTTTCTCTCCGTCTCTCACCTCTCTCTTGCACCCACACTCTCCAACACAACCACACACAGGCTGTTGTATCTCAGCCCTTATGAGGACACCCACTAATCAGGCTGGGTGATAAGGATAAAAATTCTTCTTCTATCACAATCATTGTTGGGAAAATCAATTGACTGTTTGTTACTTTTGCTACGCCTGTCAAACTTTCCATTCTAGCACAGCACATATGCAGTTTACAATGAAAATGGTGGCAGATTCACTGTTAAGTCTTGATTGAATCAATAGCTCCTTAATTTCAGCGGTAGACAAAAGCAAGTCAATGTTAGCTCCATGAGATGGTTGAAAATGCTGTCTCTGGCTGACTTTTAATGTTCCCTGCTGACTTGTTATAAAATAATCTTAGAAAAGGAGTCTTAAATATGGCTACAAATACTAAATACTACACCGTGGACTTGCTAGTCATTAATGATTTTCAACCTCTAACCCACAAAGCTATGTGAGTTATGTACACATGATAGTTAACACTATGTTAAAGCAAACACTGTTTAATCCGTTCCACTTCACTGGTAAACACAAGCAAAGTCAGTGGAATTTGTTTTTGGTACAGCATGGAAAAGAATGCTTAGTACACAGTGTCGACTGCACAATATATAAGCAGACAACATATTTACACAATTCCTGTAAATAATAATCACAACATTCCCAGAGATTAAGAGGTAGAGAGTCCTTACTGCAGCAGGAAAAAAGCAGTTGTTTGCTCTTGTGTTTTCTGTTTTGGAAAGGCACAACCCTCTTTTTATACCAAGCATCACTCTTACTACAGTCCTATGCACACCGCCTCATCATGTGGAGAAACCCAAAGTCTAGTTACGGTTGCTAAGCTATAATTGGACAATTGGTGTTCTGGGGAGAGGTTTAGGGAACGGTCAATTATTCATTACTTAAGTAATTACATTACTTTTCGTTACTCAGCCCAGCTCCATCAAAGTTAGCCTGGATTTTGAGGACATAAGCCAAACCACATGGGCAGTACAAATTACATGAGTGGTGCCAAAGAGGATCAAGCCATGTATAAATACAGAACACTGCTGTTTGTTTGAGGATCGGTGACAGAACTGCACTTATGGGTTAAGGTACACTGTTAGGTGAACAGGTGGCGATATCAGCTTTTACCAGAAGATTGTGGAGACCGTGGATTGTTTCAAGACCAGTTTTGGGGATCCTTGTTTAGTTTGAGATCTGTCTCAATGACATGCCAGAGTTGTGAAGAATTTTTAAAATAGAAGCTTGAAGAAGTGAGGAAGGGAGCCCTAAAACTCAAAACTAGAACACACATACATACACAGCCACACACACACACACACACACACACATCTAGTGATTTCAAAGTCCTCCTTGAACTCCATCAAACTGCATACATGATTCTGGTCACTGACTATTAGCGGATCAAAGTCTTTCCACTGTCGGAGCAGACGAGCCGACGTGGCATGTCGGCTGAGCCCAGATTGGCAGGCAAACACAGTGACAGAACACAGAAGTTAAACTGTTGAGTGTTCGGAATGTGGGCAGGTCACACACACACATACACACACACACACACACACATACACCATTCTGTCTGCGTTGCCATGGCATCCACAGACAGAAGAGCAAAACCCCTCGTGTCTCGCTCTGCGATGAAGGCATTCATCACTACAGTGACATCTGTCAAGGCACTGATTTTCCACCGCCCAAATGCAGACATCAGCAGACATTGTTTGTGTCGCTTAAAGATGAAATAAATGTTTTGGAGATAAAAATCCAAAAAAAGACTGCGTGAAATGTGACTCCTTTTGCTACAGGGTGGAACAATTGAAATTTTAAGAGTGCAGAGGTTTAAATCAGACTTTATTTTCTTTGGGAGGCCCTACATCTTAGTCTTTACAGCCTTTAGCAAAGTATTGTGCATAATTCATGCTGTACAATCCCTTTGCTACAAGGCAATGGCTAGGCAAATACAGGTCAAGCCTAACTTTGAGCAAAGTAGCTGAGCAGATACTCGAGAGAAAAAAAACACAGCCTCCCCATTCCACATGGTGAGCAGTCCGGTGACTTGGTAAACCTCTGACAACATCAAATACAACCACACTACAATACAGTACAATCTAGACTACATAACAACACTGAAATTAATTCATCACAGTTGATTGATGTGGTTCCTTGCTTCCTTGTTAATTTGAATACAGTATGCGGATGTCAATGTTTCTCCCATACGCGTTTTATAAGGGCAGCTTTGTTGAGATCACCAGGGGTCACTGCTGAAATGTTTCGCAAAATGGTGTTATTTTTGCTCTCTGTGGTGTCTTTGAATAAATTGACAACTGCATCTGCACTGTGGTAAACACTGGCTCTGTATTTCTCCCAACTCCTCCGCAAATTCATCTTGGTTATTTTAGACAGACTGTGCATCAGAGAAATAATGCAACCAGAGGTCAAGTGAGGCTGCTGGCTACAAGATCCAGTCTTGTCCAATATTCACTAATGTCAAGATGACGAATAATGTGAAGTGTTAGATTAAAAAAAAAATGTTTTGTTTGAACTCTGGAACTAATTTTCTCCTCTTATTTCTGACATGATTGATTTTTGAATGAAGTGTCTGCCAGTAAGGTTATGTTTTCAGTCCTGTTTTTTTGCCGATGAGTTAGATATCTCAGAAAAACTTACTGAGTTTAATGGGATTTGGTTAAATGTTGGCTATGGGCCAATAAGCAAGTGATAAATTATACATTTTGGTACAAATCCAAGATTTTTTTAAAGAGGACCTATTTTGATCATTTCAGCTCAAAATTTTTATTTTTGGACTCCACTAGAGTAGCTCTGCATGATTCAAAGTTAAAAAAAAAACTCCTTATTTATCTTATACTGGCCCTTCATGCAGCCCCTCAATATACACAGTTTCCCTTACACTCCGTTTTAGCTCCTGTCTCCTGTCATGAGCCCACTCTGTTCTGATTGGCCAGCTTTACATATCAGATTTGTGTAACTTTACCGTCATTGCAAACCAAACATCTTCTGCTTTACTGCTTCAAATTAAAAGCTTTTAAATGACTAACTAACTGGAAACTTTTATTGTGAAGAATTTACAGGAAGTAAAAACGTGTTCCTCACTGGCTTAGTAGAGCTTCGTTAGCGGCGCTAAAAACCCGTCGAAACAATAACATATGGAGCTATTTGGAGCTATTTGTTCAGTGGATCAGTTAGAAATAATGCAGGGAGGAAGAGTACAAGCAGAAACAGCCACAGTGATGATGATGTTTTATGAAGAGCTGCAGACAACCAGCACACCTCCAACAGGTAAACTACTTATTTTACTTTGCTGTGCTGTGTAATGGCGTCATGGCTTGGCGTAACTACTCCCGGAGTGGAGAAGCGAACTTGCGCACTGTGCATGTAGCAGATGTCCATATAAAGAAATCCATCACAAACTGATGTCAGCTCGGGCTGAAAGTAGAAAAAACCGTTGGAAACTGAGTGTTCAGAGCAGTCTGAAGCTGCTGCTTTCTGCTCACAGGGATTACTGCTACATACGTTTACCTCGTTATTTTACAAGTTGGCCACTTTTAACATGAACATCCGACATTGTGACGTATATATATATATATATATATATATATATGTCTGAAAATAAGGGAAAGCATAATACGTCCCCTTTAAGGAGTTCTTAAAGGATATGTTTGGTTTATTACAACTTTGTTCCTCATTTAATTGGTTTGGCCATCGGTAGTGATGAAGTTAATTGTGGGAAAGTCCTAAATCCAGAGGTTAGCCAAACTTATTTGACGTGGTCAGCATGGTTTTTAAAAAACCATGACCATGATCATCCCCTAACCCTAACCATTTAGTTGCTATTGTAGCCATGACAAGGAAGGTCCCTTAAACTTCAGGAAGTACTAAGTTTCACCAAAACTATGATGTTTCCGTAAACCCAACAATCATTTTCCAACAGTGATTTGTAACGGTTTTGGAAGGCACAGACAAATTACGTCCTCGTACTGAAAACTGCAGAGGAGGCCGTCAGATCTGAAAACATCTGTGTCATTCTGGAGTGCATCAACCAACACCATAATCTGGAGGACTTGTTACAGACTGACTTATTGTTTGAACATTGATCTGCACTCATTTTCGTATTTGTGAGTTTTCCTGTGCAAAGGGATTACTGCTAACATTTCGGGTGCACTTGGTTATACCTCCAAATAAAGTGGTTTAAATAATCCGGATAAAATGTTGGCTTGTTTACAACCTGTCTGATCATCTGACTGCTAATGTTTTTATTTAAAAAAAAACACCCAAGATGTCATAAAACCAGACTTATCTTTTGACACTGTGAGAAGGCAATCTACCTACAGTAGCTCATCTGTTTTTCTTTCCCTGATTTGCTCATAATGTGTCATAGCGCTGAGTTATGTCAACTCTCTTAAACTCTCTCATGCTCCTGCCAATGTGCCTACACCCCATTAAAAGATACATTTTAAATAAAGCCTTTCCTCTTTCATGTAAAAATTTTGCCTCGTCCTATCTTGCTACCCAGGGCTTAGAAAATGTGTTTTTGTCCCTTCCAAACACTGATCCGGATTCTGGTAAACAGTGTGACAGTTGAGTGGTTTGAAAAAAGACTCACACCCTTGGATTCCAACACAAGCAATGTCTGACAACTGTCTGACTGTGTGTCCTGTTAAAAGCACAACCATATTTAGTTCCCTGTGTGACACAAGTGATATGACTGGCTACATTTTCCCTGGATTAAGCATAATTACAGGAGCGCTGCTGCCTCATTGGGAATGGCAGCTTCTTGATAAAACCCTGCCATCCCACAGATCACACCAGAAAATAAAGTGTTACTCATAGAAGCCATTTCCTGCCTTGTTATCTTAAAAAACTGGAACTCTTTAAATACGATTGAGGTTTTTTTTCAGAGGCTCAACACAGTTACTTGTGAATATTTCTTCTGAGAATAATAAAAAAGAAGCTGAGAGAAAATACAGGTAGGCAAGAAAAGGCCAAATTTATATTGTGGTATACCTCGAGTCCTGTACGTTCCCCCTGAGCACTGGTCTTCTCAATAATAATGATAATCAAAATAAGCCACTCACCTACAGCTGTGAAAGCCATTGTCAGAAGCCTCTCTTTTTCTCTGGGGAACTTCAGGTGAACAGTCTCTTTACTGCGAATAAATTAAACACCCGGAGCTGCTGTGATTAACAACTCATTATCCGTTAGATTAATTTTCAGCTGCTGAATATTTCAAAATGCTTGTGTGAGGCTTTCTTTAGAGGACCTATAGTGGAATTTAAATTCAGCATCATTATCACCCTGCCCGGATGATGTGTGAAAGCTGTCCAGAGGATGGTGAGAATAGAATACCTGCACATCGATCTTGGCATTTTCTGCCAAAGACTATAACTAATTAAAAACAAAGAACTAATTATATGCTGTAGATAGGCTATCCCTACCACCTCTGGTCTATATGCGCATACTGTTACAAATAATGCTTTTTGAGAAAAATAAAAATAAAAAATCGTATTTACTTTTCCGGGAATGTTTTTAGGAACTTTGCCTGCATTTAGAACAGCAGTAGCTTAGGAATTTTGGTTCTTGAGACTCAAAGGATCCTTGCTCCTATAGTAATACTTCTAAAACCCAAATTATACTTTCTGCATGTTGCTGCAAGAGTGATGTAGACTTCATCATCTGCTCATGTCCATGAGGGTCCGAATAGACATCTGTGCGGCCATCTGGACTGTACAAGCCAACGAGTGGACGGACTGCACATGTGTGGAGCTTGTGCGCAGACACCCACGGAACTTCATGCTTGTCTGCTGGCTGCCATTGTGTTTGCATCGATTTTGGAGGATTGGAGCCATTTAGGTATTAATGGTCCTTGTATTACCATTATGAAGTTGACAGTGCTGAACATTACATCCTGTCCAAACACAAGCCTCATACACATTGGCATGCCGTTCTTTTTACAAGATTTGAGACTTTAACACTTGCCAAAGTCTGAAATGTTAACATTCTACACATGAAGGCGTTAACTAATTTAGGTTAATGCCTTCATGTTATCTGAAAGGTTCTATATGTAGGAATCAGAAATTCCTTCTCATTAGTGACATCTGTGGCTCTTAAATGAAGTGCAGTCAACATCCTGGTGCTCGCAGCACAAGACTATTGCAGGTGACGTCTTTTTCTTCACTTAAACATCTCATAATTACATAAAAGATCTCTAATGTTGTGTTTTGCACCGTGTTTCAGCAAAGCATCTCTTAGTCTTAGTAAGTCTTACTCATATGATTGGCAGAGTGCTGATTGCAGTCATTTTTGGAGTTAATCCAAGCGGCAACTATCACAGCTTAAAGCTGAAACCAGTTTGGAATATTGTACCTTAAAGTACAATGCCACTGATGGCCATTAGATGCTGGCTCCAGAAAATACCTGGCTCCAATTGACTCCCATTCAAAAAGCATCAGCTTCTCTCTAGAAATACTAAGTCAGTAATGTTTTTTCAACAAGTCATGGTCTCAATCACTAATTTCTGTGGTCATTTTGGGAATTATTGCTCAATTAGTAGACTTATAGTAGTCTTTGATGTTTTTTGATGTCAGACTACTACATATAGACTACTATTGCAATATTTTGGTAAGTGTAATGTTACTTGATTACGACACATGCCCTGTTAAGCACAATTTAGCTGGAGTAGCTAATGTTAGCCTCAGTAAGCTAACGTTGTCTTCGGTCCGAGGCAGTGGGTCGTGTTTCCAGAGCATGAGAGGCAACACCCTGCACTCCTTATTTGGAAGGTCCTGCCTCCAAACAGCAAAGATGGACATTGACCACAAACAGAAACTCTGGGCTTCAAACTGGCTCCAATGCAAACCAATGGGTGACGTTACACTTTGCTACGTCCATCTTTATATACAGTCTATAACTATATAAAATGTTGATGATCCATTAAGCCAGGGTTTGCTTCTGTGCTGTGACAACAACTTCACTTACTTTTGAAAAGTCCTTGCTCATATCAAATCAAGTTGACGTCCTGTGTGCTGGATGTTTCTGGTGGTCAAATTCTACTGTAGCACTGAAAACCATAATTAACAGTGTCTACAGCCCACATGGTGCAAATGATGGAAACACACCAAATTAAGTCCCCATCTCATGTGGCTCAACAAGAGATGCTCTCATGGCTCAGTGTGTCAATGCTGATCCGTTTTTTGGATCCATCAGTAAAAGCATTAACACATCTTCTGTCACAATCTGGTAGAGATCTGCCTTCTCCCTGTGTGTTAAAACAGCAGCATGTCATTTGAAAATTTGTGATGGTAATTAGTTCCATCACAGATCTGCGTGGCACAGAGCAGATTGTCTGTAATTCTGACAACCAAGATGACCACCTGGTTGTTTTGATTTCAGCTGGTTCTTAATTACCTGCCACCACAACTGTTTCCGCTGAATGGTAGGGACTGGAGTGTAAAGCACCTGAGGGGCCGAACAATGGCACCTTAGACTACATTTCCCCAGCAACCTGCTTTTCTTAAAAAAACACCTTTTATGAATGGACAACAAATAAGTCTGTAAAAATGACTGCTCCAAGCTCAAATATATGGGTGGTTTTTTTATATAAAGAAAATTGTGTTTTTTAAAAAGTTTTTTACTCATCCAGGCTTACTGCTCTCCTTTTATATTAATTAATTACAACTAAATATTAAGTATAGACATATATCCTTAACCGTCAGGGTTTCTCCTGTAGGAAGGTGGTTGGGGAATGAGTCTGGTCAAGCTGGGGATGCGAGTCATCTGGTTTTCCCTTTTGTCACCTGCAGCTGCACCTGCATGCAGCTAAGTATTACACTACAGCTAAGAAGTACATGTTGCAGTGAGTGTGTTATGGTTGAATTAAAGCACAGGCATTTGTAGTGACGTGATAAGTGGATTTACACTGATAGCCAGCTTGCTGTGTTCCCAGTTTTCTCAACTGTATAGGAATAACTTCTGTGCATCCTTGCCTATTTTTAGCCCAGAAATAGTGATGGATTTTTATAGAAAGACAATTGCTGTTTTTCACTCATCCAGACATGCTACTCTCATATTAATTAATTACAAGTGTAGATATATTCTTAACTTTTATGATAAATTTGCAAATTTACGAATAAAAAAAAAAACCTAAATATATTTAAGCTCAAAGCCTTGTCTCTGTCAGGTAATTATTATTTAGGACTATAGAAGGGTGGTGTGTTAAGTGGACTGAGCAGGTGGACCCAAATGCTGGAGACATCAGGCAGAGCAAGGTTAAAGATTAACTTATTTATTCTGGGTTTGTGAAGGCAAAAACAAAGCTGGAAGCGCAAAAGCAAAACTGAACAAACAATCCAACAAGACTGAACTGAAAACCAGGACTTAAATGCAAACTGAACTAATGAAACAACAAGGAACAGGTGGCAAGACGCAAGGGCAGGCTTAGAGCTGATTGGCTAGGGAGGACACAGGGAGCAAGGCAGGGCTAACAAGACTGAATGCAGAGCAGGTGTGGAGGGAAGATCAGGCTGGGAAAAACAAGAAAAAACACAAAAGGCAAAGCTGCTCTGGGCTGAAAACACATCAAAAACAGAACTTCATCCATAAGCCAAAGTCCACAACCATGCACAGTCCTCTTAATATCTAAACCGACATTCATTAAACTGTCTTGGAATTACATAAATATAACTTAGATAAGTGCACAAGTCACACTGAGAAAATACAGCAAATATAACTTTAGCACTACATGGAACCTTTACTAAAGACTACAGACATAAATTGCCTTTGACAAACAAGAACCAATAAATCTGTCAAGCAGAGTGCTCGGCATATTAAGACTGCATGTAACATAAATCAAACTAAAAGACAACCGTAGCTCTGAATAATATAACTAGTGTTATAGTTCACTTGAGCACTTAGTTTCAAAAAGAGTCAATGTAGAAAGCAACAGTTTCTCAAGTGGTCCTTAAATATAATCTGCAACCCTTCTTATCTGTCCTTCTACCCACACAGTCCAGTCTTAAACAAGCAGAAAAGCCTCAGGGCATCTGGCGGACTGGTGGAGGGACATAAAGCTAGACTGGGACAGAACAATAACATAGACAGCAATGACATATGGAGTGTGTGACGGAGCATGAGCAGAAGCCAGTGCAATCTATTGCTTACATGTATATAAGTTTAGTTCTATAACATTTTGTTCTATAACAGGTCTTCCAAAAAGCCAAAAAGGCATTCAAAACAAAAAACAGGAAGACTCAGTGATTGCTGTTACTGACTGCCAGCTCATGGCGGACACAAACTGGGCATACTCTGATTGCCACACACACACACACACACAATAAAACAACATCAAGGTTTGAAGTTTCTGGCAGGCTGCAGGGGACAGATACAGTATTTTACCAACAGCATTCCAGGATTTCTTAAGAACTTCTATTTAAAAAAAAAAATCGAATTCCGCAGCTGTCCAACTTTTCCAATTCAGTATGATGATCACCAAAAAATATCTGGATTGAGACCTAGCTGGAAAAAAAAGGTGAGAAAAGAGAGGCTGAGAGGTTTGAAAGAAAAGGAAATAACAGCGAGATAAGGGTGGTAATGGCAGGTGCCCAGCTTGGCAACCCCACTGTGTCCTAGCCTGAACCTCAGAGTCAGTTTGGCGTTGGTGTTTTTTTGTGAGAGTGCAGGGAGAGGGGCCACTATAGTGACACTAGAGTTGCCGGATATTAACAAACTACTACAGTAGCTACTACTGTGGAAAGTGGAAGATACACAGGCAATAAATAATTAATAAGAAATTATCCTTCCACATTTCTGTTTCATTACCTTCAAATTTATTATTCTGTTCCATTCAAACATCCAACATGCACAACGGCCATATGATCTAAATTAGATTCCATCTCAGTAAGCCCTACAACTCGCAAGGGTCTTACACAACCCATTGTGAATTTCCTTTCAAGTCTTCACATTTATTCATTTTACCCAAGACCAAGAAGGAATTGGTATAAATATCTCACTCTGCTTTAGAGACAATTACTAGTAGTACACTAGTAGTACCTTGTGTGCCATTCTCATCTCATGAAATGTAAGGTTCCTCAACATACTTTTTACTCAACATCCAGAAATGCGGAAATCAATCAACAAGCAAAAAAATAAAGAAACAAGCAGAGCACTACTGGTTGTAGGCTTGTTGTATGACTGACACATGGCCAGCACACGTGGTAAATGCTCACAGTAATGTGTTGTACAATGATACACTACATGGCCAAAAGTAAGTGGATACCCTAACATATAGTAGACATATGTGTGTAATGAAGCTATTACAGCCTCCACTTCACTGGAAAGGCCTTGATCTTGGAGGCTGGTTGCAGCAGTTTTCTCCCATTTAGCCACAAGAGCATTAGTGGGGTCAGCTACTGATGTTGGTCAAGGCTGATGTAAGGCCAGGCTTACAATTACTATTTTTCTTATATCACAAACTCTTTACTTTGTACCCTGGTTCTTTGAGAAAATTTACAATGTGATAAGAAGTCAAGATCGTGATATGTAGCACAAGGTAGTGAAGGGCAAAAACGAAGGTCTACGGCACAGAGGAATAAGCAACACGTCCTTGTAATCAAACGAGCACATAGGTCGATTGTGCCATGTACTCCAGAATGATCCATAGCAGTGTCTTCTAATACGCCGCCTTTATTGGTGCTTTCTAAAACCATTAAATATCACTGTTAAAAAATTATTATGTTTTATGGTGTAAAAAATGCTGTGGTTAAGGTCTGTTTAGGTTTAGGAACAAAAAAGCACTTGGTTAACTTTAGGGAAAGATCATGGTTTGGGTTAAAATGATCACTTGAAACGTGGTGTGGGTTAAAGTCACTACTTCCACACAGTTAAGCAACCTTTGCTGTCATGGCAACAGTTAACACCATGACAATCATAGTTATGGTTTTTAAAAAAAACTGTCTCAACTCAGAATTACCTGTGCAAAACTTATCTAAAACAGTTAAAAATCGCTATTGGATTGATTGATTGTTGGTTGGGCTCTGCACATGAGATTTATTGAAAATAAGATAATATAGAGAGCAATATTCTTAAACAGCCCTTGACCAAAAGTACACAAAATTAACTAGGGGTGTCCACATACCTTTGGCCATATAGTGTACAGTACGATGTGTAGATAAGGATATTTACCATATCAAGCTCTTTTCCAAGGAAATCTTTCATGTCTTCATCAAATAAAGTTAAAATTTAAATCTATACTGTATTTATCAATTTAATTATTTATAAATAACATGGGATGCTAAAATGTTCTCCATGCTCCACCTTGATAACAGTGACAGCACTGCCTCCACTGCAATGAAAACTCAAAGGTCCTAGTGTCTTTAATGGTCTTTTGACCTTGGTGGTACATCTCGGAGGATTAAACACCTCCCAGCGGAGGTGGAGCACTGTTTTCTCTTTAAATCTCTCCCCAGACCAAGCAGACACATTACTGATCACAGGGGGTTCCTTGCTTGCAGCCTCATTAAAGCCAGCGTCATTGTTCCGAGATCAAAAACAAAACGGTCTCCTGCGGATTGAAGTTAAAGCAAACCGCTTTTGTCACAAGACTTTTTGCAGCGTAATTCAGCAGAGTTAAAACACAGGCGTTAGCAAAACACTCCATAGGCCCGAGATGACCTTAAGGAAATAACACTTGTGTCAACATTTTTGAGGAGATGGACTTTATCTTATCAGATTGCTCCTACTGAGGACAATAAAAAGAAAAGATAAAGAGGAAAAAAGGAAACAGATACAATCACTGCTATTATTGATGGCACGCTCTCCTCTTGTTTTGTCAGCACTTTGTGGGAGGTTTATGGGATTCACACTCTGCTATAAGGTAGAGGACGTTTTACATCATCATAAAATAAACATTTTGGATCGAAAGTTGTTTTTTTTTCCTCTATCTACCTGATAAAACCCACTCTAATGACATCAAGAGTCAAGAATGTTTTTGAGTCAAGAATCAAAAACATAGGAGCTTATTATACTTTAGCTTATTGACAGAATAGTTGCTCTCACTACCATAAAGACATATTTCCTATATGCTGAATATTAAAGGGAACTCAACTGATTTTATACATACAAGTCTTTTGTGGAGTCAACTAGAAGACCTCGCTTGCTGTTGCCTCAAGTGATGTATACAAGTTGTATACTGTTTGGTTCTCTCTCAGTGCTCTCATTAACCTTATTTCCAGCAGCAGCAGGCAGCTGTTTTCAGCAAAAAACAAAAAAAGAAAAACTGTGATAAATCCACTGTCAAGCAGCAGGCAGACAAAGTTTGCGACTAACTAAGAAAGTGGAGACGCCGTTCTTTAAATATCACTTGAACTATGCACTCTGTCTTTCAGACTTCTCCTCATCAAAACCATGAGCTCCATGATACCCAAGGACACTCATCCAAAGGTTTCCATCAACCACCTGCTATTTCCACTCCACTACCACCAGCGTCTAGACTCCGAGGGAAATCCTGTCTTATCTCCTATCTTCATATGGGTTTATGCTTTAAAAGATTATTCACATCGATGGAATCTAATCTCCAAAACTCCTTCTGTCGCTAACATCAATAAATATTGTTGTACACTTCCAATTGATCTCTACTTATCGAACATGTGTGTGTGTGCGTGTGTGTGTGTGTGTGTGTGTGTGTGTGTGTGTATCTTGGAGGTGAATAATTCACTAAAGTGTTCTCTGTGTGTAAGTATCACACTACAGGTAGGTTTAACATTCTCAGTGCAAATAATCAAACCAGGTAAAAGAAAATCTCAGATCTCATACTGTATTTCGCTTATCTTTCAATAAATGCCTTTGAACACTCTTGCTCTAATATGTAGGATGACTTGGGTGATTCATAGATAATTCATGGGTAAAACAGCATGTCTTTAATTTCAAACTGAGAGACATAGAGAATACCTCATCCCAGGACCCTGAACTGACCTCTTTGCCAATTAGATATATGCTAGCAGGACACTACCCAAAACTTAAACACTGTGACAAAACAGAGGTTGAACAGACCGCCTGAGAAACCATTTCTGATCAATAATTTGAATTATGGCCTGAACTAAAAGCATAAACTGACCCTAAGGCCACTTAGACCAGAGAAAGACTGAACAACCCCCCACCTTAAATGGGACACAGACTCTCTTATCTCACCAGATCAAACCCATAAACTCTAATTCCTGCAAATCTGAGCCAAACCTGAATTTCATCTAAATCAAATTTCTAATAATTATGGATGTTATGTAATGTTATTTGTCATGTAAATACAAGAAGAATGGTATAACTTTCATAGTTGTGTGACTATCTACTAAGGAGATATTAAACTTTGATTTTATTAACTTTTTACTACATGAAACAATACTGCCCTCTAATGACAAGAGTTAAATTCCCCTATTTTAAGAGTTGATGAATGTTTGGTAACCATGTATTTGTATTTTAAAATGACCAAGTGTTTAAGTTTTTATCTATTAACCACATAGACAATCATATTTTAGTAATTGAATTAGATAAGTAGTTGTATTGAATGTAGTGAATTTTCTAAAGTAATAGGAATGCAAAGATATAATGTTTGAAGAGTTTCAGGTTGAAGTTTTCTTGTATTATTAAATAGTCATATTGAATGTTTTATCTTATGAAGTAAGAGTTGTGTTGAATTTATATTTGAATATGTTTCTGAAGGTTTAATCTAATCACATAAGTGTTCATTTTAATCTTATAAGGATAAGCACATTAGATAGGAAGGCACTTTGAATGCTTGAAGCTACAAAAGTAATGAAATAACAATGTTGAACGTACATTTGATTCTGAATATTGTGTTAACCTCACAGAATTGCTCCTTTAACTGTTATTCACTCTATTACAGCAGAATCATTATTAATCAGAAAATATAATGAAATAATAATAAATAATAATAAATTCCTTTATTTCAGAATTGTGGATTTTGGACAACGGATTGTCTGAACTGGGACATATTCTTGGACTCACCTGGATCTTGAGCATGGAGCTTGATCAAACGGGGTAGTGAGCCTGCTGCTTAGCCTTGGGCTTGGCTTGGCTGCACCCGGTCTCCGGCCATGTTGCCACAGGTAACAACTGTGAACTTTATTTGTACTTTCAGGTGACACAGTTTGGTCTACCACGTACATATTGCACTGAGCAAGCAAGATGGGGACCAAAGAGGACTTTTATAATTATGGATGAGGAGGTCAAAGACGTAAGAGATCGCTGAACTTTATGTAATACTGGACTTGATGGGAGAGATCAAAGAACTGCAAAAACTGCAAAATGTTGAAAAGGATAAAAGGACTGCCCTCTTGAAGTGCTGAGTGTCAGACTTGGAACAATACTCACATGAATGACATTATAATCAGCAGTCTGGATAACGAGCCCCGGTCATATGCAAGGGCTGCAATGTCGGCGCAGGGAGAGCCCACCAAATCTGATCTGGACTCCCTCAAGAAAGGTGATCACCTTCTTCAACAGCAAGGGAATATCAATGGATAACAACGAAATTGAGGCATTTCACCCTCTCTGCCGAAAAAACAAAAGTGAGAGACCAACCATAATAATTTGTTTTGTGAGCAGGCAACAAAAACAAGCACAGCTCAGGCAGGGGAAAAAACTGAAAGGAAGCAACGTGTAAACTGTTCATAAAACTGAATGGATCACCAGAGGAGACTAAAATACTTGTCATCAAGGAGATTGCTGATCTGGACAAGTGATGGCAGCTCCTGGCAGAACAGCAACCAAGGTAATGATACTGTCTCTTGAACATGAACTCAGGTCAGCTTGCAAAGAGCATAGAATGTAACTGACACTAAATACAACATGACAAGTTTTGACATTCATCTCCATCTGGAGATAGGTAATGAACAACAAACAACATGGATTATGGAATATGAAAAACTGGGTTTGAAAACTTTTGAATACACCAAACACAAATTAAAAGATATGGAGAATGATATCGATCCTGAAAATAATTTCTTCAACAATCTCAACAATTGCTGTTACTACACAGATGATCAGTTCAACATAATTGTTAAGTCAGATCATAAAATGTCAATTATTCACTTTAACATCAGTCTTTAGGTCTATATGCAAACTTTCAAAACATCAAAGAAGTCAATTTGATAAACCATTAAATAGCTATATCTGAGACTTGGCTCAGCTCTGAGAAAAGTGTGGATTTTGAGTTGAATAGATACAAATTGACATCTATGAATAGGAAGAACAAAAAAGGACAGGGTGTGGCACTTTATGTGGACAAAAGCTTCAATTATAAGGTAATGGAGAGTATGAAAACAACGACTGCTGAATGATGTGCTTAAATGTATCACCATAGAAATCTGTTTGGAAAAAAATATATATATAATTGTTAGCTGTGTATAGAGCGCTCCTGGATCTAACATATTTAAGGATAGTATAGAGGGAATGTTTGCTGAATGTTTGCTTCTGTAAGCTGTCTGTCTATGACAGTAATTACGAGGAGGATAAGAATGAATATGGAAATGAATTTCTGGGTGTGATATTAGACCACAATATCTGCTAGAAACCTCATATAAGATATGTGCAAGTAAAGTTGGCAAGGAGTGTTGCAGCTCTGGGAAAAACAAGGCACATTCTGGATCATAAAGCATTGTACACTCTGCATTGTTCACTTGACTTACTGTGTTGAGGTGTTGGGTAACACATAAAAGAGCAACTTATACTCATTATGCATACTACAAAAAAGAGCCATAAGGATGGTTAAATATGTAGCATATCATGAACACACAAACAAGCCGTTTTTAAAGTCATATGCTTTGAAGTTCATGGATCTGGTAGAATTTAAGATGACACAAATAATGTATAAAGCAAAAACAATTTACTTCCGGGTAACATACAAAAAATGAGAGGGGAGTTATAAGTTTAACTTCAAAAAACGTTGTGTTCATACCACGCTGAAGAGTATGTATATTTCAATTTGCGAGATACATTTGTGTAGTGGTTTGGATACAGAACTCAAGCAAAGTCCAAATATAAATCAATTCAAGACGATGTACAAAAAAATAATTTTTAAAGCGGTATAGTGATGACGAAGGGTCGGTAGGATGAACGTTGAGGTAAAGTTATATCTGATTGACACTGGGTGTATGTTTGCATTTTACATAATAGCATTGGGGTAGTTGTTTGTGAGTTGTATATATGATAAATATTGAGTTATGGGAAGAAGTAGGACCATATAAGTGTATACTTCTTCCTACTCCTTTTCAGACATGTAATATTCATGTTGTTTATTTATGTTTATGAGAATTTTTTAGTTTCTTATGTGTTCAAAACAAACAAACAAAAACACAAAGATCTAAGGAAAAACAGACATGGACAAGAATGCAATGAGTTATTGCACTCTAGTGTGCTCTCTGGCCGTAGAAATTAGTCTGTCTGTTTTTACTGTCGTAATAATACTCGTGTCCTTCTAAGGCTTGAGAACAATTTTGTGTTTCTGCTCACTGACTTGAAGCACTGTCCTGCAATTGCTGAGTCAAAGCTTTTCTTTCAGAAAGAAGGACCAGAAACCATAAGACGAAGCCACAGACAAAGTGGGCTTGATTCACTGGGATTGATCAAAAATCCTATCAACCCCTGCTGATACACTGTGGTCATTTTGTGGTGTCAATAAAAAAAATCTTCCTTATTGCCAGAATTGGGATTGAAGTCTTGGGTGGAGACCTGATTCACAGAGGCTGGCAGGTGGGAAGTGGCAGCAGTGGTTTGGCTGAAAAATGAAAAGACATTTTATGTCAATATTATATAATTATAAGTCACACTCTGAGTACAGGATTTTTAAGGCCACATAACTGGCTCCTTACACTCATTTTAAGAAGTCTGTATACACCTTTTAGTTTTGAAACCATTTTCCAAACTGTATTGAAGCTCATACAGTCCTAGTTAGTGCTTTAGCTGGCACTGGTGGAGAATAGATATCACATGGTCAAGACTTCTCTGGATTATATCATGTATAATGGAATGATCAGTCAATGGGTAATGTTGATCATTAAAGAGTGATTTGACAGACTATCATCTATTTGTGTACAAAATGTAAACATGCCATGCTTGGTGCACCACTTCAATGTGCACACTCCCTCTAAATATACTGGAATATTGAGATCTATAGCTAAAATTGCATGTTTGATAGGAATTGGCTGAGTTCCTGTTGGGAAAACATGCATAAAGTGTTGGGTGATGATGTTGGAGGGCAGCACATGTAGATGTTTAAACTCTGTGTCCATTGTGACAGCTCATTGAAACCACTGTTTGAGATGAACCATGGCACTCCCAACACATGAGAGCCTTAGTGTTTACATTGTGAGGCTAAATGTTTGCTCTCTGTTCCATTTCAGCTGGCCGTGTGATTGAAGCCTGAAGCATAACAAGCAGAGGGGATAATTGTCCATGCAGGGAGAAGTTGGGTTTCAAATCCACCATCTCCAAGGGTGTCCACTGAGCACAGCCAAAATACAGACTGCCTGTAGTAATGATGAACAAAACAACAACAAGCTGCAACAACCGTATAAGCAAAAAGACAAAGCAGCTTTATTTATATAGCACCTTTCAAACACAGAGGCAATTTAAAGTGCATTACACTTAAATAATCTGTGACAGTTTAGTAAAAACACATGGCTATATTGTTACTCTTCACAGAGTTGAAGTTGTAATGTAATTACTTTTACCAGTAACACAATATTAACAATAACCCAGTTACTGACTTGGTGAAAACAGAGTCCCACAAAATGTCAACAGAATGATGCTACACTGTATCCTTAATAGATATGATAATATACATGTGCAACAGTATCTACACTGTTACACAATTTTTGTTCTTCAGGCTTTTCAGGGTAAAGAGGTGAAAGATCCTTGACTAGTCGACCATCTAATCTCAATCTGATTGAGCATACATTCCACTTGCTGAAGACTAGACTAAAGGCAGAGAGAGCCCACGACAAGCAAGAGCTGAAGGTGGCTGCAGTGAAGGCCTGGGAGAACATCACTAGGGAAGATACAAAGCATCTGCTGATGTCTATGGGTCCAAGTCTTCAGGCAGTCATTGACTGCAAAGTATTTTCCACAAAATATTAAATGTGAGGATTTTCTTTGCCTTCAAGTGTATCTGTCCAATTACTTTGGAACCCCTTAACGTTGCACACTATGAATTAAAAGGGCTATATCTCCCCCACTGTTCTTTCCAACTTGATGTAAACCTACTCAAATTAAAGCTGAGCAACTTGGCACTTTAATATAGTTACCATTATTTTATTTTAAATTGAGTGTGATGACTCACAGAGTTTGAAGAACAGAAAATGTGTAACTATCAAAGTAATTACTGTATAGGAATATCATAATAAAGTGTTCAAGTCAAAATTACATGCCCACAGCAGCAGCATACATAAGCAATTTGCCATAGCACCTGATCCTGATCATGTCCAGTTGTAGATAAGGGTAGGAATGTCTCAACCACTCCTAAATAGGCTGGAATCAGTAACAATACGAGGTCCTGACACACCAAGCTGACCGCATAAAACTAGCACAGACACAGACTGACACTTTGCATCGCATTACGTTTTTAAGTTGCACTTGAGTTGAATGACAAAGACTGCAACAAATGCCCAGTTGACTGATAAAGTGTATGCATGCTCTGCACCTGTGTGAGAGAAAATATCAAGTCAGCAGTCTGTTTTTCTAATCTTAAAAAAAAAAAAAAATCACAGACAGGCAAACAAAACAAACTAGCCAACCATTTTCTGACAGTCTGTAAAAACTGACTTGTCATATGCTTTGAATATGAATTGAGAGTACATCTGATAAAGACTGGAAAGTTTTTGTTTGTGTTATAGGGGAAAGACAATGCAGAAGCAAAAACTAAGGAGAAATGTAAGCAACTTTAATGTACTTTGTTTCTATTTCTTCTCACTCACTCCTCTTTGACCTGTAGGGCTATCTGTGGAAGGTCAAACTTCATCAATAGAAAATCCAAGGAAAAAGATGCTCCAGTCCTTGTTTGATCGATAGGTCATCTCTGGGAATTCAAAGACAGATAATAAATAAAAAAGAATCTCATGCATTACATACAAACAAACTACAAATTAGTATTGACAAACTGGCCAGTGTGATTTCACCAGAATTTGTTGAAACAGACAACATATTTATGTTCATATTATACTGTGCCAATACAATCTTCAATATCTTTGCAAGTGTTGTGAGTAATGAGAGCATGAGTTTATTATGGATGCAAAAAGTCAAGCTGGCAGACTCTTGAGATACTGACATTTTACAGCCTGGGGCAGCACACGGAGACAGTGTGTGGAAATCAATACAAGTCATTACCATTACTCTAATGATGCAGTGAGTTGGTGTTTTAATATCCACAACTGCGATAATGCATGTGTTATCTCATCTGTAGTATACAACTTGCGAGGACCATGTGAGTGTATTAGAAAAAATAAAACATACAATATGCTATATGTATGCTATATGATTTAATATGCCATTCATTTTTGCCACAACAATAATCTAAATATGCCTAGAGATCTATTTAATGGTGTTTATTATGTTTTATGAAATTTCTTGAAAAGAAAATGTTGAAACTGGTGCAGGATTTTTTTTTAAACTAATCCCTTGCTGGTAGGAAAAAAGACTTTTGATAAAATGCAAATATAAAATTGTATTTCTTTCAAAGTACAAACTGCAGCTGTGTTGAGGAGTTAATATGACAGCAGGAAAAATTGTACGTCCATTGGGGGGGGTTCAGAGAGATTACCTCTTCCCAAATATTAACTGAGGGACATTTTACACACCAAATTCTGCTTCTCACAATTGCACAGCTTCCTCTCGCAAAGAAGCAATGTCATCTTGATACAGTAAGTACTCCCCATCCCACACCACATGGCTGATGATTTCCAGCACTGAGCACAAGGCATGTTCTCCGTGTTCAAGCAGGAAAGAAAAATGGCAGCGTTCTTGTTACATTTGCTTTACAGGCAAACTAAAGAAGTTAGTTAGATGAAGAGTCCTTCTCCCCAATGGGATGAACTCTATTCACTCAGCACTGGCTCTTTATAGAAACCCCTAGGACAACCAGAGGTTCACTGATTAAGATAACCCCTTTAAATTGACCTTCAATGTGTTTCAAAAGTCAGAGGAAAGGCAAGGACAGAGTTTAAAGCATGGCATTTCTCATTAGCAGACACAAAAGATGCATCAAGAACAGAGACAGGACAGCCAGTCATGGCCCATAGGACCATCCCGCTCTTCCAAATGGACCCAGAAAGGGCATCCTTCCACTTGAAACCCCTGTGCTGAAAAAGGCCACAGTGATTACCATTTCATATTTTAGCCATCAGCAAGGCTTTTGCAGATAAGCAGTAGGGATCAGATTTGGCCAGGTCACATCTTGAGGCGGAATTCAATCAAATCTCAGTAGTAAACATCTTGGTACAACCCTACAGTTGGATATTAGCATTTGTATTGTGCAGCTCTGTTGTTGACCAAAGCTGCCCTGCCTTATCTGTCAACACAGGCTTGTCAGGTCTGCACCTCGCAGTGAGTGGCTGCTGGTGCTTCCCATTCAGGGCTGCAGCGCTGGGAGCGCACACTGGGCTGGTTGGGAGCTCCAATCTCAGAGCAAAAGGAAGAACAGCATCCGCTTCACTCTTCAATGGCAGCACTCACACAAACACACAGATTCACCTTCAACTGCTGCCAGAAACACAAAGAAACACATTTTCCCTCCAAGCTAGTCAACCCCAGCACTAAGCGCACATTTCTACAGCCAATGGCTACAGTAAGATGAGTTTAAGCTCCAACATAGTCCTGTACAGTGCTTGGTCGTTCCTTGGTTTAATTTCTACTTAAATAGGCTTTTTGTTATGTAATAAAAAACTTTCTGAACTCCTTATTGCTGTAAGTAAGTAATCTTTTTCTTCCTCTTCTAATCATTATTCACAATAGTAGTCGAGCAGTGTCTGACATTTTAAAATCCTAAATATAGGCACTTATTAAAAAAAAGCACATACAATTTTTCTTGTGCATGAAAAATGATATTTACACTGACCCTTATTCAAATTAAATAACTGATGTAAACCTGAAAACAGCTAATAACATGTTTCAAAGAGTTAAAGTAACAGGCAGTCTCTTAAAGTCCTGGTAGCTCATAAAAGTTACATGGTTAAGAATTGGGAAGTTGTTGACCACTACGATCAGCTTTTCTTTTACCTGGTTGATTCATGAGGGAGTCAGAACAAGTGCAACTGATGATGTCACCTGTCGAACAAGCTAAACCTTTTTACGTTACACTGCTGGGAGCCTTTTGAGACTTTCTGTCTGGATCCATTGCCTTGGCAATCCAGCTGCAGTTCTAACACTCCTTATAAATTGGTGCAAGCAGCTGGTGCAGGAGCCCATCTGAAAGGAGTTTTATATCAGCCGTAAAATACAAAGCTTGCTGCCTTGTATTTTTTGTGCATTTTTTTATTTTGTTTTGTTTAGTTACACTGAATACAAAAGGGTCTCAGGCGTGATTGGTTTAATCCCATCATGCTACTGCTCCTCGCAGAAAATGAATGGGAGGCAGAGTGTTTTGTGTCTATGTGGTAAATGCTGCCTCTGAGCAATCTCACCACAATAATAAGTGAAGTTGTAAACAACTAATTTCATTTCATCTAATGTGTGTCTTGCGGGTGATTATGAAAATTACAGTTTCATTAGAAAAGCTTATAGTACATTCAAGTACATTTCGGGGCTTGTTTGCCTGAATGACAGGTGTCTCACATGGATGTATTACAGAAAAAAAGACTTGGATATAGTGTGGTGAACCATGCTTTTCTCAAAACACCAAGACAAGATCATTGACAACATTATTGACCTGCTAACTGAGGGAAGCAGTAACCTCACTTCCATGGTTTCTGTATTGAGGGTTACCACAATGAGAAAGCTCATAAATACTGAGGACGGGTAAATCAATTATCTTCGGGGCAATTCAAACCCAAATGCAGCAAGAGATCTTGTCCAACTAGAAACTTATGCCAAGAAAATGTACCAACTGTTAAAATAATAGATAATTTCAAATGAAACAGTGAGAACATTTGTGAGAACTGTGACTCTTTGATCTGATTAAAACTCTCTAATAGAATCTTTGGAGAGTAAATCTTGCAGCGTTTGCTATCACACATAAAGATAGATATTTCAGAGTAAACTTTCTCTGAAGTTGTTGTTTCAGTTTCTGTCCACTGAAGGGCAATTTCATAAAGCATGCTGCAAGTCATGACTCAGTTTGAGAGTACCTGAAATGTCAACAGTACCCGTGTAATGTCAGTACAAATCAGATTCAGCATAACCTTGAGTGATAGCAGTATAAAACAACCCATTGAGCAGGTACGGCTGAATAGGTAATAGCCGCATACAACTTGGCAGCTGGGGTTCCTGATTGAAAGCAACGTCCACAGATGATCTGCTACGGTTTATTAGTGTGAATGAAAATCTGCCTCTCTGAATTTTTTTTTCCAATCAAAAGCCGAACATAAAACCTGCAGAAGAAATTAAGAAAAAAAACTAGAGACTGAATGCAAATAACCACCATTTCAGCTCAGAGAGACTGCATAGTAGTTCAAACTGCATACTTTGCTCAGTTTTACCTTAATGGGTTTTATAAAACCTCAAATACCGTACGGCTAATTAATTATCTGTATTATTAAATCAAAGTGTTCAAAGTCAGGCCAAGAAAATACACACACACACACACCATTTAAAAAAACAATAGCACATTGTTACTGTTCAAGGACCTCCCTCTGTGCACTGCTGCACACTTTGCCGAAATTATAGGAAGAATGATTACAAATTATAGTAATCAACGTTCTTAATTAATAGTCAGATCCTCCTCAATCACTTAGAAGCCAAATGAACACAACAGAAACTTGAGGGCTCCCAGACTGCAGTTGAATGAGGATGATAGCAGCTCCCCAATGTATGAGTCATGGCAGGTAATTCCACTGGGCCATTGTTTGTTTGACAGCAGCATGCTCCCTCCAACTGCTCCTCTGATAATGGTGTTTATGTACTTTGGCTCCACAAGGCAAGGCAAAATGGCCATACTAACAATAGAGGCAGTGGACAGAGGTAGCCAGAAAAATGGCGCTGATTCAACCCCCGAGCATCAAAGAATCAACGATATTCACCTCAATGTTAATCCCACAAACAATAACTTACTTATCTTAATTATGAGCTACCTGAAGAAGACAGCTTGACTACATCATTATTTGTTAAGGACACGCAGCCATGTATACACCTTTTGCCCAGTAAGTAAGGTTTTGTATGATGTAGATAAAGTAAGTTTCCATGGTAATACATGCCCGTTTTTTCCTATTCATGAACAGTACGCTGGCATATTTGTAGCAGAATTTGTGTACAACTTATCCTTGAGAATCTAGTCTATAATTGAAATAAATACTTGTGACAGTTTATTCAAATCATTTTGAAAAACAGATCACTATGTTTTCTAATTATTGAGACTGTAAAATGAGAGCATCAGTCATCTCAGCAATTGATCCAACACGATATTTGTTTATGTTCAAGTAACAAAGCCCTTTAACTGCCTGTGACTCTTATCTGTCAGGACCAAAGGAGGAAGTCAGATGACGTTATTATATAGCCATAAAGTCTGCATAGGGAGGAGGTCCACGTGGATGGATGGGTCAACAAAACATCGTCCACCGTCCTTAAATGACAAAATCCAGACAATACATGGGAGCGTTTTCTATTTTGATGCCCCTATCGGCAGTAACAGGCTGGACAAGATCATTTATCTGTACCTTCAAAAATCATTACAAATCAAAATTAATTATGCTTTATGTCCTGTTAGGTCTGGTTAGGTTTAGGCACAAAAACCTGCTGGTTAGAGCTAGAGAAAGATCATAGTATGGGTTAAAATAAGCTGTAGTTTGGGTTAAAGGAACTACTTCCTTAAGGTTAGGCGACCTTCATTGCCATGGCTATAATAATGACCATGTGGTTAAGGTTAGGGGACAATCGTAGTAAGTTTTTAAAAAACTGTCCCATACAAACAGTGGTTACTCGTGGCCAAGTCTTCACTTTTGTTGACCCACTTGATCTCGTCCTCATGCGGACTTTGTCAGTATATATTGATCTCATCTGGTTTCTTCCTTTTCTCCAGCCATAATTACTACAGCTGCTAAATGGCATCTGTCACTTTAACATAAATATAGGTCCTTCTGGGCTACTGATGATTACAACCTATTGTGTCGTTTTTCTTGGGAGGACAGTCTCGTACTTTACAGTAACATGAGAGACCGCTGTTAGTTTCCTACTGACAGCCAAGGTTGATTTGTTTTTAACATGATCGCAGTCATTCCCTAACCATAACAAAGTTATTATTGTAGCCATGACGATGCACGTCCCCTAAACTTAACAAAGTAGTCATTTTAACTGAAATCATGATATTTCCCTAACTTTAACAAAGTAGTTGTTTTTTTTTAACAAACCTTAACCATAGCAGTGCAAGATCAGAAAAAAATGGCCTGTCAATTCTGGACATGGACCAACAATGTACTTTGTTGTTTAAATTGGAGGATATAATGTCTTTTCTTATTAAAAGAAAAAAAAAAAAAAGATATTTTGTCAATAACAGAAATGGACCACAATGGTCCATGTCTTTTTATTTGTGAGATAAGGAAAAACTAGATGGGAAACCTGAAACATGAGTACAAAGTTTAATTAACTTCCATCCCCACTATATTATCAGTGTTTCAGAACAAAATTTGATCAATTTCTAGGCCAATGACATTGACAGGTTTTTAATAACTTTGAGCACAAAGCACAAAGATATTTGATTGACAGAGAGCAGTCTGATATGTTTTAAACCTACTTCAGGGCAAATAACATTCATCTTTGGACTCAGTGTTATGGGTTTGTGATATTAAAGTCAGCACAAAAGCATTTTGTGGTACAAAAATATGACTTTCTGCACAGGGACACTGATAACACTAAATTGTACTGGCTCCTTCCAAACATAAACATTTTGGGTCACAAATCAAGGGTTAAATGGTGATGTAACAAAACGGTCAGTTTGTCATGGTTCTGTCCCAGTCTGGCTCTATGTTCCATGGTTGCCATTATCCAGCAGTCCACCAGATGCCCTCAGACTTTTTCCCTGTTTGTTGGACTGAGTGGGAGATAAATAGATAAGTTCAATACAATGAGCAACAATATCTCAAGTGGTCCTTTAATATAATCTGTAGCCTTTGTCCAGACATAGTTCATATACATGTGATCCATTGGAAGAGCTAATAGAGTGTAATATGTTATACTTTTGGCTTCACCTGGTTAAGAATGAGAATGTTTGTTTCTCTTTGCTCTCTGTGTCCTTCTTGCATTCATGTACTCCTCTTCAGCCTGCTTTTCCCTTCACACCTGCCCTGCATTCAGTCTCGTTAGCCCTGCCCTGCTCCCTGTGTCTTCTCCAGCCAATCAACTCCCAGCCTGCCCTTGTGTCTTGCTACTTTTTTTTTCATTGGTTCAGTTTGTATTTAAGTCCTTGGTTTCAGTTTAGTATTGTTGGATCCTGTGTTCTGTTCTGCTGTGCCTTGTTCTCTCTGCTCTGTTTGTTCTGCATTGTTTAGTTCAGTTCAGTTTTTCTTTGCCTGCACTCAAGCTAAAATAAAGAAGTTATTCTTCAGTTCATACTGCCTGCATCCTGCATTTGGGTCCATCTCCTGCTACTGTTACTGACAAAAGGATCCAACTACAGGTGGATCCCGCAAACAAACCTCATGAGGTGACTTTTAAACCGTTTTGCTTTCGTTATGACTTCAACTACACCTCCAGTAGTGAGGACAGAGAGGCAGTTTTATCATCGGCACGGCAGTAAGTTTATTCAAGGCCTTGGTTAAAGAATTTGCTATCCAGATGGGTAGAGGACTTTTTGAACACTGGTGTATATCTGCCTGCTTCCCAGACAGCTAACCTGCAGCATGTCAGTAACCAACATGTTAGCCACCACATGATTGCCATCCAGCCTGCAAGCCTGTTAGCTCCCAGAAGCCAAGCTATCCTGCTTCCCCTGAGCCTGTCACTTCAACCTCCTCTGCACTTCAGCTTCCACCCGAGTTGGCAAGCCTCCTGCCTGAATATGCCCCTCCAAGTCCAGCCCCAGTCCCCCTGGACACTTTCAACAGTATTAACTGGCTAGACATGGACCCAGCAGACATGCTGAAGGAGGTAAAAGACGTTTTGTATGCTATGGAGCGATTCTCTGCCTACCGCTGTGAGACCTCCAAAATTAAGCAGAGGAATGCAGCTTTTTCTCAGATACTCTGCACTTGTTCATCCAAGCTGTGGCTGCTGGAACTTCTGCCTAATCTGAAGGTGATTGTGAACACCTCCTGTTTAGACTACAACTGTTACCCTTCCTGTATGTCCTGAACCTGATCTGCCATGCCCTTTGCCAGGATCCCCTGCAGCCCCACCTCCAGTCTGCAGCATTCCCTGTGGTCCTGCTTCCTGCATCCCCTGTCCCTGCTGAGCTGCAGCACTCTCCGTCCCTGTTGAACTGCAACATTCCCCTGTCCCTGCTGAGCTGCAACAGTCTCCTCTTCCTGTTGAGCTGCAGCGATCTCCTGTCCCTGCTGAGTTGCTATAGTCCCCTGTTCCTGAGCTGCAACAATCTCCTATACCTGAGTTGCAGCAGTCTCCTGTGGTTGTGCTTCAACAGCCTTCTCTGGCCACTCCAGCTCACCTGCCAGACTCTGAGCCACTGGCCACATCTGCCAGCCACATCCACTGACCTCCTCCCAGGCCTTCAGCAGTCAGCCATCTCCGCAGACCTCCTCCCAGACCTTCAACAACTGGCCATCTCCACCGACCTCCTTCAGCATCGGCCGCCTCTGCTGATGTACCCAGCCTTTGTTGCCGACCTCCAGAGCAGCCCTGTACGTCTGGTCGCCCCTTCACCTGGTCAAGAATGAGAATGTTTGTTTAATGACCAGATTATTTTTGTGGTTGCATTTGGCCTGCTGACATTTTAGGCTTTCATGAGCCTACTTATAGTGTTTTCTGGGTTTTTAGTTTCTCTTTGCTCTGTGTTTCCCTCCTGTGTTCATGTACTCCTCCTCAACCTGCTTTTCTCTTCACACCTGCCCTGCATTGAGTCTTGTTAGCCCTGCCCTGCTCCCTGTGTCTTCCTCAACCAATCATCTCCCAGCCTGCCTTTGTGTCTTGTCACCTGTTCCTTGTTGTTTAATTCAGTTCAGTTTGTATTTAAGTCCTGGTTGTCAGTTTAGTGTTGTTGGATCATTTGTTCTGTTCTGCTCTGCTTTGTTCAGTCTGCTGTTTGTTCTGCGTTGTTCTGTTCAGTTTTTCTGTGCCCGCACTCGAGCTAAAATAAAGTTATTCTTCTGTTGCATTTGGGTCCATCTCCTGCTACTCTTCCTGACACAGTTTTTTCAAAGATTATGGTTTTGTTTGTTGGTTGACCCACATAGGTGTTTTGCTGTATTCTGGCTGGTTAGGCCTCTGCTCAGTTAGATGGAGCTGTGCTAGGAGTTTCATGAGTTCACCAAAATATTCCAATAAGGATGATAAAAGTGTAACTCATATACAACTGTAAACAGATAAAACAAAGCCAATAAGAAAGTGAGGGAGATGTTGATCAAACAGTCCATACAGTCATGTGAAGAGGTTCAATCAGGCAAAATTCAGTAAGTCAATTTGTGCTGGACCAAAGCTTATTTTTACGCTACATATTGCAAATGTGAAACATCATATCCTACTGTACCTTAATAATGTGGGGGCATTAATACCGTATATACAGTATATAGATAACTGCACAACTCTCTACTTCTTTAATGAAATGTCATTTACAAGTGACTGAACTTCAAAACCAATACGTAGGACAAACTGAAAATATTGTCATTAATACTCTATAACATACAGTACTGTGCAAATGTTTTAGGCACTAAAAGCAAAGTGAGGATGCTTTAAAAATAATGCCATGAATACTTTTTATTTATCAATTAACTTCATTCAAAGTTCAGTAAACAGAAGAAACCTAAATTAAATCAATATTTGGTGTGAGCAGGTTTGCCTTTCAAACAGCACCAGTTCTCCTCAGTACACTTGCACACAGTCCTTTGGCAGGTCAATTATTCCAAGCATCTTGGAGAACATGCCACAGTTCCTCTGTGGATTTAAGCATCTCAGTTGCTTCTGTTTCTTCATGTAATCCCAGACTGACTCTATGATGTTGGGATCAGGGCTCTGTGGAGGCCATACTATCTGTTAGAGGACTCCTTGTTCTTGTAGCTGAAAATAAAGTAGTTCTTTATTACTCTGGCTGTATGTTTGGGATTCTTGTCATGCTGCAAAATCAATTTGGGACCAATCAGACACCTCACTGATGGTACTGCATAATTCATAAGACTCGAAACATCTAAAGTGCCTAAAACTTTTGCATAGTACCATATTTTCAAAGTTAAAATTCAGTTTCCATGTCAATAACACACAGAAAGTAGGGAAAGTTAGCATTGTTGCTCCCCAATGCCTGCTGTGCAAGCTCAATGTTTCCTTGTGAGGAGCGACAAAGTAAGAGCGTAAATGCCAAACACTGATGCTGTACATGCAGTATATAATCTATTTCACGTGAGTTGGCTGACTGAACTACAGTGATTCTTTGTTGGGCTCTGAGCACTTCCAAAACACATGTGACCTACACTTAACACTGTGCCTGACAGCCTCCTGTGTAGAGACACACAAATGGAGCAATAGCTGCTACTTTGCTAATGTGCTGCTCATGCTACACCTCCTGTGTAGACACAGCCTAAATCATTTCACAATGTTCCTGAAAACACAAACAGAGTTTGGTGAGTAATGTTGGAACCACTACAGACATTTCAACCAGGACAGACAAATGACTGAAGCACAACTAATTGTTTATTATACAGAAGATAATGATGATTAAGTCTTGTCAAAAGTCTTTGGCACTTAAACTCTACAGGAAGATTTTATAATTGAGGGACACCAGTCCTGAGCTGCAACAAGATAAATCCCCACATGGAGTCTAGACACTGGTGGTTGTGGTGGTTGATGACTTCTGCTGAGACTGATAAGGCTGATGAGGTTGATGAAGTGATGCACTGATGAATCTGTGAGGACCGGGCGGTGATGGGGCGGCGCTGAGGAGGAGGTAGGGTGCACATAATGCAGCATGAAAGCACCAAGGCAGAGAGGAAGAAAACATATTTAAAAAGACAGCTGCAAGATGATAGGCTGACAATGAAGGTGTGTCACCATGCTATTGGATAGATGTGGCCACCTGAAGTGAACAGCTGATGTCTCAATTGATGGCCCTGAGCAATGACAGTAAAGGAAATTATGAGTGAGCATGCGTGAAGGATGGGAATGACAGATGGTATGAGAAATAAAACTACAGACCTGAGCATGTGAAAGATAGTCTTCCTGACTGAACTTTCGCTAAAGCTCCATTTCACTGAATGAGTGTAGCAGCATAGTTTACAAGGTTTGAGTTGTTAATTTTCCTTTAACTCCATTTATCAGCAACCAAGTTTAACCTACATGATTACTTTCTGTTTACAAGAAGAGCTCTTGATATTGCAAAGAAAAGGTCATATCATAATGAAAAAAATCGAACTCTTTGTTTGATTCTATGAAGTAAAAGCATCCCCTCTGTCCACAAATTCACAGTTTTCTACTAAGCTTGCTGTCTAAAAATGTTGTTGAAGCAATGTTTTTATGTAACCTGGTTACATTCAGACCTCACTTGTCAACTTCAACTTCTAAACCGAATCCAGCACACTAAGGTCTAACGCCTAAGGTTTTTTCACCTCCAAATCCCCAAAATATTGTTGTCTGGGTAGAAACTAGAGCTGAAGACAACATGGTTATGGGTCACAGCAGCCAGCATTTGGAAACTATTCAGTCTGACTTAGAACTTTACAGAGTGGATTTAAAGCCACACAAAAACAACAGTTGCTGTAGCTCTTGGTTATATATTTAGACATTTTAAATAACAGGTAAGTTCCCAGTGGCTCCCCAGATGTGATTGCTGGGAAATATGTGACACCACTGTATTGTTATGCAAATGTATTGTTATACGACAAAATATGTTGTTGGCCATGGGACTCCAAAACGACACATAAGAGCGCTTTCTGATCTGATGCCCCTATCGGCATGACAACATCATCTGCCTGTGTGTTCCAAAACCTGTCACAAATGATTGTTGAAAAATAAATAGGTTTTATGATGTGATGATGCCATGGTGAAAGGGGCTATATTATGCTTTTAGTGATTTTGTGTTATTTATATCTATGCCAAACATGGTCAAAGTTCCAAAACTTGGTTTAGGGAAAGTACTATCACAGTGTTATAGGATAGTACTGATAGTTCTATCATTGCCAGTTCACACTTCGTCTGGAGAAACACTTCTGTTGCTGCGTTCCACAAAGTGCCAACAATGGATCAGCAATGTCATGCTCTACAGTATATATTCACTCTTGTTTAGGAAGCTTTTGTATTGAATCCTGGCTGAAATACATGATGCACATAAATATTATTTTACACTGTCAGTTGGAATTAGTTTGTTGGATTTTCTGTGGTGAGAAATGCAGCCAAATACCAGTTTTTACTTAACACTATAAAAGTTGCCATTCTCTCAAGTTTAACTAGCAAAATAATGAACCTGTCATTTACACATTTCATATTTCAATTCTTTCTGATCTCTGAAAAACAGTTAATTAACTGTTATTACTATTAACTGAATTATTAACCATTCAGAACTGAAGATTTGAAGCAGGAAATAAAAATGATAGAACTGAAATAAAACAGCCGTGAAACTCTGAACAGTTGTTGTCATTTCTGCGAGTTGATGGGAAGGACACAGCCCAATTAACAACTACTTAGTTAAAGTTTTACCTTTCAACAGCTTTAATACTGTCTTTGATGGTGCCACAATTTGTGGTACATTTAAGGCAATTATATGAGAGTGCTTTTAGGTCAAGCAGTACAAGGTCTGGGTTGAATGAGGACAAGAGATTGTCTGAAAGTTCCAAATACGCTTTCATTTGAGACTTAAATTACAAGGATTATCGCCTGAGCTGTGGGCACAATTTTAAAATAGTAAATTCAGTCTTCTCATCCATCTCCTCCATATGAATAAGACTGAAATACTTCAGTATATCAGTATTCCTTATGACAGGCCGACTTTTGGAACATGCACTTGGAATAAAAGGTGCTCTTAACATTCATAAATGTGCACTCACAGTGGACAATCCATCATAATCATGGGTGCATACTGTATATAGCTCAGTGGGCACAGCAGTCTCTTTCTATCTCAGCTGCTGACATTCAAACAAAGCACTGGCTCCTCCACTCCTCTGCAGGATTCCAATGAAAAACAACAACAAATGAATCACAGGCAACAGCAGCCCACTTTGCTCCCTTCACAGTATATAAAATGTCAATGCGCACAACAATCCCTTACAGTGATGGATAGGTTAGAGTCGCTGCTCTGTTCAGAGCATAGAGCTTGACTCCACCTCGCACTACCTACACATTTCACACTTCTTTGTAAATGTCATACACAGGTTTCATAAACAGATGTCGTTTCATTGTTTAAAAGATGACCCAAGCTAATAGCTTTGCGGCAAACATCTAAACAAAAAGCCCTCTCTAAATGATAGATGATTCTGTTGTAATTTTATATGCATACACTATATTTTACAGATACAGCTTTTAAAGGTGCAGTGTGCAGAATTTAGTGGTATCTTGCAGAACAGACTTGGCAGAAATGTAATATAAGGAAGTGTGTTTCAATGAGTGTATTCCATGAACCTTAGTATGAGCCCTTTATATCTACATAGGGGGCGGGTCCTCTTCAATAGAGCCCACCATGTTGCACTGCCATGTTCCTACAGTGGCCCAGAATGGACAAACCAAACACTGGCTCTACAGAGGGCCTTTTGCATTTTTTGCAGGTTCACAGCCATCGTAGGTTCTTCTACATGCTTGGAAGGGGTGGGTGACGGGTGAGGGGTGTTCAGTTGGTAGCAATCTGCAACCTCACTGATGGATGCCACTAAATACTACACACTGCACCGTTAAATCCTGACTATACTATATGTGAACTGTTCACCTCTTCAAAGTCTTGGTTGTCTTTATAACTTTTGGAAAAATATTTTGTGGTAAGTGTTCATTCAAAAGACAGCTAGAATTACATGTCTTTATTTGCTAGTGTGATTTTATAAACAAAAAGGCTTTGAAAGTGCAAAATGGACACAGCTCCAAACAGCAATTATGTGAAAAAGCTCTAGTCCTTAAAAGGAGGGGGAGGGGAAGAAATTAAAAGCTCAAAAGAAAATTATCGCCTCAAGTTACTAGCACTAATTTGGCTGCTGGATTATTTTTTGGTACATTTTTAATTGCCCCAAACAGCCAATGTACTGACTTTGCAGATGTTATCTGTAGCTAGCTACAGTAGCAACATGTATGCACTGGGCGACGAGAGTGCCTGTGAAAATCCACCTACTTTTACAGTTTCTTACTGTATTTTATAATTACAGTGTATTACTAGAAATAAATGTGCAGTTCATCACTGTATTCTTGTAAATTCACAACACAATACTGGTCACAGTTTTGTCAGTAAACTACTGTATATTTACAGTATGTAAACTGTATTTAATGATAATTAAATAATGTTACTGTAATATTACTATTACTACTACTAATAATAATAATAATAATGAAAAATGACAAAGGGACAATGTTCATTATGTAGTTCCTTTTCAAATATTTATTAAAATAAAAACACAAGCAGTGTAACACAAGCAAAACTAGACCTGAATAAACCTTCACTCCAAGTCTGTTTTCTTTTTTGTTTCGTTCTTTTGAAAGATTGACATTTTTTAATTTAAATGACAGTGCATACAATATTTGGTGACTCACTGAGTGGCTGAGTGAGATAGTGGGTGGTCGTGTGTGTGTGTGTGTGCATGCATGCACGCGTGTGTGCGTGTGTGTGAGCGTGCTTGCATGTGTGAAAGATCAGACAAAGTCCCGGTTGAAGTCACTGAGCTTCTTGATGAGTGTGCAGACATGCGGATTCACTGATGTTTCCTTCTTCTTGATAATCTTCCCGTTCTTCTTGCTTTGCACCCTCTCATGGCTTGTTTTTGTGCCCCTCTCAGGATTCATGTCAATGCAGGTTCTGAAAGACAATGAAGAATGACAAAAATATTCTTCTTTCAGGTGACATCAATCTATGAATGTGACATATCAAGCAAGAGCCTGTTCAGTACAAAGTAGTGGTGCAGAATATTGAACCATATGATTCCATTTGTCACATTTCACTAAGTAGGTATGTATCAATTCACACCAATTATCATGTTAAAAGGAGTGTAGGAGATGTGATGGAAAGGATATAGTATCAGCCATAACAATAATAGCAGGGGCAGCAGTAATGTCGATAGTTGCTGTTCTTGTGTCAGAGTCACCAGTGGTTATCACCAGGTTATTGGACAATGGTGATGTTTGAAGAAAAGTCAATCAAGTCAAGCTGTGTGGTACAATATGTGTGAAAAAGCTCCTACCTCTGAATGAATTCTAGTGTGCACAATGTTGATATTGAAAGTTGCAATTGTAGTAGGAGGAGAAGACTACAAGCCAAGCACAAAGGATGTTCCTTCACACAGCACCTGTTTTTCTATGTTCATCATCCATCGCTGGTTTGTCTGTGTCATTGCGCCTGAAAAAATGATTACAGATTAGATTAGGTTCTAGAAAGGTCTTAGAAAAAAAGTCTTGTATGGTTCTTTTTGCCAATGTGGAAAACACAAAGCACTAGGTTCAACTTACTACATCACTACATTAGTAGAGTTAAATTATCTTCCAGCAAAAGCAACAGTGTTGTTTTAATGTTGATGTAAACTGAGATAAAATGCTGACATGGACTAATTTTAGCTAACTAGAACATTGCAAATATGAAGCTTGTCATGACTCTTTTTGCCAATGTGGAAAATACAAAGCACTAGGCAAGGCAAGGCAAGTTTATTTGTATAGCACATTTCAACAACAAGGCAATTCAAAGTGCTTTACATAGAGCATAAAAGCCATTAAAACAGAATATAAAAGCAACACAAGTAAAAAGACACATAAAAACGATTAAAAAGATTAAAAAGTGTTACATTTGGAAGTAAAAAAAAGAAGCTAAAAAGGGAATAAGACAGATAAAACAAGAGAATAAAAGTAACAGTGCAGTGTAAAATATTAACCCTTGATGTGGTTTAATGATAGGCAGCGGCAAACAGAAAAGTCTTCAGTTGCGATTTAAAAGAACTGAGAGTTGCAGCAGATCTACAGTTTTCTGGGAGTTTGTTCCAGATATGTGGAGCATAAAAACTGAAAGCTGCTTCACCATAATTAGTTTTTACTCTGGAGACAGAAAGCAGACCTGTCCCAGACGACCTGAGAGGTCTAGATGGTTCATAATGTAGGAGCAGATCAGAGATTTTGGCCCTTAACCATTTAGTGCTTTATAAACCAACAGCAATATCTTAAAGTCAATTCTTTGACAGACAGGAAGCCAGTGTAAAGATCTGAGAACTGGAGTGATATGATCCACTTTCTTGGTCTTAGTGAGGACTCGAGCAGCAGCGTTCTGAATCAGCTGCAGCTGTCTGATCGATTTTTTAGGGAGACCTGTGAAGACACCGTTACAGTAGTCAAGTTTACTGAAGATAAATGCAGGACAAGTTTTACCAAATCCTGCTGACACATAAGTCCTTTAATTCTTGATATATTCTTCAGGTGATAGTAGGCTGACTTTGTAATTGTCTTAATGTGGCTATTGAAATTCAGGTCTGAGTCCATGACTACACCAAGATTTCTGGCTTGGTTTGTGGTTTTTAACATTACTGATTGAAGCTGAGTGCTGACTTTTAATCGTTCTTCCTTGGCTCCAAAAACAACTACTTGAGTTTTATCTTTGTTTAATTGTATGGAATTATAGTCCTCTGGTGATATAGTTGTGTAAATTTGTGTGTCATCCGTATAACTGTGGTAACATATTTTATTGTTTCTCATAATCTGAGGTAGTGGGAGCATGTAGATGTTGAACAGAAGAGGCCCCAGAATGGAGCCTTGGGGAACTCCGCATGTCATTTTTGTCCGCTCAGATGTGTAATTACCTATAGACACAAAGTAGTCCCTGTCCTTTAAGTAGGATTCAAACCAGTTTAGCACTGTGCCAGAAAGTCCCAACCAGTTTTCCAGTCTGTCTAGTAATATGTTGTGGTCGACCGTGTCAAATGCGGCACTGAGATCTAGTAATACTAATACTGTAACTCTGTAAACCAGTTTTTAGTGCTGCTAACAAATTATTCACAATAAAAGTCTCCCGTTATTTAGTAATTTAAAAGCTTAAATATGAAGCATTAAAGTGGGAAATGTTGGGTTTTCATCAACAGTATCTCAACATGACTCTGATATGGCTGCCCCTCAGCAGGCATCCAGAAAATCAGAACAGTCAATCAGAACAGAGCAGGCTCATCAGGAGGGGGGCCTTAAAGAGACAGGAGCTAAAACTGCCTGTTAGAGACAGAGGCTGAACTGAGGGGCTGCATAAAGGGCCTATATAAGATAAATAATGAGTTTTCTGAATTGCTAATCATGCAAAGCTACACTAGTGGAGTCCCAGAATAAAAATATAGAGCTGGAAATGAGCATAATAGGTCCCCTTTAATGTCAACTGAGACAAAATGCTGACATGCACTAATTTTAGCTAGCTAGAACATTGCAAATATGAAGCTTCTCAACAGCTTTGTTATAACGGTGTTCTAAATGGCAGAAACCCTCACAATTGCTTTTTTTTACTTTCTTGACTAGGATAATGGTATGCCATTTCCCAACATTTTGATGCTTATAAAAAAGGTGACTGACGTTACTCAATGGAGGCCGCCTTATCAATGCAGCTCTAGACATCTGATGACAAAAAGCAGAGCAGGTGGTATTGTGGTCATGCCTTTGTGCTGACAGAGACTGGCTGACAGATGTGCTCCAAAGTTGAAATTGACAAAAATAAAATGCAAGCTGCAAAAACAAACTTTTGCAAGAAAATAAAAAGATCTTGTTATGTTTATTGTTTTATTTTTAAATTTTAGATCCCACCTTCCCAAGATGCTCAGCTGTTTACAGTAAAGTTTACAGTAAATTCCTGTAAATAATGGCATTCTCTTAAAGTGCTGTAATCATGTTTTTTTTTTTCTCCCAGGTTGCATTGCAGTTTATAATATGACACTGTATGACATTAATACAGCAGAATACTGTTCAGATTTCACTGTAAATTTACATCAAGTATTTACAGTGTAGCTTATAAAAACAAGAGTGGTTGCGATCTTCTTATCTAATTCTCGGAAAGAAAGTGAATTTCCGAAAATGTCAAACTATTCAATGTTTTGATTTTTTTGATTTTCATTTTGAAATTATCACAGCACATTGTTAAGTCTGGTTAAAGAGCCATACTGTAGGTTATATTCAGACCTATTTACATGACAGACATGCTTATGATGGTTGCATGTGCAGATCATTTTTAATGAATTCTCAAAGTTTTGAGCTTGTTTACATTTTGACTAGTCAAAGCAGGAAAATCACAGCTCTGAATGATAACACTAACAATGGGTCCATTCTATTAAGTATCCCAATAAGCCATGACAGTGAGTGAGCATGCGCAGTACCTGAGCGCTAGAATTGGCTCAGCTAAATATAATGCAGCCTTCATTGTCATAGTCATGATCATGTCTGCCTGCCGTGAAAAGTGTCTATTGGTATATTGATATTAGAATATTTAAAAGGTCATGTCACCTAAATCCAAACAAAATTCCATTCACCTTGATTGTTTTAGCAGATATTTCAGAGCTCCCCCTGCCCCCAGCCTAAAACCCCATACCCCCCCCATGTCTGACTGAAGATTTCACCCTTGATATCATTCAATATCAATTCAATATTATTCAATGCCTCACAAGCTTGAAGATTTGAAGAGAGAGAGAGAGAGAGAGATTCATTCATACTAATAAAGCGTATGGAACTGAATTGAATTGAATTGAATTGCGAGAGAGAGACAGAGAGAGAAGTGAGAAATGAGAGAGTGAGTGAGTGAGTGAGCTTCAGCTACCACCAGCTCTCTGAAGACCCTAATAATTTCACTCTAACTGCGTGTGGCTATTAGCGCTGGTCTTTGTGAATTGGACTGTTTTTGCAAATGAGACTCATTTGCATAGAAAAGTAAGGCCAATTTTGTGCCAAGTGCATGCATATTATCTAATTTACATACATGCAAATAGCAAAGGAACACTGAGACGCTTTTTGCTTGGCAACACAGTTTGGGGTGCATTTCAGCCTTTGCGGATGCTTTATGAATTGGTTTCTTTTTGTCTTATTTGCACAAGTTTAGCAACTGCAAAAGCCTTGCAATCCTTTTGTGAATTCATTCCTGTTTTTTGTGACTGGCTTTCAAGAGAGAAAGAAAGAAACAAGAATAGGTCATCTAACAGGAAGTAACTTACAGTCACTTTTCTTTTCTTTTTACAGTCACTCACAGAGAACTTTTCTTGAAAATACTCTTTGCTGCACAAGACTATAACTCACAGTCAGTCCATTTAATTCCTGTTACGGAGCTGCTCAGATGCCCAAGGAAACAAATGGTGTGGACGGACAACAGGCTTGTCCGCTGTGGAAAACTATAATTGCCAGAATGTGAATGAATGTGATCGCCAGGCACAGTCAAACAGATAACCACACTTCCCTTTTTTGCTTTGTTTTCCCTTCATTGCTTTTTGCCAAACAATTGCAAGTTGGGTCCTAAAGTCCAATATTTGCCTTGTTGTTTCATGCAGTACCATGCTTTGCGGTACACTATGCCACCTGACCCTGCCAGCACACCAGAAAGTGGAGTCCTCTGTCACCTCGATTTAATGCCAACAATAAAAAAGACACAAGTTTGTACAGTCAAAATCTGCATCTGCATAATTTATGATACTTTGATTGACTTGTTTTGCATTAACGCTGTGACATTGTAGATTGCTTTCAACAAGTTTTGCCTCATGAATTTGTTACAGTATTCTTTAAGAAATGCTCATGAACGTTCAGGGAATTTCTTGAGGTGGTGCATGAAGTATGTCATGAATTTTCATTATTATCAAGAAAGCCCCACCAGAAATAGAAAATTAGGGATATAATAGAAAGTCATGCTTTTCGTCTTTACTGGGTGCATGAATGTGGAGATTGTTATCATGTGTTCGGCAAGCTGCTCCCTCCTCTTTTTCAGGGATATGATGTTCACTGGGGAGGAGAAAGAAGGAGACAGTGAGGGGAAAATAAAAAATTCACTGAGAGAGAGAAGCTTGTTTCTGGTCTCTGAGATTTCTAAGTTGGGTGCAGAAACAATTGAAAATCCAACAGCAAACATCAGTGTAACTGCAGGATTCACTGAGCTGGGGGGGCATTGGCTCTGGCCTTTCCATGCTTTAACTCAACTGATGAATGAATATATCTGCAGCTTTATCTTGATTTAGGTGATTAGGTTTAACTTTTTGTCAAGGCTTGTCAAATGAATAAGTGATACCAGTAGACGTATTCTTTCAGGTGGGCTGGTTGGTCTTTACATAATGTAACTGGATGGTTATAAGCTCATAAGTATATACAGTATAGCATTTTGTCTTTGTTTTACAGTTAACATTATAGTGTGAAAGGATCACACCTTTACAATCAGTGACAATCAGGGGTCTCATTTCCTTCCAATACAATACAATATTTCCAATATATTGCATTTTCTGACCTGATGTCTCTCTCAGCAGGATGACATCTTTCCAAAAGCATTACAAATAACAGTTACAAAAAGTGATTGATATGACTGTTTTCTTATCTGATGCCACCAAGTTTTGGGAACAAAAACTACTTGGTTAAGATCATGGAAAGGCCATGATCATTATTAAAAGAAATCAGTATCAGCTTTATTGTGCCAAGTATGTTTAAACATACAAGGACTTTGACTCCAGTTTGTTGTGGCTCTCAATCAACAGTAACTGTTGGGAAAAGGGGATGCAAACAATGGTTTCCCATATGGTGGCCCCTAAGGTCAAAACACATATAAAAGCAAAAGCACAAACATTAAACACAAACACAATTAAACGCAAGCATTGTGTTTTGTTTTTTAAGGGGCCACCGTATTCCCATTTCAAAGTCACATACTTATGACCAGACCATCCAACACAGCCTCCTCCCTGAGAAGTTATAACAGACTAAATCAACCTCGCGCTACTTCTGCCTTTGAGCTTGTCAGCAAAACCTAAATGACATCAAGATGTATTGAATGTATTCAAATGGATCAACAAAATAAACATAACTAAGACTAATTTTGGGTTGTTTGTGACACTCAGAAAAATGTATTCACTATTTTACAGCCACAATTGTGTATGAGCAAAAAGTCTTGTGCCAGTATGCATCACATGGCCAATTGTAGCCACCATGCCAAAATCCCTGTGCAGCCCAGTGCTGCTCCTGGGGGCTTGGTCTGCTTAACAGGCTGTGTTCTGGCACCACAATATGAAGGGAGCGGGCTCTGGCACATTTTGGCAATGTTTTGACAGTGTGGACACTGGCTGATTTGGGCTCCGTATCAGCTCCATTTAACAGCCTTTAAACTACCTTTGGGCCCCAAAAAATGTGGTTTTGACCATTTTGCTGTGTCATTCACCACAAGTCTAGCATAATTCCAGTTTATGCCAGTCTAGGACCATCCTATTTTGACTTATTGGGTCCTAACCTGCAAATGGTGAACTGATGAGTGGACATGACTACTACTTGATCAGCAGGAAATTAAAAGACATGTAGTGGGGCAACAGGGCATCGCCAATCATTCTGTAGGAAATTAAAAAGGAAAAAGCAAGCCCTTAAAAGTCTGTGAAACTCATTTGCACAATACAAGCACTGTCTGAGGGTATGTCACTGCAAAAAAATGGAGGGTCTTGGTCTTGGCCACATAAAGCTCTTGTAGTCTGGAATGAATGGTGACCTAAGGTTACTTCCTCATATTGATAGTCTGAGCAACGATGCTTAGCTTCACAAGATGCTATGGGGCTTTCTAAAGTTTAAAAAAACATGCACACACACAAACCCACACATAAACATTCAGGGCTACCTATTATGTTTAAGATGTAGTGGACCTGAAAGGCACAAAAATATAAGAGTTGGAGGTAGAACCTCCATATTCTCAACAACTCCTCTGCAAATGTGTGATGAATTAAAATGAGGAAAGCCAGAGGTGGCCCTGACCTTTAGGAAATGTATGGACACACTATTAAGGCATTTATCATTTTCTAATTAAGTTATGTGGCAAAAGCATATCTTGTGTGCCCAAAGTCTGCGGTGAAATGGCTCTCTATCAGTATGAAATTATTATAAAGCCATGTTTAATTAATGAAAATATGACCCAGGTGTCAGAGCTAATATATCAAAGAGAACATGCTATAGTCTTAGACTATTCTGTGGCAAAGGATGAGACTGGAAAGTAATGCATTAGCTTGAAAATAATATTTATTGCACAAGGGAAACAAGCTTATTTTTTAATTCTGCCATGTCTGATTTTTACTGACTGAATTTTAGATGAGTGTGACAGATTTTAATATTTAAAAGTGCTTCTGTTTTTTAAAAAAAAAAAAAGTGGAAAAAAGTGTTCAAAAAATAAAGTTGAGGAAAAAGTAGAAGCAAAATTCTTGTGCACTGACCGTGTTAAACAGAAATAACTCACATATTGCTCTTCAAGTCAGTTCTACCTTACTGGATGTTGCAAATGAATTTATCGGACTGTGTTATTCAAATATGGAAGTGTTTTTTAATTAAGAATCTGGACAAAAATCAATCTTATTGATCCAAGTAAAGACTAAACCTTTAAACAATTCAATTACTAAAGATTCTGGGTTTGTTTTTGCTTTAGGCATTTCTCTGTGTGCTTCTGAGGCAGGTGAAGAATGCAATAGCTGGATATATCAGAATTAATGATGACATGTATTTGTATGCTGTGGTTGAAGGTGTTGTGTGTGGTCAGCTGTGTTGTCCACATCATCTTCTTATTTCAAATCCCCAACAGCAGTGCCTGCATGTAAATAACACCCACATCATGTACTGTGTGCCCACTCCTGAGTCCCAGTGTGAGTCAGAGACTCACATTGCCATTGTTTCCAAGTCTGAGCAATAAATAAGACCTTTTAGTGAATTCAGAATCCTGATAGTTATTTCACAAACAACAAATTAACCTCAGTTAAATGCTTCCTCAGCCGGTGCTGAGTTGTCAGCTGTGTTTGAAAGCACAATCAGGATGCAGTTTACTTTTTATGGGTTGCTGATGACTAAAAATAAAGAGAGCCATGCAAAAATCACTAAACATGTATTTTTCACAGATAATGCTTCAAAACACAGTCAGCTATCAGTTATTAGGTTGTTTTGATTCAGCTGTGGCAGCTGTTATATGTGAGCTGTCTCCAGACTTATTGATTTCCATTATTATAGCTTGCTAAAAAAAAAATGGCAGCACACACTGGCAGCTTATGACATGCATAAACACCTGCACTTACTGTTTTCTATGCAATCCTATATCAAGATACACCTCTGTTCTATTTTCCAGTGCAATTTGATCAGTTTCATCTGCACGTCCCAGTCTACCGTACACTGTGTACTTCTTTTATTTGTTTGGTGCATCTGGTGTTTCTAGGAGAAATTGTTGCAAATAAGTATATTGTGACACAACACGACACAGAAGGTGTGAAAGGCCCTTTAAGATCTAGAGAACTGCAACCGTTGTCAGCAGTACAAGTTCTTTTTCCAGTGTTTCAGGTGGGTACAGACAGTCAGGCTGTCATACGTGATAACAGTCCCATCTAGAAAGCTTTCTGTTTCCACACTGTAGCTTGCCAAACATTCTCACCAATTTCTTTTTTTTTTTATCACAACAGTTTGTGAATCTTAGCTGATGTCTTAGTTACACTGAAACTGCTGTTCAATCAGATCTCAGAAGACAGTGAAATATGATGTTTAACTGGCACAGACTTCAGGTTATGGGCTGGTGTGTCAGCTTGATACTAATGGATTGCAGGAATGGGTGAGAGTGGCAGAAAATCCTGAAAGCATGGCCAAGGTTGCTGCCCAAAAGCAGTGTGAGACAATAAGTGCAGTCTAAAGAAAATGAGTTTGTGACATACGCTTCTGAGGTGAACATAGGTAAAATATATTATCCCTTATTAATTTAAGTTAAAGTTTATATGTTAGGATACAATTTTAAATTAAGCGGTGAAACAACTTTAATGTATTAAAAGTGATTTTCTGTGGATGGCAATGTCTGTCTGTCAATAGGATGGATAGATGAATTGACATGAAACTTGCTATAGATATTAGATGATGAATTGTAATAACTTTGGTGATCCCCTTACTTTTGTATGCAGTGCCATCATCAGGTCAAAATTGTAATTTGTCATTTACGACAAAATACCTGCATAACTAACGTTCCCATCAGCCTCAGCAGTACTTTGTGTTTAGTGCTAATTAGCAAATGTTAGCTTGCTAACACGATTAAACTAAGGTGGTGAACATGGTAGGGGAGAGCCAGGAAGAAAGTAACACTTTTCAGATAAACATCATTTTAACAGGTAATGTTACAGACAGTATTTAGCATTTAGCATTAGCATTTAGCTCTGAGTACCACTGTCCCTAAGTACAGCCTCACAGAGCTGCTACAGCTGTAGACTCTCAGTCAAACAACACCACATATTCAACAGTATCTCTATATAATCTTATGATTGATGAACACAGGTCTGTGGCTACAATAGCACAGAAATTGTCTAAAATAAGAATTGGGATTTTGTATCTCTGATGATCACACTTAACTCATAATTAACCCCAATCAGATAAGCAGGCAACCGGAGGGGGAGTGGCTCTGCAGTGCTGAGAATGGCCTGGTGATTCTCTTAATACAGAGGTCAGAGCCATAGCCTCTTCTACACTGGAGAGCAATGACACACAACACAAATGGCAGTTGATGGAGAGTACAAAGTGCACTACAATCACCTAATATTCCCTGCAGCTGCACACCGTAATCACTGTAACATCATCTTACGCATGCAGAGATTTTTTAGCCATTGTAAATGATAGGATACACAGGAAGAGAAGGAACAAAAGACAACAAATGAAACAAAACATGGGGAATAAAAACACTTGATTATCTATACAGCCTAATCCAAGTCTTCATATAAATTAAAAAAAACAAACAAAATAACCTGCAATTGCAACAGACTGTCCCTTTTTAAATATGCTGATGACATGGCCTTAGTGGCTCCCTGTCCACATACAGGCAGTATGTGGACACCATGGTCCTCTGGTTCCAGGAGAGCTCCCTGGAACTGAACATCAGTAAGACCAAAGAGCTGTGTTATGGGGAGGGGGCACCGGGCACCTGACACCCCACACCCTCTCTCTGGATCACTTAGGCCAGAGGGGCAGGTGAGGGAACAGGTCGAGATCTTTAAGTACCTGGGTGCTGAGATCTACCATCAACTGTCCTTCTGACAACAAGCACCCTGGTCTACAGGGTCTGTTTCTTTTAAGGAGGCTGAAAGGTTTTAATGTCAGACAGGACATTTTAACAGCAGTATACCAGACACTCATCGAATTAGTCTTCATATTCAATATTGCATCCTGGTACAACTTCCTCATAGAGAAAAGAAAAGAAAAAACTCACAGGAATCATCAAGCATGCAACCAAAATCACCAGCACCACTCAAACCCAACTCTCAGACCTTTACAGTCAAGACTCTTCACGACCCCTTCACCACTCCTTTCAGCTACTCCCATCAGGCAGCCGCTTCAGAGCACCTCTGGCCAAAAAGAGAACTCACAAAAACTCCTTAATTCCCACTACAATATCCCTTTTAAACAAGGCCAAGTAGACTTTCACTACTCTTATTTATTTATGGACTTGTTTTTTCTTTTCATGTAATTTCATGTGAGTCTTTGTATGTTTTTATGTTGTTTGTGAGCCCCTAACCTAAGACAAGTTTTTTGAATCTTGAATTTCCTCACTTTCAACAAACACAGCAAGTATTTTCCTTTTTAAGACATTGTTCTCATTTCATTACATTTCTAGAGCATGCAGATCCTACTGAGTGAGTGTGTACAAAACGAATGTGAGTCTTCATAGCCTGCCTCATGTGTTCTTGTGTAACATTGTTTATGCATGCATGTGCATGCTAGCAGTGTGCATCTGTGTGTGGAGAATATGAGGCTGAGAAGAGAAAAGGGAAATTCCTCCTCCTCACTGCTCTGCGTAGTTTAGATGTGGGCTCTGTGAATTACTCACTGCTACATCTCAGCTCTCAGTTTGGCTCTTGGCATTGGAAAACAGGGCCAACGTTGTGCCAATTAGGCTGGTAATCTAGCTGACATTTGTGTTCACTGCTCTGGGGCCCAGACAGTATCGAGAGCTCAATTTGGTGGGTTTGAGGTGGTGGAGGTGATGTGCGGGAGTGTGGGAGGGGGTGATTTACACCTCTATAAATGAGAGTGAAGAAATGGAAGAAATACCAGCGATGATGAAGCCAGCATTAATAATACTTTCACATTATCACTGGGCTGAGAAAAGTAGCTGGCCTGTAATGTTCTCTTCTCTCTTCTCAGCAACACAATAGAGGACTGATTTCTTGTTTTCCCTACTTGTTTTCTGTTCAATCACTGCACAGCGAATTTGATTTTCATAAATAATTTACAAGAGCTCTGGATAATGAGACAGAGACAAAGGAAGAGGAGCAAAACCTTAAAGGGATACTCTGGCAGTTTGGGAAATAAGCTTTTCTTACTGGGTATCAATATTAATTCTGTAATATCATTTCTGTTCTGTTGAGAGATCTACCAAGGATGTGTTTATTGTAATTTAGCGTAGCACAAACACTGGAAGCAGTGGGAAACAGCTAGCCTTCACCAAAAAACACCCTCCAACAGCACCAAAAATGTATCGTTTGCTTGGTTGATATCTTGCTAGCTAGCAGGTGATAAATATTTAGTATACTTGGATAGTGAGCTTTGTTGTATTCACAGTTCTGAAAGTGTACAAATACAATAACTTCCAATGTCACTGAGCCCAGCCATCAAGCTAACTGTTTAACAGTTCTCCATTTCTACACGTGTTAAATACACAAAATTATTTAGACAACTTTAGAGATATTGCAAGGTGCCTTAAATGAAGCTATAGGTTATCTCTTTCTCTTACAACCTGCGAGACAAGGGTCACCTGGGTGATGAAGACAGCTGAGCCATGGATGTATTAAGAAAAACTACGCTTACAAAAAAATAATTAATTGTATTACAGTTGTTCCTTTTGTAAGGATCGTGTATGGTGAAAAGTATCTTTGGGCCAGTGTGCATCACGTGATGCCGCATTACCGAGTGTGGCCAGTGGCCACCGCCAGAATCACCTCACATCCCAACTCTGTCCTTGGGTGCTTGACCCAAGCTAGCACTGGCACTGACTGGCTAATCTGCTAATATTTTAACTGCCATTACTGGGAACTAATTATCTTATCAGCATTGACTGTGTATTTGATGATGTTATTTTAAAAAAATGGTTACAGTTTACTGTTAAATGAATGACTATTGTCTTTTTACTTAAATAACATTGTGTTGGAGACTTTTCTCAGTAGCAGATATTTCTCCTTTCCTGGCACCCCACATATTAAAGAATTTGAGGGGAAACTATGTGACAGTAGAACAGTTAGAAATGACAAAGTAGTTTGGTAGTGTAGGCTTAATTGTGTGTTTTTTTTAATATTTCAAGCTTTATAGTACATGGAGTCCAGCCAAGAAGAACACTACCAGTATGCCTCATGATGCCTTCAGCTGCCTCCATAAGTAACATCACCAATACCTTGCAGGCCGTAATCCCTCGAGAGTCTCCCAACCATTACTCCTTTCTTTCTGTGTTTGCCATAAACTAGGTTAATCATATCTTGCACTTCCATAAAATGGATCAGTGTTCTGACCTAACTCTCTATAAGACAGCGCACAAGCTTATTTCCCAAACTACTGGTGCATTCTTTTGAGCAAATAACATTACTTGTTCAGAAAACAACTGCTTAAAGGTTGACACTGCAGAAGGAGATATTTCCAAACATCATCATGCTTGGTTATACAATAATTGGACAAATTAGGGCTTTGACAATCTGCCTTAATGGATTCATTTAACATATGACAACTGCAGATGCAGCAGATGGACCAGTTATGAAAATCTAACTTTTCTAATGAGGAAAACCTATTTAAGCTTGGCGTATAAAGTTGAAAAACTGAAATCCAGCTCACTGTTTGACACAAATGTGAATTTAATGGATAGAGGTAAAGGGTTTATCAATATCATCAACAGTGCTCTAGTCATTTGTTTTTAATAAAGTAATTTTATTCAATAACGTGCCCATATGGCATACAGAAACTATTTCATCTTTTCAGTCAATAACAAAGGAGGGAAAACATTTTCCAGAAATCAATCCAATCAGTAAGCACAGTGTCCTGGGAAATATGCGACTGGATTTATTTCAAGCCATTACAGCACAGAGCTTAAACCAATAAGCAACTCCAGAAACATGTATAATTTTCCTTATCACCTGAGTCTTGCTTTTTATCATGCATCATCAAAGTTTGGTTTGATACTACTACATGAATTACAAAGATCACCAGCTGGAAAGTGAAAATTTTCCATATTTTAAGTTGTACTCACAAACGTGCAATCTCTCGTGCACACCTCTGGTGTTTGGAACATTTTTTCTGCTAAGTGAGTGCTTACCATGGAGGGACAGGTTCCTTTTTTTACTCCAGGAAGCTCTTACCTCAAAGATTGGCCACACAGTGTTAATTTTGAGTCATCTGAATTAGTTTTAGTCTAGTTTTAGTTGACTAAATATCATAAGATTTTTGTCAACTAAATCTACAGTAGATTAGGCCGACTAAACAGATTTATTTAATGTGTAATGCATTATTTAAACGTTTCTCTAGAATTTCCATTCATTTTCTGTCTATAGACAGATTGCTCTACAAACTCCTTAGAGACTCCTGGAGGAAAAATCTATTAAACTGTTATTATCCAATGGCCAAATGGTACAGTTTTAGCTGTTGCGATATGAAACATGTCTTTATGTTATTTATCTCAAAGTGAAATACAAATAAAACCATGTCACATATAAAAGAAACAATGATATTGCCTTGCTTTTTTGTAAAAGACTATCTCAGACTATAACAAAATAACACCAATGAGCATTAGGTCTACTCTCCCTGAATAATTAGATATACTCTGCTGTCTCCATCATTAGGACAAAATCCTCATCTTCAATCATTATGACCCTGTGGACCCAGTCCATTTTGCTATGCCCTCCTCCTTGGTATGTTGTTCTTTAGAGTCACTTGTATACTTAGAGGCACTTAGAAGAGCTGTTGAAATATTCTGCTGGGATGCATTAGATTTATTTGCATTCAGTGGCCCATCCTTGTCATCGGAGGACTTCTGTACTGACAAGTGACAAATTAAAGGAAGAACTTGTACAGGTCTGAACACTTGACCCCTACAGTGAAGGGATCTGGTGGCTCTTTTATGCTGTGGGGGGCATTTTGCTGGCATGGTTTCGATCCACTTGTTCCTTTAGAGGGAAGGGTCACTGCAAATCAATACAAAGTTGTTCTGAGTGATCACTTTTCATCCTGTGATGAAACATTTGTATCCTGATGGGAATGGTCTCTTCCAGGATGACAATGCCCCAATTCATAGGGCATGAGGGGTCACTGAATGGTTTGATGAGTGTGAAAACAATGTGAATCATATGCTATGGCCTTCCCAGTCACCAGATCTCAACCCAAATGGGAGATTTTGGACTGACGTGTTAGACAGCACTCTATACCACCATCATCAAAACACCAAATGAGGGAATATCTTTTGGAAGAATGGTGTTTCTCGGCCTTGGCATTGATTCTACAAGTCTCTGTAACTCTTCTGGAGGGATGAACACCATTCTTCCAAAAGATATTCCCTCATTTAGTGTTTTGATGATCACGTCAGTCCAAAATCTCCCATAGGTGTTCAATTGGGTTGAGATCTGGTGAGTTAGAAGATTTATATCTCAAGCTGAGAAGTGGGTTCATGCATTCATTTTGATCATATTAGATTACTGTAAAGCTAGTTTTGCTGGAATTACCCAAACAAACTATATGAAGGCTCCAGCTCATTACAAAAAAATAAACACTAATCTGAACACTTATGGTTATTGTTTATGTGTGTGTGTTGGTGGTTTGTGGGATAGTCAGTGTCTTGGAGGGTGGGCAGATGTCAGTGCACAAAGAACATTGAGTTTACCTGTAACGAAATGTACTACATAAATAAGGTGCCTTGCCTAATAAATTACCTGCCTATCTATCTAATCAATGCCATAAACTACATTTGAATACTTGTTTGATGGGATCTGGTGATGTTGTGTTGCAGAATTACGGATCAATAGACTCTTAAGGAGGCCAATATATGCCAGTAAGGGTTAGGGTTAGGGTTAGGGGTTAGGGTTAGGGTTAAAACATCAATTTTCTGAGGGAAAGATCCTTCTCAGATGTGTAAAAGAATTGCTCCACATAATGCAAGAGCATCACAGAAAAAAACACTTCTCAGTCAAGTCCTAAAGTCAAGAGAGGAAGCAAAAAGGAAAAAAAGAATTAAAATATGATAAATATTCCAGAGCAAGGAAACCAAAAGCCATCAAACAGGAGACAAGCATCAGGAACAAGTGACACAAGCAAAAAGGAAATTAAGATCTCTGCTGAAGCAAAGCCACGCAGGCAGTTTGAAACATGACAATGGCCCACATGCGCAATGGCACTGATCAATTTCCAGCAGAGGCAAAGACCCCAAATGGATTCACATGTCTCCATCCAAGCCTGATAATGTATCAGCAGATCTCATGAATAAAATAATAAAGTACTAGAATGGGATTCAGAGGATTAGCCGCATGGATATCAGATTACAGAGCGTTGCCCTGCACACTGCAAGTTCGAATACATATAATATCAGATAATGTTGATCAGTCTGATAATTAATTATTTCATCTGACAGAATAATCTAGTGAACATGAGGGAGTGATTGGGATTCTGTGTGATGATGGAGCTGCCTGCATTCATGAGTAAATTAATTTTAGATGACAACATGCTCTCCCTTCCTAAGGTGGCAGAATGTTTGCCCCCCCAAGTACTTTGTAAAATTTAATCTTGTACACAATATGACATTGATGAAATTGCTTTCCACTATACAACATTGTAGCTTGTATAATTAGAATAATATACAAGTGTATCAGATGCTCTCTCTTGCCTGGAGATGTGCAGCAGTCCCAGATGGAGCATTTCAGTCCTGAGGAGCTCCTTCAGGCCTCCTCCTGCTCTCATCAAGCCAGGGCTGCATGCTGCTGCTGGTGGGCTGAACAACAGCTAAACAGAGGGCTGGAAGGCTACAGCAACAACCCACTCCATAACAACTGGCACAGGAATTCAATACAGAAGGAGCTATTGTAGTGAAGGCCAAGATACTGGAACGCACATTCTACTGTGTGAGCTGTATCACTAAAAATGATTAACTGAAATGCCCCACGTAGCATGTACAGTAAGCAGAAAACGTGCCTGGAAGCAATGAAAAGTTCGTTATTTTTCCTGTGTACTGTTAAGATTAACCTATATGTATCAGAAAAGTGATACAAGAGATACAGCTACATTGATTTACAACCACAAATTCGAACCAAGTTGTGGGAAATTCGTCAAAAACTGCTTTAATTAAATAATCGTTCCTCCTAGCTGTCTCTGTTCTGATGCTTCCTACGTTAAGCTCTAATGTTTCTCATTGCTGGTGTGGAAGTGGCAGTTTAGTTGCTTAAAACTAAAAGAGTTAAATTCGTGAACAAGTAAAAATATCAGTTCCTATTCAATGTACATACACAACCCTATTGAGAGCTGTAATCCTGGGCTTACCTCTGTTCCACTAGCTTCTGTAACTCGATGCAATCTCATTCAGCATTTCTTTCATCTATCTTTCTGAAAAAGTTAAGCATGTGACTGAGGTTTACTTTCCATGTTCTAGGACAAATCGGCATCCACAACAGCACTCGTTTTTAAAAGTTAAATAACTATTTTTTTTTAGCATACAAAAAACTGCATCTCCCATGAAAATTTACCACCATGGCAGAATGGGTAAGTTACATAACTATTTCTTAATGGAGTAAAAGGCTTTCATATTTGTTGCAAACTCAATGTGGGACTGCATCAGAGCTCATTCAAAAGACCACTGTTTTATGGAGGGACTGAGACTAGTTTTCTGGACCAAACATAAGTTTAATACAAGTTTTCACACACACATACTGAAATCTTTCCATAGCAATACACAGCTAATTTAGGTACAATCATCATTACAAGACAGGTCATGCTTTATAGCTCCTTATAACTGGTGCATTATATTTGAAGGGTTTTTCCTTTAGGCTCAGTATATGTCAAGCATATTTAATTTGATTTAATTTAATACCTTAAATTCAGCTATAAAATCAGTTTACTCCACAAATAATAATAATCACTGTTTAAAAATATACTTTAATCACTCAGAGTCTATCAGTATTTTGTCCCTTTGTCATCACATATTTCATATTTTGACATTTAAAGTTTCCTAACGCAGGCTTTGTAGGACGGGCGGGGCAGTCTACTGCTGCAGTGAAGCTGCAGCCACAGATGTCCATTCATCTGGCCTTTTGTTTGTCCTAGTGAAAGTCCCTGTCATTGGATCACAGCCTGAGTCATTTGTTACTGTAGCGTTTGTTGTGTGAAACCGTGAAGCGTGATGGCCCATCTGGACCGGGCACAAATCAAAGAGCCCATAATACAGCAGACAGATGTTGTCCTCCATTCACCACATGCCTTCCTGTGCTGATGCAGACAAATATTTGATTCCATTCACACATTCAGTCTGTGATAGCAACAAATAATGTTCCCAGACAAGGTTACAAATTACAATGCAATTAGCACATTTCACACTTTACACTCAGACTCCATAATGTTGATTTCCACAATTTCCCTTCAGGGATACTGCGATGAAATTACATGGCTTTACGTTACAGGGCTTTCACATCATAACAAACCGGCAGTCGTATTGGAGATCCTCTATTCTTGGCAAACTTTATGTGAGCAGCTGATTCTACATCTAAAAGTACAACTTAGCCATCTCAATTAAACTAAACATAAACATCTGTATATTTTTTTTTAATGGAACTAATTGTTTTTCCATCTGTGATTTGTGTTTTTAGAAGTTGTGCTTCTCAAGCTATGCAGTACCTCGGAGCAGAGACGAAGGGTGAGGACAAGGGTGTTTCTTTGTGTCACAATTTCTGTCAGATTTCCACAGCTGCTGTATACAGTATGTCCTCTAGCTGAAATTACAGAGTGAAACATACCAGTCAAGCTTTCTGATTCTAGCAAGTGTCAAGACTGCTGGAGTGATACAGAGAAGGCAAACACTGAGTTGACATTTTAAACTAACTATTATCATGGCTTTTATATTCATGTCCATGTTTAAACCAAAGCAACATGTCTGTTAAAGGTATTGTAGCATAGGGTACTGAAATAGTTACTTAAAATGCAAATTGTTGGGTGCCAGACAGGAGAATAACAAACCCTGTCGCTTGTTAAGGAACAAAAAAATTATATAAGTATACACAAGTAACTTGGCAACATCATCCCAGTCAGCCTACAACCCTTGCTACAAATGGGAAAAAACACCATTGACCCAAAGCATCTTCATTAACAAATGTTATTGAAACCAAGCAAGACAAACCAAACATTCAAATACAATCTCCACACAGGGTCATATATTAAACCAAAATATAAACTATATATAAGAAACAGAAATCACATTCCCTTCTCAGATTTTTCACCTTCACAATCACCTTTAAATTCAGTTCCCTTATGTTACGGAGAGTGTGGTGAGTGGGTGTGTTAATCAGGGTGAAGGGCTTAAATGCTCAGTTCAGCCACGTTCAGTTCAATTCAGTTCAGTTTAGTTGTATTCGGTTTGATTTAGTTCAGTTGCGTTGGGGAATGTATGTGTGTGTGTGTATGTATGTATTTGGGGGAGGGGGGGAGCAAGTGGAAGGCAGTTGAGTATGTTCAATTTGGTTGGGTTGGGCTCTTAGCTTCTGTCTCAGCAGATCCAACCCAGTCAGGGAACAGCTTCCAAGCATATCCCAGGGAAGACAGGCAAACTTTCCTCCAGACATGCTCCGGGGACCAGGATTGTTCACCGAGGTCCTGGCTGGTTTTCTTTTACTATTTCTACTGTCTTTTTATAAAGCTCACTATTTTCGTTTTTACTGATTTCCTTCTTCCCTTTCACTCTCACTCCTCTCAGCTCTACTTCCACGCTGCATTGTCAGTTTTCCCCCCTTCCCCCCGGCTCACAGGTATGTCTCATTTATCTCCTCTCCCTCTGCTGAACCACTCCCCTTCCCTGTACTTCCAGGATGTAAAGGGCTGTCCTGCTCTATCCCCTCATCCCCTTTCTGCCACAGTATTTCTTAGAAAAACATAATAGTTTCTGACGGGCATGGGAAAAAGTTAATCCTTCTAGTTAGTTTGCTACAAGGTATGTTTTCAAGAACAGAATCAGTATGTCATTCCCCACCTAGGCTGATCTATATTTATCTTCTGGGGTTCTACTGGAATATCTTTGCATGATTTACAGTTCAAAAAACTGTTTACTGTTTAAAACTGTTATTTATCTTCTGTCTGAAAAAGGACGTTTTACCTCCCTGTCCCTTAAGGCCCCCCAACCCCCCCGTTCTGATTGACCAGTTCAGGCAAGCTGCCCCGTGGCAGGCATGTAAATGTAGACCATGTAAACCAACAAATAGTAGTAGTATTTCACTTCTTTGTCTCATTCTTCACTCGAAATGGAAACTTCTTAAATACATCTGTACCCAGTCCTCAATTCGATCCGAAATATGTGAGTGGACAATAAGAACAACCCATGGAACAACCTTCGCAACAAAGGCTACAGAACAAACAGCCATTTGTGGGCACGCATGAACAAGCTGACATCATAACAAGGAGGAAGTAGAGGTAACATTGCAAATGAAGCGTTCAAAGCAGGCTGAAGCCCTGGCCTCTGACTTGCAGGGAGCCTTTTTTCATATGTTCACCTCAAGTTTTGGAACTTCGACTGTGTTTATAGACATCCAACATCATAACAGATTAAGAACAAGATAAAATCACAGAAAGCATTATATGTAACCATTTAACAAAATAAATTGTATTTTGAATGCAGATTCTGTCAAGAGTAAATATACCTTATCAGGCTACTTGCGACTTATTAGAACATTGATGCACTGAACACTCACACCACAGTCTAATTAAGAGCAATCAGCATTTAAAGAGTAACTTAACACCCCTTGAAAATCTTGTCTTTGCTGCAGTAATGTATAGGACATCACTGCTGGGTTGTGGTTATAGGTGCAACACAGTGCCACTTCTGACCACACAGGCTTGAAACTTTCAACCAGAAGGGGGCAGCAGCTTGGTGTTAAGTTACTCTTTAAACTCCAAAACTGATGTGCAAGAACACTGCACACTGCAAGTTCAAAGCTGTAGAATGTTTTATGTTATAGATTTTGTTGTTTTTAATTGCTGTTTTTAGTATTTTATTGTTCCCTGTTGTGACTTCATTGATGAAACTGATGTTTATTTTATAAGGGTTGTTAAGAAGTTAAAAATCCATGTAAAACGGTTAATGTGGGAAATATTGAGTTAAAAGGGGACTATACATTTCATTTGAATATTTGGTTTGTGAAGTAATAAGTACAGAATATAATTTAGAGGCCAAATGCCTTACATCATATTTAAAGGATTTCACTACCCATAATGCTTTCGGAGCAGACAGGGAAACATTGTTCAAGACTTTAGTTAGCTCTTGTTAGCAGCCAAGTTGTGTACCTTCATTATCACAAGCTAACATGTGTACCTTTTTTCATTCACTTAAAGGAAATGTCTGATTTTAAGTCATTTTTGAAGTAGTTAGACTAAGCTAAAACTGTTTTTTGATGGTCCTCTACTTATTTGTTCTTCTTCATTTTATATACGTCTGTGCTAATTTCATGGTTAGCTAGCCAATTGTCCATCCTGGTAGACAACGATGTTCTGCATTGTAATCTGTTTTAAGCCTGGATATGGTATATGCTCAACCACTGCAACCATGCACAGCTCAGTCAGACGATTTGTGGCACAGCTGCAAAGTCCTAATCTGACATGAGGTTGTCAGCACATAATATGTAAAGTAAGAGTTATCACAGGACGCCTTTAATGCAAATCCAAATTCAAACAGAACAGCGAGCAGTGGTCTCTATAATCAGCCATTTAAAATATCTGAATGTCAGCTCTGTATGTTCTCTCGCCACACTAGAAAAAGTCACACGTCAAACCTGACCCTGATAATACCAGTCACATAATCGCGTCCTGTGACAGAGACTCCATGTATGTAGGTTAAAGGCTATTACAGTCAGCTTTCCTTAAGCTGATAGATGTGAAGCAGAGGCCCCAGAGGTAAATACTTGAGAGCATCTTCTTAAGACTGAATTGATTTTCAGTGTTTCTATACTATATGTCCACTTAAAGTCCATATGGAGCCTGGGAAACTGCGCATGAGTAAGCTGAAAGTAGCACATAAACTGTCATTTTTTTCAGGATTGCCTATTTTTTCTAGAAGAAAGAATGCCATCAGAGTTATTGGAAAGATGTCCTAATCATATAAAATCATTTTTGTTAGCCTGCCTTTAATGTCATGGCAGGCTAAAACTTATAATTAGATTTTAGGCCAAGAGTTTATAGAGACAGAGGTATCATATATGTTCATGTTCATTTAATAAAACATTTAAAATTCCTGATACAGGCAGTTTTTTAACAAGACTAGGTCAAAACTACAGGACTAGTCATTGGTAGTGCCTATAATGTGAATTCCTGGATATTAAATGTTCATATGCAATTTTCTGTAGTGGTCCCAGTAATAAATGCCGGTAAAGTGTACTGAAGTAGCATATCACATGACATGGTTAAGCTACATTGAGTGTTTTGTCAGAGTAATTGTTATCTGGGTTGCTTTAACTTGTTTTTTCTGCCTCTTTCCCAGGTGATGATCATGGAGGCTGCAGGTGGTGAAAATTGTAAATGAAAGTTTTGACAGCATTTTGGGTGCAAATTCAGGAAGCTTATCTCTAGTTAAAGTCAAATCAAGCGCACCTGCAGAGCATCCGCCCCTCACTAACAGAACAGCTGCATGAGTCTCATGCTTTTCCTGCAAGACTTGTGTCTTAATGTTGTTGTTCATTGTTTGTGATGTGAAAACATCAGCGAAATAAAAAGTTTGTGTTCTGGTATTAGTTCAGCGTCTCTCCTGCCGTCTGCTGACAGTGCTGCCAGCTGGAGAGTCGATCACACTGGACGGTAGAAGAAGAGACGCAGAAACGCTGTTACGCGTCTGTTTAAACAGGAGTTTAGCCAACTTCACTGCATTTAACACTGCGGCTGAGAGCGTCAGAGCTGAGAGCAGAAAACACAGTCCCTCCGCGTCACACTGCTGTCCTCCACTTCCATCATCTCACGCCAATTAATTTTGAAAGAGCAACGGCCAATGGGGAAACTCCAACACCTGTCCAGCTGACCAATGGTGTAACTTCATCACTCACTCACTCACAGACAACCGTGGTCTGCCAAAAATTGCAATGACAGAGATTATTTGGTGGCAATTACATTACACTGACGTTTCCCTATAAATCTGCTGTCATTAATGTGAGATAAAATGATAACAAAGACCATGTGACCTTGGGTTCAAAGGTCACATGAACCCTGCGTCCTAACCACATCTCCTAAAGAAACAGCAGGGTTTGGAGCCACAGCTGTAATTTGACTTGATCCGCCTCTGCGCTCTGATGAATGCCCTCGTTCACCCACTTCTTTCACGAGGGCAAAGTCATTGATTTCTCCTGCTCTGTTGTTGCTGCTCAGTACTGGACCATAATACACTGGCACTAATTCTAGGGAAAGGCGTACACACCTCAGTAAAGCCACAGGCCTGAGGGAATTGGATATTGGATGTTATCTCCCTCAGCCCTGGAACACAGAGTGACAAATGAAGGCTTTCACTCTGCTGTAACCATAAAGCCAAGTTCTATATAGCATCCATCAAGATGTGTACATCATATTGCCTGCAAATAATTCTTCATTAATGTGTGTTTGTAACTATTCCCTCAATAATGAAAAGGAAAATGTCAAATGTATGCTGTTACTTATTTTTAATCCACTGGAGCATCAGTTTCACGGATAATATCGTACATGTGAAGTTGCAAGGAAATTGAAGAAGTCTACTAACAAAAGAAGAAAAGCTGATACAAACAGAAAACAACTTTGTTTTCAAGTGATTTTCTACTATGAAGTTAATGGTGTATAGCACAAAGTGAAGTAATGACCTCGTCTAGGCTAATCAGTTTCCTACACGCCTTCCTAACAGTTACTCAGCTCATCTGTCAGTGAATCCTCCAATTAAATGCCGTAGAGACACCATAGGGTATAACTACAGATGCATTCACAGACACGTTCTGCGCTATACATCTGTCCACATCCACATGCTCAGTTTCCTCACCTTCAAATTATTATTAAACTGGCGTTTGCATACGATGCACAAAAGCCCCATGTGTGCTCATTTCCTCAGATAAGTAGCTACTAAAGCATATCTTTCTGTCTGTGTGGTTTTAAGGTGTAATCCCTAAGGTTTTTATCATGTTTCTCCATCTGCTGTAGATAATGATAAAATGTATACTTAAGTATCAAAAAATGTAACACCTTTAACATGAAAAATCTGTTGAAATTAACAGGAAAGTTTATGGAAAAATGTACTTTTTTTCGCAACGAGCAGAATTTTATTTTGGATCATTTATGTCTTTATTTTTTCCTAACTTGTACATTTCTCTCTGTGCTGTGGTATTTGTCCGAGGGTTTCCTTGGAGAGGACAGGGTGCTTTTCCCAGCTGCACGAGGGCACACAACGCAAACATAGACCAACACGGACTTAAACGCATGCAAAATGCCAGTGGTAGGCTTACAAAACAGAGGCTGAACTTCTCCCCTGTTCCTCACTTGTCGGTTTCAGATGCCATACTGATATTTGCGTCACCTGATATGAAAAACGTAAGAGGCCGGACTCCAAGGGAGCGGTAAAAACATCGACATATCACTGGCTGACTGGGCTGGCGGGGTGTGGAGGTGAGTAAAAAAACATAATATGTCACATAACATACCGTAATCCAGAATATGAATGTCTGATTGAGATGATACATAAAACCAATCATATAGTCATATAAATAACACAAATGACAAAGAAATACAAAATTTTCAGATCATTCATCCGTAATATGTTTATTTAATATAACCATCAATAGGTATAATTTGGGTGATCGCCACATGCTATCTCTAATTTTGTCCTGTGGAGGGCTGCTAACACTACTTTTGCAACCCTGTCTCCTAAATTACCTACATACAACTAAATTGTTTTCCCAATTACATTGCATTGGCAAACGTAATCTCTGCCTGGATTATGTTCACAGGCAACATTTTTTTCAAATGTTTTAAGCATTATATTCATATATGGCACTGAAGTCATAGAGAGGAATTCAGAATGGATGGTGGCTGTGTAAGATGTAGGACTCCAGCACCGGAGACCAAGGTTTGCATCCTGAGTCCTGCATGCAGTTAAGTTTAGGCAACTAAAGCACTTTGGCTAAGGTTGGTGAAAGATTGTGGTTTTGCTTGAATGTAAAAACATGTTGTTTCAAGTCACTGCAGACTTTTTTCTGTATTCAACCAAGACCAAGATCTTTCCATAACCTTAAACAAGTGTTGCAAGTGCCTAAACATAACAATAAAAAGTTTAATATTGCTGTAGGTAGCAGATATGGTATCGCAAGATCAGATGTTTGGTGGGTAAAAAAAGAAATATGTTGTCACTGAACATTTCACTCATATGTTCAATAGGAGTAATTTGAGTAATTCAGCCAGCATTATATTTCTAGCAAAAGGTATTTGATGTTGCAATTTAGTCGTATATTAACATCCTACTGTGAGACAGGGTTGACTTCTGTGACACAGCAGCAGCACATGTTTGTACAACCAGAAGTCGCTAGTGCAGCAACAATAACATGATCCCCCACCGGCTTCCCACCCATGAACACAGCCCAAAAAGTCCTCCAAATTAAACAATCAAATGTTTTCTGATGTTACAGCGCAATGATTAAGGTCTGGTTAGGTTTAGGCACAAAAACTACTTGGTTAGGTTTAGGGAAAGATCATGGTTTGGGTTGAAATAATCAGTTTGCTAAGGTTAGAGAAACATGGAAGTTACCACTTCCTTAAAGTTAGGCTACCTTCATTGTCAGGTCTACAGTAATAACCATGGGGTTAAGGTTAGGGGACAATTGTAGTCATGGTTTTTAAGAAACTGTCCTGACCTGCGGTTGGAAACAGGACACAAACAGCGGTCTCCTGTGGCAAAGTCCTTTGTTGGGTTATACCATCCACCGAACCCACCTCCTCCAAATGAGGAAAACTTAAATACACATCACCTGAACTGCACCAGTGCTCCAGGTGATAATTCCTCCAGCCGCTAGATGGCAACTGTCACTCAAACTCAAACTATATGTCGTTTTTGGCCAGCGGACATTACGACCAATTGTGTCATTTTTCTTGGGAGCCAATTGTCCTCTTCAGAACACATGACCAACCCTTTCGCCCTACTTCTGTGCCCCTAAAACTTTGATCACAATAGACATTTTGCTTTGTAGATTTGAATAAAAACGATACTGTTTTCCAATAGAAACAACAACTGTTGAAACATATCAAACATTTGAGGGCCTTGTTTGCTTGCTTGTAGACCATAATGTCCTGTTGAGGTTTACTGGTGGGTGGAAAAAGTTATTTTTCTTTGATATGCTTCTCAGTACCATTAATATTGCTATTATATTTATTTTTTAGTATTTCCTCAGGCTCTAGGAGGAAGAGGTCTAATGATAACCAATACTGAACATTAAAAATTTAAATTTTCTCCACTGTATAAATTAACTTTTAACCTGCAGTATTAAAAAATAGTTATTAAATTATCAGTTTGCTTCAACCCCTAACTCATTCTGCTGGCTAAAATTAGGCAAGGCGCTGTCATCGTTGAGTCATTTCCTACCAACAATTCAGACCATTGTGTATTAATTAGCTGTTGTTTATTTTCAAATACAAGCACTCACTAGCACGCTGCCAAGGCTTTTCAAGTACTGACAAAATTGCCAGTTCCAGAGAGGGAACGTTCTTGTTCTGCCAAGGCAATTTATTTTGAAAGACTCATTAAAGGATAACATTATTATTTTCCCTGGCATATTTTTACCAAACACCCTTGGCTCGGCTTTACAACTATAAATCATCAATTTCCCTTGAAGGAGCACATGAATTTGCAGGATACAACCTATAATTTATCTGACCAGAAGTAGGCGATGTTCGTGTATTCTTTTTAAATGTTTACTTGCACATGGAATAAAGACTTTTGGAAATATGTCAGCATCAAACCTGTTTACAGTATGAAAAGAGTCATGCAAGACATTTATACTGTATAAGATAAGAAAAGCTCATTGTTAGTGATAATAGGCTGCAAGTCCTTGTGTCAAGCACCCAGACTATTATTATTGTAATTACTAGAGTTCCCAGCAAAGGAGAATGTGGCACAACATAATTTTTTTACCAGTTCATGCTGTTTTACTGACAATATTGCTTTATGATTAATACCGCAGATATTAAATGCTGCCAGCAGTCACAGAAGAAGTGCAAACTCTTCCACTCAAACAAAATGAGACTATGTAAACAGTCAAGGCATATACTGCCTTATTCATCTATATAAAACTTACCTACACAAACTGTCAACAGACTGACCATATTGGCCCACTGGCTGTTTTGTTTTTGTCTTCATCTTGCTATATATGACATCGTCTTACAGTCAAAATTATAGCATCGCCCTGCACATTCTGTAGCCTCGTTCCAGACCTCTAAATCGATTCAAATAGGTCTGAGATTGCATTTAATGATGGCTGTTTCACAGGTTGGAAAAACAGTAAAGAAAACAGAACTTTGTGTACCTCTGTGGTTTAGGGATTGAGATGCCAACCATTAACTATAACATCCCTGGTGCGAATCCAGCTGGCGTCCTGTAATGCATCTCTCCCTTCATTACCAGTCATTCCACCACTATTGCCATCTAATAAAGGCAATAAATGCCCCCAAAAATAATCATAAATATAATTGTGTTTATAATTCAAGGAAAAAATGTAAAGTTTTGCACTATACTGTAACGATATGGTGACAAAGAAATTGCCACACAAATGGCAATAAATGTAATGCAGCTATCCCATGTTGTAGTAAGTCAACTTACAGACATAATAGCTATTGAATCTGCCAACATAAAACCAACATAAAAATCTTAGCGACTCATACCGTAGCTGCCGTGTCAACTGAAAATGACGTTGGTGAAACAAAGATCCCCGCTACTGATTGGATAGGATAACACGGAACAAAATATCCCAAATGGTAATTTTTATCACCAGTTGTATTATTATTGTTTAAAATTGTAATGTGAGGTGCATTTCATTACCTCATTTGATTACCTTGGGGTTTTTGACTGCTCTTAAATCAAGGAATTTCTTAGGGCGATATGAAAATGTTACTGCTCCTAACGACCACATGGCCACAGCTTTGGTGTCAACTGGAAATTAAATCATTGTGATGTATACATCTGTCACTGCTAATTGGTTGGGGCAAAATAACCCCAAGTCCCAAACAAAAAAAAAGGCTAACATGAACATGATGTCAAATTATCAGGCTGCATTCTCATACTCCGCCATTATGTCAGGGATATTGAACTTTTTGTTGTTGTAAGGACATATAGTATGTCATTTTGATCCAAATAGCACATTATGTCGCACATATAACATTTTTTCACAGTTGTGCAGTATTTCAGATATAATGCTGTGACTGGGGTTAGCGTTATTGATATTTCAGAGACTGAGGCTGGCAATCCTTTGCACAGACCCTGAATAGTTCAAAAATTGACCTGCCAAAGGATTTACAAAAGCCTCTCAGGGACAAATCTGGATTACTTTAGAAGTAATCATTCTAAAATGTATAAAACCAACATTAAAAAATGCTTCAAATCTATGTAAATTTACTTATGGCTCCCTGTCACTGCCAATGATTGGCACTCTGCCAGTCACTTTCAGATTAGAAGGACGCCTCAGATCCTATAATTTAGTTGTGGTTAGTGGACCAATCTTTTCATTTGCATTTGGACTAAAAATGAATCAATTTTCAAGATATTGCTGGAAAATACTGAACATTAGTTACCAAGAAGCCTTGTGGTCTATTCTGACATTTCTGTAGCTGTTTTGGATTAAGACACAGGAGACTGTCTTTATCTCTGCACACATTTCAGAAAACAACAGCATGAAGACAGCGCTGACCTCCATAACAGCTCGAACACGGCATGCAGAGATGGGCACATCTGCACCCTCTGGTCTTGTTTCTAAAGGAGACTATTTGAGATTTAATATCCTCTTGTCAGCAGAGCAGGTTGCAGTCTGCTTTAGCGCTCTATTACACACAGAGGCAGACCTCAGATGTCTGTCTTGCTCTATAGTTGGATTAGTGACAAACACATATTTTTAGATATCTGAGTTGCTCTGCTCTCTTTAGGTCTCTTTAAGCCTCTCACAGGTGTAACAAAATGGAAGTCAGCCCTACGGGTGTTTTGAAATGTTGAGCTGTTTCCCTGCATTAATTGTGACACTGCTCAAAATCCAGCAGGAAAGTAATGTAGCTTTAATACTCAGTTTAGTCTTTACAGCTCACTGTCTGCACAAATTCTCCACTTCCACGACTGTCACATTGAATGGTCTTGTCAATAATGAGCTCAGAAATTAATTATCATCTCATGAATTTCAAGAGACTCTGAAAAGACACATTTTAGTTGAAATGAGAAGGTTAATCCTGTCAGGTGCCAGTGTCAAGTGCCAGTGTCAAGTGCAATACACAAGTTCCAGAAATATGTATTACAAAACCGTTCAACGCACAAGACAAGTAATTTGAAAGAGAGACAAATAAATTATGAATATCAAACAGGATCAAACAACGGGAAGGGGGGTGGGGGGTTTCTTGATTTGTATGCTCCATGGTGTTGTGTTTTTGTTTTTTTGATTTTTTGTTTTTCTTGTTTTGCATTGGTTTTTTTCCTCCCTTGTACTGTTTGTCTTCTGTTGTCATACATCTGAAAAGAAGCATTATATTCACTCCACAAAATTCTGTACACATATGCATCACAATAAAAATATTTGAAAGAATCACAAACAATATACCGCACATACTGCATTATATACAGTTTGCTAAAGGAATAGTTGACCAAAATTCAAAAATATATTATCCATAGTCGCTTAGTAAGTAACTCACATTAATGTATCTGAACCCAAAAGACTTACATTATTTATTTATATACTATTTCTCTTCAGATCAAGACTTTGACATGGACAAACTTCAGCGGCAGATAATGGCTAAATCTATGTTTGTTCATACGACAGGCAACCACATCCCCCATCCTGTACCACTGCTGCTTCATTCAAGATCACTGTGACATTTATAATAATGCAAATTACTAAAAAATCCAGACCCACAACATTTCGCTTTATGCTCAGTTAGTGTCATGACCTTCACTTCATTTGTCCAAACAGGGGTGGTAAAAAAAACAACATATCCTTTAACAAACTGAATTCCCTGAAAGCCCAAGACCTTCACAGGTTAAACATCACCAGCTTGTCAGAATGAAGCTAGTGGAAGCTAGCAGGACAGGGCAGGAGAATAGCATAGATGTTTTCTTAGACAGCAGAGATTTAAATCAATTTCGAATAAAATATGTCATCACCAAGCTCCATAATCAGTAAGTAAATGTCATACAATGATTTCCATTTGTATTATAATACAGTTCCTACACAATATAACCCCCTTTTGTATTTGAACTTGAATATTCCTTCTGTCCAATAACAAATATAACAAGAAAAAAACACCTGTCAGATCCTCTTACAGAGTTCAGCCTGTGATGTTATTTTGTTATTATGAGCTTTCTGCCTTGTCTACTTTTATGTCAGTTTGTGATTTTATTACATTTTGCCTTGTGAAACCCAAAAAAGAGGCATATTGCATTCAGCTAGGGGCTCTTCACAAATGTCCTCTAATTAAAACACGACTTTGGTGTATTGTTGTTCAGTGGCTGTTTTTTATGATATGGGCTAAAACCCTCAGTTTCAAAGAAGGAAAATGTTAATGTTACAGCACACAGTGATTTTTTTAGACAATACTGTACTTCGAGTTTCGCTGCAACCAGATATACAGGTTCTTCTAAAAGGCTGTCAATATAGGTCACGTCTTTGCTTTGATTTTGCCTTTAGCCTTAAAAGTGAGGACAACCACTTTTTGATTGTATCCCAAATATCAGGGAAGCATTTTACCTTTTAGCAAGATAAACACAGCTTAAGTTATGATACCTGCAGGGCTACATGTTAGATAAAGTAGATTTGATGGAGGCTGGAGGCTTCCATGTGAATTAGTTAACCTGAGAAAAATACCATATATTTCTATAAATAGAAAGTCCTGGCAGAACAAGTAAAGACATGATATTATGATTAGGGATGCAACAATTATTGATTTTGATGGTTATAGTCTGAGGAAAAATCACAGTTTCACAATTATTATGCATTTATTATTATTTCACAAAACTATGGATTGATAAAATCACATTTTGTTTTGAAGAGGGAGCATAAGACACTTCGCCAAGGATTCTGCAACAGTGAGTTGAACTGCAAGAGTACAAGAGGCTTGATAAGAAAGAATAAGAAACATGAAAATAAATAATCCATGTCATGACTTTAGTTGATTTCTAATACTTAGAATGTCTTTAATTATTATTATTATTAATAACTTTATTGATCCCCTTGGGGAAAATATCATCAACTGTCATCCATGCTTATTTTTAATTAATTTTTAATAACCTATTATCAAGATCAAGTCAATTTTATTTATATAGCGCCAAATCACAACAAAAAGTTATCTCATGACACTTTTTATATAGAGCACATCAAGACTGTACAACATTCCCCCATGAGAAAGCACTTGGCGATGGCGGCAAGGAAAAATTCCTGTTTAATGAGAAGAAACCTTGAAAAGAACCAGACTCTGGGTGGGCAGCCATCTGCCTTGATCTATAGAAACCTGCAAGGCAAAAAAAAGCACAAAAATTCCAGTGAAGAAGCCAGATTTGTAACATGCATTAATGGGACATGAATGCGTATAGATGGAGAGGAGGAGAGAGAAGCTCACTGTATCATGGGAAGTCCCTTGGCAGGCCTATAACAGCATAACTAGGGTCTGATCCAAGGCAAGCCTGAGCCAGTCATAACCATAAGCTTTATCAAAAAGGAAAGTTTTAAGCCTACTCTTAAATGTAAAGAGGGTGTCTGCCTCCAGAACCCAAACTGGAAAATGGTTCCACAGGAGAGGAGCCTAATAGCTGAAGGCTTTTGGAGACTGTAGGAACCACAAGTAAGCCTTCATTCTGGGAGCGCAGTGTTCTAGTGGGGTAATACGGTACTATGAGCTCTTTAAGATATGATGGTGCCTGACCATTAAGGGCTTTGCAGGTGAGGAGAAGGATTTTAAATTCTATTCTGGATTTTACAGGAACCCAATGCAGAGAAGTTTATATGGGAGAAGTATGATCTCTTTTCTTAGTTCTTGTCAGTACACGTGCAGCAGCATTCTGGATCATGGAGACTTGTTGGGGCAGCCTGATAATAAGGAATTGCAATAATTCAGCCTGGAAGGAACAAATGTGTGGACTAGTTTTTCTGCATCTTTTTGAGATGTGCTTGATTTTTGCAATGGTACGAAGGTGAAAAAAGGCAGTCCTTAAAATTTGTTTTATGTGGGAGTTAAAGGACATATCCTGATCAAAGATGACTCCCAGATACTTTACGGTGGTGCTGGCGGCCAGGGTAATGCCATCTAGAGTAGCTATGTCATTAGATAATGTGTTTCTAAGGTGTTTAGGGCCAAGCACAATAACTTCAGTTTTGTCTGAGTTTAGTAGCAGGAAATTGCAGCTCATCCAGGTCTTTATGTCCTTAAGGCATGCTTGAAATTTAGTTTACTGATTGGTATCATCTGGCTTGATGACTAGTATTGGTTCAAGCACATAACCTCACAGAACTCCATGTCTAACTTAAGGACTTAAAACAACTCCCAATTCATTTAATGCCAATTAAATGTTCCAGTCTCTGTAATATGATGTGAGGGTCAGTGGTGTCAAATGCAGGCACTAAGATCTAACAAGACAAGCACAGAGAGAATTCCTTTGTCTGATGCAGTTAGGAGATCATTTGTGACTTTCACCAGTGCTGTTTCTGTGCTATGATGCACTCTAAATCCTGACTGAAAATCCTCAAATAAACTACTGTTATGTAGAAAGTCACACAACTGATTGGCGTCTGCTTTCTCAAGGATCTCGGAGAGAAATGGAAGGTTAGATATAGGTCTAAAGTTGGTTAAAACACCTGAATGAACAGTAGGCTTTTTAAGAGGTTTAATTACAGCTACTTTAAAGGTCTGTGGTACATAGCCTGTTACTAAAGACAGATTGATCATATCTAGTAAAGAAGTGCTAATTAAGGGTAAGACTGTTTTTTTAAGCCTAGTTGGGATGGAGTCTAAGAGACAAGTTGATGATTTAGGTGAGGAAATCGTTGAAGTTAGTTCAGGAAGGTCGATTGGAGAAAAAACCCTAAAGTCTAAATATATATCAGGTTTTACAGCTGTTTCTAAAGTTCCTAGTTTTGGAGATAAATCAGTGCCTGTTGAGGGCAGGAGGTGATAAATTTTGTCTCTAGTTAGAATTTCATCATTAAAGAAGCTCATGAAGTCATTACTACTGAGAGCTATAGGAATAAATGGATCAATAGAGTTATGACTCTTTGTCAGCCTGGCTAAAGTGCTGAAAAGGAACCTGGGGCTGTTTATTCTCCTCTATTGATGATGAGTAATAGGCAGCTCTGGCATTACAGAGGGCCTTCCTATATGTTTTAAGACTATCTTGCCAGATTAAGAAAGACTCTTCCAGTTTGGTGGAACGCCAAATCCTTCCAAGTTTGTGATGTTTGCTTTAATTTGCAGGGTTGGGAGTTATACCATGCAGCTAACCTCTTTAGTTTTATTATCTTCTTTTTTAAAGGGGCGATAGAGTCAAGTGTCATTCACAGTGAGCCTGTGGCACTATAAAGGGACTAAAGTTAGCATAAGAGTCCTCTGTTGTATTGAGACATGGCGTTGAATTCAATGCTGATGGAATCACTCCCTTAAATTTATCTCTAGCACTATCAGATAGACATCTAGTGAAGACATTTTTGTCAAATGATGTGAAGTCCAGTAATAGGAGTTCAAAAGTTATTAAGTAATGGTCTGATAAAATAGGATTCTCTGAAAAGACTATTAAATGTTTAATTTTGTTGCCAGAACAAGGTCGAGGGTGTAGCTGAGACAGTGAGTGGGTTTATTTACACTCTGAGAGAAGCCAATTAAGTCTAATAATGAGATGAATGCAGTGCTAAGGCTATCATTATCGACGTCCACATGAATATTAAAGTCATCTACTATAATTACTTTATCTGTATAAGGACTAAGTTTGATAAAAACTCTGAGAATTCAGATGAAAGTTCACAGTACGGGCCAGGAGGATGGTAATAGAACTGGCTATAAAGTTTTCCAGGTTGGGTATGAAAGATTAAGAACAAGGCTTTTAAATGAGTTATGAGTCATGGGTTGATTATTAGGCATGGATTGAAAATGGCTGCAACTCCACCTCCTCGGCCAGTGTCTTGACGAATGTGATTATTAATATGACTGGGGGAAGTGGATTCATCTAAGCTACATGACACATGACACAGCCAGGTTTCAGTAAAACAAGATAAATCAATATGATAATCTGGATAATAATTAGAGCTCAGCTTTAGATGACAGAGATCTATTGTTTTAGAGTCCACATTTAATGCTCCTAGTTTGTTTTACTATTGCAGTAGTGGTGTTAATTTTTTATGAGATTTTTATGTATAACTCCTCTTCTGTTTACTTTAGAGTTAATTGATTTCAGTGGTCAGGGTGCCAGACACAGTTTCTATGGGAATTTGAGTGGGTAACTATTCTAATGGAAGCACAGAGAAGCGTGTAGAACTGCAAATTTGCTTTCAGGTGTCAACTCCTGGTTGTTATGCTTTTTGGTCTACTAATAAACTCAGCCATATTTCTAGATATGTGTAAGTAAGTAAAGTAAGTGTCTGCTCAATGTTTAAATAAGTCACTGTTTGCCAAAATAACTTTATAAGGTGATAATATGTCAGTATTTACAGCTCATTGCCTGTCTCCAAGTGACCAAAAACGATACGTGTATTCTAAAATTTAAAAGCAGTGTATTTATTGCATGGCCTTGGCTGAGAGGTGACTGTTAGTATCGTATACTCCATATAACAGGACACCTTAAACAAACTCCAGTCTACAATTTAATCACTGTTTTAAATCAGCATGCAAAGTGTATTAAATGGCAGGTAACCATAGCAACAGTACTTCTGCTTAGTGCTGCCTTATCAGATGATAATTCTTACTGAAATAACCACGAGGTAAACTGACTACAAAACTTTCAAAAATAGGTTAGGATTTCATGTCATCATCTTTTTCTTATTACCCACACACACCATCAAAAGTGTGCAACTCAGGCAACTGAACAAAAAGAAAGAGAGGGGAGAAAATTTTGTCTGTGTGCCTGACGCTGAACCTGACAGTGGTGCAAATGAAAGCAATGTTTGCAGAGTGACTCTTGTGAACGATGCCCTCAAGTCAAGCAGAAACAATTAACACAACACTGGCTTTAAAGTGTGTTTAGACAGGGAAGTATTCTCTGACTCATTGCTATTTAATTACTTAGCTCATATATTTTAGAAGCAGAAAGTCAAATAAATACATAAATAAAAGAGCACATAGATAAGCAGCACTCCATTAACAATGGTAGAAAACGGATAAGAGGCTTTTAAAATCTAATTTCCTCCCTTATCCGTTGTTATCATGTTGCATTATGACAGTAAGCCAAAACTAAGTGCTTCATATTTTAGCAGTATTGAAGTAATTTTTTCAATACTGCATCTTAATTTATTTTTTATATAAATCATGAAGGATTTTCTTGTCAGCTGGATACAGACAGGAATGTGACCTCTGCTAAAATTGTTTCAATACTACCCCAAAAACAATAGAAAAACACCAATGAGAGGCTGGAAAAACAGGTACCCTTCAAACATATTATTCATATTTTCCATCATAACAAAGAAAGGGTCATTAAAAAGCATGTAATCATATTTTGCTGGTGTAGTCGAGAGGTTTTCTGCTCCTCAAGGTCATCTTACTTCATGTATCTCACCAGCTTTCATCAGCTGATGAGATAAATCATGAAGGATTTTCTTGTCAGCCGAATGCAGACAGGAAACTGTGAGCTGGGTCTTGTGTCTTCGAGCTTGGGGCCAGGCAACTTTTAACTGATGGTGAGGTAAACAAACAGGCTGTCGGGGCCAGACTGCCGCGGTCAGAATGATAAATGTTTGAATGTCACCACCTGCAAAAAAGGAGACAAAGTGTTCGGGAACACATCAAACTTTATTTTTCCCTCCCCCAGAGATCTTTGATCTTACATTAGCAGGTTGAGTGGAGAAGGACAGAGCTGACAGTACAGATGGCAGCGCTTTTCCTCAACATAACATTCAGGTCTGAGTGCTTTCAACAGATGCCAAATGATGCTATTGCTAAAAACAAAGAGAATAACGCCTCTGGTTTTTCTGGTTTTAGGAATCTTTTGTGAATCTCCCCTTGGAGAAGAAAGTAAAGTTAAAACTCCACTGCAAAATTGCCATCTGATCTTATTAGTTAGAGTAGAGTACATTGCATCATTTAGGTAAATAAGAATTGCAGTTCAAGTGGAAGGAGCTTGAGGCTTTTCTTTGGAAAGGCTTATCTAGCTACTCAGTATGGATTTGACTGTGCTCTGGTAGCCCTATAGCATTCTGAGGAAGATTTATGATGGCATATCTCTGGCAGAAATGATATCCATGCATGCAGATGTAGAGGAGTCACGTGCCCAACTCAAACAGCCATGCATGTATATCTCTGCTCGCACAAGCAGTATTGTGGACCGCTGAGCACGTGCAGAATCCGAGAGAGCACATGACTGTTATCCCCAAGTGCACAACTACTATCATTGCCAAACTTTCACATGCTCGCTCTTGAGTGGTTTTTGCAGTAAGTGGGCGGACCCAGTCACCATTGTATCCCTAAATTTAAAGGGTTGAGCTGGTCCGCCATCTTCGACAGCTAGGTAGTTTAATGCCGAATAAAGTTTAATCTGACTACACTCAAATCTTCAGCGGTATTTACTTCAAAATTAAAATACTGTACGTGGAAACACGAGACTTAATCTGGACTTTTAAGGTGTGGTTTACTTCTACATGAGATGGCAAATGACTTTTCTTACATTGGAGAATTAAGTTTTTGAGTTTTAAATGCAAATTTCACACTTCAAAGTCACTAGGTCTGAACATTTTAATGTCACCATGTATCATATATTATAAAATAGTTAAGCAGTATAAATTAATTTCATAATAAGTAAATTCTTCTGTTAACATATCAAACATTAGCCTTCAATTCTTCTATCAAACTATCATAAACCTTCATATCAGCACTTCATGAGGTCTGGTCCGGTCTGATTGTGGATAGAAACAACAGAAACAGACGTGTTTCAGCCTGAAGCCATCATCAGCGTAAAAAAACAAAAGAAATGACGATATATATATAGACAAACAGGTGAGATTCAAAAGCCAATCGGCAACAAGAATACATAATTATATAATAGGAACCATCTGTGAGAGGCCAACCCCAATGTAGCCTCTTCAAATGAAAGAGGTGTGACCTCAGTGATCAATGGAAACGATAACTGGTGTCACGAGCCAAAGGGCATTTCTTTTCTTTTTTTTACACTGATGATGCTTCAGGTTAAAATATGTCCGTTTCTGTCGTTTCTGTCCACAATAAAAAAAAACATAAGAAGATGGATCAGTGAGTGCTGGTGTTTTGTTTTGTTTGTTTCATCTTTACCACAATCGTGCACCTGATACTCTACTTAAGACTTGGAGCTGCGTGCACTGCTGCTTTGTACCAGATCTTTACCCATGAATTATCCATGAATCATCAAAGATGTCCTACAAGTGTGTTGTTCAAATTTCTGTAATTTATGTTCTTCAAAATACAACACGGTGCTTCACAAATTATCTTTAAAAAGGCTGAATGCTGAATCACAGCCCATTTGGTATCAGTAACTAAATCCTAAATAAAATGCTTTTTTTTGCTCTTAAATACCCTGTGATTGTGCCAATATCAGTACTAGCAAAATTGAATTACATTATGTGATTGAATTTCATAAATTTCATTAAATGTTATGTTTTATAAGTAATCAATAAGCCATTAGGCATCAAATTCAATAAACCTCTTTCTGCTTCCTTGCATTGTTGAAGTCCTGCTCCACTCAAAATGTGTTTTGCTCATAGTTACATCACTTGGATGTTTGAGCTTCACTGTGCAGAATGATGTATGTGCAGAGTTTGGCAAAAAAAAAATCTCTGTGCTCACTTTAAATATGAATATAAGAAAGTTAAGGCTGATTTATGGTAGGTTGTGTAAAGGTAATGAACAACCAAAGGATTGGCTCGTCATTTTAATTTGCAAAGTTGTGTTTTTAGACAATTTCCACAACAGTAGCTCAACAAAACTTAAAGAGTCCCACAACGTTTTCAATTTATGCTTAGGCAAGCTAGCTAAACTAATTAAACTAATTAAACAAGGATGTTAACATGGATGTATAAAGAGAACTGGATACAGTGTCAGAGACGGGGTCCCATTCATTCCTATGAACGTTGCTCAGTGGTGCATGAAGCCAAAAAAGCCACTCCCCTCTGTAAAGAAATTACACAGATGAATGCATATTGCACACTCTCTATGGGCACCAGAGACTTCCACAGGCCGAGCCACCTAAATCTAGCCCTCCGGCTAACTTGAATGGGGTTAAAATAATTCAATCATGCAGCTCTTACAGACTTTCCAAATGTTATCGGATGGAACGGATCAAATAATGATAGTGAAATGAGTCATTATGTGGGGCTCAAAAAAATGTATCCACCATTTTACAGCCACTCCTTTTCCAATAATTGTGTGTGGGAGAAATGTTTTTTGGGCTTCTGTCAGGCCCGGAAGTTGTAATTCCACAGTTTGACCACCCTGTCAAATTGTCTTCAAAGCCCGGTGCTCTTCCTGGGGGCTTAGACATTACAAGTTATCTAAAGTTACAGACCAAAATATCATTAAGGAAGTTAAGTGAAAACTACAATCTCCATGGCGATGGTAGTAAAACTACCCAAACACATTGTGCAACAAATATGACAGTGTCTGCGCATAACAAACTTCTCCAGGTGAGCGACATGAAAGGAAAGTGTCAAATTGAAATGACACAATGAGAGGGAACATAGCTCATATATGACATTTTACAAGGCTTTCATGTTGAAATTCAACAATATTGTCTGAGTGACACTCTGGTTTGCTGTCACTCTGAAGTGAAATTGGTCTGTGGAAGCAGGAAGTTTCTCAATGACACGTCTTTCATTTTGGTTCTTAAGGTCAGATTGGTCTTTGGGAATTTATTATTTATTCTTTATAATTAAGTTTGACTAATTCCTCATATGAAAGAAATGACACAGCCTCAATTTTTCTCTGAACTACAGTTTGCAGATGGTAGTCATTTTATTATTATTCATTTTATTTATTATTTAGGCTAATCATTAATTTTGTTTTATTTAGTTATTTATGTATTTTCATTTATTATATATATATATATTTATATATTTATTTGTTTGTTTATTTATTCATTAATTATTGACAGACTGACTGACTGAATGAATGAATCATTTTTAAAGTAACACAATAAGAATAGATTGTAATCAAAGAATTTAAATGCAATTTGCTCCATGCTGCTTCTATCTGCATATTTAAAACATCCAACAAATGTTAACTAATTCATACGCAAATCAAAATCAAGGAACTTTTTTTTTTTTAATCTCAGCTTGTTCTTGTATAACTAGTGGCTGATGTAGCCTGTAACCGCCCACGGCACTGGGACCCCCGATGTCACAGGGGGTGACAACATGAACAGGATTTGTGACATCACAACCAGTTCTGAGCCAATCCTGGTCCAGCATTCAACCTCCACTGTACATACACACTGAAAATGGACATTTCAGCCAAGTAGGAGGCATCTTTTGTCCAGCAGTTAAACTTAAGAAATAAAAAATATTATATTTATAGATTCTGGAATTTTTAATGACGAGGTAGGAGTAGATTTTTAATGAGCCAACTGAACTTTTTTTGTTGAAAAACCATTAATATTATGTATTTCCTATACATTTTAAAACATGTCTGGAGGCCATGAAATGAAAAGTATTTGGATTTTTGTAATCAGGCACAAATTATTATTCAAAGCATAGTATTTTTACATGTCTTTAAACATGTCTGGAGGTGATCTTTCAGGGACTTCTTACTGACATGGGAGGATATACTGTACTAATGGGTGTGCTCCATGCAGATGGTTTGCAAATTAGTTTGACATGAAAAATGCAAGCTTGTCTGCCACAGTGAGTGGTGTTCAGCAGCAGCAGCATAAGGAATGTACCAACAAACAACATGCCTGCAGGAGCGTTCAAATCGTCTTTCTCTTTTTAATCTACTCCTCTTTGATCACAATTTCCCAGTTTAAAACAACAGTATGTACTGTTTTCACACAGCTGCGATGCCTTCAGCTCAGTTATCATGCAGATGAATATACAAGTTGACGGGTTGAATCACAGAGGGGATTTATTATCTTAACCTAATTTCCTTGTTGTTATTGTTCATAATTCCAGCATCACAGCAGGGGGGGGGGCTGTCTGAAAGAAGCCAGTGACAACAAAGAAAACAATAACATTTATTTATTGATTCATAGGTTATACATTTCATGATATAATAGCGATATATTATTATTGGCAAAGATACTAATCCAATTGCATTTCTATACATAAATACAAAATCTGAGGTAGGGCCTCAAAGATTGATGACAATGAAAATAAATAAATGCATTTCACATATATGATATATATATATATATATATATTCTTTTTTTTTACATCTCACACCAATTTTAAAACATATTTGTTATATATCTACTCCCTATTTTTAAATCAAAGGATGTAATGGGCGGTTGGAGGCACATATCTATATCCATAGGCAGCAGTACCTCACATAGAACACACAGAAATATATGACATTACTCAAGTAATTAGAAATTTAACCTATGCATTCATAGGTCACACAATAAAGTGCCAAAAAGACACAACAGACATAACAATAGGAATACTGGTACCATATGAGACAGACAATAAGCTATTCTGTGGTGTTACTTTTGAAATACATACAATATTCTACCATTAGAGGACATCTATAAGGCCAATGGTTACCTGAAGATGTTTTGTAACGTATTGGCAAACATCGAGGAACACTACATGGGATATGAATGGCAGTATCTCAACCTCCTGTACGCAGATGACACATTCCTTTTTTCTTCTAAAGTATGTTTTCTGTTTTCACTACAACCCTAGTTAAAGTTCTCTTTCTTTGGTTACCTATACTGCCCAACGTTGACTTGCAGGCAAAGCGAATTACCTCTTACTTTTTTTTTGTTTGTTTGTTTGTTTGTTTTTTTCTTTCTTCCTCCTCTATAAGAAGGATAACAGCAACTCTCTGTTTCTTAACATTATGCAGAACAAAAAGCTCCCTAAAGTAAACATGCACGGACGTATAATATTGCAAGAGAAAGGACAAGGATTACTATACGTGGACATTGAGTTAGAGCAACACAAACTGCACATGCAAGCTCTATATTTTATGAAGCTATGCGGTTTTAACGGAATCCTAAGCCGATTTTTTTTCTCAAAACAAAAGCAGAGAAGCCTAGAGGAAATGGAAACACAGGGACACAAAACACAAAAAATTATAGCTACTTATCTGTGGCCCCTAGGGAAATCATTATAATCCATCTTGGGGCATAAAATAGCTTTTATCTTTCAAGTCTACAAAGAGCACACTCTCCATTACATCCAACAAATGATTTAAACCTGCTCCTTCTCCCGACCTTGCTTTCAAGTGAATGGTTACCATAGGATTGAATATCTTGGAGCATATCGGTGTTAATTTGTTTTACCCAGCTCAAGTTCTCAGTTGCAGGTCTGAGATGCTCACGTCCATCAAAAAGGGAAAGAGGAGTTTCAGGCCGAGGCATCCTGGGGGGAAAAAAGTCCTGTAAATCTCCTCTGCTTCTTTCAGCGATCTACTCTGAGACTGGCCATGCAAACATCTGATTGACAGTTAAGTAAAACTAATACAAAGACAAACACACGCACACAAGCATACACAGACATACATTATTATCACGTTTGAACAAATAGAGCTAAATGCAAGTCTTAACAAAAGCAACACTCTGGAGCAAGCAAGCTATTTAACAACAGGACTTTTGTGCTCATTAATTGATTATGTTTTGTTTTCAAACCATACAACCTCTTAAATCATATCTGTGCTATTTTCATGTCAAGTTTATGAAAAGGCATGGCTTAGAGAAATAGTTAGGCAGACCCTTAAACCTCTGAGCAACTGTTATTGCATCCATACCTTCAGCTTCCATCAAAAACACTCAAGCCACTCAACAATTAAACACCTGCAGTGTTAAAAGCGTACTTAAGCCAGTCAGGATTTTGTGTCAACAAGGAAATGCATATCCAACCAGTCAAATTGCAGAAAGGGCTAATTGCTTCTGAGTGGATACATGGTGTTACTTTGAAGTTGATTGGTTGGCAGCCCACAAACGTTGGCTGCCTGTCATGTCATATTTAAAGAGGCTGCAAAGTCAGTCGGACCGCCCGCTGAGCTGGACCGGACTGTTTCTTTAGGCTGCTGTAGTGTTACATCTGGAGAAGACATTTACGGCCCCTGCAAACGTTCTTACAGCTGCTCATTTGTGCTGATGAGTCTTAACAACACAATGTAAAGGGAAATATGTGCTAAATTACAGTACTTTGACTGATCCTGATGGATCGCAGCGTCAACAAGGCAACCAGAAAGTTGCTGAAAGCCTTTCATTTTCTGTATGCATAAAAAAAATTGGTCAGCGAGTCAATGATCAACAAACTGACTCAAGAAACAATTCAATTTTCCAGTGTATTACACTGCATTCAAACTGAGAATTTTTTGGTTAATCCTAATTATTATTTTCATTTAATTTCATTTAAACATATCGAAAAGCAAGATACTTGTTTTGGCACTGCACACAGTTGGTCAAAATAGGTTAAGTCAGTTGCACGACGTGTATATAATCATTGTAAGGCTTGTTTAAGCAAATCCCATGATGCTGCGTGAAGAACCCATCAGTATTTGAAATGGTCAGCAAGACGCAAACATGCGGTGATGCACTGAGGTCATCGGAAAGTTGCATTTTGATTCCGACCTCTTGCAACACACTTCGACACCCTTCCCGTTATAATTTAGCATTGTCATGGCTCTTCTCTCTGTTTCCTATGCACTGAATGCTATTATTCCCACAACTACCGGAGTAGTAGTCTGAATCGAGTATACCTGAGACCCTGTTTTCATGAGGACACACAGAGAAGCAAGAGGCATAAGTCTGAAATGGCAAAGAGGTCTCCGGAGCTCTACCACAAACAACAAGAGACAAAGTACACTTCCAGGAAAGAAAGAGGCAAATCTAGTCTAATCTTCATCTACTCACACATAGCAGCTGCTCCTAACATTGTAAGGACGTTACAACACACACACTTACTACTTGAAGATCTTTTTTTTTTAAGATGTGTACACTTTGTACAAGATATTAGAGAAACATGGGGTTCAGAGAGACATGAACACACGCACACACACACTCAATCTCTGTCTTGCTAGCTCTCTCCTCTGCTGGAGGCTATACATATGTCTATTACTGTATATGAATATATATATTTCTATATATTTTATACTGTTACCCTACTGATGTGATGTAAAGATGGTTTTCACAAATGGCTTGACAGGTTCACAACACATACAGCAATAAATACATTGTCTAAAATATATGCACAGAGTGACTATCAGGTTGGGTTTTTGGGACTTAAAAATATTAAATGGCCACTTTATCACCTACTAAAAGAATGATAGACTACTCTAGTGGCTTCCTATGATAGGAATGTGCTACTTTACATTCTAGGATAATACAACAGGAATACGACTTAATAAATAGAGAAAGAGAGAGGGTATCACAAATGGTCCCTCAGGTTCAGAGAGAAAAATAGACCCAAGCTTCTATCAGACTGCAGAGTCATTCAAGGCCAAAGTGTATCTACAGAAAGTGGTAATCAGGATGTATTTGCTACTCTACTGGGACGTAGGAGGCACAAATTGCAGATCTTGTAATCTATTTTTGACAAAGCAATAGCGTCTGAGCAGTTGCAAGTGTGAAAATACATATATACTGCTGGATAGGAACAAAATGTGATAATAGTGCATACAGTGGGGGATTTTTTTCTACTATTTTTATGAGGCAGTTGATATTATTTGTATTGCTGATGGAATTTTTGTATACAGATGGAACAAAACACAAATCCCCGCCGAGCTCGTTGAATAGTTGTTTCTCTGTCGCTCAATTTTCTTTTTGTTTTCCTGTGTCTGCTTGCACCAAGATGATTCATTATCTCTGCACACAAATATGACGGCACACACACACACAAACACACATACACACACACACACACACACACACACACACACACATACACACACGACTCCATAGGGAGCAGCTATGGTGAGTCTAATATTGCAAGTGCAGTCTGAGCTGTGTCTTTTTATGACACAATTTTTCTCTTGGAATAAAGATCCCTGGAAAGGGTTCTGGTGTAATCAGTGGTCATGTGTGGGAGGCAATGATAGCCCATTAACTGAGTACAAAGCAGCAGCAGAGGAGTAAACTCCACCTGGGCACTCCACCCTCCTCCCTGAGAGAAGAGGGGAAGTGGTGAAGAGGAGGGAGGAGGAAAGGGAGCCTGTTCCCACATCCACGATATATGGAAGGAAGAGAGGAAGCAAAGGTGGTGAAGCACAGAGTAGAAGAAAAAGAGGCAGACAGAGGGAGAAAAAGAGGTGGAGGAGGAGTCGGTCTGAAGCGAGCATGTCGCCCTCCTCCCTGTGCCCCCTGCAGGTGGTGGGTGTGGTGCTGCCGGGGTGGCTGCTACTGGTAGGAGCCCAGCTGGAAGTCCTTGGGGGGCAGTTTGAGGCCCAGGGAGTTGGTTCCCAGAGGGTCGATCATGTTCTTGTAGCGTTCTCCACGGTGCTTCATCAGGAAGGGACCCCAGTCGGGCTGAGGGGAGCAGACCAGCTTCAGACGCTGCAGGAGAGAGGAGAGAGGAAACATGCAGCAGGTTGATATCAAGTCATAGATGTAGTGAGGGATGGGGCAACTATAGCTGGCTTGCCTTTCCCCCTTTGTGTTGAAATTTTATGTGATTATAATATCTTCTGTAATTGTTCTGATATAGGGTTTGTTTTTGTTTTTTGCAGAAAAGTGCAAAGCATAAAGGAAGTTTAAACAATATAAGATATTGCACAGACACTATCATAAATTAATGTGGAGGTGGATAGAAACAGGAACTTGTCAACATTTATGAATCACTTTTATCCAAATATATCTACACTGTGCCTCTCATTCCCCTATTCACACTCACACACTTATAGCAGCAAGCTAGCATGCAAGGTGCTAGGCTAACCATTAGGGACAATTTGGGATCAGTGTCTTGCTCAATGACACTTTGACATGTTGACAGGAGGAGTTAGAGATCAAACCGCCAACCCTGCAATCAATCGACGAAATGATTACATAGAGTGTATGTTCAAGTGTTCCTGTGACTTCTGGTTTATGTTTATTAGCAGATTGCCCTCAAATATCAAATATATGGGTTCAATTAACTAAAGCTAGTTAACTGTGGCTCAGGAAGTAGAGCTTTTTTTCCATTAATTGCAGGGTTGGTGGTTCAATTCTCTGCTCCTTCTGTCCACATGTCAACACATAAGCAAGATATTGATCCTCAATTGCTCCCGATGGAAGGCCAGTGACTTGTATGGCATCAACGTGAGTGTGTGGGTTTTCAGCATGTTCACTGTGGGTATGATTATATAGACTGCAATTTGATTACTAAAGCTGAAATTATAGTTTCTGCGAGGGTCCACTAGGGTCCGTGTGACATAAATTTCGTCATCAAACGGCGTACGCGTAGGCTACATGCGGACATCCGCACACCTGCAATTTGTTGTGTCCACCAGTCCACGTAGTCACAACACTCTGCTCCTGTAGATACCAATCTACTGCACATGTGTGGAACACGTCTATCATGGGTCTACCAGTTTTATGTAAAAGACAACTTTCTTTAAAGACAGCTCTTCCTGTCTCCATCTTCCAGGAGCTGTCAGAGACCAGACTCCCCTGAACCTGAACCCGAACCCGAACCCGAACCCAGCTGTGTGTCCTTGAAAAGCAATCAGTCGAAGCCCGAACCTCTTCTGTTTAATGATGGACTCTGCTGTCCTGAACAATGGAACCATCAGAGACAGAAAGCCCCAGAAAGTAGTATAAAAAGAACAACTACCCATCCACTTGGGAGTATAAATGAAGCTTTACAGATCTGCCTGTTTATATTTCATTTAGTGCAGAGAACCTCTGACAGTCCTCCAATTTATGGTTCCTTTTTTTCCTTGTTTTCATTGTTAACCAGGTCCTCCAGTTTTGTACGTTTGTTCATAGTAATGAGTAATGTCTACAGACCTCCTGCACTCTAATTTTAAAACATTTTGTTTCATATTGTTCTTATTGTTGGCAACTTATTGATCTTGAGTGGATTTTACTGCACCGTCTTGGAGTTTTAATGGAAACTGTTTCATTCTGAATGCATGGACTTTTATAAACTCTAAGGATTTTGTCACCGTGTCTGAATAACACTCTCTAACGTTACCTTATCATACAAACATAGGAACACTAAAATCCAAGCGTATTCATTGTGTAAGTTAACTACCTTAGCCCAGTTGCCTGGGATGATTTCCTTATTGAAGTTTCTGAAATTAAATCTGAACTGCAATCCAGGCCCTTATTAGTGAGCTTCTGCAGCATCAAATACAACTCAAAGCTCAGCTTTCCCTGCTGGATCCTCATGGTAGTTTAAAAATGTGAAGAAAGTTATTGGGCTACACCCCTTGCAAATATCATCAAAACCTATGTGGGGTGTTTGAAGTTTTTTCTGCACAGCAGCACAACACAATATCAACTGAATGTAGGAGTGAAAACTATGACTACTTATTTATTACAGCCTGGCAAAGACAATAAAGTAAAATGTAAAGTTGGAGGATGGTCAATGGTGATTGAGGCTGCTGTCAGAACTGCTAAAGAGACGTCAGGACAGAAAGCCATGATCATAATCATCTATTAATCAGAGTATTTAAAAGGGACCCGCCGGACTCCCAGAAAAATGTCCATATTAATAGTCAGCCAGCAGCCTGCCTCTCCCTGCTAATGAGCAAAGGATGAGACTATTGATTTCTCTGACAGTGTTTGTGTGTGTGTGTGTGTGTGTGCGTGAAGTAGACAAAAACAAAACATACGTGGCAATGTCTCATCACGACTTCCTCTCAATTATTACCTCAATTATTGTGCCGGGGGCGAGGTACATCTTAATGACAAACATGATGGGGATCCAGATGACGGAGCAGATTACCATGAGCCATCCCAATACCATGGACCAGGTGGGGTAGGTGTAGTCCTCGTATGTCATCACATTCCACTGGTACAGACTCAGTCCCAGGATGCCCTGCACAGACCAGGGAACACACGAAATGCATGTTAAATCAGATCTGTTACCTACTAATACTGCTGCAGCGTCTTTGAGCAAAGTCAATTCAAACCACACCGTTCCAGTGACGCTGCTCAGGTATACGGCTGTGATTTTAACTGAAAAGTACCCACATTTTTTAATTTCCCAGTGGTACAAAGTTGTTTCTTGCTGCAAGAGGACACTACAGTTGAGAGTAAAAAGAGTTTCCTGGTAGCAAGAACTGCATTTTAAGAAAAAGAAAAATTGAAAATAATGAGTTCAATGACAAGGATTGTGAAATTTACTTGCAAGACGTACAGAAAAATGTGTAAAACAACCTGAAAAGCCAGAGAGCAAAACTTTGCAACATAACCTGCAAATATACAGTATTTTAAAAACAGTAACAGTTTTTACATGTGAAGCAAAGATTTTTAAGTATATAAAATTAGTGGTTTCCTGTTTACATTAGCATTAGCAGCCATTTTGGCAAACTGCAGAGAGAATAACCCTATAATCACCTCTAGTTTTGGTATCTAACCTTCAGATTTCACAAATTTACTGACTGATTTACATGCAGGTATGTGTTGATAATTATTGTACAAGCTTGCGAGTTGTGTTGCAGCTTCACTAACCTCATAAGTACTACTACATACATTTGGCTATTGCTTATTATTTCAGGTATTTTAGGTACAAGTGTGTGTTGACATCAATGGTGGTACAAAATCTTCACAATATGATATACCATCCTAAAACTGTAAATAAAACCATTGAACAAATAACTAACATACAGTGTATTGACCCAGATTACAAAAACAGTTGAGGTATCAGCTGTGGACAGACAGTTTGTTCGTTTGGCTTCTTTTTTTTTTTTGGTGTTTTATTCAGATGTTTTACTAAAAAAGTAACATTTTAAGGTCCCCACATGATATTCACTGTTCATGCAGTATCTACAGTAGCAGTCAAAAGTTTGGACACACCTTCCCATTCCCCACAACTTCCACTTCACTTAAATGAGAAAGTGTGTCCAAACTTTTGACTGGTACTGTAGATGCCAGACATGAAGCTTCACCTTCTCATAACATTCAGTCAAATTCATGGTGGAAAAAAAATCTCATCACAAGCTAATGTGATGCTAAAACTACAGAGGCAAATTAAATGGCTTACTTCTAAAGCCAGTTATAACTAAATTGCTTTTCCCTCTGCATTGTTCAGTTGCAAAGCTTCAACCACAAAAGTAAAAATGATTTGAAGTTTTTAAGTAACAACACCAATTTCTTGTTAGATTGCTGCAGTCACACATTAGCCCTGACTGAACAATAAGAGTGGGTTTCTGCACTGAATGAGGACTGTACAGTAGATTTCTCCCCTAATTAACTGGATTGAACTCAGGATGCAAGGCTAGAGCTGTGTCCACTGTCCCATATAAAGAAGAAATAAGATCTTCCTTTTTTACTAAATGTGTGATGAGTACAAGAAAAGGACAAATTCTGCTTCTTATCTACAGAACAGTTGGCTTACAGGAATTACAATAAGAGAAAGAAAAGGAACACAGAACAACAGAAAAAAAAAAAGCAGACAGAAATAGATTAGCCCAAGGTTGTGCATCAATGAGCTCCCTGAGGATATCTGATCTCCCTCGAGAGCAGCAGGATGACCAGCTGGCCGACTGCTGCTCCATTTGTCATCGTCACCTCTTCTGCTTTGGTGCTACAGTGGTTTTCATTACAGATACTAACATTAATGCTGGCTAGTGTCCAACACTGACATGCTGGTAAACACCGTGTATTGGAATTTACAGCCCCTGCTACACTGCATATGAAAAATAAGTGGCCATTTTACAGAAAATGTGTTTTCTGGGGGGAAAAAAATATATAGTTGCTCAAACTGTGGTGTTTACAGCAGCTAGCTGACGTCACGCTAACTACTTGGCAGTAACTATTTTGAAAAACACAAAAAAAAAACTTGTGACATGACAGGAATCGGGAAGAAGAAATAATTTTCGATTTCAGCGTAACAGGAGCAATTTCCTGTGCCCTGTTCCTTTCCGATGGCAAATCAATGAACTTGAAAGGCAGCAGTGGAAATGGAAAGATTTTCAGCTGCGCGTGTGTGTGTGTGTGTGTATGTGTGTGTCTGTGTGTGTGTCTGTCTGTCTGTCTGTCTGAGAATGAGATGAACAAAAACAAACATACCGTCAGAATGGTTGGAGTTACAAAGGCCCAGCAGATTCTCCAGAATCGGTTTGGCTGGAAACCAATCATCATTTCAATGTCCTCACAAAACCTCTGCAGACCTGCAGAGAAAAAGGATAAATATAAAAGAAGATAAATAAAATAAAAGAAGAGAAATGGGAGAAAGCCCCTGAGAGGAGGCAGAGAGTGACCTGCGTTTAATAAGCTCCCTTAATAAGGATCAGCAAATTCAATCCATCCTTGCGTGTGTGTGTGTGTGCGCGTGTGTGTGTGTGTGTGTGAGAGAGAGAGAGAGAGAGAGAGAGATAGAGAGAGAGAGAGAGCATCAGTTTCTGTTGAAACAGCGAGGGAGCAGATGGCTTCATTCCTCTGCCTTTATTGACGTATAACAGTGAGCGACATGAAGAGGCAGAGTCACAATCATTTGAATATGTCACCTGTACTGATTCTCTGACAAACTGGAGGAGAGCAGTTTTCTTTGCTCCTTGCTAACGGCTTCTGTACTCACACCTGAGCTGTCTGCCTGTGTGTGTGTGGCTTAGACGTTACAACAGAGACACCTAGTGGTCATGGATGGAATAACATAATGTACACAGGAGAATAAGGGAGGCAGGAGTTACTGTACAGCATAAATGACTTCTAGATGATCACCCCCTTATCACATATATGTAGTTAGGATAACAAAATCAGCTGTGTTGATTGTTTAGACTCAGATATTTTTCTACTGAGCTGACACTAAAATCGAGAATGATGGAATTAATTTAAGTTTAGCAAATCATTAAGGGGGCACTCCATTCTCTCCACACGTAAATTTGCTAGACAAGCTATGCAGCGTGTGAAAACTGTTGGTATAATGTATTCTGTGGCTCTGGAGGAGCTTTGTCAAGTCCGAGAAAAATTAAGTGACATTATCCGGGTATCTCATTCGCTCTAGCAAACTACAAATTTTAAACAGGAAGCCTGCGGCCACAAACTGTTGGTGCAGGCACAGTGGAGAGCAGTGGAGTGGAAGGACGTGGGTCATTGAGGGTCTAACAAAAGACATTATCAAGTTGCAAATAGCAAGTGTGGGCTTCAGTATCTTCTGAACATGGCCCATAAAAGTGACTAAAAGTCAGGATATGTTAGCCTCTGTGGGAAAAATTGTGAACTTTTTTCTTTTAAACTGTCTCTCGCAGCTTCCCCAACTTTACAGAAGTGTCATACTAAATTACTGGACTGCTCAGGGTAAACCTTGAAACCTCTTTTCTTGTCGACTGGAGGAAAAGTCAATGTAAATGCTTCTTAATAAAGAATTACTCTGCTAAACAAAATGGTTGCTAAAAATTTTAAACAAATAAATAAAATGTATGATAAATAACAAATGTCCTGTCAGCTTTTTTCAGATTGTTTTCCTGTAGCAGTTGTCTGGGACATTAGAGATGATGTGATAGTAGTTACGATATCTGACATTTAATGAAAGTGCCCAACAAGAACAAGATATCTTGACAAAAAACATCAAATTTTGTCTCCATAGGATGATTCCTTATGATTTTTATGAACTCCTACCCTTTCCTTGAGTGTCACCATCACAATTTTCCATTGACCGAACCTTTGTTTCATGACAAAGAATCTCGAAAATAAATTGCATAAAGTAATTCCTAAGTTATGATGCCTACCTGACTTTTCCTCCAGTGTCACCACCAGGCCAAAATGTCCAAATGTTCAAAAGAAAAAACTAAATATTGGACAGATTATGATGAAATTTACAAAAGACATTCATGTTTCCCAAAGGATGAACCTTTTCTAGATTGGAGATTAATTATCTTTCTCCTTTGTTTGTTTGTTTCCTTCTTTCTTTGTTTCTTTTTAATAATTGTATATTTGCAAACCAAATCTCCCTGAGGATTATAATAAAGTTACAGTTAAAGTTGATGTTTCCTATAGCGCCACCATCAAGACTAACCAGAACAAAATTGTCAGTATATTTCACCAAACTTCCTCGTATTGTGAGATGTAACGAACATAATAATCTCTAGAGGCTGCTGGCAGAGCTTCAGACTTGAATTCTTGTTGATCAAAGGTGATGTGGTGAAACAGGAACAGCTATACTCACCATAGAGGTAAGAAACCCCCACCAGCTCGAAGATGGCGATGATGACCAAAGAGTAGGAGGCTGCGAATGTGTCCACCAGCTGCAGCATGTACATCCCACTCTGTCACAAACACATACACACACAAATAAAATATTACGACGATGATGCCAGGATTTATGTTAAAAATAACCTCCTTCCACCTCTGACTTGTCTGTGGTCATAAGTTTCACGCTGACTTGTACCACATCATAAGGAATGACATGTGTGAATCCTATTTTAGGCTGAATTTTCCCCTCTGAAGATATCTGGAGGGATTTTAATAAGACTCATCCTCTCTTGTTCCACTCAGTGAGCCTGTCCTCTGAAGGCCGCGGCTTCACTTTACATGCAGAAATCTGTCGGTTTATTCCGAGAAAGAGTCGAGGGGCCACAGCTAAAACGTTTAAATTTCCCCGCTCAGTGTGGCATCAGTGTGTATAGAGATATGTGTATGTGTGTGTGTGTGTGTATGTGTGTGTGTGTGTGTGTGTATCTGTGTGTGTTGGTGTCTGTGTCATACCTCTGTGATCATGGGAAATCCCAGGATGAAGAAGCTGGCGCAGCAAACCAAGGTGAAGAGCGGTTTGTGCTTCCTCAAGTACTTGGGGAACTCGTCTGACACCGAGGTCACAATGGTCTCGATGGTGGCAAACTTGGATAGAGATGATGAGGAAGGAGGAAGGAAGGAAGGAAAATGTGAGGATAGGGGAGACAATGTGGATAAGAAAGAGAGTTTTTTATTTTTTCTGTTTCACCACACGTATGATGAAAGAAGACGCTGCTCAAAATTATTTAAAGGTTCTTAAAGGAAGTTAAATTTAAGAGTTTCAAGATAAGAAATCGTCTTAAAAAATCTGTTTTAAAAGCAGCCTCAGGCTAACTTTAGAAAACACATATCCCAGCAGATTCTAAGTGGCTGTCTTCACCAAAGAATTACTGAGATTTAGCCAATCAGGCCAGCATGCAGCAGCGTTTCATCTGAAGAACCCTCCAGTCAGCAGATTTACTTCATTTGAATCAGTGCTGCTGCTGTCAGCAATTCAGCGTCCAGTGTTGTGAGGCGTTCATTTTCAATTCATCCAATAAACACATTTTTACTGTAATTTCATTTATTTGCAAAACAAAATAAACAACATTATTCTAATGTTGAGTAGGAACAGATTTGAAAACAAATCAGCATAAAGAATTTAGATTGCAATGGAGAGACCTGACAGGTGGAGTCTGTCTGGAGATTAGCGAATGTAACAAGATGGTAAAAGGGGCTCAGGACCCACAGGACAGCACTGGATGAATATACAAACATGCAAATTGAGGGAGGTTGCATTTGTGGGTGTTTATGTGTGTGTGTGCACCGAAGAAACCCATTGGCACCGAGCTGTCTGCCACTTCTCCACTCCTCTCCTTCCTCCTGAGCTCCCAAAACTAATTTCCCCATCAACATCCCAAGTCTCTTACTGCCGAGCTGCTTTCTACAGCCTTCTCCTCCGAGCCACTGCTGCCAAAGCAAAGTAACGTCATCATTTACTGTTACTGTTGACTTGTATCTCAATGCATCTCTGTGCCCTCTGGTCCTCTGCTTGGCTCAGGAGCATCACTGGGCACTTGAAGGAGTTGATGTTTTATCTGGAACTGTTTGTACAGGATTGAACCTGGAGGTGTTTTAGGCTTAAAAAACATTCAGGACACTTCAGCGTTTGTTCGCTGAAGTTTCACCAGGAATAAATGAGTGCAGTAACTGGCACAATTAGAGTTCTGTAATTTAGAAGTAAAGTAGTGGGTTGTACCACAGTGGAGTCACTTTAAAGCTGCCATAACTGATTTGGGTTTGTTTTTTGTTGTTGTTGTTTTGTTTAGGAGGGGGGGGGGGCAGTTTGGGGCAGAACAAGCTAACAAAACATAATAGACAAATTATCGTCTTATAAATTTCTTATGGTTAATGTGTTAGCAAACAGTTGCTCATTTATACATTTATTTGTAGTCATTTTTCAGTCCAGCTGATGAATTTAAGTCCAATGTTCACTCTCTGTTTAGCTTCAGTTTGGTCTTCACAGACTCCTGAGGGAAATATGAATGCTCTACTTTTGTCATTGGCTAATTGCTATCTTTGTTATCTGCTATTTGGTGCTGGGGAAGAGGCAGATGAAAGATGCTTTTTCTAAAAAGCAGTTGCCTGCTGCTGGAAATGAGATAGATGAAAGTGGAGTTTGCGGGCATGAAAACCAAAACAATGAGCTAAAAGAGGACAAAAAGCTCTGTAAAGCTGGGGGGGACTACAGAACTGGGTAATAATTCTCTGTGGGTTTATATGAGTGACCCCTTTCAGATTACACATAGTCATTTGATCTATTGTAAATGTAAACATATAGATTAGTGCAGCTTTAAAAGTGTATTTATGTTTTTATTTGAATTAAGATTCTAACTGGGGCTGGATTTTGCAGCCAGATGTCATATCTAGCTGCTGTAATGACATGGAAAATGTACTCCTATGTATAATGTATGAAATAGCATAATTTGAACAACCTAATGAGATGTATCTGATGATGTAATGTCACATTTGGGAAAGGAAACAGCCCATGAATGTGTGCCTTCATGAGGAATAAAGATTAATAGGCTAAACATCTTAAAAATGAGCCTTCAGAGTAGCATCATCACCAGTGTGACAGCGAATACTTATACATTTTTACAATGTTTTATTGAAATAAATTGATCAATTTAACCCAAAATGGAGATATTAAAGCACAAGACAAATGTATTGTGAGACTGAATATGATAAATAAAGTAAAATTTAAACGTTGTTATGAAGTTTATTTTGTGATTCCATTTTAAAATTCAGTGATTAATTCATAATTTAAGGACAGAATAAGAACTGAATTATCAATTGTCAAATTTAATGATCTTTTTTTTAAACTATATTTAATGTCATTTAAATGCCAATTTACCTTAATTATTCCGGTGGTACACTCCAGGCTCCACACCTGCCTCTAACCTCATGGAAATCAAACATGATGGCTGAAACTATTTTATTATTTTCACCATCACTTAATTATTCATTTAAATGATTGTTTGTGATTGCTTAGTGTATAAAATGTCTTAAAATAGCAATAAGAAAATGCCATCATAAATCTCTACAAGCCAAGGTTACATCTCCAAACACTCAGTTTTGGAAGTGGGAAGCTGTAACCATCTTTCTGAATTATGATGCACTTTAACTGTACTTAAATACGGCTCATCTTCAGTCTCGTTCTTTACTTAGTTCCCCTCACTCTAATCATACAGACCCCCCTCTGCTCAAGTAGCTGGAGACCTCCGGAGAGCTTCAGCTGAAATCAGTCACAGTAGGGGGCGCGTATGGATAATTGTGTTAATTGGGTCAATGTGTGCAGCGTTTATACATAGCGGGATGACGCTACTGAAGTTGAGTGTTTACTTTGGAGCAGATGAAAGTCAAGAGACTCTCGTTACTGAAGGAAAGACGTTAATGAAAGATGTTGTGAAACTTTGGGATAATCACTTATAGAAACACACACTGTTTGATGTTCAAGTCACATTGTGTTTCCTCACGAGCCGACAGCCAGAAAATGTCAGAATTTACAAGAAAAACATACTGCACCAAGTTGTATGAATGACGATATTCATTGCTCTTACTCTGATCTGAGAATAATCTTAACCCTTAAACTAAGATTCCTACCCTTAGAGCTCCACTAATGAATATGTCTTATATTAATATTGAATCAAATGTGTAACATGAAAGTGATTGTTTGCAGTTATGAACCCAGAGAGAATAATCACTTGATTCTTAGCCTCTTGTAGCTCATTATTTTTGGTTTACAGCACATTTACTATTCAGCTGTTTTCATGCTAAACCCACACCTGCCGAGCACCAAACGGCAGAGAAACAAAGTTAGCGACTAGCTGATGAAGAAATGAAACATCTAGCATTAAAGAGCCGGATATTTTTCTCAGGAATTGGTGGAGAGCTGAAAGGGGAGTGAATATTAGACTTGCACTCATCAGGTGGACAAAAACATGACTATAAATGAATGCTATGTTGCTACATGTGTAAACAGCCAACTGTTGTTTGCTACCATGATACCCATAATTATTTCATAAGGTAATAATATGTCAGCTGTGTATTTGCTAGCTTGCTGTGGAATTTTTCTGCCCAGACATTCATTTTTGGAAAAACTACACTTGTTTGTTGTCATAAGCACAACAATAAGCCTCAGACATATTTAGCCTAGTTTAGCACAAAGAGTCAAAGCAGGGGGAAGCTGCTATCCTAGATCTATAATGGAAAAACTATGCTTTTGAACAACTCCAAAACTGTCTTTACATGTTGTATTTGGTTCCTTTGATACAAGGAATATAGAAATATAATTGTAAATTTAGAAACGGTTAGCAAAACCCAGCTTGGCAACTAAGAAGACAACATTTCAATATGACAATGTTGTGTTGGAAGGTGTATTTTTTTCACTTTTTGTTTTACTTTTAAGAAAGCTAGGCTAGCAGTTACCCCTAGCTTCCAGTCTTTGTGCTAAGTTAGGCTAATCACATTCTTGACTTGTGTCTGTACTGGATGAACAAAGATAAAATTGATATTGATCTTCTTGTCTTAATCTGGGCCCTGTTTTCTGATAGCATTTTAAGATTAAGATCATTTTAGTCCCATTGTAAATCTATAGGCAAAGATAATTTTAGCTTAAGATGCTTTTGGGAAACAGGACCCTGACTAAAGGATACGGCAGGTGATTTTCTATATTTTTCTTATTGTCAACAAATCTAATGTGCAGAGCCAAACCAATGAACAGATCTCAGATGACCAGCGGAAGTTTAATGAATGTGCTACTGTGAAGGTAACAAAAACTGTAACAGTGAATGTTCTTCTGTACGGTTTTAATGTTGATCGTTATGTCTTGCAACTGTTTTACAAGGCTGTCCTACAGAGCAGCTTGTCCTTTGGCCTGATTTGTGTGTTTGGTAAAATGCAAAATGCAAAACTAAGATAAATTGCAGTGCATGATCAAGATGGTGAGCGGGGTCATTGGGTGTGACCATATGTCAGCTGTTCAAGACCTCATTCTAAGTAAGGTTGAGCAAATCTTCAATGATCCTGCTCACCCTCTACAGAACAGGTTCCAACTAAGCTATCGGGGCAAAGGAAAGATTCTGCAAAGGAACAAACAGGTTACACAAGTCTTTTGTTCTTTACGTAATTAGAGTGCTAAGTGAGAGGGACAATACAAAAACATACGATTTGATGGTATTTTGGCTAGGTCTATTTTATTAGTTGATTCTAATGCTGATGAAGAGTTTGTTTCTTATAGTTCACTGTATATTCAGTATTTATTTGTCTATACATTAGTGTGTGTCAGCGTATGCTAGAGCTGCACTGGGTGACATGTTCCTTTACCACGAAGAGTGCAGTCACATTAGTTTGTTTAGAAATGGCTCCAAAGTCTAATAACAGCGACCATGTTTTATAGAAAATCAACAGCCATATCCTTTAAAATGACAAACTTTTCCAAACAAGCTTATTTCTTACAATTTTAGATACTGGCACCTATAGAGGGAATGACCAGAAAAACATCCTTACTCTGGTAGATTTGAGCCACGTAAGGATAGAAATACACACACAAACACACACACACACACACACAGAAGGAGCAGTGGTTACCATGGTATCCAGGCCAAGAGTCAGGAGCATGAGGAAGAAGATGATCGCCCAGAAAGGAGACAGGGGAAGTCTGGTAAGAGCCTCTGGATACACCACGAACGCTATGCCTGGACCTGACACACACGCGCACACACACACACACACACACACACACACACACACACACACACACACACACACACACACACACACACAGACAAATGAGGATCCACAAACATGGCAAGTAAAAATATGAGACTTGTGTAGGTGTGTTTCAGTGAGCAGTGTCAGCCTGCTGCTGCTGCTGCCTGCTGGTCTGGTCTCTTACCTTCATCTGCCACCTTCTCAATCGGTACCTTCAACTCATGTGCCATGAAACCAATGACCGAGAAGATGACAAACCCTGCAAATATACTGGTGGCACTGTTTGTACATGTCACTATAACAGTGTCTCTGCAGGAGGAAACGAGGAAAGAGAGAAACAGAGTCTGAATAAGCAAAAAATCTGCTTTACTGACTGCAAAAGTGCAGCAATTTTCTAAACATGCTACATGTAACTAGTAATATAGAATATGGTAATGCTCTTTTATTTGATACAGGACATAACGGTCTTGTGTACACACAGATAAGAGATCCAACAGTGCCCTCTGGTGGCAGGAAAAAAACTGTCTGTGAATAGAGGGCTCTAAGAAGTGTTAGAAAGTGTTAGTGTTAGGGTGTACGTAAGGGGGTGTAGTGTATTATGTTGTAAAAGTCATTTTCTTTAACCAGTAGGAAATAAAACAGACATAAGTAGTCTGACAAAACCACAAACTGCAGCCTCAAAAATAGAGTTGAATCAATATGTCTCTGAACTGAACTAAACATTAAAAATCTTCACAAAGAAGGTATTTTTTAAAAATATTAGTTATTTCAATTTTATATTCATACATGGTTGTTGTATCTACTTTTAAGATCCTTCAGTTACTGCAGGAAAAAATATGACTGCAAGCTCTACACACAACAATTTTCTACATATGTGTATTTTCTAAAAGAAAAAAAAATCTTATTCCACCACACAAATGTTTTGCAGTATATTCTTATGTTTTGGGCTTAGTGTAAGTGTGATCAATACAAGATATTTATATTTCAGTGGTTTTAAACACAGTGGAGGGATGTGAGAGAAAATGAAAGAAACACTGAACTGCTGGCTGCAAAGAGTGACATTTATTATTGACATTTCTATCAGATACACAGATACAGTATCGTGTGTCTATGGTGACAGTTTTAATTCGTTTGCCAGAAGCATAGTTTACCTTTTGTGTGTTTACCTGTAGCAGTTATTGTGGAACTTATTGTAGGAAGAAAGAGTGATGAGGCCTCCCCAAGCAGCCGACAGAGAGAAGAAGATCTGAGTGGCTGCGTCTTTCCACACCTAACAGAGGAAGAGAGACAGAGCTGCGGGTAAATGACAAACACCTGGGAGACTTTTTACAGTTTGGAAATTTAGCTTTTTATGGAATTTAACTAGCAAGCAGCAGGTACCTTTGCATCATTGAGTTTCTCCCACTTTGGCGTGATAAAGTAAAGGATGCCGTCGGCAGCTCCAGGGAGGGTCACTCCTCTGATCAGCAGGATCACCAGCACCACGTAGGGAAATGTGGCTGTGAAATAAACCACCTGACCAGAGAGGAGACGAGATCAGGCAAGATGGGCGAGAGAAAAAGAGCAAGAATAGCACAAAAAAATGTGATAATGAAAGCAAAAACTTGCATAATAAAAGACTACACTGGAAATCAGGTGGTGCTAAAAGAAGCATAGTCGTTTGTTTACATTTGCATGCCTCCTTTTCTGCACACAATATGTTTCTGATTCACAGAAAAATGTGCATAGTGTGAACAGTAAATATTTTAGGTGACATGTTTTTGAGTGATTGTTTCCTGCAGGTGTAAGCAACTTTATTTCTTTTTTTTTTTTTACTTTACTTTTTATCCTTCTCACAAGCTCAGGTTGGAGTGTAATGCAACAATGAAGAGTTTTAGACTGTACCTAACAATTACTTTTATTATTAATAAATCTATTATTATTTTCTTGATTAATCATATTGTCTATAAAATGTCAGAATATAGTAAAAAAAATTCCATTATAATGTCTTAGAGCTCATGGTGACATCATCAAATGTCTTATATTATCTGATCTACAGTCCAAAGTCTAATGATATTCAGTTTACGATCATGTATGACAGAAAAACTTAAAATCATCACATTCAAGAAGCTGCAAGCAGAACATTTTTAGTGTTTTTGTTTAAAAATGACTAAAACAATTATTCAATTATGAAACAAGTTGGCAATTAATTTTCTGTCAATAATCGATTGATCGTCGAGGCTTTAAAGGTAGCCTTGACTAACAAATAAATAAATACACACAAATAAATAACAAATTCAGGTGAGTAAATGTTCACTATCATGGACGTATCTGTCTGTGTGACCAGCAGTGAGGTTGAGAACACACAAGTTATGGTTATAAAATATGCAATCCACTGACTGATGTGGTTAAAATGTCAAACGAGGTTCCTGAGTGTTGCAACAGCAGCAGGGTGCATGTCACCTCTCTGTCCAGCAGAGGGCGCTATGCTACAAGATTTAAATCTGATTAATCTGGAAAAAATGATATTATAGCAATTATAGTTTTGATTTGACAGCATTTTATCTAAATATTAATCAAATCAGAAACCTTTCTAATCCATTTTTAAATCTATTTAAGCCGTATTTGAGTGGAGACCATTTCTTTGCTAAAAAAAAAAAAAAAAAAAAACAACTTTACAATAAAATAGGCTTCAACAAAATCAAACTTTGTGTTTGAGATCATCAAAGTCATCAAACTAATACTGAAAGAACTACAACTAAAGTTTTTTCCAGATAGATTAAAGATTCAATATTGTTAGACTCGGAGATTAACACATCCAAGTACTGTATAAACTTGGAACTGGATCTAAACTGGAACCAGCTATCAGAACACAAACCTATCAGCAACATTCCCTGTTATGGGTTGTGAAGACTGCTCAGTTTAAACATGAGTGGATTCCTTGCAGACCAGCAGAGCTCACTTCTTGTATGTTACACATTTCATCACTAGGGGGCACTTTCATCTCTGCATGGAGAGGAAGCCTGTGCTGATATGAAGCTGATATTGTTCTGCTGCTGCAAAAGGTGAAAACAAGCAAAGAGATCAGATGATTAATTTATAAAGTTTGTGTGTTTTCTTACCTTTCCTGATGACTTGATTCCTTTGGCTAAGGAGGCGTAGACGATGATCCAGGCCAGGAACAGGCAGCCTGCCAGAGGCCAGCGAATGTCTCCAGGATATTCAATCCCTTTGGAGATGTGCAACACATTGTACCTGCATGTGTGAATCAAACAGCAACACTCAATAAACTGCAACATAATGTACGCTCCAAAATTCTTCATTTTATCAAGTAATTTATGTATATTATTGAGGCTAATAAGCCTTAATTTTCCTAGAACAAGTAAAAAAAAAAAATTCAGCTTGTTTCCAACACAAATCAGGTCTCATTTTTCTTGATTCTAGTGTAGAGAGCTGTTTCATTCTTCTCCTGTTCAAGATGCTGCTCACTTTCTCTAGAATGTAACTAAGTTGTCCTTGTTTTGTATTTTCTGTTTGCTTTGTACCTTTTATGAGAAATGAAGAATTTTACTGAACAGGCAGATTAAACTTTTTTTGAGATTTTTATGAATCAGTGATGGCCAATTTTTTTGATGTCAAAGATGTCAATTTTATGTCGAACATTATCTTTTTTTTCACACGTTCTTTAAAGTTCATAATTTGGTGGTCTTATTCTAGACCAGGGATTTAGACACATGGCTCTGTGAAACACTTTAAGAAGCAACTGGGCAGATTTAAGTTTAAAAAAAAAAAGATATAATCATAAACATTATGATCAGACCTAGTCTTTGTTCATGTTTGCTGCTGTTTTAGATGATGTGTAAAATATTTTAAGTTTGGTTGCCTTGGACTTGCAATTTCTATCACCTGGTTGGCTCTTCACAGACATTTAGTAGATTCAAGGTTTACACAAGGACAAGAACAGAATTCAGAGAGATGAGAGCAGGATCCCACCAAACACAGAGAAAAGTGTTTAATTTAAAACAGTCTTGTCTTTGACCCTGGAAAAACTATGAGAAGAGTCACTAAGTTTAATGTTGCATTTTATTCTCCAATCTTTGGATATAAGAAAATGAGACCTGTATACCAACATTTAAAGGCCTAATATTTGCTTCTAATTCATGTAAATCCTACTTTACGCCACAGTTTTCATCAACCAGAAGCTTCACTCACTTGAAGTACTCCTCACTGGGGCTGACGTAGGTCTTGTTACCGTCCACAGTCATGTTCAACAGTTTCGTCAGGTTTCCAACAGTGTTAGCAGACAAACAGAAAGTGGAGTTCTTGATGGAGGTGATGTTTCTGTCCCGCAGGATGCACGTGTCTGTTCCAATCAGAAACCAACACACATCAACTGGGAGAAGATTGGCAGAGTGTTGCCGTGGGACAGAACTTACTGTCCACTCAGGTTTTCACAATGAGAGTAAAACGGGAGGGGAACAGATGGATCTGATCTGGAGTAAAGGAGGACTGACGGGAGGCTGCTGCCACAGGAAAAGACCTGGAGACTCAGTGAGAACCGGACCCAGCTGTGTTAGATCTGGATTTTTGTTCTTTTAGATATACAGACAGAAATTATTATAGTGAATCTGTGCCTTGATCCAGATATTGTCTAAAATAAAGACAAGAAAACTAGTTTTTCTTTTTTATGCACCATTTTTCATGCAGATACAGCAGACAAACTGTGCAAACAAAATCAGTTTTTATGCTTTTTACATGACACAGTGACATGAAAGCACATAAGATGCAGGTAATATGACGGCTACTTTGCACAGTTTGTTCTAAATTCAAGACAAAATACTAATCAAATCTGAAAATAACGACGTTTTTTTGTCACTAAATTGGGTTGATGAAAAACAAAATGACCCAAACTCACACAAAAATACAGCCTAAAAACGTATCACCTCAGTCGACATCTTTTTGGCACAAAAGTGCTAAATTATAAGACACATACAGTGTTTATAATTTTTGCAGAACTACTGTATCACATCATAAAGGTGTTAAAATTAAAATTTCCTCCTCACTACATGTGCAGGATATACACATATTAATAGGCCTATATTACAGGTTGCATTTAAATGTCTCTTTTTTAATTAAATTTGTCATTTGAACATATTCTTGTTGCCAATATTCTGCTGTATATTATTTTCCTTATTTGTGAGATTTACAGGGAGAGAGAGAGAGTAAGAGTGGGAGAGAGACTACTGTGTTGAACGGGCCTGTAGTTCGTGTTGCAGCCAGCAGGGGTCAGTGCCGGGTTCACTGCAGCACTGCAGCAGCTCAACCTGTACAGTAAATTTGTCAAGCAAGCAGTTTTTGTGCTGAATTCACAGAATCGCTGAAGGCAAATATTACACGAAATGAACCGAATTTCGGTATTTATTCGATGCAGATCGACGCCAAACACCTCCGAGTCCCCGCTCTCACGTTTCCTCACAGTTAAAACATGATTTAATCAATATTTTCATTAAAAATCAGAGCAAAAAATGACTGCTTCAGCTGCACACTGCTGCTTCAAAGGAATATAAACTGACATTATAAGACTACAAATGTATCGAAATGATTAAAAATATTTAATTTCTTGTCACATTGAGGCCCTCTTCACATATTATTGGCCTGTATCGTCAAACAGACACATGAATTGCTCTGGATTTAAAGTGTTGAAAGTGAAAACACCGCAGAGATCACAGGTCAGGATTCATTATACCGCAGGACACCTCAGCTGAGGGAGCCATGACGCATTGCGCATTGTGGAGAGAGAGGTGCTTTTGGTGTGTGTGTGTGTGTGTGTGTGTGTGTGTGTGTGTGTGTGTGTGTGTGTGTGTGTGTGTGTGTGTGTGTGTGTGTGTGTGTGTGTGAAGGTGTGTGTCTTACCTAACAGCAGCATGTCTTTGTCCTTACATTCCACCGTGTTCCACTCATTCCTACAGTTAGCCCATGGCAGTGAGCCCTTCAACGAAGCGAACAGGTAGTACAGTGTCCAGCACATTATAATATTATAGTATATGGCTATCAAGACAGATATTATCAACATGGCAATCCCGCAACCTAAAATAAATAAATGAGACGAAATATATAAATTACTCTTAAGGGAAGTAGAGACTCGTGGTGATAAGAAATGAGTTTTATTTGTGATTTTTTTTTTTTTTTTACTTGATTAGTTGTGGCAGTTTACCTTGCAGAGCTGGGATGCATTTCCACACTGATACGGGCCCCTGGCTGGCAAACTGGCCCAGAGACACCTCCAGTAAAAAGATTGGGATCCCAGCAATACCCAACATTGTCAGGTAAGGGATCAAAAAAGCTCCTGCAAGGAAATGAACAACAGGCTACAGAACGCAGTTTAAGAGACAAAACAAAAAGCCTGAAAACTAACATCAAAACTATTTCTACATGGAGTGGAAATTAGGATACGTGTAGCCAGCACGTGCATGCGTCTCATCTGCTGACTTTGATATTTAAACAACACACAATATGGATCATTGCATCTATTAATGAATAAAAATCATCAGTTATCCGTAAATGGGTTCGAGCATATATCAATAATAATAATAATAATAATAATAATAATAATAATAATAATAATAATAATAATAATAATAATGAGAAGAGGAAGAAATACCATACATTATTATTATTATTATTATCATTAATATTATTATTATTATTATTATTATTATTATTATTATTATTATTATTGACCGTTTTAATTATGATGGTGATACATATTTTGGATTTTACAGGTACTTTTTATTCTTATTTTTAGGTTATTTCTTTTTATCCGTTTTTAAATAAAAAAATCATCACTGAAAAATAATAAAATTTTGTCTCGCTTGGTTAAAGGCCTACACTATTAAGATAATTAATAATTTCATAATTTCATAATTTAAACCCTGACTTAAATCTGATTTTTTCAAAAACAGATTTTTCGTTTGTTCTGTGTCAGTATTCAAACCATCGACCTACAACTCTTACCTCCACCGTTTTGGAAGGCAAGATAAGGGAACCTCCACACGTTTCCCAGTCCCACAGCATAGCCAACCATGGACAGAATAAAATCCAGTTTATTGGACCAGTTTCCTCTGGCCTTATTCTCATCTCCCCCATCGTCATCATCGTCATCCTGAGAGGAAAAAACATGTTTTTTTTTTCTTTTTAAATCTCCAACATAAAACCCCTAGAATCCTAATTAAACCATTTAAACATCACATAAAGCATTGAGACTGGGCCTGACAGGCTACTGCTAGAGATTTAATAACCGGAATTTATGAATGAGTGAACAAAAATGTTTAGTCAGCGACCTACAAAATGCATCATTCTTATTCCTGAGTTTTCCTGCTCATGCTACCTTAGCAGGACCCTGCCAGAGACCATTTACCAACATAAAAGCATTATTTATTCCATTTAAAAATACAAAATAACTGAAATAACTTCCATCAGAGAATTTAAACTGTTTTTCAGTGCATTAACCTCACTAAACTTATTCTATACTCTAAATATTACTGGATTTCCTCCTCATGTTCATTTCTTTCACAGTTACAGATGTGTTTCACCGTCAGATCTCAGCATCAGCTTTCCAATGACAAATCTGTATATAAAACTAATCTTTAACTTTACTTATAGACCCAATATTGGTAGCAAACTGCGTCAAATGACATCCTGAATCTCAGATGCACCAAAAACTTCGTTAATGGCCAATACTGATGAAATAGGAGGAAAGCCGAACAAAAAATTGCAACAGCACAAATTCCTGATGCATGAGTATTCAGTCAGAAACAACACTATGCAGGGGAATGTGTGTGTGTGTGTGTGTGTGTTGGGGGTTGGGGGTGTTGGGGGGGGGTGGCTGCCCCCTCGCGGGGATTGGAAACAATCCGCAGCCTCATGTAATACAGTGCTGTCTATCAGCCAGATAACACCTGGGCTTCTGGGCCTTACCAAGCGTGTCTGCTGGGAGTAAGAACGCTGAAAATATCGCGAGAATAACAATTACTGAATCATGTTATTATTCTAACTAGAAATTAAAAAAAAAAAAAAAAAAGCATCACTAATTTAGCAGCAACGCTTTATTTCTGAGAAGAGAATTAATGTCGTTTCATTCAGGACTTATGTTCCCTTTAAAATAATTCATCACACTGATCAAATAATAAAGATCCTACCAGCATCTTCTCTCCTCTCTGGATCCACAATTTTTAGGCGACATAAAGGAGATCGACAGTCAATCAGATCGGTGCAAGAGGGGGATACCTAACGGGACAGCCCAGGGCTGCGCAGAGCAGGGCAGGGACGCCAAACAGCTCGTGATCCACCCAAAATACAGACTGTGCATGCAAGAATTCAGCCAACATACTGATCTACTACACAATTTATACAGAACATAATGCGTGACTAGCCAGGGTCATGTGGCTTTACCTTAACACAGTCTGAATCAAAATTAAATTATTCTTTCTTAAAATGATTATAATATACTAGAGAAATTATGAACGATCCGTCTACATAATCTCCTCGTAATGGTTGTTCTTTTTGGGTTGTGATCCGATTATCTGAAGCCACAAGCATCCGATTCCGCTCAGAAGTTGACAGGCTACAATTTTTTTTTTTTTAAATCTCACATGTGTGCAGTAACTAAATAACAGCCCAGCGCCTGCAGAATCACATTTAACTATATGGCATTATCACAGACTGGATTTCCCTCTTTCACTCCATCACAGACCAACAGCACTGATCTACTAAAGCTCTGCATGGCGCTGAGAGCTCCAAGGGGTTTGCACTTTCCCGGTTTTGGAGGCAGCAGGTTAATCCAGTCAGCTTTCTTATCAGCGACACACGGACACATCCACACCGCACCTGCCCCCAGCAGCACTGGCTCTCCGACCCGCTCTGCTATCATCAAACCAGCCGCTCTCCGTTAAGGAAACGCTTCATTTAGCTGACTTACCCCCGCCAAGGTGCCGGGCTGAACAGACGTGTTCCCATCTGTTCCCAGTATGATGGTGGTCTGGCTCATGGCCGTCCAGTTGCCTGCAGTGTTGTTCTGCTCTGCGGTGGCCCGGAGCGGGTCGCCGTACTGGGCGGACCCCCCGCGGACAGAACCAGCAGAATCCTTCCTGAAGGCCGAGTTGGCGGCCACGGATCCAGGCACCGCCGGCGCGGTGTTTTTAAACGTCCCATATGCTTTATTGCTCTCCGATTCTCCCGGTTTATTTTCCGTGGGACAAAAAGTTTTGTTCTCATTGCACGGAGGAGGCGGCTGAGGCGCCGGGTGATGGTGAGGGGCGGGCGGCGGGCACGCAGCCGCGTTGTCCGGTTTGTTTGCTGTAAGTCCCGCAGCTCCGTCGGGCTGCTGCGTCGGGATGTAGCCGGTAGGAGCGCTGGCCGGTTGTTTGGCCATGTCTCTCTGGTCAGAGAAATCCTGGAACATGGGAGTGACAGATCAGCAAGACAAAATGCTACAGAGCGGCAGAAACCGTGAAGCTGTGAAGCTGCTGCAGCCCATCTCTGCTCTGAGACTAAAAATGTTGAATTCTGTTTCTGCAACGTTTTTCTGCAGCATGTTGTGGCTCTAGCTGCTCTACAGTTTCAGCTCACAGTCTACCGGGTATGTTGGGAGTGTATGTGTGTGAGTGCCTGTGTGTGTGTGTGTGTGTGTTGGAGGGAGGGGGGTTGCTTTGCTTCTCCAGTTCTCCCTTTCTGCAAGATTCTTTAATTTTACGCCCCATTTCCCCCTCATGTCATTCAGCCACACACATCCACTGATTTTTATGGGCAATAGACAAGCTGCTGTGGGTCTCTCGGCAGCTCCGCTCTCCCCGGCAGGCATGCTAGATCGCCGGCTTTACAGCAGTGAGCGGACCGGGGGCGGCGGAATTACAAATGACTCCCTGAAATTTAGCTTTGAGGGGGGGGTGCGGGAAAGCGGCCAGAAAAGCAACGAGAATCTAAAAAAAAAAGGAGGTTCAAAAAACAGTTGATTGATTAATGCTTAGCTGTGTTGTTAATTAGTAGGGGGGAAATAATTGCACCTGGCTGTAATCTCTTCTGTTTCAATAGAAAACGAATTAATAAAACTTTCTTTCCAATTTAAACCTTTAAAAACAGTCATTACAGAAAGAGGAAAATGGTGAAAGAATGAAGTTAAGTGCAGAAAGTTTTTAATGTGGCAGCAGCTGCATTTCAGCACCACGGACAGCGCAAGTACCTCGACGTGCCAAACTGCGTTAAAAAAAAAAAAAGTATCAAATTAATATTAAAACAGCTCACAACGAGTCCATAATACAGTTGAAACCGCAGGTGGAAAAAAAGAGTAAAGATTATGTTTTTAGACACTTACCATTTTTGCAGAGCTCTGGTGGCAGGCTGGAAACAGCTGTAAAAAGACGAGAGAGGTCTGGAAGCGGACTGGTTGTAGCCGCGCAAAGCACCAAGTGCAAAGCTTTTCTATAGCTCCGTGGCTCCGTGGGAAAGACCTGGGTTTGCGTCAGTGCAGAGCAAGGTGCCCTTCGCGTGACATTTTCTTGATAATAGGACTTTGATAAATCATTGGCCTTGGATTCGGATTTTTAAAGGGACAACTGGCGCCAACACGACGGGGGGGCGCGTGTATGCGTGCGTGAATCGTGTGCGTTCCTGATTACGCACGGTGCATGCGTGAGCGCTGGACGTACTCTTACAAAGATGATTAATACACTTGTCTCCAGGGATGTGTAAGATGCTTACACACGTACACAAAGGCATCACACTCACACAGAGACACACACACCTCGTTTAGGATAAAGATTTCCAGGTTCAGGCAGATTATTGGAAGAGATCAGATGCATCAGAGTGGTATGTGGGTCCAACTAGTGTTTGCATCGTGCTGAGTCGAGTCTTTCTAGTACAGTTACTATTACAGTAGCAGTTCCTGGGAACAGGAATGCACCGTGCACAAGCTTTTGGGGTTTTTTTTATATAATAACGTTGTCTTGTTCCGTCTTTAACATTCAGGCCTATAGATTCAGAAACTAGATTATAAAAGCAAAGTGTTTATTAGCCTATATGAAGACGAGGCTGACATTGTAGATAAATATTATTATACATATCTATATACATACATAAATGTAATTGTAGGAAGTCGTGTATGTAAAATAGACTGTTAAAAACGATGTGCTAAAAATGGTCTGAACTATAAATAGTTTTTCCACTTGGCAGGTTTTACGCACGGCGCGCTCTAGGCTCTATATTCCTTTGTGCGTCACCGATAGAAGCATTGATCAAGGGAAAAAAAAGTTTTAAAAAAAAAAGTGGGCGAGGTCTTTATAAAGCTACTCATTTGTTTAAGTCTTACGCAAGAAGGAGGCCTTTTTTTTCTAAAATCACGTGTGTGAGGAGTAACTGGAGCCAACCACTGGAGTCTGGACTGGAAGCTGTGACAGCGGAGGAGGGAAAAAAAAGTGCCATACTGTAGAGATCCTAAAACACTGCATTGCGCATAACATTGTCCAAGACTCCCTTTAACCGGGTAATACATATCCAAGTCGAGTGTGTGGTTATTTATCCACAAACTAAAAATACACGAGCGGCCTCATTTGTCTCATCAATTCAGGAGAAACTCGTTAACTGTAAACAGTTGTATCTGCAGGCCTCCATAGACTGATACAGTAGACAACACAGACACATTCACACGTATGCTATGGTAGGCCTACATAGGCTGCACATAAAACACACACACACACACACACACACACACACACATGCCTACACACACACACGACAGGGAAAACTGATTTCATATCAAGTGTTTAATCTCGACGTTTTGCAGCAACACTGAAATATTTTTGTCAATAAAGCAGACTAGCGCCGGACGGTCCTCTCCTCTGATTGGCTGATTGTACTTTGGAAGCTAAACTCAGACGTGTTTAGCGTCCAGTTGTAAATAGCCTATGTTAACGAAAAATAAACGGTTAGGCATATGCATAGTTGCCTAGCAACCACGTTTAGATATTGCTCGAGAATAGGCCTAAGAGGTAAAGCCAAACTGAACATAACAGATATAGGCCTAATGGATAATAATAGGCCTCATAGTAATAATAATTACCCTATAATAATCAAATTGCCTTGTCAAATCTTATAATAATAATAACAATAATAATAATAATAGATACTCATTTTTATTGATGCTTTAATGCAGAGCTAAAATCATTATAGGCTAATAATACGTCACTCAGCACTTGCTCAAATATAATAGCCTACAGCCTATAAGGCAAGAAAATCAGGCTATCCAAATATCTTAAAGAACAATTGATTATCATTTTAAAATATTTTTATCAAACTGTAATAGGCTAGTTTAACGCGCTGACCCAAAGCCCATAAGAATAGCGTAACTACAGGCCTGTGCTTTCATAAACTCAGATAATTCTTGATCTATTCTCTCATCCGCTCGCTTTTTAACAGACTCATTAAAATAACGAGGCTGCAGTTTTGTTTTGTTTTTTATAGGTTGTCCTGTTTTTAACCTGCGCTGATTTCACGACAGCTGAGAAGCTTTCAGGCAGTCTCCCCGCTGGGACCGGAGTGGTTTACACTGGGACACGCAGAGTCCCGCTCGGGGGCCGCTTACTTGCTATGCACGCTGCGCTCCCTCCGCTTGTAAATCTCCGTCCGTTCCAGATAAGAGACTGGAGCGGGTGTATTAGCCGCCGCCTTGAGTTTAATTACATTGTCAACAGAGAATAATTGTAATTGATTTCTGCTCCTCTTCCAGAGTCCGCTGAACACAGGGAGTGACACACACACACACACACACACACACACACACACACACACACACACACACACACACACACATACACACACACACACATACATACATACCATGCCAATACATCCAGCTTGTCTCTATGTAGCAGAACATGGTTTGCTGAGCTTTACGCATAGAGTTTTGTTTTTGTTTTTTTTTTAAAAAGGCCACATCTGCCAGAGCTGCATGCATTAAGGAACCTGCAGAGATTTCAAAAACAGCTGATGTAAAATATTTTTCATTCTGGTTCCCAACTTTTAATCATTTTCACAAAAGAGAACCACCTTTACAAACTAAAAATACTGTTTATCTGTTTAATTTAAGCTCGAATCGATGTCTGGCAGACTGGACTTAAAATTGGTGCCTCAGTTCTATTTCTTTTTTATTTTTTATTTTTTTGGACCAGTTAAAGTCTTGATGAAGCAGCTGAACTAACCGTCTCGTGGATGGGGTATTCTGGGTGTCTCCTCGTGCTCGTTAATTACATGAGCTCGTGTAATTAATTGATCACTCCGACTGTCGCCTGAGTGATAAGAAGACGCATCCATCTGCAGGGGCCTGGAAAGCAGTGATTCAGCGCAGGGGGTCGTCCAGAGGCCCACGGCTGCTGCCATCATCATCATCATCACCATCATCATCACCATCACCATCATCATCAGTCCTGTCCTGGGTGACAAAGCCTTCACACATTACAGTTCAAGTTCAGGCGATAATTTGTGCCACTAGTTCAGCAAAAACGGTTAAAACGTAATAATGACTATTGAACGGTGTCTTTCCCATTCATGTGTGTGTTTTTGTAGTCTCCTAAAAACAAATATGAGCTAAATTTTCCTGAGTTTATGGGCCTTTTCTCAATTTAGGTAACAACTTGGTCTTTAAAAAGGTGTTGTTCAGTAGACAGTGGGCCTATAAGCCACCCCAACATAAATCTGCTGTCGATTGGTGCAAATTAATCATCTACAGCTGAAGTATCAAGTTTGGAAAAGTAGAACAAATTACTGCAACTACTAAAGTTAAGATAAATAACATTCATTTTCTTTATGAATGTGCAATGGTGCAAAATGGGTTTACAAAACGAACTTTATAGGAAAATAAGACAGCTTTTAAAAGATATAATCTCTCACTATGTGCATCAGAAAGCCTATGAGATGCAAGTGATATCTGTGTTTTTAATGTGCCAAAGCACTTTTAAGATTTTCAAACACAGCAAAGTCAGTTTTAGCTGTTTGATTTGAATCATTGCCAAATAATAAATCAAAAAATACTCAAGATGCTTTGTTCATTTGGAAAATAAGGCTCCTGCAGGGATTCAACATGCTAAACTTTCAAAAACAAGTCTGCATAGATTCATCTCATCCAGGTAGAACATCAGGTTGAAAATGAAACTAATCAATGGACTGTGGTTGAAGAGCTGACAAGACATTTAGGAAACAACTGCAGTCCTGTTGAACAAACTTTCACACACATCTTCCACAGAAAAGCCTGTTCTTGTGAGCATAAACCACACACAGCTAATGTGAGTAGACCGTATTAATACGACGGCAGAGAGGACACAGAAGCAGTAGAAATACATCAGAAAAAGGTGACTGCAAGTCTGCAATAAGACAAGCAGCCGGCCCCACAGTCTGCTCCTCCTCCGCACAGATGACTACACTCTCTCAGTGTCCGGGATTCATCATCTCAGGGAGAGAGAAGCAAGGAAAAAAAATCTTTAATTGTAAGCAGGGCTGCTCAATGAAGTATGTAAAGAGGCTTCAGTCAGCCTTTTTAAAGCTTAAATTCATTTCGCATTGTCCCAGTAAACTCACGGAAGATGGATGATGTCCACGGTGAGATCCTACACAGCTCAAAGTAGGACAATAAGGAGGAGGAATGTGGAGGGAAATTAAGAGGAATACTCGGAAAAACCTCAAAATGTCTTTAAGAAAGAGCTGGCAGCCAGTTCCTCTAACAGTTTTTTGTTTTAGTAAGACAATTTGATTAGAAAGGAGGCATGTGAGTTATGGTGGATGATGACAGTGGTCTGAATTACCCCCATTGGATATCTTGGTTTCATATAATCTTTGTTTCAACAGCATTTATACGACTATATTTGAATGTGTAGTTAGGATCTGCTTCACACTGAAACAAAAGTTTACACTGAAAGTTATTTAAACAGTATTGAAACAAGGATTATATATAACTTAGATGCTTACTGGGCAATGATCATCTAACTGTATGCTTAATAAAACACACTCACAAGGAGAATAACTCATACAACATTGTGTTTTTTTATTACAAGGCACAGAAATAATCCAAACATCTCATGTTTAAGTCTAACAACTGCTCCATTGGTTAATTAAAATCCTATATGTAGTTGTGTACATTTACTATTCTAACAGTTCTCTGGTCAGCTGACTTTACTGCAGGCTGTAGGTCTGCTTCCTGTCTTGGAGGTCAAAGGTGACCAACAGTGAGCGAGGATCCTTCTTGTTTTTACGCACGGTGATCTTTCCTTTGAGCTCCTCCCCTAAAAAGGAAGCACAGGAAAACCATTATCAATACACACTGTTTCACTATGGTAACCACCATATTATATATATATAGATATATATAGCGTGCAGGTCTTTTTGGTGCTTTCACAGTCAGTTTATCATCTGACGCACCTACACGTAAGACTTTCTGGAGTCCTCATCTGTGTTTAAAAGTGTTCTAATCACCAAAAATCAGCTGCTGTTGAGTTTAGTTTGAATTAAAATTTGGAGTTTTGGCACCGTCACCTGTCCCTGCTGTGCATGTTCGCTTAGAACAAGAAGCAGGACTTTGGTTCAGCCGAATGAACTTCAAACACTTATCTGTTTAAGTCTAATATTATTTCAAGCGTGAGGTTCCTCTAAAGAACTCACAACAAAAACATTAATACAGGGTTAAAACAAAAAATGAAATGTCAAGGAGAAAGAGGAAAAGGTGCTCTGAAATTCCAAAAAGATAAATATAAGCTGCTGTATGAACAAATTTAACAAGTTACAGATGCAGCTCATGACTTCTCTCTCTATGGTAACCGACTGAATTTGTTTTGAATGGCAAATTATGCATTCACGTATGTACAGTAATTCATGTTCAAGTGGGTGTAAATGAGTGTTCACCTCAGAAAAAAAGTTCAAGTAAATAAAACTGTTACTCATTTTATTTCATGCTGATAACAATCCTCAGTATATCATGACAATAACAGCAACGCCTTTATGTCAGACTTAAAAAGGCAGAAACAATTTCACTGAGTCAGCCATCATCATCATCATCAGTGTGTGACATCATCATCATCAGTATGTTCATAATAGAAGAAAAATTAACAATTGCTGATAAAAAAAAAAAGAAATCTTCCAGCTGCCCTGCAGCAGTGCAGTGCTGCTGAGCTCAGGCCTCTGCAGTGTGAGCAGAGATGCAATGGTGCTTATAGAAATGATGATGTGTGTGTAAAAGGCAATATGGTTTACTACATGTTAATAAGCAAGACTGTGCGTAAGTGTGTTATGAATGCAGACCTGGTGAAATCTCCAGATGGCAGCGAGAAGGAAGTGCATTTACAGTAAGACGCACGAGCAATCGGGAGGCCAGGAGAAGACGATGATGATTATGACATATAATCACTCTGATCAACTTCACGTTTGACTGCTGGATGTAAATTAATGTTTATCCAAACGGCAAACAAGGATGCTCCCCCCCCCACACACACCTCCTCCCTTTGTGCTACGCGCACGTCATTGCTGGAGGTTAGAGCACACTAAACACAGAAATGCAACATTGCACAGAGCGAGAGCAGTGCTTTTGATGAAAAGTGCTGCAGTGCTCTTCTTGTAGCGGCGCAAACCACGGCGCTGTGTGCTCTGCCCTGCTTTTATATAATGCACGTCCAATGGCGATGCAGCATCAACAGGAAGTAGCAGTTATGATGGTGCCAGATTAACTGTAGCTGTGACTGCACGAGTTAGAAAATCAATATTGTGACTGTTAATTTATTCCATATTCTAATTCCAAAGGAGCCTCCTAGTTAGCTGCTTTGTGTGCTGGGTAATGATTTATGTAATGCTCTTCATCTTATGCCCTTCCTTGCACAAACTATGCATGCTCACTTGTTTGGTGTCAAACGCCCATCGGGGAGGTTGTTCAAAAGCTTCAGAGACCTGATAGCGAAGCCACAATCTCTTTTATTCCTCAATCTGGTTGAAACAGCCTGAAGATCTCAGACCCAGTGATCTTGAACAGTGAGTTAGCCATTTAGAAATATAACTAGGAGTCCCAAGTCCTTGTGTGCCTTAACGCACTGGTAACAAGTGTAAAGATTCTGAAACTAGGAGAGGAGGCTTTGCTGCAGCATTTTAGAAATAATGAATAAACCAAGTTAGAGTAGTCTAAATGGAAGGTTATGAATGTGTGGATGACTTTTTGAAGATCAGAAGAAGAAGTGGCTGAATTCTGACTATAATTTGTATTTGACTGTATATTGTATTTCATGTTGAAAGGATTACTGGACAAAACACCTGATTTGAGAATCAAAGTTAAGCTTTTAACATTTCTGGCTCAGCAAAACAAACTGTAACTGACAGAAACTTTGCAAGGAGGCTAAAAGACGTTCTTCTGCCCTCTACTCCATCACAGAACTAATGAACTGGACAAAGACAACCTGACTAACACAAAAGGTCACTAACACATGCCTGCTTTGTGCTTTCTCTGTGGCTTAAACACCAGTGAGCTCAATATATAGTGAAGGCTGACGTGTGGTCTGTGTACATCTGGCTGAAATGCAAATCTGCAGAAAAGAAAAGAAAAATCTTCCGCTGGTTATTATCTATTGTTTCAGCTCCTCTTCCTTCACTCTCCCTCTGTTCCAATTATCAGGTGATGCTCATGCAGACGTCCCAAATGTAGCCAAAAGAAACGGCCATCTATGTTGCAAGTTTATCTGTTTTACTGTACAAACTTGATATTCTAGCCCTGCTCCATTTCTGGATCTATTCCTTTTAATATCTATAAAGACAACAAACAATCTTTGTATTTGTTGTCACTTATTTTATAGGAAATTACACAAGAAGCCTCAATTTAGCACTAGATGTAATCTGGGAACTGTAACAGAGCCTGGTGCTCATGAGAGGCGGCGGACGGCTGGAGTCAAATTCAAGTTGGCAAAAGGCCGATAAAAGTCAAAGGAATAATTGCTTGACCTTTAGTAACCTTTCGTTAAAAAAAACAACAGGAAGAAAAAAGTGGTTTGGGACCAAAGATCTTTGCCCTCAAAATAACTGCAGCAAACTGTTTCAGATCTAAGTATTAAAACATACAAACTGAACAGACTGTTGAGTCCTGGTGCGACTACAGCGGCTCTGCTGTAATCAGTCAGCCCAAACTCCCCATGGAAGAGGGCCACGGTGCCTTCAGTAAACTGGCCCCTCAGATGCTGGGAGAAAGAGTTAACCATGTGTGGAAATGAGTCGGGGAATGGAGCCGGGCTCTTGCTGCCATGTCGTACATCAACATGCCAGTGTCATTAAGCACAACCGGGCCCACAGAAACAGCTCAACGCAGTCCTTCTCCATGAAATTACACTGGAAATACATGGCTTCGCATTAGTGATTCATTTAAACTGTTGTCATTTACATTTTAACCATTTACCTTACACACATATCTGCAGCTCCATAAAGTGAGGGGAAGTAGCTTAAGTACTTCAAGCCTCATCGTTTTCAGTTTTTACAGATTTCCAGAGAAAACAGCGGAGCAGTAGAGCACTAGAGTCTCTCTAAAGCTCTGTTCAGACATAGAAACATATGGCGCAGTGAAGCAGTGGTGCTAAAGGAGATGAAAAGACATAGAGTTGTGAAACTGTAAAATAGTAGACGGTAACACAGATGGTTTCCCGGGATCCCATGTCATTCATTGGTTGGCCGTTGCAGTTTGACAGCTGATCATGTCTTCTCAAAAGTTTAACTGTTTTCATCTGATCACTGCGAGGGGTGTTCCTCCAATGAATTCAGAGTTCAAAAGCATTACTCCGAAGCAACACGTTTTTATCATCTGAGTTTTAAAATTTAAATTCTCAAAGGTTTTATAATAATCAAAACTAACACAGAAACAAGGAGTGCAAGACACAGTTGTATTGGCCAGATGGTGGATTCAACTAATCATTCCAGTGCCTAAAAGTGTAAGAGAGAGAAGTGTTTTTGCTGCAAGACACAGGAACTGAGAACCAAAAGGTTAACTTCAGCTTTATAGTAATACTTTATAGTGATACCCTAACCCTAACCCTAACCCTAACCCTGCCCATAACCCTAACCCTAACCCTAACCATAACCCTAACCCTGGCCCTGACCCTAACCCTAATCCTAACCCTAACCCTAATATGATTTTTTTGGCCAATGGGGGTCAGCACAACAAACTGTAAACACAACATTGATACCACCTCAAAGTTGATATTACAAATTTGTTAGGAAACAGCTGTCGATTTACACATCCAGCTGAAACACACTGACATTAGCATTCATGTGGAGTTGTGTTTCTGGCTACCTCCTGAATGTAAATCTAATATTCACTCTCCTTTTAGCTCCGGTTTGGTCTCCACCATCTCCTGAAGAAAATATGTGGCCCTTTAGTCACCAAAAGCTCCACTTTGTTCCCCAACAGTGTCTGTTTGCTGCTTGGTGCTGAGCAGGTGGAATATAGTTGGGTTATCAGAACTTTTTTTTTACTGAAAACATCTTGAAACGAGGTTGATGAGAGCGCTGAGACTGAACAAAAACAATAAAGTTGTGAGCTTTAATACAATGCTTCCAGATATGGATCTCTCCTCTAAATACCAAAAGCATTTAGATGAGACACTTGGATGCATTTCTCTCATAAAAAAATACCAAACCGGCATGGCTGAACCACTTTTGACCCCATCTCTGTCACTGGTGATGCTCACAGCCGCATTTCAGCCCAGGCTCTTTGACATCCTCCCTCTTGTTCCAATCTACCTTCCGGTTTTACCTCTCAGGCCTTTCACGTTCAGTGCAAAGCTAAGAAGTAGAACTGATGGGCCGTATATCCTGAGCATCACTCTGCAAACACAAATCCAGCCTGTGTGTTAAATTACAGCCCCAAAGAAGTCGAGGCTTGGCTCGACACGGATGTTGGACAGCTCAAGGACCTTCGGAGTTCAAACGAGAGGGGGGTGACGAGAGGGGGAGGGGTGTTTAAAACTGAGTCGGGACAGGTGAGGGCGGGGGGAAAGAGGAGATTGGGAAGAGCTACAGCACTACTAAAGACAGAGGAGGTGAGTCATGAAAGTAGGCGGGAACAAAGACCTGACCGTCCAATGAAAGTCCTGACAAAGGACAGACGCCTTTGTTTCAGCTGCTCTCAGTGGCCCTCAACGCAGGTAACCAGGCCATCGCCTCACCTCAAAGGATCACGGGACTTTCTTGCCAAAAAAAAAGTGTGACCTCCTTTCTCTCGGTGAACATTAAGTAGGTAAAACTGTGAAAAAAAAGGACCCTCCTCTTCAATACTCGAGCTACACAAACACATCAGAGCATGACAAATGATTCGCTGTTTAATTTATTACGCTGCCAGCCGGGAGGATTTGCAGGAATGTTTTGTTCCAGCCTGCTGCGTGCGTTTTCTCTCTTCTGCCGGCACCTCCCACAGAAACGCAGCCTCAGAGTTAATTACTGCTGCACTCGTACAAACACATCAAATAGGATTCGGTCTCTGCCACGATAAATCACCACAGACAGAGTCGGTATTAAAACAAACCACTGGATGTTTATGCCCGGCCCTCACTACAGTCGATCAGAGCTGAAGGTGCTTCTTACTCAACACCCAGGAGGAGAGGCCACTGTGTGTGTGTGTGTGTGTGTGTGTGTGTGTGTGTGTGTGTGTGTGTCTGTAAGAGAGAGTTTTGTCATCTTCAAGGTGACTTTTGGAAGTTTTCTCTTGTAGCCAGAGGAGAGTTGAGTATAGCAGTATGCAAGTACTCTTGTGAAGTGTGTAAAGGAGCAGTGTGTGTGTGTGTGTGTGTGTGTGTGTGTGTGTTGTAAAGTACACCATAGGAGCCTAGCAAGCAGCCAGTGAATGCTGTTAAAAACTCCATTTCTGGTTTACGGCCCCTCGAGGAGGCTGGGGACTGTCAGGGCACCGGGGTGGAGCGAGCACATCAATAACACCTCTCTCTCTCTCTCTCTCTCTCTCTCTCTCTCTCTCTCTCTCGCTCTCTCTCTCTCTCTCTATCTCTCTCTCTCTCACACACACACACACACTCACTCCTCGCCTTTATTTTCTTCATCCTCTTTAAGTTTCCGTCTTCACGCTGCTCATACTGCTCGGCTCACATAAGTTTAAGCTTGACGCGGCTCGACCGAAATCAAAACCGGCTCATTCTGAGCTCAAGCTGCAAACATGTGTGTGTGAGTTTGCGTCTTGGCTCGTGTCCACATTATAACATGTCACTATGCCTCCAAGAGCCCAGATGTTCTGCTGACTGTAAAATCTGGCACAAGGTTAAAAAAAGACACAGGGAGAAAATGCAAACTCTGCCAACCAGTGGATTTGAACATTTGAGATTTTGGCCTTAAAGTGGCGCTAAAGGAAATGTCCAAAGTTGAAAGGGTTCATCCTCTTGTGAGAAGTAATATACTCAGTGAATGTCGGGGGCAAAATATTAGGAACACTTTTCAACATAATGCACTCCAGTACAGCACCACCACCCACTACGACCTCAATAATAAACATAAAGTAGAATTATCACCTTTCTGACAATGTCAATAAAAACTGAAAATGTATAAATTTCATAAAAGTAGAATTTATGGCAGAGCTTTTCTTCTCTATATTTCTATTGGATTAGACTGTACCTAATGTACCTAATGATCATCATCTCCAAACTATTCAGTGACCTCTCATGTCATGTATGGAAGCATCTGCATTTGCTCCTTCTCCATAAATTTACACACAGGTGCGTAAAATGAAACAGGGAGCAGATGCAGACATTCTACATCGCATTTGTCAAATGAAATCTTCTCAGTTTCGCTCTGCAGTTTCCAGTTTCTGCACGGTGTTGGCGTACCGTCGTCCTCGGCTCCGCTCTCAGATTCAGCTGCGTTTATCTGACCCAGCGGAGCGCGGAGCCTGTGATAGTGTTTGAGCAGCGTCAGAGGTTTTGAGGTTCTTATCATCCTGGCTGCTGCCAGAGGAGGCTGAGCGTGGTTAAGGGCCGCCGGACATCAAGCGTCTGCGTACCCCTGCAGGTCATTTATTACAGTAGACTCCATCTGATATCTGGTCAGTGAGTGGACAGCCGGCCCCCCGGGCCCATCCATCCTCACATCACTAGACACATCCACGATTCCCATTATGATACTGTGCACAGAGTGCCAGAGCTTACAGCAGTAATAAACACAGGATCACTCACACAACACACACAAGGAGTAAGCGTATATACTGCACTGTAATTATACAACAGTTATAATTACTGTTTTTTAAGAATATAATTCAGTTTTGCAAGACGGAAGACTGATTTCAGGATAGCAGAAATGATTACACCAGTATTTAGTTAATTAAAGCTTTAACATTTACTGATCTAAACACGCACGCTCAGGTGATAAATCTAGAAGTTTTCCATTTTTTATGGCATAAACAGAAGATGAACTGAGCAGTGAGCTATAGCATGGCTGAAATATCAAAGTTCTTCAACAGATAATTCAAAGTAAATAGAAATAGGTGAATAACTCAAGAGGAAAAGAAATGCTGCGAACAACGAAGGCCAACTTTGAACTAGACTACTCTTATTAGGACTGCTTGTTTTTGAACTGTTTGTTGTTTGCTGGACTTTCCATCACTGTGAAGTCCAGCGCTGGACATCGACTAAAGAATTCATCCAGAGATTTTATTTACTGCACCTTAACAAACAGAGCGAGATACATGTCGGTATCAGAAGAAAGTCATCTGTGACATCTGTAGCTCTGCGGTCATAAATTTCAGGCAGCACGCGCTCGTCCACACGTGGACATATAAGCAGCCGGAGGAATTTACGGCACTTGGACCTTCGTGGCTACATGGATGGGAAAATGATTATTTGAAGTTCATTTCCAACAAGTGAAGGCTCTCGTACACTAAGGGATGGAGAAATTCCTCTTCAGTCATTTACTTCATGGCAGCAGATTAAATAACTTTGGCAATAAATTTGGCACTTTTACATGCTTTACTGTACACGAAACGTAGGATATACAGCAAGTACTGTTTCTCACTAGATGCACCTTTTTTCCTTGAGCACAGTGTATAAAGTGTAAAACTCAGAACTCATCAGCAAATATACCTTATCATAAAACAAAAAAGTAATGCCTTTCTAGAAACTGTAGTTGAAAGTGTGTTATATCGATTCGTATATGAAGTTGAAGAGTAAAAATGGCACATTGGGCTAGAAACATTCTCTATACTACGCTATTGAAAAGACTGGATTTGTTGGGTCATACCTGTCTGGTTGGTAATTCCATTACAGTAAGAAATATATTGGTGTTCATGGTCGGTTGATGACAGTTTCACTACAGACCAACAACAGTGAGCTGAACTTCTCAAATAAACATTAAAGATGCTGTGTCATGCTTGCTGGAGTTTGAAGGTGCACAACATTATTCCAGAGAACATCCATACAGCTGTCTCACCGATAGCAGCATCAGTTAATGCCATTTAAATCTGCTGATACAGTGACTCTATAAATATTTTCACTGGTCAGTTACAAAGCTCTCCTCTTGTAAAGTGTCATGATTCTGAGTCCTTGCGATCGGCTATCAGATGAAGTTTTACACGCTGTCTCTGATGGCTGAATGCGATTTGTTTTGATCCCTCGCTGTCTCTGTGGGTGACAGATAACGGGTGTCAACCAGTCTGACTACATCTCCGCTGCAGACAGATTACCTGCCGCAGCCTGCTATGACGCACCGCCGAGGTGTACAAGTGGAACATAAAACACACAAATACAACATTAACAAAAACCCTTATACAACAGAAACCTAAATTCAACACAAAACCAAAATAACATGCAGAATAAAAAGCTTCAGTGTTTTCTGAGTTACTGACCTGCCTGGACAGAAACAGGCCTCTCCAGTAGGAAGACCGTCTGTTTCCAGTGTGTCTTTGTGACCTGAGGACCCGTGGAGAACATCACCTGGCACGAAAGGGTGTAAAAAGAAAAAAAATGATGAGGAGAAACATCAAAAAGCACTGCTGTTATTTCAGTACAGAGAGCTAAGATTCATCTCAAGAAGTTAAGAACAACCCTGCGGGACATGCTCAGTATTTCGCCAACTTCATCTAATTATTAAACATCGTTAGCCTGATGCCTTTCCAGATAATTAAGAGGTTTTTAGTGCTGGAAAGAAACATGTCTGGTTTCTGAAGCCTGTCCTGGTGAAGGTGTAAAAGTTCTAAAAGGAGGTTTTGGAATAACCACGTCCATAAATAGTAGACATTATAGATCAGAATCAAAAGAATGAGCAGATTATTTGCTTTTCTCATTTTTTTTCAACAAAGTATGTGACACATTGTCTGGCTGTGTGGTTTCTTGCAGCCAAAAACAACAACTTGAGGATGCTTGAGGACATAATTTCTGGGTGTAATCAGTTTAAACTGATCTGCTACTAAAAAATCTGGGCATTTTTAGTGAAAACTGGTAAAAACTGAAAACAGTGAGCCTTTGTGGGAACCATGCTATTCACATTCATGTTCTATATGAGTCCATAAGCGGCAGCAGAAGAAAAGATCAATACAATTTAAATGTAAAAAAAGTTGAGAGAAATAAAGTTGGAAGGACTAACTCCAGCAGAAGTGAAAACTTACTGGAGGTCCTAAAGGAGTCTTGTTCAGATCAAAATAAAGCTGCACAACAGATTGGAATCAATCTTGTATTTCATGGTTTCTGTTACAGTCAGTCTACTCTACGCTTCTGTGTGTAGAAATCATCTAGAACTTAGTCTGTATCATAAACTGACTGCACTGTGTTTATGAAGCAGACAGATAATCCCATGTTACATTGTCCCATCTTTAGTTCCCAGTGGAGATGATAATTTACTGGCTCATCCATAACATGAATCTTGAGTCTCAGGTACAATACAAGGTAATCAGAAGGCTTGTCTGTGTGTTGCTCACAGAGCTTGGCATCGGCTGTTCCAACTGGCCGGCTCTGCTGGGTAAGTGCTTATATCAGCAGTAGGCTAAGACGCCCGTCGATTGCCAGCGAACGCCTCAGGGAGGAGGAACACGCTAAAGCGTGAACATAATTGAGTTTCCGTTAAATGGCTTGGCTGTTGCCGCCGCTGCTTACCTTGTTGCTGCAGCCTTTGTCAAAGAAAATGTCAAAGTAGCCGACAATTGCCTGCAATGAAATATGAGGGGCGTGTTAGAATGTGACAGTACAATAAACTGCTGGATTTGTTTGACTACACTGCAACTCTGACATCCAGAGCTGAGAGAGAAGGAAGAGGCAGAACAATTCTCAGGTTTTCATGAGCAAAATAAGCTGCTGTGTTTAGGAATAAAGCAGTACAACCAAACCAGGAACAACATAATTTATACTTCATGTAATTACAGTACTTTTTCTTTATAGCGTTGCCTTAAAGAGGACATCAAATTCTGATCTTTTGCTTGCCGTGCATACCGCTGCCATTGTTGTGAATATGTGTGTGTAGTGTGTTAGATGAGAGTGTGTGTAGTGTAGTGAACTGTGTTATCGATATGAGAACCGTACTCTGTTTTCTTCAGCCCTCCTTCGACCCAAAACCAACTTGGTTTCTCATTTAGGCTGAGTCAACAACACGTCCCAGGTGCTCCCTCTCACCTCATCTGGGAGACTTGTCACCGGACAAAAGAAATAAATTATGAGGCAGCCGCCAACAACACTGAGGCAATTTTGCTGACAATAGAAATAATATCCGGCTTGGTATATGAAATTAGCAAAGGTAGCTATTTTGGTGACAGTGTTGCAGCGATGTGAAAACACCCAGCAGAGTGGAGTGAATTACTGAAGGAAATTAAACACCAAAGTGATTTTGTTCCAACTGAATATGAATATGAATGTGTGTTTTCCAGAATTATACCAGCTGGGGGAAAGAAATTAGACAGCTGAAGAATAAACCACACAGGCTGAAGCTCCATTATGGTTCATTTTAGGTCCTAAATTTGACCAGAAATCACTTTTTTTCCTTTAGGTTGGGTTTAATCTACCTACCGCATGGATATGTAGTCTCTAAATATGCTGTCTGCTGGTAAAGATTTGCAGAGCTATGACTCATCTGAGTGAAAACCAATTCACACACCTAAAACAAACTGAGAAAAGTCCAGGATCAGACTGCCTGTAGGTGACCGTTGTCAGATATGTGAGGTAAAAACCACCCCCCCAGGCTTGTTTTCATCCCATTTCTCCCCCCACTGGAAGAAGAGAGGCACTATCAATCTCAGGAGCACACTTGTAGTGGCAATGATGCAGAACTAATAGCTTTTAATACTGACGCAGCTGACAACTTGGAGGCCGGCTCTCAGAGACAAAGAAGAGCCGAATCAATGCAAGAGAGGGAAACGGGGGGGGGGAAGAGGAGAGAGGAAAGGAGGACAGAGAGAGTGGTTAGGACAGGAAAACAGAGAGAAGGGAGACATATAGAAAGTTGAAAGGGAGGGACGGAGCAGAGTGGGTGTAACATGATGTAAAAGCTGGGGAGGTTTCGTTTTTATTGGCTTTTCTTATTGGTTTGTATCATTTGGAATATCTGTTAACGGCTAAGAGAGTTCATTTTTTCAGAATACAGTACACACACAAAGAAACACACACATGCAGACTTGATAATCATGATGCCGTCAGACCCCGTGTTTAACACACTCCCCGCACCGAGGCTTCAATCACCCTTTATCGACTCAGACAGGCAGGGGCGGCACCGCTAGCTCACAGCTAAACCGCCAGAAAAGGACCCCAAAGTGGATAAAAGAGCATGTCAACCCAATGCAATTATGGCTTTTAATGAACGCTACAGAGACGTTCGGTGCTGAGGTAATTAGGAAATTAGCCGTAATTACTCGTCAGGCAGAGCGAATTCACCTCTCTCAGCCGGAGAGGCAGAGATCATCCTCATCGCGCCTCGCTGATGACAACCCCTCATAAGCGAGATTGATTGTCACTTCTGAGTCGTGCAACTTTCGCACCGCAGCGAGGCGGGGAATTAAAATTTAGGCCACAGAGTGAAACTTGCACATGCAAAAGTTCAGTGCTTTGCTGCCCCATTAAAGTTACATTTGGAAAAAAAAGAGGAATGCAACTGAATCATATATAAAACACAACAGACGTGGAAGTGTTCAGATAAGTAATAAAGACCTTGATGGCTCACGCCTGATATAGACTGTGCCAAGCGAAGCTAATCAGAGGCGTTTAATACTTTTTGATTTAAACTGGGCTGAGGAAGAGAGTTTCTCAAACCTTTTGGGGCCTTTTCAAAGTACTTAATGACAGTTTTTATGAGTGCTAGTATAATGGTAGCAGGACTCAAACTTTCAAACAGATGGGGACTGAGTTTTTATGTTCATCTGACGCCACCGGGACATTATAAGCATTAAAACACCTTAAAAAGTATCTACTAATGAAGTTAAAGTTCCAGACAGTTGCATAATAGCTCCACCACACTAACACTGATGCATGTAAAGTGATGATTAAAGTCAGATGTTTTAGATACTTAAAGTTGTATTAACCAATTTTTGGCCACCTTGGGGCAGAAAGATATCAGGACAACCTGAAAGATACAAAACCTCCACCGTATCGCAGGTGCAAGAAAAAGTTATTGAGGCAAAGAAGAAAAATATCTGATTCTTTGGCTGCTAGACTTTCCTCACCTAGTCACCATCTTTATTTGCCATTTAGTGCTGGGACGGTAGCGCTGAGGGTTAATTGGGTCTTGTTTGCTAAAAATAGTTGCCCGATGCTGCTGGAAACAGGGTTGATGAGAGACTGAACCATACAGTAAAAATGCTGTGAAACCAAAACTAATAGCTAAACAAGGCTAAAAAGCTGCAGAGAGATGCAGAGTTGGTTATAATTCTCAAATTTCAGCACTACAAGCAACTGCTTTCACATCCCATAAAGTGATGTGTGATTAATGCAGGTTTAAAAAAAAAAAAGCAGAGCACATAGTAAAGACTGTCATCTTGAGCTATGAGACCTATGTTCAAAAGTTCAACTAAGTTATGATCATTTTAACAACCCACCTTTGTAATCTCCTACAGATTAAGGCCTCTGTGAGGGAGGAAGGGTTAAGGAAGAAAGAGTGAGAGAGAGGAGAAATGACAAGGAAAAGAAAGGGTAAACTTAAGATACAGAGACACATACACACACCCACACACCAAAAAACAGGACAAATCAGAATGAACGCTTTTCATTTTCATCAGCGTTTAGCCTTGGGCCCCGGCTCTGTCTGTGATAAGTGATGACAGTGGGCTTCCTGATGGCCCACGGAGGAGGCTCCGCAACACTGCAGCTCTCCGGCCCCCATTCTCCGGGAAGAGCAGGGGGAAAATTAATAATTATCATCATGGATAACACCAACAGGGAGCAATTCATCATCGCTCCCCTTTCGCCCGGCTGTGTGTCAGCGAGCCGCGTGGCCCGGCCAGATACTATTATACAACGGTGGGGGGGGGGGGGGGGGGGGGGGGACGCAGGGAGGGGTTAAGGGGAGGGAGAAGGAAGGGTGCTGAGGGGGAGGGAGGGAGGGAGGCGGGAGGAGAGAGGGCTAATGCGCTTTTGATGGGGTTTATCCAGGCGTGGAGGCTTCAAGCACGACCACCTCACGGGCGGATTGGTGTGAATTCCCTCCCTCCACCTCCTCCGTCTCTCCTCTCAGCCTCTCCGTCCGACTGCTGCTGCCCCAGTGAGGCGGAGCGTGAATCAGCCTCGGCTTCGGCCTCCCTCCAGTTGGTGTTCCTCGCTCATGATGCCTCACGAAAACACACAAACAACTGTACTGTAACAGTTGGAGAAGGTCCTGATTCAAGCTGTGCAAAGCTGTCTGGCGAGCTGCATCACTGAGCTTTGTTCAGGTGATTAAAGGGGACATAAATATGCTGCCTGGAAGTGAAAAGCCAGGGCTCCAGCCTTGCAGTGTTAACACTACTTCCTCCTCATGATGACATCAGATTGTTTATAGATTTCCATTTCGAGTAAAGAATGAGAAAAAGCAGCGAAATCCTACTACTGTATGCTCCAGAGCCAGTAGAAGTCTACCGAAACTTCCTAAAATTGGCCATTCAGAACAGAGTGGGGAGGGGGGCCTTAAAGACACAGGAGCTAAAACGGCCTGTTTCAGACAGCGGCTGAACTAAGGGGCTGCATAAAGGACCAGTATAAGTTAAATAAGAGTTTTTGGAACTGTAAATCATGCAAAGATATTCCAGAAGGACCCTGGAATAAAAATATAGACCTGGAAATGTGAATGATAGTACCCCTTTAACTCAACCTATTCACATCTTAAGAGGGAAATTCCAGTATTTGTCAGCCTATTGCCTATAGTGTTATTCTCTTAATTACTATTACTATTGGTACTTAATTACTATTGGTCATTCTAACTTTTTACTTTCAACTTCTGTTACAGAGATTTAGGAATCACAAACCCTTCTACAACTCAAATGCTTACCATTGAATGTTCCTGAAAGTTAACACAGAAAGTAGAATTCCTTTCATGGATCTACTTCCTGGTCATGAGTGCACTCTAGTTTGTTTATATAAGTGTGAGGTAGTAGTTAGCTTTGAATTTAGCGTATTTGAAAGCAAGCCAAATGGTAGCAAACGCAAGAGGACAGTTTGTGTCTGCAAGTTTCCAAATTGCAAAAATAAAATGACAATCATGTTTTCATCGACAGCCACTATAACGATAACAAGCGACTCCAGATGTGATGAATAGCCCTGCAGCTGCTATAAGTTCACTATAACAGGAACATGGATTTCCAGGGGACTACTTTCTATGTTCACTTTCAGTGTTAAACTCATTGACAAGTGTTTGAGATGATTTCTGTAAGTTTTTTAGAAAGCAGTAGGGGGCTTGCGGTCCTTGACCCATAAAATGTCGTTCTTGCTATAGTCCCATTTTCCCAAATCTCACCAACGTAGTAAAGAAGAGTAAAGTAAGAAGAGCAGGTCAACCCTCATATGTGCTTATACTGTTATATATTGTTAGTCTGTGATGTGCAATTCATTCTAGGAGGCATCTTTGATGAAGCTGTGTAAATAATTATACTCTAACCATTATCCCTCTCAGTAAAGGCCCACATTTCCCACAGTGCCTCCAAACAACACCCCAAAGAGCCTGAAACTGATACATTAGGCTCATGTTAGATGATAACAAAAGAGTGAGGTTGTTTTAGTTGAGAAAAATGTCACCCCTTGCTCAGAAGAGATATATCTTGTGGCTGCATGGCATCTGGTCTTTTATTGCTGCTGTGTGTATGTGTGTGGACATTGGTCTATGTCTCTTCTGTTGTGGTTTTTCTGTGTATAACTGGCACAAATGCTGAAGTCTCTTAAACTGTAGCTCCTCTTGTTGCCACTAGATACTGGCTCCTAGAAAACTCTGACTATATATTTGGAATAAATTCTCAAATCCTCCAACTGGATGATTTTTCATACTTCGGAGGCTCAGGTCTCTGGCGTTCACCTCCTGGTAGTAGGACCTTGGTTATGCTGTCCATGGTACTGAAACCAGGAGTTGAACCCCATGTCTCTGGTGTGGTACACAGTCACTTCACCACTTTGCCTCTAGTCTGCCACCCAGCGCAACATTTTAAAATGAGCCTCCAGCCTAACCCACTTATTTTATGTGCCTGGACCTGACTAAGCTAAACAAAAGATGTCTGTTAACTTTGCAAGTAGATTTACAACTTATAGTAACATAGCCTGCCAAAAGTCAGCTGATAAGTCAGCTTTAAATGCTATGAACTTATACACCGCTGAGTGGATTTTTCCATTAACAATTCTCCTCCTAATGCGATGAAAATCGTCCTTGAAGTTGACGAGTGCCTGCCCTGTCAGTCCATAAGGCCACCCCGCCCTCCGCCCCCCCCAACACAGAATTTAAATTTGATGGAAAGCAGGTGAGAGATGGATTGCAGAGACGTTTTCCTCTGTAGCGCTACAGTAGCTACGTCAGCAGCAGTGAGACAGCGGTGTTAAAATTAATTACAGACAGACACTTATTCTCTCTCGCCATGCCATCAGCGTACATCATTTTCAGCCTTTAGGAGGGGATGAGTTCCCTGTGCCTGGATCACGACTGGAGAAGAGTTCTGGGGGCTAAAGCAAAAAAAAATGCAAAGATATAGATGTCCTGAGAGCAATTCAGATTCAAGTTTAAGCAAATATACAGTATTTTCTCTTACTTTGTATATTTTGATTGTTCTGCACCGCAACACGAAGGCAAATTCCTTGTACGTGAAAACCTACTTGTCAATAAACCTGTTTCTGGTATATCCTGTACGTGCCTTCGCGGTTTGCAAAAGCAGACACGATGTATACAAGGCACAAGGCATGTGAGATCTAAAAGGGAGGTAAGGAAAGGAGGGTTAAAAAAAAGCGAGAGTGAGAGGATTTGTCTTGTGCGTGAACGGCGCAGACGCAGGGGTTGTGCTGTTCATTTAATGCAAGGTTAGGCAGGCTGAGCTGATGAATGGACTGTCGACAGGAGAACAAAAGCAGGCGCTCCATCACAGGACGGCAGGCGCAGCAGCTCTCCCTCAACAATCCTCGAGCACTGGTCCAGGAGCGGTTTACCCTTCACACATCCTAACCTTAACTACTATTGGGGAGCTGCAGCCAATACTGACTACAGATCAGTATCTTTATGGTAACAGCACACTACTCCTGCAGGTCAATAATGCATCTGTAAATCCTTGGACAAGCCGGCTGGAGCTCACTCTGTAGTGATATCCTCTACACAGAATACCAGCATTATAAAAGCAAGGAACACCTGGATAAGAAGAGTCTGATAGCATGACTGAATGATGAATCCCATACTGTACATGAGATACCAAGACACATGTACACTTGCATATCAGCTCACCAAATGAGGATGTGATGGAAAAACGTGAAATAGCAGGAAGAAGGCGGGTAAAAAGTAATTGTGCAACCGGGAAAAACAAAAAAGTACAGAAAAATGACATCTTCCTATATGATCCCATCATCTGTTTTGCTGCAGCATTCCCCTAACATGACTAGACTTACATCCTAGAAAGAGAAACTGGATGTTTTCAATTACAGAGAAGAGAAGACAGGAAAAATGAGAGGATGTTTACAAATCCCATTAAATCCACCAGCCTTACCCAGGGAGCACAGGCCAGATAATAACTACCTATTGATTATCCATTAAACCAATACACCAGACAGCGCAGTAACACTGCAGCACAACACAAAGCTGCTCCAACACAATGGGATTTTTTTTTTTTTTTTTTTTACAGACAGATCACTTCTCACAGTGTAGAGCGTCAGGCTGCAGTAGTGAGGCTGTTCTGTAGTCGGCAGGTGGCTGCTGGTACCACAGAGAGCAATGTGGCTCAGACACAGGGGGAAGTTCAGGGGAGGTGGGTGGAGGGGCCAGAGGGGGGGTGGGGGGGGTTTGATGGTGGCTGCCAGCACCTCACCAAATAGACTCGTAAACCATTTTCCATGCTTTGGTGCCTTTAGCTGACCCTCACTGAGGACACACACTTTAGTTTTGTGTTGGGAGTCGTTGGTCAAGCTGACCTACACACCACAACTCAAAGGTTCAGACAGCTTTCAGATAAGTCATGTGAAGTCATACTTTTATTTTTGTCTTTTATTTAAATATCTAAATATCATCAGTACAAAATGTAAACAAAAATTATGAGAAAAAGTCTATGCAAATATTTGGATTAAAATAAGATTATAAGGATATCATTTGCAGTGTAATTTCACATTTATGGGTGTTTTACTAGGACGGACAACATTTTAACATTTTCTGCACACCTGCCCACTTTTCTTGTCACTTTCTATTGGTAATATATCATAGAGTTGTGATGTAACACTGGTTATAGTTTCAGCAGTACTGGCCAGCCTGGCTTGGTGTTACCTAATGCCCTACCTGATAATATGAAGAACTGTAGTTCTATCAATGCATTCAAGACCAGACTGAAACATGTAATCAATAGTTTACATTATTTCTAATTGACATTGTGGGTGTATGTGATGTGCTGTGTGTAGCTTTTTATTTTGTATGGTGTGTTCTGTGTGTTTTTGTTTTTTGGGTTTTTTTTTTTTTTTTTTGGTTTTTTACTGTTTATTGTTGAGCTGTTGTATGTTTTTTGTCGGGGACTACAGATGCAAATTAGCTTCAAGCTAACTCTGGTGCAGTGCATCATTAATGTTTCAAACTGCATACTGTCCCGTTCAGTAAATAAATAAATCAAATAAATCAATGCAGTGTAAATGTTGCCAATGGAAAATCTCATCTAAATGAGTCAAATGGGTTAAATACAGCTTTGCTTTGATTTTCGACACAGATACGTGGATGTATGGCATTTTACCTGTAAAAAATGTTGTGTTATCTTTGATATTCCTTTAACATATCTTAAAAGGTTAACAATATTGTGTGATATTATGTTCTGGTAATTTGTGTGCACAGTTAATCTAATTCAAGAGCACCATTTTACACCCATAACACTTATCAAAGGATGACCATCTGATCATAACACCACCAAAACTACTACAAACAACTACATGGATATGTAGTACATTATCAGACCATACCACGCATTCATTATATACCTGTAGTAATCATGTAAACATTCTTTCCAGGAGAAGGGTTGATCTGGAAATAATTACAAACATTTTTTAGGCTTTTTCATTTATGTGAGTGTTTCAGTTCTGGAAGGACCTCTGTACACAGCCTCTGAAAACCCAAACACAACACTATATCCAGCCTTTAGTCACATCATGAAATGAGGTATCTTAAAAGGATCAGTACATCCAAATCACAAATAAAAACGGTATCACCACTACCGAGCCATGCAGTCACTTTTGGTGAGATTCATCATAAACATTTCTGTTTCAAAGGCTCTAAAATGTATTAGCAGCTTTATGTTTCTTGCTCAAAAACACCCTGACAAGTAAAGCATCTCTTGAATAAAATATGGCTACCTTTTGGTCTTGATGGCTTCACAGGGCATGTATGTACAAGTGAACATGGATATAACGTCTGTCTAAAACATAAGGAATTTACTCTGAAAGACAAAAGATCAGCTTTGGTCCAGTGGAAATATGATCGGAATAGAAATAGGGGCAAACACGTTTTTTTCCCCCATGACACACTGTAAGTCACATGCTCCAAGAATGTGAGGTGGGTTGTGAATGTGTGAGTAAGTGTTTTTTGACGTTTGAGACAATGACAGGGCAAGCGGGATGAGAACATTCACTATGTTTTATGACATGTAATTCAAAGTCACATTAGCCTCAGTGCTGGGATTCGATTGGAAACTCTATTAAATATCCAACTGACAGACATCCCTCTTAAATACAGACACATAATCCATCAACGTGAGCTGACTGATGTCTCTGCTGTTTGTACTGCCTCGTTCCTTCCACACAATATCTCTGATAAATGACAGGTGGTAACAGTGGATGAACAAACTTTTGTTTCCAGTCAAGTTTATTTATGTAGTCCTTAATGTTTAACACGAAATTAGAATTGTAAAAACTCATCTGGGAAACTTACCGGGAAGTCAAAAACATCTTGTATATATTAGAAACACTAGTGAGTTTTTCTTCAAAATGCTTATTTTTTTCATTTGAGAACTCAGCAACATAAAAAATTAGATTACATTAAGCCCTGGTAACACAAAGTTAGTACTTGATTACTTCAGAGGTACTACATGCTCTCAGAGAAAATACTTTCAAATAATTAACAACAATAATTTCATTTTAAAATCAAACTTTATCAATTTTACAAACTCTACAAACTTTTCCATAGCAACAGTATTGTGCATGGCTCAGTGCATAAGTGTCTATACGTGTGTTTGTGTGTGTGTGTGTTACTTACCGTGCAGTCTGCAGTGTCTTTTATCTTCAAGCAGAAATCTGATGCAAACTCCAGCTCAGACAGACACACACTGTTACAGTCAATCGTCTGTTGAGAGTCAAAAACACACACTTCACCATGATGCACAAATATACAAAAACATACACATCTATATTAATAATGACTGTATGAATTGTGATCAAGCAATAAAAAATGAAACACTAAGAACAAACATGCAGTCGGTATAGAAAAAATCTGATCTGGTGATTTGAGACTGCAGTTTTTTGTTCTTGGCTGGAACAAGTTGGACTGTCTAACTGTCTGCAGTGAGGACAGGATCTGTAGTCAAAGTTCTGACTGTTTTTTCAGGTATTTGAATTTTACAAATGTCCTGCTGTTCAGTTGTGAAAACCGACTCATTTTGCTGTAAGACCTTCATTCTATACTGTAGCAGGAACTGTTGACATTTTATGCTGTACTTTGGAGTCATTTTGAATACAATGTCTATTTGTCTGTCTTAAAGGAAACCTGGTTTATTACACCTTAGGTTTTACTGTATTTTCCGTGTTCTGGTGCCCAGTTTTATCTGTTATGATAACATTGTACTTAATCAACCTAGTTGCTGAGATCTTGAAATGCAGAATCACTGCTGAAAATAGGTCCAACGGGGTAACAAACACAATAGTAGAGGTTGTAATAAAACCTTTCAGTTTAGCCAAATTAGCTACCACTTTATTGGGAGGTAAAGTCTACAGTAAGTGCACATGTAATATCACTACTAATTCCATACTGCCCAGGAAAACTTTGAGTGTGCAAAACCACAGTAAATACAATATAAGTCTGTCTGCAAACTGTTGCAACAGACAGCTTGAAAGAGTAAGAGTTGTTTTTGGTAATGTGACCATGTTCCACAATGTCAGCAACTACTTTGGTGAGTACGATAAAATCATAACTGACAGAACTGATGACTGCAGCTTCAAAAATAAAACCCAAGCTGCAATAAACAGTAGTTTTCCTTTAAGTCTTCTCTATAAAAATGGGTACACCTGAAAAACCTTGAAGACACCTGGTTTAAGTGTATACATCTCAAAAAAAACACATTTCTTGAGTTGATATCTAAATGTGTTAAACAGTATTCTCTTCTTAACTGATGAAGATAAACCATTCTTCTCATTTACGTGGTGTTTGAGTAGGTTTACCCCCAGCAGGCAACATAAAAAGCTTTGACACAGTAAATGTGTATAATCCTGGGCAGGTAGTCATGTGGATTATGGATTGCGCCTTTAAGAGACTGTTTAGAGAAACAAAACTCTATAGCAATAAAAATGAACATGAAACACATTACATAAGGCGGGTTTAAAGCAGCTTAAAGTGGTTGCAAGTTGCAAGAAAAAAAAACCCATCTGTTTTGCAGGAATTTATAATTCCATGAGAGGGCTCTCAATTTTACGGAGTAGCAGCCAGCCTTAATGGAATGTTATTGGATCGTATCAACGGGAGGCAATAGATGAGAGTCCATGTAATTTGGGCAGAGGGGCTGTCTATTTGTCACTGGAGGGGAGAAACTATCGATTAGAGGATTCAAATTCCATTATATCAAGTTCTCCCCTCATTCATCACATCCACAGATGGGTGGAGGGCATGCTACTTAGCAAACAGGCCAACCGGCGAGGAAACACACGATGCTATGAGAGACAAGAGGGAAGAGCATTCAAACACGGAAAGATTCAGAGGAGGTATCTATGTTTAGATGCGGGACTATGTGTGTGTGTGTGTGTTTGTTTTATCACTGCGTAATGTGTGTACTCTCCCATCAGCTCAGTGAAAACCGCTCTATCCACGGGGGGCTGAGAGTAATGAAGTTTCCTTAAGAGGAATTTAAACAAGGATTAGACAGATCAATCACCTAGCACTACAGCATCTCCACAAACACACACATAAACACACATACCTCCAGGGCCCTATCTCTCTCTCGTCACAGCTAACTCCTGCTCTCATTCTCTGTCTCTAACCTCACAGCCTGGGCCACACAAACTATGTATACTATGTATAGTGTAGGTGTGTGTGTCTGGAGAACACACATACTGTACATTAGGATCAGACTGACTTATTGGTTTGCCAATATGTTGGGCCGATATAATTGTTAAAATTCAGAAAGTTTGGAGTATTGGAGAGTTAGTGACATTAATAGATGGCAAAATTTGGCAAAGTTTTTTAATCTTATGTTTATAATAATGGCCGATTTCATTTGTTTGTCATGTTTGAGCAACAAGTGCTATGCAAAGCCAGGTTGTGGAGAGTCAAAATTAACCTTTAAAAGAAGAGGTTCAGTTTTTACATTTAAGGCTAAATTAATTTTACTTCCTTGAAAACACCATATGTATAATGGTTACTTCATACGTTCACACTGCCATTTTTTAACAAGACTAAGTCAAAACCTAGTATATGGATAGACCATGTATGGTCAATGTGTGAAACTGTGGCCAGTTTCTTACAGGGATAGTCAGTGGTTGTGTCTATAATGTGAATTCCTGGATATGAAATGTTTATCTGCAATTTTCTGTAGTGGTCCCAGTAATATTTGTTGTTACAGTACACTAAAGTAGCATATCACAAACATTTGATTTAAAAAAAAAAAAAAGGTTATTAATGCAGTTTCTACTCATATCTTGGGATGTTTGATTTGAAAGAGACACTGGGCTGGCCAATCAATGGTGTAACTTCATCACTCAGTGAGTCAGTGACTGTGAGTCAGTAACGGACAGACGTTCAGGATTATAGTAGCCGGTCCAGTCAAAATCCACATTATGTCCCCCCAGAACAACCAATAATATGTCAAATTACAGAGAAAAGTCACTCTGATTAATGTGATTGTTATTTTAGAGATACTGAATATTGGTTAAACATATCAACTACTTTCTGTTTCAAATATCAATAGGACTTCCAAAGCCTCTACACTCGAGTGTTGTCGTATATGTTCATGTTTACCTGTATGACTGTGGGTTCAGAGATGAGTGTCTCTGCTTTCACCACTTCCACCACGGCCTCGGGTACCACAGCCTTCTTCATACATGCCATGTTGAAGCCATACACATCGTCCCAGAAGGCAATGCGGTCTTGGTGCTTCTGTGTGTCTCCAACTGCTGCCAGGCTGATGTTACAAAGGTCTGGATAGACTGAGGAGAGACGAGAGGAGCGAAGGGAGTCAAGGACTGATAAACATGTATGAAATAAACACAGCAGCATTCAGTTGTTTCCAGGTGTTTTCTTGACATTCAAGTCACAAGGTGAAATGGCAAAAACCCCAGACAGACGACTGATTGAACACCAGAAATGGATCAGCTGTCTGTGAATACCAGACCAAAAGTGCTCAGTGCATTGAATGGAAAAAGGGTCAAAGGTCATTGACTGGGAGTCAATGGACGGTCAGAAAAGATCAAGGAGGACATCCATATCCAACGACAAAGATCCTCCTTGAACAGTAACAGGCTATAATCTTTGAGGGAAATTATTGTAAGAATATGTATAAATGCTTGTGTGAACTTGTGAAAGGTTAAAATGCTTAGAGATAGTCACAGAAATCACTGTTTGTGCATCTGAACAGTATGTTCCTGTATGGAAGAGAAACAAAGAATATCTGTTTATTCTAAAACAGATCCTGCCATGTCTGTTTGGGTATAATCATGCATAGAGTAGTCACAACAACTCCTCGAGGTTAGTCCGAAACAGATTAAGAAGTATTTTCCCCACTGTTCAGGGCTCACTCCTCTAACTAGTAATGAGACCTTTGATCTTACACTTCGTACATAAAACTTTTTCTTAATTTTCTTCTATATTCCTTATTGGCAGATCCCCCCATCAAACACATCAGCAGCAGAGAAACCCACAAAAGCATTTCAAATTGTTATAAAACCCCAAATTTTGCTTGAAATTCCTAACAATGCACTACACATCCAAAAGAAACGAGAACTAACCACCTACTGTAAGGCTGCCTGATCTGCGATGAGTGAATCACTTCACGTTTTGCTCAAAACCAAAGATCATTAATCATAACTAAAAATAGAGGGTGGCCAAATTCTGTTTCCATAAACCTCTACTCACAGTGCTGCGACATCCTTAATATCAACGAATTTAATGTCATACAAACCATTCAACAAATGTAATTATAGGAATGCCTTAACACCTTGTGGGTGTGGAGCTCTGCATCAATTTCATGAGGCTGCTGTAATGACTATATCCATCATGTGTGCACAAAATATGACCTGATTTTTGTCCTACTTTCATACTTCATATTCTGTACAGCACTTATTTAGTGCTGATTGATTGAATACAAATATAAGAATAAATACATACAGTAGGCAAGTAAATGACATGGCCTAAATGTGTATACCCAGACGAGTTATGTGGGCACCCAAACATAATAGGATTGTTGAACATTTCATTCCAAAATGATGGGATTTAATATGTTGCTATAACAGCCCCCAGTCTTCTGAGAAGGCTTTCCACAAGAAAGATATGGCTGACGATTTTCTATATTTGTCTTACTGCCAACAAATCTTATGTTCGGAGCCAAACCAACAATGAATTGACTTTACTAACATGTATTGTGCATGTAACCAAAGCCTGATATATCTTCTTCCTCTGTAGACCGCATTTGTTGTCCAAAAACTATTAAAAACACATCATTGAGCCACACAGTTGCACTGGGTGACATGTTTCTTCGCCACAAAGAGTTTGGTCATGTTAGTTTGTTTAGAAATGTCTCCAAGACTAATAACAGCGATTATGTTTCAGTCTCTGGAGAAAAGTTCCATGTAGGGATGCAAGATCAGGCTTTGGATACACACACAGTACTTGTAAGTAGATCAATTCATTGTCGGTTTGGCTCTGCACATGAGATTGTTGACGATAGGAAAAATATAGAAAATTGCCAGCTGTATCCTTTAAAGTCCATTTCAGCCACAAAAGCATTAGTGAGGTCGGACATTGATGTTGAGTGATAAAGCCTGGTTCACACTCTGTGCTCCAATTCCTCCCAAAAGTGCTTTGTGCTTTGGGGCTCTGTCAAGTTTAAACAGGAAGGGGCCTCACCATAACTGTTGGCACAAAGTTGTCTTAAAGGCCCAATGAAATAAAAAATACTTTTCCCGGTTTTAATCCTGTGTCCCTCTGTTCATTTATCTCTTGGTGTATGCCAAATATATGTCAAAAAATCAGTATCAGAGTATTTGCATCAAAATCCCTGTCTTTTCTCTTCCTGGAAAACAGTTTCATATGTTTGATGACTCATCCTGCACTCAGATATGTTTACAGAAGATCCTCCAATCAAATGTGACTTTGGGCGAGTAGCTAGCCACACCGGTTATATAAAACCACACTTCACTGTTTGTGGGTTGTAATAGTTAACAGAGCAATATGGGGAGAGATAGGAAGAGATGTGTGTTTGGATATCAGTGGGGAAAAACTTTGTGGCTGAGGTCTAATTCATTCATCTCTCCCTCATCCTTCTCCTGATCTAACAACAGGTGAGGGAGGTGTATGTGGAGCCAACGGTCCTTGTAGCTCCGTTTGTCTCTGCAGCTCTAAATTCTTGCACTAAATTTTAAGTCACGCCCACTTTTAGCGGTCCAATCAAATGCCAAGGATTCGATTTAATTCCCTTTTGTAAGTGTACACCGCTCAAATATTCTGTTTCACTGGGAAATACATCACAGTACAAAAGCTAAAGATGTTCTAACTTCCGTTTCACGGGGCCTTAAATAACGATGTATGAAAAACAGCCCCGCACCAAAAGTTCACAAAACATGGAAAGGTGTGTCCACATATTACCAAATAGTGGGTCCAATCACAGAAATGGACTGGTTGCATTCACATACAGTATGCAAAAATAATTGTTACATTTGATAAATAAATATGTACACCAACTGTTCCTTTTCTCCTGAAGATCTTTTGTGCATTTTCAATGGGATAGTAATGGCAGGCAGGTGTGCATCTCCTTCAAATAGCTGGCATTCTGAGACACTTCAGTGGCAATCCAAGCTGAATGAGACAACCTTCTCTGCTGCACAAATTATATTATGCCAGAAGAGGAAAAAATGCCTCATTGCCTAATTTCATTCTTCAAGCAAACACACAGGCAAGCCCCAGTCAAAAACTTCCTCTTGTCCATTAAACTTTCAGTGTTTCCCTTATAATAGTACAGAGAACCCCCGCCAGACCAAAAATATTTTTTAATTTAATGCCAAAAATAACGCTAAATACTCATTTATTCGGAAATCAATAGCATGTAAATAATAGTCTGTGTCGTTCTCTGCAACACCTTTGAGAAATGACTGCTGCTGAAATACAGCTTGTTGTTTATGTGGTCATACAAAGTTTTGAATTTTGTTTTTTAGCTAACTGACATGCAGCCTCAGAAAAACAATGGAAGAAGCAGGCCGGTTACTTCGGAGCTGTGCCTCTAGTTTAATATTTCAAAGCTTTGACGACTGAGCACGGGCAGTGATTATATCATTACATAACATTGTCTACTGAATGAACATTATCCATGTCTTAAAATGAGCATTAAACATGAGTCTTAATGTCTTTTCAGAGTGCTTTCACATCTGAATAGATTCCTTTGTATGGTTAATTTGCTTGGTGATTAAGCCGGAGCTGAGATGCTTGAAGCCACTGGTATCCCTACTGTGAAGTAACATTAGCCAAGACAGAGGCCTGAGGCCTAAAATAGAGTTTAGAATACACTCAGCTTGGAGTGAGATTTCTTCCTGGGGTGGGGGGGGGGGGGGTGTTTGGTGCTTACCTGCTGAATTTTGAACCATCGTTGACTAACGTTACTATAACTGCAACTCAGATGTACTGAGCCGCACAGTGCGAACAATGCAAACACCGCAGTCTCTCCAGCCTTGCTCCACTGATGCTCAGCGGGTTAGTTAAAATCATTGTGATTGGCTGCTTCACCAGAACGCGAATCACAATGATTTGTTGTTGCATGCTTTTGGTTCAAACAGATGATGATCGGTGTGTTCACAGACAATCCATGAAAAATGCTGCCCTAACCTCGCTACGCTCTGCGCCTCAAACCTTCTGAACTTGAAAAAAAAACCTACTTATTTGCTTAAAAATCACTATTTTACAACAGAGGAGGCAAAGACGAAAAGTTAGCACGACAAAAGGCATGTGTGGCATGAGATTGTGAGATCTGTGTCAATTGCATGACTGAGAGTAATGCATGAGAGTTGGCAGCCCTGGGATATATCAAACTAAATATTTCAACATACAAATAACTGACACTACTATTTAGTAGTCATGTAAGAATCTGTTCCACTTATAGATGTTCATACATGAGAGTCAGGAAAAAATCTGCATAGTTAAGTGTTTAGTTATAGCAAATGTACCTGACCCTAGCATTGTAATTATTTCCAGGGAGAGAAAGTCAGCCTCATTAATGACTGAATGTAGCCAAGTCACAACACTATTCAGTGTTATCCATGCATAAGACAATATATCAGATGGTTAAAGTATTCATTTATAACATTAAAATTGGTTTATAACATTAAATTACTTATCTAGCTATCTATATTGAAGATAGAGTTAGCAAGCAGTTAGCCATAGTGATAGCAGATCAAATTAGCAAGCATTAACAGCAGCTATAGCAGATAGCAACAAAAAGTTAGCAGCAGAGATAGTAGATAGCTACAGCAAGTATTTCTTTCTCTCTCCTTTTATCAAGCAAAACAAAACAAAAAATATTTATGGACCAAGAAAATGAACAACAATTAAAGAAATCAGGCATATGATATGAGCATAAAGCGACAGCAAGTACTTGGCTGCCATAGCATAAACAACAAACACTTAGTGAAAGAAATATCAGATAGCAAGAGAAAACAGCCAGCAGAGACAACAGTAGACAGCTGTAAGTGTTAGCACCGACAATAGCATATACCAACAGTAATAGCAGATAACGAAATAATTTAGCAGAAGCAATAACACTCAGACGAAGCATTGGTTTTACTCGAATAACCTGGCAGCCAGGAATAAAGCAACAGCAGTTAGCAGTATGGAACTGGGAATACCTTGAATAACTTAGGTGCTTAGTTGGACTGCATAAATCCCGTATTCCTGCCTGAACACCATAAGCTCCATATATGGTTAGCTAACCAGATGCTACATTAAGCTAACAAAATGATCAGTTGAGGCAGCACAGATATTTACGTGAGCTTGAGCCTTTCATTGTGTGAGCTTTGAAATAGGGCCAGTGTATCTATATTGTAGCTGAACTTATCCTTGTGTTGGTGCAATTACTTTCTCAGAGATCTCAGAGATAGCAGAAAAGCTAATTATGTCATGGGGGAATGGTTCGAGAAGTTTCTATGAAGCAAGCAAGCAAACTTCACTTATGTAGCACTTCTCAAAACAAAAGTTAAAGTGTGTTACTGGAAGAAGCAAAAGGGGAAACAAGCGTAACCGCTGTGATATAAACATTGCCCCAGCCTCAGTTCTTTATAAAAGGAGCAAACTACAAACTTTTTTTTACTGCCACTTTTTATAGTTTCAAAAGTATAAGCCTTCCAATGAGCAGATTTTATTTATTTTTCCTGGCATGTGTGTTAGTGCTCAGTCTCACGTAACCTTCGGTACATCGGCCCATAAAATGTGCGAATGGATGGTGACAGCTCAGTGATGGGCAACTCATGGCCCCTCATTATTAGCTGAAGCCTGCTTGTGACCCTGTGAGTGTCACCATACCTAACGACGGTGTTTGCACACTTACACACACACACACACACACACACACACACACAAACAGCAGATCTGTCACTTCATTTTACTCTGATTACGGAACCGAGTGAGTAATTATGAGGGCCAGGTGAGAAGAGGAGGGAGGGCTGCTGATTGGGCAGAATCGGGACAGGCCTGTTTGAGAGACACCCTGAATAAGAAATGGAGACAGAGAGACGAATAGCCAAAGGAAGGGGGTGGTGTGGTGTGGATGGAGAGGGAGAAAGGGGAAAAGGAAGAAGGGGTGGGAGGGGGGGGGGGTTACACGGGCGTCCCCAGATTCATGGCTTTGACATCTGCGTCCTTCTCGACTCGCTGCTCACAGCCCGTTTGTCATGCTCCCCCCCTCCTTCCCCCCTCTTCTCTTGCTCTCACCATCTCCCCCATTGGTCGCCTGTGAAAAAGGGAAAGACGGTGTGGGAGGGGGCATGGGACAAAACAGATCCCTTTTCCCTGGACGCTATGCTGTGCCAGGCATGCGGGGACACATTTAAGGATGAAGGGGAAGTTAATGTAGTGGGGAGAATGAGGGAGCCGCTGTAACTCTCTTCTAATGTAGCTTAAACACACATACAGCAGCAGTGCTGCAGGGCTGGACTAATAACTCAGCACTGCCATGTGCACACACACACTCGAAATCTGAAAATAAACGTAAGGACATAAGTTGATAAATCTAATGTGACACAATGACTGTAGGATCAACATTCAATAAATTAAAAAGTTAAGGTATGTACCTTTGTTTCGGTCATTGCATTAAGGTGCAGTTTGGCTGTACTGAAATGTAATACTTGCTTCACAGATTTGCACATAAATACAGCCCTGGGCATGTTTACCTGTGAACAAAAACAACAACATGGAGGAGCCCCCAGTCAAAGTATGGACGCAGGTAACTAACCGCTTTTTCATGCCTGGCACCATGCATGTTGAAATAGGGAGGTGAATCAAACTAGCAAGTTAATCTCCGATTATCAATGAAGAAATCCCATTTAAACTCATCAAATAGTGAATAGCTGCTACAACAAATGACATGAAACCAGAAATCCAAAGAACTAATCAGCTAACAGGAGACATATGTCATATGCTGATGCATTATGAAACTGTTGTTGTTGTTACATTTACTATTATCAAGGTAACATTAAAGGGATTTATCATGATCAAGATTTCAGCACATTTCTTCCGCCTATATGCTGAATCTCTTCATGTTGAAAAAATTAGTATTTTTTGAGCACTAATCCATGTTACTCAAAAGTATCCTGCTGTCATTGTTGTGTCGAAGCTCACATGGAACAACATTTATCATCTGCATCCGAGTTATTACGTAAAGGATAATACAATATGAGATGTGCAGATATGGAAAAATAACGCACAGAGTCATTTACCTTTTCTTCCATGAAGTGCATGTTTTGGTTACACCGCGGTTATATGCAAGTGATCAAAATAAAACCAGTTTGCATGTGGAATTCAGGACTATTGAGGACAATACTTTAAAAAAAACTTAATACATTGGGCTACTATGTCAGAGAAATACAGTTAACAAAAAATAATCCACATCACAACTGGTCAAGTAGTAAATATTCTCTTTAGTCACTGTATAACACAATATAAACAAAAAGAGGCTATCCTGGAGAGACATGTAATTTATCCTGGGAATATGCAGTGAGTGTTTTAAGGTTTTTCTATTGAAAAGCTGCCCCGGCTGCCAGACTTTAACTGTTTTTACCTGGTTTTGGTGAATACTGATCATAATCATTTTATTTCTTGCAGTGCTGGCTGGCAGTAGATCCACTGTGAGCAGCCCATGTTGGGAGCGTCAGGGTTAAAGGCTCATGACAAACCATACGGCATCCTCTGACCTGTCACTTTCTGCTCTACTCAGGTCACACCTTCTCCTGTCCAATCTCCCTCGCTAACAGATCTGTCTCTATAGGTGCTGTCATTCTGGCTGTCCGTCTATGTATGTGTGTGTGTGTGTGTGTTTGTGTGTGTGTGTGTGTGGTGTGTGTGACCTCTCCCTTATGTCCCAAGGAGCCACTAAAAGCAGTGTGGTGGAACCGTTCCTTAGATGGGTCACATTTGGCACAAGCCATTAAATCTGGTCAGTGGCAGGGATGGGATGACCCAGGAGACCGACACACACAAAAGCAAATCCCTAAAGAAAAAAGGTCTGTGCATACTGTCAAATCATAATCTATTTATATTATTACACACTTTAAAATCTCACTTGAAGAATCCATCTTAAATGCTTTGCTTCTTATCTTTGATCATATGCTTTTTATGGGTCATGCGAATTAATCAAGGAAGATTAACTGACAGAAATTTAATAGTTGAGTTAATATTTGGAAGGTATACCACAGAATATTTACCACTTTACATTTTCCAGATCTATAGCATCACCTCTCTCAAATGTAGGATTCTAAAATGTACAAATTCTTGTTACTATACAGCCCAAAATTTAATTTCCATTGTCACGCACAGTCATGATAAAATGCAAAGCAGCAAATGATGTCAAAGTGACATCACAATGCTTACGTCAAGCTGCTAGTGAGAAAAAAATGTGAGTACGGAACCCATATTCAGCTACTGTGTGCATATTCGCCCATTCTTCATGCCAACCACACAGGAGACATGTTGTCTCTGAAACAGCTGTGTGTGGAGGTGAGGTGGGCTGCTGAGTCTCTGGACTGATGTAACTGTTCCCCCTCAGCTGTTTGTTATACAACCTCTGAGCATCACTCAGATTAGAGAGGGCTGGCCTCCTTTGCATGTTCGTGTCATACAAGAAAAAAACAAAAAAAACTAAATGTCCTTTACGCTAATAGCTGATTGTTCTATTTCGTTAGATTGTACAGATGAAGGGAAGCACAGCGGTGTGTGTAGCTCGTGTTGACAGGTGCACACTTTGACCAGCTAAGTGAGAAATACAGGGAATACACCCCAATCATTTCTGCATATGTTACCTGTAATCACCATGGGGGGGCTGATTTGAACAGATTCTCCCTGCTGACTATTCAGTGGGAGGAGAAACAGAGCCATTAACTCCTTCATATACACTTTATGTAGAGAATATAGAATAAATGTTGTCACCACTGCGGATACAAACTCTCTTTTGGGGGTTAAAACTAGAATTAGACACCCTTCCTAAACCCTGCCTCGTTTGATGACATCATACCAAAGATTTCAAGGGCCATGCTCCAATTGGCTACGTCAGCTAGCGACAAGGGTGGGGAAACTTGCTTAAGGTGGGCGCAGGATGATAATTAAACATCAGTTGGCAGTGGAGATGCTGTGTTAATTTAGTCTTTTCACAGCTTTTTAGTGTTGGCAGAGACATTACAGTACCTTTTCCATTTTAGTTCGGCCATTGCAAGCCATGCGATATACAGTATGTGTTTATTAGCGTGTATTGTTTACGATGCAGCTGAGTTTATCTGCCTCACAGAGCCACTGATTCAGGTTGGTACAAGCTTCATGTGCTGCTTTGTTTGAGTGGAAACTGGGTCTGGTAGGTTTGGCTCCCTGTGTCCGTATAGAGTTAAACAAGTAACGCCCCCAACACTCCTCCCCCCCACTATTCCATGCCACTGTATAGGACGTATAGGATGCAAGGACACGCTGAAAGGCTGTGTTTAATAACTCATACAATTAATTCACTGAAAACATTGAAATATTAAATAATGCCTGGAGAAAAATAATGTAATATAATGATTTTCTGTGCAGTTTTTACATGTCATATACCTGAGAACTGATGTTTAAAAAAAAAAAAAAGCCCTGAACTCTTGGTCTACTATGAGAACTTAAGAGGAGTGCGAATATGTGACCTACCTGAGCCACCGTCAGCCAAGTAGAGGTTTCTGGCGTGCACGACTGAATCCAACATGGACTCAAATAGTAAGAAGTAACCCTGAGAAGAGAGGAAAAAAAAACATTACTACCCCAAAATATTCTGGAAAAGTTAACTGAATAAAAAAGAAAAACCAAAAGCAGCTTTTCATGCATCTTCATCTGGTATCTTTGACGTTCAAGGCACGTAATAAATGCTTGAAAGGAGAACGCTAAAGAGCTGCTGGACAATTCAATTATTTTTTAATTCAACATCACTACAGTGGAAATCTGAATTGGCCGTGACTGTGAATCAAGTGATGTGCCCACGTGGTCTGCCACTCAGCATCCAACGGTTTGACCCTGGGTTGACCTCCTGTTCTGCTCCAGTAGGCGGCACATTAACTGTGGTATTATTCCATTAATGCTGAAATTGAGTTTTGTCCACATCTTGTTGGCTTCGACCTGAGTGGCAGATACTGCTGACAAATGGCTTTTCTACCCCTCCAACCACCGGCAGATCAGCCAATCACACAAGCCCAAGCCGCAATGCTGGCCCCCTTCAATATGTTATTTGTGAGCACAATATTTGGGTGGGTTCAAACATATGGGAGGGCATATTTCCATCTGGGACAAGGAGGTGGAGCAAATCAGTACATGCACATTTTACTGTAACTGATGATGCAGATCAATCCTTTAAAAAAAAAACCCTAACCCTAACCCATCAGCTTTCAGATCTGTGTTTTTGGATCCAACCAAGAACTCAAGGAAAAGAATATTGAAAGCACAACCACTGCAAATTTTAACCTGGACCTTTGCTTCCCATCATTTTCTATCAATGAATTCCGATCAAAATCTTGTCAGCTCGTTCAGTGGAAATCCACCGAAACCTTACTTTTCTGGATTTCTAATACAGTCCGAAACACCATCTGACACTCAACAAAAAATTAGAGTTGGGAATATTTGGGAATCTCATGATTCGATTTGATTCCAATCCCGATTGTTTGGTGTCCGATTCAATTCAGAATCGATTCTCCATTGACTCAACAGAAAAGGGGGCGCTATTTTCAGTCTCTTGCTGCAGTATACTGTGTGCCAAACCATTCACTGGTGTCCTTAGTCCATTGAAATACAATATGAAACATAACTGGCAGATAACATAAATGGTCCGCAGCCTTTTTATTTTAAAAAGTTTGCATTGCATTGCATTTGAATGAATTAATTTGAAAACATCTTAAAGTCTCCTGCCTGTATGAGAATAACAAAATGAGGGGGAGGAGGAGTGCTCTGCTGTGTTGTTATTAACGTCATGAGTCCAGAAGTGGAGAGCAGCCTCTCTGCTGTACCGTTAGCTCCGGGGAAAGACATTGTTGTCCAACACACTGAGCAGTCACAGGGTTTTTGAGGTGAAACAGACTGAGCACCAAGTTATTTTCTTCACTCCAGAGTTGGTTTAAGTTGTTTAATACTGCAGTGTGCGTCAGTCAGCCGGTCTTGTTTGTTACAGCTGGACTTTGCTGCTCTGCTACGCTAACGTTAGTCTCTGAGTGACAGCGTAGAGAGTTCACAATATACTTCACTTTCAACTCCCAAAGGTAATTATTTAGTCATTGAAACAAAAAACGCTTGCAACCACTGTCTTTTTTGAAGATGAACGGCAAGATAAGTCCAGTATGTGTGAACTGTAGACTGTCCGGGTGCTGCGCTGCCCTCGCAGTTGAGTTCCACCTTTTTCATTCTAACTAACATTTAGAAAATCGATTTTTGACATTTGCGAGTCAATGCAGAATTGTCCACGTCCGCTTGTGATGAATCTAAGAATCAATTTTTTCCTATACCCTACAAAAAATAATCAACCCAAAAGCAGCCTAACCATGTTTTTTTTTTCAGCATATTGACACTAATTCTGAAATAACTCATATCAATGCTTTGTTATGAGTTAGCTGTTGACCTGACAATGGTAATTATTATCTATTTTGCACAGTTTTAGGCTTTACTTTAAGCTTTAAAGCTTTATTTTAAGTCCAGCAAAGAAGAAAGGTTCTAAGGGATATTCATCTTGACAAAAAAGATTTAAAAAATATTTATTTACTGGTTCTCTAATGGAACAGTAATGAAAGCAATAATGTCTTGGCAACAGACTGGCCTTTAACAGGGCATGACTCATAAAAGTAATGAAAACTGTGAGAGGAAGGCCTGTTTTTTTCTTCAGTTTTCAACTTTTTAACTAACAAGTCTCATTACAGAGCAAGCAATTGATAAATAAAGTGATTTCCTGGTGCAAGTGGGGTTTATCTTAATTCTAAATGTTTCACTATGTTGAACAGCTTGTTGTAAGCAGCTTTACAATGACACAACTGATGACATTTGTGGGGTGAATTCATTAGTATGATAAAAAAAAGATAAGAAAACAGACCAAAAAAAGACCTAAGTTGTGTCCTTCTAATACAATATCTCTACTTTCGCTTCCGAGGGGTGGGGGCCAGAACAGCAGATAAAGACTGGATATAGAGAGTGTGTGTGTCAGGGTTTTTTGTGTGTATGATGAGGAGGAAGTGTACATGAGTAGAAGAAGAGCCATATAGGAAGAATGCTGCGGCCAGCTGAATAGTAATTCACTGAGATAAGAACCTTATTATTCAAATAAAGACAACCTTTCATTGGAGAGAGGAGAGGAGAGCAAGCAGAGACAAACAAGGGGAAACAGCCCTGATTTATAACTCTGACTTTTAAATCGTCACCATCTCTGTCATGGGCCTGAGCTGATAATGATGACAGCGATGAAGCTGATATAACCGACTCATCCTCCACGTGGCGATAAAGGGATACATTCCTTCTGTTTATCGACGGCGGATTGGTCTCGAACCCTAAGTCAGACACGCGTATTGTCTGCTGCTGACTGTTGTGGTCCAGTCGATGTCCTTAGCAGTGGACCAGGTCGTTTTTAAAACCCTCACACAGCGTACACCGGCCTCGTAATTTAGAGCCCAATTTCATGGGACACTGCTTCACTTGAAGGAAAAAGGATATGAGATAGAGAGAGAGAGAGATGCCTGAAAGCAGAGTCACACCTTACTTTTATCAGCAGTGATGCTCCAGGATTACTGTCTTCCATGTCCTCCCAGCAGCATGTGTACCACACCCCCCTACTTTATACATCTGCAATGTTAATTACCAAAAAACAGAAACACAGATCCACTTCTGTGCAATTAGACCGGGATGAGAGGAGGACTGGAGGTGAAGCAACCTGATTAGATCTTGCAAGAAAACTTCAATCGCTACATGAAAAATCAACAACGATAACCAATGTTGTACCCATCTTCTGTAATTCTGCACCATGCATCATCAAAACTGGACGATGTAGCAGTTGCAGCCTGTAATGGTGTTAAATTTTAGACGATCTGTTTGATGTTTCAGCTACACCTATTGTATGGTATAACAAGGAAGGTGCTGCAATGTTGGACGTTTAATTATCAAGGGAATCTGTTAGTCTAATCAGTGGTGACATTTTCATCATGAGAACACAGTGCTCATATGTAGTATCCCTAACAGCTTCATCAAACTCAGATCATTAGTGTCTAAGGAATGATTATAAAACTTTTAATTAAAGCAAAACCATAACTGCCCATTTTAAAAAAACGCTGTTGGGCAGTGTAAAAGGGTGTCATCCTTTCACGTTTTATCTCCGTCTGACCAGTGAAGTTTGTGGTTTATCCAAGTTCATTTTATTGGAAATTGTATCCTTCCCTTGTAGCATCCAACGTGGCTCAGTCTGTATAATGTGTTAGATGTTAAAATGCAGCGAGAGCATCTATCACCACACGGCTTTCCTGCACTATAGGCAACAACATATAATGAAACACGTTGTGCATGAGTTTGAATGTCTGATCGGCCTGATGGACAACAGTCTTCCTTCCTAAGACAGGGTCAGTGAAGGCTATGTGGGTTTGTTGGCCTATAAGGAAGGTCAATCATTTAAAGAAGAAAGCATGATCTGTAGGGCTGCATATTGTCAGTCGAATTGCTGCCGTTTAGCCACATCACTGTACACAGAGAATTGCAGGGTGACAGCATGACAGGCTGTAAACTTTTATGGATTTCTGTCTCTAAATGACCTAAATATCATTTGTCAGCAGGGAGAAACTGTTGACATCAGACCCCCGTGATTATTACAAGTAACAAGACTCTGTGTTCAAAACAGAGATAGCAACATGTTTAGCCTAGCTTAGCATAAAGGGTGCAGGCATGGGTGAATAACTTATCTTTGCTAAAGAGAAAAAAAACACCTTCTAGCAATTTAATTTATTTAATACGTGTTAACTAAAAAGCAAACCGCCAATACAACAGCACTTCTGAGATGCTGTGCAAACTAACCGCTTGTTAACCCACAAAATTTGATATTTGTACACAAGTCAAATACAAGAACCACCTTTGGATTTGTTGGAAGTCAAAGCTACACTAGTTCTTTCTTCCTACCTCCAGTTTATTTTCTAAGTTAGGCTAAAAAGGTTGAGTGAGTACACTGTATTGACCGCACAGAGATGAAAATGATATTGATCTCTACATCTCTCAGCAAAAAAACCCAAAATGTCAAACTATTCCATTAACTATTGGTGCCTCCGTTTCATTGTTTTGTTTTATTGTGGTGTTCTTGTTTACAGTATCACAAATGGATCTTGATGTGTCAGCTGCCACCGACACAATGATCAATACCAGTGAATCAAAGTCGAGTGATTCATCTGGTTGAAACGTTTTGTTAGTTGTTGAAAATAGTCGAACAGGTAAAACTGCATCAAGAAAAAAGAAAGACTACAATTACCTCACTTTCTCTTTTATCTCACTTCAATTTATCTTTATTCACTTGTGTAAAAAAAAGATTAAATCTTAAAACTGCACTAAATTACTAACTTTTTTGATACCGTCTCCCACCAATCGATCCGTCTGTCTACCGGCTCAGTAACACAGACAGGCCGAGGTGTTAGTGTGAGGAAACAGCTCCGTTTACTGTCAGACAGCCTGGCCGATGCTCTGCAGTATCGTCACTATGCATTTCCATAAAAGAGACTAATGAAAACCTAATGAGAATGGGCTGGAGCAGCTTATACACATTAACAAAATTAGCATATAAAACACATTCCCCTGAGTGGGCTACCACACGCATGCACTCACGTACACCTCTACATACGCATCAGTACTCACACACAAAAGAAAAATAGCAAATTTGTAAAGGATTTTCACTTTTTCATTGAGTTGTCAGTGCCCTTAAATTTACACAAAATGCTATTAAGCATGAGTGTTCTATAAAAACTCCACAGCGAGAACTTATATAATTACTCTTGCAATGTTTTTCTGTTTTTAGTTGCTGCAGGCACAGTGGAAAAAAAGACTTGATTTTTTGTGTCCATCAACCCTTGGGAGACTGAGTTGTTGTCAATTATAGGTACCAAGAGGCATTTTTTGGTACAAAATCTGCATCAGCAGTTTACACTTTCCTCCGCCCTCCAGTACCTCCTCTCTCCTTCTGCATTCAACACACGTCTTCCTCAATTACTGCAGATCATCATCACTTCCAGTCCCAGGAGGGCCACAGCAAAATAAAGGAGATGGTGTGCATGCATGAATGTGTGTGTTTCTGTGTGTGTGTGTGTGGGGGGGGGGGGGGGGGGGGGGGGGGGTACTTCCATGCTTCACTGAATTCTGAAGGCAGCACCTCTACATCAACAAGCCTCTTCTATACTAGTCTACGGTCATATGATACCAAATTAGCATAAACATATCACACACATCCCTGTAATAGATTTTAGTGTGTAAAGGCTTGCCGGGTGTACATTGTGCAGGTTCCAATATCAGCCTAATTTCCATTTAAAGCCACGCAGATGAGATATAGAGGAGAAAGACTGTATAAGAACAGAGTAATTTGCAGTATAGCTATGAGGTTATTAAAAGCAGTGGCTCATCTGAAAGCAATAAGGACATCATGTGATTTAGAGGATGTTACAGTGGCGAATAAACACATTTCCATAAAGTATGGAAATGAATGTCAGACATGAAGGATGGAGAAGGAGGAGGAGGAGAATGAACAGACTGTAGAGATGTTAGCTGTAAGGTAGCTAGCAACTTATGCATCGTTGTGTGTACAGAGTATATCTGTGTGTGTGTGTTTGTGTTCAGATCAGCCTGATCTCTGAACTCACCAGGAACTTTTTCCGTTATTTTCAGTCTGTATCCTTTTTCCTATTATCTGTCTATGTTCAGGAATTGGAGTCATAAAGCATCTGAATGAGAACAAACTTGAAAGATTTTCACCCCGATTTCCGCCATCCAGAAAATTGGGTTGATCTGCTTCCATTCATGTCTTTAAAATGACTTTGTATGCAATCACTTTGCATCTAAAATCAGCTTTGCCTTCAGTCTCACACCTTTGAATGGCATTTAGATCATCATGGGTCATGAAAACTCTCCATAGACAATCATACTCTTTTTTTAGGTTAGTATTTTCTATTCTGTACAGTCTTTACAAAGACAAAAGTCTGTTAGATTTTCCAAGTTCTTGGTAGCTGTAATGAGCTGTAGATGTCATGGTTAGATAATCTGATATTTAATACAGGCATACATCATTTCCCAAGGTATAAAGTTACTGTTTGGCTTTTGGGAAAGGCACCTTTACTTGAAAGCTCATTTGGTTTTAAGGTCAAAGTGTAAGTCAGCAGCGTAATAATATAACAATGTTTGCCTTTGTGTGCCTTTGCCTTTGTGAAATAAAAAGTTATCGCTGTGAATTCACACATACACCATAAAAATCCTAATATACTTGTATTCCGCAGTGTAGTTGTCCAAGCATTCACAGGCTGTTATTAAATTCATCATTTTGAGGGAACAAGGAGGCCATTTCTCTCCACAAAAACAACGTCAACTGAGCGATGCAGGATTATGGCTTTGGGTTTATGAGGATGTCTGTTTGAGGGATATATCAGGTTGTCAGTTTCATGTTCTGCATGTTGAAACATTTTTCCCTTTCTTTTGGTTGCTTTGACTGGATGGGAGCAACGCAACATTGCATTGTGGATACATACGGTATATATCATTGTGCTGAACTGCATTGTGGGTCTTTACAGTCCTGCTCGTAGTGAATGGCTGCATGTATGGCTGTAGGTCTATGCTTCACTAAGCACTGACACATTTATAAAAATATAAGCCCATGTGATCTGAGAGACGGATGATTGAAATACTGAAAACCAGTTTAAAACAAACCTGCCTCTTTTAAAATATCCAAATATCCACTGTCTCTTTTAAAATATTTGAAATTAAAATGTCTGAACACTGAAAATGATGAGCCTCATCAGGTGAAAGATATTAGTAAAAAACACAATCAGGGTATAAATGGGATTTTAGCAATACTGTGTGTTTAGTTTAGTTACCAAGCAAGGACTGCATAGATAAACTACTTTTCCCCCATTTACTTAAAATGCATTATCAGCATCCTTTTTGCATTTATTTCCTTATTTTACAGCATGTCTGCTCTGTTTCACCTAACCTGATGATTTTCTGAGCTTTACTTAAGGTCAAACAGTGAATAGTATGTTTTTGCAGCAGGAAACACAATAACTTGGGGACAAATCTGAGTGAAAATATGTTTAAACTTATCTTTATACTGCACATATCACATGAACTGCGTTAGCAAAAACAACATCACCAAAAACCTGCTGAATAACAAACAGTATGGGTAGATGCATCAGTTTTGTTACACAAGCAGCTGGCTAAAAACCACTTCCTGAAGTGTTTGAAGGTCCTGGGGAAGTAAATACAGCCAATAAATCCTCATTAGAACATAGACACACCTGTGGCGCTGTCATTGTGTGTGTGTGTGTGTGTGTGTGTGTGTGTGTGTACACATGCATTGATTTTGTTGCATTTGAGTATATCTGTGTGCATGTGTGTGTGTCTGTGTGACTGACAGTCAGTCTGACTGAAGGACAGGATGACTGATGACTACCGGTCTCTTTTTAGGCAGGTGAGGCTCTCAGCACTGATAATGAGGCTAAAGAGGAAGGGCTGCCATTAATTTGACTTCATACCTTTACCACACACAATCCTTCGGACTTTGTGTGTTTGTACGTGTATATATATGTGTGCCAGTGATACTTGTTTTGCAGTCAAACTGTGTCCACCTCGAGGTAAAATATCAGAAATGTAGGCACAAGGAAATCCTCTTCAGCAAGTTGGACAGGGCTCTTTGACACTTTACTTGTTCAGGGTTCCTTTCACATTTTAATGAAACAGACCGAACGATTGCTGAAGAACAATTTGATATTCTGGAAGAGTTTCTTCAAGGTAAAATACTGCATACCTCACTAAGCCTCACTATTCAGGGTCACTGGCCCTCATCGCTGTACACAAACTGTTATCAAGGAGACAATACAAGATGCAGGTTCAGCATCCTTAGTAAAAGACTACATATTTTTTCTAGGAAAACTCATCACAGTATTCAATATCATTAGCTCACATGCAGTGCACCCCATTAGTCATTTTGTAAATCGAGATTTGTAAAGGCATTTCACACTTTAACTAAATCCCTGTCTCTAGACCCAGGTTTGTTTCTTCAATTGTTTGGCAATGGGTGTCATTACTGCAGATTCTAACAAAAGAATCCTTCCAAATACACTGTGTCTCACGACATAAACAATGTAAACAGTCACCCTTTAGTATTATAGGAGGTTTGTGCCAATGATTTGCTCCAGATTCTCGATACCAAGTGTCTTCACAGAATACCTGGCAATGTAAGCAGTTTATATTCTTACATTTCCAGGTAAGTTTAATATTTATGTTACAAGAAAAGTCTACAATGAACGGGTAAGGACGGGAATTTTGAAATGGTGATTGTGAAGAGACAACGAGCTGGTGTAAATTGCAAGTTTGACTGACAATAGAAAAGTTAGGGAGAACTTATGCCAGGCGAGCAATAGAGAAACAATGTACTGTCATGTCCATATTTGTATGTCATCACCTGCGACTCATCTTGGAGGTACAAACTTTATTTAGTCTTTGGGAACTCAGCTCTCCTCCTCCCCGTCAGCCCGCTAGTCTCTTATCTGCTCTGGACTGTTTGTTTTTCAGCGTGCTGAGAGAGAGAGGACCGATCAATGTTGTGACTTATGAAATGACAGTGGTGCTGCTAAAGGCAGTCTCTCAAACACTACCAGGGCAGACAGACACTCATCTGCCCCCTTCTCCTCTACCAACGATACACCACATTCATCACTCGTCTCTGTCTATTAGCCCTGTAACCACCGTCTGACTGCCCGGTCCAACGACTCTGACAGCTGGACTTCAATTACAGAATTCTTTGTTTTTCTTCCATAACAGCCTTAATTGTTAGGTGAGAAACTTATTGCTTCAAGATAAAATTTGCAAGGTTATCTCTGCAAAGCTACAACATTCTGACAGTTAAAGTAATATTCTTTTTAAAACCTAAGGTCTTTTTATCATAAGTTCTGACATCTGTTGTTTATGATACCGTTTCTATTGGTTATGATGACATTTCACATACAAATAAATAAATGGTGGTCATTAAGTGAACTCAATTATAGAGCAGCAATAAAAATCTGAGTAATGTAGGTGTCAAAACTTGTAATAGAAAGTACATAACAATATCAAACATGTACTACAATGTGAGTACAAACCAACATATGTAATGATTGCTGATAAGGTCTGATGAAAATGCAATATAAATAAAAGAATACTCTGACATTTTGGTAAATTTGCTTATTTGTGGTATCACTGAGGGTTAGATGAGAAGATCAATTTAGTTATGTTTTATCTGTTCAGTAAGTGTAACTGAGATTAAGACTGTTTGCAAAAGAGACCTGAGAACAGACTACATATACATATTTATGCATCCAACACAGAGGTAAAGCAGCTGTGATATGTTATAATAGCTTAACTCAAAGACCAGACGGGTTAAACTATAAGCCTACATGGTAAGTAAAAAAGTCAAAGAAGATTAAATTCATACTACTTTTCTCATTGAGCTGTCAGTAAAACCCAAATTAAACAAATTTTCCAAAATGTTGAGTATTCCCTTAATACTAGATAAAGAATTTAACATCATTTATACACTGTTAAACCGGCAATAATTTATTTTTTATTCATCACCTTTTAAGTTGATATGGTGAACTTGAGTCATATATTTACCCTCTCTTAGCTCTGTTTTTGGTCTCCACCAACTCGTGAGGAAAAGATTTAGCCCCTTTTACACAGCGTTGTTCAAGGCAGGAATGCTGCGCCTTTATTCCACCTTGCTGTTCTGTATAAAAGGTACGGACATGGAGTGGGGGGGCAGAGTTGCTCCACCAATAAGCCGGCTATGGAAGTAGTCACAAAGTCGGATTGACGTCTGTGTAAAAGGGACAGCCGGTACAGTAACGGAATAACAACATGCCAAGTAAAAGCACACATGGGGGCGACATTATGCTGGCTTTGTTTGGTTCTGTGCAAAAAAAAGCTAAGGCAGCTTAATGTTGAATCTTCTTTATGGCTATATTGTGGGATCTCTGTATAAAAGAAGTCTTAAGGCTCTTAACTGCTAAATGTCCCACTATGTTCACCAGCTAGTGACGACAAGTGTCTGTTTACTGTTTGGTGCTGAGCAGGTAGTGTACAGTGGGTTTTTAGAGCTTGTTCTCTGAAAACAGCTGCCTGCTGCAACAGAAAATGTCACTTTGGGAGTGGCGTGACTGAACCAAAAACAGTAAAGTTGCAGCTGGACAACTAAACAATGAGTTGAAACTCTCTATAAAGCTCTGTAAAGCTGAGGGGAGCTGCAGAGTCACTGATAACTCTCTGTAGGTTTATTGCTTCGAGCGATGCCTCTGACTTTACACGTTGTCGTTTCATATATTGTTACTACAATTTCTTTTCGCTTTAAACAAATTGTGTTGAGATGTTTCGTTTTTCTTGTGCACACGTACAAGGACGCCATACACATTCCTGATAATTGTTTCATGCTATTCCACTATTGACAGTCAGTGACGGTGACATGCAAAAAAGTGTTGCCAAGTGTCTACAAAGACAGTGAAGAAGAAGACCGCAAGCTAGCAATAATGGATCCCCTTGATTGATGTGACTATAATTACAAATAATTGGCTAATTAATTATGTACATCCCATATGTAAACACTTGTAGTTGTAGAAACGAGCTGTCATTCATTTTTGAAATTATGTACTGCATTAGTTTACCGTCCTTTTTCTTTTCAGTGAATGCCTTCCACCTGATAGAGACTACTTTCCAGGCCACAGAACAATATTTTCAATCATCAGACACATGATGATAGATTAATGTGGTACTTTCTTTGCTTTGAGAAGCGATGCTTTGCTTTGCCGCAGTAAGCCCAAGACTCTTTCTCTCTTGAACCACAGAGCATGGATTTGTAGGCCTATTAATCCTAAAAATTTTCAGATTAATTACACTGTTCGGCCACCAAACTGCTACTTCTTCCTTGAGAAACTGGAGTGTATCTATGTGGAAGGCACACCGTTTTAAGTTCTGGCCTTGCAAGTGAGATTTTCTAGTGAGATATTCCAACAAACCAGAGGATGGAATACAAAGGCTCCTCTGAACAGAAGAAATGCTGGATGCTAATCTATTCTTAGTTACAGAATTCCCTCCTGTGCATCCCTGCAACTGCTTTGACCCAATTTTGCCATTCTCTGTTGGAGGACCAGCAAGCCGGGTCAGGCCAAGGTATTAAACCCTGACTTAAGTTACAAAGATATTTTTGTGATTGATTATTTTTCTGATTTTGATGGATGTTTGGGCATAATGCAGGAACAAACTCTGCAAACCAAGAGGTTAAGACTTCAGTTTAGGTTGATTTCGTGACTCCTGCGGTTACTGATGGTAACAGTGGGTGCTATTTAAAGTTGCAATACACAACATTCAGCCACTAGATGTCGCACTATAGAACAAACATCTCAGACCAACCATTTACTCAATAATGTAGGAAAAAAAAAAAGAAAGCCGACAGCTCACAAAACTCAGATCAAATTGTCAAACTAGGAAGTGCTGATCAAATATGAATCAAGATTCTGTTAGTCCATTTCTCCCCTCAAATGTTTCAGAAACATATTTTAGTTTACTGTTTAGCTGTAATTTGAGAAAGTTTATGACGCAGCCGCCATCTTGGAAACGGACGTGGAGGACACAGAGAAACTCACATGCACTAACATGCACGCTCACATGCACTAACTGGTGCAGCTACCAAAACAAAGAACAGAGAAGCTCGGGTAACAACACAAAACAGAGGGAGTGTGACTTCATTCACTACTCAAGTCACCATTACTCCACTGTATCTTTACATAGCAAACGGTTGTTTGCTGACATCCAGTGAGGCTCAGTGTCATTTACATTTTCAGGACAAAGAATTACGGGGGCACCAAACGCTCCTTGAGCAGGTATTTCGTCAGAAATGCAACAGAAGAGCAACTACATATCTGTTTACAGTGCAGCCAACAAACACATTATGTTTTAATAAAGAAGTCAGTCGATAATTGGCCTTTTTCCGTCATGCCGGAGTAACCATGATCTGATTTCATGCTGCATTCAGACGTGAGTAGTTTTCTACACAATAGCAGGGCACAGTAAAGGAGTTAGCTACCTTGATGAGGAGTAGTTAGGCAGTTTGAATCTTGAGCAGGAATTCCACCACTGACAATGAAAACTACTAAATAGAGGGGAGATAATTACAGAATGTAAATCAATTGAATGGCTGTAGCCTAAATAAATAGTATCAACAACAGGGTTTGATTTCATGGAAATCTTAGGAATTGATAAAAAAAAGTGCCTCACAAATTTGGATTCCTCAAAACAAATAAATACCTGTTCAAATTCTAATAAATTAGATTTAGACCTGCGCGAGGGTACGACTTGTACATCTTATCACTGCAACTGAACTCAAGATGAGAAGACATATTTTAGAGGGAAAAAAGCTTCAACTTTTACACAGTGTTGTGAAAGCTGTTTTATCTGTTTGGCATATGAAATTATGATTCTCCATGTTTTTTAAGGAATTTCAAGAATGGTTTTATGGGTAAAATTATGACAGTTGAAAACTCACAATGGATTTGGTCAGAAACAAATGTTTCTCTCAACATCAACATGAGAGGTTTGACACATTTGAAATCAAATTATGGATTCTTAATAGAGAGTTATTTGAGAGTCAATGGGTAAAAGGATCTATCTTGCATCCCCACAGGGAAGTACTATTCCTACACTACTGTAAGTGTATGCTGAGCAAATTAACATTTTATAAAATATTTGGAGGATTTACTTTTAAAAGTAATAAATTATGTTGACAATTCACTAAGATAAAACATAAGACTTTGAAAACAGAATCAGTTCTTTATATAACATACATCATAAAGCAATCTAAAGCAAAAAATAAAAAAAAATGTGAGAGCGATGACATCTCCAGAGTCTCTCTGAGGTAATAGGTTCCTACCTGGCTACAAGACAAAGCCATTAAAGTTTAAAACAGTCTAAATCCATTTACACTGGAAAGAAAGTCTACTCCTGTGACAACTGTCATTTTTCCATTTAATACAGGCAGATTGGAGGGTAGCCTTTGAAGTCCTGGCCACTGAGAAATGTCTGCCATTTCTGCAGTGATGAGAAGTGACTGGAGAATTCTTAGATTTATTAGCGCTCTGTGAGCCAGTGTCATCAGAGATTACGTCCTATCCTTCACCGTTCCACCGGCACATCACCCACCGAATTTCAATTTCCCTGGTGAGGGGATGGGAAGGCTCTGTCTGGCGACCCCTGCTCGTGACCCTGGGGTTTCACGATGGATGGGGGAGGTGGAGGGGGGACAGATACGGGATGCTCATGAATTAGGGATGACTTCAGCGGTGCGTTCAACTTTGGCCGTCCCGCCTGTATCGCCACAGAGAATCTCCCTGATAAATGGGCATCAAGGGGTAGGAAGACTGCTCCTCCTGGTTAGATATTCAGAGGAGCTCATGGTCGAGTTTAGCCCCGTTTAGGCCATGTTTAAAACATGCATCACTGCTACTGACAGCAATGATGCATGCTTATTGGCCGGTAAAAAAACAAACAAGGTTAACTTGAGCAACTACTGTAAATTTTGGATATTCTAAGAGTTCTGCTGTTGGATGAAAATAAGCTTCTCAGACATTTTAACCAGTGGTGGAAGAAGTACTCAAATCCTTTACTTAAGTAAAAGTACTAATATAGCAGTGTAAAAATACTCCATTACAAGTTAAAGGCCTGCATGAAAAATCCTACTTAAGTACTGTTACTGCTGTTCAGCAGATGTTACAGTCTTGCTTCAACAACTCATAGACATCTGAAAAGTGACCCAGACCACACACTGCTTTTTGTAAGATGTCAAAAGCCAAAAAGGTTGGAAACCACTGCTTTAATCTTTAACAATGTGTTTAAAAGCTTGTTATATTCAGAGTTGTACTTAAGTACGGTACTTGAGTAAATGTACTTAGTTACTTTCCACCTCTGATTTTAACAGAACACATGTACGAAAACTTGGCCTCAGAAAATTGGCCTTAGACCAGGCATAAAAATGCCAGCATGTTGGGGCTTAGTTTGACCTCCAACAAAGGAACGTGTTAAAAACTTCCAATAGCACCTCTCAAACCACAAAGGACCAAACACAGCTTGATGTGTGAACTGAAGATCTTCAAGTGAATTAATTGCAGTATGTACATGAAGTCAATGGTGCAGGAACACATGTTTCATTACACAATGTGTAATGAAACTGAATTGAAAACTGACTTGTTTAAAGTTGTCATTGGGTCATGGCACAGGCAGTACTGGTAAAATATTTTTTGTTAGGTCAAGGGGAATAAGCCTATAGCTTATACCAGCTACTAAAAGACCACAATACAAACTGAATGTGGTTTTGCAGCGCCTATTTCTGCCAATAGTTATTAATATTTTGTAGTGTCCTGATAAACCTTTTTCACATTGGACATTTTAAAACACAGGTGTAACTACATAACATGAATGACTGCATTTCATTTAGGTGTTCACTGGTATGGCAAACAGGAACACCTGAAATTGGAACCATCATTTGTAATTTCAGTTACACCTGTGCTATTCCTGCTATAACAAGAAAGAATGTCTTCTGTGAGAAATGTCTGTTGCAAGTGTATCAGTGTATGCATTGTACTAGGTACTGAGTATGTATTGTAATCTCAAAGCTCTAGCCATTGGTCAGCAATAACGTCCTGCCTTCCACTACATACACCTTAAAAATCACACACCTTACCTAAAAGTTGGTCATAACAACTGCACTCACCATCACCATTGTGGAGACTCGGGAAACTCCAACAAAACGGCAAATATCAAGGGAAAGAGCCTTGATTGAAAAATACCAACATTTTCCTTTAATACTTTCACAATGTCATACCAGAAACCCATGAGGTGATTAATGACAGGGAAGTGGTTTGAGTCTGACCCAGGCTGTCCACACCAATCGTGCAAGAAATGTGCTTAATCAAGCAATCATTGAAAGTCTCCAAAGCAAAACGCAACACATGGAGCTGGTTGAACCCGCATGTGCATGTATAGATTATACAAAATATTTTTTCACCTTATATATTGCCTATAAGTTGATTGACTGATGTGCAAGTGGATGATTTCCTCTAACTGAACTGATTTTGTTTTCCTTCTCCGAAACCGAATCGTACAGAGCGAGCATTTATTACTTCTGCGTTTTCTTTCTTTTGTGTGAATTTATGGAAATCCTGCAGGAGCATTTTGGTTGAGAAATGGACTCTTATGAATTGGTACCTCTGAACTGATTCACATCCTCAGCTATCAATATAGGCTTTATCTTAATGAAAGAGATATGTTATAACCCGCATCACATGTTTACCAGTTATACAAGGGTAGAAGACTTTGACACTCAATAATCAGACCGCTACCGTATGTACAGAGTGGGTAAGTAATTGTGTACTGACCATCCATTCTGAAATGATGATGTCCACCTTCTCCACAGGGAGGTTGATGTCTTCTATGCGGCCTTTGATCAAAGTGATCTTGTCCTCCAGCTGGTTGGACCTGCAGGAAACATGAAGGAATCAAAGGACTTACAAACTTGACTGCCATCCAACAAACCAAAGGTACAAGAGTGGGCTTTGAAGTTTCACTGTGGTGTGCAGTAACTGCTAAAATAAGTAGATACCAAAAGCCAATTATGGTCAAGAAATGTTGTCTGATGTAAGGAGAATTCATTGATTTTCCTAGGTAGTGTACAGTGGGATTATCAGATGTTTTTGTCAGAAAACAGCAGCCTTCTGCTGCAGCTTTAAATTGGAGTTGATGACAGAGATGAGCTGAAAGGTGTTAAAATGCTCAAAGGGGCTGTGGGTTCATCGCTGTGAGTGACCCTTCTCACATTACACATAGCCATTTGAACTATTGTTAATATGAAAATACTGATTAATGCAGCTTTAAGCTTCACTGAAGCTAGAGTAGCCAGTCAACTGACAAGAGCATTGTAGTTATAGTCACATTAACTACAAACTTTACAAGATGGATGGCAGCAATCACTTTTCTTACATTATGAGCAATTTTTCAAACTTGTCAAGACCAGATTGCCACATTCTTTTCATATGTTTCCAGTCTTTCCCTATCCATGTGAAACCGCAACCGTGGGCCCACAGAGGTGTCAGGCTCAGGTAGGAACTGTAAGATCAGTGCTGCTGTTTAAATGATCCTTCCTTTCAGACCGGCCAGTCTGGGTATCAATCTCTGTGAATATTCCATTATCATGACAGCTAATGTTACCGAGGACAGAACAATTACTCACAGCGGCCCAGAGTGCATTTCTGTAGCAGCGATCCTTATCTTGAACCGTCTCTCCCCTCTCTCCTGCTCTGCGCTCGCTGCTATCACCTCCTCCCAGAATCCAACCCCCCCACCCCCACCCCCACCCCACCCCACACCCCTCACCCACAAGCCCCTACCTCCTCCACCTTTCACAAGAGGGAAACACTGTAATCTCATTATTGGGGTAATTTAGAGGACAATGTCAGGACTCAAGGGAGAGAGAGTCAGTATCTGTGCAGCTTTGTGTGTGTGTGTTTGTGTGTCTGTGTGAGTGTAAGAGAGCGAGACAGGAGGAGAGAGGTTATACATTTCATCATGGTAAACCAGTCTTTGCATGGTGGATTGATGGTGGATTTTTTTTAACCTCTTTTTTTTTGCAGGAACGTGCGGGATCACATTCACACAGTTTAACACATTCACACCTGGAAGCTGCTCAGTACAACAACAGTCTGACCAACAGTCAGACTGCCTTGCTCAAGGGCAACCTCAGTGGTGTAATGAGGGAGGGGCAAGAGCTGCTTTTTCACTTTCCCCACCCAGTTTTATCCTGCCAGTTCGGGATTGAACCCACGACCTCCCAGTCACAAGCTCGCTTCTCTAACAGTCTTAGTCGGACAAATGATTTTCTCACAATAATTGTTCTCATAATTTGGATTTCAGTGCTCTTATTACAGATGATATAGACACAAATTTCCAATGTCATTAAGATCGTTAAATAACTAATATATCAGACAACATATATGGTATAGTTTCTTGTTGTCTTTTTTTCAGTATCATCAGGACATGGTTGAATATTGTCCATTGTTAGAATGAAAAAATTAATTGTAAGTGTTTTTAAATGACTTATGAAATAATAATTAATTATTTAATAACATTTCATATTAAATGTTTCAATTTAATCATGTTTTTCTGGATAACAAATTGCACAAAATTCAACACAAACATTTAAAAATAGCATTTGCCGGAGTGTCCCGAATTACATGAGTCAAACAAATATCCACAAACTGATAATCTGTCTATCTTTAGTTCATCTCACTATTAAAAGTTCAATTTCACTCATCAATGTAAAATATTTACATAGTAGTATTTTCTCTATCTTTTTTTTCCCACTTTGCTGTCACAATCTAAAGCATTCTATCGGATAATCCATCAATTCCAGCCATTTAAAAAAAAAGTATTTAGACAGTATCCATTAAGGAAGTGACTGTGAAGGAAGGAAGTCACATCCAGCTTTTCATTTAAACTTCGGCGACGGAGTGGAGACAGGAGATGGATGCTCCTGCCTAACCAACAGGAGCCACTTTAATTACAATCCTGATATTAACATCGAGAGGAAGTGACGAACACACACACAGGCCAGCTGCACACACACAGAAATAAGACCTATAAAATCACAACCCAAGCAAACGGTGGATTTAAAAGACACCCAAAGGGCCGAGTCTGTGTGTGCTTCCGTATGTATGTGTGTGTACATATGTGAGTGTGAGTGTGTGTGTGTGTGTGGGGGGGGGGGGGGGGGGGGGTTACAACATCTTTCTTTAGCTGAATCTTCACCGCTGGCAAACCTGCGACGCAGCCTGCATGCCAACTCACACTCCAACAGCGAGTCAGTGGGCTGTAAAATTAAAACGTCCTTTTTCCTTCAGCAAACCCCATTGTTTTGCTTATACGACACTATCTTACATAACGGTAATAATAACAGTCATAATGGCCCCTAACTCAAAAAATGCATTTTAGAGGCAGGGGTGTGATGGAGGAAGTGGTTGCAGGTAGATGTGGAGACAGCTGAGGCTCTGGTGGAGGTAAATGGACCCCACTGTGGAGAACCATGTGCTGGAAACTGGAAACAAACAGCACCTGAAATTGGACTGAGGACCGTATTAAAAGGTACCGACAGGGGGTCATCTACATGTTTGCGTGTGTGTGAGTGTGACTGTGGGTCTCGGACTGTAGTTGCTGCAGGGGGAGAGGAGGCAAGGGGTGAATTACTCAGACCGCAGGTGTAAATTATGTGCATTATGGCCACGCGACTGACAGCAGCTCTATTGAAGTCAACCAGCTGCAATAAATAAAAAGGTGGCTGGAGGTCACACGGACCCCTACTCCCACAATGCTCTGCTGCATACACTGGGAAGAAATTCTATCCACATCATGGGGAGACTCACGAAGGACTGCTACGTCTTGTAAGGTGAGGGTCACATGACCGACAGGGGTTGCAGAGCTATCACTACCGAGCTAATCTGCTAGCATGTTAACAGCCGACTGACGGACAAGTACTGATGAGTTTTAAAAGAAGAAGAAAAAAAGAATTCTATTAACTACCAATGTATTGGGACAAAGGCATAAAGACAGATTTATATACATACCTGAGAAATAGGTTTCAAAGACTGTAGTGTGTCTCTCACCTGACTATGTCCATGGCCTGATAGATGATCTCTGATTGGTCGACTGCTATAACCTTCTTTGCTCCAGCTCTGGCGGCGAACATGGACAGTATGCCGGTGCCACAGCCCACATCTAGCACCACCTGCAGGATGGAGGAGAGTGGGGGTGAGGGTAGAGGTGGGACAGGCACAGTCAGAATTGACCCAGGGCTCACTAAATACGATACTGAAAATTAAGAAGATGACAGAGCTGCAGAGTTGAAAAGGTCCCAACATTTAGGAGTCCCCCTTTTTTGAACGCAGCTCCCTGTGTGCATTCACTCGCATGGGCCACTGCGCATGGTTTGTGAAAGTCTGACTGACTGGGCAGTTATTTCTAGTGCACACAGGTTGAGAAAATTGAACAAATTACATCCGAAACAACTCAGCACACAGCCTGAAGTAGGGAAAATTGTTATCTCCACACAGCCAGAAAGAGAAAATACTGACAGACACAAATGACTGCATCACCAAAAAACCTAAAAAAGAAAGAGCCTTCTTGAAGGATTGCTACCAGTATTCAGCAACAAGTGCTGCCTACATGAAGAGAGATCCAAGTATGCTGATCAAAATTGCTAGAATGCAACACGGCAAGAAATGACCACTGGAAAAAAAAAGGTGATTTCTTACCCAAAGTGGTATACTTACTGTAAAAACAAATTTAGACAACTGTTGGCTCCAGACATTGTTGTCTGAACAGGGTATTGTTTTTATAGTTTATCAGATAAAAACATGAAAATATGCTGCTTGTTTTATCACAAGCAGCATATAAAACTGTATTTTTCTTGCATTTCCTTTTGGATCTTTGTTTTCTAACCGTGTGCTGCATTCATGCCCTGCCTGGAAAGTCTTCTTTGTGGGATTCTAAAGTCAGTCAATAAATGGCATTACATTCACATTTTAATTTGGTGGACAATCAAGACAAACATATAAATGATGAACAAGTGCAAACTGTCATGGAGGCTGATTTGACACATTGATTTTTTTTAAGGATTGTAGGAACTTCATTATACCACTTAATGGCATTTGCTTCCATCTCTGTACTAACATCTGGAGGTCAACTCATCAAACTTAATGGTCTTATATTCAACATGCTGAGTTTGCTCCAAGACTTTGCTACTACAAACAGCTTCTAAATCATCAGGTTCACCAAGTAACTTTTTAATTCTAGCCATTGTTGTTAACTTCTCAATTAGCTCTATTTTAGGTTTCCATAGGTTACAATTAAGTTGTTCATCCCCACTGCTGTTAAATCACTGAGACCAGCTGCAATGACTATACATCCATCTATATATAACACTGTGTTTATTTGTGTCTCTATCTAAGGCACCTTCAACTTCCCAGCAAGCATCCCGCTGCCTTTATGGGTTCACAGAGGGTCAACAGCACACTGCTGACACAACATAACACACAACACCTCGTCCCTCTCTCAATCTTTCTGTACCGCTACCCACCCAAAAAAAAATCTTAGCAATACTGAAATAAGAATATCCTATTTCGTTTTCTATTTCCCGCTTCCTGTAGAAGGTGACACCTCCCTCTCTGCTGACTGCTTCGCTCTGACAGGGATAATGTACGTTCCCATCAACACAACCTGCCTCCCTCCTCTACAGACTCATCCCAGCACTAACCAGTAGCCGCCCATATAATGGATGGCCATGATACAGGCCACTGCTTCCTGCAACTAAAGGCAATGGAAAAGAGACGGGTGAGGTGGTGGGGGGCTTGTTGGAAGGGGCTTTTGGGGGGGGGGGGGGGGTGTTATGGGTTCGGTGGTGGATTGCGCGCGTTTGTTATCAGCGCTCTGCAGTCGTCATTCGAGGCTCTAATAAAAGCGCGCTGTGTTTTAAATCTGACACCATCACCTTATTAATGTCTTTCCTGCAAAATGCACACGCCTATTCCTGTTAATAGACTTGGCTGTACATTAAACCAGCAAACCTGCACATTTACACACATTAACACACATGAGAATATCTATTTGCATCCGTTCAGTCGGCTCACCTTGTCTCTGAACACTTCTGGGTTGCGGTACATGAAGTCGCGGTAACTCTCTGTGCGCACTTTATCCTGTGGAGAGAATATTTTAAAAAATTAAGAACAATACAAACCTCAATTGTTCCTGAATAAGAGTGAAAGGGGGAAAGAACATATCTGGCAACATGTTAATGTGTACAGCAAAAATTAAAATATACTGCAGGATTATAAATCTAACCTTTTGCAGATGTTTTGTGTTCTACAAAAGCTTGTGTTAGGATGCTCGTGCTGTGATTTTAACTGGCCTTTTCACCCCTCTTGGGAAAAAGAAATCCCAAGCGTAGCATGTAAAGCTTTTCTACACGAGTTCAGATCATAACAGACTGTGGGAAATTTGGAAGAGACTGGTATTTTTCTAGTAGAGGTCAGGTCAGGACTCTAGGCTAATTAACCTGCCAATCAAATCTGCCCACAAACCCCAGCAGCTCCTCTGAGGAAGAAAAGCAACTAAATCTATTGAAAATGACAGTAATGACTTGCAAGATACAGTGTAATTGAGGAAGTTTCAATACTTGGTTTTAAAAAAATCAAAGCTTTTGCTTTCACACAAAAGAAAGGTTTCAGTCAGAAAATCATTTAGTAATGTGGAAGCGATGACCAAAGAGTCATTCATTGTTCATTTCATTCAGGCAGAACAGTCAAACAAGCTCTGATATTTGTGTCATTCATCTATGACGCAGCATTAAAGACAAATTTAGGCTGTATCATAGTGTTACAATATAATATGGGGTATCATTAAGAAATAATTGTTATTATATATCAATAGATCCTTTAGCTGTTATACTCTAGAAACATGTCACATAGCATTTAGACTTAGGTTTGACTTATTTGGGGAAAAAATCTAACTGATGGCAATTTTGATTTTAAGAGGTTTGCAGTGTTGCCTCGCAAGTTTCTGGACATGATAAGAGTGTTGTGTTGTGATGTAAACAGCAGTCGAAGAGCTGTTACGATAAGTCACTTGTTGTGTTTGAGTTGAATTCTACCTCTTAAGACTGTTGAGTGGAGGGACAGTAACACAAAGAGGACACATAAAAAAAGAAAAAAGAGTAAAGTATCTCTGGAAGGTCTAACTCAGACTGCTGAAGTCTCATAGTAGCTTTGGCTGAACTTCAGTTTGCATTTTTGCACAGAGCGAGGACTGTAGATTTTGTCTCCTGTAACTTACATTGGAGTCGCAGCAGATCTAGAGTTTGATCTAGAACTCTTTCAATGTACATATGGGCATGTGAGCTTTATATTAAGACAGACAACATTCACAATGAAATCTATAATTAAAACCTCAGCTCTTACTGTTTAAAATGGTTTTGTTTAAAATCCCAATTTCACAACAGAAACAATAAATTCTTTAACCTAAATTGCTCAGAGTCTAAAACTCTATGAAACTGATGAAATTCCTAGGTGGGTCAGTTCCTTGAAGCAAAGTGAGACAGATTCTCAACTCTTTCATGGGTCTGATAAGTCTGATCTCATTTTTTATTCATCAGGCTGATATTGCCAGCGACAATTTTAAAGTTGATTTATTTCAAACGGAAGTGACGTAAAATGAGGATTAAATCAGAAAACATGACACCCTCTTTCATAGGTCTCTCACACACACACACACACACACAGTGCGTCAGTGATGATGCGCTTAACGCCAACCTGTGAAAGAGTTGACCATGTTCTACCGCAAAGCCCCCCCATCACGTGTCCTCAGCCCCTCCTGAGCCGCTGCTGGAGTTTACAGCTTGACGCACACACACACATGACGCAAAACTTAACAGTGCTTAGCACCAATCAGGACAGCCAAAAGGAATATGTGTAAGCACTGCAGTAAGTAGAACAGGAAGGGAGGAGACAGCTGACCGCCACCCCCCCCACACCCCACTCCCTCACACACACACACACACACACACACACACACACACACACAAACCCCCTCAGCTTACTGACACTTTTAGGTTTCTGCGCTTAAGCAGTGTAAAAATTAATTTCCACGTTTCAAGCAGCCGCCGTGCAACGGGTGCCGCTGTCTCACATGAGAGCTCAGCACTTATTGCTGATTTGACACTTTTGAGAAAATGTCTTGTCCTCAGTATCAATGTGTGCATAAAGATGATCACTTTCATTTACATGCTACATAGAAATCTTTCAACCAAGACGCATGCTGATGAACCTGCTCTCGCTCTGCGGAGGCTCCTGCACCCGGAGGGGGGGGGAAGTAACTCACGAGATAGTAATGAGACCTGCAGGTCTGGCCAGTGTGAGTGTGTGTGTGTGTGTGTGTGTGTGTGCACAACTCAGACCTTCAGCATCTCCTCATGGATGCCATAATGGCCGTAGGAGCTGAAGTAGGCCTCGTCTTCGTCATCTCGGAGCTCGGCTACAGTGCCCAGGTTACCAGATCTGCTGGTTTCTACATTCAGCACCAAACCCTGAGCCAGCAGCCTGAAAGAACACCCGATAGATCTGCTTTTAACGTCTCATATTAGGACACGGGACAATAGCAGCGACCAGAAAGCAGAAAGCACACACAACCTTCATGCAGGACGTAGCAGTAAATGGAGGAGATGGGAGGCATTCATCTTTCTAACTCTCTTTTCACCCCGTCTCCTCCCTCCCCAACCTCACTCTTTCTGTAATTTTCCCTTATTGCCCCCCTTCCTGCCTCCCCTCCTCACTTTAACCTCCATGCTGCAGTGGAATTTTCCCTCCCCTTTTTTATCTCTTCCCTTCCTCCAAACTTCTTCCACAAGGTACTCTAGTTGATGTTTCTGCAATACTGGGTTCACTGTGTCCCCCTGCTGGCCACAGCAGGGTACTTCAGGAGTAAAGCAATACACTGAGTACAGTGTAAGCTCACAAGAACATAAAATCTTACTAAGATTGACAAGAAATAAACTAATAGGACAATGCTGTCACGGCTAGAGGTTATAAAAATATGTGAAAATGCAGAGACATCACTGACTTGAGTTTGTGCAGATCATCCATGGCTCTGGCCAGCGCCTCTTCTGAGCGGCAGGCTCTCTCCTCAGCGGCCTGCGCCCTCTGTAACACGGCATTATGGGACTCTGCCCTAGATGACAGGCACCCCGACAGGCCCGACACCTCACTGCCACACAACTCCTCAGGGTCTACCAGAAACACAGAGAGGGAGAGACAAGCAAAGATGTAAAACACAGAGGCCGAGCACAAAGGTCAATGACTAACAGGGCAATGAGTACAAAATGGCATGTCTATTTATCTACTGCTTCTACAGCTTCAGTTTAGTTGTTTTAATGACTTCTGTTTTTTTGAGCCGTGCATATTTCATGTTTTTTTTTTTTAATTTTCATACTATATGTTTTCTGTTGTATTTTTAACGGCTGCTTCAAGGTAAGATTCCTTTAAAATAAAAAGTGAAGCAAAGTAAATCTGAAATCAGTAAATTTATCAGGGTCATATCTCACAATTAGCCTAGAGTAGTAGCAGTAGTAGTAGAGTCACAAAATTATATTTTCACTGTACTTCTCCTTATCCATAAGGTCCCAGCAGAGTTTAAGAAAAAAATAAGAATAACCGACCTTGTAACTAACAATAAAACTGTAGAAGAAACAGGTGTTGCTTTTGTTTGGTGCATTTGCTTTATTCCAAACAGCAGCTCTCTTTCACTGTCCAGATTTGGGCAAACATGAAATGATCTAACATCCTATTTTCTACACCAAGTACAATGCAGCCACAAGACATGTCAGGACTGGATAAAAAGCATGAATCTCATTTCTTGTCAACCAGAAAACCTGTCACTTCACTCCGCTTATGCTTTCTGCACCTACGCACAAAACTATATCCTGCTCCTTCTCTAAGGGATGTTCAAAGGGGGAAATACAAGGAAATCACTGACTGCAGTAAAAGCGACTGAAGTTGGTTAGTTGGTTGGTTACACCTCTTTGATCTGGATCAGAGCTGAGACCGTAGACAAACTTTATAGTACCAGCCTGATAAATGTGAATGAGTGTGTGAATTTGCGTTTGCTCATGTGAGTTACAAGCCAGTTCAATGAGGTGTTTAGCATCTAAAACTTTCTGCCTAAGATTGGCAAGACAGACATATCTGTTGCTCAAACTGGAGCCAGTTACTCAAAATCTGTGTAGTAGTTGCTGTACCTGTCTGCAGCAGAGGGTCGTCCTGCAGGACCGGCCGCAGGAAGTCTTCGCTCTCCCAGGGTAAAGGAGCGTCTGGCAGCCCCGTCAGACAAGATGCATCACATTTCTGTGAGTACAGATTTGTTTAGACAAGAAATCCATCTGTTCAATCACTCTTTTTCAATATGCACTACAATTACTTGACAATCTTTGCAGATGTTTTTTGGGGTTTTTTGGATAAAATATTAACAATCCTATATGTAAAGAAACACTGAACACGAGGTAATGAACAAAAATTGCGAACACCAGAGAAAAAAAGTCTAACTTTCCCAATATATGACTTTACAGCATATGAACTTTTAAGACTTTATAGTGTATGTGAAGGTTGTGAAACTGAGCGCTTTACTCTCTACCATTAAATGATATCGGTTTAAGGTTTCTAAATAGAGAGATGAAGGTACTTACTGTTGAGCGTATAAAGTTGATCATCTTTATGTAACCGTAGTCATCTAAATCTAATGAGGAAAACAAAGGTGAGTCTTTTCAACAAAACTGAATAATCCTCTGGTTTTTCAGTGAGGCAAAGAGCTTCAGTATCTACTTACTGTGTTTTTTTATTACGTCTACGAGGTTGACCTGGTGCTCAGCTGTGCAGTGCTGCAGGGTGGCCAGTACAGAGCTCAGCACCCTGAGAAAAAAAATTCAATTACAAAGCCTAATACAATATACACTACTGTGACATAATTTAACTTTGAATTTTGTGAACAGTTACATCCCACTGGTTTTGAAGCAGGGAAGACTGAAACAAAATAATCTTTCTTAGACAGATTTTGAGTTTTTATCAGTTGTGATTTTCTGCCTGATAACTGATCAGTAGGTCAAAAATTTGGATGTCTGGACCCACATTTCTCATAAACAATGTATCTGAGAAACACTCACTGTCTGGCATTGTGCTGAAAGTTAAATTAGTACTAAAACAATCTTCAGAAAAAAATAGCCTACTTCATCAGAGGAGGGTTAGAGAGGTATTTATGAATATTCCCATACACACACACACACACACACACTCTAACTCTCTCTCGAGTACAAGTTCTCAAACTGCAAATGAGAACAATAACGATGCTCGCACTGAAACAACAATGCGCAGTCTAATTCCTAATTATGACTTAAAGGACTGGTTCACAATTTTTCAAGTGTGTTTTAAAACAACAGTCAGGTGTCCATATGAAGAGTGAAAGAGGTTTTCCTCGCTGTAATTATTCCTCCTGTTCATATTGGCTATTAAAAGATCCCCTTCAAAAATGCATTTTCAATATAAGGAGCCAAAATCCACGGTGTGTCCACACAGTTGGTTCGTGTAAAAATGCATTTAAAAGTAGATGTGAAGCTTATATGAGGCTTCAGCAGTCTGAGTTAGTCATATCAAGTGGATATCTGTCACATTTACAGTCAAATTCCTTCTTTGTGTTTCCTTGGACAGTGTTTCCCTGTTGAGCTGCAGTGAAAGTAAAGTAACAAAAAAGAGGGACCTGACTGTTGTTTTAAGACAGACTGGAATAAATTGTGAACCCATCCTTTAAAGTGAAAGAAAGGGGAGGTTGAAAATATGATGGATGGATGACAAGAGAAAGTTCTGACAAGAGCACTTCGGGTGATGTTCTGCAACTCAGTAAAAGAAAGTAAACCTCGACCAGTGTATGTTTAAGATGCTGACTATTGTAAAAGTCTGCAGTCTGTTTCCTTTGGCAGTGCAGCGTCATCTCACCTGTCACAGAACAGACAGGTAACTGGCTGACTGCCCTCCTCCTCCTCCTCCTCCATACACTGCCACTGCTCTTCATCATCGTCATCATAGTTATCATCATCCGAGAGCTCGGGCATATCCTCAGCAGCTCCATCACAATCTGTTAATGTAAAACAGTTACAATCAGAGCTGCATGTAAAAGCCACGAAGCCACACAGTCACTTTGGCAGCGTTGAAGTTACGTTTCATAGATGAATTAGCATGAACAATACAACCGTTACATCCGTTGACGCGTCGTGTAACGCATCCAAAGACAACAATTAATTAGCTATACATGCGATAAAAGTTATCATTAGCTCAAATAAGCGCATGCGTTTTTATATACTGTTTATATTCGCTATTAACCACACTCACGTGGGTCTGTGTATTCTGCCATGATGTCGAGATGTCGCCTTGGTTTCAGTGGACTTCCTGGTGACGTTTGTTGACGTAATGAACGGCAGACGCTTCAATTCCAGATTTAAACCACAAGATGTCGCCAAAGCTCGAGTTTGAAAAAGCACAAAGCAGATGAAAAGTACAATAATGACACGTCAAAAATAATATAGACCAATTTTATTGAGAATATTGAATGCTGGGTGTGAAGTGGCCCTAGTTTGGCTTCATTTCTCGGCTTAAGGGATCTGGTTTTGCTCAGGCACTCAAATATTTTGTTGCTTTAATGACAAACGACATCAATCTCTTAATAAATGCTGAAAAACACAACAGCCTCAAACCCACACTGACCCACCAGGCATAACAAACTCCTGCTGTGTAGCTGAAGATGGTTAAAAACCCACAGAACTTTAATTCAAACTCATGCTGTATATGTCAAACTGAATTTTGGGAGAGTTGGAACAAGCTGACACAGGCTACTACTACTGTGTGGAACTGGATGTGAAGGAGTTAAAAGATTGATGAAGTTTTAAAAGCAAATGATGGTCCCTCCGAATAAAGGTTTTGTCTGAGGTGGTGTTCAAAAGTATTATAAAATTGTCCTCCTCAAAAGAAGCAGTTTAAGAAATCACTTTAGACTCTTGACGAGAGACAGTGATGGAAAGTAACTAAGTACATTTACTTAAGTACTGTACCTAAGTACAATTTTGAGGTACTTGTACTTTACTTGAGTATCTCCATTTGATGCTACTTTATACTTCCACTCCACTGCATTTCAGGGGGAAATATTGTACTTTCTACTCCACTACATTTGACAGCTTTAGTTGCTTTTCAGATGAAGATTTGACACTATGGATAATATAACAAACAAAATACAACATATTGTTATAGATGAAACCAGTGGTTTCCAACCTTTTTGGCTTTTGGCATCTTAAAAAAAGCAGTGTGTAGTCAGGGTCACATTTCACATGTCTATGAGTTGTTAACAGCTCCACCAAATTGTGATTTTTCCCTCTAAACTTCTCACATGCTTTCATTTCAATAAATGTTCAAATGATCCAATATTTCACCAAAAATCAAAGATTAGAGAAAAAGTCAAAAGTTTGAGATCCACTGCATGAAGTTACCATGTAGCGTATCTCTTATTAACCTCTAAACTTTGAATAAAGCCTAAATAATGTGAAAATGAACAGATTAAAATGGGCAGAAAGGGTTTTAATGTTTTTATTCAAAGTCAGACCCTTTCTGGACAAGCAGTAGAGCTCCAAGTTGGTTTAAAATCTGGGGGGGAAGAAAAAAAACAAACATAAGATTACATCTTAATGTACCAGTTATTTCACAATAACCATGACAACTTTCATATTATTGCAGACCGATAGTTATAACAAGACAAGTTAAACAAATGCATTTTAGCAACTTATCTCAAGCCTTAAGCATACCTCTAGCTGGTGTTGCTACTATTTACATTTGCAGCAGTAGTATCTGGCTGGTCTGTTGAAGACTGATCTGTTTCTGAAGGACTTGTCACCACCTTGTCATCTTCTATATTGTCTTCTGTAAGTTGTAGCTTTGGAGGAGAATCTGGTAATGGTTTGTTTTCTTCCAATGTTGGTCCAACTTCTGCTGAACTCCCAGACTGGCCCTCAGGGATTGATGTTTGAGGTAAAAGTTCTGCATCTGAGGCCTCTGTCTGCATGGGTGAAGCAGACTTGGTGCTCATCTCTCCAGTGATTGCGGTAGTATTGGTACAGTTCAAACTAGGGGGCAGGGTTGTCACTGCAGCCTCCAGATGGGGAGCGTCTGATGGATGGGTGTGAGCAGGGAGATCAGCGGGAAGTCTTTGAAAGGGTTTGAACTTGCCTTGGACAAGGACTTGTCTGTCTGGTAGTGGAGGATGCCGGCTGCTGAGTTGGCTTTCTCTGGAATTTTGATTAAGATTTTGCTGCCTCTCACTTGATATTGGAACACCAGGACCAAACCCTAAGTTCTTTGAATCATGGCCGTAACTTCCCTGATTTTGATTTACAGATGGGAAACCTGTTTCCGAGAACTTTTTACCTGTAGCAGAACTAGCATGGGGCCCTGTTTTTTCAAAACCAGGCTTGAGGCGGCGGACATGGGCATATCCTCTCGCTTCAGATGTCACATCACCGCTGTAGACCCTTGGACTCCATGTTGGATAAGACATCTGAGTGCCTCCAGAGTTGCTTCCAGGAGAATGTCCCTTTATGGTGGAGTCTATATCTTTGATAGGTTTTAAAACTTTTGGCAACAAGTTGGTCTTGTCATGAATTAAGCTGTTGTGGAAAAGATGAGCTGACTGATATCCATTCACCTCAGACCCGGTTGTGAGAAGTGACTCTTGAGGGTGGATGGACTGTATGTGGTGTCTGATGGGGGTTGCATCAGACTTCAGACTAGACTTGACAGAATGAATATCTGGACTCACTGTACTGCTGTGTGAATACAAGCTTACTGGAGTGTTGTCTACCTGAACAGGTGAAAACCCTCCTGTTGACTTAGTTCTAACGCGATACATAAGGGGTGAAAACTGAACTGTACCTGTTGAGAACACAGAATCAGAACTTGCTTGATGAATCTTCCTACCGTCAGGAAAAGCTTTGTGTCCAGCACGATTGTACACCACTGTTTTTCCTCCTTGCATAGCTGAGGCAGAGTTGGAGCCAGATTCAAAATGGTTGACATTACCATTTTGTGTTTCAGGAATAACAGGATAATGACTTTGAGTTTGTGAGGGTTTAGAATCAATGGTGTGCTGTTGTTCAGCAGGGTAAACATAGCCACTTTGTCCTCTGTCCAAACTTGGCATCCTGTAACCAGCTGAAAGTCTTCTGAAAACAGAGGTTTCACTCAATCCTTTATGGTCTCCATTGTCATTGTGGACTCCCACTGGGGCCTGTCCTGCCTGGACACGTAGGACATAACCTACAGAAGCAAAACACATTGACAGATACTGTACAGATTTTTCTATACAACAGGCAACTCATCTTCAATTATGTTAAAAAGTATATTAAATATTGAAATTTACAGATCATTCAGTACCTCTCTGGGTATTCTCACAATTTACATCACCAACCAGCAGCCAAAAACAAAGCACGAACAGCCTGCAGAGTAAAGAGCAATGCAGGTTAAGATCATATATTATATGTAGATGGCAGCAAGTAATCAAATAGCTATTATAAAAAGTAGAATTTACCTCAAACAATCTGCAGAGCTCATTGTTCAGCTTTTTTTCAGCAACACCATACCACACCAATAATAAATCTGGCTACAACTGACCTGTTGAAACAGGTAGTGCACACACATACCCCTATTTATCAACCCTAAGCAATGATAGGCAGATTAACCCAGCTGTTCCTCATTTGAACTAATTGCTACATGGTGATAATGGCAACCCCCTAAGCTGCAGGAAGAGGATGAAGCTGTATGTTCTTCCCAAACAATCTCAGTTTGAGGTAAATTCTCCTGCCCAGTGTTACTTTTTGAGAAATTGTGTTGTTTCAGTGATTTGATGAAATGTGCAGTATACTGTGAAGGAGCTAATATATTTGTTTAGGATGAAGTATGCTGAAGGAGCATGCTGTAGACATGTTTGGGTAAAAACTTTTCTATTTTGGATTTCTATTAAAAAGGAATATGGGCACACAGACCATCAGCTAGTAATTCTCAATATTTACTTTTTATTTTATTGTGGAGAAATTACAGAGATTAATCCACATGAGTTTCTTGATTTAGCCCTCCATTAACTGGAGCAACTTAGGTCATCAGGTAGTCACCTACTGTTAGTATAGTCAGTATAAGAAACGCTTTTGTGAAATCCAGCTGTTTTTTTGTCTGTAACTTTTCTGAAAGTAAAACTAGTCTTCATTTAAAACTAATTAACATTTCAGGGAATAAATGATAGCCTGGATTGACTTCTTGCAGAACACTTTATTCATAGTTCAGTGGTTTACATATTTGCCTAATGGCCTTTTTCACAGCAGATGTTTTTGATTAGTCATATCAACTCACAGGTGTTACTTATAATATTAATAATGCCCCAATTATATTCAAGTGACATGACAATGTGACAGTATGCACAAGAGCAGGGCCCTGCTACTGCAAGCAGCTGAATGGAGTTCAGCCATCATTCATTATATTATTTACACCTGCACTACTGTGACATGTCAGAGATGAGCATTAATCATCAGTTCAGTTTCAAATGTAAAATACCCATTAAAGCATGATTGTATGGAGCCACTAATGTATGCAAGTGCCTGTTTTTTTCATTTTTAAAGAAAAAGCAGACTGCATCAAGTTTATCAACACCATTACTGTTTTCTACTCTCTCACTGGCATAAATCTGAGCAAATCATTTCAAAATTCAAATGCCTAGTGAAAAAAAAGTCCTCATTTTGCTATTGAGAAAATGAAAAAAACATCTAAATACAGTATAGTGTTGGAGAAAGAGTCCATGTCATATAGGCCTTTACAGCACAATCAGTGTCAACACAATCAGTCACAAGGGGGCGCTGCTAGATCAAGTAGAAAAAAGTTTATACATCACCTTTTATCACCTTATATATCACCAGTTTGTATAGTATATCACCTCTCACACACAGGCAATCCAAAGTGCTTTACAGAAGGTTACGCAATCATAATTAAAAAATAACCACCAAAAAGATTGACTGTATAACAGTTAAGAACTCTATAATGTGGAACTTTGTCAATAGGACCACCATTTAGCTTCAAAACATGCAGACAAAGTTTATAATCAACACAGTTTATTCAGAATTGTTCCAATCCATTTGTATCTCAAATGTTACTGTTGAATACTCCATGATACTGTTAAATCTAAATGGAGCAAGTATATTGTTTTTTAAAAGCTTATAGCCTTTCATTGTTTTTTGCTTTTGATTAACATCTTTTTTTCTTTTGATCTGTTGATCTGGGGAGCGAGTTGCCCTTACAAGGATTTAAAGTTCTACTGAAGTATTACTTGAAATACAAAGTATAGCACAAAATCTTGTGTATACATTCAAAATATACTACACAGTATAGCACAGATATTGACACCAGATATTCTTCATATTGAATAGCTGTTATGTTAAGATTTCCCTGATTTAAACATGCACAGTTAAATAATGAGCGTTAAATAACGAAGTTAAAGCAAAAAAACATCAGTATTCACTTTAAGGCAGTGGTTCATTGTTGTCTCAGAGCACAAATGGTGAACATTGGCAGGCCTGGCAAAACTGTTGTTCCCCGATGAAAATATTACAATCTCATTTCAGACCAAAGAAATTAAACACAAATTTAATTTAAAGAATTTATCTTTCACTAGCTTCGCAGGCTGTTTTCACCATAAAGAATCTCGCAAACCCATCACAGAGGAGTACTTTCACACAAAAAAACCTCCCAATGATTTTCTTGCAATACTGTGAAAATCCTTTGGCGTGAAGATGTGATGAGTTTTAGCGGTAAGTTGTCTGTGTATCTGCTGAAATAACCTGAAAAGAGAAAATAAAACATATAGTTTAGTGCCAAAGGTCACACAGAAAGTCAGATTTGAATGAAATTAACTTGACACAGGTTGAGCTTTAGAGCAAAAGAAATACGACTTTGTAGAGTTTAGTTTATCCTGTACATTTTTATCATAACCATAAGAAGGATGCACATGAATTGAACTGCTGGACAACATCAGTGTAAATAAATTATACTTTTTCTCACCTCCATGTATTTCATGCTCTCTCTCTCTCTCATTTCTCTGCACTCTTTCCCAGATTGATGATGTCTTGGTTCTCCAGGATCTCCGTCTTCTGCTCGGGTTGACGCAGAGTGTTTGACACCATAGCCCTCGCCACCGCTTGGATCGGGATGGACATAGACGTAGAACCCAGAGCAGTCAAGGCACCAAAGAACTTCCTGGCCATCCACTCGCCGGGCCGACTCTCCTTCCGATCCACCAACAAAACCCTTTTTGGAGAAAAAAACAAAGGTATTGATGATTTAGAGATTGTATAAGGTTTGATCAGGTTGTTTAGTAATAAATAACCAGTTCACACAGCAGATTTTACTTTTTTCTCCCCTTGGGTGATTAACAGCTTTGACACTAAATATGTCATAGTAGAATGACTTTGGCAGACTAATATAATCAAGTACAATCAGCACTTTGTATCATGTAAAAGGGTGCAATCACATGTGCTCCATGGCCTGTGCAACAGTGAAAACCTTGACTTTGATATAATTTTGCACCACACTACTATAATCCATCCATGACTTTAAACTAAAGTCACATGGTGTCACAAGTGACTTGTTTACTGGATGAGTTTTGGTAACCTGTCAAACTGCCAAATTAGTAGCACAGGAGGAGCATAAAGGATTTGTATGTGCTCTTCTTCGTTAGCATTTATATCAACTGAGAAGACATGATGTCACAGATGAATATGGGCATCACTGCAGACTTTGTTTAACTCTGCTTCTCTGCTTGGCTTTTCTAAGAATTATAAACTGCCAGCAGCTATGAAATTCCCACCATCCAAAGTGTTTTTGTGATCATTTCCAGTAGCTCATTGAGAGAAAATGTTCACATGCCTAACAAAAGTTACAGAAGTTCAGTTCTGGTCAAGTTGGCATGTCATTTTCAATTGCATGCACAGCACTTGTGGTACATGCATTTCTGTATGCATTTTTTTAAGTTTTCGGACAATTATTAATCTTACCCAGGTCTGTAAATGGCATATCTGTCAAATCCAAGTGCCTCAATTTCTGCTTCCACTTGTCCCTGGAAGAAAATCCATGAATTTTAATCCTTCAGTGATTCTCCAATATCATAATTTCATGAGAAACACTAATGAAACAAGACAAAGTCTCAGTATGTGGCATGCAGAGAAAATAGATGAGGAGAAAATAGAGATAAAATACCTTGACTTTGAGGTAGAGGAAACCGCTGTTTTTGTCAGCTCCTCTGGAGGACTCCAGGTGGAACTGTGTGCAGCCTCCTGCCTTAGCAAGCTCTGCTGACTTTAGAACATAATCATGATCGACACGAACGAATCCGTCCTGAAATGAGAGAGAGAAGTAACAGAGAAATTATTTTTCTACCATTTATTATGCACCTGTTGGCTGCTTGAAGATAAGAAGCTACTACTGGCCAGACTGGTTTATCATTTGAGCTCTACCAGAAATGTCAGTACATTGGAAAGACATGGGGAATAGCTGAGTCAACAACCCAGACAGATATACTGTACTTTGTTAGTGTTGTGTGACAGTGAATCTTAATCAGTGTATTTATGTAGTTTAACTCACAGCCCCTGCTTTTGCTCTGGTTGTTCCCAGGCAGCAGTAGCCAACATCGTGGCCCTGGAAGGCAGCAGCATGATCATCAAGTTTCTCGAAGTCCACCACTTCTTGCACCTGGAGGCAGACAGAACACACCGTGTGAAGCAAAACAATACGCTCAATATGATGGATCTCAGGTAACCGAATGTCTTATCACCAAAGCTGTCAACTGACTTGAGGTTACTAACCAGGTTTTCATATGCTTTGTCCTCAAAGGTGAGCTGTCGCCTTCCGATGAGAGTTATCTTGGAGAAGATGTTGCGCTCCAGCAGCTCTTTAAGCACCAACCTGCCCGTTTCCCCGGAGGCACCGAGGATGAAACAGCTTTTATTCTGTTGCCTGAAGTTTTCCTCCAGAGTCTTCATGTCCTCAGCCATGCTGTGTGCCAAAACAAATCGACTGCTCTCTTAGCATCATTCATAATTTCAGGTAATTTCAAACAATGTGGCATGTGTTTTATGCAGATAATGTGTGCAAATGTGAAACATACTGGGAACACACATTGTTTACTATACTATACTTAGTTGGGGAGTAGATTCAAAATGAATTGTGTGCACTGCCTGCCATTGTAGAGTATCATGACAAGAAACGTCGAGACAGAGATTAGTTTGGTGAAATTGCAGAGTCAGTTTCCCTCTGTCCAGAGTTGACTGCTAGATTCATATCAACCATGGTGGACGGCAGTGTAAATTCAGTGTAAAAATATTAAAAACTGGTATGAAGTGGATACAATTGATGACGAATTTATTAAAAAATACAAACAACTCATAAACCAGTCTTTACAGTATTCTGTAAGGTGAGTGCATTTGCCAAAAAGAACAAGAACCTTAAATTGACAGATTTCTTCAGGGAGTTTGGCTCTCAGGTTAGGGGACTGCAGAATGAACGTTTCGTTATTTGCTTTTTGAATATTTGCTTTCCTCTGACAATTAACCTTATTGTTCCACAGATATAAGACCATTATATCTAACATTAACCATTCATGCTAACCTAGCTATATTCGCATTAAACGCTACGTAACGTTATCCTACTGTAACTGGTGTTAAAGAGCTTTCATGGACGCTAACCGTGCCCTCCGCTGTTCTTTACCTGGTGAATTTAACCGGATCGGGGTCGTCGAAGTATTGTATAATCGCTGCAATGACAACAAGTAAAACGGCTAAGAGTCCGGTCGCTTTTCCCAGGGTGGTGCAACCTAGTTTCACAAGAGACATCGCTATGAGCAACTGCTACAACACTTCCTGGTTGCTTCATCTGACAGTCAGACGGTGATCTCTTTCTGCTTCGTTGATAGGCTGAGGAAAAAAGCATCAGAAAGAGCCGTTTATCACCGTCAGTATATCGTATGTCGCTTGGTAGACTGTTGATTGTATTGTTTATTTATTTAGTGTGGTATTAAATCCAACAGACAGGTAAAGACGTTTGAACTTAAACAAGCCTCGTTCTCATCCTCATTTTCCACCATAGACAACGGTTTAAGTACAGCGCATGCGCACTTGAAATTCAAGCTTCTATGAAGAATCCCTACAATTTGAATATTTGTTTTCAACCTCTCTGGTTCATGAAGGTATTATAGGACAATACATCTTAATACATCCATGATCTGGTTCTACTACAATGTTGCTGTACTGTAAGTCCATTATTGCATAATTAGTGTCCCCCTTTGGTACCAAATTACTTAGACCCCATAGTGAACTTAATGGGAATCTAGGAATCTAGTCTTTTAAAGTTTTCATATTTGCCACCATATTAAATGTGAATCTTTTCTTTTTGGGGACTCTGTCACAAGCATAAAGTGAGGTTTCAATAATGTGTGATATGACACAAATACTTGTGTTCCTTAGGGAAAAAATACATGTCATTATAACAGTCTGTTTTATTGTGGTAGTTTATAGAAATCAGGAAAATCTTGTCCTTTGTCACATTAAGACTGTAACTGTCCAGTCACATTAAGACAGCTAAAGTCCCCCTCCACTCAATATGTTTTTCCTTTTGTTCCCATAGTTGGATGTTTGAGCTTCACTTTGCAGAATGATGTACAGTAGGGTCCAAAAGTCTGAGACCACTCAGTGGGAAAGTGGTCTCAGACTTTTGGACCCTACTGTATGTGGAGAATTTGAAACTAGAAGTTTGTTTACACATTTATATTTGAAAGTGGAAAGTTTGTCTGTGCTTGTTGAAAATCCGATTTTTAATGGGCGGGCCTATGAGCAGGATTTGTGACATCACAACCAGTTTGGAGCCAAACAACACAAGTGGGATGTGGAAACTTTAAACCTCCAGTTCACATACACTGAGAATGGACTTCACAATGAAGTAGGAGACATGTTGTGTCCAGCAGTTAAACTCTTGAAATGAACAATATTTGCATATTCATTGATTCTGGATTTTTTAATGAGGTAGACGGAGGGGATGTCATTTTAAGGATTTTAATGTGGTAATAATATGGTTTTTCCGCAAAAAAATTATCAGACACATTATTGTTCCAAGCAGAGGATTTTCACATGTCTTAACACATATCTGGAGGGTTTTACGCTTTTTGTAGGCCTCAGATTTACAGTATAAGTTGCCTGAATTTCAAAATCCAAAAGCATTTTGGTTCAGTTCATTGCTGCTGTGCTGGGCACAGTAGAAGGAATAAACAAGCTTTTCAAGCAGTGTGCTTCCATTTCCATTACATGTGGCACTGTGACCTATCTGGTTTTGGTTGTGTTTCCTTGGATGAGTGTATCAGGCACTGTATAAATCTCATAATGAAAGGATTTTAAATAAATTTGAAAGTATTGGATCTAGTCTTTCAGTATAAGTTGAAAAGTTGTTTGGGATGGCAGTGTACATGTGTCATATGGTCAGGAAATGGTGTGTAATTTGGTCAGGAAATCCAGCCTGGACCTGGAGTGTGAACCAAACCCTGAAAAATGTCTTTGCCTTTTGTCAGACCTTCAGGGGGTTTCATTAGCAAAAACCTCCACACAAAGAAAGCAAGTCTAGTCACATGCAATGAATTCATCAACACCCCATGTTTTTAACACCCCTGCCACTTCGAACACAAGGCATCGACCCAATCTAATAGAATATGATGGAGCCAGGGATGATCCTTTAAAGATGTCAGCAGTAAGAGACAGAAAGAAAAGAGGCTGAGGTTGAGAGAAGAGGCCTTAAACTGGCGCTCTGCTGAAATGAAATGTCGCCTCTTTGTTCCTGAGCCGTGGGTGCTAATTGGGGCTAGCAGTGGGGAGGAAAGCTGCCGCTGGGCTCCTGTCTGTCGCACCTGTTGAGTTATTGTCTCACACATTGATCAGACAGGAAGTTGGAGTAAGAAGGCTTATGCCTCAGTGGGTGCGTGGCAGAAACGTGGTTCAATTTCCTTTTAGAGCTCCACTGCTGGAGGTGGAAATACCAATGGTGGCCAGTGGTCAATTGCGTTTGACCATTGATTAACTTGCACTGAAGGACATATGGATCATAAAGAGTTGGTTTTCATTGGCTTATTCGCATTCTTTATACTTCAATCACAGTCCCTCCCACATTTTCTCAACATTGCATAACGTTTGATGTCTCTGTCACTGCTGACCGCCACACTTCACCTGAAGTCCTAATCAGACAGGATTAGCTTCTAGACCAGTATAAAATAATGGCTTACAAAGAATGCAGTGATGTGGCTCTTTGTACCAATATTCAATATTTTCTCACCTGTACTGGCTAATACTGATTTCATTCTGTAGAACAAACAAAAAGTTCTACTTAACGTTGGTTTTGGCTGATATCAGTAGTTTGCAAATATATGAAGGCATTTTCAAATATTAATAGACAGTTAAAACCTGATTATACCAAAACCCAAGTTACAAAGTGTTTCACACAAGGGAGCAAATTAAAATACCATCAAATTATGAGGTCATCTAGATAAGACAGGTAAAAGCAATTAATATAAGTTAATGGAAATATATTTTTTAAAGACACAAAAACAGAACCACTTAAATGAAATTAAACAAAACTGTTATTGATTCAACTAACCTGATTTGTCAAGCAGATCATTCCAGAGCCTTTGGGGCCCAAATGCTCTAGACATAGAAGGACTTTTTCTTTATATGTCTTCAAAAAAGTACCGTGTGCTACATGCAACTTCTATAGTTGAGACAATCAAAGCCTGACTGCAAGTGCAAAGGAAAGCAGGTGTAAAGTCAGCTCAGTTGCGTAAAATACAGGGTTTACACATTCGTGATATTTTTAATGAAGTTGGAACGAACACAAACTGAAAGAATTTATTTCTATTTAGGCGTTAAAATGTAGAGGAAAGTGTAAAGGGTTTCACCAATCTTTTCTTTAAGTTTTTCTTACACATTTTAGAGCAGAATGCAAATAATCAAATCTGTTTTTATAAGGTTTTTATCTATATAAAACCAAGCAGGAGAATAAAAATGTCTAGATGAGAATTTCCATATAAGGATAACAAAATGTCTGAACTCAGTTGGACACAAACTGCGATTTAAACATCTTGTTTGTTTTAAGAATTTGAGCTTGTTACCACTTTCAGACAGCAGTTTAGAGCTCTGACAGTTCAAAGTGTTAATTGATGACATCTGATTGCGCCCTAGGGCATTTAACAAAAGTAGCAGATTTCAGGAGATCACATTTAATTAATATTGTGATTGATTTGTGATCAATTATGCATATTATTCAGCCATTCTGCATACTGACACATTTTTTTTATTATGATATATTGTGCCACATGATAGATTGTTACACTCCCAGAGAATAAATTATTTTTTATTTCACTGAAGCAGATGCTGAAATTCTGTAGATATTAAGGTATGACAGATTACAATGCAGGAAACATGAAATTTCTTATATAATATTAAATTACCTCATGTTGCTCCTGGAAAACTAGTTCAGACTAAATTACATTCTAGGCATATTTCCAAATGAAACACACAAATATACACACATGCCTAAATGTAGACATGTGTCACACACAAACACAGATACACAGACACACACTCAAACACAGCTTAAGGTTTAGGACCCCCTTTCCACAGACTCTGGAGTGTGATGCTAATGATGGTAATTAATGGAGCCTGACAGCACAATCTGCTGCCCATTGTCTCCCAATAAACAGCTTTACAGTCCACATGAGCCACAGAGGGGATGGGAGGTTTAAGCTGAGAGCTGAGACAGTGAGAGCAGGAGACAGGCAGGGGTGGAGGGTCAGACCTCGGGGGACAGCACTGATCCTGAAGTGGGGATTAGCTCAATTAGAGAGGCACTGTCTGATCAAGATGCAGGGTTCGATGGTACCTATGATGTGTGTGTGTGTGTGTTATGAGAGAGGCCTCCATCATTAGAGCCGACTGTTGCCATTATTTGTTGCTGTGTCTACTGATGCAGCTGGTGTGAACAATAGTCAAGATGATGCCTTTTGCTTCTCTGTGACCTTCTGCTCAGATATCCATTTATTGTCATACATTTCAATAGTAATTAATCTGCAATGTTTCATGTGTTTTATCGTCCACATGATGACAGATCCATGAATATTTCAGTGTCCATAAAGTCAAGTCATTTTTATGAACAGCAAAAAAGTTTTTTCTTTTGATTTATTTAGCTGAAAACATAATTTGGCTTCAATGAAGTGTTGGAGATAGCAGATACAGATAGAAGACATGAGGCTCATGATTTTTTATGATTTTTACAGATTTTTACTCAATTCAATTTTATTTATATAGCGCCAAATCATAACAAAAGTTATCTCAGGGCACTATTCACATAGAGCAGGTCAAGACTGTATTCTTTAATTTACAGAGACCCAACAATTCCTCCATGAGCAAGCACTTGGCAAAAGCTTCCTTTAACAGGATGAAACCTCAAGCAGAACCAGGCTCTAGATGGGCGGCAATGTGCCTTGACTGGTTGAGCTTTACTGAAAAATGTAATTTTTTTTAAAGGAGGAGATTGATTCAGGCTGGTTTTCACCAGGATATTATGTCCCCATGCACCGAAAAATGTCTGTCTCCTCCTGTAAACACAGTGGTCTTTCAATCAGAGCAGGCCAGAAATGTTTCTTTAAGAGAGAAATGAGAGAAAATGCACTTTGTAAACTACACGGCAGGCATGGTGCAAATTTGTATATATTATCTGATTTTATATTATTGAGGTATAATCAGATTTTCACTGGTTTTTCATATATAGATATACAATTGATTATATAATTATGCAAATTATATGCAATTAACATCAATACCTGGTTAAAATTTAAAAAAACAAAAAAAATGTATAGTAAGTGTTGAAGCAGTTTTTTTTCTCAATTTAAAGAAACTTCAGGGGAAATTTAAAGGGAAAATCAAAAGTTTAAGGCGTTAAAAGGCCATACCAGCTGCCAGATCCTCTGATCAGCTGTGAAAAAAGGTACAATAAAGTAACTCCACAGTAGGACAGAGGCTCAGAGTCTTCCTCAAGCTTTGTTACAGGCTCAGACTTGAGGCTCAGACCTTCACAATATGTTCGAGGCAAAGCAGAGTACCAGTGGTGCTCAGAGGAGCTTTCCCTGCTCAAAGAGCTGCAGCTAAGCAGCAATGAGACCTGCTTTTCCTCCTCTGAGAAACAATGCACTCATTAAAAGAGCAAATAGATTATTACTGTTTTTCAATAGAAGATCCTAAAAAGAGTCTGGGGGACCTGGCAGCTCCCAGCAGGTAGAGATAAGACTACACTAGCACATCTGGCTAACCTGCTGCTAACTAGCATACTGTCTGTCTATTTATCTGTCTCAGTCTATGAGTGTGTCATTTAGTTATCTTATATTTGTATCCATCTTACATTTCCTTCATTTGAGCATTTAAAGGAGCCTTTTTAATTACCATAATTTTCAAAAGAAACTTACAGTAAGAAATCTAGCTTGAAATAAACTGTTTTTCAAGCTTAAAAAATGCCATAAATAAATAAGAAGGCATGGACGTCCCACAACTTTTCGAGGTGTTTGAGGGATTATTTTCACACAGAGACATAAAGTGACCAATGAAATGAATGACAAATTTTGTTTTGTTTGGTTTTGTTTTGTAATATTTTTTTTTTTTTTTTTTTTTTCCTGCGGTTCATACATTTTCTGCTCCTGTGCAGAATATGTGAAGAATGGAAAGGAGAGAGCAATGTGTACAACAAACTAGTCTTGTATTGCTTCCTCTAATCCAGCACTGGAAAAAAAAAGTCATTATCATCCTAAGGTACATGAAAAAGAAAACTTCTGGGTTTCTCAAACCAATTGTCTATAGTTTTATAACACGTTCCGTATCCATGTGGCCTCGAGGATCTGCGTGACATAAAATTTGCCATCTGTAGTGTATGTGTAGTAGTGTGGTAGCACAAGTGCTTGTGGTTGTTTCTGACAGGGGGGAAAACCCCAACAGTGAACACAAAAGAGAGACGAAGGAAGCAGAGAAAACAATAGTTGGTGAATTGGGATGAGTATTGTAACAGTACACATCTGTTGAGTCAGACTAGCATACCTGAAGTAGAGACAAAACTGTAAATGTCGCCGGGTCACCTGGCTGCACCTTTTTATTATTTCTTGCTTATTTAGATGACTGATGTTGTATGGGGATTAGAGAGGAAAACCTTATGAAACTACAAAAGCAAAAATTCACAGAAAGCCCCCAAAAGAAATGGCCTGAAAGAGTGACAAAGATGAGCAAATAAATTTTGATGCTGTTAAAAAGTTTAATTGGTCATCACCAAGCTCAGCAAAATAACTTCCATTCACATAAGAGTTCACCACCATATGTTAGCACAGAGACCGAAACTAGTACACGACAAAAGGAGATGGTGACACAAATTGCTGATCATCACTCCCTTATACCCATTGACCAGCAAGTCTGAAACCAAACTCCATTTTTGTTATTTTCACAAATATGTCATTGTGTCACATCTCCTGAAAGCTGTTTCCTCATTTAAGTGTACAGTAGCCTTTGTTCTGTTGCTGAGCTGCAAACCCCACAGTCTGAATGGATGTGTATTGGCCTGTGAGTCCTTTTCATCAGCATCGCTTTGTTAAAGTCATTCAACTGATTGACATCAGATTGCTTTTTCTCTGAAAGTTATGCTAACACTATTCAAGGCTTACAATCCCTTTTTCAATATTAAACATATTTCAGAGGTATAGTTAGTCGATATGTTCTTTGATTTCAGTCAAGTATGATCTTGCAGAGTTTAAGACCTCTGTGACTTTATGAAATGCCGATATTTATGATTAGTTATCTGGTTTTTACTTATCAAATTCTCAATGGGTAACATGAAACGGGCAGATGATCAATTACGACCAGACTTTCCCAGGAGAATATTAAACTTGAAACAGTTAAATCTGTACGGTCTTGTATGGGGTAGTAAAAGCATAATGCACCAAAGCCTCTTAGTGGATATTTCTGTTTGGCTTTGAGTTTTCACTATCAGATCTATTTGCTGTCTTAAATCTCTCCTTTGTGGCAGGACGGTTGAGGCTTAATGACTGCTTTGAACTGCCGACATCCCCGGCAGAACGGCTTCGGGAATGTCAACCAACTAACCTTTAGTCTCTTTCCCACATCCAGCATCAGTGAAGGCCACGTAATACCCATCTTTCAATTCCTGTCCACCTCCTATATTCATACTCAGTCAATCGTCCATCACACATGCAAACATGGAGCAGTTATCGTAATAAACAGAAATGGTATATTACTTTTTTGTGCAAAGACCTAACACATCTTACTATTTTGCAGAAATTGAATTTGAGCAACGCCTTTGTGTCTCTGGAGGACAAAATACTGAAAATGTCATCAAATCAGTGTCAACTCCAGTTATGCTGCTTTTCATGTCTACGGGTTGAAAATGTTTCTGGCCTTATGTTCTTATGAACTCTGTTCCCCATTTAAAAAACTCAAAATTCAAGGCAATCACACTTAATAGTGTGGGTTTATTATAAATTAATGCATAACTGAAATATAGACAGAGATCAGCTGTAGATTCATGCAAACAAATCTCAAATCTCTTCTTTGTTCTCTACTAACACTTAAAGTCTGGTTAAACGGAGGGCTGGACAGTAATTCAATATTATTGTGGTTTTTCTTTTTTTTTACAAAAGTAAAAAAGATAATAAATTGTAATTAACAGTTTTGTCCATGGTAAAAAAAACATAAGAATTGTGCTGATCATAAATTTGATTACATTTGCCATATTGTGGTGTTTGTGTGTGTATATATTGATATCTGCTCTATCTTAGCAGGGCAAAGCTCTATTATGTTGCCTCCAGCTCTCTTTTTGATCACATTTTGGTGTTGTTATATAGCTCATCACACAGTACAGATATTGTAATTCCTTTTGTTTAGATCTGGGAGTGTGACGTTATTGCTAAAAAGAGGTCAGACAGAACAAGCAACACAAGCAGTCAGACCGTTGGTTTTAAGCAAACCTCCATGTTAGCCAAAGGCGAAGGGTAAAATTATTACCCAAACTGTCTGTTGTTTACATGTATCACAGTTTAGACTGACTTCCTTCCTTTCTTCTGAAACCCTGAAGTCCAGTTTCAGCTCTCAGATTATCACAGGAATAACTACAAATAGAACTACGAAAATATGATCGAAGTTATAAACTGGAATTATCTTTTAATGTCAACACCTATATAGAGGGATTGACTGAACTGAAAGACCAAATAAATTAGCACAGAGGGAGTTTCAGGTGATTGAGAGTTGTCCTCTGAAAGTTTTATCACATTATAATAATAGACAAGACTGTTTTTGGTGGCGGGGAATGTTGGCTTAGTGTGCCTGGGAGGCCAAATTATTGTGGGCACTGCCTCAGTGTGATGCTGCTGGCTCTCCTCTGTTCCTATCTCTTGGCTTCTGGCTCTTACAGAACAAGCTTGAGTCTGTCTCTTGGATGGGCCCTGCTGTCCAGTGGCCTACGGGGAGACTGAAAGAAGGAAGAAGGGAGATCATGTCAGATCATGACGGACCCACCACAGCACAGAGACCTCCCTGCCGATGAGCAAACACTACTACAAATGGCAGAGCTGGCTGGACAATCACTCAGTGAATGGAAGCTAATTAGCTGGAGTCTAATGCCAGTTTACTAACACCTGTATTAGCGTGCTTGCTCAGCAGGGAGTCAGGGCTGGCTAACAAGCGCTAATCCCTCATAAGCCCAAAGTACTCCTCCCAAGAACTGGAATTAGCATATTCTGCTTTAGCCAGCTGTTGCTAACCTAAACCTGGAGGAGACTGGCCTCCATGTGTTGATGGACAGGAGGGGGAAGATTTTCATGGGCTTGTATTGGGTTACCTGTGTGTTCCCATGTATGCCAAGTTTCCCCTATAGAGTCTTCAAATACTTTTTGATTACTATCAAACTCTAGTTGATGAAAATTCAAGGATGAATTCAAGTTATGAAGACGCCGTGGAGGCCTCAACCACAAAAAATGGAGATCCCATATACTGTCCAGAGTTTGATGACACTTATGTCAAGTTGAAGCCTGCATAAATAAAAGCTATGTTTAAAGCTTTAATCTTCCAACCATGTGCAGGATCCTCTCCTAATTTTTCTCACATCTCTAAAACCTTCGACAATGTCCAGACTCCTGGGAACCATGCCATGTGTATGTATATACTCTCAGTCTCATTCCTTTGCTCTCGCACTCTCCCATCCTCTCCCACTGCCTGGGTGGTGGAGTGATTACCCCGGTAGCCGTGTGTGTATCAAGGAGAGTGTGAGGCCAGCATGTGTGTGTAAAGGATTAGCGAGCTTTAGCATTATCATCATGACTGGACTGGCTACATTCCCTCGCTCCGCTAATAATTTGAGGGGAGGAGAAAGCGGCTGGTCCATTAGCTCAGTCTGTTTGCTCAGGAGTCGGCCGACTCTGATCCCCTAATTTCTCTCCCTGATTCCAAGAGGATCTCTGGCTTTTGTGACAGAGGGATGGGAAGATAAAGGATGGGACTCAGGGGCACATTGATTCAGAGATCACCGTCCTTGGGACATTCTGTACACTTACCAAACTAATCAGCGTGTGTAAACACAGCGAGACATGTTGAGGGCTGGCGGGTAAAAGGCAGGGGGCAACGGGGTTGATTAGGAAGAGCTGTTGATGGACCACACTCGGTGTCGGTGCGCTCTGATCTGTAGACCACAAGCAGACAAACTTGACAAGCTTGGCTCATGTGTCGCTTTGTTCTGACTGATTGTGGGTGGTTGGAGAAGCTCTGAGTGGATCCGTTGTGGTCTCTGATGCATCTGCAAAGTTTTGAACAGATAAATCAGTTGTTTTTGCTGCTTTAAGAGTATCAGTCATAACATAAAAGTCATGGTTTACAGCTAGCAAACATGTATTATTAGAACAGACATGAACAAGTAAATTGGACTTTGTCTGCAACCTCTCTCCGATGTTTCCTATAAAAGCCAAAGAATATTGTCAAAGTATTTGGAGTGACAGCAAAGTGAAAGCACTGATGCGAATAAGAGAAACAGCTTTTATTAATGGCACAAATGTGTCTGAATTTTACCAATAGAAAAACTGTTCAGCTGTGGAAACTGACTCACCTAGACTTCTATAGGCTACTTGATGTCAGTTTCTGTTTTAATCAGACTCTAAATAAAATGATTTTTAGTGCAAGGATGCATCCCTCTGTTTGAAGTCTTTGTCGTGTTATTTTGTACATTATAAACCTTGGTCGCACCTACTCTATACACCGCCAAGAAATCAGCTTTATTGTTTACATTACATTTGAGAAATCAGATTACTGCGGAAAGCCAGCAGCAACCTGGTTATTTAAGTACATGGCAACACACTTGTTTTCCATCCACAGGTCAGCTGAGTTTCCCTGGTGCATCTACCCCCAAAATGATACAGCCACGTATTGTCTCTGAAATGATTCACTCTGTTATCTTCTCATTTAATGGCCATATTGTATAATCGCTAACTTTTTCTGGCCTCCAGAATGTATCTTCTCATCGTTTGATTCATTTGACCAGAGAAGAACTCAAAAAAAACTGCACCAAAATGCTTCCCTTCCAAGAGAACTACGATGCAGTTTGGAGTGACGACGTATTCAACTAAACTATATAGGAAAAAATCCCCTAAACACTAGTATATAAGGAGATGTTGATGTTTATTATCTAATTTCTTTAAAATATTTAAAAGCAAATATGTCTGAACATTGTATATGCTCCCAGTATTAATGAGAGAACAGCATTTTACCAATAGTGTGTGAAATCTCAAAATTTCTTCAAGTGCTCTTATTGAAAAGGAGCCAATATCTCTTCTGTGGCACGAATACAGGTAACCAAAAATACTTTAATTATTTCGATAAGTTAATTTTGAGACCCTGAAAATTTGTTCACAAGCCCTGGCTCACTTTTAATTGGTGAGTATAAACATAAATGAACCAAACATAAAACTGCCATACAGTAAAAACATTAACTGTGGTCTGGACCAAAGAAAACAGACAGAGGAAAATCAGTCTTGACACAGGGGGCTTGTATTATAATAACCCATCAATCATCAGATCCTGAGCAGCATCCCAGAGGAATACTCTTCTGTCAGCACTCTATGACTCAACATTGTCTTCATTTTAAGTGGACATCAGATCAGATGTCACTATCAATTCCCCGTAGCCACGACCTCTCCTAATACACCTCACTGCCAATTAGGGAACGTAATGGTTGCAAACCTTCAATGGCAGTGCGCAGGAGCTGGATAGAACTACACATGCTACCCTGCTAGCTGTCAGTGGGGACAGGGGCTAATGGGCAATCACAGGGGGGCTTATGTTGCAAATCAGCCCCGATCCGTGGGACTCTTCTGGGGATTCCTGTCCAGTGTAGCCTGATTCTGCAGCTTATGATCCAGTAATGGGTGCTTTGGTGGAGATCTGAGAGGGCCCTGGGGGAATATGGTGTCAAACTGGCCCAGTCGTCCTCAGGCTAAAAGGAGCTTTGATAGGCAAAGTAGCCCGATGTAGGGAACACGGAGAAACAGGTCCCCGCTGATAAGATGTGTCACTACTAACTTGTAGAGAAGCAGTTGAACCGTTGGTTGTACAGCCTGAACAGACAAAACTGAAAGATGAAAGAATGGGAATCATTTTGCTTAAATCATCATTATAAAGCACCATGATATAGATGATTATTGTGTTGAGTATATTTTTGCACTGATCATATATTTTTTGTGAGTGTGTATTTTTCCATGAACTCATTATAGATGAATTAACTTGAAAACTGGTGATCTTTTAGGTAAATTTAAATGCTTAAACAGATTTGTCACGAGAAAGTTGAAAGGTGTTCTCCACTGGTTCAACAGCTATCACCTTCTCATGACCAAAGCACTGAAGCCGTAAATGCTGCTGCTCAGTAGTCAAGAGTACAAAATGGATACAGCTCCCATATTTGTGTGTGTGTGTGTGTGTGCACCAAAAACTCCTGCGTTGTCAGTCAAATTTCCAAGTTAAGAAGTTGGAGTGAGGTCTTGTTTTCTCTCGTCTGCAAGCTTTTAGCAACGAACGTGTGTTTGTTTGACCATTTCTCATTTTGGGGGGATTTTAAGATCTTATTTTCAGTCATAAATTGATGTTGCTTTCATGAGCATGTTAAAAACACTGTTACATTCACTTTTTTCTTGCACAAGCAAAGCAAATGGTGGAAAACAAATGATAAACAAGAGAAACTCCTAACAAAGCTGCAAATTTGCAAGTTGGCGGGCGCACAAAGCAAAAGGCTGGGATGCATCCCATTGATTCATTCATTCAGTCAGTCAGTCAGTCATTCAGGAAATCTTAGAGATCAAGATCTCTTTGGCAAGAGAAACCTGAGAACATTATATATATATATGATCACAGCAAGATGGGACAGACAGACAGAAATATTATTACAAACATTTAAAAAAGTGCCTTAAAGAAATTGTTTTTTACTCCAACTTCTGTTGCTGTTCATTTTTGTTATGAGGTAATAATACTAATAAACTTTATTAAATACTAATAAAAATGAGGATCTTTTTAGCTAACCTATCCTAATCTGGTGTTGTGGTTATTAGCTATGATTTTATCTCATGATTCTTTGAAAGGCAGCTTAAGGTCGTATAAATTAAAGCTCATATATGTTGACTTTTTTCCATAATTAATAACAGGATAAGCATTATATCACTGACACGCTCCCTTGTGAGTTTTAAGAATAGGGGGAAAAGTCACATGTGTGTCTGTCTCCCCTGTTAACACAGAGCAGAATATTGACATGATTGAGAAATTGACCATGATCATCTCTCATTGCTCCTTATTGATCACTATAATCCTATAAAGGGGGACACTAGCTCAGTCATTGTGTATACGTGCATTTACTTAAGTTGTGTGTGTGTGTGTGTGTGTGAGGGGCGTTGAGACTTGAGTTACGGGGGTTTATTCCGTCTGTTCGTCCTGTCAGTGGACGGGTGGGTATGTGTTGAAGAATGGTGAAGGCAGGTGGTGTGACTAAAGCGAGGACTGGACCGAATTGGGCGGATGCAGGCTTTAGCCGAGGGAGGAGGAGATGGGACAGGGGTGTCACCAGTCGACAGGGCCTGTCCGAAACAGCGCAGCGCACCACACCCACCCAACTGTTCCTCTTTCAGCACCCTTCTGCCCATTTCTCCCTCTCTCCTTCTCTCTCTCTCTCTCTCTCTCTCTCTCTCTGTGTCTCGCTTTATTTCTCTCCTCTCCTCCTCTTTTCTTTTCAAAATGCATTGTTAACAAAACGGTTTACAAACCCTGGCTGGTACATTATCCACGACCGCCTCCTGTGAGATTGATTTAGGCAAATGGATTCAGAAAGGGAGGGAGGCATGGAGTGGAGTGGAGGGTGAGGGGGGGGGTTTGCATGGAAAGGATGGAAAAGGAGAAAGTGAAAAGGGGTGTGTTCCTCGGTGGAGCAGCTTTACAAAACCACCACATGGGCCACGTTGAATATTCCCCTTTTCTCTTGCATTTTGAGAAGCCATACATTAAACGCTCATTATACAGCCTTTATGTGCAAGAGGAGGCTCCGTCTCCGTGAGGGCAGAGCGGCTGAGGACGGACTATGATCTCCTTGCATATGCATGCATGGAGCATCTTTAGAGGCTCTCTGACATGTATGATATCATCATGACCTGGAGATCTGACTTTCATAAAGCCCGACTGAGGAAAGGGAGGGTGTGTCTGATGCAAAGGACGATTTTTACGGTGTGAATCAGATTGTGTGTAATGTTTAATAAAGTTGACCATTAGGGGCGCCGACTTTTCTCACAGATTGGTACAAGAGGATGTGGCGGTCTGAGAAATCAAAAAGTGCATTGAAAGATTGTCCTTGATGGTAAAATGTTTAACATAGAATGAGAGAAGCATAAAGAAAGTTGCAAAAGTTGCAATAACCATGGAAGCAAACTACCAGCTTCTTTTTTTTATTAGTTTCACTATTTTAAAACGAAGAAAAGCACAGACGTTTGAGTGTTTTGGTCCTTTTGCCGGGTATCTATTCTCACACACTCTCAAAATGGGACACACTCCAGCTACGGATGATTTTCTTTCACTTTTACTTTTCATTTGACTTTTTAACTATATCATTTCGCTTTCAACTCCACTTTCACAGTCCTCTCTTCTTTCTCCAACAATAGGATCCCTTTCTAGAGGTGTGAGTGTGTGTGCAGGGGGGCAAAGGTTGAACTGGGCATCCCATCATGATAAATCACTGGTTAATGAGGAGTCCATTGTGTCTCCACACATTGTGTCCCCCTCCTCTCCTCCTCCCCCTCCACCTCCTCCTCCTCCTTGTGTCCCTTAGACCGCTACCTTCGGGTTGTTAAGCTGACACAGATAATGAACTGGCCGCTTTGAACTGTCCTCACAATATTGACTGGTTGCACACAGCAGATGTCTCCCTGGCAGAAAGCAACTGGTAAAAGCACATTAGGTTAACAAAGAGAGCTTTGCTTTGCAGGGGTGGGGACTGGAGAGGAGGTGGCAGAGGGGTCTGTGTGGGTGTGTTGTGGGGTGGGAGGAGTGGAGGGATGGGGGGCAGAGGGCAGGCTTCAGAGTTGACAGATCTGGGGGATTATATTAAAACAACACATTTGTCGATTATATGACGAAGAGAAGAAACGACAAAGAGCGGACATGTTTTCAAAGAGAAGATCCTCACAGGCTTACGTCATGTTATGAATGTGCTTTGCATGATAATCTTTTTTTTTAAAAAAAGGATGTTCAGGAGTAAACAATCAACAAACAAGTGCTTTAAAACAAAAAATCTGGCAACTATTGTTTAGCATTTGCAGGAAGCGTGAGTGGAAAGACCAGTGTGTTTGCAAGTTTTAGCTCATTTACCACAAACCATCTAGTTTCCATTTCTTCTGACTATTTTTGAATGCACGCTGAACAGTTTTATATTTGTAGATGTACTTTTCCTACAGTTAAGGGCAGCCATTGCTTTCCATTAATTTCTGTATAGAAATAAATGAGCAGACTCTTAAAAACTTGCTTGAGTGTAATCAATCACAGCCCAAACAAGTCTGTGTTCATTTTTATCAAAGTTAATTATCACTTAGTGGTTTTGAAGTTTAAGTGCATATTGATTTCAAAATTCTTCTGATTGATTTTTAATGTCTTCCAGATAAATCAATGGCTGTCTCCAATGGTAGAAAAATACTTAAAAATGCTTAAAAAACAGCAACATGCTTTGTAAAATGGTTAGTTATGATGTAAAACATACAAAACCATTGGTATGATCCTTTTAAAGATAACGATCTGAATCACAATCCGGCACCTATGAGTTCATTCATTACATCCATAGATACCAAAATGATTAACTTCATTTTCAGTCTCTCTCTCTCTCTCGTTGTTGTTGTTCAGTGAATGCAGCGCGGCCTGTGAGCCGACTGGTTTCTTTCTGCCAGTGGGACGGGTGTCTAATGGGTCAATAATAAGCCGTGACTAACCGTCTCCCTGAGGAGCAGCTTGGCCAGACACACACTCACAGAAAGCAGCAGAAAGGTATGAGCCACCAACACTGATTACCATATAATTGCAGCCATTGTATTTGACATGGAGAATTAGTAGCCCGCTAGGTGGCTAACTGGCCTTTTATTCTGCTTCGGACTGGACAAAAAAAACACCCACACACAGACAGACGTACACAACTCTTACTGGATAGAATATACATTTATGTGCACACAATTGTCAAATCTCCAAAATCTGGAACATTTCAGGAGGAGATAAACAGGTTTTAGCTTTTTGTTTTTATAGATTTTTAAGAAAATTGGAATCTTTCAGCTGCTAGAGAAATATTAAATTCTTTGAACTTACTTGCTTACTTGAAATTCTGGAGGTTTTCATACGACAATAGTGATATGAATGAAAAAATGCTTTGATTTAGATGATTTAAGCTGATATTTCAGTAACGAAAATCTACTTGGAACAGGGAGCTTTACTTCTTTCAGGAAATCTGATAAATAAAATTCATACCTCTGAGGCTCTTTTTACATTAACTTCAAGCCTTCGTCACTTCTCTCGCACCTGTTTCTGTCGAGCCACGACATCGAATCAAACTAGAAACGCAGAGAAACATCTTTCCTGTGTCGGTAGCACCATTTTAACCAAGTTCAAGGATCAGTGTTCATACACACTGGATAATCTGCTATGGCCCATTCAAATTCCTCCTTTCCACTTTGAAAATTACACACGCCGCCAGTTGTGAAGTTGTGAGCTTTTCCCACAAGGAACCACGTCCTCAGACTTTGAAGCACGGAACAATTTGATTTGGTTTCTGGCATACGAGTCAAGAGGGTTAACAAGACCCACCGCCATGGAGTCCCTTCACCCCACGTGTGGCTAAACGATCACTTCCCCGCGCGCCTCACATTGCAACAAATCTCTTTTCATGATCACTTTTCACTCTTTCTCTTTCTTGCCTGACTGGGTCTTTTTAAACCGAGAGGGAGAGGAGAAGAGAGTCAGGGAGAGAATTTTCTTTCCCTCTTTAAGGTTTTGTGTGAGGACGGCTGAGTGAGCGTCCATTATAGAAAAGGCCCAGACCACCACTGGATGACCCTGCTAGGAGCGACAAAACCCAATTGGTCACGGCCGCCAGCAGCTAATGGGCCAGAGAGGAATAGCCTTGGGTGGGTAATGACTGTATTCTCTGCCTTTCTCTTTACACCCTTCTGTTGCCCTCGTACCCCCCACCTTACCCCAGCGGCCACCAGCCCCGTGCCCTCCCTGTACCCCCTGCACCCACCCTGCGTGCCCCCCTGGCCTTCCCTTCGCGTCATTTACACTAACACACACACACACACATACACAAGGCTGTTGGTCACAGTGTCTGTGTGGCGCACTTGGCAACAGATGCTGCAGACAGATCAGGCAGTGGCAATCAGAGGACCATATGTTTGAATAAGTCATGGTCCTCTTGCTTTTCCCACACAGCGGAGCTCAATGGAGGAGTCTCTGTCCGACAGAAATTGGACTTCAGACATGACTTCATGAACTAAATCATTACATTAAAGCGAAAAGGCAGAATGAGACTTTTTAGAGAGGGCCAACAATAGTGGTGGTGTTTTTATGACTGTTATATGATCTGACTATTGTAATGTAACCAATGTAATAATGTAACAAATGCAATAAGCACGCTGTGACAGTATTGCAATATTGGATTGGTTGGATGTAAGACGTGCCCAGAAGCTGTCCGTACTATTAGTCGGGTTAGTTAGCAGGCGTTTTCAGCGTTTACACCACCACTGCCTTTTCTTACTCTTGCTCTTTTATGAAATGATTGAGCCAGATTTCCAGATCTCCTCTCCCCGGGACAAAAAAGGTAGTTTGTCAGTGCTTTTCACAATGATATCATGACCTTTACAAAACTTATTAATTCATAAGAAGCAACTAAAACTACTTGGTTACAGTTAGAGAGAAGATTTCTTACTTGATCTTGTTGATTTTGCTGGCAACACACTAAATCAGCCAATCAAGTAATGTAAGCACACATAGTAAAATGTAGCTTGTAGCATCATGCTGATTATAAATAAATAAAATCCACTGTTAACCTTGCAAGTGACTTTGCATGCCGAGTGCCTCAGAGTAGTACGACATGTGCAGTGTCTTGGTTTCTCTGTAGTAGCACACTCACACCGTTACAGCCTCTTGCCTTTTTTTCAGACTAGTATCCTAAAAATTATGTCATGTTATCTGTCATATGATGATTCCAAAGATCACAAATAACATTCAGTGCCAGTGTTCGGTGCCAATGCAGGAAGTGGTGTGTGCTTTATGTAGGAAGCCCTGAAGTAAAGTTGTGGAGGTCGTGGTTTTGGGTGATGAGCGTGTAGCACGTTCAACTTTCATGCAGGAGACCAGAGTTTGTGTCCAGTCACAGATCTGCAAATAATGTTTATTTGTGTGTGTTTACTGTAATCGCAATGCCTCCCTAACTTAAACCAAGTGTTTTATTTAGTCACTTAACTTTAACCATGCCATAACCACAATTTCTCCCTAACCATATAGGAATTGTCATGTGCACATATTGAAGAAAAAATCATTTTACAAACACTGGCAACAAACATTAGAAGTTTTTGATTGTAACTGGGGGTTTCATAAACATGTTGGTTGTAATTGTGATCTCTTTGTTTTTCACTTGAAAACAGGGAGAAGCACATGTAGGATCTAATCTGCCCATTTTAAAATAGTTTTTCACATGAACGCCCTTTTAAAATGTAATTAAAGTAGATAATTTTCATATACAAGTAATGACCCTGACATATTAATGCTCCTGACCTGTTCTTCATGACCATTTGCATTTTACATGTAAGTGAACAAATTATTAAAACTGTTGAATGTCCAGAGCCTAAAACCTTTTGATCCTTCTATGTTGGCAGATTTGAAGTCCTTACATTTGGTGTTAAATGTAATTGCAGCTTAATGACTGGAGAAAAAGAGCATCTAATAAGCAATTAAATGTAGATACTGGCATTAATAATTATGTGAAGTAGTTTGGCAGCATAGACATTTATGACATACAGGTGTATGTAAATCACATGTAAGTCACTTTGGATCAAAACGTCTACCAAATGACAAAATGTAAAATACAAAAATAAAAAAAGACAAATTGTGAAAAATGGTGCAACAGATCCAGCGACATCTCAGACAACAAAGTAACAAAGCAAATATAAATAAAGCAATAAAACCTCTAAAAAAAAAAAAAACTGCCCCCAATCTGTGGCATTTTAAAATTTCAAATTGTCTGAAACAATCCAGAGTCACACTTTGATTGATCTCTCAGCACCGACCTTCATCATTTCCTGTCTGTACAAAACTGTGATTCGGTTTTGTACACTAATTGCATAAAAACACTTTTGTGGAGTTAGTATTTTGTATGGAACTGAGACAGAGTGAATGTTTCAGCATTAAGCCGTTCTACTACATCATTATTACATCATAAACACTTACAGCATAGTTAGAAATACACAAACACAAATCTGTCTACATCAGTAACACACAGAATATTGTTTTGTTTTAAATGTCTTAAATGTCTTATTCGGGTCAAATCTGAGGGCAGTAAAAACACCCTGAACACCATTTTATTAGATGGAGATTTTATAACTTTCCTTAAAGTGATCCAGAATACACAAAAATGGAAATATTTTCATTCCATAAATTTGCAACTGATGCACATTTTGCTTTCTTCACATTCAATAACATTCATTGAAATCATTATGGCTGTTATGTTGTCCTGCCTTAGGTAACATATACCCATAATATAATGTGATTTTGAATGTTGTTTCTCCATAAACAAACAGTGTAAAACCTAAATAATACACTCTCTCTGCTCTCGGGAAGCTTAACTAAGGGTTAATCGGAAATTTATGAATGACTGATGAGGTATTTATGAATGAAAGATAGATTTGGGGGTAGGAAGTTTGGTTTAAAGACTAATTTTGAGGGGATACGGGTCAGAATATGAACAGTATGTAAGGGTTAAGTAATGTTTTGGTCACAAAAATGAGGCTGGAAGAGATAGTCGCTTGTTGGTGCAAGTGAAGTTGACAATTAGGCAGACAATATTGGCAGGATGGTTAGGGATGCTGGGTGGTGGTGGTGGTGGTGGTGGTGGTAGAGGGGTTGGCAGCATATAGGAGGGGTAGATGGAGCAAAGAGAAGGGGGAGGAGGTGGTGGTGGTGGTGGTGGGGAGGTCACACTGGCTCTATTCAAGGCCTAAGACAACACCACACAGAATGATAGACTCCTCAGGATTGTTTGTCCCTCACAGGCCATTCTCCCTCCTGTCTGCCTCAATGGCACCCTTAGCCGCACATGAGAGGCTCTCACAGGTACCAGAGAGCGAGCAAGAGAGAGAGAGAGAGAGAGAGAGACAGTGTGCATATGTGTGTGTGTGTGTGTGTGTGTGTTTGAAGGGTGGAGCGGGGTGGTGGAGGTGGGGTTGTATTTTAGAGATAAAGCCTCCTAGTCCTATGGTTGATTGCCCCGCTATAGACACTCACTCAGTGGCTCTGAAAGGCTCCCTCAGACGCCAGTGAATAAACTCTTACTCTTACGCTTCCATACATCACCCTCCACCCTCCTCCTCTGGCAGATCCACCCCCTCCACTCTCTCACTTTGAATTTTCCGGGGATTTGAGCACAACCCTTCAAACCATCCTCTCTCTCTCCCAAAAAAAAAAAAAGTCTCCACACTTCTTCTCCTAAAAAAAAAAAAAAAAGTCTTCGCCTTTCTCTCAACCTTTTCATGCTTACAAACGTTCATGACTCACAAAATGGACAATCCAAATTTCCATATTGACCATTGTAGGCAAGATGCTGCTTTTTGGATATTCATGACATGTCGTTAACACCGTTGGGCTTCATTTATCTCTGAAGACTTTTAACTTTATAGGAATGACATCAAATTAAATATTAGATATTTGTGAATAAGTGGTGTTTCTTAGTTTCTTCTGTTTATATTCCTCTCATATTTGTGACTTGATACAAATCTCCATCACTGTCAGATAAACCCTCATTCAATATATATATCATATCTGAACGGTAATGCTCTCCGTAAACCGCTTTGACAGCTGATCAGATTGAACAGTGGCAGGAAACAGAAGTGCTGCCCTCTGTCAGTCGTCTTCCTTCCTATTGACATGTGAAAGAGATGCTGAAATGGTGATGTTATCCTGGCAGGCTAACCATTAGCCTGCATCTCTAAAGGCCCTAGTTAGCACTGTTGTGGCTTCTGTCAGCAGTTTCCTGGTTGCAGGAAGAATCCATCTGACACAACGGGACCTGACTGGTCAGAGGTCACTAAGTACGTTTACTAAGTTACTAAATACTTTACAAATACATGTTTGAGCTATTGGATCTTTGCTTCCAGTTTTAGACGAAGATATTGTGCTTTTATCTGATGGTTTTAGTTGCCTTGCAGACCCTCCACTCAACATGAGTCAAGTGGGGAAAAAAAGCTTGAAAAGGCCAAATTCTCTGGATTTCTGAATAAGTAATTAATTGATGACACAATTAAAGACGTTTTCTAAAGCATTTTACAAAAGTTACTCAACTTGTAGAGGCTCATGTTAACCCACCAACTGATCTAAGAGGAGAGAAAAATCCCCAAAATATAAGATATTGGGGTTCTTTTTACCCATATTAGGGACTTTTATTGTCTGAACACTCTGAAAAGAAGCATTTCTTTCTGGTTTTTATGCCTTAAAACTTTTAAGGTCTGATATTTGACTGTTACTTCTAATGGAGTATATATGTAGTGGTATTGTATCATTTTCACCACTGCTGCAGATCAAAAAGCAAAATAGGTACCAGGGATGAAAGACCAAATGAAATAAAGAGCAAAAGAAGGAAATTATTCTGTCGGATGAGGTCTTCTGCTTAGTAAAATAGAGGAAAAAGCCAAACAGGCATTTTGAATGCAGCTCCAGTCCGATGTAGTTGTTCCTTAGCAGCGTAGAACTGTGCAGTGAAGATGAACAGTGAGTCAATGCGCCCTCAAAGACCTGGGCGGTGAAGCTTTCCACACAGCGGTTTGATTGACACTGTCTGTCACAGGCAATGAACTCAACTCTCTCTTTTTTTTTTACTCTGTTTTCCCTCCCTGGTCACGTGTGTGTGAGAGAGAGAGAGAAAAAAGTTTTACAGTTATTCATTAATTTCTGTTTGTTTGACTGTTAATTAGCCTTCCTCTTTCCCAACAGTGACACTATACAAACTAGCATTTCCATTTTTAAACCCTTTACATCCCAGGCACTGTCATACATTTACATTTTCTAACCTTTATATGTAAAACCAAGTGGCTAAAGACGCTGAATGTTGCCTCCTTATGGTGCAGCCTGGTTTTAAGCCATTCAAATTCAGCTCCAGTGTGGAGGTGCAGGGCTTTGCATATTCCTCAGTCCTCAGGGACCTGAGTGCAAGCGGGGCCTACCTTTGTCTGCACCTCAGCCTGTGGACCTCGGGGAGTTCTTTGCTCTGATCAGGCCTCCATTTAAACAAGTGAAACAAAAACAGCATTTAAACCAACCAGGTTCTCTCCATCAGAGATTTATCTGCAAGCTGTTGCCCTTCTGCTCCTGGTCCCGTGGTAAATGCTAATTCCTCAGGTCTTTACATTACTTGGATTTCCTAATGTGCTCTCTCAGCGAAAATCATCTGGTTTACTGTAAGTTTTGAGATCAAACTCTGCATGACGGGATGGTGAATTTTCTAAATGCAAAGTAGAATCTCATTTTTTTTTGGTTCAGTAGAGGGAAAGTAGGCCAACTGATAAGTTGTCTTTTTTTCTCCAACTGTTATTTTCTTTTCAATGACACATTCAGTCACTTCAGATCTTCTTGAACAATAGATCTAATATAGACTGCCCTAAAAAAAAGATACTTTAAGCCCCTCCAGCCCTCTCCCTCACCTCTGTTTCAATCATCTCATACACTTGTGAGGAACTATGGCTAAATTAGTCTGCTTAGAAACGCAGAAGTGCCTTAATTAAAACTTCATCCTCTCTCCAAATCCCCCTTCTCCGCTTTATTCTTTCCCTCTCATCCTCTTTCCTCCTCCGTGGCCGCATCTCATCCAGCAGACAGAAGGGGGGGGGGGGGGCATCGTTGACTTGCACTCCAAGGCCTTCACTCGTTCGCCGGCCTCAATAGAAACTCCCAGTTAGATACAATGACCTTGCAAATTAAAGGAATGACTGTCTAAATTAAATCAAGCAAGGCAGCCCCATGCAGGCAGCCGGGCTCTCCACTCACCGCCCCCCCCCCCCCCCCCCCCCCCTCCCCGCAGCCCTTCAGTCTTTCTCATAAGCGAGAGGTGAGCAGAGAGAATGAATGGAGGTTTTTCTTCACAGTCCTCCTTGAGATGCTACTTCTTGCTAATTAACTGGTGCTCTTTGTCATCTCTGTGAGTATGAAGGACCTTGGGGAGACTGAATAGAGCTTTCTCAACTGGCAACCCTTGCCAACTGTCTCTTGCTCTCATGCTCTCTTCATTCTACTCTCTTTGTCAGATGTTGCAATAGCGCATGAATTGATACTGCTTTTAATTAATTTGTTTTTTTGCACACCGTCAATGCCGTTATCGTAGCTAACTTGTGAATTTTTGGAGGGAAACGGCTGATTGTGATTGACATTTTTTGTGCTCGCCAGTCATTAAAAATGAATTTTCATATGAAAGAGGAGTAAAAACATGAGCTTCAATGTGTGTGTGTGTGTGTGTGTGTGTGTGTGTGTGTGTGTGTAGTGTAATGTCTTTGCATGTGAATGCAGCCGTGATCCCTGGACTCAGGAGCAAGCCTATCATGCTCTGTCATCTTTAATCCTTGAAATATTGTCCCAGTTCAATGAACGCTGTAAAATTGGAACATATGTGTCATTATTCCACTGTTTCATTATAGCGTCATTGCCTGTTTGTCAGCTTATCCTCAGCCTCCTTTCACAGACCATTCCTCACAAGCTTTAAGTATCCCATATAACAGTTATTTGCAATTTTTTTTTTTTACAGCAAATATGCAGAAAATCCAGTTTCTCAGATTGCATGAATGATTGCTGCAGATTTACTTCAGTAAGATGCATGAATAAAACTATGCGTCTCCCTCTAACAACAAATGGTAGCTATAATTTCCCATCCATCTGCGGGGATCTCGGAGATTGTAGGAGATCTGGCCAGGCTGCGCTGGTTGGACACACGTCGTAAAGCTAATAGGGTTGGACTCCCAGACTGTGAAACTGAGATTTGCTTCTCCCTTGATCAATTAGTCTCTGCTCGTCCCACTGTATTAGCCTCAGAGGAGAGACTGTAAAGATCCATCAAACTGTAGACACAAAGGCAAGACGATGGGAAAGGAGAACCGTAGCCATGGATAATAGCTGGAATCACACTCTGTCCCACGAAAACTATAAAGTAAAACAACTGGAACTGGAAATTTTAGTCTCTGTGTGTGGCAGGGCAAACAATACGTCACTCTAGTTTCCAGTCCTCCAGGTTGAGCTCCTTCTATCATTGACCCTGCTCATTTCTTACCAAATGAAAGGATGATGTCTCATCTTGAAGCTTTACCTCAGGATTTTCTGAGGCAAGTGAAAGTTTCAAATTCCTACTCTGCGGCTTGTTGTCTTTGGAGTGGACTCTCTCTCAGGCCATTGTTCACTCCTTGACCTTAAATGTCTTATCATTTGGCCCTGCAGAGCAGAGGTCACTCCGCAATAGGTGACCCTTCCCCCTGCCCCGCTCTTTTCGGCTTTTGTACAAGTACAAGAGGTCTCTAGGAAGACTCTCCAGCTAAAGACAATATACAAAGTACTCTGAGATAAACCCCAATGCAGCTTTGAACAACTGGGAATGGGAGACAAATCTGAAGATTCAGAGGTTACAGGACAAGATTTATCAGTCTTCTACAATGTTTCTCAAAGAGATCTGCCTCCTCTTCCATGTTGTTTCTGGTGGACTTGCTTAACCCCACATCCTGGTCGTGAGTTCATCATGAGAAGCCAGTTGCAATCCCGGTGTCTCTTTGTTCACTCAGCTGATAGCTGGGAGAAAATAACATGAAGGAACTCCTGCGTCTAACAGTGTCTCTGATCTGGATAAACTATGTCATGTCTCGCTTGTTAAGCTCAAACGGCTCTGAGCTCAACATGGCTGCTAAAACCTGGTGAGAGAGGAGGCGTGAAGAAGAAGAAAGGGGGAAATGGATGGAAGAAGGTGGTGAAAGGGATAGATGGGTGATGGTTTGGAGAACTGACAAGCAGAAAGGGGGAGTTAAAGACCTGGTGGAGCAGAGGTCACCTCACCTAGGGCCTATTAGATCCCACATAATGCAATGATGGGATCAATTACAGGCCACACTGGCACTGAGAACCAGTACAGGCCACTGGCTCTAAATGGCTGTATGTGACTTTCAGATGCAAGACTTTGACTGCTCCAGGAATCAGACTTGGGGGGTCTGCTGTGTGGAAAGTCAGACCACATTACTGTTGTCTGTATGACCAAAGACCCTGACCGTCCCCATGGTCATCATGCCTCACAGAGTTTCAACAGGTTAAATGGACCAGCTGATGGTCCACATCCGGGTTGAGGAGAACTGCAGCGGCCAACAAACCGCCACCTTACGCTGACGCCCACCGGTGTTTCAAACCGTGTGGCTGCTGTCACAGCTTTATCAGTGGATGTTTGATTTTTACCAACTCCAAGTTACAAACTTTGTATGATTACATTATTGCACCAGTGTAGACAAATGCTAGATTCAGTGAAGTCAGAAAGTATTAGGACAGTCACACATTTTCTTGTTGTACTCCAATACATTGGATTTGGACTAGGGCTGCAACTAATCACTAATCTATCTTTTTTTTGTTGTTGTTTTTAATTAATCAGTAATGGCCATTACAAGTTCCCAGAGCCTAATGTGGCATTTTCAAATAATTTGTTTTGTCCAACCAAAAGTTCAAAACACAAACACATCATATAAAACAGAGAAAAACAACAATTCCTCACATTTGAGAGGCTGTAAACACATAATTTGTATTTTTGCTTGATAAATGACTCAAATGTTTCATGAAAATTGGTGTTGATTCATTTTGCTTTAATCATTCAATCAGTAATAACAGTACTCATTATTAGAGCAGTCCTCTCAGCTTTAACTTGAGGGTGTTTACATCCTCTTTAGATGAACAGTGTAGCAATTGTAGACATTTTTAAACATACTGTAGGCCTGCAGCATGTTTATTTTATATCTTTGTAGTCAGTAACTGTGTTAGTAGATAGTCGGTATCTTTCCTAGTGATGCTCAGCCAGGCCTGCACTGCAGCCAGCTTCACTTCCTGGTTGTTTCGAGGGATTTTAGCTTTCAACTGCACATTAGTTGGACTGAGATCAGGTGATTTACTTGGACAGTCAGGAAAATTCAACTGTTGGCCCTAAACAAACTGTTGTTGCCTCATTTGCATGCTTGAGGAAATTTTTGCTTCTGCATCGTCCTTAAATTGGGGCACTCTGCATTAAAAGGCACTTAAGAGTCAGACACTGTTCATCTGTTGTGTATGTAAACACCTTCATATTAAAGATGGATTCGTCCAAATGTTCAAGTCATTTTTGGAGAATCTTGAAATACATCTACTGTATTATGTTTTAAAGTGCATCCCAGCTATTTCCATCTCCAAATACAACAGGAGCCTCGACCGATGTCATAAATGAACACCGGTTTGAAATGCAGCATCAGAAAAGACTCCCATTATCATCTTGAAACTTTTTCCAAATAAAATCCACAGAATCTGAAGGTCAGCGGTGTTTTCTTTGGTCACGTTCATTCATGACAACATAAACACTGAACTCTTGCTCTCGGCCCTGTTTTTTTTTTCTTCCACCATCGTGAAAGAAGATAAGTGGAAAAAGCTAAATGTTCTGTCGTTTTGTTGTTGATCTTCGATTAATCATGAGAGGCCAAGTGCAAGAACCGTGTCCAGCCTTGTTTATGCAGGACTCAGCTAGGGCCTTTTCAGATACACGCACACACACACAGTGGCACATGCAAACACACACACTTGTGCAGCAGGAGCAGCAGCAGCACTGAAAAGATCACTGGTTTCCTCCTGTTATGCAAATGCATCAAAACGCTTGAGTGAGAATTATATATGAATCCAATGAGGCTTTTTCTCTCTTTTAGAAATGCTTAGCCACAAGTACTGAGAGCCCTCAATGGCAAGCGTCCGCTTCACTCCCTGGCCATGCGTATTATTCAGCTTGACGAGACGCAAACTGACATAAGCACCCGGGCTCACTTTCACCCACTGGCAATCCGATTATATGGCCAACACGGCATCAATGCTGCAGGGCCAACAGGCAGTGAAGTCCGTCAAGCATCCCCTCCTCCACCCAAGCCCCTTCTTTCCCCATTCATACCACCTTCTTCTTCTTCTTCAACTGCCCCGCACAGCTACCCCTCCCACACACGCTCACACACATACACACACACACACATACTCCTTCAAGCCTGCAGCCCCAGTAAACAACAAACCTCCAGACCAGTGTCCTCAAATTTTTTAAGCAAAAGTTTCTTAGAAAGATGAAAAAGATAGTGAAGAAAGTGCTCCTTTTTCAGGATTCTTCTTTCACTGTGCATGACTAAAACAAGCAGTGTCTCCTTATTTCATAATCACTTCTGGGTGCACACAACAACAACAAAAATCCTGCAAACAAGCATTTTCTTGCATTTTTCATCTATCTCAAGCTCGTCCTTGCCGGCTGTGCAGCTCCGCGGAGCACAAAGACAGTATTAGGCAGCTGCATGTGGTGGCCTTCTGAACCCTGTCTAGTGCCTGTTCATTCCATAATAATCTGATATTAGCGGCTATATCTATATCAAACAAGTGCTGCAGGTCGGCCTGAGGAGAGTCACCGCTAATGTCACGACGGGACTCCTAAGCTAAACCGGTGTTGACAACCACACAGCCTGGCCTTCTTTTCCGTGCTGCGCAGTGACGCTTGGGTCCTCAGACGGGGCACCCGTTGAAGCAGCGGGTGTTTACATGACGCTACCCGAAAAAGACTGCCAGGTGCTCAGGGGGGGTTTGGAGTGGAGGCTCCCCTTGCAAATCGCCTCGCATCCGTGAAACTAATGTAGAGATGAGATTAAACTTGCAGTGAAGATACATTTGCAATTGATTAACGCTGAGCCACTGTGACAAATTGTATATACTTTTGAGGGAGTGTGTGTGTGATTCTTTGTGTGTGTGTGTGTGTAACACTCATCAAGGCTCTTCAGAAGGACTTAATACAATATCACTGCTGGATTATTGTTCAAACTAGAGAGCTTGGTTAAACAACAACTACTTACACACTTGATTCAGAGTATTTTTGAGAACCAGATGCTTTTTTTTTTGTCAGAAACCAGTATTTAAATATTTAGATTTAAATAAAAACGAATCATTTCAGGTAAACTTAATGAGTGAGTGGAGGATGTTCCACCTGCCTGCCTGTTCCCTCTAAAACAAGGATTTAGAGGACTACTGTGCTTCCTCTGCACCCCTCTGTTTTGTCTGGTATTAATGAGCAATTAACTTTGCATACAAGGTCACGGACAATGGTATTGGTTGTCAGATTATGCTAATGCTGTTGGCTGTGGCTGCGGTGAAAGAGGACGGGGAATCCCTGTGAATAGAGAGGGTTGTGGCCTTTCTCCAAGATGAGAAAATGATATGCAAACTGTACCAACATGCGCTTTAAGAGGATTAGGACACCACTCGACATCCATACTGACAACTGCTAATAAATGAACAGCAAAAAGGGGAGGCAAGTGTCCCAGTTTGGGCCAAAAGAGCAATTCTGCTTCGCTGAAACTTTCCGCATTCGAAAGTGGAACTCGTATGTTACATTTTTGGACAGTTAATGAAAATGTAAATGTGAAACGTATGATCCCTAATGATGTGATTTGCAGAGCTGTAAACGTGGGGGGTGAAGACAAGATCAAAAATGATGACAAAAGCCCAACTGAAAGAATTCAGTGTGGGATGAAGCAGCAGAAAAAAGAAGAAGAAAAAGAGCCTGGGGTGAAACTAAGAAGTTGAACTCCCATGGCCGAGTGAGAGGGAACAGGTGCAGCCAGAGTTCATACAGAGCGCTTTGTGCACTGATATGGCTCCAGTCCATTTTGGGGAAAAGGGAGGGGCCCATGTTTAATACAAAGTTAATATCGATTTAATGCTTGTCACTGGTCTTCTGAATCTTGTGGCATTGCTAATTCGCTCAGTGTTGAGCGGGGGCTTTTGCGCCGCCTGCGCCAGATGCTGCATGGACCTTCAGTGCTGCCGGTGAGCTGAGGTGAAGCCGCGGCCAAAACACCCCAAGTGGGAGTCAAAGCTGAGGTGAAGCCCGGAAGACGGAACCGAATCCACTGAAATAGATGTTTGGTTAACTTCACATGGCAGGAGCAAGGATTCACTGCAGCACAATGATCTCACGGATGAAACCTGCACGAATTGTGACATTTTAAGACGTGTTGGGCACAAGTCTGACAACTAATATAACGTCAATACCACAATGGAGAAATACTTCATTACAAGTAAAAGTCCTGCACTCAAAATTGTACTTTTTTCAAAGTAAAAGTTTGGACATATTAGCAGCAAATTTAAGTTTAAAAAGCAAAAATATTGGCTCCTTTGATACTTTGATATTATTGATGTATTCATATCCAAGCAACATTTTAATATAATTAGCTGAGCTGAACTTAATTAAAATCTGAATCATGTGGTAGCTTTCTAATAGGGAAATATAAAGTATCATACAATTGAAATACTCCAGTAAAGTGTCTCAAAAGAGTACTTCAATAAATGTTACTCATTTTACTCTGAAATATCCCATAAAGGGCCTTTTAATATTCAATGTATGACACTAAAATTCAACTTTTTTTTACTTGTAAACATATTAAAACCCTTTTAATAACATCAAAATATTCCTGTAATGGAGTTTGAAACATATATATGGCTATAATGTTTTTAATAGTAAGTTTAAAGTTTACATCTGTCTAATATTTATTAGCATAGAAAAATTATATTTAATATCCATAAACAGGCTCATATTGTGGTGAAAATGTATCATCATGTATCTCTTATTTGGTTGTATTTGGCATGTACTGCAACAGTAAATGGCCCAATGACAGGACGGCTGTGTTAACTAAATAAATCGTTTCATTTACCAAACTCCCTGATGGAGTCGGTGGCTCAGGCTGAAAGGCTGCAGAGGGTTGAGATGGATGGACTGCTGACCGGTGTCATATACGAGGCTGCAACCAGTCAGCACAATCTGTTCATCCCCGGTTAAGTGAAAAGATGGGGAGTTCCCTTTCCTCGGTGCGCCCACGTCACCGATAAATAATGAGGGAATAATAAACAGTTAACCACCTGTCGGACCCGCCGCACAATGGGACGGCCCATAGAGAGCCTCTCATGCATGGGTAACATATTTACTCAGCCCCTTTCACTTAACGAAGCAGAAAGAGACCCAAAACAATGGTTAAGTTCATCTATTTAGTAAGGCCCTGTCAGAGAAAGTTTAACAATCCTGTAATATTTTATGAAATATATATATACACAAAATATACATCCATATAGAAATACTTTAAGTTCCGGTCGTCTACTGGTAATCCCTGTAGAGATATAATATTTTATATCATAAATGATTAATATTAGTAATCCTATTCCCAATAGGGATCATATGAAGATGCCATAAGCGATAAACATAAGTAGGTAATCCCTCTGGGAATATTAGAGTAACATAAATAAGTATAGACATAATGACGCTGTCCTAATATGAATATATGTATATAACCAAGTTACTATGATGCATATGAGCCCAAATATGAAAATAATAAAATTATACTCCGTTGTAAACTCAAGCATGAGTACCACAGATGATATACTGATATTAATTCATATTAAATGTATAGCTTTAGTATAAGTTCTGGTGATGTAGAGGCTAAATACATTCAATTAGTCCTATAGTCCCTATAGGATAATTATACTATTAAAGTAATGGGACTTTAGTGGGACCTAACAGGGGGAAGGGGGGTGTTGTTGGTGGTAATATCTAAGAGATGTGCTTTTAATGGCTTTAATTCAGCCTCAGCCAGCTGTTTTTACTCGGCCTGGTAAAGGAGCGGGGACGTGGCAAGCTTGCAAAGCTCGTAGAAATTAGTCTCGGTCAGCCAGAGCAGCCTGTGCTTCCTGCTAACCATCTGCTTACCGCTCACAAAAGGAGGATTTCGGGTAGCCAAGTAAAGGAATATGGGCTCATAAAAAAGCTTTGAAGGTCTTCGTTACTTAGTGGAGGTGTAGCTGTGGTGACGGAGCGCCGTGTTAACGCCTGTTTGTGCGTCCTGCGCTCATAAAGCAGACGCACCTCTGACGAGCGTTGACTCTCCGCAAAGGATCATTTCACGGAGGCGTTCCCCCTTTAATTATCGGATTGTGGCCAGTTTATTTTAGATTGATGTTGAACCACTTATCATCGTTTGAGCTGATCTTAAAATGATGCAAACCGACTGACTGACTGATGGTTACTTCGGTGAATAAAGGTGGCAGGTTCATGTGGAATAACGGGCTGCTGAACTTTAAATATAGTCTTTAAATTAAGTAACTTGAAAGTTTCTTAACGCACAGTTTTCATATTGACTGATATGAAAACCGTAACAATTTCAGTCGTATAGAAAAATAGTATAAATTGCCTAATAGTCCTAATAGGCTACTGCAAGAATATTAAAGTATGTAAAATATGAAAATATGAGAATGGAAAACAAATTTTGGTGAAAAAGAACTGGCTTGTTGGCCACATTTTAGACTTATAAATAAAAACTTTAACTCGAGAGACAATAAAAATAAAACATAAGATCAATAATATAAATTAAAATTAAAACATATGCCTTAAAAAATAATATCAAATAAACAATAAGCGTTTTTTCTTTTTTCGTTCATTGAAGGATTTAAAATCTAAACCAAATTGTTTTATTGTATTTCTCATTTTAATTGGGTTTCAAACTGTTAACAATTGAGCGTTTTTTTCCCCCCCTCTCTTTGGGTCTGCGATGTATTTTCGCCTGATTGCTCTGTTTTAACGGGTTTTCAGGGGCAAAGCTGACAGAACACGACTATCAGGCTCCAAGTCGCTTTAATAAGAGTTTTATATGGGGTCTCAGTGTCCGCTCATATGAATGCGTTTTAAATCAAATCACAGATGCACTTTTATTCAGCCGGTTAAAATAGCAGAACAAAACCGTCTTTAGAAATAAAGCTTTTTTTTTTTATTCCGCTGGGCTTTTTTTTTTTTTTTTTTTTTTTTTTTTTAAGCTGAGAGAGGGGAAGGAGAGAAAGGCCGAGGGGCGCCTCCTCCGCAGCTGAGGGTGACAGTTAGTTCATGGTTAACAGGATCATGAGCGCACGGTTTAGGCCGCACACTTCTCCTGTGCGCACTGATCTGCGGCTCTGCGCACTGAATGAAGCCTGTGCAGAAAGAGTGATATTTAACACATCTGTTAAAGCGTTTTGATAGCAGAAATCCGTTTAAGACATTATTCCATGACGAGGGCCAGATTGAGTGTTGAGAATCCTATGAAACCCTAAAACTGATTTGCATTTGAGATGCTCCGCTGCGTCTGCGGCTAATGTAGAAAATGTAGATTTATATCTTTACATTATTACTCGGTTATTCTGTTAATAATAGGCTGTTGGATACTTTGAGGCCTAGTTTTATCTACCTGTAGGCCTATTTAATTTCGCATTTCACTGAAAAAAAACTTAGTGTTAGAATAATTTAGCATTTTAACGAGTATATTTTTATATCCTGCCTAACAAAGTCCCCGAATGGAAAAGAATAAAGAACTCATTAAAAGTCCTCATATAATGGGTGAATGTGTAAAGGTTGCTCTTGTCTTTAATTAGGCCTCTTGCCTCTGCCAAACAAAACAAATTGAAAGGAAAGTGGTCAACATGCAAAATTGATGACTGGGCCTCTTTTGTGGTCGGGACATTGTGTGTTGCTTGCTTATGAAGTCTAATGCAATCATAAATTGCGTCCTCCGGCCAATCAGCGGGCCGGGGGATGCAGCATGAAAGCGACCCATTTGGAGAACTTTGTTGAGCCCCATTGTTGAGGCTGTCAGCCTTGAGAGGAGGGTCGGGGGAGGGAGGGGGGGGGGGGCATGCCGCTATAAAGCTCCTCTCCCCAGAGTGAGAAAAGCAGAAGAGTTAGCAGACATTCACACGACGCATTCTCTCCCAGCTGACACAAGGAGTATTTCAGACATTTTCCAAGTCCGGGACCATGATGATCCCAAGCGTCATCGCGCCTCCTGCCTTCTACCCGGGTCTCTACCGGCCCGCCGCGACTCTGCCGCTCCACCAGACCCTGCCGACCGCCTTCCCGACCCACTCCAGCTTTCTAGTGGAGGACCTGCTGCGGATAAGCCGACCCGCCGCCTTCATAAACCGGACTGCCCCGTCTGTGAGCGGCTCCCTGCCCACAGACACCACCACCGTGTCTTTCAGCGCCGGGCCCTTGGAGCGCGCAGTGGCTACGACCGCGGTGACGCGCGAAACGTGTTCGCCGAAAACGTCGGTGCCCAGCAGTAAGGACCCAACTTTTCTCAAGTTTGGAGTGAGCGCCATCCTCGCACCTTCACCAAAGACCAGTGAGTAGACAAACTCCACTTTGTTTCCTCTTTCAGCTTGAGTTGATTTGTTTAATTTATGTTTCACCTTCTTTCCTGAATGATTTTTTAACATGTCTGATGTTCCTCCACAGCGTCCTCACACCCTACAGTCCACAGCCTGCACTCCAAGACCTTCCCCATCCCCTGCTTTGACGGAACCTTTCACCCCATATTCAGGACGCCTTATTTACCAGGTAGGCGCAACTTTTACGCACATGCTCTTTATAGACTGATCTCTCTTTAGCCTTTAGAATTCCGTCTGAACTAATTGCATTTAGATGTAAAACACTTTCCCCCCCTGTCATATATTTCACCCAAAACGAAACAGAAAAGAGACAAACAGCCAGAAAAAGAAGAAATCACTGTCTTATTAATGGGGACCGCTGGCTCTGGCCCCTGCCCGGACCCACCCACCCACCCCCTAATTAACCAATTATCCCAAATCGTCACGCTCTAAATTTGAGGCGGGGTGGCGAGTTATAGTCCCCCCTGCTTCCCATTGGGGGGCGTTTTGGCATTTCCCCGGCCCCGCGTTTTCCCACAGCGCCCGGGGGGCCATCGGGCCGCTGTGGCGGGCAACAAAGCCTTCAGCACTGTGACCAATTTGGTCAGCTCCCACCGGGCGAACCACCCACACACCCTGGAGGGTGACTTTTACCAGGCGGGCCAAAGGCGTGAACCAGTCATGCACTAATTTCCCTATTAGGCGCTATTGAGAGTTTTCAATATTCTCACAAGACCACATAGCGTGTCGTTGTTAGTGATTCTGCTGCGGCCACAGGGCAGATACAGTCAGGAGGAAGTCCAATCAGCAGTACGCAGAGAGGGAAAAGTGTCTTGGCGCGGTGGGATTTGAAGTTAAGCTAATTTTTTAAAAGTCCAACTGTATCAAAAAAAATGTCCCAGCTGGGGATGTTTTTCCCCCTTGCATGCTGCACTGCCCATAGGATAGGTTACCACTGACCTCCAATCTTCTCTCTCTCTGTGCCCTAAACGTTCCTCTATTCTCCAACCGGGCCAATCAACGAGGTGAGATAAAGAATAATCTCTTAGAAAAGTCTATAAAGTCGCTAGTCCGTGCTTTCATTCAGACAAATCATAATGGAGATGGAGTCTTTTCATGGGCTCAGCTGAATGCCTCAACAAAACAACTCCAGCGTCCTGAATAGCTTTTCGTGTTCATTTAATGAAAATGATTTGAGGGCACGAAGAAAAAAAAAATGCGCCATTCCCCTCCACTCTCCACTCCCCCCTCCGAGCATCAGTATTCTGGTATGCAGTTGTGTTTAGTTTGAAAGTGTAAATCTCCTTTTGTTGCGATAATATATGGCCTTCGCCGCCTGTCCAGAGTCTTTTCTGCGTTAGTTCATTACTACACAATTACCGTTCACGGTTTATTAACTCCTCTATCCGCCCTCACAGGGTTCCTTAAAGGATATGCTACCTCTTTACCATACCAATGCAGTTGGGGACCGGCCAATGTGCTAATTAGTCACCTCGTGCCATTTCACTCAAAACGGAGACGTATTGCACGGCTCCAATGGAGGAAAACTTTCAATAATGACCGATTAAAAAGTATGCCCCTAAAGAGAAATTATTATATTCATATTGGGCTTTTCTGATGCCTGAGTGGTTTTCAGTTTAGATTCATAAAGCATCATAAGCATGATGTTTTCCATTTCCTGGTTGGTCATTTGTGGCTACAGGATATTCTCCTCTGCCAGAACTTTTTTCCTGCAATCTTGGCAAAAGAAAAAGCTAACAAGTGCCAATCTGTTTTATGTGTTTGTTTTGTAGCATCGTCATCCGTTGTTCCCATCCCCGGGACTTTTTCGTGGCCCCTGGCTGCAAGAGGGAAACCCCGGAGAGGGATGCTAAGGAGGGCGGTGTTCTCCGATGTGCAGCGCAAGGCCTTGGAGAAAATGTTCCAGAAACAGAAATACATCAGCAAGCCCGACAGGAAGAAACTGGCTTCTAAACTGGGGCTAAAGGACTCACAGGTAAAAAAAAAAAAAAAAATGTATATAAGTGCTTAAAATGTAAAATATGTCGTGCGTAATCTGGCGCGTAAAGACACTGTTGCGCATTCCAGTCCACCTGAAGCAGTTAACGTGAACTCACAGGTTTCTCCGTCTCCGTCTACAGGTGAAAATCTGGTTCCAGAACCGAAGGATGAAATGGAGGAACTCCAAGGAACGGGAGCTGCTGTCGTCCGGTGGCTGCCGCGAACAGACGCTGCCCACCAAAGCCAACCCGCACCCGGACCTCAGCGACGTGGGCAAGAAGTCCTCAGCCGAGGATGACGAGGAGGAGGAAGAGGAAGCGTTCGGCAGAGAGAGAATGAGGGCGGCAGGCTCCAGCATCTCCTCTCCCTCTCTCTCCAGTAAGCACTCAGACTTTTCAGAGTCAGACGAAGAAGAAATAACAGTATCTTAATTTATTTTTTCCTTTTTTTTTTTTTTTTCAAAAAAAAAGCAAATATAGAGATATAACCTATGTTTTGTTTTTATATGAGACTGTGACCAGATTTGTAAGAAGCTGCCGCCCTGAAACAAGACCCCATAAACATCATTGCTCAAAAAAAAAAAAAAGTTTTACTCAAGTTTCTGCAAGGATCTGCTTCTGAGACACAATTTGCTGTTTTGCACAGCTTCGTTCAATTGTACAGTATTTTGTACAATTTTGTATGGAAATTTTATGCCAAGAATACTGAGTTACTTTTACCTTGACCTTAAATAGAGTTGTTTATTGAAAAAATGTAGCTATTTCGTTAATAATTTATATGAATTTGTTTAATAAGTATGTTGTATTATGTGGTGTATATATGTTTATTTCACACTTTTTGTACAAATACCAAATAAAATTGTAAACAATTTCCAGTCAGGTGTGGGTTTTTTTGTATTTTTTTAAAAAAAGAACAATTTAGCCAAATTCAATCATAAATAATCATTCATTTTATTGAATCACAATAACTTAAGACTAGTACAGTGATATCAGATTAAATTCTCCGAGCCCTGGACAGACCAGTGATGACAAACAGCATCAATCTGCTCTGATGTAAAGAGACTGTACACAAAATACTCCTTTTTTTCAAGTACTGTAACAAATCAGCTAGAAAAATGTAATCAAAATGCTGCGAGATAATCAACTATTTACAAAGTTTTATGTTACATATAAAAAAATGTACATAGCAAAGAAGGCTAAACATTCGAGTTTGTAAGTAATAAAACTGACAGACTTGTCAAAATGCTTCAACAACATCCACACCTCACACCTCTCTTAGAGCAGGCTTTACACAAGACAGAGAATCAGCCTCTTTGTGCTTACAAGGACCATAGCAGGAAAAGCCTCTATAAAATACACAGACACACACACACATGGACAAAGAACGTGGGCCACAAATCCGAAAAGTCTTCACAAATCCATGGTTCCATGCTGTACATCTCTAGGCAGTGCTGGAAACCGCTCGGGTTGGGGGTGGGATGGGGGATTGGGGGAGGAGGGGGAAACAAACGCACATTCAGCTTTTGGCTTCCACTTGGAGATCAGAATGAATGTTGCATAGAATCGGTGACAAAAACACTGAAAAAAGCGATGGAAGCCATGCTGGGCTACATGACACCGACTTTTAAATGTCTACCTGCCGTTCCCAGAAGGCAGGCTGGGAGGTTTAAAAAAAAAAAAGTACAATATTCTTTATTTTTCAAGCCACAGAAATGATGTCAAACCGTTCTACATTTTCATTCAAGCACAAGTACCTTTATACCTCCGATTAATTATATCACTATAAAAAAAAAAAAAAGCAGCATATACACTAGTTTTCACTGAATGAGTTCAACATGTTTGTCATGACGATATTGTTCATCACAAATCACACAATCAGAACAGACGACGAGTGAGCGCGATGAAGACAGTTAAAGGATGGGGATGAGGTATAAAAATCAACATATCTTTAACTTCACCCAATCAACCCGCAAAAGTTTTTGATTTCGAGCACCAAAACACATCTATATATTTTTCTTTTTTTTTTTTTTTTTTTTTTTTTGCTAGTGGTCCAAATATTTACACCAGCTTTTCTCAGCACTGGGTCATTACATGCATACAACTTTATTTCAACCCAAAGTGCCGCTTCTCGTTCTCTTCAATCCCGACGGCATTGGTGTTTTGATATGACGAAAGGTCGACGACGCTCCTCGACAACCGGAGGGGCCGGAGAGGAGTCGACTCTTGAGCCCTGTAAAGTTTACAGCCATTTAGACGAATAAAGAAATCAGCTAATGCACATAGTCTGTTAGAAAAAGAGTAAGGCATTGTTTGAATTCAGTCCAGCACCAAAAGAGATTTGTGCTACAACAGCCTGTTTGGGCCAATGTGCATGGAGACCTCAGAGGGTTAAGGGGTCAAAGCAAAAAACTTAAAGAGTTGAGTAGAGGCGTTGTTTGTGAGATTACACGGATAGTTTACTTCAAAACACAGATAGAAAAGAACATTTTCTCAAACACTGTAAAAGTTAAAAGGATCAGTCCAGCCATGGTGAATGCTAATCGTCCAGTTAGTGCCCTCTCATCTTTATCAAAGTTTTTTGTTGGAATTGGGTCTTAAAAGGGGTTTTGTGAATTAGATTTTGTCCTGTGCTTTACTTTGCTTTGTAGAATTAGCTATAGATGTTGCACAGGATAAATATTATTCTCAATAGATCTAATTTCTGCATTTATAGATTTGTGTTTGGCTGATAAAACGTGCACTTAGCATGTTATTCAAATTCAAAAATTATTTTCTGGTGGAACAGTGGTTTCTCAGGACCATTGAGGACCTTGATGAAAAGTGTCATATGAAATATTAAAAGAAATTAAAACTTGTGGTGAGAAGTTCAGCTTGTGTCTGTTTTTTTCCATAGAGTTTGACATTGCTCTTGTAACGAGGCAATGTTGCTACAGCGTTACTATGGACAGGCACTGAAACAATCAGTAATTTGGCCTTAATGCAGTTTTGGAGTTGAATAAAATCAAACGGCGTCAATAGTTTGGGAGTTTTCAGAAGTGAGAGCATGCTGCTGGAGAACTGAACATTCACTTTGGCTCACTTCACCCTCCAACAACCAAACAGGCAAACTTCAGCCACAGAGGAGGAGGAGGAGGAAGAGCAGAGAGCGGCTGGCCGTTCATCCATACATACATCCGACCAGCAGCAGCAGCCTCAACTATGTTGTCAGCAGCCGGTAGCTCGGGTTCACTGATGCTCCGGAGATGAGAGCCGGTATCGCCATCTGCAGGCAGCTCAGGTGCACTGCAGTCAGGCAGCACTGGGAGCAGGATGATGCAGCTCAGTGGAGGATGGAGGACTCCTGGCTGGTGTTTAGTTTGCTGATGGCTGGTGATGACGGTAATGATGCCTCACCTACAGTGACAGGCTGTGTGCTTTTTATTCTGTCTGAAATAGATGTCAGGCTCCTGACAGAGGAGCCACGGGCCACAGCGGTGAACAAAACAAAAACAAAACAGAAAAAAAAAAAACAGCGCAGTGCAGTAGAAACTTTTGTTGCCCGTTTTCTGAAATGCAATTCTTTCTCTCTTTTTTCTTTTTTTTTTAAACATTTGGGTTACCTGCACCCAAATTAAGGTGGCTGGATTTTGTGGCATGAAATTATACTCTCCAGTTCTCACAGTGAGAACAGTTCTTGTAAAAAAAAAAAGTTCCTCCTGAAGACTGATCCCAGTGTTGCGTTTCGAAGTTATCACAAGGTCGACTCTAGTGATGAGTCCAGGATGTCGTCCTGGTGGCTGTTGCTGTTGGAGTCGCTGTCGTAGCTCTGCGGGCTCGATGACGTCGCCGCCTCCTTCAGACGCATCAGCATGTTCATCTGAGGGCAGAAACATGTGTCAGTCTGATCCAGCTGTACAACCAGACATTAGCTTTTATATCATATTTCCACTTGAAATATTGTTTCTTTCTGGCTTGTTTCCCCATTAAAGTAAATGACAATTTGTGGTTTAAAGTGGGGTTATGTGCAGGACTATTTCTTGGCTGGGTGCAGTGACTTCTAGTGGTCTCAGCTGGTAACTTCACAGTGACAAACAGACTCCAGGAAGCTACTGCACCCACTGAAGAGTTGTTTTTACATTTTTCTACATAATTTGTAGATTAAACTAACAAGATATGACTTTTAGAGATGCTGGTGGGCAGATTTTATCTTTTTGCAGAGCCAGGCTAGTGTTTTTCCTATGAGTCCAGTTTTTATGCTAAGCTAAGCTAACTAGCTGCTGGCTATAGCTTTATGTTTATAGTATAGACATGAGAGTGGTATCGATCTTCTCATCTAACTCTCAGCGAATAAGCAAATAAGTACAAATGTCAAATTATTTCTTTAATCAATCTACAGCCATGATGACGAGATGTTACTACTTCCTTTTGAAGCAGGTATCTCCTCTTTGAATTGTCAGGTGAGATTAATTAATCATAATGTGGTATTTAATAGGTAATTTGTTATGTAACAAGTGTTATTTTCTCACAAGTTTCAATCTGGTCAATTTAATTTAAATGTTCTTCATATTTTGGTTCAGTTTCCTTCATCTATTTGCACTATATTTTTTTGTTTAATAACTTCATGTGTGTTTTTGCTCACCAGTGGGTCTGCATCGCTGTCGCTCTGCGGCGGCTCTTTCCGGACTTCTCTCGGTGCAGAGTAGCCATCGAACCCCACATCCTCCGGTCGGAGCTGCAGCAGCGGCGGCCAATCAGCTGGAGTGGATGTGGCCGACCACGGGTAGCTTTCAATCACCCAGGCAGCGGGGTCCTCCCACGCCGCCCTGCGGCCGTACAGCTACAGAGAGACAGAACACAAGACTTAAATATACTAGAAGACGCTCTGAAGCAGATGTTAATGTTTTGGACTCATTAGACGGGCAGTGCGGCTTGAAGATTTTCTCAAGTACTGCAAAATGCTAGAAAAAAAATGACAGTAGGCAGGAGTAAAAATGCAACAAATTAAACTAATCCTACTGCACTCTTTTGAGCTCGTTTGTATTAGATTAATATTTAAAGACCATTATTCTAATTTTCATGTAACAGATGCCAAATGAAGTTTCGCAGGTGGAGATTAACTGCAGCCTCAGTAAACCAAACCGAACTGACGGTAGACAAATTTCTCTACTCGACTCTGCCTTTCAAGCTCTCCTTCACTCCCACTCAGCGGTTGCACACCGGTAATAAGCTGCTGACTAATTAAATCAGATGCTAAATACACACGGTTTAGGAGTATAAATTGAATCCATTTCACTTTGATGAATATAACTCTCCAAACAATTCTCTGTCTTACCGTTATTCTCAAACTCATTACGCCTCTACCTCGTTCAGATGTATCATTTAAGGATCCTTCAGAAGTCTCTTTATTAATTAGTTTACTTGTTACAGCGAAAAAATAAAATTAAACCGATCTGTTCATTGCTTTTTAGTTCTATGAAGTGCAAATGGATATCAAGCATACACAGACAAACTAACTCCATGTGTGTGAATGTTACCTGCAGTCCCTCTCGTACAGCCTCCAGCATGTAGGGGATGATGGAGTAGTTCCAGAGATCGGTGAACCAAACCCTGGATCCCTCCACGTCCATAGGACACGACAGGAAGAGACGAGGTCCTGCAAACAGGCCGAGCACAGAGGTCAGACACCGGTTGTTTTCTACGCTGACTTTTAATAACAAATCTTTCTCCAACTGTGCGTCGTCCTCTTACCGATGGTGACGTCAGAGGAGCTGTGTGTCTCCAGGAAGCGGTTGAGATGGTGCCAAACCCGCGGGATCCAGTCGATGATCTTCACCAGCTCTACGTTGCGCGTTCGGCTGCCGATCTCCGTCTCGATCAGCTTCCTCCTCAGGTAGCGACCCAGGAAGCCTTTCACTGGCTCCATGTGGTTGGCACACAGCACCCACCTGATCAGAACACATACAGGTACATCAGGACTCAAAAATATGATACGGAATAGTAAAATGTATTTCAGACCATGTAAATCTCTCAGCCAGGAGTGAATGAAGGATGTCAACAGTAGTTTACCTGAAGTTGTGGTGCAGCTGCAGGTTGGGGGCAGATGACGTGGCTTGACTCATGGTGCCGATGATGTAGGGGCTGAAAGGAGAGAAAAGAGTTATTTATTATCCCGTATCATCAGGATCATCTGAACCTGACTTGATGTCCTCTAATACTTAAGACACTTGCCTTGTTGCTTTAACCCTTACATACTGTTCAGGTCAAAATTGACATTTAAGAGCAGTAAAAACACTCTGAACATCATTCTTTTAACCTGAAATTTTATGACTTTTCCCATAGTGACCCAGAATATACAAAGAATTTTCAACTTTTTAAATTATTATTGTGCAATTTGGATTAAATTTGACCATTACTTATTCAAAAATCAGCATTCATAAATGTTGTTGGACTCTTTACATTCAGTAACATTCATTGTTGTTATGATGTTGTTATGTTCTCCTGTTTTAAGTAACAAGGGACCTTAATATAGTGTGATTGTGGATGTTTTTTCTCCATAAACAAATAGTATAACCTAGAGAATATGCTCTCTCTGCTCTCTGAAAACGTAATTAAGGATTTATCACTGTAGAGGAAAAAAATGAAAAGAAAATGATCATTTAGTGTATAATCTTTGCATTTAAGTGTGATTCTCTGCGGTTTACAGTTTTATGGAAAGCAGGACTGGCTCCCTTTCTGCTGAACTTTGCTCGAACCCCTGATGCTATGAATGAACTGTCTTTCTTAATACAATACCCGATCTGTGTACCACATTTATGTGTTTAATGATGTAAATATAGCCCCGCTTACACATTAACCCTTTCCTGTTAATCTGAGACAAGAGTGTGCCTTCATTACGGAAATGCCTTAATTTAATTATTGATGTGTTTCCCCTCATTGAATGTAACTATTGACTCTTTGTTCTTATGCATATAAAATGCACTCCACATCGATTCCTCTGTGGTCGCTGACAGTCACTTTGTAGGTTTCTGTGCTTTTGCGCAAAAGCTTAATAAATATACAAATATCCACCACAATCACCCATTATTAATAACTGATGATGTATTTATGAAAGGAAAATACATTTGTAGTTCAGAAATTAGGTACAGAGACTAATTATGAGGGGATACTGTGAAGGTTGAGAATATGAACAGTATTTAAGGGTTAAACTAGAACAGTTGAGTGTTGTACTCTGTTTGTGTGTGTGTGTGTGTGTGTGTGTGTGTGTGTGTGTACTGACCAGTGCTGGTAGCTGCAGTTGAAGAGGCCGTTGAAGATCTCACCGAGGGAGCTGACATGGTGCAGATTGTCCAGGATGACCACCAGAGGGCTCTCCGCCCCTGAAACACCGCTGCACTGCTCTGCTAAACTTGACAGGTACTGACGCAGCTCCTGCACACAGAGAGCCAGCATTTAAAATCACGTTAACTTTGTTTTTATCTCGGTGCATCCAGGTTCTCTGCACAGAATCTCACTGGCCTACAGCAACCAGAACGTTTAGATGATTGAAGGTCAATATTGAATTCAGATCTTAATGTGATTTTAATTGTCCTGATGAGGCAAATGAACCACCTGCTGCCCTAATTTGTAGCTAAATGACCTTACAAGTACTGGTGCCAAGATTGATTTATCCACAAAATGCTTCATGTGTTCAATGCTCTTTCATAAAAAGGTCCAGTGTGACGACTTTAAATTCATTCTCTCACTTAATACAATTATTATCTCCAAAACATAACGTCCAGTATATTAAGTGACCCACCAGTATTCAGCCCGTAGTGGTTATTAAACCTTTAAACCTTAAACCAAGACTTTTTATGATGTGTGCTAGCATCCATCAGAGTGTTTACCTTGCTGGACTTGTGGTCCACGTTGAAAGTGACGACAGCGTGCGGGGTCAGAGGTCGCCCTTCGAGCAGCAGCAGGTGTCGAGACAGCTGATTGGCCAGATACGTCTTTCCAGTGCCGCTGGGTCCCGACAGGATGACGCGTCTGTGCTCCTTCAGCAGGGAAACGTAGCGCTGCAGCATCGGCTTCGGGATCAGAGTGTCGAACACCAGCGAATCCACGCTCTCACTGCGCACGCCTAGACACACACACACACACACACACACACACACACACGAACGTCAGTGTTATTCATGTTAAGAGAGACGACTGGTCAAGATGATGAAGATGAGTTTCTGGAAAAAACATAGATAATAGTGCCGATCCTCCATTCCATACCATCAATTGGCCTCTGTTACTGGGTCACCACCCACATATTCTAATAAACAGTATAAATAATATTAGACTAAATGATGCTTTATCAATTAAAGCTATCAAATATATTCTCATTGACTCTTTGATTACATTTTCCAGACCCCAAGGTGATGTCAAATGGTTTGTTTTGTTTGACCAACTATCCAAAACCCAAAGATATAAAACAGAAAAAAGCTCAAAAGCTGGAACATACAAATTTTTTGCATTTTTGATGAATGACTTAAACTGTTGATCAGTTTGTTTGAACCCAAACAAAGATCAACTAGAAGATTGACTAAACTGATTCAACCAATTACATGGCTGCCTCAGGATTTCCAAACATCTCAGAATCCTGTTTTTTTTCTGACAAGACGTTCTCTTAATTAACTTAATTAACTATTACATAGTGTAAAGATCTGCATTCATGTTGGTCCAGTTACTCAAAGGAATAAGAATAACATATATAAACAACACACTTGGTTTTAAAGTGTATTTTTCTGTTTAACAATGCTGTTTTTCTCTCCTACTGTGCTGTCAGCAGACTGTTACAGATGTAGAAAAGTGATAACTTTGTAGACAGACTGGCAGCACCGGCACAGCGTTATCGTTTGCATTGTAGTCTTCACGTGGCGTCGGTACCTTTGAGCTGGATGTTGATGGTGTTGCTGTCTCCCACCAGGTAACCGCAGGGCAGCAGCTCGGGCGTGTGGGCGGCGCTGGGGCTGCTGGGCCGGTGGATTTCCCCGATGTTGTATCCCTCCACGCTGTCTGAGCTCAGGCCCAGCTGGCTCACCGGGTCCACGTGGGTGGTGTACTCCTGTTGGACAAGTCTCGACATTTAGAGGATGTTGTTGCGATGATGTTTCTAAGCTCTAATGCTTTTCTGGCAATAAATGAAAATGTGATTGCTGAAGAGAAGCACGTATCAGTGTGATAGATCAACATTTCCAAGATCAGTACTTTTAGATATCTTTAGAGAGCGTTAACCTGTTTTAAAACACAACACTGATGTACAATACTGTATTGTGGTTGTCCCTGTTGGCGTTTACCTTGAAAAGGCGCCGGACCACTCCGTCCAGAACGTCCCATTTGGTTTTACCACTCACGCCGATGCAACCAATCAGGAAGTGACGAGACCGGCCCTCCTGTGATGGAAAAACACAGCTGAGCCAAGACACCACAACGCCTACAGAAGCGGCTCAGTAACAATCTTTACCGACAAACAACAGTTTTCAAGTTGTATTTTTCCATCAGGTCTCACCTCTCCCCACTTGCTGTCCTCGTCTAGGCTGACAACGATCTTCACGTGTCGCCCCTCCTTCCTCATCCCTCCCTCTCCGCCGATATCGTCCAGCAGCATGTCTGACAGGACAGCGGAGCAAAGTCAGATGAGTTTCATTGCATTTCCCATTACCGTGACCATGATCCGTTACCAGGATTGTTAGTTGAGAAACCATATGGGTCAACAGCTGATCTGAATCACTCAAATGACAGAATTGTTTTTAATCAGTTTGTTTTCTGTTGAAGACATCTGGATACCGCAGGGATCCAACTATAAATATCTGACGCACATCATGTGTCATCTGTTTATTTGAGGAAATTATTCCCTCTCTGTCTGTGCTAATCTCATACAGTCTTGAAATGCCATGACATCAGCTCCGTCTTACCCAGGCTGGTGGACTCGCTGGTGGTGAGGTTAAGGCTGTGCTGGGAGAGCCCCGGCCCGGGCCCCGGGGCCTGGCCGTGTGCGTGAGGGGGAGGAGAGGATGAGATGGAGGCCTGGGAGCCCGTCCTGCTGCCGTGGTTCTCCACCTTCAAACGGTCGTTCTCTGCCTTCAGCTTCTCGATCTGCAGCTGCACATACACACAAACACACTGATAAACATACTGTACCATGAAATACGCATGCAGTACTTCCATCATAGTTTCACCACAGTTAGACCAGAGGTGTAACAGTTTCATCATCATCATCATCATTCATCAACTTTAGTTATAGCTCCTGTGTGCCGGTTGAGTGATCAAATGTCTCCTTTCACATTTCTGCAAAATCTAATCAGAAGTATGTTAGATGAAGAAAATTGTAAAAGGGCAGCAGGGACATTTATGCTTCATAAAGGGTGAATAAAAAGTTAAAAAACTGCTGCCACACTCTCCAAATCAGTGATTTCACAGCTGGTGGTTACCATTAACTGTCAAAACCAAACCTAAACCTTTGCTCTCAGATCTGCTCAACCTTATCTTAAGTAACTGGAGGTTTTTTGGGGGTCTGCTGTTCCCTGTAATCTTCCCCACAACACAGTCAGCAACCGGAAGAACTACGCATATCTATTGTTTTCCTTAATAAATCATCCTAACACATCTTGTTGATGGTGTGGTCCTTGCTAGTGAAGTTTCAGGAGCAGCACCACACCTCAACTATGCCACATCCGGCATTCCTATAAATACCACCTAACCCTCTCCTCTTCTCTCTCTTATTCTTCTCTCTTCCTGTTTCTTCATGATTCTTCCTCTCCCTCGAAGGGTTCTGAGGAGGTCCGCTATTGCCCGGGTGCTGCGGCAGATTCCCCATAAGCTTCCCCACAACACAGTCAGCAACCGGAAGATCTATGCATATCTATTGTTTTCCTTAATAAGTCATGCTAACGCATCTTGTTGATGGTGTGGTCCTTGCTAGTGAATCACTGACTGGGGTGTGGCCAAAAGTGAAAGTGAAAATTTCAAGTGACAAAGAGCTGTGACTTTCTTTGCAGTATGATTTAGCTGCTGATTCATCTTGTAATGTGAATTACTCTGATGTATATTCCAGTGTTTGGTGTGGTTTGTGTTCTGTTCGCCCACAGACCTGCATGCGGTTCATGGCCTCCCGGAGCTGATCCAGCTGATGTGCAGAGCTGAGAGCCTCCAGGCGGATGTCGGTCAGTTTCATCTCCTTCTCCCTGAGCTCACTACGCAGCTGCATCACCGTCTCTGCCTCGCTGTCCAAACACTCCGACAGTCTGTACACACAAAAACACACACAAGCAGTACAGATACATGAGATACCGCAGTAGTGTTTGTTAGATCTCCCATCAGTATTGATTCAACTACAGACCACAATTTATTTAATATCTATGTGCTATAAGCTATATGCACAATAATCCTGCAATCACACGCAGATGTTGATGTGTACGTACAGCGTGTTGGAGTGCGTGTTCCTGAGCATGTGGCTGCCGGCTGTGGAGCTGTTGTGGGGCAGTTTGGGGGAGGACGGCAGCGACGAATCCGTCATCTCCTCAATGTCAGAGTGAGACGAAGCCGACTTGGGAGATTTCTTCTTGCTGAACGCTTGTTTGAAGGAGCTTCGCAGCTGCAGGTAGGGAAACATAAAAAGAGAGAGAAGGCGATGAGCAAGGTGACGGAAACACTCACGAAAAACACACGGCCGAGAGGGAGAGGAGGACTGTGCCAGGAAAACTAGAGGAAAACAGCGGTGAAAAAGTGCAAGTGAATCAGAGGGAGAAAAGGAGTTATGGGTAGATTGTCTTATGACTTGAGCTTCAGCTTTAAACACTGAGTGTGTGTGTGTGTGTGTGTGTGTAATGTGTGTAAAGTTTACACTGGTTTTTCAAAGAAAGGTCGGGTGTATAGCTATTTATCTAAACTTATTGCTCATTGTTTGTTTTTTATATTTAAAATACAAAAGTTAATGTGTTAACTGGAGCTTGAAATACTTGTTACTAGATGTATGTGTACAAGCTGAAAGTTATGAAAATATTAAAATATATCATTTGCACCATAAGAACTGTGTAATTGAACCATTTCTTGTTTTTTTTAACTTGCTCAGAGGGCCTCTGATATATAATTAGCAGCTCATGCTCATTTTTTCAAAAAATTCTGAATATTTTTTGGTGAAAATCTGTAAATAAATAAATAATAAAACAAAAACAATGAGCCATATAAACTACTGTATACTTCACTTTAAGGAAAGACTGTTTGATTTCCTAATATTTTTTGAGGTTGTGTTTAAAGGAGGAATCCACCCTGAGATACTCGAACACTCTTATTGATATGATTTCATGAGTTTATGATGTTTGTGAGGAAATGATGTCATTTTTTGGGGGGAACTTACTCATAACTTGCATCGTCTGAGTAAAGCTTTTTTGACAGACTCCTGCGTTCTCTGCTGAATACATGCAGGAGGAACAACATTACTCTACTGAAGAGGCTGTAGGCGCATTGCATTCTGGGTGTTTTTACTGCTTTGGAGTAGGAATTAGTCTCTGTGACTCGCGTACGCTCTTTTTTTCTTCAGCTATAAAAAGAAGCGTCTTTGATTTTGATGGATTGAACCCGAAACATGATGTTAATTAGTGTTTTTTTTAATATATGTTTGCCTGCAGACATCCAGCTACACTGAAGATAAATCATGTCATCGTTGTTTGGCTGGTTGTACAAAACCTAACCACAAGAAGACACAATCGCTAATACCCTAATACCCTATTTTGCTGACAGTGTTTAAGTATTTCAGGGTGTATTTTCCCTTTAAGAGCTGGCTCAAAGTCCCATAAGAGCAGTGTTCAAGGGGAAAAGCGGTGCTGGAGGGGAGAGGAAGGGTTACTACGGAGGTAACAGGAGACAGGAGGATAGGAGGAAAAGGACAGAGGTTAGTAACCTAGAAAAGATGCAGAGGGGTTAAGGCTGCTTTGTTTCTTTCACACAGTGTACCATTCTTACCTCATAGACCTGCCACATGAAGCGAAGCAGAGGAAGACAGAGAGACAAAACAGCACATGTTCATATGGGTTTGAGTGTGTTAATGTGTTATGGAAGGACAAAGATTAAACTAGAGGCCCCTACAGGACTAAAGCAAATTTGATTCGACTTCCAGGCAGCTGCAAGCTAACGCTACATCACAACCACCATGAAACCGAGAGTCTTTCATGATCCATTATAAACTCTCTCCAACACATACAGCCCCTATACACTCCACGTCACGCGCACTGTATGAGCACCTGCACGGAGGAGCCTCCTGTGGGGTCTCATCTACACAAACTCTGACAGCTGGAAGCACATTCACACACACACACACGGGAGGGTCGTTTATTATCACTGTAACCTAAAGCAGGAAACTCTACACGAGCTCACGTCTTTCAACAGCTACCAGAAAGCATCACACTGCACCTCCTAAAATTCATGATGACCACAGGCGGCTAACACAACATCGTTTCAGGCTACAGGACGACAGAAGAAACATATATAAAAAAGTTGCATACGTCATCGTCTCTGACTTGTCCTCCGGTGCACAAAAATGTCTTGAAACAACAAAAAGGAAAAAGTTCATGTCTAAAGTGATGCAAAAAGTTTTGTTGTAAAATCACTACACAACTAGTAAAACACAACTATTGACTGAGCTGAGATTACAATAGGACTAGACACTACCCAATGAGCACTGAGAGTAATTTGCAGATCAAAAGTTTCAACAGTTTTTATATTTTAAAATGTAGTTAGAACCTGTTTCACATTGAAATCTAGTCATTTACATACTGTCCTATAAACCCTAAACCAATTTTCAGATAAATTTAGCACAATTTAATCAAAATGTCTTTATTTTGACCTGCAAATTACAAAATCAGTCATTACTTGTTATATAACTGGAATAAATTTCATATAAATCCTGAGTGTATTCACCTTTTCCCCAGTGAAAGACGCCTAAAAGAGGAAACCCAAACATGTGAGATCAACACACACACACACACACACACACACGGAAATACACAAAGAGACAAAGACAAAAACACCACAAACCACAATGAGTCCTGGCTTGCAGCTTGTGCGTCACGTATCACTTTTCTTTAAATTGATCGTTATCATTCTTTCGCTTTTTTGACGTCTTACCCAGTTCTTCTTGTTCTTCTTCTTGTTCTTTGCGTCAGAGTCCATGTTGGAGCCTACGCTGGAGTGGCTGGTCGCGCTGGCGACGCTGCTGACGCTGTCGGAGGAATGCTGCCTCCTGATGCGCAGGTCTGGCTGCTGATTCTGCTGCTGCTGCTGTTGTTGTTGTTGTTGTTGTTGTTGTTGTTGTGAGGTGCCGTTACTACCAGCTGAGGAGAGATATATTAAATGTCAAATATCATCCGATCAGTGTTGACGCTTTTGGATATGACAGAGGTTTTACTTTGACATCAGTTAAAGAAAAACTGCTTATTCTGCTTCTTAAATTCATTAAATTCTTTGTCCAGTTATGTTATCAGAAGGCAATTCTTCATTTAAAGACAGTAGGGCATGTCAAAGCTTCCTTCTGTTAAACTGGTGAATTGGGGTGTCCTGCCCTTGTGTGCTGACAACTCTAAAAGACTTTGAAGAGGCTTTTCCGAACAAGAAGAAGCCTGCGTGCTGTTTGAAGCTTATAATTAAAACATTTTATTGATAAACTGGTCTACCAGGTCCGCCCAGACCTACAGAAGATCCTTGTCAGATCGAAACTTTGTCTTTTTTTATGAATAAAACGTTCTGGATGCATATCATTCTCACAGTGCGCAGGATTTTTGCATCATGTGTCCTGTAATGGCTTTTCTGATGCATCTAAACACAAGTAATGCAAATAAATTTCTATTATCTACAGTCAGCTTTAAAGATACTGGCACAAAATTCAACAAATATCAACTCTTAAAGATCTCTACTGGATGAATGCAGAGTTTGTCTCTACCTGTCCTGTCCCCTTTAGGTGTGAGTTCAGGCGTGTTGATGACTCCGTTGATGGCAGCCTGAGCGACGGCGTTCTGCTTCTTCAGCAGCTCGATGGTCTTCCTCAACTCATTCAGCTCAGAGTCCTAACACAGGGACGTGACAAGAGGATCAATCCGACACATCTACCGGCGTGACAGTGAACGTGCACTTTGGTTTAACCGACTGTGCTGCACACAAACCTTCTGCTCCGCCGTCAAGGTGAGACTCTTCAGTCTGATGGTCATGTTGCCCAGACTCTGCTCAAACGCTGCCACCAGGTGAGCCTACCGGAGAGACAAACATGTTATAAATTGATTAGTTAATAAAATTTCACATGCATCGAACACTTTCCATGTCAGAATTTCCAACTAGTACATAAACACACCAAATAATGATGGCTAAAGAAAGATACATCTTCCAATTTCCTAACAAACACAGTCAGAGGTTAAGACAAAACCTCTTCAACTTCACAGGCTGAGATAAAAACTTGAAAATGCTCCTAATCTACTATCTTCACTCTTCTAAGTACAGTAAAGTGGTTTTCTCATAAACCTCTTCTACAGCTGTATCTATACTGAGAGGAGTCCAGCCTGGATTGCATCTCAGTGGTTTCCCCCACCAGCTGCTGCTCCTGGAGGGGTAAAGGTTTAAGGGGAGCCAGAGTGCTGAGCTGCCCGCTGCAGGTTGGCGCCTGCTGGATGCCATGGGAGCAGAGTAAGCCTCTCTGACATCACTTTACAAGCTGCAGAGAGCCAACTGGGCTGCTAATGATGGATTGGAGTTGATTTAAGAATATACGGGAATGAAAACATCTCCGCTGAGCTCTGCAGCAGAAACCTTGAGCTGGGAAAATGAACCTAAACAGGCTACAGGATCTGAATGATCGGATCTGAGAGAATGCGACCTTGGGACTAAAACCCAAACATGACATCAGTCAGGTAATTCTCATACCAGAATGAAAATATACCCAAACCCAAATAATCATGCAAAACAATAACAACGTGTGATAAGTGGTTATCTTCTGTAGGTTGTTCTGAACAGGTTCCCACACTTAAAATAAACAATGAAGCCAAATCCTTTACATCATCTTATCCAAATACAGTCATTGGAGACATTTATTCCTTTTACAACCAAAGACAGTCCTGATGACATAAGTCATCTTCAGGTAAACCTCTTGACTACAATTTGGGTGATTTTTATGTTAAACCTTGGACTGATGGACTTCTGGTTGCGATAGTTTGCAATGTATGTGGATAAAGTGAAAGAAGTGTGGGGGTAAAGCTGAAAAAAGAGGTGTTGTTCTTACTGTCTTTGTGTTTTATACATAAAATGACTTTCTGGCAAAGTGATAACAACATGGGCTTAAAGCAGGCGGGACTGCGTGCAAACAAAATTGCTTAACGTCCAGTTTTCCACCTTTATTTCCCCTTAAGTAGCTTTACGGTTGGAAAAATTCAACACCGCCTGACAGTATAATATATATTCTGTATCAACTTGTTCCAACTAAAGCTATGTGATGTTTATACTGGTTAGAAATATTCTAAACAAAGTCTGACATGGCAGCACTATGAAAAAGTAAATATTTTACATCTTGTGCACAATTTTATATACACATTTCCCCCGAAATCCAGACTGACATATTTGGTATCATTGGGGATCACTACTAGAATTTCAAATACAGCTGTATGGGTCTGAATAATGTTTGGCTTAAGAGGTTAAAGTAAACGAAACAAATAGATTTAAAGGGAACAATTGTGGAAATGCAAAGATTGCAGTTATTGTGAATGCATCAGTTAAACAAGGTGAAGCCTGATGATTCTTCACTATATCAGACTTTAGGCTCAACAAATATAAATAATCTGCAGATGCCTGCAGGACGTGTGTGTGTGTGTGTGTGTGAGATTTGAGTAAAGTGTTGAGTGATGCGTGATTCAAGTCATGACTTTTTGCAGCAGGAGATGTTCTTAGATTCTCAGCCTTGGGGGGGTTTTGAGGTGTGTTTGGATAATTCATCATCCGTCTGTGGCGTGTAATCAAATATTCAAACCGAGCCCCTCCCCCCCCACACCCTTCAACCCCACCTCCTGATCCCCCGACTACCCCCCACATCCACTGTATCCTCTCTGCGTTACTCTTTCAACACTCACACCAACGCCTTCCTGTATCCAGACGTCATTACCTGTAAATCTCGAATCCACATCTGGGACAGTCCCTCAGCAGTGTGCCGAGACTTGACTCCCCCGCTGTAATCTAACACCTCTGCCTTCCTTCCATATCTCTAATCCGTAGTTAAAAAACACCGGCGTGCACCGACTCAGGTAGCAGATTACAGGCGGAGCGTGGCGAGACTTGTGCAATATAGAGGGTAGTGTGGCAGAAAGGATCGTGTCTGGAGACGCTCGGAGAGGTTTTTCTGATGGTTCTGCCAGATGTAAAATTACACCTTCTAGCAGTAAAGTGCTGTGTTAGAGCTATCTGCTCAGTATTTGATGAATATCACAAAATGTTCTTGCGTGTGTTTGGGAAACGTTCGGGTGCCAAATTTCACAGCTTTTTAAAGCCGAGTCTGTCTTTTGGCAAAAACAACTTAAATCTTAGTCTGCTTCAAGTCGTAACGTATTGATTACATGTATTTTCTAAAATTATTATACAAACACAGTAATTACATAATTTTCTCTTTCACTTCCAACAGTTCGTAACTGTATTAGAGTTGGAACGTGCACCTTCAAAAGATCAACCTGTTGATTGTTTTTTTATTATTCTTCCTCTGTGTTTTTAAATTCTACATTTATTAAATGTCTTTAAAAAAAGAGTTTCATTTCCAGATCCAGAAAAATGTCATGTCTCTCTCAAATTGATGGCAATATGTCATTGATGTGGCTAATAAAATAGTAAAAAAAAACAAATAAACAAAAAAAACCCCCAACAACAACAGTGTACATATCAGAAAAATGGAATTTTTGAAATTTTTATGTATTTAATATGTAATATAGTGTATACCTCAATACTAGATTGATATAAAATAATTTCAAATATCATTTTTAGCACATCCTTTGTTGATTAAAACTGCACAGTTTTTAATGAGCATTTTCGTAATTAATTTCTTGGATGGATTAACACTGGAAGGAAACCATACAAATGTTAAAATATGCTTGTTCAGGAGTGTGTGTGTGTGTGCGTTTGTTCACTTACATTGGCACTCAGCTGTGTCGTCAGGGCGGAAACTTTTTCCTGGGAGGCGTCCAGCTCCCTGCGTAGCTTGCGGATCTGAGGACATAAAAAAAAAAAAAGCACAACATCAAAAAAAAACCCAAGACAAAAGCGTACATACCTGCTTCATAAGAGCATGCAAAGCCAAATACGCACACACATAAACACGCATCCAAAAAAATACTGTATCAACAAAGGAGGGAGGCTCTCAGATTATAGCTCTGATATGTTCACCCTCAGAGGTTAAACATAGCGGATGCATAAAGGAATACATACAGGTGTACACAGGTGTTCAGAGAGGAACAAGGGCCTGTTACAGGGTCAGTCACAATACAGTTACATGTGTAACTAGATACAATTATGAAAACGCCCCCCCATGTTCCAACAAGCCCAACTACTGCACACCAGAAAATTAAAGAGCTGAGAAAACACAGGATAGCAGATCGGTGGGCGGGCTGACGCTTACCTCCGACTGAGACTTCTCCTCATTCTGTAAAAACAAACATCAGAAGAAAGAGAAAATCATTAGAAGACGTACTGACTGAATTCTGACACGCTTTAATGATAAAGAAGAGCACTTGAAGCTGCCGGAGGTCAGACTGTGCATGTCCTGACTCCTTTTTTTGATTTATTAGCTCCATGGAGACGAGCTTTATAAACTGTGGAGGAGATTGTCTGGTGTAATATGTCTGGAAAACAAGAGATATCCTCCTGAAGGCATTTCACTGACATTTCTGTGTGTGTGTGTGTGTGTGTGTCCTATTGTCTCCGTTGGCTGCACACAGAACAATAGTAAGAAAAGACAGCTAGGCAAATTCATGTAGAGGGAGAGCACGCAAAGCAAAGGCTCGCACGCACACAACACGCCCTGCCGATGTTCGTCAAAACACTGAAACATGCGACACCCACATTTACATGTAAACAGGCTGCAACGGGCAGAGAAACACCAGGAAACCACCTGACTAGAGCAGTCAGTTAAATTTAAATCAGTTTGGGACCAAAAGGTTTCAATTTTCAAGCCTTTTATATTTCATACTTTGGCGCCATCACGTAGTAATTTTCAGAACGACACAATCATTGTCTCAGTTTTGCGCAAAAACTTGTGTCAGCGGAATAATTTGAAAGATTTTATCACTTAGTAGTGATAATAGTTTAAATGAGACGTCAAAGAAATCAAGATAAAATTTTCCTATGAACTTGAGCCTGACTGATGCGGGACTTTTGAGGCACATACTAATATCGATATTTGATATATGAATATACCGGCAGCTTTTCTGATCATATACACATAACATTACGTAAACATCTTAGTGAAGATCTCTTCAAAGTGTGACAAAGACATGTTCGTATTAAGTGGGATTGAAAAATTAACTAGTGCTCTCTGGTGGATAAATGATGTAATGGAGACGCTGTTTCTAAATTACTGCAAACATATCTTTGGCATGTCTGTACTGCAGTTTCCTTTTACTTGTCTGCCAACATATACCGACCAACATAACCCCTCTGTGACAGCAGCAACAAAGCAGAAAAGCTGATAATTAATGATTTTTTTTTCCGTCCGGTTCCACTTTTCAACCACTTGAACACTGAAGCAGGTTTCAACAGCCTCATGTGTCTGTGCTTGTACACTAGTGTTGAAGCACATGTGTTCAGTGTCTTGAATGGATGGATGGTTTACAAAATGCCATCTGTCTGCGCACCCGAGCAGAGCTGTCAATCATGTACACATGACCAGCTGATCCTCGATAAACAAACAGAGCAACGTGTCTGTCGCAAAACGACTCTCACTGTGACGCAAAATCCTGCTGTCAACATCATGGCAGTGAAGCCGAGTGTTTACATGCTTTTTTCTGTGTAAATAAATAAACAGAAGGGTTGGTTTTCATGGTATATGTGGAATATGGAATTTCCAAACATTAGATTAGATTTTCAGATATGAAGCATCTGATGGTACATGAAAGCACATTTGAGGAGACGTCGGCCTCAGACAGCCATTTACTCATATGCTACTCATAAAAAAAATCTGCAAGCATCTGTTCTGTGCAATTATACATTTGACTTACAGCAATATTTAACTCCAACAGAACACAAAAAGCAGAATGAAGCACTATTGCACCCTGCAGTCCTCCTCCTCAACCCTACCGTTTGTTGCCAGGACGTGACGGTGCCCGTCAGAGATAAAGTCGCCATCATTTTGCCTTCCGCTCTCTTCCCCCCCTCTGATTTCAAAACCTGTGACTTCTCTGGCTCGAAGGACCATCCGGTGTCGAGCAGGGATACACTGTCTGAGAGTTTCTGTGCTACACCTGCCCAGGTGAGTGAACCAGCCCACAGAGGGAGGAGCTATGATGCGGAGCATTCGGTTCTGATTGGCTACTGTGTGAATGTGGGCTGTCCCCATATGTTCCTGTGTGATTACAGCCAGACCTTCTTCTCACAGAATGTTTGAGTCAGATCTCTGGATGGATTAGAGGGTAAATGTGTAACAGCATATTTGCCAACTCAAGTATTTCATAATTTTGAAGACAAAGGGAGAAACTGGTTGTTCTGGTTTCTACGACTGAGCGATACTTGCTGCTTTGCAAAGATTTTCTGAAATGAAATGTTGAAATTTAGAGGCCACTACAGTAAAGGCTGTCAATATTTGAGAGTCAAAAAGATGTCGACACAATGTTGAGATGTCTCAATGAGTGAAATGTCTCAACAACTATTGGACGGATTGTCATGAAATGTGGTATGTCCTCCTCAGGAAGCTGAATCACTTTTCATCCAGCTCCATCATCAGATCAAAATGTCACTTTGTCCAATTATTTGGTTTATGTCCAAATAAACTAAACCTAATGACATTCCCATCAGCCTCAGCTGTACATGTGCTAATTACTAAATGTTTGCATGCAAATATTGTTTCACATCAACATGTCAGCAGCTAGCTCAAACCACCACTGTGCCTGATTATAGCTTCACAAAGCTTCTGGCTTTAGTCTTGTTGAAGAATTGTGACGAGATATGTACCGTGCAGGACGTATTTTATCTTTATCAAAAAATAATTTTCACTGCCATCTGGTGGACAAATGATGTAACAGCAACGCAAAATGTACCTAAAAAAATAGCAATTAAAATAAAAGCAGTGCTTCAGTTTCAATATTATACATCAGGTATTGTTCCCATGATATCCAGCCCATATTAACTCCTGATGTTTCATCTGCGGACTCACCGTGGAGTAAATAGAAGAAGTGCTGGAGACCAGAGACAGGGATGATCCATGAACTGAAGAGACAAAAACCACAAGTAAAAGTGAGGATTAGAAAGTACACACAACATTAATAAGACTATAAACAGACCTCCCACAGTCTCCCAACACAACCCACCCACCCGGCTCCGACTCTGCCCACTCCCAACAGCGTTCCTCCCGCCTGCCCCGACTCGACTACCCGCCTCCTCCTGAACATAATGACTGCAGCTCTGCAGTCATAAAGATAAAAGTCCTACACGTTACAGTTGGACTGTGGTGCAACTAATGAGAGCCTGAGCATTACTCCGCTAATGACTCAGCTGCTAATCACACATCAAAGGCCAAACCACAACGCCAGCACTGTTTCCTGCATGGGAGCAGATTAGAAAGGATCAGGAGCGTGATGTCATCAACCCCACCGAGAGGTTGGGCTGATCCCAGCAGGTCCGTTCATTCACCTCACAGGGAGTTGACAAATGTTTACTGAGAGCTCACTTTTATCTTACTTTGTTCTAGAAAAGCAAGGTGTGCTGGAAGCCACATTAAAGGACTCAGATTGGTGCTGTATGGTTTGGATTCATCGACCAGTTTTTTTTATCAAGATTTTTTAAACATGTTCTCATTGTTTTGTATCAAATTTAATTGTCCAAGATGAAAAAAGAAGATGGATCACACAATGAGGCTTTTAAAGTTTTATTTAAACTTCCATGTCTTCGGGTGACTGGCATCAAGCCGGTTATAATTTAATGTAGCAGACGACAGACATCAATTTATTATCTTATTGTGATATGCTCTGTTGTGATCTGAGAGGTCGTCAATAAAATGGACCCGACTTTTATTGTTTTCATCAGTTGTAGGTCGTTTTGTGGTAATTTGCTGCTTTGACTTTTCTGTTAAATCCGGTTGATACGGGATAAGAAGATTTGAGTTGGCAGAAGTGTATTCTTTCTTTATTACAAACATTTTTTCTCTCAGTTGTCCTGTTTTCTGGCTTTTCAGCCTTTTTCAGTCCGCAGCTGTTTGACATTTTATCTTCAGGCATAGTGTTTATTTATGTGCACTATATAGTGCTGATTTTGCTAGTGAGACAAATCTCTACTTTCTTTTAGTTTTTTTCCTCTGTTGTCGTAACAGTGAGAAAAATCATCATGAAAATCACACATTGGTGCATTCTGAACATTTCTCACAGGTTTGTTTTCCTCCTCAGTCATGCAGATAGTGGTGTATTGTTGTCAATATATTGTGTATTAGAGTTTATTGAAAATCCACCATAATCATGCCGTTATTGCACTGAGAGTTTAACTAAATTTAAAAACAGAAGGTTTCTTCTTGTTCACTATAATGCATTATCCACATAAGTTGTTTTGCAACCAATGCAAGCATGTAAGACAGGCATTGTTTCTTCTACAAAAACAAAAAAAAGTCCTGAATAACTTCAACTAAGATTACTGTGAGCAGAAAATAGGAACAACTCTTAGATAAGAGTCTTTATACTTTTGTCTCTAAGAGATAAGAGTATAAAGAATCAGTAAATCTCTTATGGAAAACATGGTTTCTACAGACATAAGAACAGGGTGGGGAGGGTGTATGAGGTGACAGAGTATAGCTGCTCTCAAACAGGTCAGGTCCAACAAAGTGTTGGGTGGATGATGGGACTTTTGTCCTGTCAATCTAACAACAGTCGGGTAACTCTACACTCGGGCAACATTTCGCCTGTACACGCAAACCTCATGTCCTCTCAGACACACACAGTGACCCTATACACACACACAAAACACAAAGAGAGAGAAAGTAATATTGAAGGTTTCTTGTATGTCACCACCTCTCTCTCTCACGCCTCTCACTGTGATACCTATAATTATCACCTGTTAAAGGGGAAGGGATTCGGCGAGGTGGGGAAAAAAATAGTGAGACAGATACAGCTATGCTACGGAGGGGGGGGGGGGGGGGGGCAGGGTAATAATAAGTTAGTGTTCATGTACTTTCACAAGGCCAGGCAAAGCTCAACAGGCGTTTGCTCAAGACAGACGTCATTTAAAGTAGCTGGAACGATAGATCATTGACAGCTCCATCCTTCTCTTAGATTGTGCTGTCATGAGTCTTTGCTTCAAAGTTTAACACTGAAAAAACATGGCCGCCGTCCCCTAAACTTATTGTTTAATTTTAAGGTAAGCATTTAGCTGGGTTTCAAGTTTGTGATATTATATGATATTTGTATTTCTCTCTCTTTTTAATTAGGTATTTTCTCCAAACATAAACTGAAAAATGGCAAAACATGGCAGCATCAATATCAAAACCGCACTGCACACCGCACTGTATTTCTGCAGTTCTGTAGCTTGTATGTCCTGCTTCTTATAATGTGATTGAAGGTGTGACTTGAAACAGTTTTTCATTACAGGGTTTCATCCTAAAGAACGCAAGATGAGCCGAACGCTGATGTATAGAGTGACGTATGCATCTGGTGGAGCTGAACTGATTCTCAGAGGATGTTTTTTCAAAATCTGGTAAAGAAAACTGACCTTTCTAGATGAGGTCTGAATTTACAAGGTTTCTTACAGAACTTGCACACAGCTGATCCCCAGAGGGCGTTTACAAAAGCGGTTTCGGTGTCGCTGGATTTGATCTTCAGCTCTTTGTCTGTCTCTCGTGTGGCCCCTTTCCCCCTGTTTCTTCCTCCCTCCTTCACTTGCAGGCTGCAGAACTCTGCAGTGTTGTATCTCATTAAACTGTCAGGTGTGTAATCAGTGTGTGATGCTGATGAACCCATTTTCACTGACCGACTGTTGACTACACAGTCACGTGAAGTCATCGACAGTTTTCACCATCATGGAAACGTGAGACTTTACTTGCAGAACAAAATGGCTTCTGGCTGCATTGAGGTTTGTTGTTTACAGAAATGCAAGTTCACTGCCAACTGTGTTTTTTTGTTTAACATTATTGAAGAGTTTAAGGCCGGAGTTTGTTCCTCTGAATCAAAGCGCTGTGTTTCTATGGCACTGAGGATTGAGCAGACTCCAGCGGAGCAACCTCGCCTCAGCGGTGAGTCTGCCTGCTGGTGGGAAAAGCACGGCTGGGTACTTTTCCCAATAAACAAGCTTATCAAAAAAACAAAGCCGAACCAAAGCAGATTATGGATTTCTAAGGGGATAGAGGGCTTTTCTTAGAGGAGCGGTTGTAATCCTCTCTAATGTTCTATAAACAAATGGAATAATAATTCTTTTGGCACAGGGATGTGGAATAAGGAAGGGGAGGGTTCAGTCATAGAAAGATGGAGGTATTAAAGTCTTGAAAAAGGATTACACCTAATTACCGATTTCACCAAACGGCTGTGGAAAACAGGGTTAGGACTCACACAGAGTCAATGAATATTCAGTACACTTGTCTTATATCTGTCCATCCTTCCTTCCTTCCTTCCTTCTCTCATCTCCTCTTACCTTCCTCGAAGCCGTCCCTGAAGGAGCCCGATCGGCTCATGGTGCGAGTCTTCTCGTCGAGAGACATGCACGAGTTCCTCAGGCGGTTGTCGCCGCAAGGGTCGAAGGAGACGTCCTGATTGGTCAGGCTGTTGTTGCGCATGCCGGCGAGGTTGATCTGAGCTGCTGAGGTCGGGCTGGACGCTGTGAAAATGATACAGGAAATGATAAAACAGTTTTTAAAAAATGGCCATCAAAATTTCCCAGAGCCCAAGATGAGGTTTCCAAACTATTTGTTTTGTCCAAACAACAAAGATTCAACTTACAATGATAGAAAAGTGACAAATTACTGTTGATTTATTGAATATTAATCGATTTGACTAATCATTTTATCACTGTAATGATATGACTAGAGTCATATTATGCTAACAGATGTTTAATCCAGTTAAATGCAGAATAAGAGTTATGTTCATTTCTCTCACTATCTTCAAAATATAAACTTTTTTGAAACTAAAGGTGGACTGCTGGGTTTCAATGGTGCATACCAAGCTGTCCAAAGTTGAAGCGGGTGCCGGAGGGGGAGGTGAGGCTGGAGCCGGGGGAGAACGGGGAGTTACTGGCTGATTCCTGCAACCCACTGGTGGAGTGGGAGCGCAGCCAATCGCGGCCCTCCTCGTGGCCTCGCAGCTGAGGGGTCGGGCCATACCTACAGGAAGTCAGAGACGAGGTTAGCGATGCGGTGAGGACTCAAGACAGAACAGGTGATTTCTGTGATTTTACAAGAGAAAATGATCTGTATTGACATTTTTATGATTTTCACAATCAGTGTTTTTTTTCATTTAAGCAATCAGATTAGTAGCCGGGATCATCAGATGAATCAGACGCTGAAACAAGGAATTACAACAACGTGAACATAGCCTGATTCTCAGCTGTGAGCAACATAAACCGGAGGAGGGGGAGGGGGGGAGGAAAAAGCAGAAAAGAAGCCAAAGAAAATTTGACCCCCAAATCAAGCCAGCTACAGTATGACACAGTGACAGCTCTGTACGATGACAAAGTGACATGCCTCCTCACAGAAGCACAACACGACAACACAGGTGCCAAACATAAACTTCAAAAGCTTTTAAAAGCGTGAGCACAAGCCTCGAAGAGTGAGAGAGAATGTAGATGTAAGGAAAAAAGGACAGAAAACATTTTTGGTGAACCGGTGTGTGCAAAAAAGCGCAACATGTCCAGCAGGAAGTGAAGTCAGTACCTGAGTCCCTTCTTAGGCAGAGTGTTTCTACCACAGTGTGGCCCGCTGTGGGAGAGAAACACTTCAGATGGGGAAAGCAAAAGAAACAAAGAGGCAAGGGAACATGTGGCTGCATCTCTACCTAATAATATTTTCAACTTGCAACAATGTCTTTCTCAATAATACTACTTATCTATTGCAAAAAACTTCCATCTTGCAGAGTATTTTAGTCTTGTTTTCTTAAAACAAATGAAAAAATTCAGCTTATTTGAGTTTTTGCAGAAAATACTTTTAGGATTAATAGACAAATTTTTCTTAAGATGGAGATTTTTACAGTGTAAATTCAACAAAGAGTGTCCTATGCTCAGCCTGTTGGGTAAATGTGTACATACAAACTCTACCACAAGGTGGCAGTATGTAAACAGTCATAACAGACTTGAGCAAACCACTAAACAAAAACAGTGAAGCTGCCAACATCCACACAGACAACCACACATTTACACTCTCACAAATTTCCATTCATACAGGAGCTCTAGGTCCTAAAAATAACCACAAACTACCACACAGAACTGCACACATCCACAGAATAATCACAAAACACAGTAAGCTACCACACAGAACTACTCTCTGTGGTTCTTTGTGATGGCTCTCTGTGTGGCAGCAGGTGGTGTTTTTGTAGGAACCTCCACAGCTGATTCACCAGAAGCCTAACACTGCACACAGGTACATTTACCTGTCCTGTTTCCGAGGTAGCGTGTTTCGGCTGAATATAGGGCTAGCGGAGGGGGAGGAGAGGGGACTGATGGAGACAGGAAGGAAAAAACGCACAACAGACACAGAGAAAGAAAGTTTTAGAGAATAAAGTAGATGAAGAAATCCTTTAGCACAGAGGTCAACTGCAAGATACTTCACCCGTGAAGCTAATAAGAGAGCTGAGCGAGGAGGGTGATGTCATAGCCTCAAAGCTTCGACTCCAGATGCTACTGTATAATGTTTCCTCTGAGACATTCCTGTCACATTACACAGTCAACCTGTCAGGATGGAATCCGCTACAATGACCACAATTACTGCATGATCGACTGAGGACGCCATGGGGATTTTGTTTTTCTGCTCGAGAGAGAAGACAGGAGGGAAAACAAGAAGCGACACCTCTCCGCCACGGATGCTAAGTGCATCATCACAATCCTGGATTCTTTAAAAAAGGAATTAATGTCAGAAGTGAGAGGTGCTGGAAGAAGTACCTTTACTCACATATCAATGTGTACATAACTAAAAGTACATATCAGCAAAATGTACCTAAAAGTAATAGTACTTGTTATGCAAAATGTCCTCTTTCCAGTATGTTGTATTATTATTACTGATGCATTACAATTTCATTTAACATTAACATGCATTAACCTTTATAAACTGTTTGGTTGTTTCATCTTCTAACAAGGGATTCTATTTCTATTTCGATATATATATACATACATTTCTTCTTTTTTTATGCCTTTAATGAACAGTGACGGATTAGAGGTGACAGGAAACGAGGGGAAAAAGAGAAAGGGAATGACATGCAACAGAGGTCCGCTAGCTGGAATCAAACTGCAGACATTGTGGTTATGTGGCATACGTCTTAACTAGTAGGCTACGGGGGCGTGCCAGGATTCTATTTTTCTAAATGTATAAAGGCTTGTGTATGTCAAATCCTAACCTATAAAGTGACATGAGCTGGCGAATAAATGTAGCAAAGTAAAAAACACAGTATTTATTATTATATTACAATGAAGTAGAGGTATTAAAGCAACACTGTGTAACTTCTGAAATATAGAAATATAGCATTCATTCATTTATAAATGAAAAGTTGAACTCAAAAGCATTAAAATACAGATTTCTCAGTTCAACACGCTCTACAGCCTTACCTGGTCTGTATGACCAGTAGCTTATGGTGGCTAATTATGTTAGCAAACTTTATATAGATATTGCTATGTAACAAACATTACTGAGGTTTTTCCCTGACTTTATTACTCTTTTCCACTAGCGCTATTATTACACTACATTTTAGCATTTTTCATAATCCTGCAATTGCCACTTGTGGCCACAGTAGCCACTGTTCAGCAGAAGTTACATAAAGAAAAGTATGATTTTGGAAAATTTGTACTCAAGAAGTGTACTCTATTTCTCTTTATTTATTCTCTACCTCAGTGAGTACAAAGTTACTACGAAAATTAGACCAGAGTTATACTTAAAGTACCGTACTTGAGTGAATATACTCTCACAGCGAGGTGCACACCATCATTACAAGTTCATCAATATTAAACAAGTCTGTTAATTAGTCATGTAACTTTCATCAGTTAAACTCATTCATCAGTCAAATTAATTAACAGATTGTATATAAAGAACCTGTAAAACCACCTCATATACCACAGTGATGAAGGCAAGATGACAGATTTTAAGTTCAGGAAAAGGAAACAAGGAAAGAAAATCTCCACTCAGTCACTCATGTCTCCTCTGTGTGTCCTCACCTTTCGGACATGCCGGTCTTGACGCTGCCGGTGCGGCCCAGGGCGGACAAGGTGTCCTCCCTGTGGGTTCCATGAACGCCTCCTCCGGCGCTGCCCAGGCTCATGTCGATGGACTCGCTGCTGGTGTGCATGCTGCTTACGGAAGGGTAGCCCATGCTGCCCGTCCCGCCGTGCCCACCCAGTGTGCTTTCCCTGCTCTGGGCGGACGAGCCACTGAAGGTGGTGCCCCACGTCAGGCTGTTGGAAGGCCCAGTGGAGGAGTAAACAGAACCAGGACTGGAGGCCTGTGGAGGGGCAGAGAAGACGTTATGGTTTTCAGTATCAGTGGCAGTCTATCTATTCTAGTGTTAAAACTATTAGCTCATTAATTGATTAGCTGGTTGACAGAAAATCATTGGATAACAATTTTCATCATCATTTATGTATTGCCATATTATATTTTTATTGAAACAATGTTTCACTTCATGATTCATAACTAATCTGATTAAGTCTTATGAATCATGTGGGAACATGAAGGAGTGATCATGACTGAGCATGCTCACAAACATCTTCTCTATTACGCTACAGTATGTAGCCTACAGTTACTGAAACAAGTGCCTACACTGCTCATCTGTTCACATGCAACACACTCATTAGTAGTCGAGGAATCCACCATGTTTGTGGCATTAGTCAGGTGAGAACAAAATCCTCCTTGTGTCCCTGCCAAAGACGTCATTGGCTCTGAAAACACCTTCCAAACGTCTCTAAGCTAACAGGTAAACAATCATTTTTAATCTTAAATCCAAACTTAACGTTCTGTTTTGACAATTTGCGCTGAGTTGAATGACCACAAGCCTTATTACTGAAGTGTGAAAATGACAGTTGTGCAATAGCTCTAAAGTTAAATGGTAAAAAATTTGACATTACAGATATCTAAGTCAGTCGGTTCTGTGGAGGAAGATGGTAAAATACACATAGTGTAACATATAAGAAGACTGCAGCCCTGCTAGCAGCTCAGTGAGGCTGTAATTAGGCACAAAGGTGCTTTGAGCTAAATGCTAACATCAGCAATAACATGCTCACAGTGACAATACTAACATGCTGATGTTTATCACGTATTGGCATTTAACAGGTAGCTGATATCACAGTTATCCTCTTAGCTTAACATGCTAACATTTGCTAATTAGCATTAAACTCAAAGTAGTGGTGCCGGTGTTTGGTCATGAACCAAATTATTGGACAAATAAAAATGTTGACCCGGTGGCATTAGAAGTTAAGGGATCATTAAAGTGGGGACATAAACATCAAGTTTCATGGTAATCCATCCAATAAAACTACAGAACCACAACTTTCAACCTCTTGGTGGCACTTGGCATTCGCACCTTGTGTCTGGAAACCACAAATGTTTCTTCATGGCAATCCATCATAGTTGTTGAAAAATTTCAGTCAGGACCGAAGTGGCTGACCGACAGGCCAAGTTTGCGATCCCTAGAGCCGTGCCACTCATACGGCTAAAATGCAACTTAAAAATAAACTAAAAAAAAAATGCTTTCCCTCTTTTCACAGTAAGTAATAGTCGGTTGGAGAATGTGTACAGCTAAAAATAGCAGCGTAACTAATGAATAAGTGGCTGCTCTTGTGACACAGTTATGACAACAGACCAGGCTACTTAAGTGATTCTAAAGGAATGATATTTCATTTTTAAGATTTATGAGACTAAAAGTCCAAGAATAAACGATAAACAAAGATAGCAGTTTACTATCACTCCACATTCTGCATGCTCAAGCTTTATCAGACAATTACTACCACAAAGTACAGCGTATGGTTACCACGGAGCATCACAACCAGTCTTCCTATCCATCTATGTTCTCATCATTTATAAATTAACACAGATCCATTGTCTCCATTCGTTTCTGCTCACCTGCTCGCTGCCCAGCGTCCCCATCCCTGATCCCAGCGCTCTGCCCCCAAACAGGGGGCTGCTGGTCTCACTGTCCCCACCTCCCAGCCCCGCGTCAGGGGACTCCAGCACCGTGGCCACATGATTCATGGTAGCGTGGGGGTTGGAGATAACAGTGGAGTTCTTCATGTTTTCAGCTGTGGTGACCGGAGCCTGTTTGCTGGGCTTCCCACCAAACAACCTGCGATCAATCAAGGAGAAAAGAAGGTGAACTGGGGCCAAAGTACACAAACAAGAGCTGGAATAAAGGATGTAATCAAATATAAAATATCACAAATTTCTAAGATTGTAACAGATTATGTAATCGGTTTATAAACAGGGCATAATGACAGAAAAAGAGGCAGAATGTTAAAATTGGAGGTATTTGGATTTGTTTTCTTATTGTGACCTTTAAGGAGAATATGTTATATAGTTATAGCCCATTTATTACTGTTTACAGCAACATTTTATAGTTCATGTTGTACATAATTACATCTTTTAACACCTAATTGTTTGACATTGTTGCTCAAGTTGCTTGAATTTATCTTGTACATGGAAATTGACGCCTGATTTCACAAGACGAAAAGTTAAGAGGTGGCAAAAATGATTAATATTCCTCTTCCAGGGGCTATGAATATTAACATGATATTTGACAGCAAAAATAATGGAACTATTTTGGCTTAAGGTGAACAGAAGTAGAGTTAGTGAGTTTTCCAGAGGTTCTTGTGCTAACAGGATAAAAACACCAGTATTATTCTTTCCTCTACATGAAACAAGGAAGGCAGTAGCAGGCCTGCAGCCAGGAAAGGTAGAGTCAGCACTCAGATCTGAGTCAAGGCCAACACACACACACACACACACACACACACACACACACGCACACACACATACATACAAAGAGAGAACTCTCTCCTGGTTCTCTGCTAATCTTAGGTTAGAGTTAAATGGTAGGCTGTGATGACTGGGGCCGCGGTGGGCAATAATGGCAGCACCCAGCCTCTTTGAAGAGTTATCACTCCCTCACATTAATGAGGGCAGAGCGCTGAGGTAAGACTCCCATTACCCTGCACCACACCCTCCCCCCCCGCACCACCAAGGCTGAGGCTTGGCAGCTGAGCTCAAGGCCTGCCTTTCACAATGGCCTGATTTAACCTCGCTGAGGCTGCGTAAGTGTGTGTGTGTGTGTATACGTGCATGAAAACAAGCCCACACGTGTAATCCTTACTCACCATTGCTTATCATTTACCGGGACTGCATGATTGCTGTCTTTTAAGATGGTCTTCTGTGAGTGTGTGTGTGTGTGTGTGTGTGTATGAGCATTGTATGTGGGTAAAATCAAGTCCATACAAGAGGGCCCCAGTCAGTGTGGTTCATCAGTTAGCCATCAGTATGTCAGCAGGATTACTGACAATACAAATGATGTTCTGTGTGAGTGTGTACATGTGCTCACCTGCGCAGTGTGGGTGAAGAAACCTGCTGTCTTCCTGTCAGAGGAACAGTCGCCGCTCCTCCACTCTGCATCACAACTCCGCTCCTGAGGGTGTCAATATCAGAGACGCCCTTCTCCCGATCCGTCTGATTGGCCAGCAGGCCTGCTGTGCCGTTGGCCTTGGCGATGCTGATTGAGTTTTTCCCATGCGATGTGACAGAGAGCACGGCAGCCTCGATGCTGCTGGTGGAGGAGCGGTTTCCGTTGCGGGCGGCCGCTCCTGAGCGACTGGGCCTCGGCAGGCTACGGTACTGAAGCGTGGAGCGGGCGCTCGTGGGGAGGAAGCCGTCGTCGTGGTGACCAAGTGCCGACCCTCCATCCTGCCCACCCGCTTTCAGTCCTCCTGCCAGCGAGCGCGCCCCAGATTTAGGCATCTTTCCAAGGGTGGCTGAGCCGCTGGTAATGGTGGCACCACTGGCGGTAACCATGGTCACCATCCCATGGCCCTGTTTCTTGAAGCCAAATGTGCTGGTTGGGGTGCGCGATGTGTGCGTATGTGTCTGGGTATGGGGGTCCGAGAGAGTGTGTGTGAGGGCGTTCGTGGTTGGCGTTCGGCTGGAGGAGATAGATTGTTTCTTCGCCTCGTCGCCGCTGCTGCGTCCCGCGTCTGAGGGCGAGCGGTGAAGGCCGTTAGAACGAGGGGACAGACGTCCCTTTTCTGACACCTTGACATCATCCGTCTTACCTGCGGGACACACAGCAGAGGACAGCAGCAAAGATGCTTCTGTTACATAAACTCACATCAAGACCACCTACAGCAGGATTTGAGATGAAGAAGTTACGTCTCAAAACTGTTTTCAGAAGCTTGTAGAACGAGCTTTGTTTTGCTTTTGGTCATCATCCATTTCAGAGTTTATCCAAAAGGGTTTACAAGCTCAAAGATGCCAGCATCTCAAGCTATAAAAGATTAAATCTGTCCTTCAATTGAAGTCATAAAGGTCCCGTCTTTTTCACTAAGAGGCTAACAAAACAAGCAATATTTTGAAGTACATCATCAAAAGCCAGCACACTCTATTCACTGCACTTTCAATACTGTCTTCTTTCATGCCACACAGCAATGTTATAATCAGATAACTATTCAGATGGTATCCCCGAATGATTTCAGTTTCCTGAGCTAAAAAGAAACACAATCTTGGAATGAATACTCTCTTCATTGTTTGGCTGACTCTTTGGCAGCATTGCCTCTGTAAAACAGAATAATGCAGTCGCTCTGCACAACTGATCAGTGTGCAAAGACATTTCAACTACTGATCTGCTGCTGCTGAAAAGGATGATGGAGCTGTTGTTGCAAGGTGTTACTAACTTTACATTTAACTCACACAACTCAACATTTACATGAATATATGAGTTGAGGTAATTCTACTTGTTTCTAATGAATTTTTGAATAATTTCATTACAGGTGTGAGGAGATAAGTTGGAAAATTGAGCTATTTTTATTCATTTTATAATGTTATTTTATTAATTTATTGTTCATTTATTTGCCTGTTTTTACTTTTTTAATTAATACACTTTTATTCTTCATTACAGCGTCACTCTCACTCTATAATATTTTCATCCAGTGAGTTCAGCGCTGTGAATAAAGGCAGTCAGTGCAGAAACTAATGCAAACAGACATCGTTACCTGAACTGTGGGTCTTGAGGGTGACGGAGCCGGTGGAGCCTGTGCTACTGGTGCTTTTGGTCCGGGGTGACGTCACCCCCACCTGAGTGGTCATGCCTCTCCTCCAGGAGCCGGTGTGAGACACGGAGGGGGTCTTCCTCCCCGAGCCGCTCTTGTCGGACTCGTCTGAGATGTCAGAGGGGTTTCGGCGGCTCCACTTGGAGCCCGGCTCCATCCTGACCCCGCTGTCTGACCCGTCTGGCCTCTTCACCTCGTCTCCCGACCAGGCCTGGTGCACCGCTGTGGAGGCCGAGTGCTTCTCTGCATCCGTCACAGGCTGGGAACACACACACACCCACACACACATAGTATGCCAGATTTATTACTGCTGAAGAGAGCGTCTTTCACGTTGCCAAGTGGCCCTAAAGCATTTCCACATTTTATAACCACAGCGAGCATCCACACCACCATCACCTGAGCAGTTTGTCAGGCTTCTGGACTGCTTTTATTGAGCAGGAAAAGGTCTCCTAGTTATCTGAAATGTGAGAGAAGCATTTTCACTGCTGTTTCACTGAGCAGCTCATGTTTTTGAGATTGAACTTGAAGTCAAGTCACAAGCGAATTCAAGTCTACATGCGAGTCTTTCAGGTCCAATAAAATGACATGAATATTTTCCTTTCAAAGCAACAAGACTAATAATTAAGTATTCGAGCTGTGCATCTTTGCAAGGCCTGTCTGATGCTGTGTTGCTGGTTTTTTACATACATAGCTTGAAAGTCTCACGTCAAGTCAAGTCTTGAGGGAAGTCAGTCCTGCACTTGAATTTATTTTAACTTTAAAGTCTATAACTTAGCTACTTCACCATAGTCTTTATTTAACTAACACAGTAAATTACAGCTGTTTGAGGAATGACAGCTGCTTTTAAGTTGCTTCTGCAGTCGCCAAGGCAACACTACAAAAATGCAGCGGGCTGCTACTCACAGACCTTTGAAAACACACAGTCCAGCCAATGTGTGTTATTACCAGAGGACAGATGAGGCAGACTGTATTAACCGGCAGTGTGTCAGAGCTGCAGGGAGAAAAAGGGCTCCTTTGTGTCCTTTGTTTTTTCCTCAGCACCTCGACGTCTGCAGCAATAACGGATGCACGTCACATTGTGATTGGCTCTACATCAGCTCCGACATAGTGTGTGTGTGTGTGTGTGTGTTGTACATGTGAGTCAAATGACAATATTATTGTCTAACAAATCACTTTTCTGAACCGGCTCTTACCGGCTCTTAATCAGTGTTTAATGATTTTAGGCCAGTGTCAACATCAGCTTTAGCTTTGTGAGTTCATGGCTGTGCCACCCAATTTATGTAGTCTCACATTCTTCTCTGAATGCAAAGGAATCCTGAGACAGACTGCGTTTTTGGGAAATGAGCCAAGTGGAGGGAACGCGGTGCAGAATACTGTAAGAGAGGAATTCTGTCACTGTCTACATCTAATTTACATTTTTGCAATTTTTCATTTATTTGAAAGAAATTCACAGACTTAATGTGAACTCACCTGTTGCCAAAGATAACTCAGCTTCGACATGGGAATTGGAGTTTAAGCGATTGCCATGACAACGCTGTTGACTGACTTGTTCCCTTTCTTTGAAAACATGGTGAATGTTTTTTGCATTTCAATGAGATGTTCTTCCACGAGAAAAAGGGGAAGACTAAACATTTATTTAAAAAAATGTGACATAGTGTCACTAAAATGGTCTGTTTCTCTGAAGACTGTAAACGTGGTTCCACTTGAAAAATAAGTTAAAAATACATCAACATATATTGTTTTTGAGTGATTATGTCATGGAGAGAATGAGCATTTGTGAGTGTGTGTTGGATGATTAGCATGAAGCAGATTGTTATAGTGCAAAATATTCAACTCAGCACACTAAAACACAAAATCTCTCATGTTTGGCTTCTTCTTCATGCGGACAGAGGAGACAAACTAGAGTTTGACACAACTTTAGTGAGTTTGAGTCCATTTAATGCTTTTGAATTCCTTATCCAATCTATTTAAGTTTAGCTTTTAACAATTTTATGTGGAAAAAGTAATGAAAACCACAATATAAATATCAGGTTTTACCAGATATATTACATATTTGCTAATTAGCTACATAATGACCCCAAGGCTCATTGCTCTTTAATAAAATAAAGAGGAGAAAAAAAATGATAAGACCTTCATTTGACTTAGAGGACTAAAGCTTAAGGAATCTGGTGTGTGTGTTTCATGTTTGTGTGTGTGTGTGTGTGTGTGTGTTGTTACCTGTGTATTGAGGCCCTTGCGCTGTGCTGCGGGCGTGTTGGCGTAGGAGGAGATGGAGGAGCTGGTGTTGATATCATCTGTGTCGATGTTGTCGCTGATGCCGCTGCTCACGGAGCTGCTGTCATCCCAACTGGATACACGCGCAAACACACACACACACACACACACACAAACACACACACACACACACACAGAGAGAGCAGAGGACAGAGAGGCTCACGTTAAAACTCTTTAAACAGTAAATCTTCCAGAGTGGAGAGGATGAGGGAGCCCAAGCCGGCTATTCAGACACATGTTTTATTACTCCAAACACGCATTGTAGACAGAGCAGCAACTGAAGTGTGATGCTTCTTGTATTATCAACACAAGAGTTCTTTTTTCTGATAAGTTTGTATGATTTTTGATAATAAACTAGTGTGATAAACGGAACTAAAATTGCAAAATTGAAAAAAGGAAACGGATCCGATGTCTCTGACTGCCTGGTGTTTCTTTCCGCTTCCTTTCTTCTCCATCCTAAGTGATTTCAGCTTGGACACACACACACACACACACACACACACACACACACACACACACACACACACAAACAGGCTGAATGGGCTTGTCTATCATATGAACAAAGGCTCGTCCAAAGAGTGACATCATGGTGTGTTTGTGTGTGTGTGTGTGTGTGTGTGACTTGCTCAAACAGACTGAACAGAGCAAACATGCCGGGAGTTAATGCTGGATATATTTATCTGTTTGTAAATGTGTACGTATGTCTAAGTGTGTGTGTGTGTGCTTGTTTTTTTGTGTGTGTGTGTGTGTGCATATCTGCTGGGAGCCTGTGTGTGTGTGGGGGGGGGGGGGGGGGACAGGAAGCCCGGCCAGTTGGCAAACATCACTCTGAAAGGACCAGAGGGGGGCTGATGGTGATGGTCAGTGCAGGGTTGACTGCACCAGGGGACACACACACACACACTTGCACACACACTTGCACACACACACACTTGCACACACACACACACACACACACATACATAAACACAGAACTGGTGCTGTCAAGCTATGTGTACTTTTACAGTTGTTAAGAGACCGTTCCGTTAAGAGTAATGATACATAAAAACCAGCAAGAAAGTCTTTTTTGTGACAACAGAAACACACACACACACACACACACACACACACACACACACACACACAGGACTTACAACCTTCTTGTCTCTTCAGTTGGCACACTGAGCATTCCTCTTTCCTTTCCTACCATATCCACCAGGACAGCAGTTAACAAACTATGTTCATATTGTTTGTTTTTTCAGTCCAAAAACCAAAGATGTTCACTTTATAAACTGTTAAATGTTAGAATAGTGTGTTAGAAAAGAAGAGAACTTAATTAATCAACTATCAATGGATCAATTAATCATTACAGATCAAATATGAGCACAAACATATCACCAGGAGGATTGCATATGATTTGAAATTTTGTGATACCAGTGCAAACACAAGACCTGATCATCGCTACTGCTGTCAAAACAACACTTTTTTCACCCTCAGTTTGAGCATCATGAGCAAGTTTCTCTATAAAATCTTTATTTTATTGAACAAACTCCTCATTACAGCAGTGTTTAATGCTGTCTGACTACAAGCAGCTGTACAATAATCTTTGTTTCCTGATATCAATCAGAGGCAAAGACCGAGCATCTAACTGAACAACTTTTTGATACTGGATGCTTCGACACATTGCACCACACATGCAAAATGTATTGAGATTACATACTGAGCCCTAAATATCACATTTGTCTTTAATCATTCGGGGATTTGATTTTTCAAACAAAGCGCTAAGTCAGTACAGCACTCTTCAGCAGCCAACTGTTTCCCACCAGCACATGAACACAGCATTATAATTATGGCTTAAAAAAATCTAAACAAAACAAAAAGAATGTTCAATGGCAGAAATCCCAGATTCAGATTACCACCGAAATCTAATCAGCTGGCCCTTGGCACGGCCTCTCAGCCAGATTTCAAGCCAAACACTGTGCATTTATTACTTTTTGAGCCACCTTGCTAACAACCTGACAAAACAGAGACAGAGGGGAAAACATAACTTCCTTCTGGGTTCTCCGGCAGAATAAATCAAACGGCCAGCAGCAGAGCAGCGAGAGATTCACCGCCGAGTTTTAAGAGTTGAAAGCATCCATGGAGCAGATGGGGCTGAGAGGTGCTGAGGGTTGACCGCAGCCGTCTCAACTCGTTCACACAGCCGCAAGGGAAAGTCCCACACACACACACACACATAGATGCACACACAAGAATAGAAGAAAATGAAGATATGTGGACAGACATTAAAAAAAAAGACAGATAAACAAACCCGCAAATATCTCAACACTTCCTGAATACGGATTAGATCAAAGTTGCCGCAACTAGAAGCACAAAGTTTCCTTTACGCACTTGCACACACACATATATGCATCTACCTGGTCAGGGTGCCTGGGTTGCCGTGGGAACCAGAGCGCTGCGGGAAAATGCCAAGCTGGACAGAGAGCTTCATGACTCCATGCCGCTGAGAGAGTTCACACAGCCAAACCTCTCCCACTCCCTCTCTGTCTGACTCTCTCTCTCTCTCTGAGCTTTCTCAGTGTCTCTCGCCCCCTCTCTCTCGCCTTGGCTGCGTTCCTAGATTGAGCTTCTTTGTCACTCGTTGCACTGATGCTTCATCCCTCGGGCACTGTTCGTCTCTCTCTGGACTAACAGAGAGAGAGAGAGACTGGAGGGGGGTGGGGGGTGGGGGGGGGGGGGGAAAGGGAAGGACCTGCCCTGCTGCTGGTAACATGAGCCTCCCCCGGGACTGTTAACCACTTCACTGCTGCAGCCGCGCCACTTATAGAGCAAAACTCAAACACATACAAACACACCCTGAGCCCTAAATAAGCCACTTCAGCCTAACAAGAGTCAGACGGCAACACAAGTCAAAGCCCCATGATCACAGGCAAACTCTCCCAAACTGAAGGACAATCCTCAATCCCGCTTGTTGCTTTACTGTGTGTTTCCCAGCTATGGTTTATGCGTATGTGAGCGTCTGTGTGTGTTTCAGTGTGTGCAAGACTGCAATTTCCCAGACAGATCCACCCTGACTAGCTGACAAGCCAGTGCTAATTAGAGATCAGGCCAAACGGCATGGCCCAGCCCACAGCCTCCCGCTGGCAAAGCAACCCGCCAGTTAACAACCACCGAGCCCTTTACGGCCAATCAGAGAAGACGGAGACATTAACCGCGAGCTGCCCCCGGGAGGAAGTGGTGCCAAACGTAGGCCGATGAGGCCCTGCATCTAATAGATCATCACACTGTCTTCTTGCTCTTCCCCCAAAAGGATCACTTCACCCAAATCATAAAAAAACACATATTTTCTCACTTACCTTTTACAGCATCAAACCATGTAGATAAATTTGGGGATTTTGAGATGTCTGCCTGCACCACAATATGATGGAGGTGATTTGGTTTGTGGTGCTCAAAGCATTGAAATTTAATCTATTTTAAAACAAAACGTATCAGACTTTGTCATGGACAGGTTGATAAATTCCTAGACTTATTTCCAGCATTGTCTCAGGTAATTTCACAGACTTTCAACCATTCAGCAAGATGGGGACAGGAGTTTAGAGCTGCGATGATTAGTCAATTAATCGATTAGTTGCCAACTATTCAATTAATCTGCAACATTTTCTGGTTTCTTTTGTCCTCTATGATATTAAACTAAATATCTTTGGGTTGTGGACTGTTGGTCGGGACAAAAAAAGACATTTGAGGATGTCACTTTGGGAAACCGTGATCGACATTTTTCACCATTTTCTGACATTTTATGGACAAAACAACTAATCGATTAATCGATAAAATAATCGACAGATGAATTGCCAATGAAAATAATTGTTTGTTGCAGCCCTACAGGAGTTCATTGTCTGACATGAAGAGATATCACAACACACAAGCACCAATCGTAGACAACTGAATCCCAAATACAATCACTAAAATGTTTTAAGAGGTGCACTCAAGACAAAAGGCAACATAGAAAGTGAATAAAAGCCTAGACATGAAAAACAAGATACCTTTACTTTATTGAGCAGCTCTGTCTAGTTGCCATTGTTTTGCCTTTTACTTAACGCTAGAAGGATCTGACTCATCCTTGATTAAAGTAGGTATCTTATTCCACCCCATTTTGGGTAAAGTGACCCTTTAAATCAGCTGGAGTGTGCAATTAAAATTGTGTTACCAAGCTTGTCATTCACCAAGATGACAGTCACTCTCTCACTTTCTAAAGAGGCTAAAAGGCCTGTAAACAAGTCACAGAGGACAGTAGCGGAGGGGGAAAAAAATGACCCGAATCAAGACATTCCAGAGAGGAACCTCATCTCTCTCCGGGTCCTTTTAGAGAGCTTTCTGCTTTCCCTAAGGGGTCAGAGTTCAGAGGCCAAACCTCCCTTAAAGAGAAGAGCAGAATGGGAGAGGCGAAGGGACCAATGAAAAAAAGGGATCTCTTATGGGTCAGCCAATAAGAGTGTCTGAAGTGTCCTGAGAAAAAGGCAGTGGTTGTGTTTGTTTAACTTTTCTTGTGTGCGTCCCTTGGGACTGCGGTTGGTTGGTTGGCGTTGCAGTACTGTAACACCCCCCCTCCTGAAAAAACCCCATCCGACTCTGGCACATGCACACAGGATCTGTGCCGCAGAAATATACACACAGACATGTGGCCACAACAGAGCTGTGAAGCAGAAGTAAGGGGATTTCCTGTGTTTGAGGGGCGACTACTGGTCCTCACACTGCAGCTGGATCATATAACCCCAAATCTGTCTCTGTCCACACACACAGACAGACAGACAGACAGATCGGGGGAGGACACTGACAGACTGTCTCTCTGACTTAAAGCCCTCAGGGTTGGGGGTGGGGACACAGATGACATCATGGACAAGTTGACAGGTGAGGTCTGTGTACGCTGTACAGACACAGCATCAGGACTGAGGAGACAGTGTCATGAGCAACATATCAGCACCATCAGAGACATGCAAAGCACTTTATTTATTCCAATCAGGAAATATGGTTTGCATACTGGCGCAATAACACAAAAACATGTTTTTCTCTTAGGGCTGGGCCATAATACTATATGACTGACTGTCAGTGGAACTGTATATTGATGATAAGGGCTTGATGCTGTTTGAATTTCACAGATTTTAAATGATACCAGACACAAAAATGTCTGGTAAAAGTCTAAAATTGCCAAAATTTTGAATAAATCAGAAACTAAAGTATGCAAAAACAGATAGGGAACCTGCACAGATTCTCTGCTACAAACACATTTTCAGTCTAAACCAAATAAGTATGGAGGTTTATTAGCAATATGATCATATCATACATACAACAGTGTGTTGTCCAGTGTAAATGATTCTGAGCAAGTTCTAATTAAAAATGAACAAAATGAATTTCTGAAGTTTTTGTTTTACATATTCTCAAAGATACTGTAATATTTAAAAGTTATATCACATAATGCTGCATATGCTGTAAAATGCCTGTTTATTGTGTATATGTGTGTATAAGTGGTTTTCACTTACTTCATAACAGCACATCCCTTTTTTAGCGCTAACTTCCAGCAGAAAATACAGCGATTAAAACATACTGCACATTAATGACACCGTATACTGTGAAAACCAGAATGTCACATGCTCGGACAGGCACAACATTCATATGCAAATTAGACTAAGTTGTAAGTTGTAACCTGCAGGTTGTTTTGCCAGTTTCACTGCATCATAAGAGAGACGTAAAGATTTTCTCACATCAGTATCTGTACGTGCAGCTGCTCTTCCCCTCAGGCTTCAGAAAAACGTATTTCACTGTTTGAAGGTTTCTCTTGGATATTTAGATCTGAAGGATGATATTACATGTGCTGGGCTAATTAAATGTAAAGATTTTGATATTATTCTCAGAAAGTGTTTATTTTCCATAACAGGAAAACACTGCAAATCTACACTAAAGAAGCAGTGTTATCATTTCTTTCATTAAAAAAATTTCAATCAAAACAACTTTGTTAAATTTTGTTAAACGTAACTATAGACATAGTGAGACAGTAAAGGAGGCAGTGAAGAGGCTGCTGTGATGAAACCCGGCACATTCCGGGCCGGAGCCCAGGAGTCGTGTGGTACGAAAATGACACAGCTGTCCCTGCGTTGACGAGAAATGACAGGACTGAACTGGACAACACACTGAGGAATGTCTCTCTCTCTCTCTCTCTTCTGTCTCTCTCTCTCTCCCATGTCTGGTCCTATTGTCTCCTGCTTTGGGAAAACATTTGCTATCTGCACTCAGAGAATTTATCAAAGCAGTTAGATCCCTCTGGCTGCTTCTCTTACACACAGATTTCCTTTGACTGGTCTCTTTCTCTCTCTGTTTGATGTGTAAATACACACTCCCTTATATCCGACCGACTGACCCGGATCCGCAGTGAAAACACACTAAACTCTTCACACATGTGACACACATCGCAGAGCACACGCACGATTCCACCTCGCCGCATGCAAGTGAGATTTAAATGACTATTGAGGCAAACATAGGGAATTTCACACGTGCGTGGAGACAAACTACTTAAACACACAGCGCATACAAACCAACTTATTGTCACCTCAGTGCTAGAATGAAACACAAGGCTGTAACGCTTGCCTCTACACCTGTGGTCCATAGCAATTGTGGGGACCCCTGAGGGTCAAACAATAAATACTTAGCAGTTATGTTGGGGTGCATGCAATATAACATAAAAGCAATTTTTTTCCCCAAATGTGTCCTTTTATGCTCATCTGGTTTGAAATCTGCTTTAAAAGTGTCTCCAGATGACGGACGATGATCCACTTTTAGGAAATAAAACATTTTCAGGAGTTTCCTCTTTTAACGTTGAGCCACTTTTCTCTGCTCTGTTTTTCCACAGATGCTCTTCGTTGCTTCTCTTTCTGAACTTAATTAACTGTTCAAAAATGTGCATTAAATAAAAGTTTATTATTGTTGGTGTAAAAGAAACCACCACCGGTATTTTTAGGGAAACACAAAACGTAGTTGACTCTTCTATATCGTTAACGATACAATAACAATTAATGATGGAAACTACTGACAATTATTTAGCTTATTATCAACCTCTTTAACCTCAAAACATACAGTAGCTCCAACAAACAGAACTTTACTTTAAACTCTCTGAGGAGGTCCCACAGTTTCCAAAGATACCTAATAAATCAGATTGAATTTTGTGGGAATGTGAGTAAATTGATGCACAAGATACCTTGAATGTTTCCACTTGTTGGACTATGAAAAGTGGTTGTTAACAGGTTAAAATCATCAATTAAAATCAAGAAATATTCCCATGAGAATGATCCCATTTGGGGTGGATAGGAACAAAATTCTAGCAATATGTTAGTCTGCAGCCTGTTACATTTCAGAGTCCGTGACATAAAACCTCTTGCAGACTTCTGTCCCCGAGCCTTTCCTGCAGCTCACATGGTGAAACGAGGATAATCAACTTTATCCTGTTACTTTAAAGCTGCAACCTGCACGAACCTGCTGACTCTCCGACTTACCACCCGCACCCAACCTCACGGAAAATATCAGTCAGGGCAGATTAAAACTTACCCTGTGCTGAGCGTTCCACAAACCACTCACTGTAGATGAATTTAAGTCCAACATGTTCTGCTCTTTTGCTCTACTTTCTCCATCTACTGTTTCCTCCTGGCTGCCTGGTTCAGATTCCAGACTGGACCAAGAGACATGGGGCTGAGCCTCTGACCTCTGTGTTTCCCTTCAAAAACTGCTGGTGCGGTGGCTCGGTTGGCTGAGGCTCATATACTTTGCAATCAAAACGTCCAGCTTTTGAATCCGGTCTGTAGTTTTTTGTCATATATAAAGCTTTTTCTCTCTGTGGGTCATTGGTGCACCTCACTACTTTCAGCTGAGTAATAAAGCAAAGAAACTGGGACAAAAATGCCTGGAAACAAGCTTAAGTAAATAATATGTTGGTAGACTGAGTATAAAGATCAAGAGAGAACTAATGTTAGAGCTGCAAAGTTTGATGCAAAAAATAGAACGTGTGGAAGAAAAGGCCTTATTTACCTGAATGAGAGCCCCACCCTCATCAGTGTGTGTGTGTTTGTGTGTGTGTGTGTGTGTGTGTTTGTGTGTGTGTATCCTGGGGTGAGGCAGGTGTGCCTGTTAAAAGCCCAGAGGGAGGAAAGATGGTCTGCTGATACAGTATCTATGGCAACTAAAACATCATTCCTCTTAGGATTCTGTCTGTGTTTCCCTCTTCTTATAAAAAAAAACCCTCAAAATTTCTCCCCCCCTTTCTTTCTCCTTTTTTTTTTTTTGATGTAAAGCAAGACCCTTGACCCTACTTAATGTCATCTCCTCCTACATGCAATCAGGCAGCACATTCCCTGTTGTTACACTGCAAAAGCGAAAAATCAAACCCAAGTTTACCTCATATTGAGTCCGAAAACTGTTAATTTCTTTAAACAAAACCTTTAGGATTATTCCAATCTGGTTTAAATACAAATCAATGTGTTTAAAAGATTTTCTGTAGGATTTTATTCTAAGGATTGTACATTATTTAATTCAAAAATGTTACTGTTGTAAGTTATCGATGTGTGGAAAAAGCTCTACCAATTAGCGAAAAACTTGCTAAGCTAACCGTCAGTTATAACAAGCTTTGTTAGCTCTGTCGCTAATGGAAGAATAAATTTACACAGACGTATTAGGACCACTGACCCCTGACTCTTACTGTAACGGTCTGCAAACCATTCGTCTTTTGTGGAGCATTTTATACTTCGACAGAGGAGGGTTCAATAAAAATTGATGGTGCAGCTAATAAGCTACGACATTTCCCTCCATTTTGGCCTCTCCGGCTCTCTGGTCCTTCAAACATCAGCACTGTCAAGACTGCTTGCTATTGGTCAAGGGCACAAATTTGCATCTCAAAGTTCACCAAAGTTGAACTCAATGTAAAAAAGATTTGGGCAGATTTACTCTGCCTTTGTGAGCAAATTCGCAGATTGAGGTGATTCCAATGGAATGGATTGATTTCGCCACTAAATTTAGCCTTTTTAAAATGCTGGTGTGACCAGAAAAATGCTGCAATAAAAAATGAAAAATTACACTTCTTGTTGATTTGTATCGGGAAGAATGATCTCATAGCACTGGCTAATTTTCTCACTTAAAAAGTTTGCAGTCTAGGTGGAACGGCGTTCTGCAGCAGCTGCAGAACGCTATGTGGGTGTTTAGGAGTATGATTAACTTGGGAACATATTTGACCTGACAGCCTGTATTGAACGTCCACGTCTTGGAGAGAACCGTGGGTCATACTGCCTCAGACTGCACTCAGACGCCTCACCAGTCTGGCTTCATTAGAAACACACACACACATACACACACCTCTGGGACGCTGCAGCAGAACGCTGCTTTCAGCATGACCATGGCTGGGAGGCATTTACAGCATTTAGTATGCTAGGGGAGTCAAAGGCTGTGTGAGAGTCTGGATATCTGTGGAAAAGTATTTGGTTGCATAAAGTGTGTTATGAATATAAGTGAGTGAATGCAGAAGATAAGGAGACAAAGGATAGGAGTGGCTGTTCATATCTCAGACCAAATGTTTAACATACTCTCACTGAATGTGAGGTTGATAAATATATTTCTAAAAATCTTACCTTTTTTTTCCTTTTCATGACAAGAACAAAATTTCGAGGTAACTTACGTCAATCTACAATGACTCAAAGACGTCACTGCAATTATTTTTCTTATCACCTCCTGAATTTTAACAGCAATGTTTATAAAGTTCAGTTTCTTACTTTTCGCTTCGACTTGAACATACAGTTTGTGATTCATTGATGCTCAAACTAGTACAAAAGGAACAGGGCTGACAGCTTATCACCAGGATGAATGAGGCTCAGTTTAATGTAGATGGATTATCACGGTCTGTTATCAACATGATAGCTTTTTTGGCTGGAACTCAAGTTTGAGATGACCAGCCTGCGGCGAAAACAAGCAAATGGAAAGCTACTGTCCATTTAAGCCCTGAAAACATTGTTATAAAACCCTACATCATCTCTAGTTTTTTTTTTTTCCACAATATGAGAGGCAATTACACTCTTGATGTGGCTGCACCCTTAAAAGCGAGCTACTGAGCAGTCTGAGGTAATGAAATATGAGGATGATTCAATTTTCTCATTAAACCAGACAATGAGCGTTGAGGTTATATAGTCTCATCTTGTACAGGTTATGTAGTCTTGTTGCTTAGAAGCAGCGTTTGGGTTGATTTTAATAGCATCGTGGATACACAATGCTATGCCAAGATTTTACGATGTGTGGGAACCAGTTTTTTGGCAGTTTTTCCGTAATGAGTAGTGATAAGGGATTACAATTTGAAACTCAGTAATTACACTACAATTACTAATCCCAGTAAGGCTCCCTTACTTTTACACTTGGGGGTCAGCGAGGTCGCTGCCTTACTGGGATTAATGGAGTCACTGAGGCTTCTTTACTAATTACTTTATTATTATTACTTTATTTTTTATTTTAATCAGTAATTGATTACAATTTTTAACTTGCTTAACACTGGTGGGGAATATTAAACTACATATTTTTTTTATAACAATTTCTTAATTGTAGCAAACTGAATCAAAAGAGAAAAAAGGATAAGTAATCTAGATGAAAACACATCCATGTTAGCTTATAAACTTTTATGAATTTTATGTTTTACAAGGCTGCAGCAAGGTGCCTGAGGACATCACAAAAAACACTGAAAGTTTTCCTGTATCATTATGCAAAGGTATTACAAAAAAAAAAAAAAAAAGTATGCACACTGCACATTCTGGGAACCATAGATAGCTTAGGTAAGGTCTTCATTTGCCCTGGTGCCACTGATCCTGGTAACCCAACACTGACTCACCCTGCTCCCTTCTGCCATCATTAACCAAACACTCCTGGCATTCCAGAGTGGAGCCACGGCCCAACGCACCACACACACCAGACTGGGACACACACACACACACACACACACACACACACACACTGCTGATCAGGGTTAGTGTTGGAGAGAAATCTTGAAACAGCAGCTGATCAGTCTTGACAGGTTGTTGCTATTTCCAAGCAGGAAAGGACCAACTAGGACCAGGTACAAGTGCAAGTGTAGGGTTTTTTTTTTTTTGGGGGGGGGTGCACATGAAGCTGTGTGTCTGTGATTATCATACAAATGGCCTCCTGGTCCTACAGGGAACAGGATCGCTGGTTCATGAAACGACAGGAAAAGAAGGAGGGGAGGAGACCAATCCAGCGATTATTATTACAGTGAGAGCCTGGGGCCAAACCACAACATTCACTCTGCTGAACAAGGGGAGCAGGTGGAGGTGGGGGTTGGAGAGGGCAGACAGAGAGACAGACAGGTAGAGAGGGGGGAGACAGGTGGAGTGCCAGGTGTTGCTGGTAGCTTAGGAGAGAGTTGATAAAGGAGGGTGAACCTCTCTCTTCCTATACCTGAGGCCAACAGGGAACTTGGTCAAGTCCAGACAGGAGAGATGACATACTGGGGATTAGGGGCATGTGTGTGTTATAGTGAGTGTGCCTGTAATATATGTGTGTGTATGCCCATGTGGTATACAACTTCAGTTCTGTTGCAGGTGGGATTAAAGCCCTCCTGAGAGAGAGAAAGAAAACTATAGAATATGTGCAGACAGACTGTGCTTCAGACAATGAACCCTTATCAAAGATCATTTGAAGTATTGTCAACATCCATCATACGTACAGTTAAACAGTGATTCCGCTTTATGGGGGCAGACAAAATAATGTGAACATGTATCATAGTAATGTAAACACTTAATGAGAAATGGACTTTAACGGATAAGGCTGGCGATTTGACATAAGAAGCATGTCACCCATTGTTACAGTTTGGTTCTATGACACGTTTTTAATAGCTTTTGGACAACGACGGAGCTCTATGGCACAGAGGAATAAGACATATCAGACTTTGGATACACACACAATACTTGCAAGTAGGATCAATTAATTGTTGGTTTGGATTTGCACATGAGATTTGTTGGCAATAAGAAGAATATAGACAATTGCCGGCCATATCCTTTCACTTTTAAGTAACTAACAAGGGTCATCTAAGGTTAGCCTACACACCAGTTACAAGTATTATACACTAGAGCTGAGACAATTACTCTGGGAACTCAAGTAGTTTGAGTAATTAGAATCTTGTCATGCAAAGTCTCTGCCTTGAAGCTACATTGTCTATTGCACAAGTTGATAATGGAGGAAACACAACTACTTTAGGGAGTATTTCAGTGTGTAAGCAGCTGTAAAAGCGGGGACATTTTGTTTCAGGTACGGGTACAAGGATGAAATACAATCTGGAAATGCTGGTTTGAAAAATAGATCGATTATTTTATCAGACACCAAAATACAGAAGTTTATCATAGCTTACTATGAGAACAGATTTTACAGCTCTGTAAAGCAATCATTTTATCTTCTGTCTCAACAAAGAAGAGGTTAACAGCAGAATTAAACAATTCACATTACGGTTATCCACCAGGAATGTGGGCTTGCATGTATTTGATTGGCCCGACACAGCGCAGTACCAGATGCCATTGCATTGCGTTGTGGTAAAAGCTAAACCAGGTTCACCAAGTGTTTTTTTGGCAGATCATCAGTGAAATAAATAAAGTTTTGTACATGCAGTATAACGTCTGAACACGGACTTAAAAGGCTTGCGGTTCGAGGTTTAGTATCACAAAGGCAACATATTGCGAGTTTATTTATGCAGCACCTTTCAAACAGTAGGGAAATTCAAAGTACTTCACAAAAGGCCTTAAATCTACAATTATAATATAAAGAGAAGGACAATGAAGGGTATTAGAATGAGTGATAGCAGCTTAAGAGTTTTAAAAGGCACCTGCTGATAGGAGGTCTATCTGTCAAGTGGAACATGCTGATATACAAAGAGACATGACATGATGCCAGTAGAACAGCAGTTGTAAAGGGTAACAAAAAACCTGTCATTCCTGTCGGTTATATCAGCTTGTAACCACTTTTCCGCCTTGACTATGTAGCGTCTGCCTTTTGCATATTATGTGTTGTCAAGGATGTTTATTGACATTAAGTAATTCAGTTGCACCAACCATTCAGCTACAGCAGATTTTTTCTCTTCGGAGTTCTTTTAGTTGTCTCAGGTTGATTTAAAAGCTCTCACATCAAGATGATTATTGTAAGAACTCTTGATAACGAAGCTAATTGGCATTTACCTGACACCGAAATGACTAACCTGTGTAACAGTGCTTGTTATCATGAGTTTAAAAACCTTTTTATGTAGCATTCATGTTATTTCGTCTTTGAGTTGGTGTCTTAATTATCATCATCATCTCAAAGTAAGCAAACAAGATTGAAGACATTATGTTTCTGTAATGGATGATCTCTATCTGTTTCTTTTTTTCATATTCTACATGAATGTCATTAGTTTCCTCTGAAGGCATAAATTGAGTCCATGATACTGCCGATATTGACTGTGTGCAGACAGCAGGAGGACATAGAGGACAGGAGAAAGTAAAATGATCCTTCAACCACCCTGCCACCTCATTATGCTGATTTATATACCTTTTCATGTGAAAAGATCAGTCATCAGCCTCACACTGTGAGTGATTTGTGTGGCGCCCTGCTCTCTCTTCTTTGTGCCACACTCTCATTTCGGATAGAGAAATTATATCTTCAACGCCTCAGCATGAAGGAAAGGGGGGTGGGGGGTGGGGGGGGGTGTCTCTAACACTCACCGCTACAGCGGTTTCAAACCACAAAGACCTCTCCTTTGTCTGCTTTAACAAAGAGAATTCAAATCAGAAGACAGACCGTTATAGATTGCTTCCTCTTTCTCCAGCAGTAGAGATAAATGACAGGGATAAGCATGCTCACACACACTCACACACACTGTTTCTGTCTCTTTTGTCTCTGTCTATTTGCTCAGCCCAGTTGGTCCAGTTGTCCCATGTCTCAGTGACCCTCTGGCGGCTTTCAACCACTGCTTTACATACATTTAACAGTCGGTAAAACTAGTTTTTGCACAGGCGCTGCAGATCAGCAGCACTGATCAGTATTAGCTGTCAGATCATTCACCAGGCCAGCTAATGGGATGATATGTACTTTGAATGGTTTCCTATTATTCATATTACACCTTATGTTTTTCTAGTTGCATCCTTTACGCTCCTCATTAGTCCAGGTTCGGTCTGATCTCGAGGGTTTTAGCGTGAAGGCTTAAAGGTTTTTTGAACGCTCCTCCCTGTGAACCCCGACCCTTTGAAGCTCACGACCTCCTCGTCCAGGGGTCACAAGGCTTTTGCCCCAATGCTTCGGTAACACCCGACACCTTTCCCCACCCCCACGTCCCCATCGGTTCAGAGAGGCTCGGCCTCATCATAACAGAGGACGTAAAAAAAAAAAGGCAATTAAAACCATAGCAGGTCACACACCCAGAGAGCAAATATCAAGCACACACACATCTAAGCTCTAAGCTCACAACTGAGACACTCACAAACCACATATGTTGGTGAAAACATGCAGCCTCCTTCACCTGCCCAAACCGCACCATTAACCCCCCTCTCATGTATTAAATTAGCCTCATCTTTTACAACAGAAAAACACATCGCCCTCCTCTAGCCTCCAGCTCGACTGGTTTCCGTTTATTATGCTAATGAATTTTTATCAGCCACTTCCCCAACTCTCCTAATTAATCCCAAACTAAAACCAGTAAGCACATTTATCAGACATTCCTTCAGGGGTGAGGAGGTGTGATTGCGGGAGGAGGGGGAGTCACCTCATCCCCTCATCATTTTAGAACTCTCTCCTTGCCCTTCTCTCTAATCTTATAAAAGCGATTAATGAACTCGTTTGAAGATCTTTAAAGAAGAAATGAGTGGTTTCTGCAGGAACGTAACATCTGCCCGCTCGGTCGATTAAAACCTCACAGAGAAACATGAAAGTGTGAAATCAAACGGAAAAAAAAAACAAGAGAAATCCCCAACTTTTATCGTTTAATTGCTTTCGAATTTCTTCTTCTCACTACGGTCTCTAATCAAAACAAGTTGGAGGAAAATAAGAGGTGAGAGGAGAGACGGCGTCTTGCAAAGGGGTGAGAGATGAAAGGTGAGCAGTGGGACAGTTTGTGTTAAACCCCACCTGAGGGCTGGAGCAGTTTAATGTGAAGGAGTGTTTGTGTGTGTGTGTGTGTGTGTGTGTGCATGCAGGGTAAAAGGCAACGAGAGGGCAGAGGTCAAAAGTCTGGAAGACAGGAAATTAGCCACACCTGAGGATTTGCTGAAAAGGCTGCTTGAAGCACTCGAAATGAGGCAAAGCAGCCTGTTTCTGTCTGTGTGACACGTCTGTTTAAGACTGAATTAATTATGAAGTTTTTGTTTAAAAATGTTAATATTTCTACTCTTTAAAGAACACAAAACATAAGTTTTTTTTTTATTAATAAAAGGTCACATGCTGATGATAGTTGGACTTAAATTGAAAGATATTCACTCTTAATTCCACCTACATTTCTGTGCTAAGTCTTTGTCTCACCCAGTTCATCCCTCATTTATTTCTCCAACCACCAACTGTGTACTCATTCCGCAGCCCGTCTTCATATCGAGTCTATTCCCTCCCCCCTCTGCCGTCTCTGTTTTCTCCCCCCTATCCTTCTTTTTCACGACACGGTGGGGCTCAACTCGGCCTTCATCCATTTCCGTCTGTCAATTAGCCAGGAACTAAATCCCTCTCCATCTCTGTGACAGGACAAAGACCGCAGCGTCACACTGAATCACTCACACTGACACAAGGCGATCCAGAAAGTCCCACAGTAAGACAAATACCAAGTCAATCTTCTCACTTTACAACATGCTGTGGTTTATACAGTATATCCTGATAACACCCACAGAAATACTTGTGTCTCGCTGCAATTCCCCAACTTTCAGGATGCATTTGCACGACAGCAGTGTGGTTTATTGCACAAAGCCCAGTTGCTTGGTCTCAAGTCAATTTTTCAAGTCAAGTCAATTTTATTTATATAGCGCTAAATCACAACAGAAGTTAGGCACTTCTCACATAGAGCAGGTCTAAACCGTACTCTGTAATTTTCGGAGACCCAAACATTCCCCCATGAGCAAGCACTTGGCGAAAGCGGCAAGGAAAAACTCCCCTTTATCGGGAAGAAACCTCAAGCACAACCGGGCTTTAGGTGGGCGGCCATCTGCCTTGACCAGTTGGGTCAAGAGGGAAAGAGTTTCATAGATAGCACATTCGCATATGATAGTTTTATTATTATATGAACAGAGAAATGGGGATTGTAAGACTGAAAAGATTAATACACCCTAAAGTTGCGTAATATTGATATGTGATATGATATGTTTGTTTAAAGTATTTGACTTGAGATTTAGACGAGAAGATTGATAACATATGACGCTATAGAGCTAGGGGACTGTTAGCTTAGCTTAGCATAAAGACTGAAAACAGGGGGGAACAGCTAGCCTAACTGTCTAAAGGTAACAAAATCCCCCTTTTAGCACCCCAAAGGTTCACTAATTAACAGGGGTTATGTTCCAGACTATTTCTTGGCCCGGGAGCAGTGACTTTATTTAACTCTTGTTGTTACCATGAGGTTGCTAAGCAACTAGGGGAGACTTCAGGGAGTCAGCTTTTTGTATAAAACAAAACAAGAGATAAGATGCTAGTTAGCAAGCTTTAGGGGTGCTAGTGGGCAGATTTTGTTACCTTTGGAAAGAGCCAGGCTGGCTGTTTCCCCCTGTTTCCAGTCTCCATGCTAAGCTAAGCTAATCAGCTGCTGGCTACAGCCCTATATTTAACAAACAGAGTGGTATCAATTTTCTCATCTCACTCTTGGCAGGAAAAGGGAATCACTGTATTTTCCAAAATTTTGACATATTCTGTCAATAGCTTGTGTGTCTGCATTATGCTCATTTCTGCGATATGAAACCTTTTTTTATGTTTAAAAACAATTATTTTCCCATCTACATGTCTAAACGCTCCATTTAAAACCCCATGGAGAGGACATTTCATTCACAAGTATTGCAATCAAAGTCCATGACAACTTAAGAGGGTTCAACAGTGTATTCAAATGCCTGCAACACTATCTCCTCCATCAACAGTATGATAACACTTATCTACAGACCACAAACTTTCATAATAAATTTATACGCCGAAATTCCCAATGTGCTGATCTTCTGACATTAAGATCAGCACATTCAATAAGATGTGTGTGAAGTTTTCTGGGAAATGTTGGTAATCAGTAGAAGTAGACAAACCAAGCCAAGTTTGCAAGTCAACTGCAATCCCAGCATTACTCCACACACTGATCATCTCCCAGTATAAGAGAGGAAGTGGGTGGAATTTCCCTTTTAAGATTTTTCAGTCTTACCTGTCAGCATCACCCTGTCCCGATGACGTGTTTCGATGGAGTGTCTCTCGAACGGAGGACATGCTGTCGGGCAGGCGGTTCAGGCGCCGTGTGTACAGACCCAAACCTCCATCAGTCATGTAGCTGCAAAACACAACAAAAGACATCAGATACCGGCACCATACAGCAGCTCTAAGACGTACAATTAAAGGGCTCATAGAGGATGACATAGTGCAGTACCACACTTTGCTCTAAGACTTTGGCCTGAGTTAACACACTCTGTTCTTCTTCTCAGAGCTGCTTTTGTTGTATATAGAGCAGTAGGAGCCCACATCCATCTAGTTTTCCGGCTGAGGCAAAGTCCTCATCAATCAGGGCTAAACGGTTGGCAAAGAGCCTCCCGCCCCCAAACACTGAAGACACTAAACTATCTGACTGAAGACACATTTCTCTGATGTGGCCGGTGGTAAACAACAGCAGTCTGTAAAAGCATTGGTAGCTGACTAGACAGAGGATGAGTCTATTCTTTGCTCCTACAGGAAGGATATCACCATTCATCACCGAGACAGAGTCCATCATCTACTCTGGGCTTGGATATTATGATTGACTGCACGGCTTAATGTTAAGAGCAGCTGAAAAGATACTGTATATGTAACTGCTGGATAAGTAGGGCATTCACTTCATTTCATAACGGAAAATTACATTTGAAGGGGCTTGATTTATTGGTTGTTGGAGTCAGAGGCTGACCGTTAGCAGCAGTTACAGTCTGAAGCTGATGCCCTGAACACTTACACAAACATTCCCATTCAAACTAAAACAACACCAACTAATTCCCCAAATATTTACCCATTGAGTGGATTCCTAATGGAACTAAATATTGACTCATTTAACCCAGGTGTAATTTAATGAAATGTTTGCTGATTTAAAGTTGAGGCTGGACCGTTCGGTTGCTGAATGCTTTCTGTGTGGGACTGTGATGATTCTGTTTTTGCAGTTAAGTGAGTAAAAAAAATCATCCCGGCCAGATTTCGACCACTAAAACACTCTCTGTGTTATCTCGATGTGGATCTCAAGGAGAGGGAACCCACACACACATACACACACACACACAAAAACACACATTTATACATACATGTACAGTACACACACAGTACAGTGTTCCTTTGTATGACCAGAAGTCAAACAGAATTAGCATATGAGCCGCAGGACAGAAACAACCAAAAGTGGCTCCGCAGTGAGGAAACTTCTTCAGGCGCTGAACAAGCTGAAGCCTATATTAGGTTTAAGGTTGCAACTAATAATTATCAGTTAATCTATCCCTGATTTTATAGCTTAATTAGTTGAGTTTTGTGGTCATTTATAAAACAGGCTGATATCAGTTTGGAGTCATATTTCTGTCCCTCTAATGAACATCAAAACGACACTAATGAATGTCATTTTAACTAGCTGGTTTGGTTTGGCTCTTAACTACTAAATGTTCCGCTATGTTCCGCAGCTAGCTGCTAAGTTACAGTCAGCCGCTCGGTGCTGGGCAGGTAGAGTACATTCGGTTTATTGGAGCTTGTTTTCTGAAAACAGATGCCTGCTGCGGCTGGAAATGAGGTTGATGAGTTTGCAGTCTGGAAAACCTAAACAATGAAAAAACTAAAAGAGGCAAAGAAATACTGTAGAGCTGAAGTGAACTTCAGCAATGGATGACGATAAAAAAAACATAAAACATTATACACTAGTGCAGTGCATAATTTATTTACTCTATAAAATGTCAAAAAAGGGGGGAAAAGCCCATCACAAGTTCCCAGAATCTAAGGTGTGGCGATTGTTTGTTCTTGATAAAATACTTTGATGATTAACTGATTATCAAAACTGTTAATCAACTAATTTATTAACTAATTGTTGCAGCACTAATAATGTTAAATAGGCCTCAGATCCTGGTGATTATCCACAACAGTAGAAATGACTGGAGGATGAATATAGTTAATTGCAGAATGCATGAGGGACACTTTGACTACAGCTGTCTTCTCCACTTTACTCATTGATTTGACAACATTGAAGAAATGCATTTAATAGAAACTGCAGTTTCAAGCAAGCATAACGAAGTTTAAACACACAATGAGTGGTTATTATTAAATGTGGCTCTGAATTAGTCAGCAAATCAATTTCTGCACTTTTTAGCTTTTTAATATCTTCAAATGTGTGATCTGGAGCCAACCACTTCCTCTGGATGAAATTACAAAATGTACCCATAATTTTTTCTCATGCTATTGGAGCCAGATAAAAGTATCAAACCACCTGTTAAAATGCACCAGAATACAGGAAATAACACTGTTAAAACTTTTCTTCGGGAGGGCATCCAGACCCCCCGTTAGACTGTCCCACCCACATTTTTAATACTTCCTACGCCCGTGTTTATACTACCATCGAAGTTAAATCAAGTGATCCGTGCGCTACTAAATGTCAGACGAATCCACTTTTTCTTCACTGATGTAAGACTTGATGTGTAGCAGATTTTTCAATAACAAGAGAGACAAAAGACAATGTAGGAAGATTGAGAATGAGGGGCGTTAGCTCGCCTTTATAGAAAACATCCATCATCTCATAGCAAAGTCACCTTGAAGATTCCAAGGCATTTACGCGTGCACGCGCACACACACACACACACACACACATACAATTCTTCGTCAACAGTAATGAGTGACTGAGCCTCCCTGTCCTCCTGTTTCAGATGCCTGTTAACCTGTAACCTTCTGCAGCAGGAGAAACGTGCCCAAACAAGACAGTTTATGGGCTGAAACGGAGCAGCCAGGTTGAGTTTACATAGCCGTGCAAGTAACAGAAGAAAAAGTCCTTGTGTAAATCAAACTGCGGAGATATTTGACTCACTAAGAATGCATGTGCTGTGGTACTGACAGAAGAAAATTCACAAAATCTCACGCTCTGGAAAAAAAAAAAAAAAAAAAACCCCAAACAATCGCCTCTAGAGCTTCTGATTTATATTGGCGGTTGAAAATGCTCAAACGTACCTTTCTGCCTCAAACATGGTAACACAGTTAGTCCAAAGCAAAATAAACAAGTCCAGATGAGGGTTGATCCCTGTTGATAAAAATCTCCAAAGCAAAGGTGTCCCTTTTCAAACCACCTGGCTACTGTCTGTTATCAGGTCTGAGATCTAAGATCTGCGGTTATTTGAATAACATCACCAGGTGAAAGCAGACTGGATCATGGTGATATCACACTAATGTACGGTATCAGTATAGATTATGTGTCCATGTGTTAGCCTGAATGCGTGTGAGTGTGTGAGCTCTGTGTTGGTATGCGGCTTCTCTCCTCAGTTCCACATGCTTTTTCCCTCCTGGCTGGAGGTTGGGTTTGTCTGCGAAGGGTGGAGGAGGGATGGGGCAGGAGGGAGGGGGGATAGAGAGTGAGGGAAGGGGGAAGGCAGAGGGATTGATCAGGCAACATACCCCCGAGCTCAGGAGGTTGGGAAAGGGGGGGGGGGGGGGGTTCTTGTCTCAATGGGCCAGAGAAGCCGAAAGGAAAGAGAGAGAGGGGGGGGGGGGTTGGAGATTGAAGAAACTATATGTGGTGTCATCAGTCATGTTGTCTGTGTTGTAGGACTCTAAATAAATGAACTATCAAGACAGATAAAGGCTGAGCTGGCCATAGAGTTTGAAATGGTAGGGTGGCAACTAATGATTGTTTTCATTATTTGTTAGTCTCTCTGTTGTTTTTTTGGGTCATTGATTCATTTTTTAGGTTATAAAATGTCTGAAAATGGTCAAAAAAATGCATTATAATTTCCTACAGCAGTCGATGAAGTCTGTTTTGTCCTACAAACAGCCAAAAACCCAAAAATATTCAATTTACAATGACAAAGAACAGAGAAAACAGCAAATCCTCACATCTGAGAGGCTGAAAACAGTGAATATTTGCCATTTTGCCTGATAAATGACAATCAATTATAAATAAAAAAAAATGATGATCAACTAATCAACTGACTAATTGTTCCAGCACTAGAAATGTCTAAAAGAAAATTTACTCTGTTACTATTATTACTATTTAATTTGCAATTATACAGTATATCATTCTGGGAGTTGAAGGATCAGTTCACACACATTATTATTTACTTATTTACTTACAATTAGTTGCTCTGCAGGTAGTTTTGGTTTCATGTGCTGAATATCTCTCTGTTCTACCTCCAGCCAAAGATTAACTGATTTGAATTTTTGGTTATAACGGCACTGAAACTGCTCTCTATCTGTACCTGGGAACTACTATAATCCACACTAAGGTCTGTGGATTATTCAGATTAACAGGGACATTGTGTTTAGAGAAAGGTGTGGCTGAGGAATTCTTTTGAATGTCATTTTTAATGGTTTGAGCAGCACAAATGCAACTCCACTGTTCCCTTCCACTGTAATGTGGTGAAAGCAGAAGACATCTAAAAACCTGGACAAATAAAACCAGAACTATCTGCATGAGATAATATACTTTTTATGGTTTGGGTGAAATGACACTTTAATTGACAGAAAGAATAGAGTTGCAGTGTGAGACTTAACTGCTGTAATCCAAATGCCAACAGCTCCTCTCTGAGTAAACATCCCACCTCTGTGTGGAAGAACCAGTTAGTTGATGCTAACAGGCTTGTGATGGAGCTAACCTCTAAATGGCCTGAGGATGTAGAGAAGAGGGGGAGGTCATCTGTCTGTGTCTATTTTAAATGGTTAACCCACAGGGCGACTCCGCCCACCACACGCACACCCACATGCGTGTACCCACACACCCACACACACACACACTGCCTCACATATACACAAACACATCTAAACACGCACACGTCATGGCTCTGAAGCTTTCTACCCCCCCAAAACACAAGAAGTCTAACCCGCTTCCATTTGAATAAAAGCTCATTTTGCCAACCATCCATCACATCATCCCTTGGGTTTTAGCTGAGAGCATCACATACACACACCGAGCATGTACTATAAGTGTCACACGCACACAGTTAATATATCAAGCTTCACTCTGACAGTAGGCTACTATAAGAGCTCCACATTCTAGTGCAGTAGATTTCAGAGACCAACAGCGTAATCGTTTATCAAGCAAAAATACAAAAAATGTACAGGTTCCAGTGTCTCAAATGTGAGTTTTCTCATTTCATATTATTGTAAATGTAACATCTTAGAGTTTTGTATTTTTGGTCTAACAAAAGAAGGAATTTGAAAGTGTCACTTTGAGATTTTGAGGGGCATTTTCTGTATTTTTCTAACATTTAATGGACTGAACAATCAATAGTGTAATTTTAACAACTAAAATCAATAACTGCAAAAAAAGTACTTTTATTTAGGCTTGCTTCCCTCGCAGGTTTGACCCAGCTCGCTAGATGTCAAGTATTTGGAGCAAGCGAATGGCTCTGCTCACCTGCTCACCTGTCCAGATGTGGCTGTGGTTTGGCCTTTGTCTGCTCGGCTACAGCCTCAGACATATCAAGTACTTCAAGAGCACTTAGCTCCCTCGACTTCCACAGCTGCCTCAGGGCTGGTGAATCAGTGCAAATCCATGGGGGCCAAAGGAATTAATGTGAACCACCAATTTTAAAAGATGTGGGTTGTTGTTTTTTTTTTTTCTTTTTATCATCTTGCTTGGCTGAGCGCGTAGAATCTTTGATACACTTACATTCATTGTGACTTAACCTAATCCCTGTAGCTGCTCTATTACCAGACCCTGGTCTCTGTCTTAAGCTTTTCGATGCCATCTGAAGGCGAGTTGGCACATTTTACAGCTTCATCTGATAAATGATGATGACAGCAGAGGTTTAAATTGCACAGTGCGACGGCCAAGGTATGCGAGGGGCCTGTTACAACACGGACACTGGCTTTGAGGGAGCAAATAAACAGGTTATCAGCATATCAGTGTCTGCAGACAGAGAGACGGGATACTTGTGGGATCTAAGCTATACAGAATAAATGTTGCTCATACTACTGAGGCTGAACTGTGAGATATTTGTCTTGATACTTGGATCACAGGAACAGTGAAGAAGGAACACTACTGCCCCCTTCTGGCGAGCTCGCATTTGAGAAAACACACAGTCTACATGGTCACATCAATCACATGGAAATTATAGTGTTGTGCTTTTTTTCATTTCCTCCCCTTCTTTTTCCTAAGCACTTAATTCAGTTTTTTAATGATCATTTCTCATGTTATGATCAACCACAATACCATATTTCCACCATCAAATGAGGATCCCATAATAGTAGTGATACAGTATAGTACTGCACTATACTAAGCAACTGAAAAGATTCCTCAGTTGAAATAAGTCATTTCTGAAATTGTGTATAAGTCTCAAAGACAACAATAAATTATATCATTTTAGAGGCTTAGATTTAAGAGAAAGAGTTACAGAGGATATTTATAGCCAGTGTTTGATTTTTGGCTCGCCTACCAAGGGATGTCAACATAAATAGATGATCATTTTCACTGGCAGAAATTGTAAATACAGATTAATCCTAGAAGTATTGTATATCAGCCTGCCACCACCAGGTTCCTGATGCCTATGAACACAGAATCAGCTGCTGTGTTAACTGGCTTACACAATGGATCAAGTTAGCAACTTATCAATTATCTCAACAGAGCTCAAATTTTGAAGTTTAATCAGTCACTCTCTATGTTCTATAAATTCTATTTCATTTGTTGATTTGTGTTTTTTTTAATTAACTGATTCATTATTTAGTCTATAAAATAATAAAAATCCCACACAAGTTCTCAGAGGCTTCAAATTGATTGTTTTGTCTGTCAAATGTCCAAAGCACAAAGATATTAAATGTAGAAATGATATAAAACAGACTTAAGCAGAAAAAGTTCACATTTGAGAAACTAAAACCTGCAAATGTTTCATATTGTTGCTTGAGAAATGACAATCAGTTATCAAATTGCTGTCAATTAACTTTCTGTCAATATACTAATTGTTTCATTGAATATTTGTTTCAGCAGTAAAGACTTCAAAACCTCCATCAGCATAGTCCACTCACCCGCTGGTGACATCATCATTGCGTGCAGCATTCTTGCTCAGCACATCTCCATCGCTCATGTATCCGGTGACCTCCATGGCGATCCCGTCGAGGTCGATGTCCTCGCCGGCTCGATCCCCGAGGTCGACGCTGCAGAGGGCTCCGCCCCTGCCAGCCAGCTGCCGTCGGAGGTGCCCAGGGTACAAGTAGCGCCCTCCTTGGCCACCAGCCACCCGGCCGCTGTAACTGTTCCCCAGAGAGGGGGCATCGCCAGCTTGCAGGCGAGGGCTGGACTGGCCCAGTCGCCATGACGACAGGGAGGGGCGTGTAGAGGTCAGGCTGAGGATGCTTCGACTTCCTCCGCTGCTGTTGCTGCTGCCACCGCTACTGCTGATATCTGTGGTGACGCTGCCATCGAAGGTGGTTTCCAAGGTGCTGAGAAGGAAGAGCAGAAGGAGACAGAGAGAAATGAGATTACACATTACATACATAATGTGAGATATCAATGTAAATTTAATTTTTTCTTCAATTATTATAACTAAGAGATACTTGAAGAGAAAAACCTCCTCCTGCTGGTCTGATCTGTTCTCAAGGTTCTCTTGAAACAGAGATCTTGATGTCACTGATTTCCTGAATAAATGAAGCTTAATAAGATAATTACAATAATAATAAATGCAGTAATGAAAAATAAATAATATATGCAATGGTGGCTTAATGAATTGTAATTAAATCTCTACCTGCAGTTTCAGTTTCAGTTACAGTACAGATAAAAAGTTATCTCCAATGACTGCATTTGTCTAAGAGTGGAGATAACACATTTGGATCATCACCAAAACCAGAGTCCCTTGGCTCAAGGCACCATCATTATTTAACAGATTTCCGTTAAATACTGTATGTCGGATAAGAGATCCTTTCTCATGGCCTAAAAAAAAAAGAAAAAACAGGGCATATCAAGCTTACAACGGAGCCTAAACTAAATGTGGACAGCTGGGTCAGCACTGAGACGCAAGGCCAGAGCAGAGGTCAAAATTCTGTGGGAGGGAACGAGTTTAGAGCTAAACCTGAATCAAAGACGACATGAAAGACATGCCCTGTGATCAAAGCAAAAGATCCCTCAAAAGAAGGATGAGACAGCAATAAGAAAAAAAAAAGAGGTAATACCTGTAAACCTAGACGGACACAGTCTGCTGACCATGAGGCAGTTCAGTCACTGACTCAAATCCCCAGCAGTTAGCCTGATTTAGCCTGTTTACCATTCAGCCGTAGCAGCCATTGTACGGCGCTACACTTTGATGATCCCCAAACAGTAGAGTTTTGTTTTCCATGGCTGCCTTATGAACAGTGCTGACTTGATAGGTTAAAAAAAAAACACTTTTAAAAGTAACTTGTTACTTTTGTTTAGTAGATATTTTTTTTACCTGTGTGTGACCTGAGTTCCTCGCAAGCTGGACATGGTCTCCTCCAGATTCTGCCGCAGGTCTGCAATGTTTTTGACAGTCCGCAACCTCCTCGTCTCTGGGTCTTCACCTGAGTGAGACAAAAAAAACAAACAAAACCAAGCTCAGAAAGATTTACCAGCACAATAACACATAATACATCAACTCCGAACAAAGACAGACTGCACTAGTGTGAAGCGATTACCCACCTGAAAGGTCCTCGATGGAGGTCTGGCTGGTCTTGGTGAAGGAAACGTCTCCACCTCTTCCTCCTGAGCCGGTCTCAGTGTTCACTGTTCCCTCGCCGTCTGTGTGGGATCTGAGAAAAACAAATTGTACAAAGGATCAAAGGGAGGAAATCATCGATTCTGAATTATTGCCCATTTAGCGGGAACCTAATATTCAGCAAATTGTCACGGAACAGGGATAACCCTGATTAAGAATTAAATCTGCTGTGTTTCAAGTCTTGTGACCAGGGTCCAATATGAATGGCTGCTAAGCCCCAAATGCCAGTAAAGTTTGTCTTTGAAGGATAAATCAATACAGTTCACCCGCTGCACTGGCTGGTAGCTTTTTGAGACGATGACGTTTGAATGCCTGGGGTTATATGCAGCCTTTGGTCTTTGCCTGATACAAGACTTTGTCCTTGTTGACTACTATACACTCTCTCTGAGTGTGAGCCTGTCAAAACCACTAGACTGCCTGGTACACTGCTCTACAAATAATTACAACATCTAAACTGCTTTTTCTAACTTCTGGGCAACTGACTTAACATTGGTGAAAACTTTATTTACATGTTCTAACAATTCTTTTAGCTGGTATCCATTATTTTAGTTTACCAGGCCTTAGCAAGTTAAAGAAAACGTCATTTTTTTAACAACTTTGAACTTTTATTTACTGTCAAACATATCTTTCTGACAGGGTGAGGTGGTATAATCCTAGTGATAATGGTATCTGACAGGCATACGGCAAAAAAGTAAGTTTCTGAGTACTGAGGATGGGGGTGTATTGGGGAGGTGGGCTGGTTAGCTACAGGTCAGCATGTACAGGGGGAGGAAAGGGCAGCAGTGCAGGAATTGTCAGGAAGCTAATGACTGGCTGACAGAAAGGACCTTATTGAGAGCGAGAGGAACCTCTTTCCTTATCACACTGGGACCAGGACAGAGGTCAGAGGCACACAACATCCACACATACTCGCCCAGATACATGTGCACACACATGCAGACAATACGCACATGCAAACACGCTCGAACAAACACAGATGTGACATTCCTGGTTAACGGTTCACAGATGGGCGAGCTTTCTCAAAGTGATGGATTCCGATTTTTTTAAGTTTTCAGATGCTGTCATAAAAATCAAACATCAAACGTGTGATGACGTTCTCATGAACTTTGACTTTCCAATCCTGGTCACATAGTACACGTGTTACACACCAATTTGTAGTTATTTAAAAGCTTAGAGTGTCAAGAATACCCAGAACTGTTATGAGGTATATGAATGAACAAATATGCTGCAGTAAACAAATAGTAGTCACAAACATAACCAATTCTGAAAAATGTGCTGAGTGTAAGACTATTTTGGGTAAGATGTGTAATGTGCAATGGTTTAATGACTCTGGAAACCGCAATTCATTTTTAGTTTTTATCTTACTTTGTACTGCATTTAATTTGGCTTTTTATATTTGATGTGGATCTTAATGTTCCAGATGTATTCAAGATGGTGCAGTAGAAGTGTCCCCATTATTTCCTTGATCTTTTGTTTGTCTCTTGTCCTCTTCAGTATGTTTCCCCTTCTCTTTTTAAGAATTGACATATTTTATCATTAAAGTTAACAGGAGACTCAACTATTTTGAGCTCTGTTTGATGCTCATTTAGTCACAATTATTTAGTTTAGAAACTAAGTCCTGATGCTGTAACAGGTGTTTCCCACCCCAGTCTGTATGATCTCACCTGTACATGAAAGGTGCGACGGTGGCTGTGTTGGGGTGGCTGTGGTGCTGTTGAGTCTGAGGTAGCTGCACGCTGACCGTGTTGCTGGCTGTGCTCTGCGTAGTGCCTCCCCCCGCCACGGGGGCGGCGCTGCTCTTCCCCTCTGTGGAGGCCAGGCTGGAGGTCGAGCTGGAGTGTCTGCTGTCCCTGTCTCTGTCCAGAGGACCGCGGTGCATAGCGAGACCCCCTCCTAACCGCATGCTCCGAGGCCTCTCCCCGGCCTCCTTCGTCCCCACTGAGGAGGCTTTCCCCCCGACTCCCGGGGCTTTGCCTCCTGGCTTTGGTATTCCGCTGTGTGCAGGGGTGGAACTCTCCTTTTTGGCCACTTTACCCCCCTTGGGAATGAAGCTGGCAATTTTAGAGGTCCTTTTGTTTGAGCTGTCTGTGTCTGCAGCAACAGGTGCTACTTCCTCCTTAGGCTCCTCCCCCCTGAGTTCTGCCCTGTCGGGGACGGAGATTCGTTTACCCGCCTCCTTCCCTTTCTCCTTCTCTTTCTCCTTCTCCTTCCCCCTCTCTTTGTCCTTGTCTTTCTCAGGGCCTTTGACAGAGCCCTTCTTGGCAGTCAGAGCTCTGCTGAAAGTGCGCTGGGCGATGCCCCTCAGGGCAATTTTGGGGCTGCTGGCTGTTGTGGCAACAGTAGTACCTGCTGAGGGAGCTGCTCCATAGGCAGCCCCATTGCTAGTCCCGTTCATTCCCGGGCGTACATTGCCATCGTCGTCCTCCAGGGGGTCGGTGTTAGAGCCGGTCTCGGCTCTCTCCACCTGCCCCGCTACTAACTGCTTGGCTGGTGCAGCACTGTCAGTCTGAGCCCCCACTCCATTGGAGGAGGTGGAAGATTTGGAGCTTCCTTTACTGTTGAAGAGCTTAAGCTTCTCCAGCATCGACTTCTGAGCGACAACCTTAGGAGGAGCTTCGGTTGTCGCCTTACAAGCAGTGTCCTTCTCCTGCTTTACGGACTGCATGGCAGACGAGGGGCTGCTGGTGGAGGAGGGAGACGGAGAGGAGGTGTGCTTGGAGCTCATTGACTTACTCCTCCAGGGCTTGCCGTTGCTGTTGGGCTGGGGAATGGCTGTGGAGGAGGATGATGATGATGATGACGACAAGGATGATGAAGGAATCAGGGCGGAGGTAGCGGCAGGGATGCTGGTTGAGGAGCTGACGGTCACCGCAGATGACGGAGCGTGCTCAGTCATCAACGAAGGCTGTGAGGTCACGCCCTCTGAGGAATCTGCATCAGAAAAGAGACATTTCAATAAACAATAAGATAGGAAGGTACAGATTAGGAGGAAAAGTCACGCAGAGGGAGGATCTGGGGGAGAGAAGAGAAACCAGATGCTGAGTCTTCTTTGACCCCACACAAAGTGGCCTTATAAGGGCCTGGAGGTGGTCTGTGTTGATATAGCCAAATGTGCCATTACTTTCCTTAGAGCTAACCACCAAAACTGTTAAAAACCCCTTAGCACTAACAATGAATGGAGCCCATCACAAACTGTTTATAAAAACAATGAGGAGCAGGCTCAAGTGCTTTAAAGTCTTGCCAAGCAGGCTGAGTCAAGGAGCAGCACTGCTGCACTTATAAGGCTTGGACTTATATGGGCTGCTTTTGGTCAGCGTCCCTCTGCTTTACAAAGAAACATTGTTTGGTTACATCTGGTTACATGTACTCAGATCCTTGTAAATTCATAAGCAGGGGGAAAACAATTTAACCTGGAGATGAACAGAACAGAAAGCCTCAGAGTTACTAGTGTTTCTTGTGTAAACATGCTCCTCTAAACCACAGTTGCAGAATTATCACCCAAGAAAAAAAAAAAAAAAAATGTTTTGGTAAATCTGCAACAAGTGACTCAGCAGCATCTCAACTTACCAAGAACTGAAGGAGCAAGAGGAGAAAAGCTGAAAATTCCTGGTGTAACTCACTGTCCTCACTGTGAGAAATAAAGTATCCTGAGGGCTGCTGCTGAGGTTGTCAGTGTGTGTGTGTGTGTGTGTGTGTGTGTACAAAGCTGAGCTACCAGAAGCAGAGAGTTCAGACCAGTAACATTTGAATATTCAAACACCAACGGCCAGTGAGAGAGAGGGCCTGTGAAGGGAGTATTGGTTGGAATGAATCATAACAGTTCCGTTGAAACACACACACCTCTCTCTGTACACACAAACACACACACACACACACCCAAAACATGCACACACACACTCACATACTTATATTTGAAGTCACTGCTGCTATCTTGTGCCTTCTCGTGTAACTGTAATCCCCTCAGACCAATAGGAGTTTAGTGTCTTAATACATCACACTGCACTAAAATCTTCATCTTAAGACGTCATTTTTCAATAATTATTAAGTCCTTTTCTTGTTTTCTTAAAACAGGTGTCTGTATCTTGAAATAAGACAGAATAAGGCAGCTTACCACACTAGAATAAAGACAAATGATATCTGATTTTAGAAAAGTCTTGAAACAAGCTGATTTGTATTAGAAAAATGTTTAATTTTCTCATTTTGTTTCATTTTTTTCAAAACAAATAAGACTGTCACATCTCAATAATCGACAAAAATGACTTAAGACGGCGCTTATAGAATCATTATATTCTATTTTAATAGTGCACACTGAAAAATGATCATATAACTCACAGAGTCCATTAAGTTATTAGTAAAGTTTCTTCTAACTCACGCTAGCAGCGTTAAATTCCATATTCATATGTTATTCATATTGTCTCATTAAGTCAGCATTTATGCAGAATATTAAACACTCAACCCACTTGTTTACCCCTTTCTCATCTGTTTCTCCACTTTATTTCATTTTTCAGCGCCTTTCATGCCCTAATTGGAAATAGGCACCCCCTTACCGCCTCTCCTTTCTCCCCTGTTTAGCATTTAGCGAGAGCAGCCTGAAACAATGGAGCCATTAGGAAGTGATTAGGGCCCAATTAGCCGTGCTAGCAGTTAGCGATTGGGAAAGTGGGTCAGGTTGCTAATAGCTGGCTTCCTATTGGAGACGACTGAATGAGAGGGGGACCTGCTGTGATTATGGAGCAGGCAGAGAGAAAAAAAGGGGAACTGGGACTACAGGTTTGGGATGTAACTGAAGCTTTGATGGGGGCCAGCAGGACGATGTGTGCTGTCCGTGAACGGGGTCGGCTTGGATTACGGGTCAGAAAGGGACAGGAGAAGAAAGGCGGGACATGGAGAGGCCCTGGACACTGGGGACAGCTGCTGGTTGTCATGACTGGACCCGGTGACCTGGACTGACACGCTCCAGTTAGGCTGCCATGGGTGAGAGAAGGTGGTCAATCTTCAACATGCCCAGGGTCAAAAGTGACACTAGAGTGATGGGCTTAGACATTGTTGCATCATAAACTCGCTTTCAGAATCAAAAGCAGCTAGGATGTTAGTTTCCAGACAAGGTTCAACACTTCAAACACATAAATAACATAATTCGGTCACAAATTAATGAAATCTAGATGTCACATTAAAGCTGTTTACACTTTTCAGCTATTTCTTCCTCAAGCTGAGAAAGGTTCTTATTTTTAAAGGAAATACACTTTATTGTAAGTTCAGGAAACTTGATGCAAGGAAGCTCACAAGTTTTCACAAACTTTTCATTATCAGCACAAAATGCAGGAATCACTTTTCCTTTGAAAATAAACAAAGAATACTTTTAACTTGCCCTAAGAACGGGTCACTGACCTAAAGACCCTGGTGCAGCCTTGGGGCCAAATCCTGAAATTAAACTCCTCATTGCCCCTCATTCACTGCGCTGGTTGAGCTGTCTACTTGAGGAAACATGTTGAAAGAATTTCAGTGTTTACGACTCAACTGCTTAATTACAGCAGTCATTAGAGATTAAAATAAAGAGCAGAAAATGATAGTAGAGGAAAAGGATTACAGACCACCACACCACTTCCTGTCTGCCATAAAAAACCTGTCTCACCCTCTGAGTGTGTCTGAGGGTCGCTCCAGCTGCCCTCTCCTCTCTCACAGCCTCCTGATAACATCAAGGCATTTGGGGAAATCAGGCGGAGTGGACCCAAAGCTCTTTTCACGGATCGTCACACTCATGTGTCTCTGCGTGTGTTCCCTGTGTGTTAATACCCATCTAAAACTGAGCAAAACCATGTAATTTCACACAAGTGTCAACACTCTTCTCTCTCTCTGTGTGTGTGTACATGTCTGTGGGAGGGAGGGGAGGGAGGGGAGGGGGATGTTTGTTCTGCTCAGCAACTTCAAACGCTTTACCCTCAGTACAGTTGCAGGACCGGAGCAGGACCAGAGCAAACGCACTCATCGGAGCACTGTGACCACATTTGCGCACAAAAAAACAAGCAGTAAATGCATTAGAGGTAACGTCGGCTGACACTGTTTAGACATCACAAGCCCTCCAACCCCTCTCATGGTCGCACTGGTCACAAGACATTAAGCTAAACCCTCTCAGTCAGTCAGTGACCAAATTGCTGACCTGAAAATGCCCTACTTACACACAAGTCACTCACATATAGCAAGGCTGAAAACATGTTTGTGCTTTAAAACCCAAGGTTTCACACGTGCTGCACAGAGAGAGCCTTGTGAGAACAGTTTTTTCCCTGATTGGTCAGCTTTATTTCATTTACTGACACCTTCATGTACATTTAGTTTATAATTTTTTGCAGAAGTTACTGAACGTGGACAGGCACGCAGTTTGAGGCTGCAGGTGTTTGCTTACTCATCATGTTCCGATTTCAGAAGCCTGCTCTCTCTCGCTCTCGCTCTCTCTCTCTCTCCCTCCTCAGTCATTGTGCTCCCAAAAGTGAGAGGGACAGCCGGCTTTTGTGCGGAGAGCGAAACTTTTTAAAGTTTCTCCACATGAATACACTCAAACAGTGACGCTACAGCTCATCAGAAGGCTATTCATTCTGCAAGGGCAACAGCCACAAACACACACACACACACACACAAACACACACATACATACACACAAGCAGAAATGCATGGGCAAACAAAAAGCGTGCACATGCATAAACACACAAGACACAACCGGGAGGTGCCCATTGCTGTCTCTGTCTCTCTGCTCTGTGTCACCCGGACTCTGTCACCTTGTGTTAACACAGAGCAGAAGAGAAGATTCAGGTCGGTTTCCTTACAGTGCGGTGACGTGACTCCGTTCTGGTGTCACAGCCATTGACACAGAACAGATCTGGCCAAACAATAGAAGCTGCAGGTGTCTCTCTAACCATTTGAACCTGCGGCAACAATATTTCAAAACATGCATGTAGAACATAATGTGTAGCATGTAAATCTCACTATGTTATTGAGAAAAAAACTTATAGTAATATCAGACAGACATGGTCAGATGCATAATGACAACTTGATAAAAAATAAAAAAAAACATATGAAATCAGTGTCAGGTGTTGTCTAATTTGTTTGCCAATATCCTGGCAACAACTACAACTACGACAATCCCATTACTTTTACTAATCAAACTCACTCACAAAAAGGGAAACTGCATTGACAAAACCCCTGCAGCATCAAAAATGCATACATTATCAGCAACCAACCAGTAAAACTGACTGAACCTGTTACCACTCTTTTAACAGTTAAATGCAAAGCTGAAGATATTTATCTCTATCTCTACAACCTGCAGTCCTAGCTGGAGTTGATCTACAAGTGCAAGCTGACAAACCTCATGGGTGCAGCAGCAGACTTCCAGAAACAAGGACAGGATGGACAGGAGAGGAGAGGAGAGTCCCAAACCATGGCCAACCATCCAGAGAGTGCAGGGGGAGGCAGAGGTGGAAGGAGGAGGAGGAGGAGGAGGAGGAGGAGTGTGGTGTAGCGCTATGGCAGAGGGGGAGGGGCTTGGCAGCATGTCAACAACATGGGCAGAGGGAGGGAGGGGGGTCAACCAGGATTCTCATTCTACCTGCTGCCAATCATATGGCCCACTGCTCCCGTAAAAACACAGACACAGACACACACACACACACCCCCACACACACACACTCCCACTGCTGAATGAATTCTCAGACCTTCACATAAAATGAGCAACAGTGACTTTTGTAGTAATTACTGCTTAATACTGTCTACCTGGGTACTTTTGGTTATTCTATTTTATATTTTTCTGTCTCAGAGCAAACTAAAAATCACCTGGTCATCAACTCCTACCACTATTATTCACACTAATAGTACTACTACTGCACTAATGCTAATTAAAATGGAACTCTGCATTAGTTTAAAGCAGAGCACTTAAGTCGCTCTTGCACTAGCTTATTGGCATCAGCGGTTTCATTCATGCTTCACCATCAGTGGCTCATTCGTGAGATGCATGGCTACCAGCTAACTAATAACATCCAGTCACATTCATACAGGTGTATAGATCAGCCTTTCTATCCTGACACTTCTCACTATCTATTCTGCTGATACTTTAATGCCGACACTGTTTGCCGCTGCAGCCTCTTCCACCACTCCTCCTCCTCCTTATGTGATAAGTTTTTGGTATTTAATTTAATTTAAAGGATATTTTTTCAAGTCTGTCTTAAAATGAGACTAGGTCAAAAGCTAATATTTGTTACAGAGAAAGTCAGTGTCTACAATGTGAATTCCTGGATATTAAATGTTCATCTGGAAGCTGTGGTGAAAAATTAAAATTTTAACAGCATCGGGTGCAAATTCAGGTCTGTCAAATAGTCCACATTGAGTCAAATCTATGTGTATAACCACTTGCTATAAATGGCTAATTCCTTCATGTGTCTCTGACTGAAATACTAATAATTACAAACACGTATCTGTCCGCTAAAAAACTTCCCCGTCTCCAGTGGAGCAGCGCATCAGAATAAACGCCCCACAGTGCTGTTCACAGTGTTGGTCCTAGTTAATTTGTCACTGTTTAAACACAGACAACAGACTCTCCCCTCACACATACTCACACACACATACACACACACACACTCTCACTCTCTCTCACTTTCTCGCCCTGCCTCTCTCTATGGGCGGTCAGAATTCTCTGTCTAATACAGGGTAATGAGTTTAGACTGTGAACACTAACACAGTCTATATAAAGCCTTGGCCCACTGAGTGGTGACAGAAGCTATTTCAACACTGGTCTTACTAAATACACTGCCAAAGAGACTCACTTTGTATGCAGCAGAACACTAACACTGGGTAGAACGAGTTAAACTGGGTCAGAGCAGTTTGGAGTTTACTACATCTCCCAAGAAGCATTTTTTAGTGAGAAACATCCAATCACAGAGCTTGAAATTCTATTTGCAACCACCGCTAACGGTAAGATGAAGATTATACTTTGTAGAAACTTGATAAAATATTCAGAAATTTAAATATATTCAGAGATTCAGTGTTGGATGAATTCAGCAACTATCGTGCAGCGTTTTGTTCCCAATTGCAATATCGTAGCTGAGGCTCATGGGTATTGTAGTATTTCGAGCTGTTCGCTATACCACACTGACTGACAGAAAAAACATGATTTTGTAGAAACTAAGTTGAAGTAATTAAAACTGATGACCATATAATAAACTTATTGTATTGTTGAATTATCCAAGCAATAAAAATACTGTTGCATGAGACCAAATCCAATCATTTCCACCATGGTCTCCTTCTTTGTAGAAATTACAATAAAGTGTCATGATAAATCAAGTCAAAAATATTAAATCGCTGTTTCAAAATGCTTCGATCTTTGAGTAAAATCTCAAATAAATTAAAAAAGACAAGCATAAATGAACTAAACAGTTCAGATCAGTACTGAGTCTGCACTGCACCTGACTCCAGCTTACCTGTGGGGATGAACACAGTCTGTCTACACCGGCCAACTGGAAGTCACAACATCTTAACACACACTCCAATAAAACACAGCTTGTCACCTCACCTCACCTTATACAATGTGGCCGTAGCTCCTTACTTATATTGTGCTGTCACTGAGGCTGCAGGCTGTCAAGTCAGAGGACTGTGCATTGATTTCAGCATCTAAATGTTTCTCATAGCAAGGTCAAGAGTAAGGCTCTAAAGGCATTAAGAATAAAGGCTCTGTCATTATGATGTGAGATAAAAGCAATGTATGTTCAGAATTAACCTCCACTAGACATTAAAAGGAAGCTAGTGAGTATTTATTAACTGATCATTCTTCTCTGACATCAACACCAAAAACGATAATAATGCACGTGTCTTTGCTACTTTCAACAGGCTAACAAACCTTCCTTTGTCAGTAGCATCTAAACTTCTATCCACCGGGGCCTGCAATGAATTTACCTCGTTCTCCAGTGACAAAATTCAGAAAATTAGACAAGAAGTCTATCAGGTACAGGGTATGCGTTGTCCCTGTGTACACTTAAAATCAATTCAAGTAGTATGACACAATTTTATCCGATCAACCATAAAAACCTGGAGGTCATTATACAACATCTGAAATCCTCCTCATGCTGCCTTGATATTCTGCCTTCAGGCTTTTTAAAAAATGTTTCAAACTGCATGGCCTCAGATATTCTACAAATTGTAAACACATCTCTTCTCTCAGGCTCTGAAAACTGACGTCATCAAGCCACTCTTAAAAAAAGAACAATTTAGATACCTCACTAATGAACAGCTATAGGCCCGTATCAAACCTCCCGTTTTTAAAGGAAAATCATTCAAAAAGCTGTTTTTCCAACAGTTGAACAACTTCTTGGCACTAAACAACCGTTTTGATGTCTTCCAGTCAGGATTTCGACCACACAACAGCAGTTAGTTAAGGTCCTCAACGACAGTGGCAGAATTTCAGTTTTAGTATTACTGGATCTGAATACTGCATTCAACAAGGTCGACCACAACATGTTACTAAACCGACTGGAAAACTGGATTGGACTTTCGGGCACGGTACTAAACTGATTTGAATCCTACTTTACGGACAGAGACTACTTTGTGTCTATAGGTAAATATACATGTGAGTAGACAAAAATGACATGCGGAGTTCCCCAAGGCTCCATTCTGGGGCCTCTTCCATTTAACATCTACATGCTTCCACTGGCTCAGATTATGAAAAACAACAAAACATGTTACCATAATTATGCAGACGACACACAAATTTACATAAATTTATCACCAAGTACTGAGTAAGTGCATTGAACAAATCAACAATTGGATGTGCCAGAATTTTCTACCATTAAACAAAGATAAAACTGAAGTAACTGTTTTAGGAGGAGGAACAATTAAAAGTCAGCACTCAGCCTCAATTGACATTAAAAACCAGAAACCAAGCAAGAAATCTTGGGGTAGTCATGGACTGAGTCCTGAATTTCAACAACCACTACTGTAACTGTGTCTTTACAGGTCTCCCTAAAAAAACATCGATCAGATATCTGCGGTTCATTCAGAACGCTGCTGCTCGAGTCCTCACTAAGACCAAGAAAGTGGATCATATCACTCCAGTTCTCAGATCTTTACACTTGGCTTCCTGTCTGTCAAAGAACTGATTTTAAAATACTGCTGTTGGTTTATAAATCACTGAATGGTTTAGGGCCAAAATACATTTCTGATCTGCTGCTACGTTATGAACCATCCAGACCTCTCAGGTCGTCTGGGACAAGTCTGTTTTCTGTTCCCAGAGTCAAAACTAAACATGGAAAAGCAGCGTTCAGTTTTTATGCTTCACATATCTGGAACAAACTCCCAGAGAACTGCAGGTCTGCTGCAACTCTCAGTTCTTTTAAATCATAGCTGAAGACTTTACTGTTTGCTGCTGCCTTTTATTAAATCAAATAATGATTCATTTCTTACACTGCACTGTATTCTTGTATTTCATCTGTCTTATTATCTTTAAGCTTGTTTTTATTTTCTATTCTCTTAGCTCTTTAATGACTCTTTTTAATTGAATTTAAATGTGCTTTTATGGTGCGTCTCTTTTGCGCTTTGTCTCAATGCTTTTAATGTTTTATGTAAAGCACCTTGAATTGCTTTGTTGCTGAAATGTACTATATAAATAAATTTGCCTTGCCTTGACTTGCCTTGAAAACATCTTGATTTCATGCTCATGTGTTCTTTGTTGTTTTCTCTTCAAAGCACACAGTTGTTTCAGTGCAGCATTGCACGCTGAGGGCTATGTATTATTTTCTGGCTCAATTTAATACTTTCCCTTGGTCTCAAAGCAACAGAGCTAACTGCCATTTTCAACTGTGATAACAAAAAACACCCAGGGTTTTCATAATTCACATTAATAAACACACCCACGTTAACATGTTTAAGAGCTGTGAGGTGTTTTCTTATTTGGAAATCACCTTCTCTCTCGCACACAAACTTCTGCTTCAACAATCACTATTATAAGATATAATAAAATCAGTGTTATGATGTTATGGTGTTGGTATTTACAGCCATCCGAGACCAGAACTACTGTAGGTGTGTCAGTGTGTGTGCTTGTCTGTGGTTGTACACAAAGCTTACCTTTGTTCAGGTGCGAATTGGCTTTGGTCTTGTCACTGAAGCCCTGGCTACGTCTGTTCCCAGCAGCACTGACCGAGCCTCTCGGAGTGATGTCACTGCCAGCAGTGGACATCCTCGCTGTGGGGCCGGGAAGTCTGATGAAGATTGGAAAAAGAGAGAGAGGGGAGAAATATAAATTAAAGAAAGGAAGAAAAGAAAGGGGTCATGAAAAGGACAAAACATTTTGTTTATGACAGTAACTAAGGTGAGAACTTCTGTAAATTCAATATAAGGCCTTTATCTCACACAGTGCAACGATTAGTTGATTAATCAGGCTGCAGGGAATTAAAACAGGCATTTTCTCACTGTGTTCTGACATTTTGTAGACAAAACTATGAAAAAAAAAACAAAAAAACGTTAATCAATAATGAAAAGAAATGTTAGTTGCAGCCCTGCAATGAAGCAACACATCAGGTTCCTCCAACACAGACAGCTGCAGACAGACGCATGTCTAGTCTACAGCTCCTTAACTCAAACAGGAGGGTCTTGCTTCATCAGGAATGAGAGAATAGGGACCATGCAGATACTGGAGAGTGACAGATTTAATAAGCATTTTATACAAACAGGTTTAACCCACAGGAATTCACTTGCCATGTAAAGGAATAGTCAAATAAGAGAAATAATATCCGTCTTGCATTGTTTCTCTGTTCTTTGTCTAAGCACTATGTAACTTTGTTAGATAAAGTGCTGCACAAATTAAGCTATTAATATTCATGATCTGTCATAGCCTGCCAAAACACTGGCACTGGCACACTGGCTTTGTTTAACACATTGTGAATTTGAAGTTTGTGACCTCAGTAGAAGTCAAAGTCGCTGTCCAGAACTCTAGAAGTACCTCGACATCAAGTGTTTTACTGAATTCGTAATATAAACTTCATTGATTTACTCAGGAGAGTTGTTGTTTTTTTGCCCTCTATTTGGGCTGCAAGGTCAAGTATATCTGAAACTGATGACTACACTAAACACACTCTCATACTGCCTCCTTGATCTCTGCAGTCTTTCTTTATGCTTTGTAGCACTTACTATTTTAGATTCTTTCAGCAACAGTGAATGTTCCCAAGATAAATGTTTATATCTGGGTAGTCTTCAGTCTGAAAGTCTGTGGCTTGGATTAGAAGCTACACACTGTTTAACAAATGTAAACTCAGCTATTGTTTGCTTTTCCTGCGGCTCTGCTTGGGCACCACTTCCCCATACACATACGGTAATCTAATGGAGACAGATGAGCTCACGGCGGTGTGGACGTATCTGAGCGGGTTGGAAAGGCTGATGGAGAGCAGGTCCCAGGGGCACCGTGAGCTCAACAGCCTCAGATTACACATCCTGTTCTTTTACTTCTCCGCATGGATTAGAAAGGATACATTGGCTACGTATACGCCTTGGTGAGATTTATGACACCTTGTTTCCATATTGTAAGTCGTCCTGTTGCCTTTGGTGACATCCGCGAGCCGGGCTGTAATCTAGCCAGGCCGTGGCACACAGACAGCTAATGAAATGCTAATTTACCAGTGGCGACAACATCATCATCATCATCATCCTGGGACTGCCAGGCGGATGCTGATAAGCAGATTACAGCTCTTTCTTTCAGCCCCTGTGCACAATTTAAAAACTCTCATTTCCAGCATGCCATTCACTTTGACTGACCGTTATTTATCTAGCTAGAGCAAGGTAATAGGTTTTTACCGTATAATTTAGTCCGGACTAACCTAAGATCATCATTTGACTTTCAATTATGGCAGTCAGCTGGCTTCCTTTCTTTGAAATGGCTACGTTTTCAAGAAATTATCAATTTGATGGTAAGAAAAACTGCATATATTTCATAGTTTTAATACGGACTACAACATATCAAAACTCTACTTATGTTTCATATCACTTTCCACTATCAAGAGTCTAATAAACCCCCAAAGGCCACACAAACACACACATATGAAAACAACATGAAAAACCTAATATGTCTAACTGAATATCATATTACAGAAAACGCCAGGAAGTTTGAATTTGGTCCAGAAACAGGTTTTGGTGTACCGTCATTTTGATTCTTTCACATTGCCTGCACCAGACCAGCAATTTTACTGCTGTGTGTGAGGATCTCTGATTATCATAGTTTCTCAATTCTAGTACATATATGCACAGAAATTGTGGTATATTTACATATTTAAGGCATTTATTTTATACTTTTTTAAAGAAAAAATAAGATTGTGTGATAGTCTGTCCATATAAAAAATGAGCATTGCCAATATTTCTAATCACAACCTATTAAATCTGCTTTTCTTTGCAATGGTTGCAAAAACAATTTATTTAAATCTTTCACTTCTTTAAAATCCATTAAAAACATATATTTACTGTCTGATGCTGACAGCAAAGCAATTGCTCATATTTAACTCAATTTAAGGAAGTCTGTATACTTTTTAGCTGAGGCCTTTAAAACAGAACATGCTAGAAAAGACATAAGTAGTTTGGATGAAGAGTACCGGGAGAATCCCAGCTCTTCACCTTGTAGTTACACATGCAGACCAGAAGGTGGGGCCGTTGCATTGTTTTGGAGAGCAGCTGGTATGGGGCAGGTGCAATACAAACAGAATCTGGGATGGGCAGCATGCAAAACCACATCCTAAATCCAATTTCAAGGTGCATCATCACATAATACGACTAAGCATGCTGAAGAGGAGGTAAATGTGAATGCAAAAAGACTCAACATGACTTCGTCATATCATGAACGCACATTCCAGCCGCAGATTCTTCCTGTGTTAATTATTAATGTTATATTATGTGGGGGGGATGTGCTTGTCAAGAAAACCAACACACACACACACACACACACAAGAACACACACACTTACTTAAGGGTTATCTAAAGGTCTTTCACAGCCCATTTAGCAGGCTTGCCAAATGAGGCGCGATGCCAGACAGACAGAGTTGTCCGAAAACGGAGCCTGGAGCTTTAGCCCCTATCTGCTCAACACTACCACTCATGCATATTAGATAGTGCTCGTAGTAGAGATTGCCCTTAATCGCAGACAAAGAAACAACATGAAACTCATTACGGGACAAAAGAAATGTTATCCTCGATTAGGGGCAATGTCTACCTTCCTATTTCTGGGAATGGGACGGGAGAGGAGGAGGAGGTGTGGTGGTGGAGGAGAGAGAGGGAGGAGCAAGAAAACCGAAAGGCAGAAGAAGCTGACCTAGAGGTCTTTTTCTGACCAAGGGAAAACTTGAGTAGTTTACTCTGAGACACATCCCTAGAGGAGAAGAAAAAAAAGAAGAGAGATATGGAAGAGGACAGAGACAGAGAGGTCAGGTTTACTGTTATAAATGACAAGAAGTGTGAACAGGAAGATAGATATGACAAAATGATGGATTAGAACAGCAAAAACACCAAGAAAGAGAGGAATACATCCTTTCGCTCAGTTTCAAGGTTACGTTTCCACTATTTCCAGTCTCCAGTGTTTGCACGAACAGGCTGCTGACAGCGACCTCCAGCCTCACCTGGACTGCATCTCGGCCTGTGCTGCTTTCTGGGCTGTGAGGGCAGGAGTCCCATGCGTAGACTGGCTGAGCTGGGCCGGGGCGCTGCTCTGCTGGGTCAGGGGGGGATGTGTGCTCTGGGACTGGGCTGCGGGTGGGAGAGTTGGATGGGAATTCTGCCGCTGAGCCTGCTGCTGCTGCTGTTTGTAGCGGGACAAGCTGAAGAAGAGGCCGAGGATGGCTTTCAGATTGCCATTGCGGATCTCTGAAGGTCAGACAGACAATATGGAACGTTAAAAAAGGGAAAAAGCGGATGAAGAGAAGAGTTTTTGGAGAGATTTTGCCACTTCAACCATGCAAAATGAATGCTAAACCTACTAGAACGCCTCAGGACAGCACTATGACAGCACTTCTTTTCTCTAACTGTCATTACTTTGACATCATTTTGTATTATTTTGAGCGTTCTGGTACATTAGTTTTATGTATGGTGTAATCAGCCCCTACGTGTTTTAATGCGTACTGTCTGGCATTAATGTAGTGTGTCCCGCCAAAAGGAGCTTGCCAATAAAAATGATTCAACAGATCAAGCTGCCATTAATATTTTTTTTTCCTCAGCATAAAGGACATTTGTTTAGTAGCTAGACCTGGTCTGGCCTGGTCTTTTGTTTCAGTGAAAGCAGAAGCACAGGAGTCCAGCTTACCCTCTGCAGACAGACCCTGGATGTTGACTCCTTTGGCTGCCAGGAAACTGAGGCAGGCATCAATGTTCTCAATCTAGACGGAGAGAGACACAGACACAGCTGTAAGACACTGCAGCCTGCACATTTCCATTCAAATTTGCATATTTGTATAATGTGAGGAAGCATGCTGGTCTGTGTTTTGCACGCTTCTCCTGCGAGTGTAATGGCAAAACTGAAAGTGAACATCTAACAAGTCGATCTACAGAGAAAAAAAGTTGGCAGCACAATATGTACTGTTGCAACTTTGATAAAAGAGACGCTAAACATTAACAATGACGGTGGTGAAAACGTTAGGAGTATAGATCACGTATCCTTCAATATTCACTGATTTGATACTGTTGGAACGGTGAAAAAATGTGCTGTTATGATGGGAAACTGAATCTGTTCGTGTGTTTTTTGGATTGTAAGCATTCATATGAAATAGTAGAGTGTATTATTATTATATTATGTTATGAGATTTGTAGGAACAGTAGGGAAATAAGGTTTCAACCAAATTTCATTTAAATCTGTTAACCAGTTTTTGAGGTATTGAGCTATCAGAGAAATAAACGGAAAAACATTTCTTAACCTCTTTGATGGACAAGGACAGAACAGTATAGACAATACCAGTGTTGGAAAGTGGAAAACAGACTTGACACAGTGATTGACTGCTCATATCGTGCTGTGCAAAGCTCACATTGTAATATGGCCACATGGTGACATAGTCAAAACAGGATTCAAAACCAAGCAGACTTTCATCAGCAGAGCAACGAGAGAAGCAAACCATCTACACCGACTCAGTTGCTATGACAGCAGGCTTGGCAACCTGAGCAGACTGCTGAGCTGTCACCGGACTGCGAGAGGATTTGATAGGCAGACAGGCTTTGTTTAGAGCCCATGTGACCCCATTATACAGCGAGAATGCTGGCTGGCCCACGTAATCACAAAGTAAAGCACATAAAACAAGTCATCAAGCAGCGTCACCGCAGATGAATGATTGTGCGATCAAAGTTTACCAACCGTTGTTTTCGATGAGCAAACACACCACGTACAACACAAAAGATATCAATATGGCACCGCCGTCGCCCTCCCATATTACATACAGAGGAAGACTATGACATATGCACTCCAGGCAGGGCAATTAACAAAAGAATTGACGGTGAAATGGACATTTAAAAGCATTTTACAGTGTGTGCAAAGGTTAAAGAGGTGCTAAATCTTCTTTCGCATGACATTTATTACAAGTGAGAGTAGATATATAACACCTAATCTGCAACAATATACTTAAAACAAACTCATTTTGCAAGTGCAACAGCTCAAATATAATCTCACAGTCAAGGGAGTACAGATATAGAGCAGTGATACTCCAAGTGGTTTCTAAACTAAAATACATATGAACTGTGTCCTTTGTAAAACCAGGTCGGGTGTGGACTGCAACCGGGAGGGTCCTGCTCGCTAAAGATTAATGACATGATTACACTTAATATGCACCGACTAAATATAGCTTGACCTACAGCTCCCACTGTGGTTCTCCTGTTAGGAAGTATCCGGCTGTGAGGTGAGAAGAAGGAGTAAAAAGCTCATTTACATCCGCCTCTATTAAAGATGTTAACATCTACTGTTTGTAGTTACTGCAGGGAAATCTACTGCTAGTTTACTACCACATCTATGAATCCAAATCACCTGAGCCAAACCTACCTCTTCTACTGAGGTTACTAAATCCAGCTGTAATGCTATCCACATCCACATACTTAATTACATCAGCATCCACACTACTATTAGTTATGTCAACTACTATATGTCTATTACTTCCATCCACTAGCACATCCACTAGCATATCACTATTAGTTACAACCACTACCATATTACTATTGGATACATCCACTACATTGGATACATCCACTACACGCATTAATATTAGTTACACTAACTACTACTTTACTATTAGTTACAGCCACTATCATATATCATATTACTATTAGTTTCATTCACCATATCACTATATTAGTTACACCAGTTACCATCATGCTATTAATTACATCCACTGCCACATTACTGTAAGTTAAATCTTCAACTCTACTGCTATTATTTTAAAATTAAAAGCTACATCTATGACCATATCAATATTAGTGACACACACGATGTAACTAATATGCTACAAAATAAGATGCTACTAACCAGAATATCACTTTGTACATCTACCAGCAACCGTCAATCACTAATCACTAAAAGCTACATCCATATCCATATCAATATTAGTGACTATACATGCTACTAACTCAAGCTACTGACAGAATATCACTGATAATCACTAGTAACTGTATTAGTGCCAGATTTAATAAGACCAAACCAGATAATTACTACCTCCACCCACTAACTAACAAACAATATTTTTAGCCCGTACTTGCTTCTTCTACTTGCTGCATCACCTATTGAATTACAAGGACAACCTTCACTACTGTATCCCATTATGAATCAATCCACTCCTGGTTTAAACTCTTTGACTATTTGAGCCATGTTAATGCACATTAACACAACTTGTATTATTATTATTGATAAATGTACACTGCACATATTGTTTTTCCTGGTACAACATTTTGTACATTTCATTTAATTCTCTTCAATTTCTTTATTTAATTTATTCAGGATTACTTAATTTTAGTGTGTGAAGAGGCCGGTGGGTCACTGAGTGAGTTGAAACAGCAGTGTGCCCCTGCTGTCATTTCTGTGACCTCTGACCCCAGAGCAGCTGTTTGAGGAGCTGACATATGCTGTCCTTCACGGTGACCCAGCAGAAAACCTTGGAACAGGAGGAATGCAGACTATGGTCCTCTCCGAATACCACAGACTCCTTAAAAATAAACCTCTGTGAAACACCCCTCTATCCCTACAGTCTTTCTTTAATACCCCCAAGCCTGAGCTTCATCTGAGTGACTGCACCGCCCCCCCTCCCCACTCCTGCTAACCCCAAATTCTCTGCTATAGTTGAAGCTCAAGTAGCAGCAGCTTGCAGAAAATATCCTTCATTAAGATACCCCCATCACAAATGCCAGGCCTGTCCTGCTGAGATGCGCCCTCGCCCCGCCTCTCCGGGGGGGGGGGGGGGGGTATAAATACTGAAACCTTTTGCTATTTAAAACCCGCAGGGACTTGAGCTCAGAAAAGCTCAGAAAAAGCCAGAGGAACATCAGTCAGTGAGAAGCCCATCAGCTATAAAGTCTGACATCTTACTCAGTCTGTTTGAAAGAGGAAGATCACTTCTTCAGATCTATTATCTGTCACTTACAAAAACTTCTTGTGTATTTCTCATTGTTGTGCATCACTCTTCAGCATGTGATGTTAAGTCCAAAGGTTACTGTGTTTATAGAAGTTATAATTTTGTCTTTTACGGAGTGTCGTAATGGCCGAGAGGTTTGTTACGTAGCATCTGATGGACTCTGTCACTATTTATGACATAGATTTATTAGTAATCACGTGTAAATCAATCATAAAGTCTTAACCAACATTTATCAATGAAATCTCTCATCAGTTGTAGGCTTACTCAATATGTCATCTTGTCTTTGACTGGGTGTGCTGATAGTCTTGGGGTTTGAGACGCTGTCCATGCGTTTGCAAGTTTGGGTTCACGTAATATCTGATGGGCTTTTAATTATTTATGACATTTTTTAGATTTATGAATGATCAATATCTGTGTCTAAATCGATTATAAAGTCTTCTGAGGATTGATTGATTAATCAACAATGAAAACTAGAGTTAGTTGCGAACTTACTGAAGACGTATTTACTTGACGTCACATTGTTCATCATGTTAGTTGTCATCGGAAATAAATAATTTTACAAGATTTTTACCAATTTTTTAACCAGACAATAAAATGAACCCCGCTAAGTGCTCTTTTATAAGACTGTAAAGGTCTTGGCTCGTTACTCCTCTGTTCTTCACGATTTTAATGTTAAATCAACTGGTTTCTGTGGTAATCCTCACAGAGAGCATGTTACATTTTTTCCTGATGATCTTTTCTATGATACTGAAGTAAAGGAAAAATGACAAAGTTCACAAAATACACAGAAATTAACACCGTAGCCAAAAGTTTCTGTTCAAAATCTGGTGATCACCGGAAGAAAACACCTTCAAACAAGCCCAGAGAGAAATCCACACAGTCAAACACTGATTGACACCACTGCTACTGGAAGGTCCTACCTGCCTGGATGTTTTTTGGTCCTGCAGTGTGACTACTCTGATGGCCTCACACCTCCATCCAGCAGGCAACCGTCACCTCCTGCTCTGCTGCGGCTCCCGGCAGCAGCAGCAGCAGCAGCAGCAGCACGGGGCCGGCCAACCAACAACCCTCTGAACAAACACTTCCTCCCATCACAGAGCTGCTATTGTTGTGTGCGTGTGTGTGTGAGAGAGTGTGTGTGTGTGTGAGAGAGAGAGAGAGAAACTGAGAGAAGGAGAGAGCTAGAGAGAGAAGGAGGGAGTGTGCGTGAGCGAGGGCGTTATGTGTCTGAAGCAGGGTTGTACTGACAGGAGCTTTTTGAAGACTGATACTGAGGCCGATATTTTTAAACTAAAGATGCAGAAAAACACACAGCAAAATTTTGTATATTAAAATCGAGTTTCATATGACATCACATCACACGTGTGAATGACGAAGCTTCAGCCAGAACATTAAGGACATCGAGAAACAACGTCACGACTGAAACTAGACTGATGGAAGTTGCTGTAACTGTACTAATACCTAACTAATATATTACTTAAAGCATTAAATGCACCACCACACTATTTAAGTTTAAGTTAAGCTCACCTGCACCTTTAAATGATCATTCTGGCTCAGTTGGGAACATGGTGACGCTGCTACGACAAGCAACACGAGTGGCCAGACGATTAGATATTAAACAAGTCAATGGTTTGCCTGGATTATCTAAACCGCTTCATTTGGAAGTAAAATCGAAAGTGAATGCAAAGGTTAATGATTTTATTATTTGCTTTTGTTTTCTCTTCCAAATATGTTTGGCTAACCTGGACGTCTGACTGCTCTGGTCTGTCAGATTCCCTTTTAGTGATGCTGCTGTTTCCCCAGATCTCAGCTATTACTGTAACTTGGTAAATATAATGTTATTACTGGCATGAGTTACATCCATAACTACAAAAACAAATTATCAAGCAAATGAATAAATTCAAATTGTCTCTGTTGGACTGATCAGGGAGGAACTTTCTTCATGTCGGTAAACAAGATGACTCTATCTCATAAAAACAGTATCGGCCCGATATGTCGCAACAACCGTCTATCGGCTCAGTCTGACGAGAGCAGCTTCATCGCCAAAAGCTCTCTCTGTCATTTGACTTTCTGACTGTCGGGTCTTGTGGAATCTGGTCATGTAACATGACTGTGAGACAACGTGGTGTGCTGGATGTGTGTAAATCCTTTACTATCTGCCCACACATACTTTCACTCTCTCAGGAGGTTTCACAGATTATAGCTACTAGCTCACCTGCAGATTTCTACCTCAATAATTCTCTTTCTTAGCTGAAAAAAATGTGAGCAGAGGTTTCAACACCTCAGACAAGTGCTGGTTTTCACTGCTTATTGATAAAAAGTTTTGCACCGGCGGCAACAATACTCTCACCGTGATGCAAAATCAAACACGTCAACTTGAGGCAGCATATTCTGTCTTATCGCCTCTGTAAATGCATTTATACAGACCTTCTGTTGTCCGTATTTATTCATGTGTGTAATTACATGTTAATTTACAGTGAGTCATATGTCCTTTAATCTGTCTAAACTGTGAAGGAGTCCTGTCGGATATTGTGCAAGACAAAAACTTTACACTTTCTGCTTGTGCAAATACAAGAAAAACATCTCCTCTACCTTCATCATCCTCGCTAGAGTTTTCTTGCTGATATGTGAACAGAATAATTAAGGCAAAGCTGCTTTAAGTCGTGGTCTGAAAAACATTTTCGGTTTGTCTTCGCTTGTTTCGAAGATGCTGCACATTTGCAAGTTTGTCAGTTTTTCCAAGGTTGAAGTTTCTGGGATGAACAGCTTATATCATTTACAAACTGTTGTTTCATATCCTCCGTGAATGGACTAAATGTTATCACAACGGATGACTCACTTGTGTAACAAATGAGAACAGTGTGTCTCTGTGTATATACAGGGGGTGGACAAAATAACATGAACATATTACCATGCATCATGTGATCGACTCTCAGTTACAGTCTCATGTAAATGTTATCAGAAGCTTCAGATTGGTGGATTGCGTCTTTTAGTAATGTGTTTCTGTTATTTCGTCAACCCATTTTCTTTGTTGCTCAGCAGCCTTCATGTGGAAGACAAACTCCCTTCGAAGCCGATACGGGTTTGTGTCCTTTGAAAAACAAAAAAAACCTAAATATACCAGAAAGGATTTTGGTATATTTACTTCTTTAGAAACAATAACTGTGACTGATCAGTACTTGTATTTCCTGTATCGGCCCTTGCGACAGAAATACAGGAAATTGTTCCCACCCAAAGCAATAACTTTCTACAACACCTCACCTTTGTCTAACAGCTTTATAGTTTCCGTCTCAACCAAACTCCACTCTGATTTGCTCCTTCAAAAACTCTGCTCATGATGATGAATCTGCACATCTTTATACTCCGACTCTACCTCATTGAATTTTAAAACTTCAACATCTTTGCACACTTGTCTAATGTATATAGTATGTTGTCATATGTTTTATATTTTATTACACAATTACACAATTTTCTCTCTCTCACACACACACGGAGAAAGTACCGCTCCCTTTGATCAAACATTGACTATCTTGTTGAATGATTAATAAAACATATTTTGGGTGTTGTCCTGCTTAAACCTTCAACAGCAACTCTTTACCCGCCAGTCTTAATGTGATCTTCACTGCACAGTCTCAAGACAGACAGAGTAAAACTACAAAGAGTCAAATGTGACACTCAGGGTTAAATACTGGGTGTTTCCTGACCAGCTAAAAGCTGTGTGGTGGTTTTGAGTGACAACGCACCTGAAGGTGAAACACAACTTGAAAGATGAAGAAAAAACTCTTTTGTTAGACTAGTTCAACACAAACACGAGCGAAGCAGAGCCCCGACATGACATGGAATTTAACATTCCTTGAAGGCTGATGATGTTTCCTTCAGTCTGTTTTTCATCAAGTCCATTAAACACCTGGTTCTGCTGGTTTCTACCTGTGTGGCTGTCTGTCAGTCACCTCCTTCCTTCCTGCTCGTACAACAGTAGAGACACAGTAGAGAGGACAAACCAGTCCGGCAAACAGGATATTAAAAACACAGCTAATAATTAAAAACAAGAGTGCATTCAAGAAACTCTTTCACAACCTTTTCTTGCCATCTAAATGTACTGCAAAGTGTTCAAAGCCTCATCTACATCTTGAGAAAATTTAGTTTAAAGGGTTTGTTTTTTCTCACTTACACCAAATGGATCTTGTCATGCAGAAAATTAGGGTTTTATTTGTCCATATTTTGAGATATCTGCAGTGTATCTGATTATTCTGGCTCCATCCCCACACAATGGAGATGACAACATTGAAAAATTCCCTAAAATGTCAACAGCAACATCTCTTTGAAGAAAAAGTGTCTGGATAATCTGGATAATCTAGAGAACACGTTTTCATTTAAACTATTTTCTATCAAAGAAATAGTCCCTTTCAAGTTTTGCTAAATCTAAAACTTGATTCATAGTATCTGAGTAAGTAAATCCTCCCAGTACCGGATTTCAATAGTATTAAACAGGGCAGGATGATAATGTTTACCTGACAGAAATAAATGTGAGATCTGGATAATCTCATAAACTGTAGAACAACATGAATGAAACAAACATATATTGTTTTTTTACTGTACTTCAGTGATGGCACCAATAAATCAAGAGGCGTCTGCTTTAGACACTCCGTGTGTGTGTGAGAGTTTATATATATGTGTGTGTGGCATCCTGTGTGGTTTTAACAGCTCTGTGTCAAATAAACACCTTTGCTGCGGGCTGAACCCACACAGACAGACACACAATCACACAAACACACACTGGGTGGCAAAAGAACGACCCGATGATGGGGGTCCGTTTAACAAGGATGTGACAGTTGTAAAAACAGCCACTCACTTCAGCCCGGATAGCCGGCCCATGCTAATCAGTCAGTGTGAGTGTGAGGTGAGAGAGCGCTACAGTTTCTTCCACTGACGGAGCTTATTTCCATGTTTATTCGTTTAGAGACGGAGGTTAAGTCAAGTGGCGGTAATTGGCAGCAGCTTTTGAAGCTTTGGGGAGTTTGAAAGCTGCGTCTCCACAGCAATGAAATCAAGTGCAGTAATAGCGGGCTCTTATACCCCTCTACCACAGCTGCCAACTAAACTCTCACGACCTGTGTATGTGTGTGTGTTAGTGTGTGTTTGCATATGTGTGTTTGTTTTGACAGTACTACAACACACAAAGCAGACATTTGCATAATGACTGAGGTTGCACCTGCCCTTAGTACTGCTTGACTGCTTCAGATTTTGCTTTAAAGCTGACAAACCCACCGAGATTATAAGCAGCGATCCAAAAATACGCACACGTACGGCAACATCTGAGCTTATCCATGCAAAATGAAAGCTGATTTTGACAGCCACTATCCAATAAATAATATCACATTGCTCCAGTGAACACCGTGAAAAATATATTCCTGTTTCCCTCCTGACTGTCAAACACCATCTATGCAGACTCAGGCCACAATCACAGACACAAAACAACATATTAGGGGTGTGCCCCAATACAAATAGTGGGAGTTTTTACAAATATTTGTCTCATACAAATTATTTGTTTTTGGGAAGAAAAAAAAAAAAACATGTCAAATACCAGCGAGCAGGTCAGTTATAGTCGCTATCTCAGTGTCTCTCCTCTGCTCCGCTGTTGCGTCTATCAGCAGGTCTCAATGAGGGGAGTCACATCCACCTGCTACATGACGCATATTTCTTAATTTGGACATCACTTTAATTTTCATCTAAAATTATAAGCTTAATAAAAACAAAAAAGGGGATTTTTAAGCCTCTTTCCACTTTTATTCGAATACAAATACAAATAATTTTGCTGCCTCAACAAATACAGATACAAATACAAATACTGGGCTCTTTGCACATCTTTACAACATATATATTATTTGGAACCACTTACATGTATCCTGCAATCAAAAAAAACCTACTGTGTTTGCTGATGACATGGGGGTTTTGGATGTTAGGGTCTCCACACAGGACACAGGATGTTGATAACAGCAGTACAAAACCGCAGAGAGACGCCCACACTACCGAGACCAAAGACCGCAAAAACACTCAATTACAGGCGACTGGGGGGGGCGTAATCAGTGCTAATGGGAAAGGCCTAATTTATAGTGAGTGGGACAGGGAGCGGAGAAGGGAGGTGAGCCGTTTTAAAGGGTTAAAATGAGTTTGTATGTGTATTTCAGTGGTGAAAAAGAAAAAAAACCTATAGCAAATTCATATTCAACTAGAGCTGCTATTGATCAGTCTGCAGCTATTTTAATAATCGAATAATCGTTCCTCATTTTTTAAAGTAGAAATGGCTGTTTTCAACTTCTCTAATGTAATGGTTTAATGCTTTTCTATCATAATAAACTGAATATCTTTGGGTTTTTAACTGTTTTTTAACCAAACAAGACATCTGAAGACGTCACCTTGTAATGGTCATTTTTCACTATTTTCTGACATTTTATACACCAAATGATTAATTGATTAATTGGGAAGATAATTGGCAGATTAGTAGAAGAAATATAATGAAAACAATCTAGGGCTGTGTTAGGGCTAATCAATCCTAATTCAAACTTAAATACACAAAAACGCCTTTTAAAACTTGATCTTTAGCTTTTCACAAGGATATAAAAGCACCTGTGACCCAACTGATACGAGAGGAACGCTACAATCCGAACAACTGGAGCAAGACTAGAAACAGGACTAACTGCTGCTGTTAAAGGGTTGTTTACATTATAGCAATATTAGTATAAGTCTGGCAAGTTGAGTATACTACTATACAACTTTATTATCCACCAAGGTGACTGACTTTAGCCGCTAAAGACATTATTAAATCAGCATAAAAGACAGGAACAGACCACCATCCAACCATGAAAACAGCATCTTAAAATACTAAGAAGAAAGAATTAGGTAATGAATCTGAGCAATAGGATCTCCTCATGCGTACAGTATAGTAATATGGGCTCCATGGGAGTATGTGTGTGTTTGCAATGACGAAAAGGGGTTCAGGGATCAGCTGTGCTTCCAGCTCCTCTTCAGTTGTTAACTATGTGTGTGTGTGTGTGTGTGTGTGTGTCTCTCTGGTGCTTTGAGAGGCTTCAGTAGTCTGGCTGGTGGCCAAAAATAGCCCCCTCAGCTGGCACACTGGCCCAATTTACGACCCTTCACATTCAGCGGAGGGCAACCCAGCCTCGGGACTGTCGGTTCATTTCCCACAGAGGACACAAAACTGTGAAAACACTGAAATCCCACCAGCAGCGTTACAAAAGGAAATCCCACATGCATATCTGCTAAATGCCACTGTAGGAAAAAAAAAAAACTGGCTGAGAACATCTTTATTGTCATCACTGCTGATGCTCACTGCCTGCTTTCTTTACTGGAGATGGGAGGGATGTGGTCTCCTCCTTGTGTAATAAGATGAGGCAAAACTGGCCCCAAAACCCAAAGCCTGTGATGCTTTTAACTGAGCGCCAACTTCCAGAAGTCTGAGCCAGAGGTTTCACGGAAGGCAGCCCGCAAGACCACAAAAGTAAAAATAAATGGACTAACCATTCCCATCTACAACTGTTCACCAGTGACTTTTGCACCGCAGCTCCCAAGCGAGGGAGTCGGTGACATGAAACATCAAAAGAGGTGTGGTGCTTCACACACAAACACACAGGAGGTAAATTTCACAGTGTTCTGCCAGAACAAACTTAAGGTCACTTACCATCTGAGAACGGCTCTTGGGACAGCCATTGATATCATCGATCTTCTCATTGGCTGGAGAGAGAGACAGAAAGAGGAGGCAGAGACAGAGATAATAGAGGAGAGAATAAAAAGTCTTTTAAGGCGTGTTCGGTTAATGTAATCCTCTCTCTTATTTCCAGTGGAGATGCCCGCCGTGTGTGTCCCAGACAGTTTCTGGCTGAGTGAGGAGAGCAGAGGTGTTCATGCCGGTGACTGTGACACCCCCCCCCCCCCCCTCCCCTCCCCTCCCTTCCCGCTGAGACATGAAACACTATCTAGTCACAGCAAATGGGAATGAGGCTGCGAGGGGCCCGACCGAGATGGGAGTGTTGTGTTTTTTCTCAAACGGGGCGTGTGTGTGTGTGTGTGTGTGTGTGTGTGTGTGTCAGGGATTCCTCCCGTCCATTAAAAGGCCCAGCCCACAGCAGCTGAGACAGGGCCGTCAGCTCACAGCTGACAACTGTGCCCGGCATCAGGAGGCGTGACAGGGCCCACAATGCAGCTCCATCACAGGGCCCATGTACTGTACCACCTACCCTGTGGGAAATACTCCTCTTCCAGTCAGATGAATATATACAGCAAGTGTCTTTGAATCTGTTCGCATCAAGTGCCTCTAATACCCGAATAATGTGTGACAAACTGCAGATAGTTAAAGATCATTATAACAGTGTTTCACAAACTTTTTGGATTATGACTCCTCATCACAGGATGCATATGTCTACCAGTTGTGATCAGTTCAACCATAATGGTATTTTCCTTTCTCTGATTCAATTTAATAATGTTTAAGGGTGTAAAATCTAAAGGTAACATCCAGTTAAAAGACCCTCAGTGTGGGAACCACAGCTTTAAAGTATTGTATATTGTACTGTGCGTCAGGCTAAGATGACAGGTACGTTGATACCTTTTAATATATTTTTTAATTGAATATTTGTGGGACTTGGCAACAGCAGAAAAGTTATTTGCTTTATCACTACAGGGTGTAGTGATGGCCAATTGAAGAGTAGATAATTATACTAAAAAAATGCATAAAAAATTAAGAATACATGAGTAAAAATGTGCCAAATAGCCATCCATACTTAAATTTTTAAATATATAAAAATAGCCTAAACTAATGTGTTAACCCATTTATCAATGATTTAACTACCTGTACTGCCACCTACGGTTTGTGTACTTCTTAGAAAATTGCACTCTATGGACAGTAGTGGCCAAGTACTCTGATTTTGAGATACATGCTTAAACTCCAAACAAAATAAGTGCCACCAATATAAAAACCAATCATAAAACTAACATTTCTGAGTGAGCAACAGCTTCCAAAGCAGCAGTCAGACTGTATAAAGGCTAGATTCTTTGAGAAAAGTATCCCAAGACTAGAAGTTGAGTACAAAGCAAGATATCTTAAAAAATTTGGATTTGGCTGAACTTCACTGGATAAACTGGTTGCTTCAAAAACAGCTTATAAGAACTTGGTGATGACCTAGATCCGTATGGCCCAATTTCACAATCCTGACCTTGAGTGTAAGTTATTCAAATAACCAAACAGGTGCCACATCCGGTCAGGCTTTTTGTCCCAGTACGGCTGTTCCGACACCAGCAGGCTGATCCAGTTTCATCAGCATTGTGTGGTGTGAAGTTTCCCTTGTGGACAAGGGGCAGCAGGCAGAAAGGCAGGGCAGAACAGGTGAACAGACAGCTCTAGTTCACGTTGTTTTAATTTGAGAGCAGGGCAGCAGTGATCAGCTGTCGGGGTGCATATATTGAATGTAGGGTAGATGTTTTGAGAGGACAAAAAGCACCAGATCACAGAGGTGAAGCCCTTTTCGACCACAGGAACCTTTTTAAGGAAACCCAGGAATTCCACCTGCTTTTTGACTGTCAAGTCAAGTAAAATCAATTTTTATTTACTATAGCCCAATATCACAAACAGCATACAATATCCTCTGTCCTTAGACCCTTGAACCGTCCCTCAAAAAAACCTTTAATGGGGAAAAAGTGGAAGAAACTTCAGAAAGGGCATCAGAGGAAGGATCCCAACATGCAATAGATGTTGTGTGTAAAGAATAGACCAAAATAGACTGAATAAACTGCTAGAATCTAGTTACAGTTTTGGTTTCTGGGCCCCCAAAAAGTCCCTTCCCTTGAAGATGCATCCAGGAATAATCAGGCACAGTGCAGGTGCAGTACTGGACATTGGTGACTGGCCAAACACAAACCACATGTCGTCTATAACTTGTGTAGCATCAAAATTAAGATTTGCGATGGGAAACAACATTAAATAAAAGTCAGGTAGCCTTCTTCTCAACTAGTCTACAAGACGCAAGCTAAAGACAGATCGATTCAACATGGTTACATGTTAAAGCACAAAAATAACCAGAACACAGTCTGTAGATCATCACTACTTTGCAGACTGTTGGCTTTTTCCTGACATTTTGAAATTCCTCTTCCCACAAATTACAAAAAAACAACACAATAAGTCTGTGTTGTTACTCTCAAACCAAGCTGTCACTTTTTAATATATTAGTAGATAAATCTGGGACTCTGGTCTAGAAAAAGGTCCTCTGTGTTCCACTACAACAAGCCGAGACACTGAACACTCCCATAGCGCCCAACCAGGTGTGCAGGATCGACTGTAGCTCTACTTATAACTACAACCCCTGGAATAATCAGCTCCACCAAAGCAGCCATCACAACAGAAAGTTGGAGCCGGTATAGAAAGACATGTCATACGAGGAGAAGCCCTCCGAGCACATGACGTAAATAAAGTTGACATACAGGATATAAAACTCCCTGCGATGCCCGCGAGACTGATCTAACTCTCAAATAAGAATCACATGCAACAGCTATCAGAACAGTGAGACTCTTCTCCGCAGAGGATGAAGCTGCCCAGAAGATAGGAAGTATAAAAAAAAAAAAATCTGGGTCAGAGACGTGAGGGAAGAGCTGGGAGCAGACAGTCAGTCAGTGATGTGCTGAGTCACCGGTCAGCTGGTGTCAGCCCGCTTCAGCCTCGAGGCTGTCAGCAGACGAAATGACAGGCTGAGAACGGACAGATGAAACGACAAGACCGATGATGATGGTACGGACGAGGGTGAGGGTCGGAGACAGAGAGGAAAAACCCCTCTCCCACGGCACACAACAGGTCGAACACTGTACCTTTCAACCTAAAGAATTACAATTTCTATTTGATTCTGCAACCCCTTTGAGTTATAAACTCTTTAAAAGCCCAATAAAGTTTAAAATGACAGTCATTGTCAAAGTGAGACTGGTGTCATTATCTCCTGAAAGGTTGATAGATGTGTTTTCATTCAAATGTCTACCAATAATTAAGTGAAAATTAGATTCAACACAGCTTTAATGTAACTGGACATTCATTAATCTTTGAATGACAGACAATCTCTTTTAGCATCTTTTAGCATCAGTTTAAGCTTCTTAGATATTTTATTCTTGTTATTTTGAGTTCTTACATTGTATTTTATGTTTCTGTCCCGTCTTAAGTTTGTTTAAAGTACATATTTCTGTTAGTCGATCACTTTTTGTAAGAATTACACAAATGATTCATTCTAAAGAAGTTCAAATTCTCTCAAACATCAGCCTCTTAAAGTTATTATTTACTGCTGTGTGAGATAAGAAAGCTTATTGGACGAAACCATGTCGTCTTCAGGTTAGCTCAGGATTAGCAAACCTGAAAAAGGTGGATTTGAATCTCTAAAATAACAGTTTGTCCTGCACTCTACCAGCACTGGAAAAAAAACCTCTTATTTTAATACATTACATAATAGAGAAGAATGGTTCTATTCTGTAGCATCAACTCTTGTAAAAGAAAAGTTTGTTTTTTAAAACATTTTGTGAGCAAATATCACAGGAACAAAAAGGCTGTTGTGTTTAGTAAAGGTCAGTCATGTGTTTTAACATTTGTTTCAAGCAATCACATGTATGAGAGTCAGCTTCCTGTAGAAGATTTAGGAATCAAACGTGTGTGTGTTTTTTCCCCTTACCTACGACCTGTATGATCTCAGCCAGCAGCACTCCGTCCGTGACGTCTGTTTGCAGGTCCTTGATGAGACGCTTGTGTCCTGACTTGGCGAGATAGTGGTTGGCCCAGTCCGTGTAGATCTGCGGTCAGACACACAAACACAACCGCAGCGCTCAGTTATGAGCCAACAAAAATACAAAATCCAATCCAAAAAAAAAAAAAGGGGGCAACCCCGTCAGGTTGTCCACGTGTTTCAAACTCCATAAACACTTGAAAACTACAAAAGGTATAAATGGTTGAAACAAATTTACGACTCTAATAAAATAACAACATGGTTGAATGAGAGCAGAGTAGCCCTCTTTCTTTTGTTGGGGCTCCGATCTGGCATATATCCGCGTGGTATTCAAATTGGGGCCATTGTGCTCAGCCGGGGCATTCATCTCGGAGCGCACGGCGGCTGTTTTCAATGGGCCATGCTGACATCACTCTCTGGGGACAGAAAAGACCCTTCACTGCCTGGGGGGGAGGAGGGGAGGGGGCAGAGCAAGCATCTGAATAATCTGAATAGCTTCCTTCATAATTAGTCGCCAAACTCTTTCTCTTTTCCTACCTCTCTCTCTCTCTCATCAAGAGAAGTGAGTTTCTATTTCTGGGGGAGATAAAAAAAAAAAGGAACACAAAAGGTGGCAGAAAAGTTGCACTGAGCATTATTCCTAATAAAAAAAAAAAAAGGAGGAGTTATTTTTGAGAAAGTGATACCTCGTGAATCTGTCTTGATTAGCAGCATTGTGTTGAGCTTGTCTGAAAACTGCAGAGTCTCTGTTTGACAAGTGTAACTTCAGAGCAGCTTTCTCACCACGGGGATCTGAAATCTGTGTGACAACTCGACTAAAAAAAGACATCTCCTCTCCCGCTACGTCTCACTCAGACCGTTACGCCGGTCTGCTGAAAAAGAGGACGGTAAAGAGACAATCAGTACGTTTTACTGCTTCCCTCGGTAATCTAACATCTTTAGTGTCATGTAAAAGAGAAATCCAGCTTCAGTAACGGGATGGAGGATTTGACAAATCTGATTTCTCCTGAAGAAAACAGATGGCCATGCAGACGTGTAACTAGGTTTTTGATCAACTATTTACATGTGCTCATGCGCAAAAAGGGAAAATATCAGTGACAGCAGTGCTGCAGGATGAAACTAGAGCTGCAATGATTAGTTTAATAATCGATTAGTCGATCAACAGACAATGAATCACCAACTATTAAGATAATCGGTTCTTAAATATGAATATTTTCTCCCTTCTTCAGTGCTCTATGATAGAAATCTGAATATCTTTGGGTTATAGACTGACGATCAATTAGAGAAAATTAAAGATTGAGAGATTAATCAATACTGAGCCCTAGATAAAACACATTCTCATTAATCATAATAATACATCCTTGTATTCAAGTAATTAAATCTCGCTGAGTAAATCTGACTCTACTAGTCTAATAAGTTAGTTGCAACAAAGATTCAGACACATTTATACTTTAAGGGGAAAACTGTCCCCTCACTTAAAATAAAAATAAACTCCAAAATAAGGTCAGAGCAGGGGAGAAACCTCATTAATAATCTGCTGCATGCATATGCAGATTTTACAGCAACCAGCAGTAACCAGGTTATTATGTAAACGTGTTGTCTGACTGGATTTCTCCCAGTAACCCGGTTTCTTGTGTGTATATATGAACCCGATGCCCGAGTGGAAACCAGAATTTCTTCATGTGAAATTTAAGTGCATCTATTAGTACCGAATGAGCGCGCAGCATTGTTAAGGTCAAACCTTGGCGCAAATATAGGCACACAACACGCATGCATGGCGAGGTGTGTGACACAGTTGTGACCCTCGTTTCTTTGTACTCGCACTGTAAACAGACCGGGAGTCTTTCTGCAAACGCTACTCACGGGATGAATCACAGCTTCTCGTGATGGCTCTCAACAGGTGTGAGCACTTCAAAAGCACACGCTCGAGTACTCATACATGCACGTACGTATACTCGTCTTCACAGTTTATGAGAATAAAGACCACACATTAAACATAAAGAGCCTCGGAGCGACGTTTAAATCGCACAGGCTACGTACCCACACGCAAATGCACAAGTACACAGAAGTACACAGAAAAAGACTCTTGAGTGACATGCAGAGTTTAAAAAGCCTTCAAGCTGCAGGATTAGACTCTATCCTTTCAATTCACCTTCTCAGCTGGTCATAGAGAAAAGGAAGTGCAATGTTCAGGAGCTATTGTGTGTGTGTGTGTGTAGGCTTCCTTTGAAGTAGTTTCGGCCAGGTAAATTGAGGGGTTGGAGTGTAATTAAAAACGAGGTGAAATGGGTAGCTGTCAGTCACGGAGCTGGAAATCACTGAGGGGGGGGGGGGGGGGGGGTCAAAATGCCTGAGGGCATGCAGGGAGGCATGGGCAGGTTGTGAGAGGAAAGAAAAAGGGGGTTAGTGGGCAAGTCACAACACATTTGCTTTTAAGTCCTGAAAATCACACTTTTCAAAACGTACTTTATGTGTCTGACGTCTTCCTCTCAGCTGAAACATCACGTCTTAAACTCAAATGGGATATCAAAGTTTAGTGTTCGTTTAGTTTAGAGAGGAAACATGGAGGGCTGAGGAATTTTAGTACTGTGGATTTTGACAAGAGAAACTTTCTAACTTCTTAAAAGTAAACAAGTACACTTTGTTAAACTGACGGACAGAACCAGAGGCGAGTGTACGGTCCCACAAGGAGCCAGCAAATCTGAACAATCAGCCTTTTCTGTGAGGAAGCAAATCTATGGAAAACACCACCTATCAAAATGAGGAGATGTGCTCCATACAGCATTTTTAAAATCAAACTTAAAATCTACTTAGATGTGTTCATAAATGATGTTTGTAGCATTTTATTGTCTGATTGTGTTGTTTGTTTGACATTATCAGGACATTTTGATTGTAATTCTCCTACATAGGAAGTGTTTTATCCATTTGTCAATTCTAAGTTGAGTCAGGACTATGGGTGTAAGCTAGCTGTTGAGCTGTTTATTAGCCAACATCGGCACATTTACATTGATGTTGTTAAAATGTCAATGTTGATTAACGTGCTCTGCCCCCTATGAATAAACTAACAGATAAATAAATCAGTGTTTTACAAATGAACAATAAATCAAATTGCCAACTATTAAAAGCCTTGCTGAGGGTATGACATTGCAGTTTTATCGCCTAGCTTCTAGCTCTATGGAGCTTTTTAGCTTCTTATAGCTCATTGTTTTGAGACAGATATGTTTTTCTCAGGAGTTGGTGGAGACCAAAACTGAGCAAAAAGGTAAATTACTGGACTTACTGGATGTGTAAATAGGTCATTCTTAGCTAACACTTAAGCCATGACAAGTTTGCAAGATGATAATGTATCAGGACTGTGTGTCTGTCATGTTGTGGTGGAGTTCATCTGCCACAAACATCAATCATTGAAGCTTTAAGTTTAATTAAGCAGCTACTTACAAATTACTGCAATCAGAACGACAAACATTCAACTCTTTATATACTGTATTGTATATTTTAGACACTATGTTAACTGGCCTGAAGAGGGAACTACTGTATAATTAAGCACCAGCAAAATGCCTAATATGTGCATGTAAAATGTAAACATAAAGAATTAATCACATTCAGCTATAAATAATGGAATCGTCTCCAGTAAGGCACAACTAGTACCGAGGTTCATCCCACTACAAACCAAATGTTACAACATCAGTCAGATGTCTGCAAATCAAAGACCATGTTAATAATTAAAATCTAAAAAAAAAAAGAAAAACATCAAGAATGCATTAATCTGGATCATGTGTGTTTAGCCGCACATTTATTGTAGCCTCTGTGATCTGGAAGCTGCTTGAAGGGCCAGGGGAAAACAGAAGTAGTGCAGGATGATGAGAAGCAGACATCTGATCTGGAAGATGCCTGTTTTAATCAGCTACGCGGTTAGTGAACAACAGTATCGACTCCATATATTGACTCAATATCTATCTGACAGGAAGGAGGTTTTACTTCCTCTACATCACAGGGATTTAATCAAATTTAATTAAAACTCTCCAGGGTTGTAAAAGCCTGTTCAGCAAATTGGCACAGTTATTGAAAGTACTCATGAACTGATATTACCATAACAAAGTGAAGAGGCTGGCATACAGGTTAAGTGGTCAGTATTGTCACCTCACAGCAAAATGTTTCATAGTAAGAGGTAGATTTGATTTCTGGCCGTTTATGTGAAGGACTGGTTATTGAATCTCAATGCTTTTATTATACCCAACAAAACGTGTCTGCAGCACTGAGTATCAATAACTGTCAAGTGTCATAAGTTGCCATTAAATCTTATTGTGTCCTCACTTATTGTGTGATCATATTTCCAGATCTAAATCAGGAATCGTTGCTATTTTTAGACTGTATTGTAGTTTTGGTATGGCTGCTTGTGCTAAGACAACATTAGACACTGCTGAACTGGCTTGATGTTTGGCTGACTTTGTTAAATGAAACATTCTTTTGTAGAAAAACGTGCATAGATTCCTAAAAAAATAAGGTATTGGATAGTACCAAAGTACCAGAACTCAAATATCGGATTCTGTGTGACACATACTCGTTCTTCTGGGTATCCTCCGACTGTCAAAATACATAAAATCAAGTTTACTGCATATTCTAAGCCTCCTGTTAAGAGTGTTTCCATGTACTTGGTGAAATGCATACTGGGATAGGTTTCAGACACCAATGACCCTTAACAGCACTAAAAAGGCCTCCCTGCTTTGTCATAAAACTCCAAAAATGGCCGATAATGTCCTTGTTGATATCGATACACAGTGCAACATGACACACAATTACACTCCAGCGCCCCACTACACTCACATCCATACAGAATGTCAACACTGTGAGAGTCAGTGATCTATATTAATCAGTCCGATGAGCCATTTTCAATAGATTTTCCAAGAGGGAAAATCCCCTCCATTCCCAGAAACTCGTAGTAATTCCGACCCTCTCCTTGTGGGATTTGGGGTCTTTTTTAGGAGCTGTAAATTGGCGCTGTTGTCAGGGACATTCCCGTCACCAGAGAAAGCAACATGACACTGACTCATTCACAGTGTCAGGGCCTTATGGACACTGTCATGTGTGGCCTGTCGGGTCTGTTGACATGCTGCTTTGGGAATTTGTCCAGTTTATGAACAATATCTGGGCTCACGCTACATCATTTTGGGTTTTAATACTGACCAATAACAGCGCAGTCCTTGCTCAGAGAATGCTGCTGTTAGTTTTAAGGGTGTTCAGACTGGGTTAACAGTGAAGAAATCCCTCAATTTCAGGACAATGTAGGTAAAAAGACAGGGAAACAGTTCCTTACCCAGTATAGTTGGTCTGTACCCATGTGCATGTTCACACAATGTCCAATTTAAGCCTTCAAAAATGACACAGAGTCAGTCAGTTCTTCAAAGCTTGTGACAAGTAGCGATGAGTCACTCATTCACACAGCTGCGTCTTTTTATTTTGGCACAAACACCCAAATGTGCTCCACATCCAGCATCCCCCCGCTGCCCCAGCTTGCTGAGTCACCAAGCTGGTGTGCGATGCCTACAGAAGGGCATGACGCATACAGGCCATCCCCGCAGTGCCGGGTCAGCCTGGGCGGGGGAGAGGGCGAGGGCATCACACTGGGAAAGTGCCCTTGAGTTGAAGGGGACTTTTTTTGGAGAGGGAGGAGTGAAAAGTCAAGTTTTATGATTCGGCTGGATGGCTCAGCTGCAGATGAAAAGGCGTAAGTTTAGCAAATGTCACGACACATCATGACGGAGGCTGATTATACGGTAGGAGGAGCTAAGCAGATGTGCTTTTGTGCTGCTGCTTTTGGTTACACGTGTGTGTGACTGTGCATCTTTTAAACTGTCAGTCAACTGCAGGAACTGCTTCGCGTTACCTCACTCTTTCATCTCCGCTGTTGTTTGCACTGACACTGACTTGTTAAGTGATAATCTGCTTGATAAGCAAACACCGCAGTCATGTTGACATCTTACTACAGACATGAAGCATCGTTGAAACATGTCTCCAAAATATCAGCAGTTTGAAAGTTTAAAACAGCTTCATTTTTATGATATCAGTTGATTCTGAAACAGTTTGAATGAATAATCTTGTAATTTAAGATTTAACTAACTCAATCTGTCCCTGCAACACTTGCAAAATTTTCAAATTCTTCAAATCTATGCAATCGTCAGCAAAAAAAAGTGGAAGAATGCTTGTCAACTCTATCAATCATCACAGTCTGGTGCATGAAAATAATGAAATTCAGAATAAATATTACAAGTAAAAGTCAAATAATAAATAAATAAAGCCTCCAACTGACCAAAAAGTTATCAAAAGTGAACCATTTGCAATCTAATACCAATAACTATATATTGGTTTATGGGGCTTGTTGGTAGCGCTACACAGCATGGTAGAAAATACTAAGGTTAACGTGTAGACTTAATTCAGGGAAAAACAAGAAGACATGCAGAGGTGCATTCAACTTTGTGGCTACTGTAGCTATACAGGCTAGCAGCCACAGAAATGCCCACAAACAGGACGTCTCTGTGATCCTACAAGATTCTTAAACTCATTTTATTCTCACTAGAACTTATTACATAACATGGCAATCAGTTATCTTTGGTCTGCAGTAATCACAGAACAGCTCCTCAAGATCCTGATACTGATACCTGTTTTCTTATTTTTAGTGAAATTACTAAAATGACAAAAACAGGAGCCATCTGTCTTCAGATTGCAACAGGTTAAGTTTTGCGCAACAGGGGCACTCTGATGGTCTAATGGTTGCGGCGCATACCGCATAACCACAACATCAATGGTTTGACTCCCGCCGGGGGACCTGCATTGCATGTCGTACCTGTCTCTCTCTCCCTACATGTCCTGTCTCTACACCGTCTGTCTTTTTTTTTTTTTGCAAAACACCTGAGTGTGTTTTTAACTTGATGAAAGAGCATTTCTTGAGTCATCCTCTGGGTTTCGAAATTGCTTCATAACTCAAATGCCTGTGAATTTTCTCAACGTGTAGACGACCACTTATTGTTTCCATTGAAGTTCAAGCATGAAAATCACAAACCGGCAGCTACATTTTTCACTTTTTCACATGACAGCAGCAAACACACACACAACACCTCAGTTCTGTCCATCCAAGCACAGTTCTCACACATACGTTGACGAGCATGGCTTTCCAGAAACAATTATGTTGATAACTTCAGGACTATTAGCCTTATTACTTTCAAGGTTCAGTAAGCAACCTAAAAAGCGCTGCACTTAACACGCCATTATGAACTAATCTACAGACGTGAGCAAGAACCATAAAGAGAACACAGCAGGACCGAAGCTGCTATCTCTCACGAGAAGCTTTCATAGGGAGCCAGGACCTGAACAGCTCTTGTTATAATTCAGGTAATGGCACTGAAGTGAGAGCTGAGTCTACAAAAGTAATGCCCTGATAACAGCACTTTCTTCTACCTTTTCAAAGGAAATCTACCTTTGAACGTCAAACACAAAGCCAAGCTAAGATGAAGGCCACATCCACCGACCGAGTTTAGAACATCCAGAGGTTTTTGAGGTAAAAACCAAATCCAAACAGTGAGCACTACTGATTCGTCTGTTACCTGCGTCTGTCAGATAGCTTCTATAATAAAATTTCTGGCTGCTCCTGGAGATCTGACTCCATCCCTGACATTTCTATTTCAAGCTGACCCTTCCCCTTAAATCTATTTCTCTCACTATTCCCCAGTCCTTGGTTAATGTCTGTGGAAAATACAAACACAGCACAACAACTTCTCTCAGGTTTCAAAATGAGCAAATTACTGGTAAATTAAAAAAAAAACTTAGTTCATCATCAAGTGGGTGCACTCCCTGCTGTTACCCTAAAACCTTCAATACCTTTCCCTCTACCCACTCCCTTACCTCTTTGGTTTCTTACCACTTTGTAGTTTTTGCAGGATAAGCGGCTGTAGCTCCTGGCCGGCACCCTGAGGCCGCCATATTCAGCCATGTAGGCCAGTCACCCGGATAAAGACAACTGACTGGGTGAGCAAAAAAACCACCCGGAGGTGTACAAACTTCCAGACGACCAAGAGACGAGAGATGAGCGCGCTGTGTGGTGAAGGCAAGGTGGAGCGGGTATATATAGCCACTACACGGTCCCTCACACATCTCCTGAGCAGCTCTGTCTCCGTCTGTCTGTCTGTCTGTCTGACTGTCTGGTCGTGTATGAGCAGGACATGCTTCACCTCTCTCTCTCTCTCCCTTTAGACACTGACACTTTTAACCTCTCTCTCTCTCTCTCTGGGTGTCATTCACTCTGTTTGAGTCAGACACTCTGACTCAGTTCCCTCCTCTGCTAATCGTAGAGAGATAAACCAGTGGCATAAAGTCCAGAAATGGAGCTCTAGTGAAAGTTTCTTTTACATGCATGGGCCTGTGAGTACATTTCTCATTTTATCCTGTTGTTTACATCTCTCGCGCATGCTCGCTCAATTTCCTCGCTGTCACTGTCTGAGGCTGTCAATCGAGCTATCAGCTGTTCACGTCTATCCAATAGCGAAGCAGCACACCTCCATTGTTAGCCTATCATCTTGCTGCTGTCTTTTTAAATATGTTTCTCTCTCTCTCTCTGCCTTTAGTGCGTTCATGCTGCTACACACACGCCCCTCTACTCCCCCATCACCGCCTTGTATTCGCAGATCCATCAGTTTTCATCAACCTCTTCAGCCTTATCAGTCTCTGTAGAAATCATCAGCCACCACCAGTGTCTGCACTCCATGGGGAGATTTATTATGCTGCTGCTCAGGGCTGATGACCCTCAATTAAAAATCTCTCTGTAGAGTCTAAGTGCCAAAGACTCTCTTGACCGAGACTTAATTATCAATATATCTTCTGTAATAATAAACAATTATCTCTCCTGATTGAAATGGAACTCTCAACCTGTGTAGCTTCGTAATAAATGTGTTATTTTATCTGAATACAAATGTACCTTGATAACTGTAATTAAGCATGTCAAGCAGACAACATACTGTATGTTTGTGTTACAACTGATACACTTAATATCTGTGTTTTTAAACACAGTGTGGGAATTTTTCAGGCACCACCTCATTGATCAAAGATAACATTTTTGGCAGTTTTTCTGTTTAGACAATCTGCAATAGCTCAGAGGTAGGAATGAAAGTAGAAGGTGTAGCTGCTCGCTTAGATTGTGTTGTGAAGTAACATATGATGATTGCTACATTTCCAAGAATTACCAACTCCCTAAACTCTATTTTAAAACTTTATCAATTGGCAAACTGTCAGATCCTAATGGGGTTGTTATAACCTTGTTCCACAGATCTTATATCGTCTTATAGTTTGTTTTGTTTGTTTCCATTGAAGCCTCACAGCAGAAATAATCGTTCTGACCACCAGGACGACGTAGGACGACCTTTTAGGCAGCAGGGCCAACCTACAATGGTGCACTCCCTCCATAAAGCTATGTCTTGTGCTGTACTGGCTCAACATATATGTTTTTATCCAGGTGACTAGACAGAAAGCACCATTTTTAAAGTCTTAATTTGCACATAGTGACCCCACAGCTCACTGTCGCCCCCTGTGGCCAAGACAGATGGTATGAATGGAATGGATTCCCCCTCCTGGATGTGGACAGAGTTTCTAACGCTGACTGACACTTTAATGTCCTCTCTCTGACACAACTGGTGCTGTACATTACAGCAGGTACCCCACACACACACACACACACTGACAAACATGAAACATAAGTCCACACAGGAGGTCTCAGATCTCCCTCGTAGGGCTGTACTACTCATTGAATCCAGCCAACCAGTCATCCTATGCCATCTAGTAATTTAACATTTACCAGTGAAATGATTTGCAACAGTACTGCCCTACTCCGTTTTCATACGCCGACGTAAATTCACACCTATGAATTTCCCAGAACAAACCCAACACCACATGCCTCTGAGCAGCTTCACTGAGAAAACTCAACACACTCTAGCGCCCTGCTAAAGGACCTCAGCATTCATGACCTGGATCTGATGTGAAAACACCTCCATCAGACTGCTTGATGCTTGAAGAGCCCTGGTGTGTACAGACTTTATAACAGGGGAACGGTGAAAATAATAAGACTGTTTGCAACATTAGGTTTAGTAAACTTTCACGCCAAGCACCGCAGTGTTACTTAAGCTCACAATAAAGACATTAAAGCCAACCTAATAGGTACTTTTAAGTCAACCAGCAGGGTACGTGATTTTGATGTTGGGGCTAAAATGAAGCATGGAAATATGATAGGGCTCAGATGTCCTGTTTAAATAAAGGTTGGAAAAACACTTTGGCAATCATGTCAGAGAAAAACAGGCAGGGGCTGTTTCCCCCTGCCCACTCTGCACATGGCACTGCTTACGAGGCCTAAAATATCATCATCATCATTTATGCGGGAATGCTTGCCAACCATGAACATACAAAGATCCCAGTATGGCTTTGAACTTCTCATTGCCATCAAGTTAGCTACGGAAACTAGTTTAATTCTTCATGAAGTGCCTCCACAGTGTGTGACTACCAGCACACGGCCCAAAATATCAACTCTTCTGAATACAGTTTTGCTTGTTAAGGGTGTTCTGAGCTTTTATAAATGATCAAACATCCTTTAATTTCTCAGCCCACAGTTGTTGTAGTGTCTTAAGGTGAAGAGTAGCTTAGAGTATATTTTACCAACCTTAAGACTGGGGTTTAGAGCAGTATACAACCATCAGATATTCTTGTTGACAAGCCCTTTTGCTGCCTGACCGTGCTGCATCTCATCGATAAGAGCTCAGTAACTCTCTCTGCTGCTGCAGGCTGAGGGTGACATGTGGCAACACATCCCCTCTGACCCAGCCTGGGTCGGCTAGCAGATGGCTGGTGGGAAAATGATGGATGGACTGAAGGATACACTCACACAATAATCTGAGAGAAGGATGCAGGGAGGGGAAGGAGAGGTAGATAGGTGTGACGGGTGATAGTCTCCCACTTATCACAGGATGTGTTTCATTCTGTCACACCTAACATGTAGAATTAATGCATCAACTGGCTTCAAATGCAGGAAACCCTCTCAGCTTAAATAAGTAAACAGTGGGTGAAGGGAATCATAGTCTCCTGCACAGTTTTTGCTGAACACTAGCAAACAGATGGCTTCTGAGAAATCAGTGTCCCAGGTCTGTATGATATGACAACAGTGGACTGCAGTCTGCTGTGCCAGCTGCTGTGCTGCTGTGATGCTTTATATGGGACACAATGACTCCAGCTCTGAGCTCTAACACGGGCATTTTCAATGGGTGCAATATTTTAAATTGCTCTGAGGCATCCTGGAGGCCAAGTTGGTTAAAGTATGTGTATTTGATGCATGACTTCCCACCTCTCTCCTAATATTCCCCATCTGTTAATAAAGGTAGAAGCACCTTTACACAATCAACATCCGGCGCTGATCTACTCACTGGATTTAATTCAGCTGTATTGGATTCCTGAAGAGTCAATCAGTTAAACACCAATGCAACATCTACACTTACTTTTTTGTAGGTGCCAGTTTGGGGCCGCTATTGATTACATGCTTAGTTGGATCAAACACACTTTCTGTTTTAGTTGAATAGTTTGATGCAAACTGGAGACCATTACTAAAATGTTTAACATAAAACAAGACATGCAGCACTCATCGAGGGAAAGGAACAAGAAAAGCCTGTAAAAAATCAATCTTGGGATTGTAATTATACTGGAGCATCCGATTGAAAATGACAAATAATTGAAGATCGCATGACCATAGAAAGGATAACAGATGGCCAGGAAGCAAGAGAAAATGGATGATAATTTAATTTTATCAAGGATATTATATATTTATTAAAAAAATCAACATCTAGCAAGAAAATGTGCTATGAATGTCTCCTTTCCCTGCTTCATCACAACTCTCTTTAAAGACTTTCCCAACCATCTTTATTAACTAGGTAAACTGTGTTTGGTGCAGTTAGACGTCTGTCAGGTTATCGAGGAAGAGACAGCAAGATAGAGGAGAGTTATGGAAACTGATGCATACACTAGACAAGTAGAGAGAGCTTGAGAGACAGCAAGAGTGATGGTGTTAGAAATTAATTCAGACTGTATACACATGAGCTGCATATTCTTCAAACACTTGCCATCTCCTTACTCTCTCCTCTCCATCACCACTGCGGCACTGAGCTGCTGTTTCTTCTCTCTGCCCCCAGCAGGATGTAACCATGGATGTTTTTTGGTCTGTGGGGCCTCTGGCAGCTACTTTCCCCCCTCTGTTCTCTGTTGTACACACACAGGCCTCTCAAGTGGCTTTAGCCCGCAGAAAGCTGGAACGGGCCAGCTCTAAATGAGCCCTCATGTCTCTGCTTGCTCTCTGTTTGGCACATGAAAGACATGTGGCTTGTGAGGCATAGAGGCCACACCAGGCACATGGTAGACAAAACGACTTGGCCTGAACTCTGCAGTTTAGAGTATGGGAAACATCCATCGGAAAGCCAAGAGACTGTGTGCATGTGTGGTTATCTACACATGTGATATATAACCTGATTTAAAAAAAAAAAATCACAGTTGATGGATGGAAGAGCTTCACCCTCGAAATTAAACATTTGCAACTTCAGTGTCTTCATGACGGTCGAGGGCACCATCTACCTGTGACAATTCCAAAATATTCTAATCCAGAATATGTTAATATTGAATCATGAATACACAATGTCTAAATCCCTTAAATTGGTCTTTTGGTCACTGCACAGATGTCTGCCATGCGAAATCTGATCAGGACGAATCTTGAGACATGAAGCCTGATGCACATGACAGCACAGCAGCTCAGCAGCTCAGCAAGACTTATTTAAGTGGATTTAGCTTGTTAGCATCACTATATGAGTTAACAAGCCATTCGCAGTGATACGTAGAGCTGATTTTCCTGCTGAGTAAATTCTCAGACAGCTGCCTTTCAGTCCTTAAAAATCAGCTTCTTATTCTCCAGGTATAATACAGAGCCAGCGCAGGTCTGCACACTATAATGTAACCTGAAAGTATAGTGGGTTATATCCATAATGCAGCGACTTATTTCGTTCTGAGCTGCACAGCTCTATACTATCATTGCTTTTCTTGTGTCTGGAAAAATTTGAGGTACTGGATTAGAGATCTAAAAAAGTCTAAGAACTCCAATCAAGACAGGTAATTGGATTGAACCGTCTTCAGATGTTGTACCACCTGAACAGTTGACATGAACCCTTATACAAAAACTGCTCTGTCCATCAGGACATCCACAAATTAACTGATAAGCAAATAAAAAGTCACATGCATGCTGTGGCTAATGTGTGCAGTGAGAGTCTGTCAAGGCTACTGGGTCAATATTTGTTTGGAACTCACACATATACACAATACAAAGACACATTGTGTACCACAAGGTACACCATGACAACTATGTTCCATAACTAAAAACAATTATGGTTCCACCAATCCTTTTTTTCTCTGCCCTGTGTATGCTGGCATGCCTTTGAGCAGAATTAAACATATAAATCACGCGTTTTGATTTATGCTCCATAGGTCGCATGTTGACATAAGGACCATGACCATCAAATAATCAATAGACCTGTATTAGAACAGAGAGGATTATGGACATTGACTGCACTTCATAATAAAAAGGAAGGTCATTTTAATTTCTGGAAGTGTGTGCACATGTTCAAGTGTGCATGCCTGTAATCCCTTTGTCATTCTTGCTCTCTCTCTCTCTCTCTCTCTCTCTCTCTCACACACACACACACAAACACACACACACACACACACACACACACAAACACACACACTCTGACCCCGTGGCCCACTAGCCTCCTGTCAGTCAAGCTGTGTGGAGGTTAGCAGTGTGTAATTAAACTAGCCTTCTTATCAGCTCATCACTAGATTCTGGTAATAACCTCCTCTGCTTCCATCTCCCCTTCCTCTGTGGGCTCATAGCAGATCCAGATAAGGAGCATGGCTGAAAAAAAAAAATAGAGAGACACCGAGAAAGACAGGGACAAAAGAAAGAGAGAGAGAGAGAGTGTCCCATCCACCTATGTTATGTGTAAACTCAGTAGGGTGCTCATTATACAAAATGACTTTTATTAAATCTGCTGCTTCCTACTCTTATCACATACATCAGCTATTACAAAGATCTTTTTTTCTCATTTATTTGCACCACATGACCTCTCTGCACCTGACCGGCCCTGTTTTTTATCACAGTGTCCCAGATCCTGTTGAATATTTACCATCTTTGTAGCATTGTACTTCTGTGACAACAAACAGTGGGCAACAAAGCGGAACAAAAGGCTGTCATTTTCTTATAAATGCTTGAAAGGAGAATACACACACACACTGTCTCTCTCTCTCTCTCTCTCTTACACACACACAAATGTGCTGTGAAACTCTGGTTCAAGTCCTTGCTAAGCCTATTTTAACTTTCCATGCAGACATCAAAGTGAAGCCAGTATCAGGTGAGGGGAAAACCGGGATGCACGCCTTCAGCACTTTCCTCTGATATTAAAACGACCGCCGCTAATCCATTGCGTGCCTGCAATCCAACACCGCAGCTACTGTAAGGCTTTGGGGTGATGAGACAAGCATTTCTACTGATACATAAACACACACAGTGGGAAAAAAAAAAAAATCAAAGTGAAACATGTCCCGAAGCTGCAGCGTCAGGAAAGAAAGGCGAGATAAAGATGTAAACACTCTATCGATGAAAACTGTCAACAACAGTAAAAAAGAGCCTGTAGGGCTGTGATTTTTTATTTTATATGCATGACTGTGAATTTATATGCAATAAATTTCTTCAACTGTCCCCTTGCTATTGACCTTTGTGATGACCTGGAAGTAATCAGCCTACCAGTTTCATGGTGAAGTTGTTCTGCTCCCAGCGGCACAGCATCAAACTCATGTTGCTTCTTGCAGCCTCCTTCTTCAGAGACACCTGCCTCACATCGAGGAGGACTGCTGGTTGGCCAGCCGGGCCCAAATATAAGCCATCAGAATCTGATCTAAACCAAACTGGACCCAACAGAGCTGCAGAGCTCAGTCTGAGACCGGAGGAATACGGAAAAATGCAAAAATCCACAGGGTAAATAAATCCAAGGAGCAGGTTGCAGGTTTGACAAATAAACTCTGAATGAGTGCACCATGTAGATCCGGAGGAGATGATGGAGGTGCTGCTTGGTCGAGCCCAAGCAGGTCTCTGTGCGCCTGAGGGGGGGGGGGGGCTCAGCGCCTGCAGCTTCTCTCCACCCACTCTGGGACACGGAGGAGGGAAAAATAAACGCAGGAGGCGAAAGGCAAGAGGAGCTCTGCGGCCTCTGCTGCCGCTCTGACAGGGAGCCAAACCAAACGCACTGAGAGAAGGAGGAGGAGGAGGAGGAGGAGGAGGAGGAGGAGGAGGAGGGGTGGATTCCCTGTTCCCCTCTTTCCCTCCTCCTCCTCCTCCAAGGACGCCCACGGCAACACATTGTGCTATTGCTCTTCAATGGACCATCGGTCATATGGGGTGGAGAAAGAAAGAGAAAAGGACAGACCTCTTAACCTCATACCACCCCTCCTCCTCCCGGTAGTCGATCCACTCACCCCTCCCCTCCTCTTCCCCATGACAAAAAAAAGTGAAGAAAAAGGACAAAAAAAAAAAAAGATATGATCAGTGCACCCTTGATAACAGTGCAGAGACTACATTATGGGCAGTAGAGAGCTCAGAGGCCAAACCACGCAGAACTCAACACCAACTGTCTATTTTCTATTTATTATTTCTTTAACCAGACCCTCTGCTGTATGTTAAAAAAAGCCAAGTTTTATTTTCCCCGACCAGAGACGGAGCGGTCCGGTCTCTGATCAGCCGTCACCCACAACACACTGCAGCAGCTGCGTGTGTGTATTTATGTGCACGTGTACAGAGGGTACATAACCTAAGCATTTTGTATGTGTGAGTGTGTGTGTAACCGAGTCCACAGCACAGGATGCCCTCCGTTTGAGCGTGTTCCAACCCCCTGTGCACACACACCCCGCCACCGACCACAAATTACAAGCTGAATTTGAATTTTGGGAAAGGCCCAAGATTTACAGAAAGTTCCCACAGTAGGGGGATGCTTGATCACTTCCAGCAGGCCAAACAAAAATGCTTTAAGCTTTGTGAAACAATAATACCGAAGTCGTGTATACAGTATAAAGCAATGACCAATAATATTTTCACAGAAATAAATGTCCATTTTGCTTCTCTATTGCCAAATACTAAAACACAACACAGATGCAACTTATAGCCGGTTCCTGACAGCTTTTACACCCAGTGCCTGGTGGGGCGTTTTATGTTTCAAGTTTGTGTAAAATCTAAAAAACGAACATTTACGGCTGAAATGCACCACAAACTGCAAGTCAAAGTGTTAATCTGTTACTTCTCAGCCTGCAAGCTAAATCAGCATGTGCGTATACTCAAGGATAATGCTAACATGCTGATGTTTAGCATAGGTATGTTCACCATGTTCGCCATCTTAATTAGCATGTTAGCATGCTAATATTTGCTAATTAACACTAAACAAAAAGTACAGCTCAGGCTGTTGGGAATGTTATTAGTTTTGCCGGCTGGGGACATTTGCCGTAGTGTTGAACTGATGGGAGACATGAATGTCTGTACAAAATTTCATGGTAATACATCCAATAGATGGCAAGACATTCCACAGAAAGTTAACATATGGTGTTGCAAACAAACAACAAAAGTCACTGGGATTAATCTGCTGGGTACATTGGATATCTGTACCAAATTTCAAGGCAATCCATCTGATAGTTGGAGACACATTTCACAGGAAAAACAATAAATTCAACCTTCTATGTGCTACAAGAGAAGTCATGGGGTCACTGAAGTCAGTGAGCTTCATCCTCTGAAGACCATGAATGTATGTACAGAATTTCATGGTAATACATCCAATAATTGGCAAGACATTCCACAAAAGTGACTGGGATTAATCTGCTGGGTACACTGGATATCTACCAAATTTCAAGGCAATCAATTTAATAGTTGGCAAAACATTTCACAAGACAATCTTCTCTGGGCTACAGGAAAAGTCATGTGGTCACCAAAGTCAGTAAGTTTCATCCTCTGAAGACCATGAATGTATGTACAGAATTTCATGATCATCCACCCAATAGCTTTTGAGATATTTCAGTTCAGATCAAAGCTCCTTAGAGCCACAGAGCTAGTGTGCACTGCATCCATGAGTGACAAACTACAGATGGAAACCAAACAATATAAAGATATGAATTTTGCAGCTTACTATTAGAAACTTTACTTTTTTAAACAGCAACTACTACAGCACATGCATGACGTCTTCTATATTGTATTTCATCAAGTTACTGTAACCCACAAAGGAAACCCATCTACTCAGCCTTCCACACCACTGAAACATCAGTCCCCCATTGCTCCTAAAGCAGCATTGATTTAATGACATTCTGGCTCTACAACCAGATACTATATGTCAGCATTTAGAGCTTGTGTTTAACAGTTTTAGTACAGGCCTTCAACAAGCTCATTAAGTGCAGCCGCAGTAAATGGGCTGAGTATGGTTCCTTTCACAGTCCCAGATAAACCTCAATGTGTTTGGGACAAAGGGGGGATAACCCCGCCGTGGAGGGGCCTTTGTTTTGGGGGACCCCCACCTCTGAGCTCTAGAGGCTGGGGAGGAAGGTTGGGGTGTTGATAAGGGGGGGTGGGATGGCCCTGCTGCCTGGCTGTTGTGTTCTGGGTGAGAGTAAAGGGGGGGGTGAGGGACATATGGACATGCTGGGGGTAGAGAGACACGCACAAAAGCAATTGGACAGGGTCCACTGTGGAGGTAATGGTAGACTGACTACTTTATTTGTCTTTTTATTGACTTCCTCTCTTTTATATCACATATTTACCTTCACATAATGTGGTATGGTATGACGTTGATGTCAAAGGTTGGTACATACACAGAATGACATGCTTGTGTTAATCTAATTTAAACTGTAGCAAAGAAAACAGAACATCTACTGTCACATTTGTGAAGTTAGACAGTTTCAATAGAGTCATCTGGACATATGGAGAGCATCTCTAACCACAGTGCATATGCCATTTTCACCACACTTCATCATGCCAATGGATGTAACACTGATGTTATTAATAATAACCACAGAGGATTTGACATCAGAAATGTTATTAAAAAATTTTCATAAGCCACTGTGTTGGCTGTGGACATCAGTTACGCAGCTTTTTGATGAGTCCCTGGACTGAAGGCAGCTAAGTGCAGAGAAAAAACACACACATCACATTCTACTTCTTGAATTCATTACTTAAAAGAAATCACACAACTTTCATCAAAAGGTACAAGGAAAGCATGAGAAAATTAATCTATGAATTTCTGTTATCCACACTCAACATAATAATGAGAGAGACATAATGTTAATCAATCTAATCAGTCTATTGGTCTATTTTGATAACTGATTAATCGGTTTGAGTCATTCTAAAAGACAAAAACAGTAAAATTCTTGTTCCAGTTTCTTAAATGTGAATATTTTCTGGTTTCCTTAGTGTTCTTGATAGTAAACTGAATATCTTGGGGTTATAGACTGCTGGTCGGGACAAAATAAGACATTTTTCGTTGCATCTTGAGAAACGGTGTTCAACATTTTTCACATCTAGAAAATAATCGACAGATGAATCTATAATGAAACAATCGCCAAAACTGACATTTAAGTTATTTAGTATTAAACTTTATAACTGATTACAACACTTTGAATACAGAATGCCTTCTGGGCCTGGTTACCATGGTTACCAGCTTTGACCACTTCACCCACAAAACAACATCTGAATGCACAGCGGTGAGCTCTGTCACGTTTCCCCACTAACCGCAGTGGAAAGGTTTTCATCAGCGGTAATGATATTAATGCTTAGAGCACATGGCCAATATGTGATTTTTAATTATATTTATGTGTTTGTCTTGTATGCAATGCACCGATGTGTGTGTGTGTGTGTGTATGATGCTGCGTCAGAGATGGAGAGACTTGCTGTGTTTAAAATCACTGTGTGGCTTTGTGAATGGCAGATTTACAGCCCTATTGTGGGATTCAACACTTATCAGGGAAGCTTAGACACTCCCTGTGTCAACAGAGCGAGCGGAGACATGCGGAACACACACACACACACACACACACACTTAGTGTCATTGTGGTGCCATCCAGGTTGAAATCTGGAGAATAAAAACTGCTTGAAAAAACTCCCTGAAGCTGCAGAAGAACAGAGCTGAACGGAGAGATGTGAAATTCCACTCTGTCATATTTTCTCATCGACTCAGCGCTGACAGAAAGCCAAGAAATATTTCATACGGTAGCTGTATTTATGTCTGTTTACTCTAAACAGTCACATCGATCTCAGAGCAGAGCTGAGAATCAACTAAACCTCTGCAGCTGGAAACACAGTATGAACCATTAAATATACGGTGCTATATTATGGAATTATACGGTGATCTGCAGTCCATGGAAGTTATAAAAACCTATACAGAGAAAGTAGTTAAATGGATGATGTATTGTGGGGTGTAAGAACCCCAGTAGAGTCAATTCATTCAATGAATGACCTTAATACAATCAGGATATCATCAAGTTCAAATGATTTATGTTATGGCAAACTATTTAATCATACTGACTTCAACTGAAAGTTTTTTTAAACCTGTTTTGGGGTTTTTTGGTAGTTTTAACCATCATTATTAGATATGACATCATTTTACTCACCAATGTAATTGCTGACATCTGGGGATGCTGCAACATTGCTTACAGGGCAGGAGTAGTTTAACAACACAAAGGTTGTAAACAAAGCCCTGGTTGAACCTAATTATCTACTGTAATCCAAATTATTTAAAGATGGAAAATGAAGGAGTGCAAACCTGGTGTCCATTACAACTGTCTACAGCGTTGGAAAACTGTGTGCATGCAAAACTATGATTCATAGCAGATTTTCTTCCACTACTAAATAAAAGATTTAGGTAGAAAACCTGCAGCTTGTTTACAACATGTCAAATTATCTGACCACCACCACCACCACTGCCGCTGCTGCTGCTGCTCGCCCGTTCTAGAAATGTCGCCATGACCCCAGATCTCAGCGATGAAGACGTTTACAAGAAGCGGCCAAACCAACAAAATTATGACCTAGATTAACAAAAAAAAGGTCCAGCTCTTGACACCTGATGCACATTTTCCTGTTGCGTTTTTCATCCTTACAAGATTTCCCAAACCAAAGCTCTGCCAATTGCAATAGAGCGGAGCAGAGATACAGTTCTGGCTTTAACGTTCTCTCAGGAAACACACAAACTCTGTGTCCTGTATATTCAACGCCAGAGTGGGGAACACTTTTGTGCCGTGTAACATGAGAGCAGAGCAACCGTTATTTTTGGAGCAGTTGTTTTTAAAAGCATCAGTTACCCTTTTATTTTTGACATGAAATTAGCCAGATTGTGCTACAGCTTCAACTTAAGATGTGATCAGAAGCTTAAAAGTAATTCTGGATCCTGCTGCGTCTCAGGCGGTATGTACAGCATGTCCATGTAATCTGCTGTGCATCAGTCTGTATCTCTGATCTTAATAAATTCCCCTTTACTGTAACTATATTTACATCTTTCTCATTTTGATTTATTGCATCAAAATCCTGAGGACCTGGACGACCAACTGACGTCACTGGTTCTCCGCTGGCTCCGCAGAGGTTGTCCGACCAGCCTCTCTACCCTTGGTGACCCTGGGCACGGGCCTCTGGGGAGGGTGACTTCAGCCCCCGTTGACCTCTACCTCCTGGCCTCTCCTCCTTTTTCCACACTGCCTCCTGTTTCCAGACAGAGATGGAGCTGATTGTGTTAGTCTAACCGCCTCTCTGCAGCGTCGATTCCCCCGTGGGGAGCCGCTCACAATGACCTGTTTGTCTGCGACCAACAGGCTCCCTGTGACAACTAATGCAAGGAAAGCAGAGAAGGAGAGAAACCGAAGGGAGGAGGGCACCTTGGGGGGAGATCAATGTAAGGACGTTGACTCAGGAGAAGCAGATGCTTGGCCTTAATTAATATGGTTATGTCCTCAGCCATGACTTCACACAGGAAGGCGAGGGGACAACTGCACAGGAAGTGGAATCTGATCGAGACACATTAGGCAGAGATGAGGTCATTACGACCGGAGCCAACTGCCATATGATCATCTATACCCTTAAAAAAAGTGGGCAGGCAAATATTAGCAAATGTTCACCTTTCGGTTTCTTATATTTCAACTGAAGATAAAGAAGAAAACAATCAATAAAACCCCAAATCTTGACACTGAAATCTTTCTAAACTCTAAACAGAAATCAGATATTTTATAGCTAAGGCTTTCTTGAGGCCAAGAAAATGTGAATTGAATGTTTTTATTTTTTTAATCTTTAAATTCAAAGGGTCATTCATATCACTACCTGGCAGTTCCCTGACCTTCACTTCACATATTGAGCTTTCTGACTCAAAGAAATGTTAAGTAAACAAAAAAAAAAAATCATAGAAAGCAAAGACAATCTCGCTCAACAGTTGACAGATAAAAGTGTCTTGGGAACATCTAATAGCTGCAGAAGCCCCGTTCAATTGGAAATTCACTCCCACACCAAGAAAAAAATGACAACAGTTGTTCACATATCATGAAATCATCCTTGAACAAACTACAACAAGACCCAAAACTCTCCCTGAAGTAAATCTGAGTCTAGAAACCACAAATTTCCCACCATTTACAAATGATCCAACAGGAAACACTGCACCAGCCCTGTGTCTTTTGAGGTTTTTTCATGCTGAAAAGCTGTTCAGGTAGCTGCTGGGGGGAGAAGTTGCCTCTTCATCCTCAGATAAAGGCCACAGACTTCAAGCCGGCTCCTATCTCATCATCTGACTATGCCTGTTTGTGAAGCCTCTTCTGGTATCCAATCCATCAGGCCGTTTCGCTCCAGCCCGATGAATCTGCGGGACGACCGTCACCTCCTTCAAGAACACAGAGGCGTGTTGTCGCTCTTATCAACAGCAGCGTGGGCTTCCTCCTGCCCGACACTGATAGTAAAACATGTGTGGTCACTGTTGGGTGAAACCCCTCTTATCTCCAAAGTGTCACCTTTTCAGGAACTATGGAAAACAGCCTTAATTTCAGCTCGAGAAAAACAGATCTTTTGATGATTTCTGATTTGGAAATGAGGTATTCACATGACAAAAGTGAAAGATATAAGCCGAATCCACAAGGATCACTCACGAGACCTAACAAGACATGTCCCTTGTTCCTGTGCTCTTTGTCTGCAGTCTGTAAAAACCTCCGTTATTCCTTTGAACAATGAACTCTTCAACAATGAATTACTAAAACATCCATTAAATCTGGCTTTAACTTGCAGCACCTCCTGAGGAGACATATGTATATGTGTGGCCCTTTGTCATGGTAATGGAAAAAAACAACAGTATAGTCACTCAGACCCCCCCCCCCCCACCCGATCTGTCCTCCTCTGGGAGGAGAGACATTAGCAATCCAATGCAGCACGACGGCGCTCCGCCTTTCACTCTCACCTGCTGGGTCGGGTCTTCAGGAGACTCAAGCTGGACGTAAAGCCATAAAAAACAGACATTATTGCCTTTCACAGGATGCTGGGGAGGAGGGGAGAGGCTCAGGAGATGAGAACGATCTCCTCTGGGGTCAAGTGAAATGAATTTTTAAAAGGCTGATGCTGATACTGACATTTGCAGACTGAAGTTTTTGATATTAAATATGTTGCACCATTATTCAACACTGAAAGCTCAAACTATTTAGTGTTTTTGCTTCTCTAGAAGTGAGTGTCAGGTTTGAAAAGTCTCCAAAACAGCATTGTGGACATCATGAGACAGTAGAACTCTCTACTGTACGCAGGGATGCCACTAGAGATTATCATCATCATCAATTTATCTCTCAATTACTTCAGTTAAGGTAACTGTTTAGACTATAAAATGTCAAGTGACCAAAAAATGCCTCTCATGAGCTCCCAGAGCCGAAGCTCTTCAGTTTGCTTTTGTCCAACCAGCAGCCCAACACCCAGAGACAAGCTGTTCAATTTACACCAAAATAATAGAAATGAAAAGCAGCAAATCCTCACACTGCAGGAGCTGGAACCAGCGTATGTTTAGAGACATTGTTGTCAACTAATTGCTTCATTACGCCGGCGGTTTTGTATGTTTCAGCCCTTTCACAACAAATCACTTATTCTTCACTACTTAACATGTTGCTGTGTTTAACAAGTTTGCATGTTCTTTTACATACTGTTCCAGCAATCACTGCTTTCCTTACATTTCCATATGATATGAAAATCTCTCGGCAGACTCTTGACACTTGTTTGACTTTGTAATCAATCGCAGCGAACATCAAGTCTGCATTGTTTTTTGTCAGTGTTGCATGTACTTTATAGTTATGAGGTAATGCTGTGCAGACTTTTCAAATCAATCTGCGATTAATAATGTAACACTATTAAAATGAATGCAGAGTTGATGTTCACTGACATGGATTACACAGCTCGAGAGTATAGTCGATTTTCATATTGTACAGAAATATAAAGAAATTTTTTTTAAAAAACATCAGCAAAGATGTAAAGCAAACATGATTTGTAGTTAAAACCTACAAACATGCTGGTGAAGCAATTATATCTGATCAATATTAGAGGGAAACATGTTCTATTAAACTTAGAATTCAAAGTCACACAAACATGTTTTAAAAAATTATATGAATTAATAACCAGCCAACAAAAGAAAATGTCTTTCCCAGTTTTCCTTCCTTGTTTTCACCAAACTAATATCAGAGTTTAATCTCTTTCCTCAATCAAGCAATAGTTTGCCATTAAGGGTCATCTCATTAACTTCTGAATCCACAATATTTAATTAGTTCACCGAGTATGTAGGTTCATGGTCAAACCTATTCCCTGAATGAAATTACACCCAATTTAAATAATTCAAATTAGGGAAACCGTAATCTCAGGCAATTACACATCTTCAGGAAGATGAATTAATGGATCTCTGTGTCACTGATGCGTCAAACACACAGCGGTAATATAACAGCAGTGATTTAATATCTCAGCTAACTCTCTCCTGGCTGAGGGGACTGTCTAAATCCTGGTTTATTTACTAGGAGATCATCTCAGTAAATATGAGCCGCGGCGGCCGGTGACCCTCTTCGGCGGTCCCTCTATGTTTTTATGAGACTGTGATTCAGCTTCCAGGCCCGAGATGAGCCTTCATAATGATCCTCATAAAGCCCGTCTTTACACAGAGCCTGACTTAAGCCTTTATCTGGAGAGATACTTATTAAGATAGGAGCTCCTTATCTCACCGGCACACAGACAAATCTTTCTCTGTGGCTGTGTGTTCATGTGTGTGTGTGTGAGTGAGCATGTGACTGTGTGTGTGTGTGTGTGTGTGCGTTCTACATGACTTATAAAGGGTAATGCGGGCTCTGTGTAGTATCAGAATTTATTTTTCAGGGTCTCCTGCTTGGTTTGAATGTTTTCAAAGCTGCAGCTGAGAATTAATGAGCTGGCAACAATTTAGATTATAAAAAAAAATTAGAGTGATGTAGAAAAAGGGAGAAAAAATAGGGAATGAGAAAAAGAAGATGGCTGAGGATAAAACTGAGGCATTAATTATGAATAGAGAAGCAGAAGATCTTGAATGACTTGCACACACACACACACATACACACAAACACACACACACATTGTGTTTGTGAATGGAAAGGGATGCAGAGCAAAAATCAACCACTAGAGGGCAGCAGAGTATCTGTGCAAGGCTTTACTCGCAGCACCGTATGGTTTTAAGGTTAAAGGTCGAGATAGCTTGTCATTTCATATGATTTCACACACAAGAAGGAACAACAACAACAACAACACACAAACACACAAACCAAAACAACAACAATTTCAAATACCATTCACACATTTCCAGACTATCACCTTCACATCAGTTTCTGCAGATTGTGCCAGGTTTCACACACACAAACACACACAAACACACACAAACACACACACAAACACACACACACACACACAGAGTACACAGTGCTGTTCTCTTCGCTGCTGTGTGTGTGAACGCTGTCTGGATGTTTCTGTCTGCCTCCTCCTCCTCTCCCCTCCTGCTGTCCTCGTTGCATTATGGATTAACTCTTTGTTACAGGTGTACACAACATGTTTGTGTGTTTAGTGCCAACTGGGCCATCCAGCCGGGTGTTTGCGAGCAGCACGAGCCTCGGCTACACTTTGCCAGAACTCCACTAATCCCTCAGATAACTGCTGACATGTTCTGTTAGTTGTTATCTGTGTTCAATGCGTTTTGTTGTTCAGTGTTTTCGTGCTTTTATTTTACTGCAAATATGCACTGTTTTGCTGTTTTGCTAGCCTGTGTTATATACTTTTTATGAATATTTCCTAATTCCCTTACTCTTCTTCCTTAAGCAGTGTTGTTTTAATTTTCGTAAAGAAATGTCCAATAAAAATAAATTCCGACTGTGACAGATATAGTAAGAGCAAGAGGCCAAGTTTTCCCACTCGAGTAATGATTCGAATCTCAACCCACTCACATGACTGTACCGGATCGAGGTCTATTTATTGCTACTGTGGGTGCTAAAATTGATCTCTCTGCTTCGTCTATGATGGAATTTTCTAGCAGTGTGATTGTTGAAAGTTGGTGCAAAAAAATGGCAGCTCCGGAGAGAAGCCCTGACTCTCTGAACAATGAAAAATGACATATTGGATTGTTGAAACGTTTTATGCATCAAACTCCACTGTAGCTGCTGGAAAAATCTGGATGGGATGTCATTTCATCTATATTTAATCAGAAGATTTTTTTTTTTTTTCTTGCTGGGAAAGGTTAATAACCCCAAACAATGTTTAGAAATTGGGATGCAATATCCAATACCCAATCATTTCAATGGGCACTCCATGATGGTGTCATTGCATTTCACTTCTTTTATCTTTTTCTTTTTTTTTAATAATGTCTTTACTTTCACATTAGTCGTCATCTGTGTTTATTCATCTTTATTCTCAAGCACATTGGATCTACATGTAAGAAATATGCCTATAAATGAAATTGTATTATTATTATTTCATCGTCAGCAGTGGAATTAACCTGTTTTACTTTCACTGTAATGCTTTGTGTGGATGATCTGCAATAACTGAAGCAGATGAGCACAAATACCTGCAGCTCAGGTATAGCAAACTTGTCATTTTTGTTTACTGATTTTGGGAATGCTGTCAAAAATCTTTGTGAAAGGTTCCTGGCAACCACCTCAAGTGTAAATTTGATTTCTCCCTTTTTTTGTTAACAAAAAAAAGGAGATCTGCTCCCTTTAGTCATCACAAAAGTCTTGCACAGCAAATTAGATGTTGTGAGCAGCAGTAGTTTACTATCTGTTTGAAAATGACTCGCAATTGTCACTTCATAAATCAAACCTGATCCTGACAACATATTTTTTCTTAGCAATCGTGCCGTACTGTAGTTTAAAAAATGAGTGCATACACTCACTCATAACTCAACAATAAACAGCAGCTGTGAGGTGATTCTCTGGTCTAAACATTCAGGAAGCGCCCACGCAGTCAAGTTGATGGATTTCAATACTGCGATATTCACATAAACGCCGCTGGTCAGGAAGGTCAAGGGTTAACCCGGCCGAGAGTGAAGAGGCTGCTTCATCAGCACCACGGGGATGGAGAGAGGGAGAGAAAGAAGGATGACGAGAGGAGACAGAGAGAAGGAGAGAGAGAGAGAGAGAGAGAGAAAGTCATAGAAAGTAGGTCAGTGAGAAAACGTGATTAGCCATCAGACAAACGACACCAGCAGCGGACGCGTGCCCAGTCAGACCAGCGCTGGGCTCCCCTATCTCCTCCTCACGCGATCACCATCGCGCCGGATTCAGATTTGTCTCCTAAACAACAACAGTGTGCTTGACGCCTCAATGTCTCTGAGTAACGCTTACAGTAAAGACAGGTTGCCAAGCATGCACTTGCTGGCTCACTAATACACACACACACACGCACACGCACACACACACAGACACCTCCTTCCCCTCGCTGCCTTACAAGGCTTTGGAGCGATCCCTCTTGCCGTTGCAGCCGTTTGCATGGGGTTGCTAAGTGCAGCCAATATTTCACAAACACAGCAAAACAGTCATCCTGATATCCTGCTACTCTGCCGTCCTGGACGGCGGAGACACACAGCCTGCTCCGTCTCCTTCCAGGAACACGCTGGATTTTGGCTGCAGGTTTCCCACAGACAGCATGGTGATACTGATATTCTGCATATTGAATTACAAAAAATAATCAGCTTTCAAGGAGCCACCGGGGCTGAGAGAAAAAGAACTGAGGGGTTAAAACACACATAAACACAACATGAAGTGACTAATGACAACACTGATACTGTTGTGAAAGTTGAAATTCTTTACATTTTTATGCAGAGAGATTCAGCCTTATTGACTTTTCTTCGTAATTTCATTCTTGTTGTTGGACAGGAAAACAGCGTTTAGACCGTAATGAATGAAAAGTGAAGTCATCACTAATGATTTAGTGACAGAGGATGCCTTATCCAGCAGCTCTCTGGCTGAACTAGACCACATATTGTACCTCACACAGCTGCACAGCTTGTTTGAGTGGGTAACAGCCTACATTCATTGGAAAGTGGTTGTACTGAGTGATAAGTCGTAGTAAACAGAACTTAGGTGGACAGTAATCTAACATAGTCCTCAATGATCTAACGCTAAGAACGGCAGCAAAGATTAGAGTGGATTTATGTGAGTATAGTGTTACATCCTGACCTGAGTGTTTCTCCTGGCCTCTAACCCTGGCGTGGGGCTTCTCTGGGGTCCTGAGCCCGCCTGTTGGCCCAGCGAGGGGATGTGGGTCTTGAGCGGTGTCGGGGACAGAGCCAGAGCTGATGGTCTGCTGGGATTCTGGGGGATTGGCAGGGCACTGTGCACCGGTTTGGGTTTGGGGAGTCCCGACTTCATCTTTGAACCCACCAGGATGGCTGGCATCTTCTCCCTGGCCGGCTGATGACTGCACGCTCCCCTCCCTCTCGCACCGAGATGGAAATCCCGCTACCGGTCGTCTTTGATCACACACACATATATGATCCAGCTACTTCTGTGAATGTGGAGGTGTTACCAGATTTAAAGAATGGCACGTGTGGTTTGCGTGTACAGCACCTGAGCTGCCACTCGTGTTGAAGTAATGTGTGTAATCTGTGGGTGTCTGGGTCTTGGCTGCTCCTGCTGGATCTCAGCAGGGGGGGGGGGGGGCTGAGCTGAGCTCCCCAACATGCAGCAGAGGGGTTTAAAACCCACCGATCCCACCTGTTTCCTGGAACCAAGTAGTTTCAGCTCCTTATTTCATGTAGAGAATATCAAATCCTTTTTCTGAGTGTGAGTGAAAAGAGATGTGTGTCCAGATGGAAATGCAAAAAAAAACCCCACGCTGCAACCACGTCAAGGAAGGAAAATCAAAAATCCCACTTCACACCAGGAGGAATCCCCCAGTTGCCTGGTGGCAGAGCGAATGTCCCCTTGCATTTCTTTCCAGCACAGAGCGAGTGTCAGCGTTTGGCCACAGGATCACTTGAAGCAGAGCGGTCGGTCTTGCACAGAGTCCTGTTAATTACACCATCGCTACAGTCAGGATGACAGGAGGAAAGACTCCGTCGAGGAGAGGAGACAAGCGAACAAGCGAGTCCGTGAGAGATGGAGAGAGAGAAAAAAAAATAAAAAGGCAGAGGCGAACGCTCGCTTCAGTGACTGCTCAGCCTGTGACTACACAGCCTGAGACGCACTGCACTCTGCTGCCTCTCTCCCTCTCTCTTCCTCTCTCTCTCTCTCTGTCTCTCTCTCTCTCTGGTAAGTCGCGGTTAGCAGCAGGTGTGGCTTAGATCAGGACTGACATATGTGGAGAACAGCTCAACACATCTACTCAGTATGCTCCTCCAGCCTGCTTCTTTCTTCCACTGTGGTCTTATTTTCCTTTTCCTTACAAAATGTTCATCTAATAAGCTATTTTAATCTGATCGTTATGAGTTTAAAAATGTTACTCAGGTTTGCCAGCTCAGTGTGAGGCATCACTCCTCCAGTATCCACATGGGTCACATTGTACAGCAAGAAAAATAGAACTGGAAGGAGCAACGACAATAAATTATACCAAGTTTAACATCTAACCCTGATAAAACACAGTCTACTGACATGGATCTCAGCTGTCACCAGCAGCTGATGTCACCTCCTAAGGGAGTAAACTACCATCGAATTTCATTGTAGCTGCTGTAATTAAAGGGGCGTTATACATTATCTAAACATAAACAGTAAATGCAAGATTTATAATATGTGACAAATGAGATAAGCACAGTACAATAACATTTATACAAGATTTGTCAGGGAGCATTTTTTTCTTTAAGGGTATCTTGTGCAGTGCAGTTTCTCTTTGTGAATGCTTAGTTCTGAATGAATATCTTTTTGTGACTAAGTGACAACAGTTTTTGAAATTGGTCCAGTATTGAGTATTGAGCGCTGCAGCCGGCAGCCGTGGAACAGGCTGCAATGTAATCCAACAGGGCAATTGCACCCCGTCAATGTATGTCCACTATAAGTGCTTTTTTTTGCCACTGATAGGTTCAGATTGTTATTATAAGTGTCTGACAACATAATGGTAAGGATCGTATAGAGAAATAAAACTTTTTTCTTTACCTTTTCTTTTTGTTATTGTATTTAATAACTCGCTCGAGGAGAAGTCTCGTTCTGAAATCTCGTTAAAGTTGAGTTGTTGTCGAAATCAGCTAAATATTCAGCCAGATTGTTAATCTATGAGAGATAACACTAAGCTGCACTTTCTGTTCTCCCGGCACTCCTCTCTCCAACTCTGTCATGGCTGAATATTTAGCTGATTTCGATAACAACACAACTTTATCAAGATTTCAGAATAAGACTTCTCCCTGAGCGAGACTTGGTTAGACACAATAACAAACAGACCACATCTCTTCTCTGTATGGTCCTCTTCATAATGATGTCAGACACTTAAAATAACAATCTGAATCAGTGGCAAAAACAAGCACTTTTAGTGGATGTGCATTGACGGGGCGCAATTGCCACATTGGAATACATTGCAGCCCGTTTTTCTCTCTCAATATTGGACCAATTCCAAAAATTGTTGTCCCCATTAGACACTTAGACACAAAAAGATGGGAAAATAGGGGCACGAACAATGTTAAGGGGTCAGTAAACTCCATCAGAAGAGCTTGTCAGATCGTTAAACAGCATCTGACACCTCCACACCTTTCCAACATTGGAACTGGTGCGGCTGCATCCGACAACTTTGGTAACTTTCCGAAACCAGCTATCCGGCTTTCGTGCCCACTCCACACAGACACTGGCCAGATGTGCGGAGGTGAGAAAGAACTTCTCTCTCAAGCTCTCTTTTCTGCTTTATTGAATGCCTTCAAAGAAAGATTGTCCAAGAGTGTGCATTGCGTCACATTTGAACAATTCTCGCCCCTCTCTGTGACGGCAAGGTGCGGCCGTTCAGTACAGCTATTTTTACCTTTTGATACAGCCGGGCGACATGTCGTACCAATGTTTCAAACATACTCCAGCCGTTAAGCTTCATCAGCTAAAATAGCCACATATAAAACACTATGGAGCCTAAAGATACGAGTGTCATCATTAGACTATCGCTATCATAATACTAAAAACACACACAGAAGGCTTCAAATACCAAGAGCTACATCTGTCAGTGATCAAAGTAAAGGCTGGGTTGAACTACACTTATTAAACTTCGCTGACCAACTGATGGACAAACGTCTTATTGGTCCATCAGTTGTTTTTGTTGCGCTTCAAGCGCTGCTGCTTCACTGTCAGTGACTGTAACAGATACTGACACTGGAAATGTCGTATTAATAGACTCTCTTCTCTGCATTCTCTCCCTCCTCTGACGCTATTAACTCTCCCCCTTTTTAAATATGAGGATGGCCAATTAGTGGACCAGTGTCAGATCAGCCTGACTCCCAACAGGCTCAGTGAAGGCTGCCGAGGCGTTGAACCAAAGAATAAAGATACAGTAGAATCTGGAAGAGAAGGTTTTACATTTTCTTCTCTTGTTGTCCATCTCCAGTTCATTTAAGAATGTACATATCTTATGTTGTTGTCAATAAGACTTGTAAACATCTTTCTCCCAAGATCAATATAAATTTAAATCATTGGGACACATTTACACACTGTTTTCTTGAATTAGTTAATTCAAAGTGAAAGCTGTGAACCTTATTATAGTGAGACAAAAGTTAGAGTCTGAAACGTCTTCCAACAGAACCCAAAATAATCATATAAATATGAGAATACCCTTCAGCCCATCATGTTCAGAAAGCCAAGTATAACAAAATAAATGTGCGTATCAAATGTAATGGAAATCCACCAATAGTTGTCAAGATATTTCACTCAAAAATCAAAAATGTCAACCTCCTGGTGGCGCTACAGGAAAAGTCAGAAGATCACAAACATCAGGAGGATACATCCTCTAGGAAACATGAACGTCTGTGCCAAACGTTAGATTAGGATGCAAAATTTCATGACAATCCATTCAGTAACTGTTGAGATATTTCAGTCTGGACTCAAGTGGTGGACCAGCCAACAGACACACGTTGTCATCCCTTGAGTCACATCACTAATATGGCTAAAACTCTCCATCTTAACAAGTCATTTACTCTGAAACCCTTGTTTCCATGAAAGAGAGAGAGAAACCATCTTTAACACAGCAGCTGTTTACCACAATCCAAACCAAACAAATTACTGGCAATTATAAGCATTAGAGACACGAGAAAGGGTGAATCACACACACACACACACACACACACACACACACACACACACACACACACACACACACACACACACACACACACACACACACACACACACGTCACATAGACATGATTTAATCTTGAAGAGGATGTGCTTAGTATGATAATCTTAATCCTGTTACATTAATCCTAAATTATGTAAATGCTGATTTTTGATTGTGTGTGTGTGTGTAAGGATATATGATGTTGAGGGACGAAAATTTTCAAACAGTTTATGTGATTATAGATTTCTAGGTCCAGATTTTTGCCCGTGCAAGGCAGGAATCTTCACAACAGCTCAGCATTCACAGTGTTAAACGCTGTAGATCACGCTATGCAACTGCAACTTTTTTTTTTCCCCTGAAACTATAATTGATTTCATTTACATTTCTAAATATTCATCTTATGTTAATCACTAACTGTAGGTCAAACATTTCCCACCTTGTCATAACCTTCTGATCACGCTGCAGCTGCTGATGAGTGAAAAAAGCCCCAGACAGCCTCGCTGATTGAAAACACACCCATATCCTGTCACAGCAGAAATCTCCGACAGAAACATAAAGAAAAATACATTAACTCCAGCCCGCTAGCCTCAGCTGTCATTCTGTGAAGAAAAAAAAAAAAAAACATGCACAGCATAACATAATAAAAGGGAAACTTCTATTATTCTTCCTGCTATCCTCTGTAACGGTCCCAGACCCTCGCAGATCACAACAGAGCACTTCACAGAGCAGGAAAAATAAAACAGTAATATGTGATTTATGTAGCAACCTTTGAAGATACCTGATGACAGTCCAGCACAGTCTAATAATAGAGCTGGTTTGGCTGTAAATGGGCGGTATTGACAGTAATAACTAGGACACCCACTGCCTGCTCTGCTGTATGTTTATACTGTATTTCTGCTTAGAATAATAAACATTCGTGTGGGGTTGTTGCTGGTGGGTGTTTGCTGTGAGCTCTTGTAGCTATGGAGAGAGATTAGTGTCAACACAGATTATATATGAACTGCACTTATTATGAAGTACTGAATTATCAACATCAGGGGAGTATATAGTGCTACTAGGAGTTTACACCGCGGTCAGCTTTGGATCATTACTCAGCACTTTTAAAAACCCTGAAAACTTACTTTCTGATTCAGCTTCTTAACGCTGAGTGACGGGATTCTCCGTTTTACATGAGAGATTTCAGCGTTTGTGTTTTTGTCTGGGGCGGGCCTCTGCTGGGGAATGTCACTTGTGTTGACCAATCAGAATCTAGCAACATTTGAATCAAAATCTGATGGGAATTTAGGGAGGAGGAGGAGGAGGAGGAGGAGGAGGAGGAGGAGGAGGAAGAAAGGGGGCTGTTTCATTAAGTTGCCAAGACACTGTCAACCAAAACAAACAGATCAAAGCACACCCACACAGTCCTGATGAAGCAGATTAGCAGAACTTTTAAGGATTAAAATCTTAATAAACAAACAAACTTTTCACTTCAAATCCAGTCGTGAATATTTTAAGTTATAGAAAAAAATGCTCAGTACTAGTTTTCAGTTTATGATCCAGGACGTTTTTCACTAAACCTCCCATTAATTTCATCCAATCTTCATTTGGACAAGCCCAAATTATGCATTTTTTTTTAATATGCCATTCTGTTTTCCTCATTGTGGTGTGGTCTATATGATCAGCTGCCAAATGGACAATGTATCAAACTAATGGAAGTCCAGGAACAATCATTTGCGACATCATTCTCATGAATAGTTAATTAAATCTTCGGTTTCGCTTCTCTGCTTCCGCCCAGAGAGTCTAATCTGAACTGAGAAACTAAAATTGATTCAGAGAGGTATTCATTCAATAATTAAAAATAGAGAATCAATAATAATTCTGCTTCAAAGGCCTCGATTTATTATTTGTAAAATTCTATTTCTCAACTTCAATTGTTCATGATGAGCATGAAATTTAAATGTATGTATTCAAACACAGTCTGCTGACAGTGATCCGTTACCGCAGTCTTCATCCGAACGGCTCTACCCGTATAGTTTAATATTTATGCATCGCAAATTAAACGAGACTGCACACACACACGCACACACACACACACACACTCCCTTCCTTTCCTGATTGTTTTCATTAGCAGAGTTAGCAGAGCAGAACGAGTGGGCTCTCACCGACAACCGCATCACTAACTGGAGCAACGGCCTGACATTTCCACCATGACAACAGGATCTACAACTTGACCTACACACACACACACTCGCACACACACACACACACACACACACACACGCACACACACACACACACACACAAAGTTATTTACGGTAATGAACAGTGGCAGTGCTGGGCCGAAGCGCGAGTCCACGGAGCCCAGCAGTGCTTTGGCGTGCCTCAAGTGACACTGAGTAACAACACAAACAGCACACAGACTGAACACACACAAATAAACAACAACAACAACAACACACCATCTACATATTCAGCAAGTATCAGCCCGAGAGAACGAGCTGAGCCAGACCGGAGGATGAGAAATGAGTCCTGTTTGCTTATGAAACATGAAATGAGACCGAGTTACACGGGCAGGGAAATTAAAGGAGTCAACTGACAGTAGAGAGAGAAAGGAGTGTGTGTGTGTGTGTGTGTGTGTGTGTGTGTGTCACTTTGGATCCTGCTGAGTGTGTTTGTACCCTTGCCCAGCTCCAGCTGTGGGGTGTGTGTGTATTTATGTGTATGTGTGTGATCTAAATGGGTCTCTGGAGCAGTGTGTGGGGGGGTGTGAGGGAGGGGGGTGGGCATCCTGTCACGTTCCCGTCACATGTCACCTACATAGGTCATCACTGTGGGCTGAATTCTGTCTGTTCAGAGGGAGCGGTAACACACACACACACACACACACACACACACACACACACACACACACACACACATTGCAAAAAAAACCCATCTATCTTGACAAGTCATTTAGTCTAATACTGAGTCTTTAAGACTTATTTTAAAGGGAAATTCCACTTTTTTTTGTAGTTTTGGCTAATATTTCTATCAATTACTATGATATTTTACTGACTAAAGTAATAACTGAGGAAAGTCTGGTGGAGCAAGAAACTCAAGCAGTCAGATGATCAGACAGTTTATGGAGGTAAAAATCTAAAACCTGATATATGAGTGATAATCCCTAATTGTAGCTGAGCCAGGAAGTTGGTCTGTAAACTGTGATGGATGTTTACAACAGCTTGGGTATTAATTTTAGTTTCTCTTCTCTTCCGAATATATTTGGATAACCTAAATCTGTCCAAAGTGTCTGATCGTTCGGTCGGCCTGCTCAACTCCTTTTTTTAGGGATGTTGACTTATTTAAAGATCCCAGTAATTGAATACGATGTTGTACTGATAGGATGGATAGCAAACACTATGAACATATGACCCAAAATGTTATAAACCGGGATTAACCTTTAAGAAACTGTCAAATTATAGTAACTGCAGTTTCTCTTGTTTTAGAAATATCTGAGGAAAGAGTGTCACAATCTTGAATATACTTGAATCTCAAGACTGGATAAGGCAGATCTTCCTAACCCCAACCCCTTAACCTAAACCACAACTGACCTAAAACCTAAACCCTGAAACAGTCCTCACGTTCAGTCTTCTCTTTCAAGGTCAAAAATGCAAACTGGTCCTCACAAAGGATACAAACGTGATCACACACACGCACACATCCCAACTTCATAAACAAAATTGAAAACATGAGGGCAAACTCATAAAAAATACACTTGCATGCACATTCACACACATGTACAAGCTCACACACACACACACACACACACACACACACACACACAGAGAGAGAGACACAGACACAGAAACAGGGTAAAACGAGACAGAGGAGACAGCAGCACCCAAACAACAGTCTCCCTGCGGTAAACTGGGGTGACAGATAAGGAAACCGGGGAGAAGTCAGCACGGCCACAGCTCCGAGGTGTGAGTGTGTCCTACTTTACATCATTAGATGGACATTTTCTACGTAGGTGGGAGAGAGAGAGAGAGTGAAGTAGAAACACGATAAACCGTCTCCTCACACACTTCTTCAATGAAGTCTGCATAATTAACCGGCACTAATCAGCCTTTAATAGCTCATTTAATGCCTATTAGCTAAAGGTGGAATTACATGTGAGCATATTATGCTGGACACGTCCCCTCCCCTCCTTCCCCCCCCTCCCCTCCATCCCTGGTTGTTGTGTAATTAATTACACAATAACTACGACTTCTAGGAATCCTCTGTGTTTGATGTTAACATTTCCAGACATTTAGCGTTGTTTCAGCCTCTCGTACTCAACAAAGAAGACAGCGGTGAATGTTTTATGAATGAATGAGGGTGAAGGAGAGGACACCTTATGTTTGAGAGCATAAATTAGCGCCTTTAATCCCAGCTGATCTTAGAGAAAGCTCCAAATGATATGTCTAATGTTCATAAGTCAATATTAGCAGATCTGACCTCCTTTATGCTTCCCAGTGTTGAAGAAAAGTCCCGCTGAGAAGCTGTGCATGGCCTAAATACCCCCCAAAACACCAGCCCCCCCCCCCCCCACCCCACCAGCAAATGACATTCAACAGACTATTCCTTAGTGGAGAAAAGGGGAAAAATCAATATGGGTGAGATTAAAATATTGCACCACGTAACAGTGATGCAATAAACCAGCCAGTGTAATGTGAGCCCCGAGGTTTAAATAGCAATTACCCCCCCACACACACACACAACTGCTGTGACACAAAACCACTTTCTGCTTTTTTTTTGCTAAGTGATGAAATAGGACAGAAAAGGGGAGACAGACAAGGACAGAGATGGGTTTTGAGAAACAGAGAGAAAGAGAAGAGGGGAGAGAGAAACAAGAGATGTAGATGAAAACTGAGTAATACAGGAAGGAAAGGAAGAGAGAGATGCAGAATACAGGACAGAGGAGTGGCTGATAGATGTCAGGTCATTCTATTCTGCTCCTGTCCTAGATTGATAAATAACTTGTCTTTGGCTGCAGAAATAGTACGAGATTCGACAGACTGTAAAAAAAAATACTGTATTGGATGTCACAAACATGAAAATTGGATTTGAGGATCCTCTTAAGAGGTGTAGAGGTTTGATATGAGAAAAAAAAAACACTTGACACTGATGTACAGACAAGACTACAAGCTTAGATTTATCAAATATACACAGCACAAGTACACAGTCAATATCTGTTGGTCCCCTATAAAGCAATAAATATAAAGCAATCTTGACAAAAACTGGAAAAAGTTATATTTCTTATATTTCTATCCAAAAAATTTCAGATTACAGCTGCTATAACTCTGATCCATCATGACATTTCATATGACATTAATGTGGCAGACGGTGAATTTAAGCTCAGTAGAAACAAGAACTAGATGTCATCAAAATTTCATTACTTAAAAAAAAGTTTTCCAGTGCCGTTCAACATGAGATTGCATTTATTTTATGAAATGTTTATGTCTCCTGTCTACACAATCACAAGAGGCTTTCACAGAAAAGAGACGAGGAAGACGATCAACAGCTAAATTAAACTGAGAATTGTTGCTAGCATGTCGCTAATCGGTAGCGTCAAGACGCCGTTCCTTTATCTGCAGTAGAAGCAGCTGATGCAACAAAAAAAACTGTTTCCATTAGCTCAACTTTTCTGCCTCATCTGTGTATTAAGTTTTTTTGGCCATATTTCAGATTTTAAAATTTCTGACATCAGGTTTTTTGATGCACAAATTTAAACTGTGAATTTATGTACAAATGAAAAAAAAGGTTAAAAATCAACTTGTCTGAAGCTGATTGAGAGGAAACAGATACATCACAACACCTGCATCATATCAGAAAATCAGTTAATATACCCTGATCATCGTTATAATCAAACTTTACAGTTTTGTTAAGTTTCTCTGGCATTAAATAGAGACAAACTGGTAATTAGGAGCCACCCAGAATGTACTTCCATGCATAATAAACTCTCTTTTATTCTGACTGATTTCTTGAGTTATGTATCCACATGCTCATTATCGGGTCCATACATCCACATCGAGCCGTATCCAACAAAACTTTCTACAGCACATTTACACAACTAAAGGCTCATTAGTGCAGCGGTTTGGATGCAGGGACGAAGAAATTGAAACGCAAAAATACAGCGGACGACCGTTTTTCCCCCAAAGTCAGGCTTCCAAAGCTATTAAATGAATAATGAACGCTCGGTCATGCAGTACATACGGATACAGTATATTCAACAGAGCATTAATAACAGAATGTTTGTTGATGCATGCAACCAAAAAGCACTTGATCTGCCAGATGAAATACACTGCAAAGAGTAAATAAAAACATATCGTCCATAAACGGGATATTTCGATGTAATTCCTGAGAGCCAGTGCGATTGAGACACAGCACACAGTAGGCACAAGCTAACAAGAGCAGAGATCAGGGATTAGTGGATTGCAAAGATAAAAAATGCAAATGGGATTCACCAAACAAAGTGCTGGAAATTTTTATCGAGGTGACTCTTTGCATTATTCATCGGAAGCTACAAAACAGTATTTGCATGTGGTATCATTCCTCAACGCTGCAGGAGGACGAAGGCTCTCGTGTTTCTGCTCGGCTCTATTAGAAATGTGAAAGTCTAGTGAGTGTATGTATAATCTGACCTTTCTATTATTTGCTGCTCAGATACTGAGTTTTAGTGATTTGTGGTAATTTGTACACAGTGGGAGAAACAGAACAATTTACCTTATTTCCATGACAGCCATTTTTAACAGCACTTAAATGTATCTGGAAGACTGTATCCAAATCTGTTTATAATTTACAGATTTGTCCCCACAATCCCTAAAATCTGTAGTTTTCTGTGTATTTTTTATGACATTTTTGACTGTTTCCAGGTAATTTAACGTTTTAAGCCGTTGTTGCAGATGTAAAACTCGGTGCTCCAACACACAATGTGAGCTCTGCTGTTTTAAAAAACGGCAGTAAAATCTGAAGTGATACTCCACCCAAAATCTTTCTAATATCAAACACCCTGTAGGCTTGAAAGGTGCCTGTAAAAAGTTGATAGTTTTCCTCATAGAGACCAACAGCTATGCCCAGCTTGGATTCATTTAACTTATACTGCATTCCAACGGTGACAAGTTTTCCATAGAAACCATAATTTTGTAAGAAGACGGATAAATATACACAGCCGCCGTGTGGTCTGGATTGTGTGAACAAGTGACTATGAATCAAACACCAAATATTAATGACCAACTTGTGTGAGATTGACCTTGCATGATTATATAGACATAATGCTTTATAAGAAGGCTGTTGGCTTGTAATATCAAAGATGGATATTCGCTTCCAGTCAGTGGTTTCCTTTAATCATGCCTGTGAATTTTCTCTAACAAGTTGTTTTTGAAGCCCCAACCATGATCTTCTCCTAACCCTAACCGTGTCAGTTTTGTGTCTAAACGTAACCTTAACCAAGCAAATCAGAAACATTTTGTAATGTGAATTTGTAAGAGTTGTGACAACTTATTTTGTCATGTATGGAGGACTTGTTTAGTATGTCCTATCCTGAAGGGTGAAGTTAATTCAAAAGACATGGAATGATACTATCATAAGAGTCAGGTATACAGTTGCTGTCATTCTGGACAATGTGGCTCACTGCACACATTTGACAATATAAAGCACTGATATAATGCAGCAAATGTGGGAAGCTTTGATTTAAATTTCCTGTTAAATGTTGGCTGACATTGTAATAGCGCAGTGGAAAGTAAAAGTGTAAAATTTAATGATGGAGGGGAAGAGATTTTGTTATTTGCGGTGGTTGTGATTTCTGACAACTGAAGTCATTCACCTTACCTTAAATGACAACTACCATGATCAGCAGCAAACACATAAGAATGCTTTCCAAAAATATATAAAGTGTCATTTTTATTGTTTTCACAAAAATCTGCACCAAAAAAAAAAGATGTGCAGTCTTCACTAAGTGAGTATAAAGTAAAGCTAAAAATCACATGTAACTTTACTTCCCTCCCTAACAGAGACACATTGCTGACGCGTGCATCAATGTATACGCACACACACACACACATTTTAAGATTCATCTCACAGCACCTTCCGACTGTACTCGAACCCCCATCTGGCCGACATATGTGAGCTTCTGTTGAGAGACCCGGTGTTTGACAGAAACTCACACTCAGCTGAATGTAAAACTAGCACACTCCTGAGGAAAACAACACGGGACGGAGAAACAAACAAACAAAAGCATTTCTTACCTGCAGACAAGAAGGTCACAGCGTCGCACAGAGAAGGGGGACCGGGAGCGGGGAAAAGAAAAGAAGAAGAAAGGAGAAAGAAACGTTAGTAATGAGCAGATATATTTCCATTCTATCAAGGAATTCTCCCAAAAATGTATTTTAGATTTTAAATCTGCAATATCCATTAATGTTACACTAATATTACAAAATGTTTTACCGAAACTATGAACTCATAAATTTAAATCCCTGAGACGGTTGAAAGACATTTTGATCGACTCATGTTCCCATGACCTCTATTTTTTTTTAATGATGTAGCTATAAGCAAGTCATAAAACAACTGAAACACATTTAAGACCAAAACAATTATGAGGAATGCCTGATGTTGCAGAATAGCACTCTTAAAAAGCTCTTTGGCACAATTTTTCTGCAAAACTACCATCCAGCAGCAAAAGTTGTGAAAACGACAAGATGTTGAAATCAATAAATCAAAAACACTCTGATGTGCTGGTTTTACCCATCGTTCTACAATAAGGAGTTGGATATGAGAGAGCGTATCGGTAAACGTGGAGGTGTGCTTGGCTCTCGACCAGCCGAAAACCACCGAGAGAGCCACCCGTCACGTTTACGACCTGTTTCTGCCTGCAGGGGTGCCAAGGCTGATATGTGCAGCCAAGTGCTGCCCACCCAGCTTAGCCCCACTTACTCACAGCTTCCATTCAATAGGTAATGCCATTTGCACGGTGATGTAAAGCCAATAAAACCTGTTTTACTGCAGGCAAATTCAAACTAAATGTGAAGTACTCGCACACCTGTTTTAAAAAAAAAAAAAGAGAAACTTATGATCCTTTTACGCTAAAGTGCAGAATAACTGACAAGATGTGAGATACACACGACTCTCCAGTAAGGACCCTCAAAAGGCAAACAGGAAATTAACACCACCACAAACAACAAATAAGAGTCATAATGTAAGCATATTGGTTACAGAGAGAGGAAATCAAGTCTAAAGGCCTCATTTCCTGCCTCGAGGCTTTGATGGAAACTTAAGGGTTACAAACTGAATTTTATGAAAAGTTGTAAAAAAAAAAAACGTTAAAAAAGTTTGGAAGCAGGACTTTTAAAATGTTCAAAGCGATACAGCTCAGGGAAGAGGAAACACATCGGTTCCAAGCCACAAAATGGAACAGCAATTAAAGGCTCTAATTTGGCAGAGGTTGGCAGGGATGTTTCTAATCGAGAGGTTGCACCGCAAGCTGGTGAATAAAACAAAAGAGCAGCAGCCTGCCCAGACACTTAAACACTGAGTGCAGACAAATTATAAAATGTAATGGATAAAATGAAAATTTTCGCATGTGTGAAGTGTGTGTACATGTTGTGAGTGTTTTTAAGAGGGCAGATTGCAGAGGACTCGGATGGAGATAGACAAACACACAAACACACGGAAGCAGCACTTGGCATTCGAGCATCAACATCACTATTCAGAGCAGCTAATTGGCCCAAACTCTACTGTTGGCGGCTGCGAGCGGAAATCCCCCAGAATAAAACTAAAAAAAAAAAAAAAGGTCCAAAGTGTCTTCGCCACCGCCACCGCTCAACATGAGCCAATTTGGCCGTGAAGAATCTGACTCCACACAGACGCGCCGAGGCTCACGGTCATGATAGTTCTGAATGCGCTTTCCCGTTCTCACGCTGTGAGAAATAGTGGGCGAAGGTTAATCTGTCTAAACGTGGATGTTTTCTACACCATTCTACACTCGTGCGCTACAGAGAAACCTAGTGTAACAAATGCTTCAGTAGAAGAAAGCTTATCCTTAAAGAAACAACATTTTCTAGCCTACGTGTGTCATGAAAGCTCAGTATTGTTGACATTGATGGGGATTTATGTTGTCAGGGTTGATAGATGGATGGACTGCGGGTAAACACACACACCTAATCTTATGAGGTGCTGGCATGCAGGTACACATGAGAGTAAGGAAGGGAAAACCATGAATCTTGCCTACTCAGCAAAGGTTTTTTTTTTTTTTTTACCAAAATAAAGGCCAGAAGTGCCAAAATGTTGATTCATAAAACTAAAACTTGAATTACAGGAACTGGTGTTGTTTCCCAAGCAAGCAAGATATTTTTTTTTACAATGATCACTAAGAAATTCTTAACTGGCATATAAACACATATAAACATTTTCTGCTTTTGTATGTGATGGCACCTGAAAGCTCTAGATCCACCAGCCATTACAATACATTACTTTCATTAATTTGCAAAAGACTGAAACAAGATTATGAAAATGCAATTATCTAAACCTGAATAACTGAGTTGTTGCATTTAAAATCAAACCCTGCATCATCCACATTCAAATCATCATTGTCCTTGACTACTCATTCAAGCAGAAGTAGCTAGCCAGTGGTGTTTGTTCCAGCAGCAGATGCTACTTTAAATGCACCTCTACTGTTTCTGACAGCAGCAATCTGGAGATCAGATTAGAAGGTGTGCTCTTTATCAGTAAAGCAATCCTTTAAAGAGCTTAGTGAGTGGGCCCGGTCTGCCTCCCAACAGCGTGCTGGGTCAGGAAGGCACCCGCTGCATGTCGCCCACTCTCCGCTCCACGCTAATCCTGTTTTCTGCAGAGTATTCATGCCAACCGAGCAGTTATCATTCAGCCACACGACGCACAGGGCAAGGAGAAGGAAAAGAAAGAAAAAAAAACACAAAGGATGAGTGTGTTTATCCTTGTGATGACAACAAGGGGCAAAGGACCGAGTGGGACTGGGCGGAAGAGACGCGCTGAAGGCCGTGGAGCGGCAGCGTCTATTCATTATATTTTGACAGCTTAAACACTGTTCAAGGTTTCCAGCTTTTATTGCCTTGAGGCCTGAAATGAAAACCCCCTTAAATTAGACTTATTTTTAAACTTATATATTTCGTTTTTTTATTTAGTCACCAGCTAAGTTTTCTACCAGATGCTTCAAGGATGACCATCTGTAAGCTGAAAGAATTAAAATGTGAAGCACAAACTCTTCAAATCCACCAAATATCTGGATCATATGTGATGATATTTGATTTTCCTTTATTATACATGTTCATTTAAAACATGCAAAGGGATAAAGGTGTACTTTACTCCAGTGATTTAGCACTGCACTTCCATAAAGTTAAGGGACTTGCAAGAGACAGACAACAGAAAGGTCAAAATCAATGCAGCAGAGGACATGATATGGGTAAAAGTCCAAAACCCATGAATCCTTCACTTCCCATAATGCAACTAAATAACATCCTTCGTTAGATGCTCAATGCCTGGTACACATCTTTAAGACTTCCTACCTCCGTCCTGTTCACAAGCTTTCTGTTAAAAATCTGTCTCCGAGCTGAGATAACCCTGATGATGTCATAAGGGTTCTTTTCTTAGACTTCTCAAGAGCTGCAGGCGACACTGTACAACTACTTTAAAAATAAAACTACCCATAAACTGACTCCAATTCCTGTTTAAAGCAAATGCCCAAAAGATTTTTATAGAGGAACTAAATTATAGCACACAAAAGGTTAACATTTCAAAAAAAGAGGCTTCACAGAATATGTGTGACTATCATCTCTACAAGGTTGGTTTTATTATCTGATTGTGGATATCCTTGGTTTGTCTTTACCATCAGCAGATTTACTCAGCAGTGAAGTGACTGTGACAGATAAAGAGGGCAAGCCCGCTCCGTCTCATCACCGCACAGCAGTCACACCAGCTGACAGAGGGGTGATCATCACAATGGCAAGAGACAGAACGAGTCAGCGGCAGACAGGAAGGAGGAGAAAGACAGAGCGTTAGAGAGGAAAAACACACACAACAAACGTCTGACCCGATGGAGACACCCGTTCTAAATTGCCGTGAAATGATCCCGCAAGACCGCTGAAAGGCAAGATGCCCAAACACACAGAGAGGGAGAGAGAGAGGAGAGAGTTGGACAGGGTGATGCTGCGAGGGGGAGGTAAAAAAAAAAAAGGACGGAAAAGAAGAGGAAGAGAGGGAGGGAGGGAGGAAACAACAAAGAGGAGGGGTGGGTGGGTGGGGGGGGGGGGTGGATCTTGCTGGTTTGCGCTGGGAGCCACAGAGGCTCGAAGCATTCTTTACAAGCCTCAACCATGTCAGATCACATCAGCGTCCCTGCCAGCTACTTTCCTTGCCTACACATTTATGGAACCGTACACACTCACACACACACACACACACACACACACACACACACCAATGCAGCATCACAAATCTACATACAAGTCTGTGCACAAATCTTGAAAAAATGCCTCCGTGATGCGATGCTTTTCTTGAGCCTCAACTCATCTGCCCCCTTATCCTGCATCCCCTGTGGTCCAATTTCACAGTTTAGAGAAGCAACACACACACACACACACACACACGTTCAAACACATTATGCCTGTGTCAAACATGGATATATAGAGGTAAGCATGTTTGGTAGTTGAATCGTTCGTGTGATACTGAGAGTGACAGGCAGCCTGTTCCCTCCTGATCTCCCCGAGGATTTCGCCACAAATACCCTCCCGTTATCGTCCTCCCATCGCTTTTCTACTCCTCTCTCTCTCTCTCTCTCTTTCTATCCTGCTCTCTCCATCAGCATCATGTGTGACCCAGTTCGGCTCTGTCTTTCTATTTCTCTTTGTATCTCCCTTCTCTCGTAACAAGGGCTAAACTTTCCTGAGGAGGAGCACATCAGCGGAGCAGCAGCCTCCGTTCTGACTGCCTGCCTGAGGATGACTACAGTACAATAGGATGACTACATTTTAAGGGATTTGTTGACCCTGCAAACATGCTGTGAGGATTTGAAATCAAGTCTAAGTTTCTCTGATGGTTAAAAAGCCAAGATAAAAACAAAAAAATGGGATCACCAGCAAAATCTAATCAGTTTTGGCTAAAAAATGTAAGGGTTTTTCATTGGTAAATTTGAAATAAGAGATTTAAAGTACTACCTGGTGTGTTTTTTAGAGATCCAGACACAATTTAATAAAGGTAGTCTTATGTTTTTGGGTAGCCTGCAACCCTGACTCCTACAAAATATGCTTATATCCAACAAATTTACTTTTTCACACATTTGGATTCCAATCCAGGATGTGTGACATCCTTACAGCAGTCATAGAGAGGAGGTTGGGGGTGGACTGTTGGGCATACAAGCAAAGGACTTTTTCACATCACAGATCTGGGTTCAGGTCGTACTTAAACAGGGAAAGGTGGTGGTTTGGACCATATATTGACAAAGTCAGTGTGTCCTGTCTTATGCTTCAAGCTAGTAATGACTTTTTCAATATTAACCAAGGACACAATCTTTTCTTGTGCTTAAACTAAAGTCAAATCAAGTAGATATGTTTCAATGTTGCAGTCTTTTTTGTGCCATAGTCCCTCTTTTTGTTACTTTACTTCAGCACCAAATTTTAACCAGGAAGGTGTAAATCATGCTTTAGTTGTCAAGAGATGAAGTTGAATATAAGTATCTGATACTGCAAGTTAGTTGTATATGAGTGTAATTTTAGAAGACATATGCTCAGATGCAGAGATATTCAAGCAAAGCGTTCCAAACCTGAAGGGCATGGACTGAAACAAACTGGTAAGACCCAGTTTTATTAAAAATGGACATATGGACACCCAAATATATCCAGGGACAGAAACTCCATCCAAATAACTCCCTATTTTAGCCGTATACCCAATAGAACAGCATAGCAGCACGACCGGACAAGAAAACTGGATGTGCCTTTTAGCATTCAAAGCAGACAACAAGTTGAATTCATTAACTCCATCCAGCTGCAGTGAGACAAAACTTTTGATGAGCACTACAACAGTTTAGATGAAACAGCGGAGGGGCTGCTCGCTGTCAAACGCCTCTCTGCGGTCTGGGACCAACCACCATCCGCTGGTAGTCGCCCCGAGGCTGCTCTTCAGAAACTATTCAGCTGGTGTTTCGATGGCAGCAGCAGCAGCAGCAGCAGCAGCAGCAGCAGAGAAGCGTGCAGCGATTTTAAATGAAGCCTTAGAGAGGAGCCACTCACTTCTGTGCAGCCTGAATGAATTTATTTGGACAATAGCATTTCCCTATCTCAATACTAGGCTGAATCACATGGGCCGCTAATAGATTGGTTCATTCACTAGAGGAAAAGCTGGGGACACGCTCTCTCTCTCCCTCCCTCTCATCTACTTGCTAAGCAGCGCTGTCTGGAATAATTCATTTCATTGGAGAGGAGGAAAGTATGCCTAGTGGGTTTTGAAGGAAGAGGAGGGACTCAGACTTTAGATTTTCCTGATAGATGACTCACTATTTCACCGTACTTGTCAGTGTGCGGAAAGTTAGAGATTATTAGAACTGAAAAGGTTGATTATTCAACATATGAGGGGGGGTGTTTTGTCTCATTATGAATTAAATACACAGTGGAATCATCTTGTCAAATGTTTCCTTTTCTTGGTTCCAACCTGGAAACTGCTGTGTGTTTGGCAAATGCCAGAAAGGCGCATTGTATTCATATTGGTCTCCCATGTCAACTGGAGGCCATGCGATTGACTGGCAACCTGTCCGGGGTGTTTCCCTGCCTTCTGCCCAGTGCATGCTAGGACGGGATCCAGCCCCCCCCCCCCCCCACCCCCCCCCTCCTCCCATGACCTTAAATGGGATTAAGCGTGCGGAGAAAAAAGAGAGAATGAATGTCAGCTTCAATGTGGTCAACTTGTACTTTGCAATTAACTGGCCGGTTGACCGGTTGAACAACTGAGCCGGCTCAACAGAAACCACAGTCAGCGGTTCACTGTGTTTATGTGAGGCTCTGCTGAAACAGAGCGGTTATGAGAATTATTATTTACACAGCCCTTGGGGCAGCAGGGACCCGACTGCAGGAAATACAAAGTGACAGGAGATAATCTCAGTTTACCCATGGCGTCGATGGGAAACGCCATAACAGGTATATATTGGATCATAACGTACTGGTGGTTTCGCTGTGATCCTGTCATTGGTCCACAGTGACCCAAGGACACCTCAGAATATTACTGCCAATCTGGAGAAGGGTCATCTTTCTGCATTTTGCCCTTAAGCCAAGTGAGGGTGAGATCACTGTGACCCCTGCTACTGCTGAGCTCTGGACTTTATATTGCCCCAGAGAAATGAGGAAGAAAGGAGAATGACCTCAAACAAAACACAAAGAGAGGCTGAATTAGGGCTTTAATATGAGTCTCGATACTCTGTCACCTCTATAGATTGCTCTCTTGAGGACGGTTTGCTGGAGAGAATATTAGTCTAAACAAGTTATCGAATGCATCGGTGGTAAATGTCAAGCTTTGGCGTCAGTCCCTCAGAATCAAAAGGCATCAGCTTCTATTTATGGATGACATTTTACGCCAATGTTTAACAATCATATGAGGAGAAATCCACTGGAGAAGAGGAAGATGGACTGTTTTCTCTGCTGACAGAAGAGCAGGATGTTCTTTTTGGTCGTCAGAGTTGTGTGAAAATAAAAGTCTCTCTTCAACAGCTGAATATGAATCATAATGTACATGATTAGAAAAGGCAGCAAGACATTGTTCTCTGGTGTCTCACTGTTTCACAAACTGATCTCTGGAGGTTTCCCTGACTAGTCAATGTCTAAAACCATCAGTCGATGCACTGGGCGGTGGTCAACTAGCTGTAGGCAATATGATTTTAGCGAACATTACAGCAGTTTCTTTCTATCTATGCTTGCATATATCTACATGAATATCTATCTTCTTATTTGCAGGACTGTATTCTCACACTTAATGTTAGTTCATAATATATGTTTTGCATTTTTAATTACACTAAAGCTGTAGTATCAGAAGCATACTGCACATTTTTTCACATAATTACATACTGAGGTTGGGCGATAAAACTGAAACAATATTATTTCTAATATCAATACGTATCACATTATGGTAAACATATGAAAAGACACATATAAAATTCTCAAACTGATGTTATTTGCTATGAATTGTGTTCCACTGATATGCATTACATGAGACCTAACTCTTAATATGTGTAAAACAAATAACTCATGTTGTTTAACTTAACAGATAAAATAAAAATAAAATGATGTCATCACATATTCATGTTGCAATTTCATCTGAAAGTCATTAAACAATAATATTAAATCGCTCAATCTTTCGATGATTTGTTGAAAACTATTTTGCAAAACCTCTGGACTAACTAAAATCTGCAGTCATGAAACATCTGTTGCTTTCTGCTGCATTTAAAAAGCATACAGTTTCCTTCTTGAGGAATTTCTGAAAGGCATTCTGGGAAATGTAGTAAAACACTGACGAGAACTGAGTAGACGGAAAAACAGCTGATTACAGCACATCATCATAAGATAAAAGATAAATCCGTTTGAGGAGTTAAGTGTGGGTCAAGGCTCAGCAGGAGGTTTCCATATAGATTTAAGCAGGTTTGATGGCTGACTCTGGAGCCAGTCCCAGACTTCTACTGGCTGCGTCCCAGCAATACCTCTACTTAGCTGGCACTGCTCCACTGGTCTCTACAGGCACTAAAAAGTGTGCAGTAGATGGTAAGAGCTGACAGAAACAGATGCAAACCAGAGGAGGTTAACTAAATGCTTTCCAAAGCTTCCTTTAATCCATTATATCCCCAAGAGAAGCTTGGCTGTTGGAAGGAAAGCTAACTAACTGCTGCACATAGCACAGCTGCAGTAGCTTCCATACTCAATATTCTTAAAGGAGCTTTCCGGCTCATGTATTTAACCTCTAACATCTTCAGTTAGACAGTTTGTATTCAATGATGCTTCAAAAGTTTCAAAAATATCAGCAGATGATCAGCCAAACTTCTTCAAGAAAGTTGAAGGGACTTCATCAAATACGAGAAGCAGTGAAGTTCATGTTCGAGCGTTCAGGGAAATTTCTTTGTCCTTGAATGTTCTCATTGATCCCTCCAAGATCTGCTCCCATGACTCCGAGTCTGATATTCAATTTAACAGGCATTTATTCTAATTTGTCGAGAACATTTAATTAGACTGACCTCATTTGAGCAAGCAAATCATATTGAAGGAGGTCCAAGATAAAGATGTCACCATGTTTCCGTGTGTGGCTGTCAGGAATACGGATAAATGATCCTAACAGCTGAGAGGCGTGACTCAAATCAAATTTAATCAGCACAGGCTCTCCTCTTCCTCCTCCTGAGATTTCTGAGAAATAGCACAGTAATTACTATGATCAACATGCAGACTGGCTACATGGTGTCTATCTGTATGCATCTCTATCAAGCAGGAGATGACATATTCTGTCTGCGGGAGGCTCTGAGGGGATGAGGATGGTGACAATGATGTTGCCGACGAATTCAGATGGTTAGTCGTCTGCAAGTCTGTTTAATTCTGCAGCAAAATGAACATTTCAACCAGACCCATCAACCGATCGATTTTTTCTCTGTACTTGACATCAACTATATTCTCACATCTTCCAGTTTCTCTTTCTTTCATTCCTTTTGGCTTAATTTCTTTATACCGGTGTCTGATGAGGCCATTCCTCCTACACTTTGCGGACCCTGTGCTGATAAGCGTCGGGGAGGCAGGTCATTCTAGCCTCAGGCTGATTGAACCTTCCCCCAGAGAAACTGTTGAGATAGGTCAATTTTCTCTCACACGGTAACCTTAAATGTACACCCACAGCAGATTACTCTTCTATCTCTAGACTGTGACGGAAAAATCAGTCTTCGTGCTTTTCTACACGCAAACTCTAATCAAATTTTACCCACAAACTTTAAATGGATCAGTGGTTACTACTAATGCAAAGCTTTCCAACCTGGGACCCTCAAAGCAGAAGCAAGATATAAAAAATAAGAGAAAAATTAGATATTGCATGTTTGTAAAGGACAAAAATGTCATATTACATTAGAAAGTGTCAAACAAAATTTCATGTGAATAACTTATATGCATATGTAGATCCTGGACAGGTACAGGCACATGCAGGTTTCAGACATGTCTATCAGATATATAATATTTCACATGTGCTTCTTTATTTAAACTGCTTGCAACATACGTCTTATGCAACCTGTGAAGGGGGAGGTTGCAAGCAGCGTCTCTTTGCAACCCCTGCTTTGACCTGCTTTGACACTGCTTTGCTTTACAGGGTCATAAGCCAAAAAAAGGTCACTGCTTATAGGCTCCAGTTTTGTTGAGTTAGTAAAAGAGATGTGCACCGTATATGTATCTTCTGATGTGATTTGTAGTATCACATAAATCAGCATCAGGAGTGAGTAAAAGCAGTAATAAAGAAAAAAACATCCAGTGAATGTTGTAGAGAATAATGAGTAAACAATTTGGCCTCCAGAAGGAGCAGAAAGCTCCGACGCTGTGTTCTTCTGAGAGAAGACACTCACTGTAGAGTAATGAGGGCAAAAGCATTAGCAGTGAGTCAAACAATAATCTAGAATGTGCAGAACATGATTTCTTTCAAGTCATTAGGAGAAATGTGTGCAGCTACAACAGTAAACTAATTACAGTAAATTCAGCAACGACATGTTCACATCACGCTTATCTTCAAACTCAACGGACGTATAATCCGTTGCTGTGTGAAAAGCAGATAGGACACGTTATAATTATGACTTGTTCATCACTGTAATGGACAGCTTGGTCACTATTTTTAAGATGTTGTCGTCACATGTTTGATGGTTTAGTGACAAACAGAGAAAGGCGACTGTGGTGTGAGGAGGAGGAGAAGGAGCAGAGACGCCGCTGACATGAATGTGTCTCTTAACCGTGGTGCCCTTTGAAAACGTCACTTTAGGAAAATAAAGCTGACAGACTGCTTCTATTATCCTGCGATGCTGCTCCGAATATACAGCACTACTGAATATCACCTCCATATTGTGTACTCAGATAAAAGACCAAGGCCAGCGTCCATGAAGGCGTATGTTTTATGAAAGGAGCAAACACTGCTGAAAGGGACAGTGGTTCCTGTGATATGGAGCTCAAGATTCATAATGCAAACACACACACACACATATATACACACACACACACACACACACACACACACCGTGACTCGAGGGAGGCCTCTCTCCTTGCTCACATACACCCCCGTTCACCGTCTTTGTCTGCTGTTTCCATGGCAACGTGCCGCCTTACTCCACGGCATATCAATGTAACGGGCTGAAAAGCACAGAAAATAGCAGGGAGAGCTATTTCTGCTCATTAGGCGCTCAGTGTGGCAGCAACAGACAGAAGCTGTTCAGAGCCTTAATATCTTTTCACACATGGATCGTCTTGGAGGACTAAACCAGAACTGAGACCAGTTCTGAAGTCAGAAGTGAGACTCGGTAATGACTGCGGGTCCTACAATTACTGTAAAAAAAAACTTTGAAACATGCTGCAATTAAACTCAACAGCTAAAGCTTCATACATAGCTGCGTCTCAACAGCGGCTTTTACACTGTAATGACACTGGAGATATACATTAATAAATATAAATATAAGACAGAGAGAACAAGACCGCAGCGTTCACAGATCCCCTTTCTATTACTACACCCGGAGATTTCCATATTAACTATGGCAATATTTCTAAGTGTACGAGGAAGAAGCCTTAATGAGGTGAGATGTGAAATAAAAATGTGCTTTACCATGAGTAGTGGCAGCAATAAATGTCCTCCTTGTGGGGGTAAGTGGGCTTTTTAATAAAACAGTAACTGTTGAAGTCCTTTATGGCAAGTTATGGGCTTAGCAGGATGGTAGTAATCATGAGGAACTCTGCACCCGCAAGAGTCTGTTTTATACTGTATTGATTTACAGTGACACCTTTCGCAGAAATCAGCAAATGCAGTACTGAATATAAAGTTTATTATAAGGCCAAATACACTACAGAATCATACATAAAAGGAGAAAATATCAATTACTTTTATTACAGAATAAATAAGATTTTTGTGTTTTACCTACTGTGTGAGAATGTCCTGTAAAAAACAATTATCTTACACACCTACAAACACAGGACTTGAGCTTGAACACAGCTTAACTGTATTTTATTCCCTTCATAAACAGCTAAAACTGCTAAATACATGCTCACAGTCACACAGACACATGTCATCAAGAAGGAAAAGGAGTGGCAGTCGTGTTTTTATTAGTGCCTGAGTGACGCACACGCTGGTTATGTTGTGGTTGGAGGTGCTGCAGCCGCTGCCAAACCAGGGGTCCAGCGACCACCAAGGATCTCCGAGTGGGGTCCTCAACAAAATTAAGGATAATATTATTTTACTATTACATTACTTGAATGTGTTTTGAGTAAAGGAGGAGAGGAAAGGGATGAAGTGCAAACCAAGAAGGATACTCCTCTTGTCCCGTGTCTTTTTTCCTCCTCTTTTTATTCTTTGGGTAGTTTAAAAACTTCACTTGCATGATAGACGAGAAAATAGCAATCAGGTAAACTTTGAGGACCTTGACCTTCTCTATAGTTTTAAAGAGAAGTGCACATATTTTTCTTAAATATGCTGGAAGTAATGCTGGATCCTATATTTCCCATCATGCAACCCAATAGCATATTTTGTTACACTACTTTCAGCCCAATAAGAACATTTTTTATGTTTTTTTTATTCTATAAGACTTCATAAGGCCTCCTCCAAAACAACACAGGTTTTCACAGGATGACAAGCAAACTGAATTTCATGTGCAAAATTGGTGGACTGCTCCTTTAAGGGGGAAACTTGGTGACGACAACGAGGAAGGGTTAATTAAGGACGTAACAGAGAGAGGAAGCTGTTCCTTGGTGGTTATGGTTCTTAGCAGTTAGTCATAGCCTATTTCACTTTATTGAAAGTCAATTACTACTTTATTAACATTTTGTTTTATTCATCATACACCGGGGAGCCATTCCCATACAACAGCTGGCACAGTACGTGTGACACAATGATTGGTGGTACAGGAGCTCCGAGGCAGGACAGAAAGATAGACCTGGCAACATGCCAATAGCATCACGCAAGTGTAAAATTAAACACGCAGATACACACATGTACTAATTAAAAGTCTATACTGCAAGGATCCAATGGACCGGACACAGTGATTTATTTATATTAAGCCCATGACGCAGAATAGAGTCCTAATTTCCATGCAAAACGTCCCCAAAACCTCTAATGGAAGGCTGTGAGGTGAGTGGGAGGGAAGCCACATTAAGGGAATCAACCAGCGTCACAACTTTGGTTCCACTCGGGTTATTTTCCATTTGAACCATATAGCTAAACATCTGGCGTTCAACACCCTCGTCCTCCGCCGCCTCCTTTTCCCTCCAATTAGCTTGTTCTCCTCTCCAACATGTCACCAACAGCATCACTTCCACAGCGCTGCACGAGGTTCTCATTTCTCCTTCACCCCTCGGCCTGACCTGCTTACTCAGTTTTATCTGTCAGAGAAGAGATTTAACCCACTTCAGCTCTAAGTAGGTTTTGATCAATGTGGGTTCTTGTAGTTTTTATCTATACTCCATGTTATCATGTTATACTCCGTAATCCATATCTTTAACTGACCACAGCCTTGTCAAACCGCTGACACCAATAAAAACAAGATATTCAACTGCTGTTAAGTTGCTCCTTAAATTTGAAATAATGAGACAATCAACTCTCCACTGAGAACTCAGGCTCAGGCTACAACTAACTATTTTATTATATTCATTATTGATTAATCTGGTCTATAAAATGACGCCTATCAAAATTTTCCAAAACCCAAGTTGACGTCATCAAATTCCTTGTTTTATCTGACCAACAACCCAAAATCCCAAAGATATCCGATGCAGAATTTTATAAAAACAGAGCAAAGCAGCAAATCCTGATATTGCAAAAGCTGGAACCAGAAAATATTTGGAAATATGCAAAATAAATGACTTGAACTACTTACTGATTGCCAAATTTATTATCAATTAGCCTAATTTTCTGTCCAGAAATAATTTCATAATTAAACAAGACTATTGAGGGATACCATGCCAAGTTATGCCTATTTAACAGTTTTTACAGCTTTTGGGGCAAATAATTAATTTACTACAAATATCACTCAACTCAAAAATGTAAATACTCAAAGAAAAGCCAGTTTAATATACTGGTTCTCTGCAGGTAAGACTGCCATACCAGAAAGGCGATGACACTGAATGGTTAATATCCAACATGTAACAGTTAGATCAATATAACCAAAAAAAACTAATAAAGTGGTCCAAACCTACTGTAAACCATTAGCAGGAGGATTTTCTTCCATAGAGTTCTGGCAGAGTTCAGGACAAATCACTGCTGACAAAGTTAATGTCTCATTTTGGATATTTTCTCATCATCTCACATAAATAAAGAATTATTGTAATACATTTTGGTGTGTTGTAAGACTTGAACTGTTCCTGAACTCATTGAGTTCATCACATTGTGTCAACTTGAGTAGGTCAACTGCTTGCATAACCAACTATGGAAGACAGAGTGGCATTGAGCAATTCATCTTGGGACCGGGTCTGTGCCCTCCATGGAGGCCCAGGACGGGCATTCTTTCCTGGGCTGGCACCACTCAGCGGCTCCTGCCAGGAAAGCTTCACTCACGGATAACAAGGTGTATAAATAGACCTGTGGGTAATGAGACATCAGGGGTAAGAGGCACAGAAGAGACAAGACAGGCATGACAAGAGGACACCGGGTGTAATGTGTACAGTAAAGCTGAATAAATTGAGCCACTCATCATCCTCTTGAAGCAAAAAAAAGGAAATCAAACAAAGTGAACACAGTGAACAGTGTATTCCAAAGTACTTAGTCCTGCCATAAAACCTAGGGTGGTGCTTTGCTTGGCTTCGGCTGCAGTGCACACAGCTCTGCGGTGAATGACGGACATATTTGGTTGTTCTGGTACTGGCTTTAGTTGCCAACAAAAGCAATAAGCGAACACAAGGAGTTAACACCTCCAAAAACTGTTGCAGCCAGAGAGGCCGAACGCAAATAAATTGTAACGGTGAGAAAGAGAAAGAGAGAGAAAGAGTGGACGCGTCCTTTCATCGCATTACCTGTTGATTTAAAGGCAGCGCGGCGGCAGTGTTTGGAAGAGAGTGGGCTGCTGGGTAAACAGACGCCCATGTCGGTGGACCCCCCTGGGTTTGAGGGGACCACCAGCAAAGACCAACACAAAACACACACCAGCACAAACAGATGAAAGACAAGCGCTTAGGGGAAGAAGCAGCGGGCAAGGGAATGACAAAGCAAAGATCTGACGGCTTTTTGAGGTAAAAGACTGGAATGTTGAAAGAAAAAAGGCCGTCAAAAGGACATAAGCACTGAAACACTGTGAACGTGGGAAAGGTGGACAGAAAATCCCTTATTTGTCAATTAAGCCCTGAAAACCAGGTATACTTTTCTTTCTCACATTCATAAATATGTAAATGCTAAAAAAAAACAGATTCTGACCCTTCTGTAACCTCCCGTTCATTGGCATCTTCTTTCATCCTCTTTGATACAAGCACACAGGTGTATATGAACAGCTGATGTGTTTTTCATTAGCATATCAGTGAATTTATTTTAATTTTAAAAGCTCTGACATGGTGAGCAACCATTACAGGATGACAGGAGGTCTCTGGGCGTCTTATACTAAATATGACTTCTCATCAGGGACACACCAGGATTTGAGCCGTCCCACGCCGAGATAAAAGGCAGCGTTTTTATTAGAGACTGCAGCAGTTACACTCCCACATGGCACATCTGTGCACAGCCTCTGCGACGCAAAAGCCTTTGAGTTCGAGCCCACAGAGCGACTTTCCCTCCAGTGTCAGCGGGGGTGACAGACGAACATTAAATGAACCCAGTAGCTGACTGGTAGACATGACAATGAGTCAATGGTCAGCTAACATGGGGAGGCAGGTTTCCTGATGTAAGAGTCCAGGATATCTGGACACTTTATAAAGCTAGATTTTTTTTTATGGCAACATTAAGGCGGAAGAACTCCACAACAAGCAGGAAACCATAAACCTCTATGTCATGGTTAACATGTTGGCAAACCGCTGCCTATTTACATATCTGGCAGAAACGGAGCATTAGCATTCATCTAATTAAGAATATTCATTCTCCTTTTAGCTCCGTTTGCTTTCCAACAACTGTCAACTCTTCAGAAAGATTTACGTCTCTTTAGCTGCTCAATGTTCCACTTAGTCACTCCAAATGTGTCTGTCTAGCATTTTGTGCCGGGCAGGTTGCATACTGATTGGTTTAAGACAGCTTGTTTTCTGGAAACACTCGCTGCTGCAGCTACAAGCAGGGTTGAAGAGAGTTTTGAGACTGAATCATACAATAAATGTGCTGTAAAACTAAAAAAAATAATCTAAAAGCAGCTAAAAAGCTTTGTAGTGCTGAGGGTTTGTGATAAGTTTGTCATTAGAAGGGCCCCGTTAATGTTACTTGTAGTCATTTGATTGAACCTATTAATATAAAAGATACAGATTAGTGGAGCTTTAGAAACCTTTTTAATGCTTCCAAAAGAAAAATAATAAAATGTCTTTTGAAAAACAACAAAAAATATATATTTCACATGGAAACACGGTTCCTTAAGGCCCAATTCTGAGTGTTTTCAGAGTATGTAGCCTGCAACATCATGCCTCTAAAGGTTCATGTGAGGGTTTGGACAGTTCAAACGATCAAGTGCAGCTCAATGGTTAAAGTCAGTTTGCCTTCAGGCCTGAAGTTGGCACTTGAAACACATTCCAGGTTAAAATCTGGGCAAAACTGTAAACATACAATATGCTAATTTGATCTTCCCTTAATCAAATTCAATGCTGTGCTTTTCTAAGATCTTTAAGATTTGTTGGGGTTCCCCACACAGATCAGATTGGGCACTTTTGTTCCACAGTGAGATGAAGAAACAGTCTTATCAGTCTTACAAGAAAATGGTAGACTGAACGCAACCTTATCAGTAGAAACAGGGTGGAGATACCACTAAGCCACTTACTGGCAATTACAGGGATGGTTCCACACATACACACACACATATGTTGTCCTAGGTCACTTTTGTGGACATTACATAGACTTACATTCATTTTCTGGAGACTTACCCTTACCATAACCCTAACCATAACCCTAACCTTACCATAACCCTAACCTTACCATAACCCTAACCCTAACCCTAACCACTGACCCAAAAATCAGTGTTTTACTAATTGAGGACATGGCTTTTGTCCCCAGTAGGACAAGCCATCCCCAATCAACTGGTCTTTAGTCTGAAATTTGTCCCTGAAAGTAGCCTATGACAGATACACATACACATATTCTCCTACTCTCTCTCTCTACTTTGAAATCCTCTTGAACTCCCAGCAAACCAGGATCAGCATTTGAATAAAACAGAAACAATTTGAAGATGTTGTGTAAGAAATTCAGAGATACACTCTTCAGATAAATGTTACCTGAGATTAAGCTGATTCAGCTTGCATGTGTGCAGGCACAGAATCCCCTCAATCTCTTTATCGTTGCCTTAAGCTTTTTTGGACACCCAACTGCTCTCAGCGATGGCCAAGATTAATCGTGAGGTCTTGGCCTCTAATCCACACCAGGACGTGGACGTTCATCTTCATATGTTTGCATAGAGCCACTGGGCTCCTGCAACACTTTTATCACCCTGTAAGAAGAGAACTCATGTTCCCAGTTGGAGGCCAGGAATCTCAAAGTGTTTCTTAGGACGGCGGGACTCCTTCAAAAGCAGAGATGATATTACAGATTGGAGTTCCTCTGTAAAACTGCTGATATTCCTAAAATACACTAAAAATATGCTTCTTTCCATGAAGTTAAGGGAATGAAATTTGCTGCAAAGATGTAGGAGATAGATATGATTTTGTCTTTTTCTCAAAACAATGAAAAAAAAATGCCACCAAAGCAGTTAAAAACAACCCCATTTGTTCAAAGTCCAGTTTCCATAAGCTAATTTGTCACTTGTTTAAGGAATATAAGAATCAATAATACAAAATAACTGAGCAAGACGGAAATTATTACAGTGTACAATGATATACAGAGAATTTGCTATCAAGGAGAAAGTGGTGAATGAAATCTCAGGGAGGTCAGCGAAGCATGAATGGATTGCAGTGGCCTCCAGTGGTTAATTAAAACAACTGCACAAGCTTAACAGAAAACATTTAAAGTAGATATGCAAACTTTACCAACCGGGAAGAATAATACTTTTAGTATTTTCAACAGAATGGTATTTTAAAATGGATAATTTGACATTTAGTAGATAAAAGTTCTACGTGGAAACAGGATAATATTTAATAATGCTGCAAGAATGAATAATTTATAGAAAACTGTCAACCTAGTTTTGAAACATCCAGTGTGACCAGAATCAGCAAAATCTGCACTTTGTATAAACACTTGACCTACAAGCCCTCTGAAAAGAAAAAAAAAAGTCTTGAGGAACATGAGTCGAGCTCGTCTCATTTTTCAGTGTTTTACTTGACTTCTGCCGGTTTGATCCGACTCGGAGCGGAGCTGCTGAGCTGCAGTCCAAAACAAACCTTCCCCCTGCAGACAGTCAATATTGAAGTCTGCTCCAAACAGTGTCTATTGTGTGAAGGTCTACAGCGCTGAAATATTAAAGCATGTGTCTTCACCTTCCGACTCGAGTCGTTCAAACAACCGGCAGCTCCTAAAACAACACGGTATGTGTGAAAAGGTAAAGAATGGCGCAAATCTGTGAGCTCAGTCTCACAGTTCAAACATAAAGAAGTCTCTGTGCGGCTTGTGAGTGTTGTTAATGTTTCGGCAAAATAAATGGACTCTAGTAAGTATAACTTACCTATTAAAATATAGATGAATCTGGAGTATGGGGAAGAAATCTGTGAAAAGTGCAGTAATTTATGTTTTTTTGGGTGTAGCTTCTTTTCGTTACCCCTCGTCAACATCATCAAGTTCTACTTAAGTTAGACATTTACTACATTTCCCAGCAGGCCTTTCAACAGTGCCTCCAATTCTAGTTTTACATGTAGGAAACGATAACAACAGTATAACAAAAGCAAGAAAGCAAGTTTTTCCAGTTGAGAAAAATGTGTAAAAATGTAAGATGTGAAAGTCTACTCACACAAAACATATCATCACATTCAAAAGAGATTTGGCCCGGGGTGCCACTTTAATTCAATTAACTCTTATCTCAGCAAGTCCACAATAATTTATCTTTTTTTTTTTTCTTTGGGAAACGCCCTGAAATCTCTCTGCACATCCCCAGATAGGATGAAAAACAGCCTTACAGCGAAATAGAATAGAATTCCCTAATTTACATAAATCTCCCCTTAATTAAGACATTAAATATGATCTTCTGCTATAGAGACACATGCATGAGCCCATGAGCACAGACGCACACACAGCACACGCAGATTCAAATTCTCCCTTGAGCATGTGGGCCCGTAACACGATTAAAGTCTGCCTGAAGACATCCATGCATGGTGTGATTTCACACTCATTGTTTTTGCAGACAAAACGGATTAACCGCCGCTGAGTTGCGCTTGTCTCTGTCACATTCTCAGCAGAAACGGGAAAATTCAACAGCTGAGAGCTCTGAGCAAAGCCTAAAAGGGACTGAGTGGAACACCCGGGCGTGGATAGATCCACAATGGCACATAAAAAAAATAAAAAAAACTGTTAATTATGCTATTTAATCTTTATTTTAAAGGGAATTCCACCCAAAGGTATATTTAAAATGTTACATACCGTTAATTTATGTTAATTGTAATCCAGGAGTTATTTTAAAAGACACTTTACTTAAAACCTGCTTTATGTACTTCAGTTAATGATTTCCTACATTCCAAGAATGCCTGTCTGCAACCTCCAGAGCATGATCCTGTTGGATCTCAGTTATATTAAAGGTGAGAAAAAATACACCTAACCCTAGAAATGCAGATTATTATAATCGACTAGACTAGACTTTTAATATACAGTGTATATATGTATTTTTCCTTTATCATGGTGAGATGAAGTGAGAGAGAGGTGCAGGGGCGACATGCAACAAAGGTCTGGAATCAAACCACAGATGTTGTGGTTATGTGACGTGCATTTTAACTAAAAGGCTACCAGGACTCACCATCAAGGACATTTTGACAGTTTTTGCTGATTGGAAGGAGGTCATTTAACTTCCATGTGTCCAGATTTTCTCCTAGACTGTTTTAGTCACACATCTTCAGTAAAAATATGTTTAATCTACTACGTGAAACAGAAGAAACCACAACACAGAATTATAATTTGAATTATAATTAATTTAATTAGTTACTGTGTATAAAAACACACATATAAGTCTTTATGTACTTATTAGCATTATTTTTTATTTATCCATTTATTTATTTTAACTGACAGGGCTTCAGGTGTGTCTGAAGAGAAGAATTTCACCTTCATCAAATAAAATCTGTACTGAGCATGAACCACCACTAGGTGGGAGCAGATAGACTGGTAAGTGACCGGGTATTTAAGTTGGTCCCTGCTTGGGCTGGGATACTGGTTTAATAGATGCTTGTTTTTTGTACATCTGAAGATAAAACAAATACCTTCATCCCAGTTAATTCATGTATTAAAGAGAACAATCAACACTAACATAATCCCCACCTCAGCTGCAAAAATGAGCAATGTGACTGCTGATCTGGTTGTAAAATGAGATTGATTGATGGACAGTAGAAAAAGAACTCAACTTGGTGAAGGACATGTTTTTTTTTTTCTCTGCACTGCATCATGAGAAACATAAAACGTCACACAGAGAAAAAGGTTTGTAGTAAAAAGGGATAAATAATGTAGCGAGCAGAGAGGGTCTCTAAACCCACACCCACTCCCAAGACATCAGCATCTCCGCTTCGACAGCAGAGCAGACAGAAGGAGGAGTGGGCACTCAAAACTGAGCGACACACACACACATACACACACACAAAGACCTCAGCACAGGGTGAAGTGTCCTTTTCTGTGAAGTGGAGTGGGGCAGCATAGAGGGAGGTCACTCCACAAAAAAGAAGATAACATTGCTCCATCCATTAGGAGGTCTGTGGGAAATACAACAAATGAAAAGGGCTTCCAGAGGAGAGTTGTTCAAGCAACCCATTACCTCATTCTAACACACACATACACATTCACACACATACACACCAACCCACCACCACCACTACCAACACCACCCCCTCCGCCTCTCACGTCAGTGTTCACAGATAGACAGGTTTGCTTCTACAGGACAGAGCCAATTAAAGAACCCCAGTGATGTTTTCGTAGCAGTACGCTTGGGTAAGCAAGAGACAGAGACATGAGAGAGAGAGCGAGGAAGAGAGGAAGAGGGAGAGAGAGAGAGAGAGAGAAGATGGGGGAGGGTGGTGAGGGAAATCAAGGTAGTCTTGGAAACCTGAAGGGGAAGACAGAGGGGTTTCTGGGAGCTCTAACCCTCAAGTCAGGCCGTCTGCACCCTTGTTACCCTCATTTTTAAAACGGCTATGAATGATGGTGACGGTGTGTTCATGGCTCAGCTGGGTCCATAGTGTGTTTGCTTGTATACTTCAAGTGTCCTCAAATCTCCTGGTTGATTTGGTGACACCTGTGGTTAACGGTAGTATTAGCAATATGCTTCATAATGCAGATCCCAAAGATACATTCGCAATGAACTACTATGACTCTGTCAGACATGAAACAGGAGAAAAGTAACTCATGTTCTTTGTGTTTACAGGATTTTATATGTGATTTCAGTATTTGTGGGTTTAAAAAATTTGGTGGTAACAATATATCAGCTGATATTAATTTTTTAATAGAAACATATAACATAAACAAACATTTTTGATGAAGATCTGACCAAGATATGTACAGGATGAACAGGGCATTCAGCTGAAAAATGAACTAGTTTCAATGTCAAAAACAGCAGCAAAAAACAGCAACTACAACTGTAAACTTTATTATTATTGTTGCTGTTGCAAGAGTTTTCCTTCATAGAGAAACACATTTGTATTTACACTAATTACAATAAGTATTGGGCTAAATATTTGATAGTTACAGTGGCCTGTCACTGATGACTATTTAATCCTCATGTATTCATTATCCAGTTTATTTACCAGTGGTATTTTATTTACATGTAAACGATGCAAGCAACAGGAAAACATTTTAAAAACCACCATTTACGTCAACAGATTGAAAACACTGTTTAAAAACCTGCCATCTTTAATGATGCAGTAAACTGATCCAGTGACTGAGAGTAAACACTGCTGCAGAAACAAGACTAACAACCAGAGGAAGAGGAGGGGGGTGGAGGGGGGAGTGTCTACATCAGCTTTCATTGTCATTTATGTCACAACATGCACAAGTTAATTTCTAGTGTTTTTCCACCTAATAATCCCTCTAATAACACCAGCTCTAACCAGCTGTTTTGGAATGTGGTGACATTAGCTAAGAGGATTAGCGATTCTGAAACGGCACTGTGCCTGAGCTTCAAACTTTTGAGAGAAACCATAATTTCTCTGGTGAAAACATGTACCAAAATGTGAGATGTGAATGTCTTTCCCATTACATCAGTGTTGGGCAGAATATTCCACTCTACTGATAGACTCATGACATTAGCTAGCTTTGTGGTAAAGTAGGGAACTAATGAAGCAACAGATAAACTACAAGCATGTGTTTCATAGCGGCTGTCAGCGTTATACTGACAGGGGAGAACATGATCAATGAGTTTATAGTTTATTTTTTTCTGTAGAGCTCCGTTCTGCTGTGTCAGTTCAACTCAGCTGTGATGGTTAAAAGCAACTCAACAGTGGAGTGGCAGAGCTCCCCAGTGGACATTTATGCAATAGCTGAACTTATCTTTGGTGTTACATTACTTTAATTTCCTGTTACTTATCAACTGTCATAAACACTGATACCGAATAATACTTTTATCTGCAATAAGCTTAAACTGGCTCCCCAATGTACGGTTGGACTCTAGTTTTGGCTACACTCAGCTATCAGCGGTTGTCTTCAGCATGAAGCATGCATATATCAATGTTTGTCATACACAGCGCATTTGGTACGAGTGGTAGCATTTGGTACGTGCATGCATCATAACCTGTGAATCATATGTGCATGGGTATGCTATTTGAATCCACCAGTACAACTCTACTGGCAGAGACGAACATCAATACTGGACAATTCTGCAAAATCCCCTGATTGGGTTAAATGACACTTCAGTGTGAATAAAACACTTCTTTTAACATCTGTTCTTTTATCTGTTGTCTAGGGGTATGATTCTCGCTTCGGGTGCGAGAGGTCCCAAGTTCAGATCCTGGACGAGCCCCCAATTTGTTGAAACCCGGCTCAAGGCTGGACAAAGGAAGGGAGACCACACATGAGTTATAACTAAAAATAAATTTATTGTACATAACTTAAAGATAAATGAAACTAAACACAACCAAAATCAACATAGTGGAAGCCAGAGGGGAGAGAGGGCAAATGACTGATTGCCTCCAGCTTATATGGAAGCTGGGCAGTCCAGGTGAGCTGACGACCCAACTCCGCCCACCAGGCTACTACAGGTAGAGGACTCAGTCTGTTCAGAGAGGGTCGTCACACATCTAATGCCAATTTAATGCCTTTAAAAGGTATGTTTACGGCAAGATCGCAGTTATGGTTAATAAAGAGGCTAATGTTAATGCAGGACTGTAGCAGAACATTAACACTTTTTTTCTGCCTGGGTACATTTACAGTAAGCGCACTCCTTCCTGCAGAGGTTTATACATCCATAATGGACATAATTCATAAGTATACCGGGCTGGGCTTGGTCTATAAAACTACTGTATAGACCTATTACAGAATGCAAATACAGCACATTGAACTGCTATTGCTGAAACAATGTCAGCTATAAAAGAATAGAGCTGGATGTAATGAGAATCTTAAAGAAAATGATTTAAAAGGTTGACCTGCTGTCTTAACTGGTGGTGGATTCGAGGAATGACAGCATACACGGACAGTTACAAGGGGTTCATGTGAGAGCTGTTCAAGATGCAGTACAGCAGGTCGACTGACCGCTGCTGCCTCACCTCTGGGAATAAAAAAAAGCACAAGAGGTCTGATCTAATGAGACCATTACTGGCCTCCCAGTACCTCAGGGAATTGGAGCGATACAAGTACACACATACACACACACACACACAAACACACACAAACACAAGGATAATTAAGTTTTATTGCACCTCAGAATCAGGGACCAAACTGTTGGATAAGGGGCAGGACTAAATTATTTTTAATGATTAAAGATTTTACTGCCTTTTCCTCCCATCCACCATCCTTTCCTTTTTTCTTTCCTGTTTTTTACATCTTGTCTTTTCTCTTTTTCTTTGTCTCTTCTCTCCTTCTTTATCTTTTCCTCTCCTCTGTTGCCTTTCCTCCTCTCCTTTCCAAAGGTATAAAAATGGGCTTTTTGTGTTTTTCAGGTTTTCTTTAGCTGAGCAAGAGTGAATAAATATACACAGCATAAGACTAAAACATATGATAAAATGTAGGATAAATAAATACATATCGAAGAATAGTTTCCTGTTTTTTTGTTCATTTAAATCATTTTAAAATTAAATTCAAATCTTCCAATACTCTCATCTTTCACTTTAACAGAATACTTTACTGCACCAACACTATACATTTCTTACGTACATCTACAAGACCTCATCAGTTAGGAGTGTTTCACACACACCAACACAGAGTATAAAGCCATGGATTTAAATTAACCTGCTCTGAGAGAAAGATTGGCCCGTTAGCATCAAAGCCTTGTGCTTTACATTGATCTCTGGTTCGGCTGCTAATCATCCACTTGTGAGGAGATGAGGTTCAAACTGAGCCCGGCGGTGCGGAGGTCACAATGGATCACACGCTGCATATTAACGGTAGAGCTGCAACGATTAGCTGATCGACTGGAAATTAAGTATTTTGATAATCGATTAATTATTTTGAGCCTTTTTTTTTTTTTAGAAAAATGTCCTAATTCTCTGGTTCCATCTTCTCAAATGTAAAATTAGAAATATCGCCTCCGCCGACCAGTCAAGGTGCAGTTTACATCCATGTCTGTTCAGACTCATGTAATATTTGTGGTGAAGACTTTGAAGGAATGTAATAAAAAGGTGTTAAATGGATTTTTTGGTGAAATGGAAGTTATCACTGTATCTCTATGATATCGAGAGCTTTGTCACATGGTGCAACAATAATCACCTGAAGCTCATATCAACAAAACCAATGAGCTTGTGGTGGACTAAAAGAGGAAGAGGAGGCCTCCTGTCCTGGTTGTCATCCAGGGAGAGGAAGTGAAGATGGTGGACTCATACAAGTACCTCGGGAAAGCGAAATGCAAAGAAGCTACAAATTCTAAAACACAGATGCTTTACACACATCTTCAACCCGGCAGCACAGAAGATCTGCACAATCACCATAGTTTCAAGGTGGGAACCCAAGATTAGCATCACCAATTCAGTATCAGACCGAATGTGATCAAATTATATATGTTATGTACGTAGATGTGAATGCACAAAAGATGCACTGATGCATTTTGGGCAGATGTGAAAGCTATCTGATATTGACAAAATTTGTAAATGCAACCATGAATCATTAGAAACAGATCGCTATGTGATTGTTCAAAGATCTCAGCAGCCAGCCACTTCCACACATGATTTACACAGCAAAGCTTCTGTCATGCTCCATAAACCATCCATGAAAGTTATGTGTTAGTTACAAGTTAGATGTTAGCTAAAACTGTTTTCCTCTTTTTCCTCATGCTTTATTTGGAAGTTCCTGAGAAACAGGTGAAAAGGTGTAAATGTATCTGCTAAAATGATCTGAATACTTAAATTATTCAACACAGGACAAGACAACCTATTCAACTTTGTAACGTCTGCATAGAGTTTAAACCTCCCAGCGGTTGTATACAGTTGTTTTTCAGATGCTAAACAACTTGGGGAAGAGTAATCATAATTATAATCCTCTTCTCTGCTGTAGATCTGTGGCCTCGCATAAATATGTATTTGATCTGTTTAAGCGGCGGTCACATAATCCCAGACAGGTGAATCAAAGGTGAATCGGATACATAATATAATCGTAAGTGATGACTCAAAAAGCATCTGAGTTGCATTTTAATTCCTGCGAGCTGCAAACTGTAATTCATCTCATCTGGACCTACAGTACAGACAAAGCCCGGATATATATATGAATGCACATTCAGGGCCATCGTCTGGTTTTATTTTGGCTCTGTTGGTTGCCTGAGCATCTAATGGGAATCTGCTGGCTGGTGCTGTTGACTTGCTCTCTGCAGACGCCTCCCCTCCTTCCCCATCTGTCTGCTGTCTCAAGCTTCTCAGTGACAGCTTCATACAAGAGCAGAACACACAGCTGGCTGGCAGACACGCACACACACACACACAGTGATAGCAGGTATTCAGATCCACACTAAGGCACGACGCCAGCATTGTCCTCCCAGCTCCAAGCAACAGAAAAGTAAACACAGATATTTTATACTTACAGGAGAGTCACAGCCTTTTGATTTACATCTATGTTAACTTTACACTTATTTTATTGCATGTGGCACTGCGTGTTTTTAGAGTTTGTAACATTTACAGTTTATGTTCTTAAAAATAACAAAACTCATTTTATGGTGTCAATTCTGAATTAGATAAAATAACTGCCTAATGATGACACTGAGACACAGATGTGACTATGAAGTCTATCGAGCCACATTTTCTATTAAAGGATTCTTCTTCTTCTGTGGTGTCATCCCATAACGTAATGCATGCAGCAATATGAAAACACCCTACTAGCATACAACATCTGCCGTATCTGCCAGAATGCAAGAAATCTACATCAGTTGTAGCAACTTCACAAGTAATGATGCACAAAATACATTTACTGCACACCAATAAATACTCCAAACACAGTCATCCCATTCATAAATTACTATATTATGTAATCTACATTCACATTCACAGTTTTTGGATTGGTTGGTGCTCCTGCTGCATGGAGGACTCATCCCTTCCCATTTGATATTACTCCTCGGACTGTAATAAATAGCTGCCTGAAGAAGACACCGGTCTTTCATGTGCACATACAAATAAAGTAGTGAACCAGTTATCTATTGTGAATATAAAAGAGACTGGAAGAGTGTTACTGTTAAAATACCTTGTTAACTTCCTGGTGCTCTTACATTTACCGGGACAACCAGACCACAACTAAAGAGGAAGCGACTCAAACACTTGACTGATCTGTGTCTTCTGTCAGATGATTTTTGGGGGGGGGTTGTTGATCAAACTGTGATTTTTTTATTTTTTGACTGAAAAGTAAAAGGAGTTTTTGTTTAATGAACTGGTTTTTAGCTGAATTGCAGTTTTCAAAAAGCATGGAAAGACTGAGTTTGTGATGTTTTTCTTGCGTGTGTGCTGTCATGTTTTCATTACAAAGGCTCTTAAGTATTATTGAGTTGTGGTGTAAAACATTAAGCTGTCTTTTAGTTCTGGCATTGCACAGAGTTCATGACATCAGTTTTACATTGTGGGTTTTCACCGGTTAGTGACTGAATTTCACATCTTACACAAAGACAAACTCACTGACGTCCAAAAACAACAACAAAAAAAAATCAAACCATGTATCCATGTGTGTAATGTATCCTCCCAAGACTCTGTAACATCAAATCAAGCACATCTTAACCAGCTGAGATAAACAGACCTTTGCTCTGCACAGCTTTTCACCTATAAACCTTCTAAAAGGAGGAGCACATTGCACAGAAATCAAGAGTTTGATCATCGGAGCCCACAAGCTCTCTCCCGTTCATCTCATCTTTCCAGCCCTTCACTTTCTAATCTTGTACTTCTTCTCCTCTTCCTTAACCTCCATCAATCCTTTCAACCCTTCCTTCATCCTCACATTTTTTTATCATCCTTCCTCCCTCGTTCCTCCTTAGGTCCTGGCTAGTCTTTCTGTTCCTCTACTGTACATGCCTGCAACGCTATCTGGCCTTCATGAATAATTCATCAGGCAGACAGGAAGAGAAGAAGGCATCGCCGACAAAAGACCCAACTGAAGGACTGCTGGACGGAGGAGAAGCACACACCTCAGACACAAACACGCCTACATCCACATGTACTGTACAAACACACATCTACACGAGAGCATGAGCTAATTCAACATGCTTTATACAATCATCTCTGTGCATCTGCAGCTGCAATACCAACGCCTGAGGGTATATTCGCAATAATAAAATATGCCTCCTCCTCACTCTTCTTCTATGTTTTTTTTTTCAGTTGTGAAACTAGTTTGTTCAATCTGTTTCCCAACATTTCTCTCCTTCCCTCCAAGTGTTTACTCGCTGCTTCCTTATTCCCTCCAGTCTCTGCCTCCGTCTCCCTGTTTATACCAGTGAGGATTTCCCTAGGAGCATCCCCTCTTTCCCAAATGGGATTACATGAAATTCCCATTGATAATAGTGATTCTTCCCCCCCCACCCATCCTCCCATCACTTCCCCTCTGGGAAATACCACAGCATCCACATGAAGAATTTAAAAAAAAAAAAAAAAACCCAGCTACTGGTGTAAGAACTTAATCACATTTTAGAAATACATGGCTTCCTTTCATTCTCGAATGAAGCCGATATTCCTTTTCGCTTCCTTAAAGCGAGCACAAAAGCAGACGCTACCTTCTAGGCTTTCCCCGCTGATTCTATCTGACTGCTTTTTGTCATTAATACTACGTGTGGTGGTGACACGGGAACCTATTCTTCCTTTTTTCTTGCTGAACAGTCAGACGATTCATCCAGATGAAATTCCATTTCTCCAGCTGACAGGGGGGGAGCCCTCTCCGACTCCTCGTCCCCCCCACCCCCCTCCTCCCCCCAGCCTCGCTCCTGGCCTACTGACAGCCAGCTGGCTTTTAATGCACACAATTGATTCTGTGGCCTTTCTGCACCGTAACAACATGAGGAGCTAATAAATGGGGGAGCCTCCACGCTGAGTCTATGACCCCTGATGGATGACCCCGCCTGGTCAGATAACAGGCAGCAGAGGGAGGGAGGGAGGGACAGCGGGGTGGAAAGCTGGAATTGTGGGAGAAGATTTTCAGTGGTGGTTTGGTGGTGGAGAACGAGACAGAAGAGCAGGAAATAAGGGCAGAAAGCAACCAGGGAGAAAGAGAATTAAAAACACAAGGAACCGAAATTTTCCTCTTCCTAAAGCCAAAACCTGGGAGATATTCTGGCCTAGTTTACTATTTATACATGTGTAGACTATGTATGTGTGTGTAATAATGTGGACATAATGAGGACAGATGAGGTCATTCTGGTAGTCGGGGTGTTACACCTGTAGGGGCCGCGGCGTGCTCGATGAGAGGAATGATATATGGGAACCGGGATAGAGTTCGGATACTCAGCACCAGAGAACCGCGCAGCTCAGGAAAAAGAAAAAGCCACCATCATCACCATTATCACAGTCATCATCATTCACCATCAATCATCACCTACATCGCCCTCGCCGTCATCATCATCCATCATCCGCGTCACGCTGGAGGAGTGTAACTGGCTGGGCAAATATAGGCAGAGGAAAGTGAATCAGTAATGTCCTTTCTCTCTGCTGAGACACATTTGAAACTGTCACATCAGAGCCACCGTCATCTCGACGGGGTTATATGCTATTTTTTTTGGTTGTTGCTTATGCTGCCTTCAAACTGAACTTGTATTTTATAGTTGAATATTGTATTTGATGCATGAGAAGTCCAGGATACACTATGGTTGCTAGGTTGCACACTGTTGCTAGGTGACTGACAACAAAAAAAGGATATTCTTTGTGTCCTTTTCAAAAACCATTTTTATATAGTACTAATTTTGTGTTCTTGCATTTAATGTGTTGAGGAACGACATATAACCAGGCATCAAAAAACTGATAAAAATGACAAAACAGTAACATTTATGAAAGGATAAATCACTGCTCATGAACTCTGAGCTTACAAAGTTATAAGTATCACATCAGTAGGCTGTTCATATGATTGGGTGGTATATGATATTAATGATCTGGCAACATTATACAGTATAGGCAGCATACTGAGATCTGGTTTTTGATTTTTTTATTGATTAAGTCTTGCTTTATGTATGCAGCATGCTAGCTATTGCAGACAGATTGAAGGAAAAGTCAAATTAATTAGTGTGGAAACATGAATGATACACTATGATGGCCTTTGCTGTCACCAGATCTCAAACTAGTTTAACCTAATTTTCTTTTTAGCAGTAACAATCTGTTTCTGAACATGATTTCAAACATTACAAGTCTGCTATTTCACATCAGATTTAACCTCCCACACCATCTGTGCCTTATTTCCACCTCTTGAATCGACATCGAGTTCAATGTCATCATTCTCCATGTGCGTGCCGTCTATGGAAATATTCTATCTGAGTCACAAAGTCATCAAGTGTACATCAGTGCAACCAAGCAGACTGACCTTAAGCAACATTAACGTCATTGTGGCATTCAGCACTCGGATCAGCTGTGTCTCGCAGGCCTGAGCCGTTTACTACGTCAACAGGGAAACAGGCCGATAGGAACAACAGTAGGGGTCATCCCAACAGGTACACAGGTAGAACATAGGTCAAGCAATCGCGCACAATGTCCGAAATGTGCTTGCTCATCCAACAATATCTGCACCGCGAAGCATTTCTGCAGAGTCAGAATTCCCAAATGACGGCAAAATAAACTTCCGCTGACTTTTGTTATCCCCAACCTCCCCCTAAGGAGATGAAAGCGATGATGTAAGCTGTCTTCAGAATTAGACCTTTCACTTGTGAGTGTCTTTTGGAGCAGTGACAACCGCTGCTCAATAGCGTCACTTGTCACGTCGTGTCAGTTTCCGATTTTCAGGGATTTGACGACACCTAAGAAATAGGAGGAGAGAGAGTGAGGGACTGAGCGACGGAGTGAGAAAGGAGGGGTTAGACCGAGGCAGGAAACAGCGTTGGATATTCCACACCGACGCCTGGTCCACAGGCAATTGTGTTGTGCACAGTCACAGCAGAAATGCTTATCAAAAGGGACATGCGGGAGCGCCTTGTTCTGGGAAGGAACTGAATGGGTTATGACAGTAGATTTAGCTTGTTATTTCCTCCAATTTCCCCTTCAGCCCTCCGTGGACACATTCTACGTTGATCACATTTGAGTGTAACAGCATGGTGTTTTCAGCGTGTTATGAAGTTAAGCTTAGCATAATGTGGATTTCACTGGCTGCGACATCTGTCTAATATTTTTGTTGCTATTTTGCAAAGTGACTAACCTGACATGCACCAGATGGTTTTCCAAGTCATCCTTGGAAAATGTTTGGAAAAGGGCAGGCACTTTCAAAAAAAAATACTCGGCAGGTGATTGGATGAACCATCTGTCTATTATCTGTCTACTGGATTCACGAGATCCTGAATCGTGGGAGGTGGGAAAGTTCAGAAAGGCTTGTTTGAATGGTGCAGAAAGTTGGTGAAGCAATGTAGAGCACCAACTTTAAGATTCAACAGTAAAGTCCACCCCAAGCCTTGACAATCCCTGTTCTCCATAATACCTCTTTGTAAATACCTCTTTAAATTATAGCACACTGGTCCAATTTACCTCCCTTATCTGCCCAAGCAGCAAAGATGTCATGCCCATTTAGCCTATCTAAGAAGATGCACTGCTTTATCACATTTTTACTATGAGGGACTGTCACATCTTAACAACATACAAAATGCACTTTAATGGCGCATGCAGAAAGAGCTCTGACGCATTTGAAATTGGTTCTAGGTGAAATAAAATCAGCAGTAAACATGCAGAGAGGCAGGGACCGGTGAGAGGACGGCACATCTGCACTCATGGGGTTTTTATGGAGCGGGGGACACAGTGAGAACAGCACTCACAGCCTCATAATGTAGCGATTAGCCTCGAATGGGACGAGATGTGGTGGCGCTCTGGCAGCACCCTGGTGACAGCGCTGCTCTCTGGGGAGCAGAGAGCATGTCAGAGGCACAGAGGGGCCCTCCATCACATCACAGCTGCTGCAGCCAGGGGGGAGAGTTGGCAGGGCCCCCAGGCCAGAAGCATCCAACCCTCCCACCCCAACCCCCCAACCCCCAACCCCTCCCCTAAAGGAGTTATAAATCACCTGGCTCCTAACGGCAGCAGAGTGGAGTGCAGCCACCTCGGTAGGAGCCCTCGGCTTCTGCACTCGAAGATATTCACATACTAATGATTCTTTTTTTTTTCTACCTGTGTCACCATCTATCCTCATGCACATACAATGCACACCGACGGCTCCGAGCTCAACAGCTGTATCCCTCTTCTGCTGCCTAGTGAGGTCTCCTCCTCAGTGATTACAGCAGCGTGTAACTATATGATGGCGCAGCTCTGCCCTGAGAAGACAGCCATTACCGCTGCTGCTGCTGCTCCTCCTCAGCCTCTCGCATCTCTGTTCAGCTGTATGTGAACATCATAGAACAAATAGGAGATAATGGAGCTGAAAGACCAAGACCAACAAAGAAGAAAAATCAAAAACCTGTGTGTGTGTCTATTGGGGGAGACAGAGGGGGCAGGGTAGCAAGATCCCACTGAATGCTCTCATCCCTGCCTGACAGGTTGTGTACAATCTGATGCCTCCTGTCTGTCACAAAGCAGTAAGAAAGGCTTCAGAGAGTCTGTCACTGTCTCCCTCCTCCCTCTGATGGAGCACAGAGATACCTGTTTACAGGGGCGGAGGAACCCGGCATGTCATGCGGCGTGTTTTTCTGGTCACGGTACACTGGTTGTATTTCTATCAAGGTAGGAGTTGAACAGTGGCTCCTGTTTCTGCAATATGTGTTTGGCACTTGTACTCTCTGCTGTATAGTTGAAGTCTGCACACAGCTCTGGATTAACTGAGCTTTGCCACTGGTTTGCGTTTTGGAGCAATGGCAGTATCGGTTATACTGGTAATGGAATATGGGTTGCTATATAGCTGAGAAATTAGTTTTGGTATTTTTAGTGACACTTCTTCTGATTTGAGGGCATGTTGTTTCTTTAGTGGGTGCAATTTGATCAAACTGTGAAAACGGAGGCAACTGATGAGAATAAAATACTTAACTGCATCAGTTACTGATAAATAAATAGCACATTTCCATGCTAAGTTTGTACCTTAACAGTATATCCCCCATATTTTAGTGTTCCTTTCATTCTTCTAACCAAGAAAGCACCAGAGAGATTCCTCAGACTCCAACACAAGCATGAATATTTGACAAGTCAATGAATAAACTGCGGAGAGGGTCAAATGCAAAAAAGCTACTTCTAATTACAGAGGGACATTTTGTAGCCCTTCATTCTTTATTCACAGGCATCCTGTGAACTTTAAGGGCACCTTTGCCTCTGAGTCCCCGTTAATTTATGACTGTAGCTGTCTGAAGATTTGACACATCTCCCTGGTTTGGTAACTATCTGTGTCCCTGACCAACCGCGGAGACTGTCTTGTCACATGGCTGGTTTCGTCTGGTGCTTTCTCACTAATTGATGCTTTGTTAGCAGCGCTGCGTTTTTTTTTTAACAGAAGCATGACACTATGCTGTAAGTATATAAAACAACGACAACGAACACACACACGATCTCTCTGCGCCATTTCTTGACATATTTCGGAGAAAGCTGTCATCTCTGTAGGCACGGCTGGCGTTTTATTATGCAAACTGTCATGTTGTTACGTTTCCGTTTGTTGTGTTTCTTTGTTTGTGAGACACAGAGAAGGACCTTTTTTCATGAGAATATTTCAGAACATGGTGATTAAACAAAAAAATCCAAATGATATATACGTTTATTTTCCATGTTTTACATATTATACATCTTACATTTACAAAGCTGTGGAGAAAATGTGAGCAAAAGGCTGTCGGTTGTCTAGATTATAGTGTAAATTGTTCATTGCTGAATGCAAATCTGTTCCTATGTGACCTGCTGTATTAATGTAGCTCCTTAATAAACATATATCACAGCTCCATCTCCTCTGTCTGACTGTTTCATGTGCTGTAAATTCATATAAATATTAGGCATAACAGCTTGTACTACTCTATTTATACTGTTGACATTCCTTCTGTTCTTATTTAACATATATTTGTATTTTTTCCCTTTATTTTAAAGACACAAAAGCTGGAAAAATACACATTAATATGTGTGGATCTAGAGACGGCTGTTATAGGTAACTGTAGGCTGCAACAATAACATGTCGTGCAGCCGTGCATGTCAAACAAGCGGACTGTTTGATCTAATTTCATGTCGGGAGGTGAAAATGGAAGCGAGAGACACGTTCATGTTGTACCCAAACCTGTATTAACTGGCACCCGTCCATGTTTGCTAACGTGCAGCCCAGAGACGTGTGATCAAAGAATTTATCTCCAGTAAACTCCATCATGAAGCCCTGAAACTGATTATGCACACAATGCAAATATACTGTATAGCAATATTCAGATGAGAAAAAATATATTTCAGCTCTTTTAGCTTCTTTACCTTGTTACAAATGTGTTAAAAATAGTCAAAAAATGGCTCCAAAATGTCAACATTCAGATGAGAGGAGTCGGAAAAACAAACACCGAACATCCATCTGAGCTGCGAATATGAATCTGCTATTTTCAGGAGTTGATAAAGAAATCATATCAAGTGTGCTGCTTTGTGCAAATATTCCACTCAAGTGATAGATTGCTTGAAGGCTTTCGGTGTAACATCTCCGGGGACTTTTGTCAGGTTTCTCACATCATCAGTCTGTGAGTGTGAGACTGTACTGTGTTTTAATTAAAATGCAGACACGTACTTATTTCAGCCACAAATGTGTTAGTTGAGGTGAAAAAAATGGAGGCAGGGGGAAGATAAATTAGAAAAAGAGACGGTTAACGATGGAACAATGTATCCAGTCACTGCTGTGCTTTGTTTCTTTGGTTTTATTCAGTGGGAACTGTACATTTAATCATATTAACTGGTGAAAGTTTGACAGCAGAGGGACACGGGAACTTTGAAGCTAAAAATATGTGTTTTTGAAAAATATTTTAAGGCTGAACTTTAGTTCGTTTGAAGCAAAACGCTGAAGAAGACTTTACTTTGAAACGTGGCGACAAAAGTATTCCTACCCATCAAGAAATGAACAGAAATATCTCGTCTAAAATATCTTGTCGGTTGGCCCAGTTTGTTTGTTGGATCTATTTTTGTCATTCTTGAGGAGCTGATCAACATATTTATAGCTGTGACAATGACTTTTCAGTGATCTGAAACATCAGGTTTTTGGGTCAATCCTTCAGAATTAAAGATGGGAGAAGAAGAAGTCAGGAATTTCAAAATAAAGCGCTCCCTCCCTTTTCCACTCTGTCCTCAGCCCCTCCAACCAGACCAGTATACATTACCTACCCGAGCTTTCAAGAATGGCGGCTTGTTTGTGAAGACACCTAAAATCCCAGCCTGATAATATTTATGTAAAGCAGTACAAGGTGTATCCAATGGCAGGCTTTCCTTTTATTGATGTAGTTAAATAAATCCCAGACTGGGACTTACTGTAACGATGATTTATCTAGCTCTTTATTTGACAGTGTGCACAGTTTGCACTGTTTCTGAAATGTAATAAAACCTTATTATACCTGTGTGTGTCTGCTTTCCTGTGTATATGTATATGTGTATATGTGTATATGTGTATATGTGTGTGTGTGTACCTCCTCTTTTTCATTGTACATACTAATTACTTTAAATTAAACTGCAGGTGCTTCCTTGCAAGAACTTATTGGCTTCTAATTACTTTAGCGCCTCCTCCGTACTACAACACAGAGTATCAGAGGACCTGCTGTGGTGTAAATGTATGCATTTCCACTGTGACTTTGCAGCAGGGGGGAGATCAGAATGACCTGTGGTGTTATGGCTCTGCATGTGTACAAAGAAACTAGACGTGACTGGTTCGACATCTATGATTAAACAGACAACCAGAGAGAAGGAACCACCTTCAGGTTTTATAGCTGCTGTTGTGTTGCAATCCTAAATTTAATGTTTGGTTCTTTATCACATCCATCTATGTTTAGCTTTCAAAAGATATGAAGTACCAAAAGCTATAAATGACTTATGATTTAGCTAATTACTAGACTCAGAGATAGATTTAACTAACTAATGCACTGCCAGATAAATATATTTGCAAATTTAGCAAAATTCCTACATTGATCTTTGGCGAGAAGAAGTTAGTGGAGATGAATGATTTAGACTCAGAGATGAACAAACTGAGATATCTTATTGGACTAGAAACATGATCCAAAACTGAACCATCTATCAGATCTCAACTTCATACATTTATCTTCTTCCTTTCATCTGATATCTCTCATGGTTTTTTTTTTTTTTTGATCCACTTTCCTTTGCCATGTTCTGGATACTTCTCTTTGCTGTTTTACATTAAAATATTTTTTTTTTACCAGCTCAACTGAAGGAAGAAAGGAAGTTGTTTTACTCTGCAATGTTATCCACAAACTGCTAACTCTTTATTCTGATAAATTGGTCTCTGGTCTGTGTTTGGACATTTTTCAGCTTTTTTTTTTATTGCCTACAGATCAGTTTTAAATGTTTTAAGAGAACAGTGAATGAAAACGGAGCCATGAGTGAGTTGGTTATTGGTTGGACAAACCTCAAAACTCCATCACAGCCTCAAGGTAACTTAAACAACTCTTACTGCGCCAATCTGTCGTACAGAAAACCATACCATACGTGCTTCATAGTCACTGATCATAGCAAAACATCATGCAAATGTCCCAACTGGATGGAAGTTAAACATCAGTCTCTCCCCATCGCAGATCCACATAGATAGATCACTATCTATAGAGCGGCATCATTAAAAGGCATGGATGTATTATTCATTTTTTTTGGCTACATGAATGTGTAAGCAGCTTTTCAGCTCTCCTGTTCACAAGAGTAACAATTCTAAGCCGACGCTGTGATCTGTTTTCCCACCTCTGTTCACGCAGGGTGGCTTAGAGGGATAAATCCCAATTTCACACTTTCATGATGCGACACGCTGTGACACGTAAACACTGCTTCAGATCGCTGTATGTTCTAAACACCGCACACAAACTACAATTAGCCATTACGCTCCCTTCCTTGGGCTAAAAAAAAAACAAAAAAAAAAAAACATGAAATCACAGTCATTTTAAATTCAGACGCCCCGCTGAGAGGAATATATGGATGACTGTTGGGTTAAAAGCAAAAACATTCAATTTACAGCGTGAAAGAAGTACACTGATACAGCAAACTTCCTTAAATTTTATGAGTTGCATGGGATTTTAGGCTGGAGACTCAGAGTTTGTTGAGCACATCATGAGGATATACAGAATGATTATCATTTCTGGTTGGGTTTGTCCAGGTTCAGGTCTGTGTAAATGATTATACATTATAAATAGTATGTTTTCAAGTGATTTAGTAGCAGTCAGAGGTACAAACTCCCTAAAAACATTAATACAAGCCTATCAAGAAAACACACAAAACACAAAAGACAAAGCACACTTTCACCACAGACACACAAATACACAATGCAAGCCTCAGTTACCATAGAGACAGGGCACTCTGGACATATTGAGGATTTATTAAAAAAAATAATACTGCCTCCCTGGCAGTATTATTCCCTCTACACCCTGAGAGCAGAGAGATGCAGACTGTCACCACACTGCTGGAGCAGGAGACACACCACAGCACAATGTCTAACAACTGTTAGGGGGGGAAATAATATTCTGTGTCACTAGCCTGCCCTTTTCTGGCTGCACACCACTTCTCACGATACTAATGATGGACTTTAAGGAACCCGCTCAGCATCTGTGGCAGCGATATCATTACAGGGTTATGGAGGCTGATAGTGAAGCAGTATGGAAGTAGCCGCAGCAGTAAGAGGGAGTTTCCTCTGCGGGTCTCTGAAGGTTTATGTAAGAGAGTCTGAGCTAACAGAGTGGCAGACATGTCTCGGTGCTGGTAATTGGAAGGTACACTCGGTAAACACCAGAGCACATCGACTGTAAACAGTTGCTACAGGGCAGCTAGAGTCAGCAGACGCTCCGAGGAGTCTGACAGCCAGTGACGCTTTAAAGGAAAATTATGTTTGATTTCCCCGTCCGAGCTTTAGTTTCATAGTTTTGGCCGTCGTTCGAATCGGTTTACTGTATGTGCCCGTTTAATTGCAAAAACGTGGAGTCATCAGGACTTAATATTCAAGACAGCTTTACAATACGATCCATGGGGCATTGCAAACACAATCAATCAAACGGGCCCAATATGAGCCAATTTTCCAGTTCTTTCACGATCTCACTGGGGTTTTATGTAATTACAGAAGCCCAAAGTGACTTAATTTGCTACAGTTTCCTAAAAAAAAAATGTTATTTTGAAAGAACTTGTAGTGAACTTTACAAATCAGCTATAAAAAAAATGTTTGTTTAAAGAAATCAAAGATCACTTATGTCATACCGTTACACAGGGTAGAACAGTTTACCCACAACCCTAATGAAAATGGAGTGTGGGTGTTTATTTTAGTAAATGAGAGTGATCTGTCCCTGAGAATTCCTATCAGTAGCCACTAGGCCGGTGCAGATAGCCAGCAAGGACATGTTTCTTTAATTTATGTCATTTTGGATCCAGTTTTTGAAGTAACCTCATCGCTTAATGCCATACCACTGTGAGAGCAAGGAGCATAAACCTAAGATTAGAGATAGATCAGATTCAAATATGGTCAATCTTAAGAGCATGTTGGGAGTGATCAAGTTCTTTCACCCCAAACAGCTGGTTTGTTGAGATTTTAACCCATAAAACTTGCTCTGAAATGCATAATTTTTATGCAAACAACTGTGTTGATTGCTCAATTTGTCACACATTCTTCCATTCTTTTGTTGAAAAGTCGCAGGGATCGGTTACTGCAAGATCCCGACTTTCCGAAAGGACCGGGGGGGAACTGAGAGACCATGAGAGAGAAGAATTCAAGTGCAAGAGTCACGGGGAGAAAAAAAAAAAAACACCAGATAAAAGCAGAGGTGATGGATGATGGGTGGATGGAGGGAGCAGCAATGTCACGACTCCTCGTTCCAGGAAGTAAAATCGGTTTCCTCCTAGTTTCCCTGAGGCTGTTCCACATGAGAGCTCCAGCTCCCTGCTGCCTGCATCCACAAAGCGGAGGAGGACCGAGCCGCCAAGCCAGTGACATTTGACAGGGAATGTGTGAGAGTATATAGAGACAGCAAAGACACGCTGGTCCATTATTTTGTCTGTGCAGTACAAAGGACATCTCCCTCCCAGCCAGAGAAGAAACTGTGGTTACATGAAGAAGCACAAGGATGGCTGAATGTCAGCAAGAGCGTAGCGCAAGGGGGGGAAAGAAATTGGAAGTGGAAACAGGGTAAGATAAAAGACTGTCATTCCCTTTACTGAAAAGATCAAAAATGACTTATAGAGGACATGTGAGAGATGATGAAATGGGGCAACGAAAGAGAAATCCGAAGTCACACAGAGACAAAGGGGAAGCAGACAGAATTAATGTGACTGCTGGTACCCATTTGTAAAGTCTTCAAACTCACCTGAGAAATTTCCTGGCGACCCCCATTTCCCCACTTTATCAACTCTACCCTGCCTGTCCTCAGATACACTCACCCGTGTTGCACTCTTTCACCTTTGAAGTTGCCTTTTGCACGCTGAATCTTTTTTTATAAGCGTTGCCAGAGGTCCAAGCCAGGCAGGCAGAAACGTGGAGAATGGGACGTGGAGGGGCGGAGGGGGTTGATTTATATTCAAGATCACACATACACAGACACTGCACCTCAAGCTAAGCTAAAATTGATAAGTAATCCCCAAAAATTAATCAAGAAGACTGGCAGAGAGAGAGAAAAAAAAAATCGGCATAGCTCGCTGATTTTTGGCCGACACGGGAAACGGTCTACACGCGTGCCATCCGTGCCAACATATGCAGACGCAAAAAAACATAGACCCTCCAGCCCTGCAGAGCGTGTGGGTGGGATGTGTGGGTGTGGTGGGAGACAGGGGGGGAGAAATCTTACCCTTCCAGGCACAGGTTGCTCTCTAATCAAATTAGCTTTGGTGTTCAATTAGTTTTGTCTTGCAGAAATCAGAACACAGAGGTCCCTCGTTCCCATGGCTGCAGCGAAGCCAGAACCTTTCAAAAATAAAAAAAAGGGTCCGGTTATATTAAGAGGGCGAGTGTGAACTTTAGAGATCCAGTGGAGCAGAATGACCTTTTTTTTTTCTTCTTCTTCTTTGTGGTTTCTGTGGCTTGCAGTGACTGGGGAAATGGAAAAAATGTAATGGCAAGTTTTTCTTATCTAAATCTGAGTACCACAGGTTGTTTTTGGATTTGATTTACGAGAGCGTACAATGGTTACTCATGAGGTCGCAGAGTTTGCCGTTCGAGTTTAAAGTTAAAACAAATCTATGAGGTCATGAAGGAAAAATTGTGATTTTGGCCATAAATATAGATGTTCCATAAAACAAGTTTTTGGGTCATTATTAATATTTTCCTACATGATACAGCGTAGGGCACTCAAGGAAAGGCCTACATTAAAATTATTAAGGCGATCCCGTTTAGATGCTATATGCTTAACGACTGAATGGTGTTTCGTGTCATTTCCATGAAGAGTATCAGTGTTGATCTGTTGTTGTAGGAAAGATTTGCACAGATGAACAAAATGCAGCTTTCAAAGAGAGATGTGGTCCAGAAATACCATAGAAACAGATGTTAAATGGCCAAACGCTTTAACTTCCATATAGCTAAAACGATTAGTTGATCAATCAGTTATTTGACAGGAAAGTAATCAGCAACTACTTTGATTCATTCTAAGCAAACCAATTAATGATTTCAGTCATTCGTAAACAAAAATGCGGAGAGGATTTGATGTTTTCTTCGGCTTTTTGGACTGTTGGTGAGATGAAACAAGCAATTTCAATAGCACGCATTGTGTTATGGGAAGTATAACGGCGATTTTTCACTATTTTCTGACATTTTATAGACAAAACAGTTAATCGAGTCATCAAAAAAAATAATTGGCAGATTAATACATGTGCATGATCAAAGTAACTGTTTATTGCAGCCCTACTTTAACCCAAAGCAGTTCGATTTGATTGTTGTCTGTATACGTTTCTTCATTGCAAATGATGGCTGGCTGCCCTCAAATCTCTCACAGGAGGAACTAATGTAACCAATCAGATAAATAAGTGTTCATGGGTTCTATTATCAGTTTTATAAATGAATTCTTAACATCTCTTCCTGTATTGTTAGTTTAGTCTTCTCACAATATTCACATGTGAGATTCTTTCCATCATTTTTTGAGACCGATGATCGACCAATAAACTTCCTTGTAAACTTGAGGAGCGAACAAAACATGGTAAACCTTATCTAGACTCATCATGAAACACAGGCACGGCTGCAAAGTAGAAACTTATATATGTATAAAAAGAAGGAAAACTGTTTCAGTATCAAGAAAAAAGAAAGATAAGATAAGAAACGCTTCTCCTCAACACTCAATCTCTGTTTCTCTTCTTCTTCTGTGTTTGAGTTTACTTGTAAGAAGACGTGCTATATAAATAAAACTAACTCGCCTTGCCTCTTCTGCCCTCTCTCTGCCTCCCTCCCTCTCTGTTTATTGGTTGTGACAGTACAGTGAAGGCATCAGCGTCACATTAAAAGGTAGCGAGGTGGGGGGAGATCAAGGTGATCACTCTACCTACCGCTTTTCTTATTCCTCTTCACTGAATTATGCATTTATTCAATTTTCACTTCTTCAGGCTTTCCTTTTCCTCTCCTCTTTTTTTTTCCCCTCCTCTCTTCGTCAGTGTTCGCTCTAGAGAAATCAGCTCGTTACAACACCCAGATGATGTCCGGACACAGCTATTAAGAAACGGACACAAAAGAATGAGCTTTCCCTCTCTCTCTCTCCTTCTTCTGTCTGTCTCAGTCTCTCTTTGCCGTCCCAAAGGAAACAAAAACACAAAGCCTTCAAAGACTGTCCATCGCTTTTAGCTTCTCACTTGCTCTTTTCACATGGCAGTGACCCTCCCACCCCTGGGATTTCCTCTTTTTTTCCCAGGGGTGATAGTGCTTCCCTGGGACACATAATTAAATCTGTGTGGGGCGCAAGGAGCACATCCAGTGGAGCAACAACGCCACTCAGTATGTTACAGCGTCACAGCTGGGGAGCATACAAGTCAAAAAAAACAAAAAAACACACATACAGTATGCTTTCCCTCTTTCATGAATCCAAAGACGGCTCAAATTAGCTCTTGTTAAATAACACAGAGGTGGCCAAATTCTTAAATCCCATCAAAAAGACAGAGACTGTCAGTTATACTCAGGGAATAAAAGCTTCCCCGGAGTGAAACGAATCCCTTTGAGCTCATACAGTAGCTTCGAAACCATACAGCAGCCATCGAAGAGACAAAAAAACCCAGTAGAGATTAGGAAAATCTGCTTCAGTCTTTGTGTGTATTAAACGTGGTGAATATAAAGAGGAGATGACAGGCTTAAACCCTGCTGCACCTTTCTGGTGTAATTAGTGACCTCACTGTTTAGATTTTAAAAAAAACCCTACAACCAACCAATCAGCAGCAGCAGCTACTAATCTGAACTTGGACCTCGACGTTCAGACTTCTGCACGGCTGCTTCCTGTTAAACTGTCAACCGGTAGCGTGGCATGAGTTGAATATTAACGAGGATGATGACATAGGTTGGTTGGAAGATGTCATCGTGTCATAAACAACACTACGACGGCATGAGAAGAGAAAACAAAGTAAAGCGAAACGACTCTGACCTTGACTGACGGCGAGCGGTTTTAGAGCAAAGTCGGAAAAATGCGGAAAAAGTGCAATTCTGTTCGACTTTAATCTGTCGGGTGAACGTTATGTACGGTACGAGGTGTGTGGAAAAGGAGACGATGCTTCAGAATACAATGGTTTTACTGGGAGTTGCACAAGTATGAACAGATGTCTTTGTTAGACTGGATGAAAGATTTGATTTATAAAAATAATTTTATAAAAAAAAATGATCCTGAGAAATTTATTTTACTTTGAAAAAGACTGGATATAGATCATCAGGTTAGATTGCTGTTCTGGATTAAAATTCATGACCTCTCACTTGATTTTATACACATGAAAGACTTATGTCTTACTCTATGCACTTTGATGTTATTATCCCTTCTCTGCCCACATGAATATTGATTCAAAACGTTGTAAATGTAGCTGTGAATCCATTATATACCACCTCTCTTGCCTCTTCACAACAAGACTGAAGACTCTTGTTGCTGGCCTGCAGGGCAGCCGTGGTCAGACCTGCCTCTAGATGATTAACACATGCTAAGACGTACTTACATCTTATTTTAAACACACTAAAATAACCTTGAGGCACATTTACTGTAACACGGGATAGGAATTCTACTTCCTGTTGAGTTTGAATGTCCTTATTGTCAGCCACGTTGGATAAAAGCATCTGCCAAATGTAATGAAATGTCATTTAATTACTTAGTTTTCAGTTTGTCTGAGTTTGTGAACTTTTAAACAAGTTCAAAGTAGAATCTTGATGCTTGTATTATCAGCATTTCCCCCAGTACTTTAATGGTGTATCTTAAGGACTCACACCTCCAGCTCACCATCAGGTCTTAGTCGATATATTAAGTGAAGAAAAACAAGGAAAAATATAGTCACAACCCAACATGTTTTGTGCCTGCATTAAATTCTGGTCTATTTCTTGTCCCCATAGGAGTGCAAGTTGTTCTCTGTGCTTCTTCATCAACCTATTTTTCTCTGCATGATTGTTAAACGGTGCAAAACAGCAGCTCTGGAAAGACTCCTTGTTACTAAGGAACTGATGACCTCAAGTTTTACTTTATTTTAGATTTCAAAGAAACGTTTTAATTCTGCCAAACTCCATCATAATTTCTATGAGAATATACACTTATGTTATCTCCATACTGTCTAGACATATATAGAGTAAACTGCCAGCAGCTGTGCGTCAACAGTGTTTGTTTGTGAGAGTCGAATGGAGCTTCAAAACAGAACTGTATGTTGATGATGCATCTGGGGACAAAATCATTTCCATTTTCAGCAGAAGACTGAGCAGCCTGCAGTTTCAGAGGAGGACTGGACTGAGCAGGCAGCTGAGCAACCCAGTGCAAGTGTAAAATGCAAGTAGCTAACCTGAGGTGCATTATGCACCAGATAATTAAAGACATGCTTGCTCTTATTTAATATTGATGTCTGATAATTAACGGATCACAGGCTTAAGAGGATACTGCCTATCTACCTCTCTCTTTCTCTCTCTCTCTCTCTTCTCTGTTGCTTTCATCTTTCACTTTCTCACTTTGACACACACATGTGCACTGTTGCATACACATCGTTCACACCTGAACACCTACTCACACAGACACACAGACACACACACACACACACAACAGAACACGTTCTAAATTAGGTCTTAACTGTTTAATGAGGACTCTGGTGCATACGCTGCATGTGCTGTAATATGGCATTTGGGGTGGGGGTACAGAAGAGCTCACTGGAGACTTCATTAACAACTAATTGATTTCATTTGCAGTATTCTGAGACTGATAGCGTACAAATTTGCTCCAAATAAGCTTAGACTGGACCATTTATATCTGCCAGCAGATTACTGGTGGGAAATAAATGGCTCATTTTTACAGCAGGGGTGGGAATAATAGATATGGATGTAGCCCAAGATATGATGATGTTTGACAAAGGAAGAAGGATTCGCTTCTCTTTTTTTTTCCTCCCTCCTTAATTCTCTGTCTATCCACCGCTCTGTTCCCTCCAAATCCCAAGCTAATTGAATTAGAGCTGCGTGATTACAGTCTACGTATATGGCACGGCGACAGTCTCTAGTCTTCGTCATCTGTGCCACTCTGAGGCCTGGGAAGACTGAAAAGAAAGGGGGTGAAAGTGGGGGAGGATAGTGCAAGGGTAGAAGTGGGTGCTTCATAAAATGATGGTCAAGAATAGAATAATGAGGATCAGTGAGAGGAGAGCAAAGTAACGGCATGTAAGGACATAACAGTCTAACAGCTCAGAGTGAAGTAATATCTCACCAGAGTGAAATGTTAAAGCATGCCGAAGCAGAGCAAACAATCGCTCTATTATGCAGTTCAACAATGACTAGAAGACGCTGCATGTTCCAGCAATTTTGTGCAAGATCTGAGTGGAGCTGTAGCTGTAATGACCAACGCTGTGATTTATTAGCCTGTTAGGTTTTATCATAAAGCAGTCCAGTGGATGAACGGGAGCTGTAAGACACGCTGAGCCCCGCTGGCCTCTGTTTGAATAGAAAAACGACCTTGGACACGTAAATCTCTAGGGAACCTTCATTAGCCCGCGACAAAGCCACAAAGAGCCATCACACAAGGCTCTAAATGCTTTGCAGCCAGCCGCTGGCCTTCAGACAGCGCTGCAATGTGGCCATTCACACATCCAAGCGCCCTGACTGGGAGACGGCGCAGAAGTCGATTCCCTCGATTTAGCAGCTCTCTTCAGAAAATGACCAGCATGCTAACAGCCTGGCCTCTTCCAGTTTAGTGCTAATTAGCCAGGAACCTGAGGTGATTTCCCTCATTTCGGATCTAGCATTAATCCGAGGGCTGCCAATAATGTTCTCCCTGTTTCTGCTTTGCCCTCTCGCAGTTCAGCAACGATGGGGACCCAAAGTAATAACAGCTGTCAAATGTACGTTACCCCGGCAACCATCTCTCTGGCAACTGGAGAAGCAGCCACGGCGACACGGTGGGCGTTATTGTGCTGCAAAAACAACAAACACTGGATGGTTAAAAAAAAAAAAAAAAGAAAGAGAAAACTCAGGAGTGGGAAGTTCAAAGAAAAAATGCAAATATGCAAAAATAAGACGGCTTTCTAGGTATGCGTGCTGGTTCTCCTAGAGAGACTACAAAGGTGCAAATGCATGTGTAAGTAAACCTGAGTAGAAGAAGAAACAGGTGACCCAAACAAAACATTTTATTTACTTTTATTACAACTTGGGTCTTATATTTATATATTACTTTTAGCTATCATGCTATCATCAGTAATATCTTTCCATTCAACCACCCATCATCCAATCATAACTCCTACTCAGGTCATGCCAACATGGACTCAGCAGAAGTCAGCAAAGCATGCTGGGTGGGTCAACAGTCCTTTGCAAGTAGGAAAGTGGTATCACAATATCTATGAAAACAATCAGGATTATTATTTAGGTAATAACTATGCAGAAACAGTATTAAAATAACGTCATCCATCCAAGCTGCTGTTTCTCAGGGCTCACAGACATACGAAGAAAAACATTTAGCTTCAAATAGCTGTATTCAGTATTGACAGGGGACTTAAAACTGCAACCTAAACATAAGTACTGTAACGCATGTTCCATTTTTATCATATGAGGGAAAACAAGGGAAAGAACACCATACTGTACCAAAGGAACATTATTTCAAAGAAGGAGGATGTTAAGAGTGGAAATAAAAGACTTTGTCGCAGCACGGGTAGCACTGGTAAAATGTTTTGCTGTTATGTCTAGGGAATGAAAATGTCTCTAACAGCTATAGGCTACAACATATACTGAAGGCCTTGGTTGGTTTGCCAACAACAAGCACAGGAACTGGGCCCAGTATCTTCATGCATGGCCAACCATGCACTGAGCCTTTTAAACCAAAATACTTCACGGATGAAGGTTATCATTCATAGTCCATCACAATCTCAACAGAGAATTCTTGAAAGTAAGCATCCGAAGATTTTACCCGGTAGAGAAAACCTCAGAGTTTTGTAAATCATGTGCTGAAATATACGGCTGAACCATGATTCAGTCGAGCTGGCAGAACATATCCATCTTTTCACTCCTTCCCATACTCTTCATCTCAGCCTGTGGTTGTTAAACGGGAATATCCTCGCTTATCATGTCTCCAGCCTCGAGCTGTCACCTCCGCGTAATAAGCCGTTCGCTAACAGGCAGGGTAATGAGAACACTGCTTGGGCTGAGAGGCCAGTCACCATTACGGCTATACAGGCCACTGCTTCACCATTAGCCGTTCTCACAGCCCATCCCCTTCCAACCGTTCTGTAGTTTCACACATGCTGCTCTCACATTCGCTAACTGCACCAAGAAAATGGAAAAAAAAACGGCCATGTTCCCTTGAGACAACCCTAAGGAAGAGGTTGATAGGGGACAAACATGAACCCACACCTCTCTCTCTCTCTGAGTGTTCCCCAGATTATGACAAATGTTTGAGATACAGGCGAGGCAGGGACAGGGCGCTGACAGGAATCAAACTGAAGGACCTCACCGCACTGCACCGAATCAGTGAACTGATCAGAGATCAGGCTACAGAAGATCTGAGGCTTCAGTGAGCGCTGGCAATGACAGGAGGGAAGCAGGAAATGATGGGTGAAAAGGTTGAACTTCTTTTAAAAGCAAAGAATAAACAATCCAGATCATAGATGCAGTACGAGCACGCCTTTAATCACCTTGAGCAGAGATTGTTCTAGATTTCCTCACAACCACATATAGGAGGAGCGACAAATGTTTGAGAAGGATTCATTTATATCTGTTGCTGCAATTAAGATCTCACAGTAGTTGCGGTTGGAAAACATAAGAACATTTGTTTGAATGAAAAAGGTCATGGAGAAACATGCGGTCTTCAAAAATAGCTGAATGACGTATCAGGTTTCTTTTCATGTGGTAATAGCTGTACACGGTCACAAAAACAAAATGTTGGGATATAGTTCTATACTATTATCTTAGATGAGACAAAATATTTTTTGAGTTTACTTCTTAGATAAAATTTTTTAAGGAATATGAACTATTTTGCACATCATGAAAAATGCATAAACATTCACCAATACAAAATAAACACCTTTCTTCCCCTCAAATGTTTTAACGGTGCTCAAACAGACAAATATCTCTGTACTGGACAACAGCAACACATCTCCTCCTTCTCCTACTTTTCATCCGTTCTTGAAGTCGAAGCATGACTCTGACCTCTCCTCCCGGGTTCGCTGCCTCCTCTGCTCTTTCATTACTTTCATTCTCTCTGTGTGTTGAATGCTGAGCGTAGTATGAGGCAGCGCTACCTCGCAGTCCCACAGTGTGACTAACGTCCGCTGATGACTAACACACAGTGATCATGACGACCTTTCATAACCTCTGCACCCCCCCGGTGGCACGTCGCACACTTTAATTGTGCATCAGCTGTATTCTGATTATGATATTGATGAATATGCATCAGCTCTGTGTGTGTGTGTGCATGATCCATGACAGAAAAAGCTTGAGTGAACATATGCAGCCTTATCAGTTTGGTCTTTATTTGATTTTGTATCACGTTACATTCCATCAGTATCAGTCCCTCAATGAAGTAATTCTCTTCCCACCCAGTCAGACAGCTAAGCAATGAGCACACATTTCAAATGTAATGCAAATATACACTATATACTGTGACAAAGTGATATAATACCTTTACCCACCAAGAACAGAATACATAAAAAAAGACTCTTTAAACAGGAGGAGACAGAATAAAGTAGTAATGACCTGGATTCATGGTGTGAAGTTGTCATCTGCAGCTTATGTTTTCTTATCTGTATCATTAATAAAAGTTTAACATACTCATTAACAAATTATTTTAGTTGCACATCTTTATTTAAATTCTAGATCTCAATTTCTTAAACTTACATTTGACAAATATTATTTTGGGTGCCCAAGTTTAACCTGAAATGATGATTAACTTCCATAATTTTTAAGTGCATTCATTATACAGATAAATATGGGCCCAGATTTTGGCCACTTCTTTAAAGACTGTTTAGCAGAGTGTGCCTGGATTAGACAGTGGTGGGATGCAAGGGTCATACATCTTGGCCTTCCTGCTGGAGGGAAGAGCTCATTAACAAGTGTACCACCCTTAAATAGACAAACAGATGAATAGATGGATACATGTAATGACAGACCTTTAGAGGAATGTACAGAAAGTTACAAAACATGCCAAATCAGGTAGCTAGATTGGACAAGTTCAAATCGCAACCCTGTCAGCCACTCAGTAACCGCGTTAGCCTCTTCATCAGTCATCTCCTCATCATTTTGGCTGACAGCTCTGAGCATAGCAGCTGCTTCACTCTCAGCCAGACTATCAGCAACTCTGCAGGCAGCTAATCACCTGTATCATTTAAATGTAACTCTCTGAAACCATCACACACACACACACACACATTGCCAAATTACTATGCAGTGGTTGAGCCAATCACCTCGATCTGCCAGATATCTCCATGCCATAACTCCAGCAGAAAACCTCTCAGGAGCAGAGCGATCAAACATAACTTCAGCCAAAAGACAGACATCTGCCAAGTCACATCCCAGCGCTGAGCATGACAACACCGCTGCCACTGTTCGTTCTGGTTATTGGCACTTCTCCCACGACAGCTTTAACCACTTAAATCCTGACAACCAGGCCTTGCAGAGCATTTTACATGCATGTTAATTAATGAACAACATTAGATTCCCCTTCTAATTCATTTCATTAATATCTATTAATTTGAAATAGTGCTGTGAAAATAAATAATGCCTCCAAGGTACCTCCAATTTCTTGCAGTGCAATTCGATTGCAGCTAGCAGACACACTCTCTCTCGATCGTGGCAGCAGCGGCAGCCTCGTTGTGTGTCAGCCAGGAAGTGTAGAGTTCTTCCAGTTCAGTCAGAGTCTCCGCAAGAGACAACAAACCTAATGATGTCTATGTCTCTGCTAACATGTCTCCATCAAGCCTCCGCCGTCACCTTCAGCCCCCCTGATACCTACAGGGAGAAAAAGTCTATGGCTCTGCGGGGGGGAAGTGAATCACAACAAGAAACCACTTTTACACCCTGAAAATCTATGATAACACAACAAACAGCCGGGAACAAGCAAACATTTCATCAGAAGAAAAGATACTCATGACCATTATCTGATCATTACTCACAGAAATCAAGTCTTTTAAATCCAGTAAATGCATCACATGCATGAAACTGAATGCTTTAACTACAGAAAAGATGACACCATTTGGGATCTACTGTACAGTATATAGTATATGGCAGCATCAGTAGTGATATCGTATGAAGCCATGAAGTTCTTTGAGTTCGACGCCTCGAGCGACAATCCCGCCATTACAGTCAGACTATTGAACGGGGGGGGGGGGGGGCGAGGTAAATGTCATGAAAAAATAGAAACCCCTGAGCAATACATGTGACAGTGACTTGGCATCTCTAAAGGCCAGTAAACAAACACTGAGCATTAGAACTGAACGAGAACATGCACTTGCTTCAAGAGACGGGAAGTAATTCAACACACGTACAGGCCTACATACAGTTTGTGTGCATTAGATTGGAAATTCTTGAACAACAGACAGACAGCTGCTGACTTTTAATGAAATTATTCTGCAGATAATAAGTTTGGAGTTTATTACCAGTCAGATAAACCAGTGTACCTTATGGTTAAAAGGCAGTTACTTTTCCCTTATTGCAGACAAACACACAGATATTAAAAGACAAAAATGTGTTGAATGGCAGTCTCAAAAGATTTGCTTACTAGCTGCAGATGTTTCCATAGTTACAGTTCAACAATACAAGCAACTGATGCTATGGCAACAAAAGTTAGTCCTGCGTGCCAAAGCTCAAATGAGGTCAATTTTAATTCTTTCTGATTCATATTCATCAAACAACACCCAGAATAACGCATCGATTTCAACACTCTCACTTTCACTCAAAGCCTAAGGATCACCGCATTTTCAAAAATTGCATTTCTTGCTCCAAGAAGACAGAGTTTAAATGTGGAAGTAGACTAATCTAGGTCCTCTCGCAGTGAGGACAGCTCAGTAATGTGCTTCAATTTACAGAAAGTGGGGGAAAGTGAAGAGAAAATGCCTTTAAAGGGACGTATTAGAGTCCCTTAAAGTAACTAAAATAACAAATAAAACACTAAACTACAGAGTTTGTATTGCAAATGTTATTCTTCTCATACAAATCTCCACTGAGCCTTTAATATTATAAAATTTTACTTTGGTTAATTACTTTTTTCTCTCTCTAGTTTGTGAGAAAATAATGTTTTGGATCAAATGTTTAATGTCTTTGATAAGCAGATGAGTAGTAAGTATGATAAATTATGTTTGTTATTTAAGCTCTATCTTATGATAATGCCCAGCTCATAGCACATTATATATTACTTTGCGATGTCATTAACATAGAATTGGCATCAACACAAATATCCATGACATGTGGTCTAAGCTTTCCACCTCATTATCTCCATGCAGGAAAACCTGCCCTCTAAAATGTATGAACACATTATGCAACACACAGCAGACCTCCTGTCTGTCCACCCCTGGGGCTCCATGAATAGCGTTCATGGGCAAAGTTATGGTCACGAACTCAATTACCAGTCTCATTACAGGGCGAGAGGCCGGAGGTCTATAACGAAGCCCGGCTCTTTTATTCGCTAATCCGGGCAGGTGTGTGAACGCAGGGTGAGAGAGAGTCCCGGGTCTCGGTTTCAGGAGCGGGCCAGCGAGGGCGAGATTACAGCGCTAATCCAATGTTTGTCTGACACTAGCACTGATCCTTTAATCCAGACTGCTGCTGCTTAACCATCTCCAGCCAGCTAGACTGCCAGCAAACCCTCCTCAACGCCCGTAATACACACACACACCAGGATATAGACACCAGCTGTTGGGCTCAGCTGTGTCACAACGCCTGCCGGTGTACGCTTGTGAGTGTGCGAGCGTGTGTGGGTAAATAAATGCATATATACATTTATGCATACACAGATGGGCTGAGTGCGAATAGCTGGAAAAATCATCTCACAATGTATATTAACATCAAAAAAAACACTCAGAGCAGAGTGTTTCTGAATATTAAATCATTAAAATGCACAGTTCATGAAAGAGGAAAAGAGAAAGAAAGAGTTGTTAATGAACCTCAGCTTCTGTGGAACAATAGCATGAAGCTCCCACCGCTGTATTTAACGTACATTGAAGCAGGAATGCTCGTATAGCACTATGTGTGGGCTGGAGGGAGGTGGGAGCAGAGGAGGAGGTCAGCTTCCTGACAGAGCTAGAGTATTCATAGCTATATGTTTTCTTAATTTCTTTAATATCTCTCTCTTTTTTGCATCTTTCCTTACTTATGAATGCAAGGCTTTAACATTTAATGGAGTATTTCACTGTGCATTGTGGTGTTGCCGCTTTTTACTTAATTAACGGCATTCCTCCACCACTCGAAACTCCACACAGGCCTGTTAATCTATTTGCATACGTGCAGAAAGGCCTCACGGTACGTGTTGCATCATGCCTCGTAATACAGCAAATGTAGCAATTCATTTGACGTATAAAAAAAAAAAAAAAATCACAGAAAATGCTGTGCAACATCCAATAGTAGCATTTCTTGAAGGGAATCATGGGACTCATGAGGAATGTGCAATAAAGGGGAGTTAACCCAGTGAGGCTGGCGGCAGTGCTTAGGCTATAAACTGGCTCTGCTGACTCTCATGGCTCTGCTGGTGATGTGCACAGCCAGCAGCGGGAGGAAGCCTTTGTAGTTCCCTCCAGGTATGACAAGAAGCCGTCTCTAATTCCACTGGATCGCACCGCGGAGCTTCCAGCGTCTGAGGCGGCGTGTGTAAGTGTCCTCGTGGATCTGAATGTACACGGAGGCGATTTCCCAGCTCGCATCAATTTCACCGCCGTCCCTTCTTTCTAATAATGCTCACATATAGGCACATAAATCTCTGTATCTATTTCTGTACGTTTCCTTTCCGGTTCCACATGAGCACAAAAACACATACAGATACACTAATATGAAGCAGGAACATTAGGTAGGTACTGTGGGTCAAATGTGGTCCCTACAAGTCAAAAACATATTCATATACTAACCAAATATCAACACATTCTGAACTAAAATTGTGGGCTTTGAGGACTGGATGTGGTAATTAGCTGCAGTGTTAAAACGTTTAAAACCTCTTGAGGGAAGATGATGTTTTTTAGCTTGTTCAGGAAAAAACTGAGACAACTTTAATGTCCACTTTTTATGCCAGATTAAAAAACACACCAGCTACTGTTCATCATGTGATGTTCATGTGATATGTTGGTCAAACCAGCACCATTCGCTGGAGAACACTGTGAAATGTGAAAGCTTAGATGGTTTTGTTACACAGTTTTTTGGGGTTTTTTGTCTTGTCTATTTTCTATCTTAAAGGCAATAACTCTACAGCAGTGAACAAACATAAGCAATAGACCTGTTTGCAACTAAATATAATCATATTAAGCAAACATCTTTCTCACAAACAAATAAACCAGATATTGATGACCTATTTTAGGGGGATTATCTTTTAGAGATAAATTAATCCTTCGTGTATGTTCAGACTGAAAACCACAAGGTAACAGCAGAAATGCAGCATTCAAATAACAACGTAATCTACCGAGGCTGCACACTTGCATGGCTGCTGTAGCCCTTTGCCAAAAGATGTCACTTTGCAGTCTGACAAAAGTTGAGCCAGGTTCAACTTTTTCTGCCAGATGACCCTGCGTTTTTTGGCCAGGAGTTTTCTGTGTTGGTACCCCCGCTGTGGCAACAGACTGGTCTCATTCAAATAAATAAGAAAGCTGCAATCTGAAATATAGAGCTAGAGTCAGCCTGAATATTGCCTTATGATGTTGCGTGTACAGTTGAGGCAAGAAGAAGGAGGCAGACCACTGGCGCCAGAATAAGAGGGACAATAAGACTTTTTGTCCCCCCATTTTCAGACGTTATGGTAATAAAGTGGTAACGTCTAAGCCAGGAATTACGGTCATAACGATAATGTCTAAGCCTACTCTAACATGTTGGACGGTGTTGTTCCCCGGCGGTGAAATGGTTCCCATCCACACACTGTCTAGTCTCTTTTCATAAATAATCTAACACACCAGGTGTTCAGAAAACTGGTTATAGTGTTATGAGACACAGATATTTCATTGTCCTACTAAAATAAATAGCAGGTGCTCTCGGTGTGCACCTGTACTGTACTAAAGTGGTCTTTCATTAATGAGTAACATGTTCATCTGTGTTAAATTAATAACTGGGAGCTTTCGTTGCCAGTACAGCGTAATTGCAGCCATTTAATCAGCTGTACGCATGTGTCATAATCATTTCCAAATCGAGTGGACATGGGTTTTCCGAGGGCTTAGATGGGAGGGGAACTACAGTATCTTGACTGTTCAGGCTGGAGACTGCTTGTAGTTGTGACAGCTGCTACCATTTTGATCTGGAAGTACCCCGATGAGAAGAGGGAATGCGTTTCATATTTTAGTTTGTCCAAAAACGCTACACTGGAGCGAGACAGAAAGGGAACTCGACGTGAAAAAGTTCACAAGCCTATTAGTCATCCTACAGCTGAACGTCCAACCACTTCAAAACTCATCCCCGGCGCCGCTGAGGCAGACCGAAAACGGAAGGAAAGGGTCACAAAATCTGGCTGTTGAAAAAGAAGTTGCTTAAAGACACGACTGAAACGCTTCCAATGGACATTGGAACTGAAACATGATATAACCAATACCCTGGAAATTCCAAGTTTACTTTTTTTTTCCCGCCTCAAATCAAGTTCAAAACTAGGTGAGCATTAAATTACAGTATATAAAAGTATTGTAATCACACATTCAAAACACCTGAAAGGAACTCACACGTCCCCCCCCCCCCCCCCCTCTGTGCCTCCTCATCTCCAGGCTGGTAAACCATGTGGTGAGAAACGCCCGCTCTGACACTTTCCATGCTGTCTCATCACACAGGTAATTAAAAACAGCCTGGACGGGGTCTGTGATTTGAGCGAATGGTATGTACACACTATGTAGGTGGCCCCCAAATACTGAAAGCCGCAGCTTTCCATTCGGTAAACCAACAGAGACAACAGGCATTGAGGCTTCAAAAAAAAAACACAGTCTGTGGTGTGTAGTGGAGGTGACATGTTGCCAGTGTGGAATTACCACGGTCAAACCTGTGGGCTGAGGAAACTGGACCGCTGTTATTCTTTTGTGGTGCAAGGCAAAGACATGCAGGATGGCTAAGAAGCAAGGATAACAACACTCCATTATAGTATAGGAGGTTTTTATTATAAAGAGAGCCTTTTACGTGGAAATGGCTTGCCATAAAACATTACATTACTTTTAGTTTTTTAGGGGGGGGGGGGGGGCTAAGTGGATGGAAATTACTTCTCTTACTCTCTGTGCACAGATTCAGATCAATATTTCCACCCAGCAGCATTCCAGAGAACGCGTTGACAGCGAAGGCGAAATTAATGCAAACGGTCTGCTAAAAAAAACGCTTTCTTTAATGACTCGTCTGGCAGGATTTTTTCTTTTTCTCAAAAAGAGAAGAGCGTCAGTGGCAGACGAAAATTAACCCAAGGTGCTGTGTGTCAATCTGTTATTCTGTCAGTTTCCAGATGCTCCCCCCCTTCTCTCTCTCCCCTCTCTCTCTCCCTCCCTCTCCACCTCATCCTCTCCCTCAAAAAAACACCACTCCTCTGCGGATAGGAGGAGGTCATCTGCAGCCTCTCTGATCTCCGCACACTCGCCCCGCAGCTGAAATACAGCGAGACGCCGAGCCAAAGATCTGATCAGCGCCGCGTCCGTGTGAGCATGCGCTTACCGGGTGTTCGCTTCTGTTCTGTTATTATGGTTTGTCCCCAGTAACAGCAGTAGTATCTGTTCATGTTCAGGTGCTTTATCTGTCTGAGACCATGTCAACACTGAGCCGCCTAAATTTAAAAACTCATCTTTTCCCCTCCCATCGACACTACAGGGGATTCCACGCCGCGGGCTTTTTTTGAAGCGTTACAGACATCTGTCCTTCATCCATCTCATGAGACAGACAGCTTCTTTTCAGCACCGCAGTGTATTTGTGCTTCTGGCAGGACAGCTGAGGACAGCGGGCGCTTGTAACAAAAGGTCAGAGACGGTATATACACTGAGCAGATGAACACATCCGTAGCACCCCTTAAGTCTAAGGGTTTCGGGTAAGCCAGGATTTTTTCGCATTAAAAACCTTTTCAACATTTGAAGTTGAGAGTTGTTTTTTTTTTTAACGTGTGGACGAGGAAAAAACTCGAGCTTTTTAAAAACGATGATGTAAGTCTGCAGAAACAAGGTTGGGGGCTGTGCATGAGTGTTTTTAAGAAGACCTCCTGAACTCCCGGCTTTCTTTGTGATTACTAATTTCCAAGTTATATATAGCTGGTTAGGTGACGTCATTCACCTGTATTCATGTGTATTTTGTTGGACAGTTTCTGATAGTAACATAGTGATCTGATCGTCTATAAGTGGTGATCAAAACGTGATTTTATTCAGAGTATGGGTGCATTAAAACACAGTACAGGTTACCATGGAGAGCAGGGGGGGGGACATACTTTCACCAGGTGGGAACCAGCAAAGTATCTGTGCTCTGTCTGCGCTCTCAATTCTTTTGAAACAACCTTAAACATCTCACATGGACACACATCATTTTTCCATATTTAGCTGGATTAGTCTGGTCTAAGTGAGTGTGTGTGTTATATAAAAAGCAAACATTAACTGCGGTTCTTTGAGGCTGTCAATTCCCTCCCCCACCCCCTCTTAATCCTCGCCCCTCCTGCTTCCCGAACCATCCGAGTCCCATAATGGCCCCCCACCAGGGACAGTTTATTTTGCACCTGATACAGGATCATACAGAGCACATCCTCCCCGTGTTCATCTTCCGTATCACCTCCATCGAAATCCTCATCCACCCCTCTGGCCCGACTGGTCTCGTCCCTCTGGGGGATGTTCACCTGTCACCGTTAATGAGGGCTCCCTTGCATAGAAATGAGGTAGTAGGGAGGCTGGGAGTTACAGGGGGGAGGGAGGGAGGGCGGTGGACTGGGAGGCCCTGACAGCCTTTTCCTTGTGATGGATGACGGATGGGAGATAAAGAAAGCCAGAAGCAGAGTAATTTCTGCTGGGAAAAAGCGCATCGTTGGGGCTCTTGTAAAGAGTCGTGAGTCTTTGAGAGAGAGCATAGCGGATGCACTCGAAACTATAAAATCTTCTTTGAATGCGCTAGCTTCTCCGAGGAGCGCTACAGGGATAAAAAAAAAAAAAAAATATATATATATATATATATAGAACCTACAGAAGAACACACGCCTCGTTATTTCTGTTGGTTTAAATCACAACAGTGTTGACAGAGAAGAAAAAGAGGAAAAACATTTACAGTCAGTTCAAGGACAGGTATATTCTTACATTTGAAGATGACACAGTTGTTGTCAAAAACAAATGTGATTTGTAGCTTTTCTCTGTTTTATAGAATTGTAGATTAAATATCACTGGGTTTTTGGACTGTTGTTTAATGGTCTTTAATGGCTCTGGGAACTTTTAATGGGCACTTTATTCTGACATTTTATAGACTGAATGACTAGAGGATTTATTAAAAAAATAACTGACAGATGAATCAATAATTAAAATAACTGTTAGTAGCAGATCTAAGTGTGATGATCATGTTCTGTGACTGAACCAAAGACATGGCGATCGACTTCAGAAGAAACATGGAAAGTGAAAAGTGTTGAGAGCTGTCAGATCTTCAGTACAAGTATTGACAAGAAATTGAGCTTCGCCATGGAAACATGTAAGAAAAGCTCTTCAACTAGTCAGAGAAACAGGTTTCTGAAAATTAGATACAACAGGTTGAAAATCTCGGCACAGTTTAGCTCTTTATCTGATCCTCACTTTGATGTGTTGCGTTTCTTTTATCACATGGACTCTTTAACGTATTCGTATTGATTTGATGTCTTACATAGTTTTATTGCGTTTTTATTGTTTCATGCTGGCCTTGCTGTGAGAAGAATTTTCTCTCCTGCGGACAAAAACTAGAATACATATTTTTCGAAGCATAAATTCAGTGTACAATAGTTTCTGACTCCTCGCCAATGCACCTGATACAGTATTGACACATGCACACACATTACATATTAGCTTATCTTGGAAGACGATATGAGAACTAAGCTGAAAAACATGAGAAGAGACGGAAGGCAGACTGGAGATGCTGTTTATGGAGACTATTCATGACAAAGATTAGCTGTGTCTGCCCATTCATCCCCTTTTTTTTTCATTTTGCTTGTTAACTCAGTGAATGAAAAAAATACCCCAGTGTGTCTGCGGGCAGTCGGTGCTCGTAAGCCACTTCCAATTTAGAGAAACTGCACTGGATGAGAATTATTCCCCACAGTGCATGTCTTCTTTTTCAGTTTTTATCGTGAGGTCGAGAATGTTTTGCATCTTCTTCGCTGCAGCATGCACAAGAATCCGAATGAATGAACGATAATGTATGTGCGTGCAGCAGTGAGTGTCACTCCCAAATTATTGCAGACACGCTGTGCTGTACCCTGAGGTGTACCACCTGCTCTAAGACCCCCCACCACCAAACAGCCACCCACCTCTCACTCACACACCGACACACCCAGATAACGCTCGAGGGCACGGAAACAAGAACAAAATACAGGGGGACACACTTTGACATGAAGACGGGTCACACGCGATGAAGCCCCGAGGAGAGTTTTAAACAGCACGTCCCAACAAAGAGACAGACGCAGACACACATATGCGCAGACTGACAACAGCCCACGCATATAATTCAACACCGAGCGCACCGAGCACAGCTGGAGATGAAATGTGTCTACTTGTCAGTGATGAAACCCGACAATTAACGTGACAAGAGAATAGGCTGTCAAATGAAGGGTAAAGAGAGACAGAGACCCTGCGTTAAAACAATGAAAGGGGGGGGGCTGTGTTAGTAGGTGCATGATCCTTTAGGTGAGACGATAAAATACAATCTAGGAAGTCCAGTCGGAGTAACAGATGAATGCGTTTAAAGACTCATCTGATGCCAAAAGCACAGCGCGGAGATTTGTACAGCTCACAGACAGGATTTTTCAACTCTGGAAAGTTATCACGGCATGGACTGTTGTTTTTTCGTTGCAACGATCACGAGGTAAACAGCAGAAACATGGTGTTCGCATTATAAAAGTAATCCGCCAGGAATTTGTGCTTGCATGTATGCGGGTTGGCAGCAGCGCTTTGCCGGATGACATTGCGTTACGTTGCAGTAAAAGTTGAACCCGGGTTCTGCTCAAAAAGAATGAGAGGGGCTGCATTTTTTCACACAGAGGTAAAGTCGGGCTGAACTCACATTAAACAGACTGATAAACGGAAACAGAGAGAAAAGCTTGTAGGATAATCTTTTTGCATCAGAGAAACACTCCTGCAGGAACTCAGATAGATGCATCATGGGTGATAGCAGTAAAGCAATCACTTGGCTGTCCTACACATATACATGACACACATATACACTCACAAATATAACAGGGAAAGTTCCTCTTACACCTCTAGATCATGTACCATCAACTTTTGAAGATGATTTCCTACATTTTCAAGAACACAACCCCCCTTGGACAACTGACATTAAATTGTTGCATTCAGCTATGGGAGAGGATGTTAAATGTCAGTGTACAATGGCAGTTCTAGGCAGTAAACTGACTGTCAAACTGAGACCTTGGATTCATTTCTCGATGGCTATACTGGTTCATGCAATCCAGCCAACACAATTGGACCTCTGCTGCCGGGAAGCCGGCGAGCGGTCGTATCGTTGTCACTGCACTAGAGACTCCCACTTGGTTGGTTGGAGCTCCTGGGAGAACATGAATCCTCCCGTATATGACATCATCCTGGCAAAATATATCGCTGGCGAGTGAAAAGAAGCAGAAAACATTGTCTGTCCTCCACATGTCAAAGCAGAGACGAGAGAGATTTTAGTGCAGGAGGAACTGGACGGACTGAAAACTTGGGAGAAAAATCACAAAAAAAACCCTCCACCACAACTATTTATCTGGATATGACGTCACATCGTCGTATCAATTACCCAAATAACATACGGAGCCCGGAAATCTGAGATGAATAGCAATTTAATGTTTTTTATCACTGTTTTATGGTGGATGACCCGCCCTGACGGTCTGACATTCACACGGTAAGCCTGACATTTTATCGCCCCTCCGCATTAACCTCGCTCTTTATCAAAACACCGCTGCAACCTGCAGGAGGGCGAGGAGGGTCATCTTCTCCTCTCCTCTCTAAACCCACCCTCAATTATTCTCCAACGCCTTCGTCTGTGCTCTCAAAGGTCAGGTCGGTCGTATAAGGTGATTGGTATCCGCTTTAATCGCTCTCTTTGTCTCTTCCCGGCGCTGGGAAGCCTGGACCGCAGACCAGAACGACCAAGGCTCCTGTTCAAAACCTCTTACTCCTGTGTGTGTGATACAGGTTTCCAAATGAAGACTGCCAGGTTCGGCTTAATGCATTCTAAGTGGCGATGTGAGAGAAACAGCAGAAAACAAACACGGGTCCTCTGCCTCATTCAGACATTCTGTATCTTAAACCCACAGATATAATTGAGCTGCCGATGCACCTGCAGAACCTCATTGAGTGTGCAGATGGACGGTCTGAGGAGAGAATTGGAAAAAAAGAAGGAGACTAATGATTTAATTCCTCTGGAGGCTGCACCTCGGCATTCCAGCGCGACACAAAGACCTCGATAGCAGGACAGTAGCGTCACCTGCCCCTCTGTCGAACAACAGAGGCACATAAAGAGATCATATAATAAATATATAATGGAGCGGCAGTCAATGCAGCCGGCCGGGCTGGCAGGCTGGCAGAACGTGAGTGAGAGCTGAGGTTTTTTTTTTTACGATGCTTGTTTTATTATTCATAAAGAGGATGAGGTTTCCAGGATGCTGGGCTCATTGTTGGCTGGAGTCCTGAAGCTGCTCCATTCATTCACACATACACACAAACACAAACACACACACACACACAGTCAGTGCTACTGAAAGTGTTTCTGAGCAGCAGATCCAGTTTCCTACATGCTGAGGAAGCTTCACTGTTTAAATGTGGGCAACATCGTGAGGTCTGAAAAAGGATTTTTGCCAAAAGTACCTAAGAGTGTCTGTCATAAAAAAAACAGGCAGTAAAAAAGAAACTCCAAATCAATGCTGGGACTCTGTGCATTTTTCTATAGTGGTGATAAAAGCCTTGGTTCAATAGCTCATGTCACCATGTTATACGGCCTAACACAGACGGCGGCCTCTGCGTTTTAATATTTTATTAGTCTCATCCGCTATCTCCCACCAATCAGTCGATATCCTGACGGAGAAGAGAGAGAGCAGAGACAGTGACAGCGCCTGACGTCAATCATTTTTACAGTCTGGGTCAGTAAAAGAGTAATCCAGCAGATGCTAAACCCCACAAAAGCTCTGCCAGCAATCCAGGAGTGAGCTTTGGTTTTCAGGTGTGAGTAGAGCTGAGCGAGGAGGAGGAAAAAGAGAGGAAAAAAATAAAAAAAGAGGTACAGAAGTGATGGTTTTCCCCTCCGAGTCGCAGCCTGTCAGCAGAAAGAACTCCCTCCACCTGCAGGATCAACAGCTCTCAGGTAAGGCTACGAGGAGCGTGGCGCCGCTTTTTCTTACAAAGGCTTCAGCTGAAAACGGATGGCGTCGCTTTCCCCCGAGGGGGCAGCTGTATAGAAAACAAATAAGGAGGCACTTTTTCATCAAACGGCTGTATAGGAATCAGACTAGAAACTGCACCTTCCACAACTGCTTATCTGTCTTTGGTATTTCTTTTTCAAGTTTGCTGGGTTTAAATACAAGAATATACAAATATAACCTCTCTCTCTGATGCCCAGTGTTTCCTATCTGTCTATTTTGAGTATCTCACTAAGACTTTACACCTCACACAATAATTATAACAGCATGTATACACAGATAGATGTCTGACCTTCCCACCAGCACTGCATAATAAAGAACAATAACATAATGAATCAATATAATCCAGCGAGCCTTAAACCAAAAGCAAACACACTTAGAAACGAATATAGATGCATGTGAGCTCTGACATAAAGTAGGGTTCTGGCTTATGAATTTCAAATTGTGGAAAAATTTCCAGTTACTGGATAAACCTGATCAGCTCCAGGCATCTATAGCGTACGACTACGGCTGAGTGGAGGAGAGAGAGGGTGTTGGAGGAAAACCTTCACAGGTGGGAAGAGAGAACAAAAAAGGGACAAAGAGACAGAGAGAAAGGAAAAAACAAATGAGACGATACAACTCCTCAGGATGAAAATATCTAGTAGAGATTGTTCTGATCAATTTTGTGATTGCCATTAAAAGATTTTCATGAAATAAAACACCCTTTTGATACTATATATGATCTTCATTTTTCTTAAATAGCCATTTAATATATCTACATTCAGTAATTATCTCTCCGTATAGTAGTTTTTATTGGTAGGTCGGTTATTGGTTGAGCTTAATATCTCTTCAGCTGATCATTCTTGATTTTTACAAGGAAGTAATTGAAGAAGAAGGAGCCATACTGAGCTGTTAGATGAAGATCTGCTATCATGATAATCATGACAAACTGCTATTAATTCATGTCTGACTATTTGAGATGCAGTTTAACAACATCTGACTGCTGACCCCCTGAATTAAAAGTCTGACAGTTCTACGCTGAAGCTGCTTGAGCTGAAATTAGGACGAGTTACTTCACAGCCGATGAAGTTCAAGGTTCTGATGCAGAGCTTGTAAAGTGACAAACGGAAAACAGTGATATGATGAGCTTAAAAATTTTAATTGGAAATTCTGACTACTGTTCACTATCTGCCAGAAGTTTAGCATTTAAATGAAAATGAAGTGATGGCATCAGCTATCTTTAACAAAGCAAAAGTCTAACCAACAGTAGAGAGACACAGAAACCTCTCTCTCATTTCAAACATCATTAGAATAGAATAATATACAACACTGGCATCCAGAGAGGACAATAACTAGACAGTAGTTTGTTAAAATCATGGAACTGATGTTAATTAACCATTACATAAACTGGTAGAATCTGTGACAGCTGTCATTTCAGTTACCAGCTGAAATCGTCACTTCTTCACACTTGTTAAGGGAAACTTCAGTATTAGTTAATTAATAACAAACAGACCGGATCAAGCGAAAGGTAAAGAAAAACATTTTATTTCTCTGTATGATGCTTTCCATAATGTTGTCAGACACTTAAAATAATAATCTGAGCTTGTCAGTGGCAGAAAAAAGCACTTTTAGTGAACGTATATTGAATACATTGCGTAATTGCCCAACAGGGTTACATTGCAACCCGTGTTGCGGCTGCCGGCTGCAGCGCTCTCGCTCAATACCGGACCAATTTAAAAAGTTGTCGTCCCCATTAGTCACTTAGACACAAAAAGATTAGAAAATAGAGTCCAGGTTGAAAAATACCAAAGTTTCCCTTTAAGAATACGCTGTTAATAACAGCTCCTGTAGCTCTCACAGCTGTAAAATTGTTCTGAATGTTCAGCCTCATCTCTTTCTTCTTCTTCTACTTCCAGCACCTGCCCCTCTATCTTCTAAATCCTCTGACCTCAACCCTTCTTCACCGTCTCTTTGCCCGGGCTGCACAGGTGTCACACTCTACCTTCACCATCACAGGTACAGGTGGCAGTGATGCTGAATTAATACAAACAGTTCTCCACTAAACAGGAGAGAGAGGATGATTGTTGATGTGCTCATTGGACTATGATGAGTAGTAGAGCAATCAATCTCCATCAGATATCTAAACTAGGGTTAAGAAGATAAGTTGGTTTTCCAATAAACGGGGCCAATATTAGACTTTAATTAAATATTGACTATTGGCAAGTCAGTGTTGTCTCATACTTAATGTGAGAGAAGCTGTTCGGTGAACACAGCTGATGTCATTACTCTGCTTTCATTGTTTTAGGGCTGAGTTTTACTGTCCAGTGATGGTTTAAATGATGTTTCAGGAGGTTCTCGAGTCTCTCAAATTCAAGGTTTTTCTGTGAGATGAGAACAGCCAAATTTAGGGCTGCAACTAATAATTACTTTCATCATCAATTTATGTATGTTTTTTTTTTGGAAATGAATGAATGAATCCATAAAATGTCAAGTGAAAAAAAGTTCCCGCAATCCACGGTGACGTCTTCAAAGCAGAGAAAAGCAGCGAATAGTTTAAACGATTCATGAATAATGAAATGAAAAATTTTTGTCCGTTAACTTCCTGTTGCCCAGTTTATTCATTCATCAATTATTGATTTCAGTATAAACACTTCAAAGATTTTTTAAGATGCTAAAATATCAGCTATCGGTAGCTTGAATAGAAAAAAACTGGTTGCAAATGTGTTTCCCCATTCAACCATTATGTTAAAGCCTCTATAAAGTCTTCATTATTCAGAGCACAGCCTTGATTAAAGGTGATTCCTATTAACCGCCATCATCAGGCTTATAAAATAACCTGCCTTCAGCTACACAAACATCCTAGATGAGCAGTTAAGGAGGATAATAATGAGACATACAGACAGAAGGGATAGAGAGGAAGACAAAGAGAGGAAATTCATTTTGCTCTCTCATCTCTCTCTCACTAAAGATTGTCTAGATGCGGTACGTACCTGCAGTTTGTGTGCAGCATATTGATCGTATTTACCCTAACTCACCTCGTCTGATTACCTGAGCATGCGGGGATGTAGGAGTCGGTCTAATATTTGGAGTGAGTATAGCAGTCTTGATATCCCTGAGGTGTGGAGGAGATTGCGTGGTAAACAGCACATCTCCAGCACGGCAATCAATAGAGGTTAACTGGAGAAAACCTCCGCCTAGTGGCTGCAGCACAGGAAGAGGAAACCAGGTTAAGGTTTGGAGGATTGAATGAGGCCTGGAGTGGCAGGAAACTGAGATAAATATATATGGAAATTAAAAAAAATGGAAGGAGATAAGAGTTGAAATGGAAAGCTCTCTCAAACATCGCCTCCTCCTTCTCCTCTTCTTAGATTTTCGCTCCTAACTTGGTCAAGTAAAATGAATTATTAAGTGTTTTTTTTTTTATGAAACAAGAAGTTTTCACAAACTCAAAAGGCTTCCCTGACTTTTCTATGACTTTCACCGAGTCTGAGTGTTTCCGTGGCCTAAATAGTTCCTCTGCTTCCTGTTTTGTTGATGTTGTTTTTCCAGTTCAGAAGGAATCTGCAGGGGTAAACAGTCTGGTTTCCAACGAGGAAACCAAAAGGCAAACAAGCCGTCTTAGAGAAATCCTTGAAAAAGTGGGTTTGTTTCATAACTGACTTCATTTGGTGGTGTCATTAAATGTCAGGTGTTCTTCAACTAGAGAAAAATCAAACAATATAAATGCAATTTCCCACATTTATACACATAACATGACATAATAACGATACATTAATATTAATAACCCTACTAAAAGTGATATTCAGTATTATATGATACATATCTGAGTGTTAGTGATGCTTGAACACAAAAATATAGAATGAAAGTACTTTAAAATGTAAAAATAGAGAACTGTCTTTTACTGTCTTATCTTTGTTTGATGTTAAAATCCAGTGTCTCTTTGTGGGATATTACAAATTATATAAACAAAACATTAAAAAGTATAGATCATGTGGTGCACAACCCTAACAAGCTCCATCAATTAACTCAAAAAAGTCCCAAAAGACTGTTGCTCATGAAGCATGTTGCTGTAAGTTCAATGTAACAGTTGAAGGAAATGAGCAGAGCTGCGTTTTGATCAACCGTCATCTGAATCATGATGGCTGAACAGGAAGAGCACACAAAGATTTAAGTGAGTTACTCAAATTATAAAAGTAAAACTGTAAAAGTAGGAGAAATTGGGATTTTAGCAAAAGGGGGAAATGTGTAACGTCACTCTTTCATTTAACTGATCGATACGTAAAAATTAGTCCATGACTTCCCCAGAAAACGTACATGCAAAGGAGGACGCGACATGCCAGCCTATCACCCGACCATGCTCAAATCAACCATCTTCCAGAAATGGCCTAAGCTGTGAAGTACCTTTCAAAAAAACCAAATAAAATGCAATTTCAAGATATGAGGGTCGAAATGCTGTGTGCTGATTCCTTTTAGTCATTTCCCCCGACCGACGCTATCAACGTCTAGATCTGCCTTCATATCTGCCTTCCATATGCTTCTCCTTTTGCCAGCTCTCTGGAGGATCTGAGCGAGATGGCATTAACACTACGTTGATATTCTGCAGAGGTCTCGCTGTCTGGGTCGCCACGATTACCCGGGGGAGGAGGGGAGAAAGACGACATAAAGAGACAAGAAGAAAGAGAAGGAGAGGGAGAGAAGAGGGAAATGTGTGCATAGAGTTCACACGGCGAGTCCGTTGTGTATTCACGAGTGTGACTGTTTCATTTTCTGAGCTTTCTGGTGTGTTTTCGGACTCAGGTGACGGGAGGCACGAGTCCTCCGCTTTATCTGGTCGGTGATTGCTGGAGGATGAATGGACGCTGCTGAAGGACTCCTCTCAGGTGTGCAGACAATGGCTCCGATGTGGTCTGTCTCCTCCTCCTCCTCCTCCTCCTCATTGACACGCATAAAAGGGTGGAAACACTTCAGAGGCAAACACACGCCGGTTCAGAACGGAGGAAGGTGAACACGAGTGTAGGATCAAAACCTTCCATCAGAGGGAGGAAACATGAATGGGATCTACACGACGCACACTTCACAAAGATTCCTCGACAATAACACAGTGGTTTAAATATTTAATATTAAATTACCTTTGCCTGACAGAAAGAGTTCACCAAAGCCGTGCAAGCATCCTGCATGCATTCAACCTAGAACTGGAGAGCTGTGAAACCACGTCAGATAACACATATTGACCCGCTCATATCAACCACGAACTGGGTTTAAACATTTTCAAATTATGCAAGCCTGAAAAGTATTTGTGTACTTATATGTTAAGGATACACTCCCTGCCTTTGTTATAGTGCCTTATAATACCCTTAAATCCCCAAAAAAATCCCTAAACAGAGCTTACAGATGGATTTTAAAATATCAACAGTGATATAAGGGACTACTGCATGCTACAGATCCCCCAAAAACAGCCTTCCAACTAGACACCAGGACGGCCAGGCGGTTCATTCGACACATTCTTCATAGGTAGACTTGGAAGACGTGAGGTGATGCATGTGTGTTCAGACATATGGATACTGGGAGGCAGGCTGTCTCCTGCCACTCAAACAATCTGTAGTTTTTGAGCATATTTGTGCTTATTCAGTGCGGACTGTCAGTCGGGGAGGGTTGTTTCTACTGCATATGTGTTCTCTGAAAAATCTTGCACCCCCATGCACTACAGAGTATTTGCATGCATCACTTCTTCTCAACTCCACATTGTTTTGCCACTTGTTGCCACTTTGCACCTTCTGAAACTAGAAGCATCCTCATGTTGCAGATTTGCATTTAAAAATTACTGACAACCCACTGTTTCTTTCTTTTTATTTGTAGCATGTGTGGACACACCTAAAAAAAAGGTAAGAGAATAAATGTAGTCCGCTAAAATGCCTTCAGAATGTGATCTGAGTATACGTGTGTGTTCATGTGTGTGAAGCCTCATGCTGGGTTTCAGTGGAGCCAGAGCACGGCTGGTTCATAACAATGTTAATTCCTCAGCCAGGTGTCCAGCTCGTCTCCTGCCAGCACGCCACGAGGAGTCCGCGACATGAGCCAAAACAACCGGGAGGCCTGTGCATGTGTGTGTGTGCGTGTGTGTGTGTGTGTGTGTGAGTATGAGGGGGGTACATTTTGAAAACATTATGCTATTATAGCCTGAGTAAATCAGCGCAGTGGGGTGAGGGGCCTGGAGTATCTCACTCACAGCGAGGGGTTTCGTAGGGAATCAATGAGGAGAGGGGAAACCCCCTTCAGAAACCTGAATGGCCTCCGGCGAAAGAGAGGCGACGGAACGACGATGGTGGGAGGCGGAGAGAAAAAAAAAAAAAGAGAATAAGAAAGAAGAGGTGAAAATGAGCAAACAGGGAAGAGGATGGGAAGGTGGTGGAAGAGGGTAAAAAGTGATGGAGAGAGGAAGAGGAAGACGATAGTGACATGATGGATGGAGTTATTGATATAAAAACACATAACATGAGCCAAATATAAAACACTGTTGCTGCTCAGGTGTAAAATCCTGTAGCCGACCAGACCAGCGACCCAGATGATCTCTCTGCATTTACTGCAATGATTAAAAGAAAAACTAAGGTGCAATTTTTCAATCAAAAACAGAAATATTTCCGTTACCGATAAAAATAATGATGTGCATTAGATTTTTTATTTATTACTTTTTGGAGGTAGAGCTGGTACTAGTGAGTTAAAAAGTTCCTATAAAAAACACTGACACACTTAACAGAGCTGAGCAGGCAGTAAAAAGTTAAATAAGATTCTCTGTAGTACAAATCCAGCATCGCACATCTGCAGGCGTTTTGATAAGACGGGTGCGTTACGGGTGCGTTAAATGATTACAGCAGGTGTTTTTTGAAAAACTTACTGTTCTGAGAAAAACTTGATGATCTGCATGTCTGAGCGGCTAAAACTGGCATCACGACACATGTTGTCCACATTCAAGAAAACCAGATGAGGCGATCTGAACGTTCCAGTGGGTCTCTGCTCTAATTAACTCGCTTAACTGTACTCGACCGTGAATATCGCCCGTCCTATTATCAATTTTCTGCCACTTATGTGGGTTTGGGTCTCGGTGGCGGCCGGCGAAGAAGCTCTGACATCCCTCACCCTCGCCACATCCTCGAGCTCTTCCTGGGGATTCTCTACAACTAGACTAGATGTATGTTCTGCCCCGGAGACTACTTCCTGTTCAACAGATAACTGAGCTGCTCTTTCTATAAGACTGAAAAGAAAAGAGAAAATGCTGCTGTTATCCAAAAGAAAACATCACTAAAGAGTTAACTGGCTGTAAAAAAAAGTAGCATTCTACAACAGATTTGCATATGTGTCGAGGCGTCACTTGTTAAAGTGTGGACACATGTAGGTACTCATCAAGAGTTCATGTTTAAGAAATGTAATCAAAGTTAAACATTAAACTTTGTATTTTCTGGCAGTGTCGGTTGATGCAAAACAGATATAAAAAATAAAAAAAAAACAAGGAGAAATAAATGAAAACACAAATAAATGAAAATGGAGACAGATGTGCTCTGTGCAGCTTTATTAACAGCCAGATCCATCCTCTCTCTCTCTCTCTCTGTCTCTCTCTCTCTGCACTGCAACACACACACACACACACACACACACACACACACACCACGGAGAATTTCCATTCATTAGCATTTATTCACCCTATAACTGGCTCACAGCGAACAGCCGGAGAAAACGCAGAGAGACGGAGAGAGAGAGAGAGAGGCGAACGCTACGAGTCACATCAAAAGCTCGCACACACCTCGTCGAGTGAGCCGCGTAGTTGTTCACCCACTGCTGGATTCTACTTCTTTTTACATCACACCCCCACCTAACCCCCCCCCGCCCCTCTCCCCCAATTAACCAGAAGGCAGCGCAGTAAGCGGTCCACGGTAACACATCTGCCTTCCTTACAGTGGGACACGAAAATTTTTCTTCTGAATGAAAAAGAAAGAAAGAAATGTATGAGAGGGGAAAGAAAAAACAACAGATGTAACTAGGAGGAACTCCAAGAGCACACATGTTTGCTTTCTGTTCCACCCACTTATTCCTTGGCCATGAAAAATATCCCTTAAGAACTGGAATTAATTCTCTTCCTTTTGTTAAGTTTCATTGTGATATCTGAAATATTATTATGTACTGGCAGAAAACCCCCACTTCCAAAACTTAATCTAGTGTTGGTTGACCGGGGACAGTCATGGATTTTATCATTTGGGGATATCCTGCTGAGAAACCCAGTGATTCATTAAGAGAAAACCTTACTGGCAGAGGTGGAAAACAAGAATGTGACCTCTCTTCTACTATATGGGACTTTTTATGTACAAACTACTACCCATCATACCTGTTTCTATATTAAGTTGCAAGGTAAGACACGGTGCACATCTGCATCAGGTATGCAGAATGTAAAGACGATATTAAGACCACCTGCTTTCACGTAAAAAATCCTCCTGAGCAGCTGGATCAGAGATTTAAGATTCAAGATGAAAGCTATGATTCTTTATTGGGTTCATCTGTTAGGGTTTCTTCAATCATAAAAAAAAAAAAGGGGGGGGGGGTGGAACCGGGGGTAAATCAAAGAGGAGATGAATACAAAAGGACGGGAGACAGGTTCGAGAAATACGACTCGAATTCTCCGAGATGGAGCTGTTCCAAAGTCGGTGTGAAAAAAAATGGAAACCAATCGCTGCTTTCAATGTTCACCGAGCTTCCGAGCTTCGAGTGTTGCTTTTAACTGATGCGAAAAAAAAGGCAAAAACTACTTAAAACGTGACACAATGAAAATGAGCAGGTAATTTCACAAGTAGAACACAGACGTATAATGAAGAAAAACAGCGAAGCATATCACTTTCTACCTTAGAGTGAGCTATAAAAAAAAGATGCATCATCATCAAAAACGCTGCATTTTTATACCATGCTGCAGGAAATGTTTGGTCATGTTAGATTTCTTCTTTGAATACATTAATATTTGCAAAAAGATTACATTTTGCTGCATCACTACTGTCTTTTGTGAAGCTTATTACCATAGTTAGGAGTGCTTGCATCAGTCCCACCACAGCGTATGCACTACACATGAACACGGATACATGCTACCTGACAGTAAGAAGGTGCAAACTTCAGTTTTGGGAATAAACAAGCTATTTCTAACTCATTTCTAGGTATCACAAACAAGCACAGGTTCCATTCAGAGCTGGTTCTCGATGCCCGACTTTAATCCCGGATCCAAGGCTTTGTTAGGGCTGAAGGGATATTTACTAAGCCTGTCGCAAATTACCGTCAGGGGCAGAAACCTTTGCATCACTGCAATTTTTTAATTTGTGGGGTATTTATTAAGGCTACAAATGTAAATGAGCCCAGCCGCAGTTCATCTGGTTTGCATAAAGCGCCACTAGGTAAAAGCTGATGCCAGGCTGTTCTGACACTTGTACGTCTGGGGAGGGATGAAGTGCAAACCAAAGTGTTTTTTCTGCTGCTGAATTTGGAATATCTGTTGAAGAAAAAAAAGACACTTTTTTGGAAACTGCGGGCTTGTTTTCATCCTGCAGGAAGGAGGTTATATGTGAGGAGATATTAGTTAGATGTTCTGATGTTGTCAACTCAACAGAAAAGAATCATAGAAACTTTAAAACGACAGATAATGAAACTGTCTAATAACAATAACTGGCTTCTTCGATCATATCGCGCTGCTCTGGAGCTGCTGCGAAACATGAAAAGTGAGGAAAACGCAGAGAGGAGGGACCTGAGGGAAACAGAAAGGTGAAGCTGTGCAAAAAAAAAAAACAGATTGTTGCGTTCCTGCTCTTTTTGTCTTGTGTTGCTGATCAGAAATGTGTCTTTCAAACTGCATCTTTCTCTTTCACTGCTTCTCTCTACCATAGTCTCCCTCCTTCCCTCCTCTGCTAAAAAAAAAGCGCCACAGATTTTACACATGCTTTTCCCAAATTGTTAAATTTCAGACGCAATTTTCCTCAGCAGTGGCGGTCAGTTTCCGGTGTTAAATCAGGTGCAGCGAATGTTAAGAATCATTTTTCCCATCCCTCCCTCTCGTATTTTGCGCCGCTAAACCGGAACGCCTTAAAATACAAACTGCAGGAGCACAAACAGGCAATTTTTCGACACCTTTCTTCCATTTTTACCAGCTGAAAACCTCGGTGCAATTTAGTAAATAAGGAGAGACACAATTCAGCTGATTAGCACCTAAAAAAAAATCCCTCCATATGTTCTGTAGAAGACACACACACACACATATACACACACACACACACACAGATTTTTAAGGTTCACGAGTTATTCCTTGAGCTGAGTAAACGAGTTAAAGCACAGGGAAGTGGAAATCAATTTGGAAGCTTCACTATTCACGCGTCTTCCTTCCCAGACTCCATTTGACTCAGCTCTACTTATTTACATATCCATTTATTCATTTATCTTTCCCGCTGTAGTGGATATATGGAATTTCAGAAATGCTCATTAATATTCAGATTTGCTGGTTTTTACATTGTCAGGCTGAGACAAATCACTACAAAAAAAAAAAAGAGAATTATGTCTGTATGGATATAAAATAAATAGTCTGACTTGTCATATACACACATTGTTCCCATAGAATATTATGTGTGTGTGTGTGTGTGTGTGTGTGTGTGTGTGTGTGTGTGTGTGTGTGTGTGAGCTAAATGAATGCAGAAAGCCTACTTGTATGTCTTTCTCTGGGGCAGTGAGAGGTTTCTACTCCATCCTCATCTACATCAGCTGATTTCACTGATTAGCTCTTTCTCACCGGCTGAAGGTGAAATCAGCTGCTTTTGTGTTCACTTGGAGAGGAAACCGTCAGACTCTCAAACCCCCCTCGTCACTGATCTAACTGGAAAATCATGGTCACATTGTATAATTCTTACCCAACGTAAGAATCTCTCATGAATCAGTAGTGTACACTCATTTATCTCTTTATTCTTCAGTCTCTTAAGACAAACACACCTCTCTTTGAGGAGAGTTTTGTGTCGCTGTACAGTTTTGTTGTTATACTTTCACTAATTAAAATGTGTTTTTTTTCCCCCTCCCACAATATTCTGATACAAAAGCCAACATGATTAACATGCCGACTGAAAGCTTACAGCATTTGTGGTTTGTGTTTCCATTTGGGCAGAGAAAAGCGAGGGGGTGGGGGGGGTAAAGACAATATAATTGCTTTGAGGCAAGGATTAAAAAGAGGTTGTACACAGTAGTTTGTCTGGTGGGAGCTGGAAGTTAGGAGTTTTGTTGATCGTTAGAAAAGGAAAGCAACTTGTCGTCGGAGATTTCTTTTATTTTCCTTCTCTATGAAGCGAAGTCGGTGTTCATCGGCTACTGAAGAGTCTGCAACCTCATCTCATCGATCACTATAGTAAATATATGACTAATATGACACGTCAAAAGATGTTTAGCAAGTTAAGCAAACTAATATAAAAGCAGTTTATTAGCCTCAACTGGATCATTCAAAGGAAAATATGCTTATTCACTATCTTACCAAGAGTTAGATGAGAAGATTGATACCATTTGTAAATAAATAAATAAAATTAACACATCTATATGATAAATATGAAGCTACAACAAGCAGCCGGTTAGTTTAGATTAGCACAAAGACTACAAACAGGAAATCCACCTACCAGAGCCTGTAAAGGATGTTATGTCTTCTCTGATTAATCCATCTTTAACAATCAAAGTGTAAAAACAGAGTTTTACGACGGTTATGTGCTGCTCTATTTCCTGGCTGGGAGCAGGTTGCCAGGTAACCAGCAGAGGCTCTAGGAATCACCTGCCAGGAAATATTTAGCTTTTATCGCTCTTGTACGAAGCACTTCACAGGGAAATTCTACCCTCAGAGACACTTAGACACTCAGATGTCATCATTCACTTTAATTATGGTCCAGGTGTAATTAAAAAAATCTTGAAGAGCTGTAATTTACTTATTTTTTGGTCGTTCACTCTCATCTATGTCTACTTCAGTTTGTGATTTTCTTGATTTAAATGTGTTGCATTAATTATGGACTTAATATCTATGAAAAAATCCTTCTTCTACATAATTAGATGCAGGTTATTAGCGATAATGACAGCATACTAACAGCAAGAGTTGTAATCTGACCCGACTTGACTTGAGTTTTAAGGAACATTTCACCAATTTTCAGTTGATCTACTTTTAATCCACTTCACATAGATTAACACTCATAAGTCTCTGTCTAAATCCTGCTGGTTTATGATGTAGTCACCAGACAAGCAGCAGCAAAAACAACTCTGCTTTAAAGTTTAACTCCAGCTTTCCTGGTTTAAAATTCTACCTTTATCTTTTTTTTACTGGTTTCAAAGTCCCACAATGTTTTCTGACAGAGAGGATTCAAGGTCTCGGGGTTGAAATGAGGTTTTCTTGCTACTGCTTAGCCTGTGATTGCATCATCTTGTGTAGGATGTGCAGTGTGCAAAGCTGCCCCCACAAGCTACATGATTCCCATTATTAGTGTCAAGTACAATGGAGCTCACTTACGGTGATGCCACACTATAAAAAGTAAAGATGTGGTCACGATTGATGAAGTGCTTCTTTAAAAAGGATAAGACCAAAACGTCTGCTGACCTTTACCCTCAGGGGGGGAGCGGATGACAGAAGTGCTGATGTGGTAAACTTCCAAGTGTTGCATGCTCATCTGTTTCTGTGCAATGTGTGTGTGTGTGTTTGTGCATGTTTCATACTGGTGCACGGGCTGAAAGGATTCATTTCTCACCAGTCTGGGACACAAACACCTCTTTTCCTTCACATTTCCTTCACGAAGCAGCGCCGGCCAGTGGCATCGGCCGCGTAGTCGGTCGCCTGAGGCACCGAATGAGGGAGTGGGCGCCAAATGAATGGGAAGTGGGGTTTTTTTGGAAATATGTAGTCTACGAGCTCTCCCTTCTTAATGTTTTTTCCTGCCTTTTGTCCCATTAATTTGCATGGATTTTCATCTGATTTGATTTTCCAAAGCCTTTCTGTTCGGTCGGTTTTTCGCACGACAGCCACCAAACACTCACTGAGTGACACCTTGACCCCTAATTGCCTTTTTGCCAAATCTTTTGGGACTTCGATTTAAAATCTCGCCTAGAGCTGTTTAGCCTGTTTAAAAAAGGCTCCTGCATCCACCCAAAAATAAAAAAAATGAGTTGGTGGTTCTGAAAAAGAAGCAAATCCCAGACAATTTTCATTTGTGTATAGTCTCACTGAGAGTACTGAGATGTATATAGAACTGACCTGTGATGTTTAATATGTGTGTGACATGGCAGCTGCACAGATAATTACAAATAACCAAAGAGAAAAGCTGAAAATCCTCACACTGGAAAAGCTGGAGGCTATAAATATTTGGTATTTTATTTTATAAATCACCTAATTAGTAATTAATCATTACAGAAAACAATGTCTCCACTGGCACTTTTATCTTTACTGTTATGAGGAACCATATTTTGGCTCATTGCAACCCCTTTGCATTAAATTTTATAAAGATATGTTTCCTGATTTGATAATGCATTGCACTTTTTCTTCCACAACCATTTCACAACATTTGAATCAGTCACTTCTCACCTCTTATTTTTTTTTTTTTTAATCAGACCAATAATTTATAAGCTCATGATCAAGGAGGAGGAAAAGAAAAAGAGGGATCAATAAACATCTGGAAAGAGAGCACAGGTGAAGAGGAGCCACTGTGATGTGTAGAGGCGGCGGGGGGGGTGGAGAGAGTGTGATGGATCCTCACTCGGGGAGGTGACAGAGGGGAGAGAAGGAGAGAGAGAGAGAGAGAGGTGTCTCTAGATGGAGGAGTAATCTTCCTGCTCGTTGATGAACGCTTCTCCTCACCTCATACATTATCAGCAGGCGACAGCGCCTCAGGACTCAAGTCGATATCAGAGAGTTCGATGGCCGTTTTTCTCTCTAACAAATATGTACACATACATTATAAAACTGACCCGCTGAGGAGCTGTTAATGTAACAACACAGGAGAGGCACATACGGTCGTTTGACAATTTGTCTCTGATGCGAGCCGACGATAAACTCCGATTTATAAAAAAGTCCAAGAGAGAACGTTTCCAGAATAAAGTATGACTTCATGGACAGGATGACATCTTAGCAAACTAATCCAGTCTGTTTGTTTTTCCATCATTACAGCACTGCTTTGAACATGTAGCATCCTGGCTTAGAAAATTTTAAAGTCCAGCGGCTTCTTCCCATTAGACGATTACTTCACCAGTTCTAAAATAACAAGGGTTTCAGATCAACCTCCAAAAATAAGAAAAATAATAATAAAAAAGAAAAAAAAAACCAACAGGAAATGAGGTTACACCAACTCCAGCGAGCCAAGTTCAAGAGCCATCATTAAAATTGGTGAATTATTATAGATCGTAAAACCAGGACTACCAAAAATAAAACAAATGGACCAGAGAGATTTGTCTTCCAGGTCTCATTTGTAATGCCTGTAAAGTCTTCACTGTGAAAGCCCTTGGAAAACGAGGCCAAGTTTCTGTGAGGAAACAGTTATCAGAGTTTGCTCTCCTGACACACTTTAACTGCAAGTCAACCAAAGTCCTTGAGAAGTTATTTCTCGTGACCCGACACCTTTTTTTCCAGGCTAGCGGCGTCTTGGCGGGTTGATAAGATAAGAGATGTGATGGTCCAATAATCGTTGTTCAAGGCCCACAACAAGCATCAATCTTGTCAAAGCGCACCTGAGAAAACGCTGTGATGTCAACGCAGTCAAAACAAATCCCACCTCGAGTCATTGTAGGTGAAGGAAGGAGGATTTATCTTCGTTTGTTACGCTCCACTTTCAGAGCTTTAAGATCTCCAGGCTACCAGATGTCAAGATCACCCACCACACACCCATATATTTTTAAGTTGTTTCAAGACAAATCACAAATTTGGGTTTTAACATATTTACAACATAAGATACCGTCTATCATTGGATGATAAAAAGCTAGGAGAAACCTAAGAAGAGCAGAAGATCAGTCTTCCAAGACGATCCAAGATGAAGTGAGTGTTTTTACCATAGAAATGGAGGAGTCTCCTGGATAATATAGCAAAACTATAGATCTTATGTCCATCTGTTTTAATTAACTTTCTTTTTCCTTGTTTTCCTTGCAGCTTGGTATGGTGAATGGCTAACTTACTGACTTGAAGTAATAATCTCAAATATCTCCGTTTTGTTCTCTTTGGTGTTCCCATGTCAAAACTTTCCTACCAGCCATCGTCAGCCCAAGGAGCCAGACATTTCTCAAATCTCTGTTTAAGAGCGGCTGAGATACAATGAGAATAGCTGGTCCACATTAAAGGTCAGTCCACTTGAAGTGAGCCTGGTCAGGTTAGACCAACCCGTTGTCACTAACTTCAGGGCTAACCCCCTTCACTCAGCAAGACACGGGAACATGGCTTTGGTCTTGAGGAGTTGTAGCGTTTATTCACTGACAAATAGCCTAAACTGTACAAACACTGCACTGCTTCATTCACAGCTATACTGCTAACTTCATACTCTCTGCTGCTGCTGCTCCTGCCTCACCACATACTCTCTACACACCAACTTCCGCACTGAGATATCCCTTCAAGGATAGCCACCAAACACCTAATGTTAGTCATGCAGAAAATAAGCAGAACTTTTACATCTGGTACTATGGACGCCAGGACTTCTGTATGGATGTAAAGAGTAAAGCTGTAGTACAGATTTCCAAAGTATAGGAACAGAAACACAGAATACAACCACACACTAAAGCTACAAAGAAACCAAGAACTGCAAAATAACAAAGCTTCTAGCAAACTTAACACCACCGTTCCGTTTCCTCTAACTGGTTTAGGGATAAGTACTTGGAAACTATATGAAATCCCTACTGGAGGACGATTTTGTGTTTTCAAACCATCCTGAAAAACACAAGCTGTCAATGCGCCCTCAGAGTGAACTATGGAGCCAAAAACATAATTTGTATTCTGCTCACAGTGGCAGCAGAAGCCCTACAGTACACCTCCACAGTGATGGTTTAACAAATCGTCTCAGCTGCTCAGTCATTGTCCTGTTGGGGACTATCAGGCACCGAAAGGAAATATTGCAGCACGCTTGTATTCACACATCATCCCGTTTCCATTGCTCTGCATGTATAACTATGGAGGCACTGTATTTCACACTGCATTTCAATGGGCTATTTTCCATACTCCGCTGTAGGACTGTTATCACCCATCGCCCAATGTGTGAGATATGGTTCAGGCTTTTATTGCATTTCCATGGAGCTGAGTGTTTCTCGGCTCCGGCGTGGTGTTATCTCAGGCAGCGTACGGTGATCCTTCACTAGGACTTACTCCTCTCATCAATTCTGCCCGTCGCTCCACTGAACCTCGCGTATTTTGATTGGCTGGCATTTGGGGCCGCCTCATTGGTAGTAAGCGCTGATTGGCTGAGCTGTGTTCTTCATTAGAGAAGACTTGGACAGCGGGCTGACCCCTGGAAGGTTCCAGTGCATGTTGTGATAAATGAGCTTTTTCTTCTCTGTCACACTGCCGTTCATATACACATGCATGCACACAAACATACACACACACACACATGTGCAAACAGGGAGCACAAGCTCCCCCATACCTCCTGTGAATACTGCATCACTCCAAAACAGCTGAACCTCCGCTGCCTGCAGGCTTGGCTTCCAAATCTATGTTAACCTTTAGTCAAAAGTGCTTACAGTAGTCTAAATTAAGATATGCAAACACCCAGGCAGCCTCATTTGCATTCTGGATGAGGCGAAGACTTCGACAGTTTTTGGCAGGTTCTGTAGAGCCCGAGCTGACCTTGATAAAGCGTACCGAAACACTGTGCTTCCCTCCACGAATCACTGCAGCCCATAGATTCTTCCTGTGTGTAACTGTAGTTAGGATGGAAAGAAATCTTCTTTTCTGTTGTGGTTTAACACAGCACACATGCTGTGTGGAAAATAAGTTTATTCTGATTGGCAGAATTACAAAGGATCCAAGAACTGCACCTTCACAGCTAGAAATGTAATTTACTTGCTGTAACTACAGAAAATGACCCCCACAGAGAGAATAATATAATACAATAAAATAATATAATCTGGCCTTGGAATACACTGAATAATAACTAATAAAAAAATGTGAGTTTCAATTTCACCACAAAAGATATAATTGAGTCATACTTGGCATGAATTGGTGGGAATTTTAGGGGGGGGTTTATCTCCAATGATATGATAGTTGCATCTCATTGGCCAGAATTCAAACCAACAAAATATGTGTGAAGTTTCGAATCATTGCAAACAGTCCGACCGTGTGCTGCTCCCTACTCCGACAGCCTGTGACAACTGCAGATACAAATTTAAGCCACCGCCATAAACAACTGCAGAATCTCGGTGCGATCGGTGTAACCCTCTACTTCAAATTGAAAGATTTCCAGAGGGACAGAAAGGCGAGAGATGGAAACCGACAGATGGGGAGGATTTTTTACAGGAGTTACCACCGGGCTTAACAGCTCTGCAGTTAAAACCACTGAGGCAAAGAGGATGACACAGAGGAAAATAGCAGGTAGGTATATAGGAGAGTCAGAGAGAGAGGCGATATGTGAGACGAAACAGACAGGAATCATCCACTGCACTGCAGATACACAGAGAGACTGTGTTGTTGTGTCACAACACTCCATAAATAAAACCCTAAAATTAATGCAAAAGCTTCTCATAATCAGTGTTTTAACATTTAAGGTTCCTGTGAAGGCAGAAATATCACCAGAGATGACAACATCATACTGTATAAAACCTGTCCAATATTGGGTTTTAAGGCCAATGTTGATATATTTATATTTGAGAGCGTTAAAAAATCTGATATTGGCCAAAATCCAAAATATTAACTTAACTTTTTTTGACAAGGTCCCTTTAGAATTAGTTATTATTTGTCAGAATAGTTCATCACTAAGCTTCCTTAAACTTGAAAGAGTGATTTTTGACCTAAATGTTATTCTAAAGAATGAGTAAAAACTCATAAAATACAAAATATAAAAAAAAATATAAGCAAACAAAACATTATATTAAACTTACATTTCTCAGTCAAATATATACAGAACTGCAGTCTATGCAACATTCATGTGCTGCAATTTTTTTTTTTTACCGTATACACTGATAATGATATACAGTTACATGCGTTAAACCAATATCAGCCAATAATAGCAGCTCAGCATGTATCAGTTGGGCTCTTGTATGTATTTTTTAAAATTCACCTCATTAAGATCGAGGCGATTCATTCGCTTCCAGTAACGGCGGCGGTACAAAGAGAGAGAGCGCGGTGAGAGAAAAGTAGAAAATGTGAATTAAATACTGTAAGTGGAGCTTTGTCTGTTCTTATGGAATGCTGTTACACACACACACACAGAGAAACACACAAAAATCACCAGCTGCTTTTGTTCACAATCCAAGTCTGCATGTTCCGCACTGCCGCTGTCGCACTACTCAACCACTTCAATTACACACACACACATCTCCAAACATGCTGCTTTTCTGTCTCAGAGTGTATGTGTGAGTGTCTTATCTCCTGCTCCACACTGCATCAAGGTACCCGGCTCCTCTGCCTGTGAGTCACACACTATCATTCTGTTATCACCGCAGCTACAGGGGGTCTCTTTAGTGAAAAAAAAAAAAAAAAAACCCTCACTTTCTCGCTGCTTCAGTCGACCGGCACCACCTCCTTGCTCTCCTGCAGCACCTCCTCCCCTCGCCGTTCACTCTTTTGCCAGCTCCACAGTTCAGCGAGCCAGGGAGGGCTGATGTAAGAGCCGTTAAGAGCTGCCTGCCAATAGTCGAAACAGCTGGAAGGAGAAGCTCAATGGGAGAGAAAACACAAGCGGCGAATTAACCCCCCTGAACCTGACAACTCAAACAGCATTAAACCTGCTGGAGATGGTGGAAGAGTGGGCAGGAAAAAAAAAAAAAAACACAGATAAACACGCACCATTAACACAATCGGGATAACGGAGCTGCCCTATAATCACCTCGCCAAACATTTCCCTTCTCTAGGTTTTGGAGTAATCCTTTTTCCCATGGCGAGGGAGAAGAGGAAGATGATGGAGCGAGACTCCCAACAGCCAATAAATTAACATGTTTTTACATGCCGTTAACATGAGCGTTTTTTTGGATGGGATCTTGTTTGAGGGAGGAGATGCTAATGTGTACGTCTCCGCCTGACAAAACGGCGCCGTGGATCGCTGTATGACAGAGCAATGAAGCTTTACACAGGGAAGTAGTTAATTAGACTGAAGATGAATACATGCTCTTTTAGATCAATGTCAGACAATGTATCGTTTTATGCTTCAAAGACAAGTTTTTGTACATTTTGTAGAGCAGGGAGGAGGTAAAAAAATTTAAAAATCATCATATTTACAGCTCACAAATAAGTTGCCACTAGCAACAAGCAATATGAAGATACTTAATGTGAAACCACCAGAAAGTTTGCTAAAGTAACTATGCCTGGATATACTGTATTAGGAAGCCTATGGCATTACAAGTCAATGAGCAGGAATTAACTACATGTCAAATAAACAATTAATTCACCCACATGACAAAAAGAAACATTTTCCTCACTTACTTGAAGAGGTATCTGGTCGTACAGATAGTTTTGGCCACCCCAATATAATGGAGGTGAAAGGAATTTAATTTGTGCCCTTTAATCAAATTCAATGACAGCATCTGCTTGCATGTATTGGCCCAGACAATTTATCAGTCTAACTCTATAGTGGTGAACATCAGCTGTGATGGTTTGATTAATTAAATGTAGAATGGAGGTGAAGGGAGACTCTGACTTCCTTGTTCAAAAGGTGATATACACTAAATACTGATCCTTTCTGTCTCCATGCAAAGGTGATGCAGTTCAGGGATTGTGGAGGAAACAGTTTACAGAGTGTTTGGAGCTCTACATGTTTTATATACCTGTGTGTTTGCACTTGTCCAATCACTGAGGATGTGTATGTCGGATTGTTCTTTTCAGATAAAAAGTAACACAAGCGAACCTAAATATGTGACCTTCTGAGAGGAGCTTTTCACCACGTTAGTACTGATTTAACAGCACATGTACAGACCCATTCAGACAAAGATACGCAACCAAAACCACATTGTAAAAGAAGAGGAGATGGGGGGATACAGACTGGGGAGATAGACGTTGTGAACCACAGCAATGAAAAAGTAGTTTGTAATACGTACTGTTTTCCTGGATGACGAATTTTACACCTGAAGGCTATTTGTTACATTCTGCTATAAAAACGAATGGAGTTTAAAACCTTTTTTTTTCCTTCCGCATCTCTGTGTGAGCAGCCTTGAAGAGCCCAGAGGACGACAAAGATAGAAGACAGACAGGCACTGGAAGACGATTACCAACAGGCAGCGAGACGGACAAAAAAAAAAAAAAGGCAGACAGACGGGGTGTCTATTCTCCTCTCTCTTCCTGGATAAATATTTGATAGGCGGAACTCTGATGGGTATTGATTAGAGCCCTTATCCGCTCTTTATCGATCCCTACTGACTGTGATCACTGTTTAGATGAACAGGCGCGCGCACTTCTGTAACCTCTGAATGTCAAAATCAGAATGAAAGGTTAAAAGCTCAAAGCGTTTAGCTTCACTTAAGTGTTTTGTAATGAGATGATGGTAAGGTTATTCAGAGAACAGCACCGTAAAGATCTGATACTAAAGATAAAAGGAGATTGTGAATGTGTTTGTGTTTGTGTGTGTGTGTGTGTGTGTGTAAGCATGCCCTGTGGTGTCTATATGTAGCCACTATCAGGTTACAGTGCTTTCCCACTCTTAGGCTATCAAAGCCTCCTTCAGAGTCCTATTAACAGCTAAGATTACATTACCGCAATGTCCTTGAGCCCCATGTTGGGTGACCCCTGTTGTAGTGCTTACACAAGCACCTCTGCCTTCGAAACTGATGGGAACCACCATCACAACACAGACGTGTGTGTGTGTGACTTATGGGAATGGGAAAGAAAGTGTCTTGTTGGCCGCTTTAATCTGATCATAGCACTACAGTAACATTGTAAAGTCAGGTGAGACACATGATGCCAATCTGACACTGTTGTAATAATTAAATAAAGCAGAGGATACTAAATGGAATAAAGCCACATTTAGAAGAAAATAGCACTGAAACAGGCAGGGGGGGTGCATTGGTGTAGCATGCTGCTAAAGGTATCAGCGAGAAAATGAAATATACATGATTAAATCCATTTTTACTGATACCTTCATGAGTTTAAATGCTCATGAGATGAAAACTGTGAGGCAAGACTTTACAACTCTGGAAAGTTATCACAGAAAGTTCTTGGCAATTCACGGACAAAACTGGAGAATTACACCATTCACACGAAAAGGTAGTGGAATTTGTAATTGCACACATTTGTGTGGCCAACGCAGACAGAGAAAAAGCTGTAAAATAAGGCAGGAAAGGTAACACCTACTGAAAACGACTGTATAAAAATGTGAACTCCTGAAAACACTTCTCCCAGCCACTGTCATTAAATGAGATGTACTTTTCTAAGGTGACTAATAAGTATTTCTCTATGAGCATCGTTTTGAAAAGAAGGTAGTTTGAGTAATTTTTGCCATTTATCCTTGAATTTATGCAGTTGCTTTTCAGTCAGAATAAGCTTAATTCTAACACAACTTGTGCCTTCAAACTTCTTCTACTTCCACATTTTAGAAAGAACCTGAAGGAGTGAGAGATGAAAGGGGGGGAAACATAGAAGTAAAAAGCTGATGTAGGGATTGAACTCCAGTCTCTGAGGTTATGCTGCATGTGTGGGAGTCAGTCCTTTTCCCTACAACACCTCAAACTCAATCTTTCAAAATGTGAAACGCAGCCGCCGTTAATCCCCCTACCGAAACCCCTACATGACCCAATCAGATTCACTAATCCTGGCGTCATCTCTGATCTGTCCAAAACCTCTAATCAAATAAATGTCAATATCCCCATCTGAAATACTGACAAGTCACGGTTCTCGCAGGTTATTGTGACAATTTAATTAAGCCAAGGAAGCTGGCTTAATCCGTGCGTGAATCAATCAGATGCAAACAGATCATATTTTATTTCATTTGATTAGACTGATTGGCTCTGACAGAGGGGGTAATACAGCCAAGTGGGGAAGGTGAAATTAAAGGTAATTGAATTCCCAGGATGCAGTTACTGTCTGCTGTCATTATGGGCGAAGCTCCCGCTCAGATACTCCCACCACCAAGATATGCAGCAGCCTTAAGGCGAGCATCAATCACAGAGAGAGGAGCAATAACAGCTACGGTTTGATTACTTTAGACCAAACCCTATTGAAAAAGTTTGCTGCATTTTTGCAATTTATGACTGTATACACATTGGTTTGTAGCATAGAAATAGCATAAATAGAGTAAACACTGCCATTCACAACTCTAGTAGGTGACATTTGGAGATCTTCATATTCTCTTATGTACTTCCACTGATATCCTGTATAACTTTAATGTGTCTATTCCAGTCCTACACTGCAGCAGTGAGTTGGATCCATCAGTCAGATGGTGCACGAGGCCAAACGACTCGTAATCTGGCAACGTGCACACCGGCTCTTCTGTGAGCTTTTTTACGACCCACAGTTATCCACAACACCCTTCTCCATAAAGTATAATTCCAGTTTAACTCATGACGGTGAAGATGGTGAACGAGCAAAACACTGAGAGACGCTAAGTTGACTAACTAGCTAACATTGGTGCATAATAATGGTGCAGTCTGCATCTAATAAGGGAGTTGGATTGTACAAAAAAAGTAACATTGGAGAGCAGGTGGTGCTTCATGGAAGTACAGCACTTATAATCCATCTACATTATTTTATATTGTGTGCATAAAACTGCAATGGCCCCATCAGCAGATGGATGGATGGATTTGATCTTTTTCTTTGCCATTTACACCACTTAAAGAGCTAATAAAGAACAAGACAACTGAGAATGAGTTATTCTTGGGTTACTTATCGTAATTGGTTGGGAGGCATCTTGAAAGCAACAGCAGTTTTTTTTGGCAGAAGATAGAGACCTACAATTTTGATGTGATTTTCTGGTGCCACACAGTTTTAAATGGATTTTCTCACCTGAAGACAACACATTAACCCTCAAGAATGAAAAGCGCTGGCATTCAAACCATCCTTACTGTTTTGAAAGCTAATGAAAGGTCATTACTCTCAGTTCACCATCCTCTGCGTAGCCTTGCAGTTTCTATTCAAAAGCGTACTTCATTATATCGTGAAAGAGAGTCATTGACCTGCGACAAATAGACTACCTAACACGCGCTGATTAACTGTCCTCGTATGAAGCGAGACTCTTTGATGTCCGCGTTTCCCCTTGATCTCCCTGTTCTCTACGCGTCTAGGAGATGGCTGAGGAGAACCAGGTGCGGGTGATCAAGTGTCCTTTTCTGGGTCCTTGATTCCAGGCGGGAGGCCGCAGTCTGGGCTCGGCAGCTGTGTATACACCGTACCTGGATCAATAACAGCAGAGAGCCTGTATTGATTATGTGTGTAAGTGATACTAGAATGGGGGGTTGTTATGGAAGGAGGAGGAAGGGAGGTGGGAGGTAGGTGGCCTGGATTAAAGGTAACAGTGCTGTAGCCTCATGGTGACCCTGGTGAGATCTGTGTGTGTGTGTGTGTGGTGCTATGTGGTTTTCCCTTCTCTCTCACATGCTCTGATCCATCACAGTGGGCAGTATATGTGTATAATATGTGCACAGGGATGTTATTCAATACAGGTTGATCCATGAATTCAGAGGCTTCCCTGATGTGTCCTGATGTGACCCCCTGCAACAGATGTGCACTCATTTCACCTCAAACGTGACCTCTGACTAATTAGCAACACAAGCTATCGCTTTCACAGAGACGGTTTTTGACACGCTGGATTATCTGGTGTCTGGTGAGACATTTTATTGATTCTAAGCTGCGTACATCATGATGCAATATTTAAGCCTAAATGAAGAAGTGTGTCCTGATTACATAAATCAAGCTGTTGAGCAATGCTAAGTAAGATGATACATGAATAGTTTGTATCAAGGATTATATTACAAATTCTTACCCTGCGGGGGTGGATTCTTCCATGTACGCTGCATCCTGCGTTCTCTTAAGACGTTCAACATTTTACCATTTATAAATACAATCAAAGGCATTCTGGCTTCATATATTTTAAGTTGCATTTAACATCTGCTCATTTTTGCAAACAGTTTTGGACTAATTTCAGTCAAACTACTGTATCACAACCAGCTACTGGTACTAAACACAAAAAATTCTTTCCAGTTAGGAAAGGTTTTGAACTGTACCAACCCCCTTAGAAAGCCTTTGCTATGCATCTATTATGCTGCATTTTTGTTGTTACATTTTCAAAAATACAAGCTGTTCAATGGGAAAGAAAAACCACTGGCACTGTTTAAAGTCCAAAATCTACCCACAATTATACAATCTATTATTCCTACAGAAAGAAAACAACTGGATAAAACCTTTTAAACTTAGAAATGGAATCTGTACATTGGTGTTATATTCTTTTTTTAGTATGGTTGAGTGTGTGGAAACAATAAAAAATGTATTTATTGGGGACTGGGCACTGCTACTGGGATATACTAGTCAGACTACATTATCCATCTTCTTGTAGTTTGAACATACTTTGCATAAATGTACAGATTGCAGCTTGAAATAATAATCATGAAAAACACTGTTGCCATCCTAAACTCGTGTCATTTATATTTGAAAACAAGATACTGAAAACTAAAGAATATATTAACCTTTTGAAACCTTGTGCTTGATTATAAGGGTTTGGCTGATAGGATGTGGCCATTTCTGCCTCATTAGCATTCGATGCATCAAGCCTGATGCAAAAAACTGATTATCTCTCAAAGCACAATGTGTGCACCATCAATATTTATATTATAACCAGTGATATGGAGCTTCATTCACAAACAGCCTGCATGATCGTCCCTCAACAGCCTAAAACAGCTCACATGCAGCACACCACAGTGACACATGTTTCAATTAAAAAGCACAGCAATCAACTTGCAGCAGGGCATGAATATCTGACCACTAAAACTTTTTAACAATGGAATTTTTTTTTGTTATTGCCCATTATTACTCTTGGACCATTTCTATTTACCAGCGAGCTACCCGTTCCTCCCGAAATAGAAACCCTGATCTGCACGTCATCCCCAGCTGTCATTTATTTACATTGATTGAGTCCTTGCTATAGACACAGTCACATGAAAAACATCTGTTCAACCGCCGAGCTTAGTGCTCTCCCAGGAATTGAATGGCTCAATTACAGCCGAGCACCACGTCTGCGGCACCGCCCTCCGAAATAGTGCTGAGGCAGCATCCAGCGGCCATCAGGGGTGATCTGACACTTCATCCTGGGGCAAGAAACTCCTCAATATCCCTCGGCCTACTGTGATACAATTATCAAATATCGCTATGGTACCCCTACTAATGAGCCACAAGAACTGGGATCTAAATATAGTAAGAGTACTGCAATTATTTAGTCAAGTATGCAAGCTGCTACATGAACAGTGCCCTCAAATTAACTACATGTGCTGATAATTAGATTGGTGAACACCCCAATTTTCCTTGTTATGTCCTTTAGGCCATTATAGATGATTAGCAAATGTTGACTCTTTCTGGTGTGTTGTCAGTGAGAGAAGATTAGGTCAAAATGCCTCAAACTGTTTAAGTGACATGATAATTTCAAATGAAACATATCTTAGTGGTACATATTCGGTGATTGTTACCCAACATGCAACGCAAACGCATTATCAATAGCGTTAGGAAATGATCCCTGAAAAAGCAGCTAGCAGCGTTCCTCGAGTACAGACGCCAGTAGTCATAATTAGCTACTTCCCACTTCTGTATGCTGTAGAAGTTATTTATACTTCAGATTCAACACTACCCCTGACTCTCATGCAGCACATTGACTAGAGAGAGCATTAAGATGCAGAAGAGCAACAGAGGTGTCTAGGAAATGGGGAGAGAATGGGGGGGAAGGTATTGGAGACAGGAAATCATTGTGTGATTTCATGTTTAGCGGATTACACACTGAGAGAGACAGTAGAAGAGAATCTGTTCCATGAATAAAACAGGATTATTTATTCAGAAAGATAAAAAAGGAGCGTTGAAGTCTAATCCCTCTATAGGATCGCAAATAAATGATCTTATGGAGGCAACATACAAAAAGGTACTACAATGAACTTGAATTTCATACAGACTCATCCAGTTAACACTTGTAAGTACATATTGTTATCTGAATACCTGTGTTACATGGGTTTAAGTAGCTTTTGGCTTGGTGAACCAAGATGGCGCCATTCTCTATGGTAAAAAAAAAAAAAAAAAGTGGACAAAATCTTATAAAATATGAAATAAAAATTACATTTTGAGCAACAGCTACAGAGAAAATATAATTTTCCTTCTGGAAAAACAGGCCTTGAGAGAATTACAGAAAGAGCCCATGTTCCCTCAGTACCATTGTTCATCGTCACAGTGCCAATTGTGTTTCCTTTAGCCCTGCAGGCAAACACTGTCCAGCAATATTTCATTGAGCAACACATGGCACAAATCTCTATTTCTTGTGACAAAAGGAGGCTGATGTAGAAAAAAACTTGTCCACCTCCTCCGTCTTCCAATTCCTTTTGTTGGGAGCCTCCGACTACAACCATAACTATAAATTGCTCTCCGAACGTGACGGATTTACGGTATGGACTCAGTAATGGAGGTAGGGGCTGAGGTTAAGAGGCTGTGGAGTGTCTATATGTATGGAGCAGATTGGTTGGAAGAATGTGAAGAAACTCCAGCTCTGCACTCGGTGTTATAGATGAAAAACCTTTTTTTTTACTCCTCATCCCTCCTTATCATTTGGAAATTCCTGGTGTGTTAAATTGAATTCTGATGGTATTTCCCAGGATGAAGATGAGAGGGAAGGAATTGGAGAAAACATAATGCAGAGACGCTGGGACGACCGCTCTTAAAAACACACTGCTCGATCCTTCTCTTTCTGCAGACTCAAGATAAAAAAAGGGTCTCTGTCTTTATAGAACGAATGCCAACGTGGACTCACATTAAGCCAATGAGGCAAAGAGGAACCCACTTCCAGTATCATACATGCTGATCTGGTGGCACTGTGCTGTTGCATGTGTTCGCACCCCACCGGCAACAAATGACAGAAATTTGCAGATTTTAATCTAAAATCTTACCATGCGTGTTCATTTATTTCCTCCTGTTTCGATTTTTACCAACCAGTCACACACACACACACACACACGTACAACCTGAGCCTTAAGCTATCCTTACAGGTGTAACATATGGATTTTATATCTTTTATGAGCTTGAAATGAAAAACCGCATCCAATACTATATCCACTGGCAAGAACCCATCAGAATAACAGCTCTTAGAGGAAAAAAATAATTAAACAGTGAGAGCTTTTGCAGCATTTATGTCTAATAGAGGGTAAGACCGCTTTAAAATAAGCCCTCCCCAGATATTACAAATGCTGGTTCTCAGCTTTAATTATAACCTCATTATTCACTGAAATAAAACCAAAGAGAAAAGAGTCCTTAATCTATAAGGACTGTTCCTGATTCACAGCCACCTGCTTAAATTATTAACGGTTTAAAAAAAAAAAAAGAAAAGTGTTGTTCTCCATGTGTATGTGTTTGTATAAGGATACAATGGAGAAAGCATGGAGGAAATCCCATCGCCACAGGAGCGAGCTGAAGCACCTGTTCATCGACCGAGCACCTCCCCTGAACCAGACTGAACCAGATCCTGCCCACTGACCCCCAGACAGGGATTACAATGTTGTGCGAGTCAGGACAGCCGGACCATCACACACCCTGCTGGGTGTGTTACTGACAACACCATTTCTCTGGTCGTATAGACTTGAGCTGTCACACAAACTGCAGTTAAAATCTGCACATATTGTTACATTCACACAACTAGCGTTCAGCTGCATGTTGTACAGTTGATAATAGTATCTTCAGAAATAGAAAAGGTTTATCACCAATCTTTAAAGAAAAGGTTGGGAAATTAATGGAGGTTTATGGGAAAAAAAAGCTTTGAAATATATTAAAAAAAACTGCTCATGCAATTAAAATCGAGGTGTACACTTTTACTTGCATTTAATCAGTTATTTTCTTTTGTTTAATTGTCATATATTGAAGCTTCTGCTGTCCTATTTGGTCCGCTGTAAGCAATCTGAATATGATGATTCTTTCAAGTGTGTTCTCAGAGAAGGCTATTTTTGTTTTATGAGAAAGGAGCAACAAAAATACCTTTCATTATTAAACTGTGTAATTATATTTTTAAATGAAACACGTTAGTGGTACACATTCATTACACCACCATGAATGCACCACAGATGTATTATCTTATAGTTATAAAGACCAAAAATGACAAACATTTCTTTCTAGGGTCATCAAGGATGTCCTTCCTGACACGAAGCTGAGCAGGCGTTTGGTATGTGAGGGGTCAGTGGTTTAGGGGGACCAGTCAGCCAATCGTGTGGCCCAGTAGCCAAAAGTCCAAGCCATCCCACCAGCCCCTGCCACCTGTCCTTCATCCTCCCTCTGGGTTGCTGCGAGAGGGTGACGGCCATATGGCTGTTGAGGGCCAAGTAGCATCCTGAGTGCAGTATCTTCCCCACCCCCAGCCTCAGAGCTGCTCCATGCCTGGTCCCACCTCCACCCTCTGACCCCCCCCATCCCCCCCCATCCCCTCCCCTCCCCTCCCCTCCTCCCCTTCCCCAATCCAAACCCCTGAGCCCCAGTGCTCGTCAGTGCTGCATGACTGGGCAAACACAGTCCTTCACCAAAATAAATCCCCTGTCTCTCCTCTGCAGCTGCCTGGTTTGCAAGAAAAGCTTAGCTGGTGCCCGAAAGAGCCCTCATCTTTACTGGCGTTACCACAGTTATGCAATTAAGATTTCCATTATCACAAACTGCCAAAAACCTGCTCTTGATGAAGATTCTTTTTTGCTTAAGTAAAAATCTTGATGTCTGCTTCAGCTACAAAGTACCTGAACAAAATAGGATAATGAGATCCAGCCTCTATGATCACTAAAGATATTTATCACTCATCTTAGCAATCCTTTCTGGGGCTGGTTGGAAAGGAGCAACTGTTAAAAAAGGGAGCATAATGTCTACAGTAGGTTCTAAATAACCTCACAAGGCTGCTCGTTTGTCATCGCGGCATCCTATCTCTCTGATATTACATTCAATTAGTTTCAGATACCAGCAGTGCCGTGCTGCTGGCACACACAATCAATCAAACCCTGTCAATGACAAATTGTCACCCTGCTAATCGCTCTCCATATCTAGGCAACAGGCCAGCGTAACAGTGGATAGATGATTCGGGGCGGCGATCACCGAGTCTAATGGATGTTTCTACTCGGGGTTCGGAATCCAGTGTCGATTCTCGCTGAGAGCAAAGAAACCGGTCATTATTCAGATCTCTTTATGTGGCAGCAAACAAATGATCGTCATAAAGAGATGCAGAGTAAACTGCAGACGGAGACATGGCCTTCAGCGTTTGTTAGCTTGTTTAAGAGAATAATGTTAGAGGGTCAGTGACTGCAGCAATCTCAGTGATGGTTAGCACAGATGTTGCGGTGCTAATGAACAGGTTGGCAGCTCAGGGAGGGTACTGCCACGGTGACCTTGGCCATATGTCTGGTTAAATGTCCACTGTTGGAGGAAACGCTGCAGAGAAAGCAGTGAATGCAAGTTCTTTATCTGTTGCCTTAAAGAAGAAACATTTCTGCTCAGTTTTTCTGTTTTGTTGGCTGCATAATAACCTTGGTTGAATTTATTCTATTTTGTTCAAAAAACAAGCAGATCACCAGAAAGATGAAGTATTGACAAAGTAAATATGCCTCAGAGCAGATGCATGTCAAACAGCATACCAGTTATTCAATAAATCCATTTACACCACATTATTAAAGCGACTGCATTACTAAGAACCGTGTAAATACTGCAACTGAAAAACATAGCCATCGGGATCTCTTACTGATCTCATACTTCCTGTAATAGAAGTGTTTCCATGAAACAGAAGCCAGAGATCATGGTTATAAGCAACCAAAATGTGCTTAAATATCAGGTTATCCAGGCTCAGCCTCAGGAACATGGTGAAGAGTTCAGACACACTGCGACTACTGATCTTGTACCTCCAGCAACAGAGGTGTTCCCATGTACCTCAGGAACATGGTGAAGACAAATGGATACACAGGAGGAGTAGAAACGCTGCAACTTTGCAGTGATTTGGGAATTTGGGATTCAGGATGCCTCCCTGTGGAGGTATTCCAGGTTCATACAACAGGAAGGACACCCCAGGGCATATCCAGAACCTACTGGAGGAATCACATATTCAATCTGGCCTGGGAACACCATGAGATCCACCAGGAGGAGCTGGAGGAAGTACAGGGTGTTTGGGCTAACATGTTTAACCTGCTGCCACTGTGACATTAGATGGATGGATGTGTTGCTGATGTGCATGTTAGCATAAAGTTTAAGTGCTTCAAATAAGCTCAATACTATTCTTAAGTTTGATAGCTTACTGCCTTTAGATCATTTTAAAAAATCAGATCTTCAATCACAATGTGGCTGTAATCGCTTACCTTAATAATGATCATATTTATGTCTTTTTTTGTTTATGCTTACCACTTCAATAAACAATTAAAGCGAAACAAACTCTTTGTCAGTTTAACTATCGACAAGCCAGCGTCCCATCATCATGTCTCATTCCTTCACAGGAAGACACCAGAGCCTGACAGCCATGGGAAGAAAACTCTAAAGCTCAATAACCAGGCCTCTCCTGCTGAGTATGAACTGTATCCTGAGGTTCAGGATTAAGTCCATCCTGTGAAAGAAATAAACAAAGCCGTGTAGGGTTTCCCACTCATCTGTGTCTCTGAGCTAATTATGAGGCTGTTTAAGAATGACTGCAGCGGAGCAGTCAGCAGCACCACACATCCGCCGTAAACACCTCATTATCCTACAGAACCCCACCCGACCGTATCAAACGCCTCTTAATGAGCAGTCAGAAATGACTAGTGAAAATAAATACATAATTTCCAATGGTTCTGATTGAGCAATTAGTGTCAGATTCCTTTTCATCCTCCACGAACTGAATCAATAATGGATTCCATTACAGAGTGTCCTCTGTCACCTTCCCAACGCCCTTCGTCATCTGTACCAGACGTTAGCCGGAGGGGTCGAGATCTGCTGTCAAACTCTCACAGTTTTTGTACTGAAACGTGGTACAATTTTTCATTTAGTTCTCTCCTCATTGCCTGTTAAGAGTTTTTTTCTCATAATAATGAAGCCTGGTTTCTGTTCACTTCTGACATTTTCTATTATAAAGCTATTGTGAGCTCTGCTTTCTCAACAAACGTGTATTTAGCTTTAAAGCAAGAAAAAAAAGAAATTCATTCCTCAGACTTAAGTCAACACCGTCTGCACTTTTGCCCTGTGTTCAACATTAGTGCTGTAAATCTGTACTGTATCCACAACAACTCGATGTGAGGTCGGGATATAAATCAAAGAGCGGTTCGATTACAATGTTCAGTGTTTCATTAGCGCTCGCTCACGAACGACGCTGCGTTGCGAGGTAAGGACTTGCCAATTGTCCAATATGCCGTACAGACATTGTTAAATCAAAGATTAGTTCACAGCTAAGTGTCTTTGACTGCACTCATAAATGCACATAAATTAAGCATGCCTGTCTAGACCTGTATCCACTGACGCGTAAATCTTTCCAACTTCATTTTTATGCCAGCTCACACAAATCTGAGCTACAGACACGCATAACAAATTAATTTAAAATGACCAACGTGATACATATGGTCGTTGTTGCCCAAAATGTCAACTTGTCAACCGAAAAAGGCAACTTCTCTCTTAACTTTACCTCTGACAGTGATGTTGGAAGGACTTTGTCTCTTTGTACTTCTGTAAGATGTTTGAATGTGATGGTATTCCCACTAATTCCACTATTTCCTACCAGTATCTTTTACAAGGCATCCAGCCACCAAAAAGAACAACAATTACCTGCTTTTTTCTTGGAAAATCAAACATGGAGGACAAAAAAAATCAATTAAAATTTTGAAAAAGTAAGAATTGTCATTGCTGTATTCAAACTACCCACTCTGAACTGTCCATCAGTGTGATGTCACAGCTGAATTAAGTCATTTCCATTTAGTATAACCTTTTACAAACCGAACAACTTCTGATTCTGGTGCTTCACAGAAAATACATCCACTCCAGGATCCAGGATTTGTTCACTGTAAAAGGTTTCCTACATGTTCTTTCCAACAATAACATTACCATGCAGAACATTCACAATCCAGAGAGAACCATGTGATTCTCACCTTTACAGCTAAAACATGAAAATAATATACATGTTTCACAGAATTTTCACTTGAGAACAACACTCGAAAGGCCAGGATAATAAAAAAAAAATACATACCATACTGTCTCTTTTCTGCGGCAGGACAATTCTGAACACAGAAGATCCAATCTCATAGAATACTAGTTGAATGAATACCAATTGACTGCAAATAGGCAGGTTTCTGATGTTAGCAAAGTCTGCAGTTCCGCTCCATCGCACACTGAGCCTGGATTCACCGCAACACAATAGATCTATGATTCCCCTCTAACGCTCTCTGCTTTCCCATGTAGGCCCATGATTGCCACTCAATGAACATTAATATATGGAGAAGGGGGACATGTGGGGGAGTAAATCTACAAAAAAAGAACAAAATCCAATTACCTCCTACCGGGGGGACGAGTATCACATATAGGATCTTGAACTCACACAGCCTAGGTAATTGTCGGGGGACATTGAATCTTTCTGCAAGTAATTCTCCAACAATGGGAGTCCCCCGTGTGTGTCCACGTTACTACCTCGGTGCTTTCAATTTACTTAAGTCGGCTGATGTCCATTAAGAGGGAAAGTGAGTATCGGCTCTGTCTGGCGCAATCTCTCTTCCCCGGAGAGCGTCGAGCGTCTGGCCTCGTCTGGTCTCCCGATTGATGATGCCTCCACGTTTGCGGTTGCGACTGAGGCTTCTAATGAAATCTAGACGTGTCGCCGCTGATAACACGCGCAGAGGGCAAAAACTCACTTTATGAATGGCATCGGGGTTGGTTACCATAGCAACAACGTGGGAAAAAACCTATTTTGGGTGAGATTTCATAAACGTGAAGCTTCCTAGAACAGTAAGCGGAGATGCTTGGAAGTCCTTGTGCTGCTCGGTGTGTCGTTTAGCATCCAGAGAGGTTTGGCAATCTGGAAAAAAATGCAAAACAGCAGCTGGGACTTTTGGTTGCATCAATTAATATTCATGTTCTACATAATCCCACGTGACTAATTTAACACACCTGATCAAATCAATAATTTACAGGGGGGAGGACAGGAAAGAAACGAGGAAAGGGAATAAACCTTTCTTTTGAATCTGACACCTATAGCAGAGGGAGCACAGTCCAGTACAAATCCTTGCACCATTTGGAACCAGATATAGCAGTGACCAAACTGCAAAAAACGCATGCTGTGACCTTGTAAGCTTCAACAGCTGTCCAGCGTACAGCTGCTCCGAGCAGTTGATACCCAGATGAGGTCACCCACCTACAAGACTTATGGATCCCTTCTTCCGTTTTGCTACGTTTGGCTGTAAACACCTCAGAAACAGAGCTGAACGTAGCATGAAAAGCTGTCATTAAGTTGAGCCAGCCCTCACTGCAGTCAAGCAGCAGAAAATCAGTCTGTCTCCACATTAAAATGAAGACTAATGTGCTCTGAATCAACACAGACATCTATTTAGCCTGAGCGGGGCTGCTGCTCGGCGCCTCCGTGCCCGGTCTATCACAACTGCACACCGCCACAGTCGAGTGAAAAAACCTTAAATCTCTCAAATGTCAGCTTTTCCAGAAGTAAGAAGAAGAGCCAGGTTGTGAGATGTTGACATTTATGAATGTATCTGATACAGTGTTGAAACGGTTCATACGACCGAGAGCTGTTTTTTTTTTGTTTTTTTTTCATCCAACACACAACCGTGTAATCCTTCATCTGAAGTCAACCCATGAAAATCAGGAACCTGGAAGTATGAGGTTTGCATATAACAACAGCAGTACATCCACGTCATGTGGAAATTGCAGAGCGAAGCTTAAAAACGGGTAAATGAGCCACCGGATCAAGTACTCCATCAATCTTAGCAGCAGACGGCTGAAGTAATTCTACACAACCACAAAGCAACATAAGAAGACTTCACAGACGCTTTAGTGCTTTGATTGGCTCTTTGGCTTTCAATCAATTCACTTATGCTTCCTTTGACACCTTGAGTTGGTTTCCTGATGAAGGTCATGACAAAGTAATGGGACAAACTGTTTGGGAACTTTTCTTGTTACCAATCGAAATGGAAAAAAGAGGCCTTTAGAGGTCAGCAGATGTTCTAAAACCTTGGCTCAGCACATTAAGTAATAAAATATTTCTTCATCCACTGGCGTTCAAGTGTAGCCGAGTAGATGTATGTACTTTTTTTTTACATGCAACGACCTACTTTATTCAGAGCGCTCACTTGTTGTACTCCAAGCCATCACACAGCGCAGAGCAGACAGGTGCGAGTACTGTAGTAGATAAAGAGGATCTGACATGAACTCACCCTTTTCTGGTCCTCCAAGCCGTGCAGCACAGGTTTCCTCCTCGGGTGCTGTTGTGGACTAGCCTCTGCTCCTGCCTCCATCTTCCCATATGTGAGTGAGTACTCAGCCGAATATCCAGCCTTTACAATAAGCCTTTAAAGGGAACGAAGGGAAATACCTGCTCAAAGTATTTCAGTCCCCTTCCTCCTTGGTTCCCAGTTGTGGTGCATGAAGATCTATCCAAAAAACAGGAAAAAAAAAAAAAAGTCTGTCCATCAACTTTGCTTCATGAAACAGACGACACCCAACCTCTGGGTGGATCCAACCTCAGCTATAGGCCTTGTCTCAGTCATATCGTTTCTTGATGGTTTCTCTTTGCAGCTCTCGGTCCCAAAAGGCCGGCCCGAAGCGAGCATCAGGGCAGACGGCGGGAACCAGAGATAAGCAGGATGGCTCTCTCTCCCAAAACCATCACTGCTGCAGTGGATATTTGATCTTAAGGGAGGATGTGATTATCATGATCCTCTCGACTGGCCAAACTGCAATCCACTCTGAAAAAATGTGAGTTGGGTTCAAGTACTGTGCTGCAAAATGAGTTTTCCCGGGTAAAAAAGCAGAAAAAAGCAGAAAAAAGCTGATGTCAGTCACAGCTCAAAGGTCAAGTGTGGTATCCTGACAGTGAACAAGTGCTTGGGTTGAGAAAGAAAACAGAGTTAAAATGAAGCATTTAGAAAAAAGTGTTAGAGGGACTGAAGACAACCTAGATTGTAGTAACAGTTTGTAGTAACAATTTGATGCATATTTGAATAAGAAAAAGTTCCTCTAAACTTGCATTTTGTATCCATTTTATCTATGAAATACTTCATTCACGGCTGTAAATGATTAAAACCAGAGTTTATATCTCATCAAACCACCAGTTAATTGCTGCAGGTGTGCGCTTCTCACCGATTCACACCATGAAAAACACTTATTAAACATCACTACCCAACTTTTTTTTTTTGTCGGCCACAAACTTGACATCATGCTGTGCAGATCTTGTGAGTGTTGTAAACGTGGCTATTCAGCTTACACTCGGGGGAAGGAAAACATTAACTCAAGAGTTACAATCTGGAACAAATTGCTTGTCTAAAGGTTTGAGCTACTGCAGCATCCCTGCAGGAGAATCTGCGAGACCTTACAGGCTGCCTGACAGACTGGCTGCACTGAGCTTTCTGCAAACTGCTCGCAAATATCCAAAAATAATAAAGGACAACACGTTAACTGCGAGGAGGAATGAACATTAGAAAGCAGTATCTGTGGAGAGAAATGATGCTTACCCCGCACTTCTCTGTTTGTTTCATTCCCGCTGGAGATGGTCCCTGCCTCGTGCGTACTGCTGTCCGTTTCTCCGGCTGTGAGCGGAGCAGCCAGCTGATGCGTTAACGCGCTGTCGGAAATATCGAACGCGATGTACAGTTTAGGAAATGCGAAAACAAACTGTACAGTAGGCTTATATGTATACCAACAATTACCTATTTCAGGACAGCAGTAACAACAGTTTCCTCTATTAATACCTCATTTTTACAAATGTGCTTATTATTTTAGTTTGACATTGACATGACATTACCTGATTAAGTTTTTATGTTTTTATTCTCTTTATGTCGTGATTCTTCTCTCTTTTACTGTTTATAGTTACTTCTTTTTCATGGTTGTTTCACGGCTTTGTATTTTTCAACTTTGTAACCTCATTTTAAAAAGTGCTGCATAAAAAAATGTAGTCATTTTTATTATGTTAAGAGCGTTAAGGAGAAAAAACAAATTTTCCAGCATTCAATGGTAGAAGTTTGTCTGATATTTATTTGACAGCCCTCATATTTAATACAGGAATTACATCTCTATCGCAACCTCCGTTTGTGAGATGAGACTATAATAGACAAGACAAGGTGAGGCTTTATTTATAGAACACATTTCATGAGACATAAAAACATCAACCTATGCAATGTAGTGGTAAAAACGAAAGAAAAAAGTAGATTAAAAGATTATAAAAAATGATAAAGAAAGAACATATATTCATCCATATCTACAATACCCACATATACATACACTCATACACTCAATGAATGTAATACAAGTGAAAAACCAGCTATAAACATCAAACAATAATATTAATAGCTAAAAGCAATAATGACCTCAAGATGAATACCATTCAAATTTCTGATATTGTGCAGACAGACTTGATCCAAGTGAATCACTTTACTTTCCCAGTCGGAGTGGGTGGTCTAATTTACGAGGGGTAAGTGAAGGCAGCATCAAGGTCCCACTCGCTCCTTCTCACATCCGTAACATTACGTCACTGGCTGCTTGAAGCTCCGCTGTTCTCTCCCAACATCCTTGAAGGCGCCCGTCGGTTTCCATGGCGACTCCCAGTAAGGAGGGTTATACCGCCACCTAGCGCCGAAACAGAGACACGTCAATGAAAAGAAGAAGAGTCGTCAGCTGTCAGATAACTGTGTTTTACCCTGAAGAATAAAGGAACTAAGTACATTTACTCAAGTATTGTGCTTAAGTACAATTTTGAGGTACTTATACTCTACTTGAGTATTTCCATGTGATGCTACTTTATACTTCCACTCCACTACATTTCAGTGGGAAATATTGTACTTTCTACTCCGCTATATTTATTTGACAGCTTTAGTCACTTTTCAGATGAAGATTTGACACAATGGATAATATAACAAACTTTTAAAATACAACACATTGTTAAAGATGAAACCAGTGGTTTCCAACCTTTTTGGCTTTTGACGTCTTACAAAAAGCAGTGTGTAGTCAGGGTCACATTTCACATGTCTATGAGTTGTTAACAGCTCCACCAAATAGTGATTTTTCCCTCTAAACTTCTCACATGCTTTCATTTCAATAAATGTTCAAATGATCCAATATTTCAGCAAAAATCAAAGATTAGAGAAAAAGTCCAAAAACTGAAAACAGATTTGTGTGTCAGAACTTTGTTTTTTCTTCTTTTCTCTCCCATCAATCATCTCACGACCCCTCAGATTTATCTAGTGACCCTCTGGGAACCACTGGACTAAACTAGCTAACTGCATATAAAGTAGTGTAAACTAGCTCCACCTCCAGCAGCTACAACAGTAACATGCTGCTCTAACACTGATGCTTCACTATTAATAATCTAATGATGTCATATATAATAATATATCAGTCAGAGGAACCAAACCACTACTTTTACTGCAATACTTTAACTACATCAAGCTCATTATACTCATGTACTTTTACTTAAGTAGGATTTTTTATGCAGGACTTGTACTTGTAATGGAGTGTTTTTACATTGCTGTATTGGTACGTTTACTTAACTAAAGGATCAAAATGTTTCCCACAATTATTTTCCCACAGACCCCAAAAACCAACCAGCACACTCCTATGCTGGAATAATACTTTATTTAGAAATATGCATCATGTGAGAAAAATATAAAATGAAATAATAAGGGTCTAAAAACTACCACAAAATGAGTGATTCTCACAAAACTTTCCAATTAGGCCTAATCGAATCACCCAAACCTACTGACACGCAGTGACCCGGGGATGTTTGATGACCCCGGTTGGTTATCCAGCTGGGACCAATAACCTCTCTATTCTTCCATTTTTTTATCTATTATTTTGTGCTGCCACTATATTTCCTGTAAGCAGTTAAACCTTATTGCAGAAACGACCCAGTAATCAAATCATGTAAACCTCATTTTACCGCAAACCATGAAAAGGCTTCAATCAAGTAATTATGTTAATTTGGTTATTTGCTGTATAATCGGGTTAGAGTGCATCTGTGCATGTAAACGTGATACACAGTTCGTAGCCGTCCTAAATCACAGAGCCGGAGACTTGTTTCCCCGTCTTTCAGCAAGAGATACGTGGAATCCCACATGTTCCCTACATGCTTAAGCAAACTTTGTTGAAAAAAAGTGACAACAAATAGCTTTACTTTAACACTTAGCACAGAAGAAAAATCCCTTGTGACAAAAAGTATAATACCTGACGGGGCTTTGTGGACGAGGGCAGGACTTGGTTGTGGAGGTTGGTCAGTGGGGGCCGAACAGCAAATTTTTGGCTCAGGTTCCTTTAAGAGGTTAATCCGGCCATGCTCGCTGCAGGAATATTATAATATAATGGGAATTTAAAATCAAAATATACATTAGACTTACATTAAAACGCATGAGCAACCTGTAAAGGAGCTGCAGAAATATTAATCACAGGCCTACATGTTTCACATTAAAGGACTGGTTCACAGTTTATCAAGTCAGGTGTCCATATGAACAGTGAAAGAAGTTTTCCTCGCTGTAATCATTCCTCCCGTTCATACTGACTATTAAAAGATCTCCTTCAAATGTGCTTTCAATGTAAGTGATGGAGGCCAAAATCCTCAATGTGTCCACACAGTCATTTAAAAGTTGATGTGAAGCTTATATGAGGCTTCAGTAGTCTGAGTTAGTCATATCAAGTGGATATCTGACACATTTACAGTCTTTATAGCATCAAATTCCCTCTTTGTGTTTCCTTGGACAGTGTTTCCTTGTTGAGCTGCGGTGGAAGTATAGTAACAAAAAGAGGGAGTTGGCACTAAAAAGACTGTAACGTTGAAAGATATCTACTTGATTTGACTAATTTGAACGACTGAAGCTTCATATTAGCTTGCTAAAATTCTCTGGTGTCAGCTTCTTAAATGTGAATATTTTCATAATAAATGGTTTCTTTAGTCCTCTATGACAGTAAATTGAGTATTTTTGTATTTTATTTTCTAGTAAATGGTTTCTTTGGTCCTCCATGACTGTGAACTGAGTATATTTGGGTTGTGGACTGTTTGCCAGGGGAAAGATTAGATTTTAGGTTGCATCTTGGGCTTTGGGAAACAATGATCGCCATTTTTCACCATTTTCTGATATATTAAAGACCAAACAACTAATCGATCATGAGACTAGGGTTCATTAGGGTTCATTAGGGTTACGTGTACAAGTAATTGGGCCCGCCTATCTCCCCCACAGGGAGGAAGTGTCGAGCTGATGTGAGCGCGCATGCTCGGACTGGGCGGGCCAAACGCTGCTGGTCACCCACACAACTGGGCAAACTTTTTCACAACTGTAGTAAAGTTGACCAAGAGGCTGCTGCCCACTGGTAAAAAACTAAAGAGCCGTGAACATTTTGTACAGTTTCTTATATTCAAATATTTATTCTGACCGCTGTTGCGGTGGAAACGCTTGGTCTTGTGCGTAAAATCCATTTTTAAACCCATCAGACTGATCGTTTTTTTTTTTTTTGGAGGTAACTTATCCACAACACATTACCACGAAGATGGGACGTCTCCTCTGAGCAAGGCTTGTTTGGCGGATTTGAGTAAGTTCAGACTTTTATTATGTGTTTTATCTTGCTAACATTTGTTAGTTTTAGTGCGAAATGGTTTGTTTGGCGTAATCTCTGGTTTCGGCGTCGCTGAGTTACCGCCTCCTCCTCCTCGCTGTAAACTTTTTTCCACTCCGGCCATATTACAGTAACTAAAGTCTTTATCTTTTCTATTAAACAAAGGTGTTGATGTATGAAAAACTTTCAGGATTATCCGGTTTAATTGTGTTTAGTTAAGTTGCCCTAAAACCTCTTCAGACGGCGGGCGCTCGGAGCTGGCTGCACGACAACAAACATTACAATATAGGGAAACATTCGCTATTAAAACTGTCACATTAGCAACGAAACAGTGTTGCTTTGTAGTGATATAACGACAGGAACTTCACTATAAATGTTTCAAAGTTTAAAGCGAGCCGCCGCTGTTACCGTATAAATGTTCCGCGCCAAGGATTTCAAAAAATATTTACCTGCGCGGGACACTCTTTTCACTTCCTCTACGTTGCCTCGCGCCGCGCTCCCATTGGCTACTTCACAGAAAAAGGGCGGGACCGCGCCGTCCGTTGGGTCCGGCGATTCGATGGAACGCACGTCAGTTACCGCCAATATCAATCTGGTGTTTTGATTAGATTTAAACAGATTTTTTATGATAGATTACACCAGAAAGGAAAAACAGACTAATATAATTACACCATCGGTACATTTCTAACTCGTGTCAGTGCTGTTAAAAAATAATGTGGGCTCCGGACAAATATATCGCACTCAAAAAGCGGTAGGACGATCCCTCCGAAAATATTTTTGCTGTAACGTTGATAATTTTAACGTTAATAATTTTAACGTTACATAGCTGTAATGCCGAAATTAATGATAAAGAGTTAATAATGTAAAGTTTAGTTTAGGATTAGATGCTGCTGCTTAAAACGGGCGATAAACCAGACTAATAAAAGATTGCATAATGTTAGTGTAGCATGTTTAAAGTTTGATAGATGGAATACATGTTAACTAGCTTAGTGTAGGTTCATTCATACTGTTCAGTTTTTAAAGATTTTCCTGATATTTTACACAATCCCTGAGCTGCACTTATCTCTGTGTTAAACCCTAGCTAACGTTAGCTAATATAATCCTTATTAAATTCTTATGCAAAGGTGGAAAATGTCAAGAACAGCGTTTGAATCTCAAAACCTCTCCCAGTCTGATTCCCAGGTCAGTAAGTGAGGAGTCTAAATGCTTCTCAGATATAACTTGTTTGTGATAATTCCCAGAATACTGCAGTAAGAAGGGATAAGCTTGCATATAAATAATTATCTGTTGCTTTCTTCTCTTGCTGATTAGGATGGTGGCTTTGTAGCACCACAGGTTCCTGTAAATACTCCAAAGAAATCAACTGGCCCGTGTGTAGTCTCAGCGGAGAGCCAGCCAACCATGGGTCCCCTCACTACACCTAAAAAAGGAAGGGAAGTAGGCTCTGTCGACCCCTGGACGCCGACCTCCAACCTTAAAATGCTCATCAGCGCTGCTAGTCCTGACATCAGGAACAGAGAGAAGGAGCTGTGCACTGACACGGACGGACGGGAAGGTCCCGACTCTATGCAGGTAGAAAAGAGTTTGTGACACACACACACTTTCTGATGAGTCAAGATGTTCAAAGGAATACGTGTTTCATCTGTTTTGTCATCTCCCTGCAGGACACTGAAAATGGAGAAGAGTCAGAGAAGATGATCAGCAGAAAAGAGAAGAGTTTGGGTTTACTCTGTCATAAATTCCTCGCCCGCTATCCAGATTACCCAAACCCTGCCCTCAACAACGACATCTGCCTGGACGATGTGGCCACTGAGCTCAGTACGTCTGCTATATCGACGCTTTTTTTTAAATCTAAAATCATTACAATCAGGGCAGCAGCTAATGGGTTGCTTTCATTACTCATGAATCTGTAGGTTCTTGTATCATCACTCAGTTTATATAATGCCCGTCAGAGGTTACCAAAGCAACCTATTATGGTATGATGTAGAGAGGAAAACAAATGTGCACATCTGAAAAACTATTAACGAGAAAATGTTTGGTATTTTTACTAGCAGATACAGCAAATTAGTATTAATTTAAATGTACATTTTGCCTGAAAACAATTACTGGGATAATGATTCTGTAATAACTGCAGTTCATTAGTTATTTCTATTCCAGACAAAACAACACCAAATGCCCATGAAAGCTGACTGTCAAACATTTTTCACACTGATTATAATTGTAATTTTTAGTTTATTCTCATAAACACAAATATATGAGTTTGTAGACACTTTAATACCACATTAATTACTGTAGTTTGCTTGAACTCCACTTTTCCCTCTTGTGAGTTTCAGTTTTCTTTACTGTGATTCATCAACTTGTGTTTTCTGTCATCACAGACGTGGAGCGCCGGCGGATTTACGACATCATGAACGTGCTGGAGAGCCTGCACATGGTGAGCCGCTCGGCGAAGAACCGCTACACGTGGCACGGCAGGACCAAACTGGCTCAGACTCTGGCCATTCTGAAGCAGGTGGGCGAGGAACACAGGTACGGACAGCAGATGCAGCAGATCCGGCACCGTCTCCTGGACAAGGAGTTCGACTTTGACGGGGAGGAGAAGGAGAACGAGGTGGTGGTGGACTTGGAGAACGGCGAACAGGGACAGAAGGAGCTCTTCTTCGTGGAGCTTCCTGGAGTAGAGTTCAAAGGAGGTGAGAGAGCTGGCTGCAGAGTTTTTCTGGCTTTTACAATGTAAATGTTTAGTGTTTTTGTGGTGTAGCGATCACATTTTTAACCTCCTTTTTTGTCCTCTCCAGCCTCCGTTAACAGTCGGAAGGACAAATCTCTGCGGGTGATGAGCCAGAAGTTCGTCATGCTCTTCCTGGTGTCTAATCCTCGTGTGGTCAGTTTGGACGTAGCCGCCAAAATCCTGATCGGAGAGGACCAGGGCGCGGATCAAGACAAGAACAAGTTCAAGAGTGAGTGCATCATTGTACTGCTGATGACACTGAAGTCCACTCTTAAGCCTGAAGATGTTTACATTAAAACGCAGGTGCAGTAGATAACCTCGCTGTCTGTCGTGTGTTTGCAGCCAAAGTGCGGCGGCTGTACGATATAGCCAACGTGCTGCGGAGCCTGAAACTGATTGAGAAAGTCCACGTGACGGAAGAGAGGGGGAGGAAACCGGCGTTTGAATGGGTCGGCCCCGAAGAATTCCCAGAAGTCAAAGGTATGGAGAACTTCTTTTCCTGTTGTGTTAGTGTTCATATTTTTGACCCACAATTCGAGTGAATTTTTCGAGCTCAGCATCGTCGTCTTAAGACTAAACATTAAACTCTTGTTTCAGACTTAGAGAGCTCCACATCCAAGTGTCCACCCACCAAGAAGACAAGCGTACTGGAGTTGCGTCCCTCTGTAGACAACTGTGCCAAAAACCTCTTTCCATCAACGGGGGCTAAACGCAGCTTCACCCGACACCCCTCCCTCATAAAGCTGGCTAAGAGCATTCAGGACGACCGGCGCAAGATCAACTCCGCACCCAGCAGTCCTGTCAAGAGTTCACTCAGTGAGTACAGACAGCGTTTCTTCAGACCAGGTCGCCGTTGCGGTGTGTCTTTATGAATGGCGTGATGACACTAATCTTGGTTTCCTCTTTCGCTTTCAGGTGACTCGTCAAACACTGACTTCCCAAACAAGATGGCTCAACTTGCTGCTATTTGTAAGATCGAACTTGACCAGGAGTCAGCGTAAGTCTGCATCTAGACTCACTGTTTACACTAAAACTGTTTGAGGCTCTTTAAATGAAATCTGGTGCATTTGTCCATTTAAAGGAGTGTAGTCTGGTGCAGAACAAAGACCTGCACCTAGTCCACCTAAGAAAGAGGCTGCTTCCAAACAAACTCTGGTGTTTTGTTTTCTTTGTAGCAACACTCATATCTGAATGAGTTGATGTGTTTCTGCTCTACTGATGAGGCATCTCTGTCAGGGATGGAAATAAGTTGATTATTTTGCAGTTAAATATTATTTAACTGACTGTTAAGAGAATTGTAGTGACACTTGAGTCAAATCTAATTTCACTTTGTTATTAAGCAGTGTAATACTCAAGAGCAGAGCAGCGTGACTTGCAGGGCCACACAGTAATGAGGACGCAGGATCACTGATCGCCAAAAATATGAAAACGAGTCAGCTGCCCTTTGTTGCAACTCTTGAGTTGTTTGTAATAGAACACTGGATGGAGAGCAAGAGAACTGTACTGCTCAGCTCCCAGCCTTAGATTTTATAATTTGTTATTCCTCGTAGAGCCCTTTAGGGTTAAACGAGGCTAATTAATCTGCTTCTGTTCCAGGACTGGAGACGAAGATCCAAATCCTGCTCCCACTGAGCCGCGCACAGCTGCCGAGCAGCTGGAGCCGACCGCTTCCAGCTCAATGGAACCACCTCAGAAACCGTTACTAACTCCGACGCAAGAGCTGCGAGTCAACACTACTGTCCACCTCACCCCTCACGCCCAGCTGCCGGCCCAGCCGCCGGGCACCGTCGCCTACATCCCCGCGCAGTGTTCACCCCTGATCCCCGTCCTGTTACCTCAGCAGCAGGGGAGCGGTCCCTACGCCGTGTTTTTACGCTCCTCCTCCCTCAGGCCGAACCCTCTGGCCAGGCCGCAGCCCACCAGCCTCGCCGTACGCTCCATGACCTTCGAGGATAAGACTGGGCGGAGCCCGACGGCCCAGTCGGCCGCAAAGAGCCAGTCGGCCTCCAGGGCGCCGGACGTCAGCCCCTTGGTGCTCAAACGGCTGTGTTCTGATTCAGCGTCAGAGAGCAGCCCCTCTAAAGCCAAGAGGACGGACTCCAACTTCAAGGTGAGCAAAATAAATATACTGTTAAACTTTTTACACTCAGCGTGCTCTTTATTAGGAACACCTGTGAAATATAACAACTCTGCTATAAATTCTACTTTTACAGAGCTTATACATTTTCAGTTTTGACATTGTCAGAACGGTGATAACTCTACTTCATGTTTATTATGGAAAAGTGTTCTTGATATTTTGCCCCCACATTATGGGGTGGATTTAAAAAAAAAAAAAAAGAAGAAGCATGACAGCAAGTTTCTACACCCACAGGAGCCGTAAACAGACCACAGCATGATACAGTTGCAAGACATGAAATTTTTTTCCTAACGTAAATGTACTATAAATCTTAATTACTGTGTAAACCCCATAAATAAAGGCAACAACGAAGGCATGCTGGGAAATATAGGAATGACTGAGGTGTACAATACTGCACAGGCGTGCAAATCAGAAAAAATAAAGTAGCTATAAAGAAGAAAATGTAGAAGAACCACTGAGTGGAGGAAAAGTAGAGGAACATTTGAAGAAAAGTAGTTACACCAAATGGAAATGACAGGACAGAACCTGATTGAAACAACAGAGGGAGATGATTTCCTTTCATATCTCTTGTTATGATGCTGCTCGCTGTCTTCACCACGGTGTTCCAGGCCGTTAGGAAAGCAACTGACTAGTCTTCTTCAATATTCTGCACAACAAAAACGTGATGTGCTATTAATGAAACAGATGTGTAAAACACAGAATCACTTAAAACTTGTGTGTCATGTTATAACGTATCTTTTCTCCCTCTCTGTCTCTCACACAGGACACTTCCCCGAAGCTGTGCGAGATCCTGCAGGCTCGTCTGAAGGCCCGTCGCGGCGGTCAGCTCTCCAGTCGGCCCTCGCCTCGCGCCCTCCACCTGGACCCCGAGTTCGTCAACACCCCCGCCGTAGGCGCCGTAGCCCATCAGCCTCTAGAGCAGAGCTTGGAGACGTTCCTGGACAGGGAAGACAAGACGGCGAACTCCGACAGCGAGGCGGGACTGACGCCGGTCAGAGACGTCCCGCTCACGCCGGGACAACTCCACACCGAGGTAAAAGCGCAAACACGCCGCTCACAACCCAGAAAGACTTTAGAGCACAAATTCCAACCAGATTAGGACGCAGATTGTTGTATTTGTTGATCAGAATGAGTGTAACATTTATTTCTCTGCTTCCTTCAGACTTTAGTGCCAGCTGGATACCTGATCCCAATCTCCCAGCAATCCCTTATCGGCTACAAGGAAATACAAGCTTCAGGTGGAGAAAACAACAAAGCTTCAACTCCCACTTACAACATCTTCCAAACACCAACTGCAGGTATTTATATCGTTAGATAAAATGATGATTTACATCTCAGGGTGCAAGAGTTTGTCTTTAGCCAAACTATAGTGAAAGATTTTACTTTGTTATATTTAGATTTGGGCAATTTGATTTTAAATAACTAAATAAAAAAATGTCCATCACAAGGGGACATCTTTAAATTCCTTTTTTAACTGTCAAAATCCCAAAGATATTAATTTACAGTGATAGAAAAGAGACAAAAGAAATCAATTCTCACATTTAAGAAGCAAGAACAAGAGAAGGTTTTGCATAATTAATCACTTATCTGTTAATTTTCAACTAAATCAATCAACTAATCAGTTCAAACACAGGTGATTCTCTTTAAATTTATTTTCTTCTTACAGTAGTTTAGATTTGAAACCTGTCAACAAGGCTGAAGTTCAGCTCCAGTCAATAACTACATCAGAATGAACAGACGGGACCGTTTTGTCTTCCACAGGCTCCAGACCTCCACCAGCCCAGGAGATTACACCCACCGGCCTTCGTCTTCACAAACCCCCTGCTGCTGCCGCCGCCGCCACCGCCTCGCCCCACGCCGCCCAGCAGGCCCACCGCCTCCACAGCCCCAGCCCCGCCATCCTCAACTTCACCCTGCAGAACCTGGGCCTGATCTCGGGCTCCAGCCCGGTAAACGCTTTCACGGCCCCCCAGACTCCAGAACACGCCAACACTCTGGCCAGTCCGCTGGCTCTGCAGCAGAGAGGGATGGTTTTCATCAAACCGCTGTCGCCTGTGCCGGTCCAGCAGTCTGTGCCCCCGCATCCGGTGGCCCTCATCAGTGTACAACAGGTACAAAAAACTGCTGTGTTTAGTTACATTTTGCATTTTTAAAGGGTAACTACACACTAAATCATTTTCTTTACGCTGTACATATAATCACATGATAGTCTGTGTTAGCATGTGATAATATTGTGTGTAAAAACTGCTATTTGTGCTCAAAATTAGCTTATTTCTGTCTGCTTGGATCTGAAAATTCAGTTCAAACTCTCTGCTCCTCCCCACTCGAGACGTAATATAAACACTTCCAGGTGTATTTCATATCATCCGCCCACCAAGTATAAATATCAGAACAACGGCTAACTGTAGCTTCAGTTTGTGCTTCTCACACAGAGCTGCAGGTAGCGTTAGCAAGTGTGATAAGAGATGTCAGAGAGGTGATGTGGTCATGCAAATAAGCCAAAGATTTCTTCCTTTTCTGTGGGCCGGCCAATAACTCTGCTATATTCAGAGCTTTGCGAGATATTCAGGGCTGACGATGCTAACGTTAACCACGATAAACAACAGCGCTACGGCTAAGTACTGACACACACCTGAGAGCTGGACAGAAGCTTTTACAAAGATCTGTGAATGTGCTGGTAGTGACTGTCAGAGCTCCAGCAGACTCTCTGTGTGTCTGCAGCTCTGTAACCACAGAGAGTCTGACAGCAGCTGCTCACGGTCGGTTGGCTCCAACAGCTTCATATCACCAGTCATGCTACGCTGAGCGGTGGTCAGTTTCAGTCCGCTCCGGTCGGTGTCCTCTTACCTCCCGTGTCACACACACTACAGCTGCATTTTTTAAATATGCAGGGATGGAGGGAGCTAGCAGGATTCTGATGTGTAGTTACTCTTTAAAACGTCAGTTCACCAAAACCACAAGAACATGCATCTAGCTGTCAGCAGTTCATGAGAACAGTCTGTTTGGTAGAAAGTCTTAATCATAGTCATGATTTGATTGAACTAAACCTTTAAGATCAAAAGCCGTCAAACTAACTGATCATTCTCTGCTGTCTTCTTCCTCCAGCCTGTGATGACCACCCCTAAAGGGACGGGGCTCCCCCAGCACAGCTTCTTCCACACGCCGGTCCCCCTCTCGCCTCTTGCTACCGTGGTAACCAGCGGCGGACACCCGGCCACCAAAACTGTTTACATCCCTCAGAGGAGGCTGGACGTCAACACTGAGGACTCCTGAAAGCCTTGAAGGAACCCCCCCCTTCCCCCCCCTGATGATTGTGTACATTATATGAGTGTATGGGTATTGTTTGTGTCTTGTGGGCGGGTGTCTCGTGATTAGCGTTTTCTAGGATTCATTACCTCTGAACATTTCGCAGCAGTCTCACTGCCATCGTTCTTATCACGGCCTCGGGGCTAAAAATAGCCGCCGCACGGACCAGAGCTGCGGCACGGTGGACACACGGAAATTAGGTTTCACAACAAGTTCACCAGAGACTCATGAACACTACTGTCCTGCTCGTGGTGATGCTGGTGGAAAGTGTTTCCCCCAGAGATGAATTTGATTTCCAGAGAACAAACCAAACAGTTGTTTTTCTTAACAGGGTTTTTTATTTTAATTTTATTTTTAGTTATATTTGCTGATGTGGGTGATGTGAGCACCAAAATGTTTTATTATTCAAATTACCAAGATTAGTTAACGTCACATCAACGCCATAAAGAAAAAACACACCGAAGTTAGATGGACGTTTTTGACTGAAAGTTAAATTTGATTGGAAAAATTACCGACTGATCATTTTGTCTCTAAGTAAAAAAACTTTTGCACATATGTAAATGTTATCTGTTACCCCTTTTTTTTTTTTAAAAATGGAAATGTTAAGAATATGTGAATATTTGTGATGAATTCTAAGACTAATCAGACATTTTGATAAGTTTAATTTATAAGGAAATTACCTTCATTTTTTTGATGTCCTGCTAAATGTAAAATGCAAAATAAATTTTAATAGATTTTTGTCTAAGAGCATCATGTGATGTGTGTCTGTGTTTTACAGTGATGTTTCTCATAATACTGAATACTGGACATTGGGGGGAAATGTGGGTCTACAACTAACAGTTATCTTCATTAATCTGTCACTTATTCTCATATTTAATCATTTAGTCTATAAAATTTCAAAATATAGATTTTAGACCAACAGTACGATGTCCAAATATGTTAAATTTGGAAGAAAAGCAGCAAATCTTCACATTTTGAGAAGCAGGAAATAGCAAATGTTAAGCATTATTCCTTGATTATCAATGATTATCAAAATTTCAGATAATTTTCTGTTGATCAGTCAGTCATTTAACTGTTTCAGCGCTGGACGTTTCCCAGAGGTTGAATCCTAAAGACTTTTTATCCTCTTGACTTTGAGTCCAGCAGAACCAACTGGTCCAGTACAGAAGAAGCTGGAAAGTCACAACTGAGGCTGATTAGAGTTTAGCAAAGTGTGATAACATAAAGCTAAGGTGACGCCACATCCCTTTATGTCAGCAGAACGGGAAAATGTTGAGACCTGGGAGCATTTATACCTTATTTCAGGATTTGTCATTATACCATATAAATGTAAAAGAAGCTTTAATTACATAAGTGCATCATGTCACATATATGTAGCAGTTCATTAATGTTAAATTAGGTTTTAAACTGTTGGTTGTTTAATTTATTTTTAATTAGCCGTATTGATTGTTAGGTTAAAGTCTCCCTCCACTCACACATGTGTTTAGCTTATTGTTCCTGTACTCTGATGTTTGAGCTTCACTGTGCAGGATGATGTTTGTGCAGTTGTGAAACTAGACGGATGTTTTCACTTTCGTCTGCTGAAAGTTTCTCTGCTCTTTATATATCAGAGTTTAAGGGACGGGCCTACCAGCAGGATTTGTGACATCACAACAGGTTTTGAAGGGTCATGGTCAAGTATTCAATTTACACAAGTGTGATTTGGGAGCTTGAAGCCTCAAAGGGTACAAACACTAAGAACTGACTTTTCAGTGGAGGAAAAATGTGTCCAGTTAAACAGTTACATTTTTGAAGTGAAATATATTTGCATATTCATAGATTCAGGATTTTTCATTGAAGGAGATGGGATATGGGGGTTTATTATGAGATGATTAGACACATTATTACAAGCAGAGTATTTTTTATATAGTGTGAAGTGGATCATCTTATTTACATTCAACTGGTAACAATTACAAAGTTCTTGCAAACCAGAAAATACTATAGGCAAGTCTGTGGGATCAAAAACTGACAGAAACTAAATATTCTGCACAGTGTCGAACTCTTGAACTCACTGAACTGACACGTTTTCAGTCCTCAGACTTCAGCAGGTCTTGAACTGAAACTCTTGAGGTGGGAGATACAGATGAAAGTTTCCTCTCGTTCTCTCGTAATTACAACTAACAACCAGCCTTTCATAACCTGATTCATTCAAATAGAAACTGAAAATTCAGTTTGATTATCAGACTAAACTTTTCCCATAAATAAAGGGAAGGTGGCATCAAATGTCCTAAAATAGCCGACCTACAGAAGTAGATTTAGGCAACAACATGACCAACCACATTGTTTTCCGGCACCGTTTGGTGTATGACGTGCCCATTGTTTACGTACATAATCCTACAACATACCATGTGGATGCATCCTCTTCGTGCAGCTGTCAGTCAGTGTCGGCTGGAGTTTCCTGTCTGAGTCCAGAACAAATGTTGGAGTGGCTGATGTTCAGGCCTCTTTCAGCCTGTGATGATGAAGGGTCAGAGGGCTCGGCTTTGTCACGAGTTATTTTAGGAAGATGGTTTCATTGAAGCGTCACCGGTGGTCTGAGGTGATGGTGAGATGGAGGGTATTTAAGCTGAGCCGGGAGCGTTCGCTGCCACGTTAGGACAGAAGCACAAAGGCTTGGATTCAAGGTAAGCAGTGATTCTTTTCTATTAATGCTTCCTGTTGGTAGTTGAGTTGATATTACAGCACACAGGTAACGTGGTTGATTTAATGATGAGGCTGTTTATTGTCTCTTCTTTGAGCAGCTTCTATTTTTGACCTTGAGTTTGTTCCATATGTGAGAATTCTCATTTTTCTGGAGGGAATTCAGTATTTTTCCGGTCGATTCTGATGAAGAGGCTGCTTTGCTTTTGTCCGTCCGATGTCTCAGTAAAGCCTCTATTCCTGGAATATCACATACCAGTCCTGTGAGGTGATGGGCAGCCTCTGATAGGAGTGGAAACTGGAATGTCAGACAGAAGGCCAGAGAGGGCACCGACGCCACATCTCCAGGCTTTCAGGGCTTTTAGGGGAGTCAAGAACCCTCAAAACTGATAAGAAAATGAATCAGTAAAGCTGTGTTAGAGTTAATTGGTTTAAATTGTTAAACTAAAATATTATATTTTTAGAACAGGTCAAGACAATATTGGGGAAGGTTAAGTTTTTATTAATTTATTAACACTTTAATTTGATGATTTGATAATGCCATTTTAACAACCTGAAATATGTCTCTACATCCGCCTTAAATTTGGGAAAATGGGTGAAAATTGAGAGTAGAAAATGAGAAGGGACATGTAAAAAAGTGTACATGACTTACAGTAGTTTTCCTCACTTTATAAAAGTATTTAGATATTTAGATTATCAGTTTATCTTTCAGTCCAGTTTTACTTCCCTACTTTTTGTTTTTGAGTTATATTATTGACTCTGGAATCACATCTAACAGCAAATATCATCAGATCCTCATGAACGCTTTTGTCATTCAACACTTATCAGAGCTTAACGGGCAAAAAGATCCCACCTCATCTTCATTCATATCATTATAAATACATATTTGAACAATTTTAAGATGTTACATTAGAAGAGAGTAGAAATGATTAGTTAATTAATCAGCAAAAATATTAATAATTACTCTGTCAAGAAAAAATACCAAACATTCTCTGGTTCCATCATTTAAACACGTCATGTTGTGCTCTGAGAGATTTTGATGGGTATTTTTCACTATTTTTTGACATTTTATAAACCAAACGATTAATAGATTTAATTGAGAAAAGAATGTGCATATGAATCATTAATGAAACTGTTGCAGCCTTACATTAGACACTGGAACTATGATGGATGACATTTATGACATTTACTGTATTAAGACATTTCAGCTCTATATTATATGTTCTTATCTATTTATTTATTATTTTTCCTTTTAGATGCCAAACTGGGGAGGAGGCGCCAAGTGTTCAGCGTGTGAGAAGACGGTGTATCATGCAGAGGAGATCCAGTGTAACGGGAGGAGCTTCCACAAGACCTGCTTCATCTGCAGTAAGACTGACAGACTGACGGTTCTTTCTTCTTCTCACTGCTCCAACAGACACATAATCTAATTGTGCACAATCAGGATTAAAACCAAAGAAGCTGGTTTAACCCTCCTGTTGTCCTCGGGTCAAATTTGACCCCTTTTCAAATGTTTTTATATCAGAAATATGGATTTCTTTCATCTAATTGCCTGAAAATCTCATGGATGGTTCCGGACCACACACTTTGCAAGTAAAAGTAATGATCACTACTTTCATAGAATTTTGGGTGTTTTATTAAAAATTTATAGCATCTGTGGACTTTTGTCCTCCCGGGTCAATTTTAGTGTTGAGTCCATTTTGAGGTAGTTTATTTATTCATTCATCATCAAAAGTCCACATGCAGGTCTGTTTAAGTCACCACAGCACCTTGGACATTTCCTTCTGTTTGGTTGGAATGAAAAGCAGCAAACCGAACAACCAACCACCAGGTTTTTCATTCCTTCCATGTTTAATCTGTTGGTCTCCAGCAGCTGTTTCTTGCTCTTATCAGCCATCTTGTCGACACCTTCAGCTGCTTATAAAAGCTCCCTGTGAATTTACAGGAGAGCCACAGAGCAGCATGTTTCAGCTTTGGTAGTTTTCCTCCTTCTTTCCTTGCTGACAGAGATATGTAGTCCAGTTTTTGATTGATTTGATTCAATTTTGATTGTGTTTGGTTTCAGTTTTATTATTGTTTCTTCCCTTCATGCCCTTTTCACCTGAGATGGGAAGACCCTTCTTTCCTAATTTCTTCATTTCTTCCTTCCAGTGTTTTTCTTTCCTCCTCCTTTTTGTTCCTTTATTAATTCTCTTTTCCCCTCTCCCTGTTTTGTCTCTTTCTCTTTCTTTTCCTCTCTCTCATAAAGCTCCTTTTATTCTTCCTACATCTCAGACCTCTCCTGCTCTCAGCAATAACTCAAATTATCCTCTCTGGAAAGCATCCCTCTCTGATTTACTTTTGTTGTATTTCATGTGGGAGTTGACGGAGTCTCTCTCCGGGGTTTGACAGAGTTTCCCCCCCTCCACTGTCTTCTGTTTGGACGGACATCCTGACATGAATATCAGTTGCGGTTCTGTTGCGCTGCAGCCAAATATCGAGGACATAAACAGATCTCCCAGCTGCAGAGGTCTAATCCAGGGACTCAGAGCTACATGAGAGCCCAGAGAGTTAGACACCTCATAGACGATAACTCTTCTCTGCACAAACACAAACAGTCCAGTTGGTCGGAACATGTGATTGTTCCACCGGGAGCTCTGAAAGGCCTCTGCGATAAGCTCATCCATCTGCTAAAGTGTTCATCTTTTCTCAAACCTTCGCCTCACACCCTCCCTCCTCCCTACAAATAGAAACACAAGACATCTGACTATGTGTAATGTCACTGTTGACTGATAAAAACAAGCTAGGTGGGAGCTTTATTTAACCTCCATTACTTCACTGTGTGCCTTTTAACGCAGCCTCATTGTCAGATAATAACTAAAATAAAATAAAATATCTCTGTTTCTTTCGTATAGTGAGCTGCAGAAAAGGGCTGGACAGCACCACGGTCGCAGCCCATGAGTCTGAGATTTACTGCAAGTCCTGTTATGGCAAGAAATATGGACCAAAAGGATACGGATACGGGCAAGGAGCCGGAGCTCTGAGCTCTGATCCTCCGGGACAGAACATCGACCCGCAGTCTCATGAGTACGTGTTCACTCATAGTGTGGTTCACTTCACCCAAATCCAAAAAAATAACATATTTGTATTATATTTTTATTCATATTTAAAATATTATATTATAGTAATTCAGCCATTTAGTTGATTTTGGTTTTATGTGCAGATGTTTCTAGATATTTCTTCATCATACTCCTTCATTTTTGGTGATTTTGTTGGACTGAACCTTTAATAATCAGAAGTCGAGCTGGTTAATGTCACTTTTCTTCAGTATGATGAAGGTTCCTTTCTAAACACAGCGACAGAAACATGTTTATAAGCTTAAAAATGTTGTTTTCTCTCTACAATGCACGTAAAAGAATTGAAAAAAACTCAGATATGGGCAGCAAGACCTGTGGTGTAAATGTAGCTTTTTGTGTCCCATGATGGTGTTACTGCTGCTTCCAGTCTAGCAACAATAAAACAATTTGCAAATCATATTAGCATCGCTCCTCAAAAATACACAAAAATTAAACTACTGGTAAAAAAAAAAAAAAAAAAAAAAATCAAAGACCAGTAACCAGAGATGTCATCAAATGTCACAAATAGTGAAACGTTTTTGTTTTTTCACAGTTCGAAACGACGACCGTCCGCCACAAACGCCAATCCTAATAAATTTTCACAGAAATTTGGAAGTTCAGACCGCTGCCCTCGCTGCTCCAAAGCTGTCTTTGCAGCAGAGAAGGTGATGGGAGCCGGGAAGGTAAGGACCGTCCTGCTGAAACATGGAGGTTTTTAATTCGGGGTTATTTAGTTTATTTCCACACGTTGTAAATAAATCCTTCTGCGATTTGAAGTTCCAGCAGACTGAGCAGAGATCTAAAATCAGAACACTTTGCCACTAGACTCTGATGTTTTCTTTAAAAATGTTTTTTTTAATATTGATGACAACGTTGCCACCAAGGGAACAAGGAGGGTGAACAAGACTGTTTTATACCATCCAGTGATGTGGTTGGTCCTCAGTGCAAATATCTGGAAAATTCTGAGCCCATAAATTGCAGATAAATTTAAAAAGAACATCATTAAAAAACAATCAGTCTGATAATCTGTTTAGTCCAGAGCATAATATCTCTATATTGTAGGCCAGATTACTGCAGACATTACTGAGCACGTGCATGCTCCCAAGAGGATAAATCTTTAATGACCTCATGACCGTTTCTCTATCACCACCTTCAGGGCAAATTTTACACTTTTATCCCCACAATTAAACTCTGAGCAAGATGATTAGTCTAAAAACATGGTTTAAACTTTATTTTTGTAAATTAATTTCAGCCTGAACCCTATGTGAATAACACTTGTCATGTATGTGTGTGTGTGTGTGTGTGTGTGTGTGTGTGTGTGTGTGTGTGTGTGTGTGTAGCCTTGGCATAAAACCTGTTTCCGCTGTGCCCTGTGTGGTAAAAGTCTGGAGTCAACCACTGTGACTGACAAGGACGGAGAGCTCTACTGTAAAGGTGAACACGCATACACACACGCACCTACACACAAACAAACAAATACACACACACACACACAAACAAACACACACACACACACACACACACACACACACACACACACACACACACACACACACACTTGTTTTTGTCACTTACCCTAATAATGTTAACCAAGTCTTAACCCTAAAATAGTTAATGGTTGACCTTGTAGGTGACCAGCTTTTTGCCCTAAACATGATTATTAGTTATTAGATCGACTGGAAATTAATTGGAAACTATTGTGATAATAAATTAGTAGCAGTCAAGCAAAAATACCAAACAAATAAATGATTAATTGAGAAAATAATCTGCAGATTAATCGATAATGAAAATAATCATTAGTTGCAGCCCCAGTATATTATAGTTGTGAGCATCATCTACTACTAATGCCTCAAATGTGCATTTTGGTCCTCACAAGTAGAGAAATAAAGTACTATAGACCACACACACACACACACACACACACACACACACACACACACACACAGAGTCAGTAAACTGAGGCAAAGTGTATTAATAAAGAAAAAGTGTAACAGTTTATATAAAAAAGCTGCATCATGAACTCATTGTTCAACATTGAACCAACTCTCATTGTTTTCTGTCTTTCTCTTCAGTTTGCTACGCCAAAAACTTCGGCCCAAAAGGGTTCGGACTGGGGAACGCCGCCATGTTGGATGAATAGCAGTGAACTACGACTGCAATCAAAGAACCTCAAACTCACATCTACTGAGTTACACCGCAGCTGTTTAGACGGAGACTCGGCTTTTAATTACGTTAGTCTGGATGATGTTTGTAACATATGAGTCCACACCGAACAGGATAGGCTGTTTCACTGCAGAAAAGTTGGGATGATACTCAAAATGCTTCATTCTGAGTGTTTAATTTCATTCTTTTTATACTTCACATATTGAGCTGAACTAATCATTATTAGAATAAATCACTAATTCTACTTATTCCTTTTGTTTGTAATTATTGTTTAGATGTAGTTAGATGAGAACAACTGCTAAACAAGAACCAACCCTTAATTAATTTGTTTTTAGCCTGTGAATTTATTTGCACCGGTTACTGCCTGCTGCTGCCTCATCCTGTTAATTATTAATAGAATCTTATTTGCATTCATGAATTACTCTTCTGTAATAATTAATTAGAATAATCAAGGCAACAAGTGATTAACAAATGCAAACAGTTTTGTCTGAGCAGCTGTGCAGAGCGGGACGGGACGAGATGTTTTTGTCAAACTAAAATTAGAGCTGTTATCTCACACTATTAAATTAGAGGAGCTGCAAAACATTCACAGAGAGTAAAAGTTCCTCCAGAGCAGCACTCTTATTCTGCAGTTTGCACCTTTAAGTCACATGTTAAAACCTGCAGACGCTTCGATCACAGCGGACAGATTTCTGGGAAATATGAGAATATTTTGGATGAAAAGAACTCAAGAACCATGCGAGTGGAAAAACATCCTTGCTTTTTATTAGATTCAACATACAGTGCAGTGACCTGATTGTACATAACTGTCTGTTGTTACCGATGCAAACATACAGTACATGTCCTAAATGAAAAGCTATGACAGAACATGATACCTGAAACAATAACAAGCTGCCCGTCCTTTCTGTAGCCGGGACACTTAAGGCTGCTGAACGTCAAGACATTCTGTCTGTACTGGTTGATTAAAAGAAAAAAAAAACAAAAGCACATAATGACCAGAGGAGGAGCTCAACAGTGAAACAGAAGGACGTGTCGTCACAGTTATGCAGTAAAGCTTGCGAAGCTCATAATGCTCGAATTTTTGTCTGAAACTGTCAAAGGTGTTAATTCAGCTCAACACCATCTTTTAAGAACATACATTATGATGCTGTGGAGCAAATATCAAGTTTGTTTTCATGATTTTTAAGTCACATTTGTGTCCATCGCATCACATACATTATAACATTTGAGATGGAGACACTAGCAACTACTGAAGCATCTACTGTAACCGGCCTCTTTGTTCTCCTAAAGGCTCTTTCAGACAAGGAAGTGGTAAGTTACTGTGTCTGTTCATTTCACTGGTAGCCTGGCAAAAGCAGCACAGGAGCAGGGATGCAGTGTCTGTGCAGCTACTGAAGTTGGACCAGGCAAACTTCTTGCAGCTGTGGTTGCCACCGTGCAACTATTGCTTCCCAGTCTGAAACGGCCTCAAGTTATGTTGCCTTAAAGCTGCGTTACTTGACTTTTTTTTCCTGCCACTCGGGAATAGCGAAGCTTCATTACAGGTTGAAAAGACCACAGCCTGATATATCATCGCCTCATACAGCATGCTCTGACTAGCATGTTAGCTAACATTCATGCAGCTAGCAGACACACAGCAGAACAGATAGCATTCATTTGGAGTTGTCTTCACTACTTTCTAAACAATAAAAACTCAATAGTTTATTCAATAGTGAACAGTAAATTGAGACTTCAGACACTTATCATCATTTTGCATCATCACTGATTGTAATTTTCCCAACACATTACACTGGTTTTGTTGGTAGAAAGTAGTGTACATGTCATGGACCTATTTTCAAGAGCTCAGTATAGTGGATAAATTTGACACTCAGAATTCAGACACTCAAACAAAAAGGCAGAGAGTAAATGTAGTGCATCGTATATTCAATAAGGAGTGATTTCAGACGCAGCCTGATTCACTCTCCTATTAGCTCTGTTTTGGTCTCCGACGACTCCTGAGAAAAATATCTGGCTTTTTAGCTGCTTAACGCTCCACAACTCTGTCTGTCTGTCTGCTTTCTGGTGCTGGACAGGTTGTGCACAGTGGGTTTATCAGAGCTTGTTTTTGGTGAAAAACAGCCGCCTGCTGTTGCTGGAAATCGGGGTGTTGAGAGCTCGTGAGACTGAACAATCCAATAAATGTAAACCAAAAAAAAGAGGCTAAAAGGCTCCGTGGGGCTTACATCTGAAATGAACAATCTTTGTTGATTTAAAAAGGAAAAAAAAAAGGTTATTTAATAATCAGGCCGATCAATAGTGACACATACTTATAGCTGAATTTACTGCCTTGTTGTACAGTAGCTGCCTGAGTGTGTGTGTGCATCAGCCACACACACTGAAAAATCATCTAATGTGGCAAAAATCTGAAAAATAATGACAAATAACTGTTTCAGCAGAGAACAGAAGTCACAGATAATCCTTCATCAACACTGACGGAGACATTTAACAAGATATTTGATTGACAACACCACAAACTAAGGCCTCAAAAATGACAACTGATGTGAAAAATCTTGCACCCTGAACATTTATAATCCTTACCACAGCGGTATTAACTGTTGTGCAGTTTTATATGTTTTATTTTGTCCCCCTCCCCCCCGAGTCCAAACACAGCCATTTGAAAAGACAGGCACACAAAACATTGCTTTATTGAAGTATAATAGTGGTTATTCATTATTAAACACATGCAGCTCTTACAAAAGTCATAAAACCAACCGTAACCACGTACAAAGATCCTTTTTTTTATCCCAGAACAGAGGATTTTAAAAAATAGGCTTGATGTGCTCATAAAAAACAGCTTAAAAGTTCAATTACAATTTAGGCCTTTAAAAGGTTCAACCTTTCCCCCAAATTAAAACGTTTTATTTCACTTACATCGGTCAAGTATAAGGCAGCAGCAGTCTGTACAAAGAGCAACTCCATCTGAATGATATCTACACGTTGCTTTGTGTTTTTCCCCCCTCGACTTCTCGTATCTCGTTCTCTCTTCACAATGAACCGTACTTTTAAAAAAATAAATAAATACAGTCTATGCTTTTGGTCCAGAACCACTGTAAAACTCTCACCCTTGACCCTGAGCATGGGCGGCGGGGGGGAGGTCAGACCATGTCGGTGTGTCCGAACATGTGCTGGTCGCGGCCGGGCGGGAACTGCTGCGTCCAGTCGATGACGGCGGGTTTGAAGAGGCCACAACAACGCAGGTGGAAGAAGGACACCAGGTTCCTCACGACGCCCAGACTGCGGAGAGACGACGAGAGAGGATGTTCAGTCTGATAAAAAATAAAACCAGGACTTCACTGCTGAAAACGCGGTGAAGGTCCAGAGTTATTTGCCATATTGTCCCTTTTTTAATACTTTGTTTTCATGCACGCTGTTTCCAATTTCAGCAACTGATGATACAGAAGTAATCCTAACAGAACAGGCAAAACTAAAAAGAAAAACATTCACATTTGGAAATAACCTCTGCAGTCAATATGTACTTTCAAATTCTCTCCAAATTTAAGGATTAGTAGTTTTGTGAACCTCATTAAACATCTGTTTCCATTTTTCATGTCACTTTTGTTCCCAGTTCTGTTTCATATCTCCTGCAGGGTTTTATACACTTTCTCAACTATGTTTTTATCTTTTTCACTGCAATTTTTCATGATATATTTAAGAAGAGGATGAATATTCTGCATAACTTTTTACCTTTTAAGTAACTTCTTATTTGCAAGTATATATAAAATGGATTATTTGGTGCGTTATAATGCTTAGAAATACATAAGTTATACATTATATAAGTGTAAATGTCATATTCAGTGTACATTTGCCAAATCTAACCGATCCCTCTTTAGCTCATGTTTTGAAGAAAGTATCTGCTTTAAATTCAGGATCTGCTGTAATGTCTCGCAAATATATAATTTCATCCATATTTCAAAAGTATTAATTACAGCAGAACTATTCAACCTACTCAGAGTTATCTTTTTCTCCTACAAAAGATTAGTGAAACCAGTGAATCCATTTCATCCAATCCCAGCAAACATTTCCACAAAAATGATTTAATTGGAAGATTGCTTTAATAATTTTTACCAATCACTGCACTCTTCCACATTCCAGTTATCTTATTAACAACCTCAATTTCAAAGCCGGGAGAAGTTAAATTAAACTTCAGTCTCAGAAAACCAAATTTCTTGCGAACGCGTTGATGCCTGAAGGAAGTTGTTTTCCCAGGCAGAGAGACATCACTTCAGTTTTCAGCACAAATTTACTAAACTTAAAGAAACGGAACCATTTCTAACTTGATGCCTAAAAATCAGGCCACATATTGGATCACCTCAGCTCCCAGTAACTGACTGGTCTTATCTCCAAATGCAAACTCTAAACATGCACTGAGCTTTGAAAATATAAGTAGCTGTTGTTTCCTCTTAATTAGTTATTTTTAAATCTTTAATAATTATTATTTGCGTGTCCCTACACGATCTCAATAATGAGCAACTTCAGATATTTTCATGAACTATGTACACAATTACAATTTCCAGCCTGCATTTGCACATCTGGTGGCGCGTTCACAAATAAAAGCTGAGTCCCGATTATGTTTCCAAAGATAATAAAAATCACATCTGGCCCAGTGTTACCAGTAATAAATCAGCACTAATGTACAATGAGACATTCAGTATTACACAATATCTCCTGACAAGAGAACAGAGACCTTGACCAGAAACAGAAACGGCCACTATTACAACACAGACAATAATCCTTTGACTTTACATATCAATTCAAGATTCTTAACCAACTGAGATAAAGGACACGCTATTATAGAGCTCCACTGAAGTATGCAAACATAATCAAACTGTAATTTGGTTGCTAGAGATCATAAAACAATATATTTAGTAAAATGACCACAGATAAGAGCGCTGATATCAACTCACTTGTATGGATTTTGTCTCAGGGAGACGGATTGTCTAAGTTTTCTCTGGTGGTTCGTCAGACTCGTCCTCTCTGCTGTGGTCAGTCCCAAGAAGGCAATCTGCTCCGACACAAAGAAAACGTTATTTATATCAAGGTAAGAGACGACACTCATCCAATGATCAGACGCAGCACATTACAAAACCTTAAAAGTTCATGATTTTTCCATAACTTTTCATAGTTTAGTTGGTTTATTTCAGTAACGTTGAGTCTTAAGTAAGTAAGGAAGGAAGTCGAGTGAGTTCAAAGGTATTTTAATTGTATTTTGAATAATTTCTGTAAAAATCTTTTATAAAAATTAACAAATAAGTCATTATTTTACTTAATATTGTAATTATATATAATCATTGTATCACATTTATATGAAATAATAATAGATATTCTTAGACAGATAATGAAACATTTGGATACACGTCAATTTAAAGATAAAATTACACAGAAAAATCATCTGTTGGTTTAGTGTTTTCTATTTGTTTTGAGTTTTAGAGGCTGAGTTAGAAGATCTCAGAAGCTTATTAACACACTCCAGACATCCAGTCACCTGGTAGAGCTGCAGCAGCAGGATCAAGCCGGACCAGCAGGTGTGATAAAAGGCCATCAGGAAGACGCTGAGCAGCCAGGGGGAGCAGTTGATGAGGCCAGAGACGACGCCCAACAGTCCCTTCTCCTCATAACGCAGCACACCGCGAATCGACCAATCTGAAAATATGTAAAAACAGCGCAGGCATCTGTATCCGCTGTAAAATGTGAAATCAGGTCAGATATTATTATTGTGTCGTATGTCGGGTCACTCACACACGAGACAACCGTAGAACATCCAGGCGCCCATCAACAAGAGGGAGAGCAGGAAGAGGACGAAGAAGTGATGGTTCCTCGCACCTGGAAGAAATTATATTCAACTCACTGAATAGGATAAAAAATGAGCCAATATTGTGACAAATGCTGGCTACTATAATAATTACACAGAATGCACATTTAATATCCTCAGATAGTATTTAAACAATGTTTTACACATCACTTATTGATGGTCCATGAGTTATTCTACTCTATTAACACATTTTCAGCTTCGTCAAAGCGTCACTTTCTAGTATTTTTTTTAGGGATAAACTGAGTCCATCTATTATATTTAGGCAATTTCCAACTTCAACCTACTCACTAATAATCCTGAATCATCTTATTCATGACACAATGGCAAATTTTTTAATATTTGTGTTTATATTTCTGTTGTCCAAATTTCCAACACATATCTATTTGTAAAAGAAAAGTATTTGTTTTGACAGAATATGAAACAAGATGTCTTATTACGTCCGGCAGTGAGTTTTCAGTTTTGTTTGTTCGTTAATTAGCAGAATATTTTTAAAAACTTGTTAACAGATTTTGATGTAATCTGGTGGGAAGTTAGACCATCAGACAAGAATCAAATGATTAGTTTGTGGTGTGGATCCAGGACTTGGAAACATGGCATTTCTTAACACTTACCTGCCTGAACTAGCTTGTAATTTAGCAAAGCCTGCGAGCTAGTTCAGGCAGCTCAACTCGAGTTCACATGATGGCATACTCCTCTCACTGCAACGTATATCCAACACACCCTTTTAACAATAGTGGTGTATTTAAGCCATCAGTACTCAGCTGCTACCTCTGCTGCTATCTATATAGGATTTTAACAGCCCCAGTTCCACCTGTCTACCTTCCTCTAGCGGTGCAGTTAATGGTCGAGGTTGTGTACATATTCTACTCTATTCTATTCACTCCAGTCTGTCGTACCAATGCAGCCGTTGGTCCAGACGGAGTGGTGGTCCTGCTTTGCCACACAGGCATCGCAGGCGAAGCAGTGGCTTGTCCTCATTGGTTTCTTTATCTGTGAAATATAACAAAGCAAATATAAAATAGTAGTAGTTGTCACTGTTTCTGTGTTGAATGGCACATTTGTTGTAGAATAAAGTTTGAGGTTTTGTGTTTGGAGTCTCACCATGCAAGAAGTGCAGAATATTCTGGGGTCCAGACAGCCGGCCTCGGCCAACACCAACACATTCTGTCAACACAAACACACACAACTCAACTCAGTCGTGCACAAAACATTTATATGTAAGAAAATATCATTAATGGTTTGTAATTTTTAATATCCCTCCCACCATTTTCTTCTCTTCTTCGGTTGCCTTGACGAAGCCCGGGTCGGTCCTGCAGGTGCGGAGGTAGTAGTAGAGCAGAGCGGTGGCGTTGAGAGTGAACAGAACCTGAACTGTGGCGCTGTGTCCATGTGGGGTCAAAGGTTAAGAAAGTCTTAATTCATCAGCTTGATCAGAAGGCTAAAATATCAAACACTACATCGAACTTCATCGGCTACTGATGACAGAGAATACTTCACTACATCCCGCAGCATCTGCTCAGCAGTCACAACTCTCTACTTCCTGTCTCTGGTAATTGTGATGAAACTCTGGTGAACTGCCTCTCAGAGCCTCTTCTTCTGACTTCCTACATTTCCCAAAATGCCTCTAAAACAAATCCCAATGATTTAGGCATAACATTTTTTGGCATGTCCAAACTTTTAACTGGTGCAGTAAATATACACATAGTTAGCTAACCGTATCGTTGGCTCCTGAACAAAAATAACATGTCATTAACACAATTCAACCTTCCTTGTAGCTGCATTGCATTCTGCTCTACTTTCTGCTCCTGTGAATAGAAGTTGGTGTCAGTGATGTTAAACCGCGGCTCTCAGTTTTGATTATTATGGACTGATCTGATGTATTGTTGATGTTTCACTGATCTTTTTTTTGCCATTAAAATCCATTGTAACTCCGGCAAATGTCTGCAACAAAACAACTCCTGAGATGTAAGGAAAGAAAACAAATAACTGTCTTGTGACTGTTTCAGGGTGTTTTTTTCTTCCATGAAAGGATATCTGGCAGGAACCAGAGGCACCAGGTGACGAGCATCCAGAAGACTGAAGCTATGAGAGCTGAAGCCGGTATAAGAGACTGGAAAGCTGGACTTGGGAAATTCCTGTGTAGACATAAACCAACCGGTTTTGTAAAACATGCAGATGGAGAGCATGAGTGCAAAATGTTTGAGTTGTATTCCTTCCTCATTTACATTTCATTCAGAACATTCAAGAGAAGAACTCAGTGGAAATGTGTCCTCACCTTGAGGCCAGGTTACTTGCACCGATCACACAGGCCAGCAGGATCCCTTTCAGCAACCAGGACTCTGAGTTCATATCGACTATGGCTCCAACACTTCCAAACATGGCAGTGCAGAGCAAAAACTGCAGAAACACCTGGAAAAATATAAACGGGAACATGTTAGACGAATATTTTCTAGAGGTTACCGTAGATTTTTGTGACCAGTTTTATGTTCAAAATCTGAGATGCGTGGCTGTTTAGCATCTGTATACCCTGTATCTGTTAATGATTCGTAAGCAGCGGGAGTTGGAGCGAATCCTCTCCTGTTTGATGTGGTTGAGCATGTGGATGAGCAGCGGGCTGTGAACCTGGTGAGCCAGGTCGATGGGTGTGTGGCCCTGAGGAGGAAATATTAACCACACCATGAATACCTGCATCGTTATTTATTCAATTCAAACTGTGTCTTACTAAATACACAATACAGCTGCTGCAGAAAGATTAGATAAACAAAACGAACAGAAGAAAGAGTTGTCTATCCACTCTGACTGTAAAAAAAAAAAAAAATCAACATTTTGCAAGGAGGTGCAAAAGACAGTATGTTCACAGTTGATATCAGATTCTTGTGTCCAGAATTTCTTAGATCATTTAGCACAGAGATGAGTGTGTGTTTTTATGTGTGCGGTTTAGGTTTTGTGAGGCTCACATTAATATTTTCTGCGTCCACACTGGCCCCAGCCTCCAGCAGGATGTGGGTAGCGTCTACATTTCCTGCCAGCACAGCGCAGTGCAGCGGAGTATTCCTGTTCACTTTGTCCACAGCGCTCACAGAAGCGTTATTCTTGATTAAGAAGTTAGTGGGTTCAGGCCTGAGACAGAAAAAACAATAAGTGATATTTACTTTACAGACTAATGTCAAGAGGTTGTGAATTAACTTCAAGTTTGGATTGAAATATTTAACCGAATCTACAGACAAAGATTTATACTGTCATGACATGTAAAAGATGTGGAAAAACAACATGTACAGGATACTTTCAGATTCAGGCCTATTGAAAATGTAAAAATCCGAACAGACTCGACCTCCATTCAGAGTCAAATTCAATTATATTTTAGGTATTTATATATTTAGTTGAACCCAGAGAGGCATAGAGCATATCTGTGCAGGAGAAAGATGTTTACCCAATAATCTTCTGGGCTGCTAACATCAGTGGCGTCTGTCCGTTGCAGTCGGGTCCATCGACTTCCTGGAAGCGAAGAGACAAAATGAAGATTACTAACCAGGAAAATCAAATCAGAACAAAAACAGACTCACACCGAGTGAAAATGAATTTAACTGTTGAAACAGAAGAGAGAGAGAAGATAAGGGAGGGGGGGGGGGAGGGGCTTTGCGGGTGGTCTGACCTGTCCCTTTGCCATAAGATAAGCTGCTATGGCCATGTGCTGGAAGAGGATGGCGAGGTGGAGAGCACGATAACCTTCTCCGTCTGCGATGGAGGGATCTGCTCCGTATCTCATCAGCTGGATCACCATGGGGAGGTGGCCCTGCCTGTTCACGGACAAAAAACCACCAACAGCTTTAAAGAGGAAGTAACTGAAAAGTCTCAAAACAAAGTCAACGTGTCATCACCAACAAATGAGGCAGAAAGAAATTCACTCAATAGTCTCATTTTAATCTGTATAGTTGTGAAACTGCCCCCAAAGCAGCCCAGCACTGCATCCTAGATTCCTAAATCTGTTTCAAAATAAAAGCAGTTTTTGTTTTCAACATATTTTTTTCAGTTAACAGACATAACCAATATTTTTTAAAAGATCTGGAACTGTAAAAGCGTAGCAGTCAATCCCCTCCAGGTCATACAGTTACCTTATGGCCCAATGAAGAGGAGTAGAGTTCAGGTCTCCTCCAAGCTGGTCGACTATCGCCCCTTTGGAAAGGAAATACCTGTCAGAAAACAGCAGGAAAAATAATAAAGATCAAGCCAGTGTTAAAACACAAGCTAGTGTTAAGAGTTTTGTTGATGCTCATGACTTTGTGTTTCATCTCTCTAACGATAAATAACAATATACATGAAGTCCAAGAGGAAGAGCTGATTGTGCTGAAGCTCTGTTTGTGTTGTGATGTTCAACTGAGAAGATTCACAAACAGACTTCTTCATATTTACTTTAGTTTGCAAACTAAACAACTTGGCTGGATTTGAACTCTGATTTAAAGTAACGTTACAGTTGTATGATTGTGTTGTGTGTGTCACTGCACTTTGGCATCTACTACTAATATTATAATCATATATTACATCATATCTTATGTAATAAACAACTACATTTTTACCGATCACATCCAAAGAATCACCCTCAGATATGAGTAAAACATAAAGTGTTTCCATGCTGCACAGCTGAGATGTCAGGGATTGTGAGACAGAAGTGACAGTGTATCTGCAGCTCTTACTTGACCAGCTCAGAGCGGTTGTTGATGGCGGCCCAGTGTAGCAACGTGACGTTCTCTTTGTCCGGCTGCCTGACGTCGTATCCTGCTTCCACCAGCTCCTTACAGCGCTCCAGGATACCAAACCTGAGACCATCACACACGCGTTATAGTAATAATGCTTCATATCTCACAGGGCTTCAAAATGTCAAACACAGAAAATAATGCACCTCCGTGACACTGAATGAAACATTTTTTTTCCACTTTCAACTGTGTGTTAAATTAGTAAAACAGGTTTAATTTAATCCTGATTTCAGACTGTGTGAAAATAAGCTCACTGGGTTTCCGCTCCACCGAGCAGGTGTGATTAATGAAACGACAGAAAGGAGCGGCTCTGCGGATTATTCTTTTCTTTTCTCCTTCCTGCTTTACATTAAGAGCGACCTTCGCCCTGCTGCACCTCGACTCGCTGCTCGGTTAGTAAAAGCAGCTGACGCATCAGTCGTCTATGAATCTCAACTACTGCACACTGACGGGTTTATGCAGCTTTTATTTTTTAAATCTGTGTGTTTCTTTTTAAACTGGTTTGAAACCGGACATAAAATGAATCATCACATATCTTTTGACTGTTAAGGAAACAAAAGTGCTATTAAAGCATTTGTGCAATCCTTGAGTTCTGTTGTGCAATTCCTGTGCAAATATATTGATCAAATACTTGTCAGTATCAGAAATTCTCCCTGTAGGGATAAGGAGCAGACTAGCTGATACTACAGCAACTCAAATCTGCTGCTTTACCTTCTTTGCCAATAGCGGCATCACATGAAAAGGAGAATTTCCTGCAGCTGACGTCTCACCACTTACTGTGTTGCCTTGACGATGTCCCAGCTGCTGCTGTCGTCCATGTGGGACCGTTTCTTCGGCTGCTGGGTGAGTTCCATCACCTGATCGGCGTTTTTGCCGAACTGTCCGTGAAAGGACGGCATGAAAGGGGGCGCCATCCCGCCGAAGGCCGCCGCTCTGGGCCCGTGACTGTGAGAATGACCCGCATGTCCGTGGTGACAGCTGTCATGCATGTGGCTGTGACTCTGTAACACGAGGAAAACATTCGGTTCAAAAATAGTCCGTGTGGAAAAACTAAAAACTGGCAGCGAACGGTGGCTTTTTACTGGTTTGAGTGAGTCCTGCTGGGGCCTCGAAGGGAGAATTTAAAGGATGGCATGATGGAGACACCTGCACAGATGGAGGATTAAGATGCTGACCAATCACAACTAAAGCTGCAACGATAAATCAATTAATCTATTAGTCGATTGACAGAAAAATAATCAGCAATATGGTTGCCAAAAATGCCAAATATTTGCTGGTTTCAGATTCTCAAATATGATGATTTAAAGATTTTTTTTTAATCATACATGATAGTAAACTGAATATCTTTGAGTTTTGGACTGTTGCTTGGAAGAAACAACATATGAAGATGTCATCTTTGACTCAAGAAAATAATTTGCAGATTAATCAATGATGAAAATAATCAATTAGTCGCAGCCCCGACCACATCGTCCCCAGCTCGAGTCCGGCTGGGGAACTTTTTTTTGCATGCCATCGTCTCATCCTTCTCTCCTCATCTCCTATCAGATCTCCATGTCTCCTGTTCATTAAAGGCTAAAATCCCCCCAAAATACAACCAGATGGCCAGCGGTTTGCAAAGATTCAGTTAAAGAATACTTTCCAGAAAAAAAAATACATGTTTATCATTATCTAATCTAGGGCTGTAATTAAAAATGAAATAAATAAATCTATTATTATTCAGAATGTGAATCTGTTTATCAGCAAAATATGCAAGCACACTAAGAATGTGTCTCAGCGTTTGCTCCCGAGAAATTTGTTTCAGCACTAACATGAGTCTGTCAAAGCTTCACTGATGTCTGAGAATCAATCAAGTGAGTCGGCGGCTTCATCTTGTTTTCTTTTCATAAAAAAAAACATATTAAATGTCCATCGGGTTTCTTCAAACAGCTGGTACTACATTAACAAACTATTCTGCAGCAAAATAGTGGACGATTGTGTTTACTGTTTGTGAAGTGTCACTGTGGAAAATAGATGTTAATAAGATAAATAATGAGCTTAATAATGATCTACAGTGCAAACATTCAGCTACAAAAATATGAGTTATTGTGCACGAGCTATTACATTTGTCAATATGATGACATATACTGTGAGATTTTTCACTTTAGTGTCTCTACATGTGTTAGATGATGGTGGGAAATGTGACAAATCACTGATCTTTAGGGCAATATCGGATTTTAAATACAATTTTTGCATCAGTGATGAAGTACTTTGATTTGATCAAGTGTTTAATTTGCTGGATTAACCAAGAACAGACACTGTCTCTCAAACAGACTCTCCAGAAAATGTACCATGTGACAATATATCCATAGTATCATGTTAGTCAGTCACAACTAATGGAAAAGAAAGAAAATTAACCTGCAAACATTTTGATGATTAATTTATTGTTTAAGTCATTTATTCAAGCAAAAATGTCCAATATCTGATGGTTCCAGCTTCTTCATTTGTCAGGATCTGCTGATTGTGTTTGTGCTATGAGCTACCATCCAATCATCTACAGACCATTTCCCCCCACACTTTACCCCACACATCAACAACTCCTTGCTTACTTGCTGCTCAAAAACCTACACTCAACCCAGCCCAGGTTGAAAACCACAGACTGGTTTCACTTCTGCCCGTCCTATTAAAAATACTTGAGCGCACCATCCTTTCTGAGAACAACCAGTACGATCCGAATCAGTGTGGCTTTAAGCGGGGTCGCTCTACTGAAACTGCACTACTGTCGGTAACAGAATCACTGCGTTCATCTAGAGCTGTTGATCAGTCCTCAGCTCCGTTGCTACTAGATCTGTGTAACTTTGAAACCATCCTCGGGAGCAGGTAGAGGTGTCAGGTAGAGGTGTCAGGAAACAGAGGTGTCAGGGATTTCTGTTCCCCCATTGCACCCTGGGTCCCTTCCCACATCCTGCTAGCAGATCACTAGACACAACGCAGTCGGCCTGTAAGTCGCACAGCCTCGACGGTTTAACACAGGACGTCAGTGTGAAACCCGGAACGGATGTTGTGGTTCTTAGCTTGCACTTTGACATTATTACAAGTCAGATTAATTCTGCAATTCATATTTACCAAGAGGTTACATTTTCACTTTCAGACTCAATTACTTTGTTGTTTGTTTATTTATAATCCAAACCTGGTAAGAGATTTATATGAAATTTGGGGACAAATTTAGATCATGAATGATTGATTGATGGGGTATTTTTGAACATTTTCACTATTTACTCATGGTTATTAAATTAAAAAAAACCTGTCTCATGATTGTTAATCTCTGTGTGTATTTTGATGCAGAGCCAGACGCAGATTGAAACATTTTGAAATAGCTAATTAAGCTAATTAATAGCTTTGGCAGTATCCACTCTGTGCTTTCTATGAGGGTAAATTTGTATTTTTTCAAAACTTACATTCACTATGTTTGTATGTCTTACCTTATTCTAGTCAAAAATATAGTATATTTCATACCAGTGTTTATAGGTTAGTGCTTACCTGCTGTTACTCTGTTAAAACACTTATTGATCAGTTTGATGGTGAACCGGTTAAACCTTGGTTCATATTTGTATTACATCATCTGCTTTATTTTACTCAATGCAGTTGGAGAATATTTGAATGCTATAATAGTTATAATTTATATAGTATTAGCTGCTGATGCAGGCCTAGCCATTGATGCAGTATCTGATAATTATGAAGCTGCTCTTAACGGCATCAAACGTTTGGATACATCCAAACATTTTGTTGTTATTATGATAACTTTTACTGTCACCTAAATGAGGCCATTGAAACACTTCATAACATCCTGTCGTACTATTAAAAACCTAGATAAGAAGTGTATCTCTGTCTTTATCTGTCTCTCTGTCTCCCTCCTGATGTAAGGGTGACACACTGTGAAACATAGTGTGGAGATATTACACAAGCTGATACTTGTGCATTAGTTTCTGTTATGGGTAAGTATCAACACTCCTGTGCATATTTGACGACTACTGCTAGTTTTGTTATAGCCTGATACATGATAGCAAACTTTACAATGTTGTGATGTGAACACAGCGTTAGGTATCGTTAGCTAAAGCCCATAGATATATAAGTGTATATTCGTATCTATAAGCTAACGTCGGTCACTCACCAAGACATCTGCCCAGTTCTTTACTGGTTCTCCTCCCACCACAACTCAATTTATCTTTGCATATGAATAAACATTTACAACCTCTTCAGTGTAAAAACTAGCCTTGAGATCTTTTCGAGTATCTTGGAGGGGAGAAGTGTCCAAACTGCATGACTTATCCACAGGGGTTCCTCAAGGTTCAGTGCTCGGTCCCCTTCTCTTTTAAATATATACCACCTCACTTGGTGCAATTCTCTGCTCCCATGGTTTCTCATACCATCGCTAAGCTGGTGATACCCAGCTATTCCTTACGTTCCCGCTGTCTCTGCTCTGATCTCATCATGCCTTGCAGATATCCCAGCATGGATGAAAGAACACCACCTTCAACTTAACCTCTCTAAAACCGAGCTCCTTGTCGTCCCAGCCAGTCCCTCTATACAACAACAGATCAGTATCCAGCTTGAATCAACCCAACTCATGCCCGCAAAGTCTGCCTGAAACTTGGGTGTCATGATTGATGACCAGCTAACCTTTAAGGTTCACGTGGCCTCGATTGTTTGGTTGTGTCGATTTGCCCTGTGCAACATCAGGAAGATCAAAGCCTTCCTGTCTGAGCATGCAGCACAACTTCTGATACAGGCTCTCGTAATATCACTACTGCGACTCCTTACTAGCAGGCCTCCCCGCATGTACGCTCAATATTATTGGCTGATATTGGCCTATCACATATATTTTTCTATCGACGTATATGTTGTCCAATATGTGCCAATTTTTAAAAAAAAAATTTAAAGTTATATAGGCAGCATGTTCTGTATATTTGATCCTTTCTCTTAATTCATGTATAATATATAGGTATGTATGTTTTAGCCATTTATAGTTATTAAATTCCCAGTGAAGTTTACTCTTTCATAGCACTGATGTCATTTTACACAATGAAGTTTATTGTTAAACTATTAAGTATATAAGTATCGTGCCTCCATTACATATCTTTGTCACAAGTGTTTGATCACCACATTTGAGGGATCATCGCAAAAAATTGTTTATGTATATCACTGTATATATAAGTTTATAGACGACTATATCGATATCTGATTTTTTTTACTCCCTAATATTGACGTCGGCATCAGCCCAAACAATCCAGTATCGCTCGGGCCCTAGTCTGAAATGACAATGTGCGTATGTATTGATTACACTTGATATAGTTTTACTGTAAATCCAGTAGCATATCATTATCTACCGACATACCAGTCCTGATCCACTGGTATAAGCCATGAACACGAGCAGCATACCAGTGTGGGGATCGGCCGCTGAACCACTGGTGGTATACCACCAGCTACTTTTCGATCTGGGCGTCACTGGTATCAAGGCACCACCTGACTGCTGTTCCCCATCCTCTGGGATGGATCTGCTGAATGCTATTTTTGGATGTTGATGCTGATGATTATACTCTGATGATACCAGGCTGCTGCCATGGTCTGGGCAGATAATAAAGCCCTTTGAGGGAGAAGTTTGGGGCTATATAAATAAAATGTACCCTACTTGTCATGACGTGATATGACATGATATGACAGGTAGGTGGCTAGCTAATAACATATGGTTAAAAACTGATCACTGACTGGCTGTAATCAGTATAAACACAAGCGGTTTATGAGTTGCTGTCAGAAAACAGCACAGCAGTTGCAACGTTAATGTGAAAAAGAATTACAGTTACATTATAATCTGAGAATATAAGAAAGGTGAAGAGGAAATGGTTAAACAGGCTTTGGCTGACAGAACATCATCACGTCAACCAGACGAATAAAAAAAGAGACTTTCTCTGAGGTGGCTTAACACGAAGGAAATGAGCCAAAATATGACCGCTGACGTTGAGGAGAGATTAGCCAGCTAGTATCGATTAACGCCAGGTAACTAGCAGCAGGCTAACTGTGCCCACTGAAGCTAATAGACTGTCAGTTCCTGTGTCTCAGTCAACGTAGGCTAATTACCGGCAAGCTAAAGCTAACAAGCTGCTCGTATAATATCATTAGGAAAAAGTACGTCAGCCCAATGTTCACCAGATGAGACAGTTACTCTACAACAGAGGTAACAGCAGCAGCTAATAAAGACAAACAGACTTACATTGCCGTCCTCACTCCAGTCCATCTTGTTGTGAAGGAGCGAAGGGAAAGTTATTTCCTGCCGTTGGTTCCACTTCCGCTATTCGCTTTTTTTTTCAAAATACAAGTATCAATAAGTCACAGATATTTTCAGATGTGAGAAAAGCAAAAAAATATTTCACCTCAGTTTATTTTGCTTTGATCAGTGGTGTAAAGTCACATTTATTTATTTAATCTCTATTTAATCAGGCAGTCTCATTGAGATTAAGATCTATTTACTAAGAGAGACCTGAAAACGACTACACAATAAACAAGGAATTAATAAAAAACAAATACAAGAATCATAAAAAACATAAGATAATAAAGCTTTAAAATCACCAAGACTCAAGTTTGAGGGCAGTTTGCAGTTTTTTCCATTTAAAAGGTGCCTGAAACCAGTTCTGCCATCATTAGTGCGAACATGAGGGATATCTGAGGTTAAATAGTTATCGGATTGTGTACTGTAGTCACTATATTTAAATGAGAGAAGAGATGTGACGTGGTTTAGAAGCTGAGATGGCTATTTCCTGACTTGACTGTAAGGAAGTTTACTAGTACATTTACTCAAGTACTGTACTTAAGTATAATTTTGAGGTATTTGTACTTGAGTATTTTCATTTTATGCTACTTTATACTTCCACTCCACTGCATTTCAGAGGGAAATATTGTACTTTCTACTCTACTACATTTATTTGACAACTTAAGTTACTTTTCAGATGAAGATTTGACACAATGGATAATATAACAAGCTTTTAAAATACAACACATTGTTAAAGATGAAACCAGTGGTCTCAAACCTTTTTGTCTTTTGACGTCTTACAAAAAGCAGTGTGTAGTCGGAGTCACATTTCACATGTCTATGAGTTGTTAACAGCTCCACCAAACAGTGATTTTTCCCTCTAAACTTCTCACATGCTTTCATTTCAATAAATGTTCAAATGATCCAAAAGAGAAAAAGTCCAAAAACTGAAAACAGGTTTGTGTATCAGAACTTTGTTTTTTCTTCTTTCCTCTCCCATTAATCATCTCACGACCCCTCAGATTTATCTGGTGACCCTTTGGAGGGGCCTTGACCCCTAGGTTGGGAACCACTGGACTAAACTAGCTAACTGTATATAAAGTAGTTGAAACTAGCTCCACCTCTAGCAGCTACAACAGTAACATGCTGCTCTAACACTGATGCTTCACTATTAATAATCTAATGATGTCATATATAATAATATATCAATCAGAGGGACCAAACCACTACTTTTACTGCAATACTTTAACTACATCAAGCTCATAATACTTATGTACTTTTCCTTAAGTGGGATTTTTCATGCAGGAGTTTTACTTGTAATGGAGTATTTAACATAAAATTGTGTGTTCATGTTGGACCCTATCACTCATTGTAAGAAGCTGATTGAATAAAGGTTTTTTTCTTTAATCTCTCAAATATTGATAATGTATTTGCCTCTTTTTTTTACATAATAACATAAACAAACATTTTTGATCAGGATCCTCAATATTTTTGGCTTTTCTGTGCTGACATTTCTTGTTACTTATCAGCCAACATACACGTCGATACCAGCGTATCTGTGATAAACTTACATCAGCTAAATATATCAGCGTCACTGTACCTCATGCTGGGCTATCAAATATGTATTTACTAAGTCACAGTGTAAGATGTTTGTCCCATTTTCCTTTTCAATGATTTGTATTTGAGTTTGATGTTTATAACATTTGCATCTGCAGTTTTACAATTCATTGATCATTTGCCACAATACTATAATAATCAGATTACATTGCAATTTAATTTCACTTCAAAGTTTGAATAATATAAAGCTGACATTTTATTAAAAAGCAGCAGGAAACTATTTTTTCTGCTCATTTTCGCTACCTTGACGTATTTTTCCTTACTCTTTCCTGCTATGCAACAATGACTTTCATTGGACTATTGTTTTACTTTCACCTACAGGCCTTTTATGCTGCTACCTGCATTATTCAACAGTGAAAATACATTTTTTATAGCTTCGGTGAAGAAAAACAACGTCCCAGTGGATATGCAGTGAAAATCCAGGTTTGCCTTGGTTGAAACAAACAACAAGAAAGACATTGAAGCAGTTCTTCTTTAAGATAAATAATAAATAAATAGTCCTTAAACTTTTTTTTATTCACAGTCTGTGAATAAAGGCTTTTAAAAATAATTATTCACTTGGAAAAGTTGCTTTGGTGTCATAAACAAAACTCAAAGCTGAAAGCAACTTTCTCCTGCTGTCTACTTTACTGTTTACTGGATAGTTTGATAAAATCTGCTGGGGTGAATTTGAAACTCAGATGTTAGAGCTACACACTATTTCAAAAATATTATATATTTTTTGCAGCGTTGTTATTATATGACAATATCAGAGGATGAATGAAGCAGCCTCAGAAACCCCACAGATTCCTAAAGAGACCGAGGGAAATAAATTACTGATGTAACTTAAACATTTTATGCAAACTTCTATGACAAACCAGTTATTGGAGGATGGTAGCCTGAGCCTGAAACACGACATTGGACGTGAACAAAGGAAAAACCTTCTCTGGTTTCAGTATCAGGTTTGAAAACCGGAACAACCACTCAGTTGAGTAATAGATAAGGAAAGTTTGTTTGAGGACAGGAAGAGAGAAAAACATGAAGAGTTGCATTGAAAAAACCCTTTGACCCAAATGAAGTATAAGGCGTTCAAAGAGCCTGAAACAAATGAACAACCTCCAAAGTATTTAGTTAAGACTGACAAATACATTGAAAAACAGGCAACACAACCTCTGTAGAGATCTCAGGATGAGAGATTAAGCTTCAGTTTACGAGCCTAGAAACTTTGAATGAAATACACTGGAATTTATACTGATAAATATCCATGATTGTAGTTTTTCTTATGCTCCTGTTGGTTCAAAGTTATGTATAATCAGTCCAGTCAGCAAACAAACCAATAACAGCTAAAATGAAAAAAAAAAACCTTTAGTTATTATACAAAGAATTTTAAAAAAAAAATACAGATATTTACAGTAGACATTATCTGCATTTTTACAGTCCATCTGTTGTAAAATAAAAACAAAAAAATATATAAATTATAAAATATTGCTAGAATGTTAAATAAATGTATAAATGTGCACAAAAAATGAAAAACATTGCAGAAATACCTTAAAATTACCTAATTTAAATAATGACTTGTTTTATACAGTATTCTTTTGTAAATTCATAGAATTATCCAATTTATCCTTAAGACTGCCCCATCAAAGTACAAATTTCTGGTAAGTAAACATCATAGTCAAGTATTTTCTAAGGTGAGGCACTTATGCAGTATGAGAACTTCAGACTAAATTGTACTTGGCAGAATTTATTTTTCTGGGGGACTTTTGCTTCAGCATGTGTCACATTGTTCAAAGAAATCAGCTCCTCATGCTGGAGAGGAGGTTGTTTTTTTTAACGTTCGCCTGGATAAGACTTACTAAACAACTTGTTTTCTGTCTTGTTCTGCTAATTTTTAAAAAAATATATTCTTCAATTTGGTACCAATATTAATTCAGAAATAGTCTGTTGGGCAGTTACATGTTTTCAAATTGTTCAGGTCGTCCTAAAAGGCCGTCTGAAACCCCCAGCGTCCTGAACGGAGTTATACAATGTTCTTTCCTGCCTCCTCATGCAAAATAAATATATTCATAGGTTTACTGTAAAGTCAAGTAGAATCTGACTTCATGTGAGATGACAGAGGGAAGCAGTCAAAATCCTTTCCTTTTCTTTCTTTCTTTCTTTCTTTCCTTATTTGTATAATAAAAAGTACACAAAACATTACAGCAAGTTAAAACACAATGAAATATTCACACAATCACAAGACATTTGCAGGCAGCTCCGAAAAGCCGAAAGGCTTTATCATATGGCTCCTCTTCATTCAATCCAGGAAGTCAAACATATTTTAACATATAAAAGTCAACCTCAAACAGCTCCATTTTGTAACAATTACACATATTCTTAGTTATTGCACTGCATACCAAACACTCTCTTTTGGGAGGCACCACTGTTCAAATGAGAGTTAAAATCTAAACCCAATTCAATATCTTATTTCCTTTATAATTTTAACCCAATATCCAATAAAATATATTTTTAATCTGGAAAGATAAACCCTGAATATAACCCTCTTCTGTGTGATACAGTTTACTCCTCAAGTTACCAGACTAATATGGCATAAAAATAAACTAAAGGTCTTTGGCCTTGCACTTTCAAGTGAAGAGCAGTTGATGGCGCCATTGTTCAATCCATGATCAGACTGATAAATTGATCCATTGTGTTGACTTCTTAATGCCTTCAAGGTTTTTTGGACAGTATGTACAACAGACATGATCATGATCATATATATTTATATACATATATATATATATTATGGGGTAATGAATGAATTGCTGTCTTGAAACTTGCGTGAGATAGATAAGGCGTCACAGTGAACATAAAATCTGCTTTAATTGCTGGCAGATATGTTATTGTTGCGTGACTGATTTGAAAAGTCTGCAGTGCATTAACACACAGTTTCAACCCTTTAAGTTTATTGTCATATCATACGGAAATATGCTAAAAACCAACAGCTGCATAGAGGGAGGAAAACACACAAACACACACAGTCACACGCATTCACACATCTGGAAGCTGCCCAGTACAACCACAGTCTGATCTGTTGGCCACTGAGCAGCTCTACTGGAGCAGTTGGAGGTTAAGTGACTTGCCCAAGGGCTCCTCAGTGGAGGTGATGAAGGAGGGACAAGCACTACTCTCTCACGGTTCCCGCCCAGATTTCTCCTGCTGATCCCCGACCAGATTGAACCTGAGACCACTCTCACAAGTGGAATCACAAAAAAACATCCGATTAAAACCATTTACAACCAAAATCAACCTTGTAATGTTTTTAGACTGTTGTTTTTTTTTGGGGGGGGGGGTTGGCCTAAGAAATAGGAGAATCATCTGAGCCAACAAATGAGCATTTAATCCTTCAGTTCATCTAAAAACCTAACCTAACCTAAGCCAATATGGAGACACGTTTTCTGGTGGACAGTGAGTTGAAATAAAACAGACAAGAGTTAAATAACCATCACTGTTTCAGCAAGTGAGGTGAGGCTACATACAGTATGCAGCGAGTGATTTTCAAAGCATCTCAGTGCAGGTGTATTGATGGATCAAGTGTTTGAGCGTGTGTTTGAATATGTTTACTGCTTAAAACTTTGAGATTTTTCTTGGGAGTTTTTGATCTTTATGGCTTACAGTTGTTGCGGCTTGAATATAGCTGTTTGTACTGAGGTGTTTGTCTTTGCAACATGATATTATGTGGTTGATTGGTTATTAATTAGAGGTTGTCACAATTTTTTTGTTCGTTTTTTTTTTCTCTCTTTGAGTCTTTTGAAACTTTCTCTTGATAAAAAAAAAGTGTATTTAACTTTTAATTACAAAACACACCAATGCCCAAAAATAAATAGCTAATTTGCTAAGTGCCAGTTTTTTAGAGTTTAGTGTTTTTATCCTGTCACATTGACAGGATAAAAATTTCCCTTTTGACCTGTGCAATTTTTTCCCCCCAAATGCGAGTATTTTAAGGTAAGAAAAAAAAGAAATTCATTTCTATTAATTAATCTCCAACTAAAATACATTAAATAAATGCGGACTAAAGACTAGCTCGAGTGCACGTGTGTCTATGTGTGTAAACGGGCCAACCACCAAGCAGAAGTAATTGAGCTGTCAGGAGGAAGTCATAACAGTGATGAGGACTAAAGGCCGAAAGTGTGATTGTTTGCATCAAGACGTGAGAGTAGAAATAAAAGGAGCAGAAGTTACAGTATTTTTATTAAAGGAAAAGGAAGATTGAACATCATCATTGACACATTATAAAGCCTGTGTACGTACTCTTCAATGAGCAGACACTGGGGTCATTAAAAACAGAGCGATTAAGGAAGCAGGGCTGTCCAATGAAAACATGTAGGGGATGTGTGTTTCGGTGGTGATAGAGCAGCACAGGGGAGATGTATGAGTGGACTTTGCTCTCGTTAAAAGCCTTTGTGGAATTTAATAATGCTGATGTTGTGTGAAAAGCTCACAACTCCAATTTGGGGTCTTTGAACAGTCTCTTTGGCAGGTTGTGAACAACATGTTGGCATTTTGGAAACCCTTTCAGACCATTAATGAACAAATATGTCATTAAGCTAAGAACAAAGCTTTTCTTAGTTCCTGAGCAGTTGACATTTTGGAGAAGCACAATATGATATCTGTCTGGGAATATGAAATTAGTATTTATCTTCATATTGACACAGACTTCCTGCAGATATGTGAAGATCAGCACGTATATGAAAATATACGTGCTGATAAAATAAATATCTTAAAAGGTAGGTTCACAATTGTTGTTGTTGTCTTTAAACAACAGTCAGATGCCCATATGAAGGAACAGTTGTTTTTCTTGCTGTAATCATTCCTCTTGTTCATACTGGCCGTTTAAAGACCCCCTCCTAAATGTGCGTTCAATGTAAGTGATGGTGGACGAAATCCACAATTCTCACTTTGTGCAAAAATATATTTAAACGTTTAGCTAAAGCTAATATGAGGCTTCAGTCATCCAAACGAGTCAAATCAAGTGGATACCTTAGGCTGTGGCTCAGGAGGTGGAGCAGGTTGTCCACTAATCGGAAGATCGGCGGTTTGATTCCAGTCCGCATGTCGATGTGTCCTTGGGCAAGATACTAAACCCCGATTTGCTGAATGTGTATGAATGACTAGATTTCCTCTGATGAGCAGGTTGGGACCTTGCATGGTAGTATGAATGTGTGTGAATGGGTGAACGTGAATTCATAGTGTAAAAGTGCTTTGAGTGGTCGGAAGACTAGAAAGGCGCTATACAAGTACAGTCCATTTACCTTCCAAAGTTAGTCTTTTGTTGCACAAATTTCCCTCTTTATGTCACTAACCCTTTACTGCAGCTCAATGGAGAAACAAAAAGAGGGGATTTTGTACGAAAAAAAGACTCAAACTTTGGAAGATATACAGTTTATTTGACAAACTCAGATTGCTGGAGCCTCATGTCAGATTCAGATATGGATACCTGACTTTTGTTTTAAGACAGACTTGAAAAATTGTGAACCTATCCTTTAAAGCAGCATTAATTGGCTTCCGTCAAAGTTGTTATAGCTAACATGTTAGCAAACAACTGCCCATTTATACATATGATCAAACACTGAGAAACATTAGCATCGGAGTCATGTTTGTGTCGTAGCTGCTAGATGCTCCTGTTTCTTCACAAGCTAGTCACTAATTTTGTCTGTCTGTTATCTGTTGCTGGGCAGGGAGCGTAACGTAGGTTCAGCAGAGTCTTTTGACTGAGCTGAAAGAGGCTAAAATGCTTTGTAGAGCTGACAATAACTGCAGAGGAACAACAGAATTCACTACACAATGAGTGACACCTTTCAAACAGTGATATGATTCATTATTAATAAGAAAATAGAGAGTGCAGCTTTAAGAAGACAATCCTTAATGTTGTTTCCCCTTTATGAGACAGATATTTGAGTATTTTTTTAAAGAAGGATCGTTGTTACTTGAGAACACACGTTTTATCATAATGAGAAGGGAAAAAGTCAGTAGTGTACTGAGCAACCTGCCGCATTCACAGCGCTCAGACTCTCCAGAGATACTTGTGGATATGAAAGTGAGAGGACCCCAGCTGATGGAAGTTAATTATGGTAATAAAGTGTGTGTGGCCTGTGGGACTGAACATTGCAGATCTGTCTGTTGTGGCTGTTGGACTCTCTGCTGGCAGGATCATAAAACAAAGGATCAAGAAGTGTCTTAAAGCGAACCTGTTATCTTGTTGTTTTATCATATGAGGATATGAGATTGTTGCAGACTGTATATCGGAAAATCTTCAAAATTTTACTTAACTGAACCTGAACTATGCACTTCAATTTCCCTGGGTGAAGTCAATAATGTTTCTCATATCTAATCATGAAGGGAAAATCTACTCCAGAGGAGGTGCTTAAAAAAGCTATTGGTTGTAAATGAAGTGCCACAAATAATATAAAACATCAATCAGGTTTTGGTGTCGGTTCCTCCAAATTGAGTCAACGTTATTATTATTTTTTGGTCCTTTGCAGTTAGTGTAATTGCATAAAATGCTGCACTGTGCCTCCCTATATGCCACCATAGATCAATTTATTAATTTCTAATTTGAACTCGGCCTAAATTATACTGACAGACTCTCGTTGCTTAATAAGCATGTTTATGTAATTAGTGACCTTGAAATCAGATCAATTCAATCAGATTAAGGAGGACTTTCTACAAGAAAGGAACTCTTTAACCGAGAGGATGTTATTTTATTCTAGACAACAAGTACCAACCCTGGTTTCTAAATAGTATGTTTATATACTACAAATCAGTTTTGCCAGTTACGTTTTGATGGGAAACATAATTGCAGCCTGGATTATGTCAACTAGCCCAATTTTTGTGCCAGTGCAACGTTTTTAGTTCGGCAGACAAGTAATAGGTGGTCGGGGTGGAAAGTGCAGGGTCACAGAGAGCAGGGTTCACATCCTGAGCAAGCATGTGGGTAGGTTTAGGCAACAAAAGCACTTTGATTAGGGGAAAGATTGTGGTTTCAGTTAAATGTTAATAAAATCAAAAAGCATTGTGTTTTATGCTTCAAGCCCCTGTGCATATTTAACCAAGAACACAATCTTTCCCTTAGTGCCTAAAAAATAACCATAAAAAAATGAATTATGCTTTAGTTGTTAATATTGGGCAGCATTAGATTTCCACCACAACCCATTTACTGTTGCAAATTAGTAGTATATTAATGTGATTCCTAGGAGACAGGGTTGCAACTACAGTAAGAATGGAGAATAGTAGTAAAAAGCCCTTCCTGCACAGGGGAAATGCACATCACCTCCAAGACTAAACTGTATACTTCAACGTGTGCTATTTTTTTCTTTCCCTTGCATCTGGTCAGCAATGGAGTCTCCAGGCTCTTGTAGCGATGATAATATTCTGCTTTTCATGTTTCTTAAAAGAAAAAGGAAGTATTGGATTCACCAGTCTTAGGCCCCAGGTGATAAGAGGCTGGTGAGTTTCGCTGACTGGCCGTGTGTTCAAGGGAGAATCATAATCTTTTTATTTGTTTTCCAGGCCACTGAATCTTGAATGAAAAGACTATTTACTGCTCCTGTTTTTTTTTTACCTTTATCTGATGACTTTGGTCAAGACTCATTTATAAAATAAGACTCCTAACCCTAAAGACACTCAACAGACATGGACTTCATTGGTCAAATGCTCATTTTATACAGCAAAAGTCAAGAGGAAACAACACATCTCCAGGTTTTTTTTCCCCATTGTTCATGAGTGTGTCTTTGTTTTGCAAGAAACAATAGAAACACATGCGTTTAACTACATGCTTGATCTAATATATTGCATGTAAATTGGGACCTTGTGAAGAAGTACCTTCAGGGCGTTTTCAAACCTGCCTTGTTTAGTCCGGTTGAAGCCGACTTTAATTCATTTTTCCCTTTGGTACGATTCGTTTGGGCGGATCTGAATACCTCAATTGTACTCAGCTGCGGACCAAATCAACTGTACCGAGACCCGTTGAGGAAGTGGTGTTGGTTCTCTCCCAAACAAATTCTGGAGTGGTTCATTTGCAGTGGGAGCATGATCTGACCTTGATCTGACCCAACTATAAAGGTGGACTCTGCAAGTTTGAGCTAATCGGCTCCCATAGCCAGGTGTGCTTTGTATACTGTGATGTGAATGAGTGAAATCAACAGTTGTTAGCAGCTAGCTGGAGAGAGACTCGAGATCCGACCGGGATTTACAACGAAGTACGTTGCATTTGGCCAGAAGACTTTCCCCTGGACCATCGTTCTGTGTTTACGTTCTTGCCTCTACCCCAAACAGGACAACCAACGGGAAAATGCAACAAGTTAACCAAATCATCCACTCATTCGCACCAGAGCAAACTAACTAGAGATCTGAAAACAACCTAAGAGGAAAAGATAATAATATGAGGAAAGGTACAATAATTTCTGACACAAATTGGCCTCCAAGACACATTGTAGATTTGAGTAAAATAAGCAGCAAGTGCTTGTTAACTAAATGCTAGCAAGCTACTACGTATACATATAAATGTATGTTTAGTCCCATACACCTCTGATTGAAAGCAACCAATACATATTCCTTCTCAGTGTATTTTCAAAAGGCATTCTGGGAAATGGAGGCATCCACAAACTGAAATAGAGGTAGGTAAGACATAAAGGAATTGGGATCACCAAATAAAGCAAATCACATCATTTCATAACAGAATAACTCCTAAATGATTATTGTCTGACCGTTTTAAAGAGAAAATTTCCTTTAACTCTCCACTCCACTGAGAAGAAGACTTCACTGCCACAAACCTTCATCACTTCCTGAGACTCTCGCTGCAAATTGATTAAGTTCTCATGTATCCTGCTGAGTTCACACACTTTACACATCACCCAGCCAAACACATAATTAGGACTTCAGTGAACACAACTCCCCATGCACAGCCAGTATTTTCAATCAGGTGCTGGTCTGTCCCAGGAACATCTTAGGTGGAAATCAAAATTAACCACCTCACACTAAAATGAAATTTTGCTACAGGCGAAACACATTGTTCGCTCCTAATAAAGTCACAGTAAAGTCATTTCAGTGTGCAGTGGTTAATTCTGAATTTCACATAATTAGGACTATTACATCCATCAAACTGTGTTCACTCCCCAAATAATCTGACTAATATGGCATAACCAGATCCAGTCTGTCTTTTCTGGTGCACAAATGAGAGGAGAAGCTACACAAGCGGTAGGCGCTGCAGTATGTTCTTCTTACCGTCCTCCCCCCTCGCTGCCACACCCCCCCTTGGGGAGTTCAATGGCAGGGTCACGGTCTGCATTTGAACTGGAGGACCAGTGGTATTCAGGGTCAAAGGTCAACCCCGAACACTGCCGACTATGAGAGCGAGGGTCACAAACTAAAACCCTGCTTGACCTTTTTAGCACTCTGCATGGTAATACTGATAGAGGGCTGGTGGGGGTGACGGGGGGGTATAATGTTTGAAATGAGTCTGTTTTAAAAAGACAGTTACAGACACATGCAGAGGTAAATCAGTGTGAATATGGGCAGTTATGCCTTTGAGGAATGGAGGATTTACAAGGCCAGAGTTGATGAATGAAGCTAGATAAAGGAAGCTAAAGGGCGACGCTGGGTGAAAGACATGCAGGGTGTCGGTCAGAGTTCAGGGTAGACAAGAGCTTTGTTTTGCTCTTTTACTCTCAGTGATCACTGAGTTCAGGGACAGAGCCAAGGAGCAAAATGACATCTAGAGATTCATTTCTGACTTTAAGGATAGTTGAGAGGAAGATGGGACAGGATCAGTCACGGACACTTTAATATAGCAGTTCCAGCCCGGATTCAAGCCCAGTTAAATCAGATACATGCAGAGGTTAACGTGGTCCAAGAAATAAAAGAACAGTGCATGATGCTATCCAGTTTCATGGACTCTTGATCCTCACTGTGGTGCGTGTGTTCTCAGAGTTAAAAAATGTTGCACATCACAGAAAACAAATGTGTTAAAGATATGTGTTAATGTAAAAAGCACTCTCACAAAAGTAAAATGTAATTGTATCCTGTGGTTCAAAGTTTATTCATGTCCTTGGAAACGGCAGTTGAGAAAACAATCTCGCTATAAAGTCCATTTGGTGGCTGTTCTGGAGCTTTTTGGCACATTGCATGGTCTTCCATCAGCACATGGAGATTGATCAGTTGTCATGGAATGGTAGATGTTCAATTTTCCTTTTTTCTGATCATTTTAAACCCGCATTAACTGATTGTTTGTTCACTTGGGGGCAGCAGAAACAAGTAGTGAACACAAAACTGACATATCATGCCTTTTAAGTTGATATGTAGAACTTATACTTGTAGAAGTTGTTTATTTACACATCTGTCAGTCACAGAGCAACATTATCATTCATAGAGATTCATGTTTCTGTCCACGTGGTGAATCTAAGTCCACTATTCACTCTCTTTTAGCTCTGTTTTTGGTCTCTACCAACCACCTCTGTCTTTTTAGCTGCTAAATGCTCCACTCCTCTGTTTGCCGTTTGGTGCTGAGCAGGTAGTGTACAGTGGGTTTTTTAGAGCTTTTTCTCTGAAAACAGCTGCCTACTGTGGCCAAAAACGACACTATGAGAGTGCTGAGAGTGAACCAAAACAGCTAAACAATGAGCTGAAACTCGCTATAAAGCTCCGTAAAGCCGAGGGGAGCTGCAGAGTCGCTGATAACCTCTCACTGTCATTTGATACATTGTTATTATGAAAAACATTCCCATCCACGTTGGATCTAGCAAACTCCATCTGTTAATGAAAATCATGTGATATGACTGAAAGCCCACAGAACAGCTTCTGAATGGATCTTATGGTGAGATTTTCTCAACCAGTAAACTGTTTTTTGTTGCTTTTTCTAACACCATTCGCATTCTGAAAGATATTTGGAGAAATTTGGAGATATTTTGGAGATAATCACACCATCTGGGAGTAGTATGGAAAAATTGCTGCTCGCATCCAGTTCAAATCTCTGATGTTGGCCTACAGAGTAGCGAAGGGAACTGCTCTTTCCTACCTCCAGGCCACTGTCAAACCCGATACTCTGGCCCGACCGTTGCTCCCCTCTTCCTCTGGATATTTAGCCTTCCCACCACTCAGAGAGAGACCTTGTGGTTGCTCATCTTGATCAAGGCTCTTCTCTGTTCTGACCTCACACTGAAGTAAGGAGAGCAACGTCACTGCCTATCTTCTGCTGCAAGTTAAAACCCACTTTTTCCGATTACATTACTCTTTCTAGCACTTACTCATGACTAATTTTTTAAAGAAAACAACCTAAAACATTTGCACTGTAGCACTCAACACACTTTTAGTTTATTTAAAAGCGATACGCTCCCAAATTCTTATTGCAACTCTCTTTGGACAAAAACATCTGGATGTTGTGTAATGTAAAAAACAAATAGAAAACAGTAAACTCATCTTTAATTTCTTTACTTTTCTCTCCACTGATGAGGTAATGTTTAAACCCTTTCAGTCTGTTTGTCTGGCAGCAGAATATCTCAAACATCTGAAATTTCCATGAAATTTGGCAAGCACATCGGCCTCCTGCCAACGGAAAATTGATTCGATTTTGGACCTGTGATTTCTGCAATGATTATGAAAGTAACATGATACAGACTTGATTGCGAATCCCGAGAGGATGTCTGCAGATTTGAGTAATCAGCTTAATCTAAACATTAAGGTGATAGGACTAATGTGTTTGTGTATAGCGGGAAGATGAATTTGATGGGTGCTCGAGGAGGTTTGTGCTCTCCAGGGTCTTCTTTTCAATCCTGTAAGAATTCAACAAAATAAGTGATTATTTGTAGTTTTGGTTAAACTTTCAGTTACATTTCTGATATACTGCATTTATATACATTTCTGACATACTGCAAATAAGGAATCTCGTTGCTGTCTTGTTGCCTCTCTGTCTCTCTTTATGAAACACCTCACCTCTGTGATTACATTTTCGATTTAATAAGGGAAATCAATGAGCGATAATGGCTTTAACCTGGATTCACCTCATCATGTCCTTCATTAAAAAGAGAAAGCACCCCCATTATTTTGTACAGTTGGTGTGTGCGTGTTTGTGTGTTTGAGTTAATTTGCGTGTGAGAGTGTGTTTGTGTGTGCCTGTGGCTGTGAAAGTGGGCTACTGAGGGGAGGTTTTTCTGGTTTCAGCTTGCCAGTGAACGGCATCTCTGTAGCAGTGCCAGGGCCGGACAGGCGGTTGAGGAGGGGAGGGAGTAAAGGAGGGGAGGGGGGGGGGGGATGCTGGGGGAGGGGTCAGCGGTTGAGTTGGCGAGAGATGGACATCAAAACAACAAAGGACAGCGGGGGCGATAATCCCACCTAATGCCCCCTGTCTGCCCCATGTCTGCAGTGGCTCTCTGGTGAGTGGCAGATTGAGTGCACTCATGCAAAAGGTTACTTGGGTGATCAAGTGCTCTTGTCAGGGGTGGGGGCAGTACAGGCTGCCTGTCTTCGGTGGCCGCTGTGGGCCCTCGTTCGCTCAGAGCAGCAGAGGCGACTGCGTTTTTATGCCGCTGATTCAGCAGAGCTCGGCCCGCCTTGTCGTCCGTGGTCATACATTATGTAACAGGCCCTGTACTGTCTGGACAGTAAGCGCTCGCTGATTGGGATGCTCTCAGACACGACACAGGGGTCAGTCAGGGATGAGACTGCAGTCCAGTTTGGAGAATTATTGATCCCTTGGCTCGATGCGTTCTCTGTCTTCATTCTCTTCTCCATCCATCCCCCTCTCATATTAATACTATAGGAAAGACTAAAAGTCTACAGCCATGCTAGCGGCTCTGTGCTTTGAGCTAAATGCTAATAACAGCAGGATAACATACAGTAAGTAACATTTAGTATTCGACAGTAGATGAAAATTCAGGAGATCACCAAAGTTATGACAATGTGATAATATGGGTTTATTGAGAGGGAGACATAAATATTGAATGTACCAAATTTCACGGCAGTTTATTCAAAATTACGGCAATCCATAATAAACATCGCACTCTAAACTACAAATGTCAACATGACAATGTCATTTTTAGCGTGATTTGACACATCAAACTGAATAAAAATATGTTTTTCAAGTAAAAAACTTAATTTTTTTTACCAAATCCCCACAGCATTGTTGTGTTTCTGTGTTAAGTAGCAACTGAAGTTATTAAAGTAAGAAAATCACATTACATCATCCCTCTTTGACAGTGTCAACATGATTTATTTTAAATATATTAATAGGTTAATAGGTAATAGTTTTGGAAAATGCTCAGCCGGCTGGGGCATCTTGTCAGAGGTTTGTTTGATTGACATAAGCTGGTTATGCCAGTTACCAGTGTTACATCGTACAGACAGAAACAAAGTAAACAAACCTGTAGCTACAAGTCATGGACAGACAGCGTGTTGCCAACAGGGATTTTGAAGAGCAATGAAAAAAAACAGCATCTAACAGTTCCAAATTGACATTTTCAGGTATATTTACATTTTAATGTGCTGCAGCTGAGCATCTAATTAGCTATCTCACTGCTAACTGACATTAGCGGTGCACTTTTCCTTGTTGAATGTTTGTTTGATGCTTGTTCAACAAGCTAAGCTGCAGGACAAGACATATGTTCATTTTTGTAAGTTACATACGAAGGACACTTTAGCAGGAAAGCTAATGTGGGTTGTTGTCCAGAGTCCTGTGTTGTGTAGCAGGATGCAATCAGGCTCAGTGTGACGTCAGCTCTGATATGATGATAGAAACCCTTTTGGTTGTAGATTTTCTTCTCAAAAGAGAACACAGGACAAGTGATTTACAGAGCAGATATGTATACTGTAGTAGACAAAAAAAGAGTTGGAGTTTAAAATCAACAGGAGCATTGTGGGAAATGTAGGACAACATAGAAGTTGATATAGTTTGAGTGAAAATTGATACAAAGAAAATTGGCATAACAACATGGTTCTTAAAGGACAACAGTGTCTTCCTAAAATACTTGCTTGCTGTATGTTAGAACATGAAAAATTGTCCAGATATGGAGTCTGAGTGTGTGAAATGTTTTTAAATGCACAGGATGGAGCGAAGGGACAGACAGCTGCTGAGTGCCGGGAGCAGAGCTGGAGCTTCTGGACCAATAGCAGAGTTTATGTTTTCAACTTTGAGCAGCAGCAACAGTGAGCGCTCAGTCTGTTTCCGTGGCTACTAGCTAGGCAGGCTGGGGGGGGCGGGTTATATCGGTTTATATGTAGCAAACATCATCATGCAGAAACCTACATCAGGTCACATGGGGAAAAAGATTTTAGAAGGGCTTGGGAAAATCAAAAAACAAACAAACAGACAAACCAAAAAAAAAAATAATAATGAAAATAACTACTGGACAGAACAAACATCACAGACGGATATATAACGGTGTCAGAATATCTGCTGCAACCTGAAAATTGCCACATTTATGTGTTAATAAACAGCTCATATTAAGCCCAGAGGACATGAACCCACTCAAGAAAGAAATGATTTCCATTAGCACATAAAGCTGCTGGAGATGGAACTGCTTCACCACATGAAATTGTTGTCATATTGCAGGCTCATCGGCACGACTACTTTAATAAAAACACCTTTTTTTGTGGATATGTAAATTCTCTGTAGCACGGCCGACTCTGTCGAGGTGAGCTTAACTCGAGGATTTTAAACGCCTTCTGTGAGATAAAGGAATTTTTAGCTGAGGGATCTGAGTGAAGGGTTGGCAACTGTCTTCACTGGACGGCATTCAAGTTGTGTTTAATCTGCCCGTGTGAACTCCACCGCCGTGGCCATCTGCTCACTGACACAAAAGCAGTGCATCAATACAATTCTGTGAATTTTCTGTGACATTTCTCACATCAATACCAGTTATTTCAGGCTGATACGGTATTTTGACTATGACTGACAACAGTGCTAGCTTGTAAAAGCTCAGTTTGATGATCAGTACTTCAAGTGATAACAGGAACATAATATTTTTTATATGTCATCAAGTCAACAGGACTAAACCTACTGAGAGTAACAAGAGTTTGCTGAGGGAGGAAAGCAACATTAAGGAGTAACTTAACCCCTGAAAATATTGTTTTTTGTTGACTTCCAGGTTCAGTGCCTCACCTTGCTGCAGTGATGTACAGGAGCACTTCCAGGTCTGTCAACTTTTTCCCTCTTTCATTGTTGTCAGTTTGAAACGACTTCATATGGCCCATTTACTTTTTATGACTATCAAAAGCACATGATGCAAATGATCTTTCTACAAAACCATATATTCAAAGAGCCACCCTTGATACTGTATGTTTTAAAAGAAAATATGGTTAAAAGTAAAACAAGTACACAGTTTCACCCAACCTGACAGCTACAAAAGTAACATATTGTACTAGTTCCACTCTCAAAATTATACACATATTTAGCATGTCTGTGAGTATCGCTGTAAGTGACAGAAGGAAAATAAAGATAAATCCACAAAAATCAATGATGTCACAATGAAAAGTGGTGGGCTAGTTCTCCTTTAGTTGCCAAAACAGAGACAGAAAACATCCAGTTGTATTCTACGAATATAAGACATCAGCTGTTTTTGGGGAACACAGTTGTCCTGTTTGGAAAGTTTCCCTGAGATACTATTAATCCCGAGAGATGAGAGTCCTCATCCTTAAAGCCTTTTCTCTCGTAAAGGTGAAATAAAACCATCGAAGCAGAACGTGAATCCTACATTCATGTAGCTTCATCAGTCACACACTCACACTCTTCTGTCAGGCTCTTTAAAGTGGTCAAAATAATTTTTTTTTTGTCTGTTCTTGCTGTTTATCATCTGTGACAGCGGTAATTCTTGACCGCTTGACAGACAATCGGTCCTCGTGTGTTTCTGCTTGGACTTGTTTTCACTCGTCATGAATTTAGAAACTCATGGAGGTTAAACTGAGCTAAGGAAACACTTGTAGGTTGGACAAACTCTGAAAGACTAAGACACTCGCTAGCCTAAAAACATTAAAGTTACAAACAACCCATAATGCAATGCTCTCTGTAGGAGCCTCTCCATTCAAATAGAAAATCTGATTTTGTGAACACATGATTGTCTAGTCCGCAAATATAACAAGACCCACACGTTTTAAAGGGAAAATTCACCACTGTGAATATGATTATTTCTTGAAAGTAGGTCACCTATGTAATAGAAATGTGCCATTATTTTTTAAATTGGCACCCTATGACTAGAGAAAACTGGGGAAAAAGGCTGTAATTTCCCCGTACTGCTCTGAAGGGGGGAATCCTACAACATGCATTGTGTGTGGTCCCATCCAATCAGCTACTGATGGTGTGTTTACAGAAGGTAGCGAGTACGTTTCCCAGTAGAGCAACTGGTTAGCGGAGACTAAGTATTATATCGCTTCACTGAGGGTTATTTTCATTTACAAAATGTTTTTCCTCATCGAGTCTGAATATATCGCACCGGTGTGCAAGGATCATAAAACAAACGGCGCACTGGAGTCATGTGTTATGTGGATCAGTGCAAACTTACCAAGAGTTGCACACAAGCCAGAATACAGAATACTGCCAGAGCTGCTGGTGGGCAGTCAAAAAACTCTGCTGTCTTCATGTCAGCTTGGTTTGGGAAACAATCATGGACGAAGGGGTGAAAAACTGCAAGCAAAGACTGTTTCTTTTACCTGTTTTGGAGGACGAGGAACCAGGACTAGATTGTGCTCAAACTGAATGCAGCTGCATAAATTACAGGTAACACACAGTCGCTGATGTGATGTTCTGTATTCAGAGTTGGCAAAGTCCGATATAATATTCTGTCAGAAAACAAAGTCAGGTTTACCAAAGCACCACAAAGTTTGACTCTCTCTGACGGTCGATGCTGCAAAAAGGAACAAGGACAAGATCCCTCACTGGCCTCCCACACCTGAACACAACAATTGTATATGTTGCAATGCGCAAGAAGGTCAGAGATACCTCTACCAGGAAGTGAAGTCCTGTGGTGCTCATAGAGATACTTACCAACATGCCCATATCACAAAAACATTATCTCAAGTGCCTCTGTCAGCCCATTAAATGAATGTGATGCTACATGCAGTACAATAAGTTTCATGGTTAAATCTTAAGGATGCTCTATTAGATTAACTAGGAACTTTTTTTGGTTGTAGTTATGTAAAAAGTCAAACTTTTTAAAGACATAGAGGCTTACACACTTTACAGGCTGCCATAATCACGTGTGACTCTTTTTCTACTCTGACGAAAGACGTGTTGTTTTTGGCACATATTTGACTGCTCCTCGCTGCACGCAAACGTTGCCTCACTCATATGCAAGCAGTTTTTCTTGAGCGAAGGGGTCGAGTGACCTTGTGCGGTGACGCGGGGCTGTGAGGAGTCAGGGGAGCGGTAGATTCTCACTCCGGCCACGACTCTGTGACTTTGGGTCGTAACTCCAGAAAACAGAGCGGCGAGAACATTGCAGCCGTGTCCTTGATCAGTAGCTCATCTCCACCCGGCGCGGCACACCGGCCCAACGTGCTGTGGCACTTTATGGGGGATCGAAGCTGCTCAAGTTTAATGTGTTTGTGGCTGTCGCAGCTCTGATAAAGGGCGCAATACATAACACAGAGTAATAGAGGAGGACAAGCCAATCAATAGCCAGAGAGGCCGTTTGACCCGCGCTTAAAAATGACAAATCTCCAGCCTTGCATGACTGAGAGTGTCTCTCTGCTTTCAGCCGCAGCCAACAACGGCCTGCAGGGACAGCGTGGAAAAATAACCAGAGTGGACACAACGGGACTCATTCACAAACAGAGCGTACGCACAAATCTGTGCTTAAACCGGGAGTATCAATATTTTAAGCACAAATCCGGGATTCATCAATATCTTCTTACCTGAATTTGCTCTCACTCTGCAAACAAATTTAAAACTGCCTTAGACCATGTGTACGCACAAATCATAAATGTCCAACAGTCTTAAAAAATGATATAGTCAATATTTATTCAATGTAAACAGTATATTAGAACCACAGTTATTTAAAAAACGATTGAGCCTAAACATACAACTAATACACAATTTGTTTACTACTTTTAAAATGAATAGCTTAGAAGTTGTAATCCATAAATCACCATCATAAATGTAAATTATTAATATATTAAAATTGTCCTCTTCCCACTTTTAGATGACGATATCTTATTTATCGGAATTCGAATATAGGAATGTGACAGCATCAGATTTAGCCGTGATACATGTAGCTGCTTTCGCTACATCACGAAACACGATGCGCACCTGATAGGTTAGATTAGATTAGATCAATTACAGAGATCTACACATTTGCCAACTTTTTATTTTGTTACAGATGTACTGCGTGGTAGCAGTGCAACAGGATGTATGCAGACTGTATACAGGATTCACAATTGGTTGTGCCAGTGACATGTTTACCAGCCAAATCCGCCGTCTCTGGCTTCTACTTCTGAAACTATTGTTTGCGTTTCAGTAGCAGCAAAGATTTTCCACATTTTTACCATCACTGCCCTCTTTGCAACAGCTCTCTGCACTGCTGCACCGCTCCAACAGAGCTTTCCTTATATAGAGAAATGGGGACGTGGTCGTATGCTAATTACTGATAGCGCCTGTCAGTTTAGAATGATTCTGATTCACTAACATACTCACAGTGGTAAGAACAAAACTGGCCGGTGCACACATGACACGAATCCGACGATACTTTTGCGTGTGCACTTATTTTGTGTGCAAAGTAAGAACATTTCTGCGCACATATTAGTGAAAGAGACCCGATGTCTGTCAGGCGGAAGAGGCTCACAGCTTACAGCCGGCTTGTGCGTGTATGTGTGAAATCTCTGTTTCAGGTTCAATCTTAAAAAGGCCAAACTGGCAGTAAGAGTCTTGTAAGTAAAGACTGGGGCTTCACCTGTGAAAAGAGGCTTTTGTAGAAGCAGCCTCCTGTTTCCTGGCAGATAAAGCACATCTGCTTCACCAGGAGATAACACCATGCATACACTCACACAGCCCCCTCTCACTCTCCGCTCGTATGTTCACCTTTTCTTTACCTTTTTCTCCTGCTTCCCTGCCTCTCCTCTTCATTCATATCTATTTATGTAATTCCCTCATGCTAAAGTGCTCACCTCCATCCCCTCTGCAGATTTTCTCCAGCGTTTGCTCTCATTTTCTTTCCTCTCTCTTTCCCTCGTTTCATCTCTGCCTCATCTTTTCCCCCAACCCGCCCGAGGACCAGCTGCTCCACACTGACACTGTCTTCTCTGTTATTATGTGTTTGTGTCGTTTGTCCTGAAGTGACCTGTCCTGTAGATTACCCTGCCCTCTGTCAGGGTGCGGCCTCTGGGATTAGACCGCTAACCCCACGGGGTCGTGTGTGTTTTTGCTCGAGGGCATCCGGATAAATGCCTCCGAGGGAGCTACCTGCTGTTGTTTGACTTGCTGAATGAAATATGATTATTTCTAGACAGCTAATAATGAATCTATGTGCTCAGAGTCAAATTACCTGTCAGTCCTGTTTCTGTTTGCCATCAACAATTAGGGAAAAAAAAACATTTGCATCTATCAAACTTGACAAATTAAAGCATGTTGAAATGAAATATAGATTGAAATAGAACGAGGTTTATACATTTAATTTAACCTCCAATCAGTTCAGAAGGAAAAATAAAATCTTTATTTATTTTGTGCTTCTGTTCATCTTTTAATTCCTTGGTTTTTCCATTTCTTGGGCTTAGAACACATTTTTTCTTGTAACTTTTCCAATTTTCTTAATGCTTATATGATAATGAGATGGACATAACATTAGAGGAGCCGTCTAGTCTGTGGCTAAACTGAAAACACTGGTAGCTTAACTCACTGAGCACCAGCCCTTTTGTCATAAAACTACACCAGCTGGTGTAGGTATGGTTAATCATCCAAATAAGTGTTTGGAGTACAGGTTAACATTTATGCTAATTATGTAATTTTCCATATGTTTCATATTTTCTTCTTTCCCCAACAGCACAAATATTCTTAAACTAAAGAGAGAGAGTTGAAAATATGTTATCCACTCGTCTTCTTGGATGCATAATCATCCATATGCTGCATACTACTGTAGCATCACTGTACAGCTCTTAAAACAGCAGCTAAATCATTTTAGCAGGCAAGCTAACACTAACAAAGTGAGCTAGCTAACGCTACATAGAAGTGAAAACTTTGCCTCTAAAGGCACCGTGGACTTGCTTCCAGGACTTTGTATGTTTGGTATCTGGAATTTCAAAGCAGATATTTTAAAATAGTCTCATCCTGATGTCTTGTTTCAACTGAAAACACATCAAATTAAGGCATCAGAAAAATACTGTGTTGTCACATTAGAGCACCCAGATGTTGACATTTCATGCTTGCAGGATGGAGAGTTTTGTCACTGCTATAACTGAGATAATTAGATCAGTTTCATCCCTGCATCCTCCAGTCTTTAATTTTTTAAAAACAAAATTGTAGTTCAACAATAAACAAAAGAACACTTGTAAATCATTCACTCAACAAAACAAGTACAAAAGCACAGAATACAATGACCTTCTGGTCTATAAGAGTGCACTTGTAATATGAGAATATGTACATAAATTGTTACTGAGCATTGTTACCCTACATGTAATATTTTATCATCTACTAATCAGGTAAACACTGCTGGCCCCTGGACTCTTTGTAATTTAAGAGAAGCACAGACAACAAGCAGAACATGGCAGCCATAATAAATCCTCCTGAGCTGTGGCCACTCTGGGAGAGATTTACTATCGAGTGCATTTTCCAAAAAAACATCCTCGAGTATCAGGGTCTTCCGCTTCCTTTTTATTTGGACAGTGTACAGAGACAGGAAACATGAGAGGAGAGAGAGTGGGGTAAGAAATGCAGTAAAAAGGTCCCCTGCTATAATCAAACCAACAACACTGTAGTTGTGTAATATGCACCTTAAACATCAGGTTATACTGACTGCACAATAATCCACAGCAGAGAAAATATAAAAGTACACCTTCGTCAACCATAAAATTTGACAGTTTTATATATTCTGATAACATTTGAAGTCTTTTCTGTTGTACAACCCCCTGATCACTGCTTTTATAACAAATAAATGTCTTAAATGAGCCTTTCAGACATCCATCTGTTGTCCTGCCTGTTTGCCGATTGATCTGTCTGGTTTATCTAGTGCTCCTCGCCTTAAAAGTGTAATATGTAACTATTCCGCAATAAAATATCTAAAAACAACTAGACTTATGTTTTGTTGGGTTGTGTACTTATTTACCCCAAATGTTTCTTTTCAAACTCAGAGAAATCCGTAATTTTAATCAAGGTAACGGTCCGTTTCATTTGGTCGCCTGTCAATGGTGTCATACACCCGCTACCAAAGAGTATATGTGCACAAGATGATAATCAATCGTGTGCATGCATCGGTGTTGTGGTGGCATCTACCAAAGAGTCTACACATACAAGATAATACGTTGACGTTGTGGTTAACCGCTAGAAACTGTCATAAATGGACTTTTATTGAGTTTTAAGCCACATTTTTATGATAAACTTTTTAGATCTTGGTTGTTTTTTAGTATATCTTTTAGACGGATGAAGGATTTTAGTCATCTGGATCTTAAGTTATCAGAGAAACAAGCCGTGCAAACGTTAGCAGCAGCTCGACTAACGCAGAGCCCCTCACAGACATCCCGTACCCGCCGAACATGGATTTTTAACGTGAAACTGCTTCATTCAGTGTTTTTACCGGTTTTAATCTCTGAGTATGTTTGTTTTGAAGAGGAGGAGACCAATGCAGATAATTCAGCTCCTGGTAAAAACCTACTGAACATCTGGATCTTAAGTTGTCAGAGAAACAAACAAACGTTAGCAGCAGCTCGGTTTGTAGCCCGTCTGGACATCGTGTGTCTGCCGAACAGCGTCAGGAGGAAACCTCTGCAGATAATCACTGCAGCAACACTCATGATCCCACACTACTTCACAACATCATCAAACTCCATCTTTTATTATTGCATTGATTGAGAGACTCCTAGCGGCAGAAATTACATGTTGTGTGTTTAATATGTAGGCCTAACTAGGTATTTTCAATATTTTTATAACATATTAACAATATAAAACCTCCTTTTTTAAGCATGGTGATATGTCTAGAAAACTTTGCTTTATCAGGTCTTTTGCTGATGGAAACATTGAGGAAATAATAAAATCATTTGTTGAGGTTTAACATCGACAAAAGCAAACTTTTATATACTTTATATTCTCTCTCATGTCTCTGTTTTCTCAAAACATCCTTCTCTTTTCCTGCTGCTCCTCCTCCTTTGTGTTGAGTACAGATTAAAGAGGGTGAATCAATAAACTTTTACCTGCGATGCACCTCATGTTCTACCTCGTTGTATTTTAAAAGAGCAGATTCTCAGCTTCAGCTCAGATATTTTTTTTTGGTAAAAGGCTTGACAAAACGATTATGTAATTTGTGAATTTAAGTCCAGTTTTCCTGCATTCTTCCTGCACTGCTCTTGTTTGTTTAAAGGACAGAACAGAAAGATTTTAAGTCAGCTTTAATCATTCTGATGCTAAAATAGAGGCTGTGATGGACATATGGATTCACAGATTGATTTATTTTAAATTCGGAGGATGAAGCGACACCACAGTATGTCTGCCTTGATCTTACTGCCAGCATTTATATTTTGATTTCATAAGTGTATAGGTCGACCTTTATGCTAATGAATCAATGTATTTTCCATATTTTCCTCATTCCTCCAACAGTACAAATATTCTCTGACTGAAATGAGAGTTTAAAACATGTCTGAACAAATAAAGGCTCATTCTGGTTTTCTTCAGTCTTGAGTCATTTTAGGGAATTTATTCACACTGGTTTATTTTTTTAAGAACAGAATCATTCATGCTTTTTAAACATTGCCAGAATAATTGCACAAAGCAACATTTTTCTATTTTTTTTGTCAGTCTCAGCATGTTTGGAAAATGTGAACACTGAGAAACATTTTCTCTTTGTTTTCTCTGAGGAGAAAAGTACTGCGAGGACCGACCACAGAGGGACACAGAGGACATGTCCGATAAAATAAAAGCAGCATCAGAGCATAACATTGATTTGACAAACAAGACAGAGCCAGAGCCATTGATTAGAAAATCCAGTATTAATGACTTTGCTCAGCCCAGCACACAGTGTTATCACTGCAGAATCACAAGAGGAATCAAATCAGACAAAAGCAAACACAGATTGGTTTGAATGACTTTCAGTATCAATAAATTCTCTTAAAAAACAGATAAAAATGATAACATTTCCAAATAGTTTGGCCACGGCGTCACATGTTTAGGTGGAACCAGAGGATAGAGGAATTACAGGTTCACCACTTAGCGCCGTATGTAAATAGGTTTTAGTGTAAATGCAGATACTGCCTGTTTCCTGCTGTGTGATGTTGTGATGGGGGATGGAGAGAGGGTGATGTGTGAAGGGGGGGAGGAGGTGTGAAGGTGGTATTCGGGGGTGGGGGTGGTTGGCGGGGTGGGAGGGGGGAGGGGGTTGAAGGTGTCGCTTGGAGAAGCTCATTCATCAAGTCATTACGGGAGGTGGCTCCTGTGGTATTTCAGCCTGTCCATCAGTGGAGGAGGAGGAAGATGGGGAGAGATTCCCAGAGGAGGACCGAGGCTCGGCCATCCTCCTTCCATCTCTCCAACCCCCCCCCACCCCTCTGCCTTCTACAACTCCTTGCTCTCCCCCCTCTTCCCTCCCTCCCCCCTGCTCCGCTTCTCCTCTGACAGTTCACCTTCTGGCTGCTATTACTCCCCCTTCTTCCTCTCCTCCATCACACAGTCTTCCACTTTATCTGCCCCTTCTATTACATCTTCCATCTCCCTCCAATTCTCCCCACTCTCTCTCTCTCTCTCTCACACACACACACACACACACACACACCATCCTCCCTCCACATTCTCAGCACTTCCCTCACTCTCTCTTCCTTTTTACATTTCTCCCGGGAGGCAGCCCTTGACTCTCAGATGTCCCTTGCATGCCAAAAATTACTATTGACATTTCAATTCAGTGAGGTTTTTTCTCTCACTGCTCTCTGCTGATGCCTTATAGCAGGAGGACATTTACATGTCAATGGGCCAGACAAAAGAGAGGCAGAGTGTGCCCGCTCCTGTGTCCTTAAGACAGTGGCTGTAACACTGAATTTGTGGCTTCTGTGGTGATGAAGAGGCTTTATGTGCTGAACCTCTGGATGAGTAAATGGATTATTAATATACGAAGAGTTAATTTGGCCTACTATGCCACAACATTTTACCAAGGATGAAGTATCATCAGCATTTTTTGCAGTTTGCAGACTATAGCTATATGAAATGTGTTATATTATATCATTTATATAATATCAGTTAGCGACAATTAGCAAAACATACATCTCAGAATTACACATTGCAACAAGAAAAACTGAAAAACAACATGGCAAAAAACTCCAAAAAATAGACCAACACAGTAAAGCTGCTAAAAACTGCATTTGGGACCTATTATGCTCATTTCCAGCTCTATATTCTTATTCTGGGACTCCACCAGAGTAGCTTTGCATGATTCACAGTTCAAAAAACTGCTTATTTATCTTATACTGACCCTTTACGCAGCCCCTCAGTTCAGCCTCTGTCTCTAACAGGCAGTCTTAGCTCCTGTCTCTTTAAAGGGGACCTATTATGCTTTTCCTCATTTTCAGACATATATATAATGTCACAATGTCAGATGTTCATATTAAAAGTGGCCTACATGTCAAATAATGAGGTAAATGTATGTAGCAGTAATCCCTGACTTCAGACTGCTCTGAACACTCAGTTTCCAGCGTGTTTTCTACTTTCAGCCCGAGCCGACGTCAACTCGTTACGGATTTCTTTATATGTACATCTGCTCCATGCACAGTGCGCAAGTGACTGCTCCGCTCTGCTAACATTATAGCATTTTTCCATAGTTTTGGGGGTAGTCACGCCGAGCCATGACTCCATTACTCAGCAGAGCAAAGTATAATAAATAGTTTACCTGTTGGATGTGTGCTGGTCGTCTGCAGCTCTTCATCAAACATCATCGTCACTGTGGCTGTTTCTGCTTGTACTATTCCTCCCTGCATTATTTCTAACTGATCCTGTTAACAGATATCTCCATATGTTGCTCTGTCGACCGGTTTTTAGCACTCCAAACAAAGCTCCGCTAATTCAATGAGGAACATGTTCCACTTCCTGTAAATTCTTCACAATAAAAGTCTACCATTATTTAGTCATTTAAAAGCTTTTAAGCAGTAAAGCAGGAAATGTTGGGTTTGCATCAGCGGTAACTTTACACAACTCTGATACGTAAAGTTGGCCAATCAGAACAGAGTGGGCTCATCGGGAGGGAGGCCTTAAAGAGACAGGAGCTAAGACTGCTTGTTAGAGAAGACTCTGAACTGAGGGTCTGCATAAAGGGTTGGTAAAAGATAAATAAGGAGTTTATTTGAACTGTGAATCATGCAAAGCTACTCTAGTGGAGTCTAAAAATAAAAATTTAGAGCTGGAAATGAGTCTGCCGAGGGACAGCCAGTCAGAGTCGTGTTAAGTTACCACTGATGAAAACATTTCCTGCTCTACTACTTCATATTAAAAGCTTTTAAATGACTAAATAACAGGAGACATTTATTGTGAAGAATTTACAGGAAATGAAACATGTACCTTACTGAATTAGCAGAGTTTTGTTAGTGGCACTAAAAAAAACGCCACAACATATGGAGATATTTGGAGCTCTTTGTTCAGCGGATCAATCAGAAATAATGCAGGGAGAAACAGTACAAACAGAAACAGCCACAGTGACGATGATGTTTGATGAAGAGCTGCAGACGCCCATCACTCTTCCAACAGGTAAACTACTTAAGGATAACGGTAGAGTTTAAGGCACACAAGGATAAAGGCTTTATAAGGCTTTACAACGAGTTTCAGCTCATTGTTTAGCTGTCTAGCTGCAACTTTACTATTTTGGTTCATTCTCAGCGCTCTCATAGCATCGTTTTCAGCTGCAGAAGGCAGCTGCTTTCAACAAAAAAGCTCTAAAAGCCCACTGTACGCTACCTGCTCAGCACCAAACAGAAAACAGACACAGTTAGCGACTAGCTGGTGAACATAGTGGAGCATTTAGCAGCTAAAGAGCCAGATATTTCCCTCAGGAGTTCGTAGAAAGCAAAAACAGAGCTAAAACAGAGCTGAATATTGGACTTCGATTCACCAGCTAGACAGAAATACAACTCCAAATGAATGATAATTTTGCACATATCAACTTCAAAGGTGATGATATGTCAATGTTGTGTTCACAACTTGTTTCTATCGCCCCCAGGTGGCCAAAAAAATCAGTTAATGTAGGCTTAAAGATTACAGTTACTGGATGATGATGTGTAGAGGTGGTGACCCCGTGTCAGAGGCCCACAGATTCTAGCTGTGTCCCTGCTCCTTAAACATGAGAAGGGTCCATGTGCTTCTGGCCTCATGATGCATGACTTCAATTGGTTCCATATTGTCTTTACCATAGAAATAGCCTGAAATGGGCTGTGAATATGAGTGTTCATGCATGCAGGCGTGTGTTTGCATGTTTCCATGTGCACGCCTGAGAATATTTCCCTCACAAGAGGGTTTTTCAGACATGCATCTTCATTTCTAAAACCCTGTAAGGTACCACCACCTGACTGGTCCCGAGGCGCCGCAGCTCCCGTCTTGCTGTGATTATCTTAAAGGAGATACATTGCATATGTAAATGTCCTGTTTTGGAGAGAGCTGGCTGCTGCTCAAGTGAGGGAAAAAAAAGCCCCTCAGCATTGATCTGCCCTTCTGCATTTAGTCTGGGTTAAGTGTTCAGCTTCCATTAGGACTAGATTCATGCAGGGGTTTGTATAATTATGCCAGAGTCAATCCCCATTTCTCCTTAGCACTATCGAGCAGCTGCTTACTTTAATAAAAACACATGTCAAATTGAGGGAGAGGAGCTGCTGAGTATATCTGTGTGTGTCTGTTTTCCAGCATGCGTGCATATTCTTGTGTTTGCACATAATTTGAATCAATACACACAGGAAGGAGGCATTAATGCGACTAACCAGTTGCAGGGGGCAGAAGCAGCAAACAGACCTCGTGCACCAAATGTTCTGTCAATTCCACCATCCTTTCAATCAGTGCAACAAACAACTCTTTCAACATTTGTCTCTTTCTCCCCCAGGACACGATTCCTCCTCTCTGTCTGCTTACTGGAGACCATCAATCTGAAGCTTCTCCCCGTTGTCCTTCTTTCATCATTCTAGTTTTTTTTTTGTGTCTTCCAATGAGAGCTTTCAGGCCTGACCTTTGTGCCCTTGGAAAGGACCGCTGCGGGTAACAAAGACCGCCAACCAATCAGGCATCGGTCTGAGTGGCCTTGGGTATGTGGGCCTCATTCTTAATGACATAAGAAAGCCTGAAATGGATTTTAGGGTAGCTGGTGATTTCTCCTCACATGTACTCACATGCAAGGACATGCATTAATATCCCTCATAACTCTCACTTTAAAGCTGAAATCCATTTTATTTTCTACATAATCAACCTTGTCATTCTACATCCTCTAGATGTTGAGAGTTGCATACTTATGTTTGCTGTGTCATAGCTGTCACGCAGGAAGCACAATTAAGCACTGCATTTACCATTTTTGTAGAGTCATGCGTGTAAGTCAACAGCTAAACATTATTAGAGGATGAAAGGAATAGTTGGACATTCTGGAAAAAATACTCTCATTCACTTTTTTTTCTGAAAGTTAGATGAGACGATTGACACCAGGGTGGTATCAATCTTCTCCTTTAAGTCTCAGCAAGAAAGCCAATAACCACATCTCTCAAATTGTCAAGCTATGTCTTTAACTCTTCCACTTTTGCTATTGCAGTGATTGAAATTAACACGAGGCTCTTACACAAGAAAGAAATATTTGAGGCAGCAAAGAAGCCAAAAGGAGGAAGAGACAAAGCAACTAAATGAAAGGTTTGAGGTGTCAGTATGATTCAAATAATGTGTTTGTGTTTGGATTATTGATTATTATAACAGCTGAAGCCTCATGTTAGCTTCAAATAAACTGTTAAAAAATGTTTTTGCACACTGTACAAAAATATGTGGACTGTGTATTTTGTTCCCCATCACTTACTTTTAATGGCCAGTATGAACAAGAGGAATGATTACAGCAAAAACAACACGTGTCAATGTTCATTTGGCTACACGACTATTGTTTTAGGACATACTTGAAAAATTATAAACCTATCCTTTAAGAGGCCACAGTGTCTATTATAAAACCAAATCATTGTGTTCCTCATGTTCCTGTTTAGCTGTGAACTTCAGCTACATAATGTAATATTACCAGTAATAATGATATTCATTGTGGCACATTCATTCATTTAAAATTGTCTCTTCTCTCTCGAAGGTGAAGGAGATAGCATCTAATACAGTGATTAAACTAATAATTTACACATTGTCACATAAATAAAGGGTCTCTCCTCCACAGTATGAGTGATACAATTAATATCCGCAACTTTTACAGAGGAGATGCGGAGTGTCAGTCGCCCTTTGTCTGCACTAATTGTCTGAGGATATAAACATGGCAGCTGAAAATGTGAATTAAGTAGAATAGGTTAGTGATGTTCAACAGGATTATGAACTCCACATCCACGTACTGGGTTTATGGATTGTCTGTTATGAAGGCAAAGACACCAAAACAAGGGACAGAAATGTACGTGTGTACCTAAAGTATTAAGGAGTTTCTCTGTGAGACTGTTTTTCCCGAAGAGCAATGTATGCGACTGTCTGTGTCAGACTCTTTGCGATTATACTGATCCAGTGGAACAGAAAGAGACCACTACTGCTGATGAGAAGAGAAGAATTTGAATGTTTTATACATGAAAAAGGACAAGAAGTGAGCAGCAGAGAGGCTGCTGGGTGCAGTGAAAACTAAATAGGTGGTGTTCAGTGAAGTATCCGTGTGTCTGATAGATATTTGTGGACCCATCTTCCCCCGCCCCCCGTGTGTGTCTGCTATTGGAGACAGATGCAACTAACTGCAACCAATCACTTTGAAAGTAAAGTGCAGAGCCGCCTGACTCACCTGCTTGTCTTCATCCCTTAATCTCCAACTATGCTTTCATTCATCAGAGGCTTGATGTCGCTGTAGGTTTCTACTGATGATACAGCTTCTGTTTCCTTTGACAATCCTTAAAGGTTTAACTGTAGATTAAGTACAATGAAGACAGATAGAGCCTTTGGCTTATAGGTGAACATTATTTGTCATTAGGAAGTCGATGCAATAAATCAATACCGTTTGTCATCTATGTTGTGCTTCATGTTGGAGGCTTTTGGAGAGAAATATTTAGCTTTTCGGTGAGGAGAGGGACCTTTAATTTTCTGAAGTAATTCCACCAAATCCAGCGTTTTTGTTACAGCTATATTTTTGTTGGTAAAACACGGATACAGGCAGGTATAATTATTTTTAAATTGTAGCTTACACTCTTAAACTATGCTTTGTTGCAGTCAGTGGGTCGAGTAGAAACAGGAAAATTATTTATCTATATAAAAACCACTGCGTAAAACCGTGTGTCATGCAAAGAACAGCAAGCTTAAATACAATTTCTTACATTCAGTACATTTTGACATCAAAAGCATCACAAATCAGGAAACCATTATTCCTAACATCAAGAAAGTCTGCTTACCAATCAAAAGCTGGACTGAGCTCAGCAAAATGATCATCCAGACTGAAAAAAAAAAATCAAGTTTTCATTTCAGGAGGTAAACAAATTCAATGCAGATGCAGCAGATTTCCAACAATAACTTCAGACTCATTCTTCAAGGTCGGGGGGAAATATCCTCAACCTCTCCCTCAGGAGAAAGAAGAGCAATCACTTTACTTCCTCTTATATCCATTTTTATTTTTAACAACCTGATCCCCTTTTGTTTCGTCAGGTTAGCTAGCTAAGGCTAATTAGAGTGTTTCATAGCAACAAGAACAATGATGAATGCCCCTTCAACCCTTTGAGCTTCTGCTCTCTCTGTTGCTACCTTACAGTTGAGCTTGGTGAATGAAAAAAAAAACAAAAAAAACCCCGTCGATCAGATCACAGCCATCATGATGGTCATAACAGCATGTCCCCACAACACTGCAGCTCTATGCAATATGTGATGAATGTTGTCTGCATTCATATAGATCTACGCTGCTCCTGAATCGCTCTTCATCTGTTTTTTTCTCCTGACATCCTCTGCAGCGCTGTAATTACTGAGATTTAATTAGTCAGAGAACAAAGGCAACTTGACCTTCTCCGCAGGTTCAGGATTAGTTGTGTGCATCACACAGACAGCAAACAGCTACTTCATATTTTCCTCCAGCTTGTGTTTTTCCTCAAATAAACTAACTAGCTTTACAATTCAAGACCAAACATACTGATTAGATACCTGAATGCCAACTCACATCCAGTTATTTGGTATGTTTACACCAGGAGAAGCATGTTGTGTGTTTCCGAGCATGGCAGGTTTGCTCGCCTTTGCTGGATTTCAGTGGAGAGAGGGGGGGGGGATATCTTTGCTATCTCCCTCGTACTCACAAAGACAGTAATTACACAGAAGGCCATTCAATTAACGGAGGCCATGCACCTACATGGCTTGTCACAAAAAAAAAGAAAAGAATCGTGGCTAATTAAATGATTCAACCCTGGACTGGAGGCCACTGTGCTGAGACACAGTCGTACACAGAGGGAGGAGGCGCTGCAAAGTGTGAGCCAACCTTCAGCTGAATACTCACATCAGAGTCTGCGAGACACAAAGCACAATAAAAGCATTTCATGAATTTTCTTTTTATTTATTGTGCTCAGGAAAACTGTGCTGTCAGCTTGATTGCACCAACATCATGTGGCATATTCAGATGGGCCAACAGTCCTGTAGGGGCTGCTGGTGGATGAATATAATCATGATAATAGCCATGATGGATTGTTTGTCAGCGCCTTTCAAAAGGACCCATGTAACAGGTAAAAAAAAACAACTTGAGCATTTTTCCAATCTGCCATTTCTATGATTAGGGTTTGGTTAAGTTCAGCTAGCAAAAAACACTTGGCTAAATCTAAAATGACCTCCATTGTTGTCCAAAAACTATTAAAAACATGTCAGTGAACTACACTGTTGTGACATGTTCCTTCATTACGAAGAGTTTGGGCAGTTGATTTTGTTTAGAAATGCCTCCAACGACTAATAGTAGCGACCACATTTTCATTCTCCGCAGAGTAGTTCTGTGTAAGGCAGACGCCAATGAGCACGTGCAGAAACATGGTTCTGTTTACAAGGCTTTGCTAGGTTGTTGTGCTACATATCACAACCTCTTGACTTTGTACTACATTGTAAATTTCCCAAAAAACTTCAGTACAAAAGTCAAGAGGTTGTGATATGTAGAGTACAATCTGATAATCTCATATGGTAAACTTCTTAGCAAACAGTTTCTTATTTACACAACCAGCAGATACAGAACAACATTAACATTTATTATTGAGTCATGTTTCCAGCTACCTGGTGACTGTAAGTCCAATATTAAAACTCCTTTTAACTCTGTTTTTGGTCTCCACCACTGAGAGAAATATCTGAGTGTTTAGCTTCTAATTGCTCCACTATGTTCACCTCACTAACTCTATCTGTCTGCCATTTGCTCCTGACACAACACGATGTAGAGCTGAGGAAAACTGCAGTCAGGTGATAATTCTCTATGACTTTGTCACTCTGAGCTAACCCTTTTACATTAACACATCTGTTTCATCATTTTGTCAGAAAATATTGATTATAGCAGCTTTTAATTTTCATGAAAGTTCTTCTTTAAACTTACAAAAAGGCATAGATTTGGTATGAGATGGGACATAAACCGCAGTCTTATAATGTAACAATGGTATTCATGCTACTTAGGGCTTTGCTTCTGAGAGACGACAGTCATGAAATCACATCACCACAAGAAGTTGTGCCTCCCCTTCATCCATTCATTTTGTATGCTGGGACGTCTTGTTGTGTATTATTATTGACACATATAAATCTGTATCTAATGATCATTGGTTATAATCAAGGTGAATTCCAGGTTTGATGCATCACACTTTTGCACTTTGACTTCTTTAACGAGCTCACACAGACAGAGAGACAAGATAATCTAATATTTATAATATTCATATTTACTGCATGCTTAAGTTTTCCAAAATAGATGGTTTGTGTATAAACTAGATGGCTGGTGGACCAGAAATGTCACAGAAATAATAAAACATTTAATTAACTGAATTGGACAATAAAACAGCAATAAAGGAAGAATCATAGAAATGAATTAATTAACCCATAAATAAATAGAAAGAATTGGACAAAAGTATTTTGTTAATTGGTATTTTAATGGACAATAAAAAGAGGATTTATAAAAAGAATTTACAAATGAAATATATTAATAAATATTTGTAATTAAAAATTGAAAAAGGGCAAGAAAATAAATGCTTAAAGCATAAAGAAATGACCAATACAAAGGATATATCGTTGGAAAATTTAATTTATTTTGTACCTATTTTAAGGCAATTTCTCAGAGTGTCAAAAATATGTGTATGAGAGGAAGTTTCCAGTGAAATCTTACATTTCATTAAGGCCAGATTTTGTGTTTGAAATGTTATATCCATCTTTGAAGCCCTGGTTTGTGTGTGTTTGCAGTATTTACACTGTAGAATAAAGAGCTACTAAAGAAAGACTACTTCATTCACATAATAGACACTTTAAATACTTTACCATTCTCTGGTCAAACATATTGAAATTCACTGTGTGTCGGTAGAGTAAGGAGAGTGGCTGGATAAACAACTGTGACACCGGGGTTATCATACTCAATTAAGCTGCTATCGCCGAGATCGAAACAGATCTTTTGTCATGTGAAGGCGGAGGGGCCGAGGGCGAGGCTGCGTCTCATGTCGAGTGGCTGCTGTTAACTCCCAGGGCAAACACAATTGACACTGTGTGCCAACTATAACAGCTGTAGTGCATCTGGGTGAGCCTGAGTGTGTGTATATATATATATATGTGTGTGTGTGTGTGTGTGTGTGTGTGTGTGTGTGCCAAGGGTTTGCGTCATTGGGGTAAAGGAAGAAACACTGGCGCCAACTGACTGTTTCACAGGATGGAAGGAGAAATTCCTCAGGATTAAAGGGAAAAAATCCTCCTCAGATACTCTTACACTGTTAGATCTCATCGATATCTGATTTTTGATTGCTGCAGTTTTTGTCTGTGAAGATTTACTGTGTGGAGCCAAAAATTAGGTTGTGTTTAACCGTCTTTGTAGTGCTGCTGTAGTGCTCCAGATTTTGCAAGTAAATATTCACTGATAGCTACAAGTTTACTAGTTATAAATTACATTGGGTTGTTTCCGAGCATCCAGTTTAACCTTTTAACATCCACCAGGTCGCCAGCAAACCGCTGAAGCCAGTTATAAGCGGTAGCATCACCCAGTAATGAATAAAAGCAATTGGCACAATTTGGCCAATTGGAGATGATTGGAGAGGTTTGGGGACACCAGTGACACCACAAACTAAAAACTCTGCTGCATAGTTGTGGCATAAAGCATGTCCTAATTATTGTTATTCAAATATGACTCATTATAGACGAGGACCAAAAACACTTTTTTGAGCCTTATTTGAACTGATGTAGTTTTGTTTGTGTTTTAGCCACATGCTAAACAAACACATTTCCAAAAACTAGAAGATGTCATTTGTCAAATGAGGCCTAATACATGCATCGTGGCCTTGCAGTTCTTCTGTTATAAGCTTTTCCATTTCAGTGTGCCAAATAGGCGAAAATTCTATAAAAAGGGTGGATGTTAAAGGGTTAAATGGCAGAAATGTCCCATTATGATGGATACAGTGTTCTCTGTCTTAGCTGCCAAGTATCTCATATACAGTAAACCTCACCAAAACAAAAACCTCCACATTAAAAAGCCAACTCAACATATCAGCTTCGGACAACCAAAACAAATCAGGATTTTTCAGTTGGATCTTTTCAAACAAACAGTTCTTCAAGTCACTGTACAAAGGGAAATGAAATACCAAATGAAATTCATCCTCCACAACACCAAGATCACAACAAACACATAAACGTTGCTCTTTCACCAGTTCTTAACTGAGCACAGAGGAACCATTGCCTTCTCTGTAGATTTAATTGTATATATAATTCTGCATAATAATCGTCTTTGATTTGATGTAGTTTCTAAGCTTTGGTTTATCCTCCTTCCATCGTTCATTGTAGATCTTTAATAGTTTTTGTTTGACTGTATTTATATTACACTGCGAGTTATTCCTGAAAATAAAATTCAAATCAGATTCAAATCAAAATATTGCAGCGACCTCTCTCGACCAAGAGGGTAAATGTGTGCTCGATCCCAATTAAAGATCTTTTTTGGTCAGTCTGGCAACTGAATAAGGCGGTTTCTACAACCTCTGCTGTACAAGACATCCCACGTCCCCTTCAACAGCTCGCTTAGCAGTAAATTTATGCACCCCAAGAAAGCACCTCATGGCTCAATTCTGGCATTACTGTCGGGGGCATCCTTAAAACCCCACACTCCTGCAGCATTAAATTAAACTGGGCCTACCATTGAATCATAAAGTTTAGTGAAGGTTGAAAAACTAAGGTCAGGACACAATTTCATTTTATTCATTACAGACCCTAGGGCTCTTCCTGCTGATTCTGCCAGCACTTTAATTCCCTCTGTAAAGCACATATTTTCATTAAAAACCAAACCAAGGTATGTATAAGATCCAGTGTACTTTAGAGGCATTGATCCAAACTTAAATATATGGTTGCTCTGCCATTCATGGTGCTTTCTAAAATGTATAATCTGTGTTTTGTCACTATTAATGGTCAAGCTCCATTTACTACACTGTAATCTCTGCAACCAACACAATATCATCAGCATATAACAAAACACTTTAATTCATATTATCAATCGCTATGCCTAGATTGGCCTGCTGCATGTGATTTCGCCAATGACACATAACCTCTCTGGAAGCAGTCACTGTCCTTGAGTTTTGCTTTTCTCCAGAGCACAGCCATTTTCTCCTGGACCGACCGTAGTTCCACCAACTCTGGTTCGCGTCCTCTCGCCCGGATACACTCAGCAGCAACCGGATCTGGTGCTAGGTCGCAGACGAGGCCTTCACGGAACAAATCTTTCACCGTAGCCATCAAATCCTCATTATCGTATTGTGGTAACCTCATTATTACCGGCGAGACATCTTCATCACATCATTTCATCTGGACAGCTTTTGCAGCTGTTTCCAACTCAATCATTTCCATTTCTAGAGCTCAGAACGCCCATCTCAAGGTCCAGATTCAGTCGCCATGCTTTGTCTGTTTTTTCTAGCTCTTTCTTCAGGATATCTTTATGAGCTCAGCTTCTCCAGCAATCCATGCAGACTGTCAATTTTACTGTGGACTTGCTTTTCTACTACATTTTGCACATGATCTATTTTTGCATTAAGAAACTTCAGTCTTTCGACTTATGTTGTCTGGTGTTATCAGCCATAATCTTGCTCAAATGGGGGCAATTCAAACCTCAAAATAACCACCCAGGCTTTGCAAAAACAGTTTGATGAATACAGATTCGACTTAAACAGTATTTCACAAGTTATTTGTAAATTTGTGGAGACAGTAGAGAGACAACCAGCGCTCATGTGGCCATCTTGCACCAGAAGAAATCCTTGGAGGTTCTGAAATTCAGAAATAATTAAATAACTCAACAATTTTGATGAGACAGCAGTGGGAAGTTGTACTGTGTCCATTTTAAACTTGAACTTAAAGTTCTTCTTTATGATGGAATTATGTTTTTGCTGCAGCCACACATCTCAGTCTGGCTCTTTGATTGCAGTCCCACAACGATCACAAGTGAAAACAGTTTGGTGAAGAAGTGAAGAGTGTAAGAGTTTTTTTTCAGTCTGTCTTATAATTCAAACCTCCGTCTGACTGAAGGACAAGTTAAGCTGAAAAGAACTACTTTGTGTGACATGTTACACAACCATGTCAGATGGCAAAAGCCTTTATAGTTGTCCTGAACAGCCACACTGGAAGACAAGCTGTCCGTCATTGAGAGGTGTGAGATGCGATACTTGGGTAAATATGGGGATAATGGCACACATTTTCAGATTTTGTCTCTCCTTAAGGAGTTCGATAGTGTCATATTCAGTTGTAAAAATGAGTAACAAAGGCTGAGGTCATAGAAATAGTTTTGTAATGAATTCAATTCAATTCAGTTTTATTTATATAGCGCCAAATCACAACAAAAGTCATCTCAGGGCACTTTCCACATAGAGCAGGTCTAGACCGTACTCTTTAATTTACAGAGACTCAACAATTCCCCCGTGAGCAAGCACTTGGTGACAGCGGTAAGGAAAAACTCCCCTTTAACGGGAAGAAACCTCAAGCAGGACCCGGCTCTAGGTGGGTGGCCATCTGCTTTGACTGGTTGGGTTGAGAGAGAAAGAAAGAGAAGGAGAGGGGGGGGGGCAGAGAAGCAGAACAACAACAACAACAACAACAATAGATACATGACTAGCAACGACAAACAGCAGTGACGACTGGAGAAGGACGTCGCCATGGCCCCACCAGAGCCTGGTCCTTGGCGTTTCCAAGCACAAAGAACTCCAGGGAAGAAGTCAAGTTAGTAACATGCAGTAATGGTAAATAAAAAAAGAGTAAACCTTGCTTTCTCTTCATAGTGTGGAGTGGATGTGAATGTTGAATTGTCAAAAAGTTACAGAAATTGTCAGACAGGTGTAGAACGGGGGGGGGGGGGGGGGGGGGTTTCCAAAGCTGTTCAACACTCTGCCGAGCAGTTCTGAATGAATACGGTGGCACCTTTCCTGCCACAATGCATGCTGGTCTATTTCCTGCTTTTATAGGTGGAGAAATTGGTCATTTACTGTTGATGTTTTACATCTTTGAATCATTTTATGCTCTTAAACTAAGACAAATAAGTAATAACGTCATATACATTTACAACATATTGAGACAGATCACCATTGCTTGTTACTTGACTTTATCATGTAATTTCATGTATACAGAATGTCTCGCTATACGGTGGCATATTTCAGAAACCCCCCCCCCCCCCCGAACACACACCGTTCAGATGATGGTCGGATTTTCACTCCAGCCACAAGTCTGATGAGGTTGGACAACGTGTACAAACTACTTCTTATTGAGCATACCTAAGTCTGGTGCATTGAAGCTGTGTTTTATTTTTCAGTATTATAATTAAAGAAATAAAAATGATTTATTTTCAGTATTAAACAGGATGAAATGTTGCTTATTTTATTGACTTTCTGTACAATTTCTCCCTGTTTTCTCTTATATTACCAGAATATTATAAAACATATTCTAAGCTGAACCAAAAGCAGAAATGATTATAATTAGTTGTACTTGTCCGTACAAAAAAAGGCTGAATGTTCTTCAGGGTCATTGATTTATTCACGGTCAGCTCTTAGCATCCAGCCGGGCTTCGGCTGCTGAGCCAGTTCATGGTGCAAATCAGGTTTTTGCCAAACGTCCTGCCTCTCCCAGCGTGGCCTCTTGACCCGCCCAGTGCTGCGGTTGGCATCCTTGGCACTGGCTGCACCCTCCCAGCCAACGCAGCCATAATGCTCCCCCATATGGCAGTCAGCATCTCCTGCTGAGGGACTCCTTCACTTCTTTTACTACACACAGTGTAATAAAGGGCTCAATTGAATTAATCAGCTTGAAGACATTAATCAGACATTAATGAAGTATTGACCTCTGCACCGCACTGCTGTTCACGGTGTCTGCTTGCCTGTTTACGTCTAGAGCTGGCATCGACCTGCTGCTCTGTTATTTGGTTGGGGGTTTTTTTGTTGATAGTCGAGAATCTCCTGTTTCTCGGTAAACTGACTTGCCTGATATCAGACAGAACTTGTTACTCTCCGTCAATTCGTCTCAGTGGAGTGGGTGGATTCAAAGATCCGGACCCAGGCAATGAACTGACACAAAAGCTGAAGCTGCTGCAAAGTTTTCTGAATGAGTCAACGGCAATGATGCCTGGAAACGAAGAAAGATTCTCAAAAAAGAAGTACAGCACATACAAAGTCTGTACATCAACATTTATTGTATTCACTTTTTTTCACTTGAATTTGTCAAGGTCCACCTAATAGCTTTTACTTAAGCTTTTTTTTCATGCCTGCCAACATTTAGGTTTCAGAATATGAGACGTTTTTTTTCGACGAGGGGGAAGGTGGTGTTGGTGGCGGATGGAGTGAAAGATAACGTTTTACTCAAGTTGACGACATTTATCCTTGTTACTGTAGGTGCAACAAAACCATCGCGAGTAAAAAAAGCCAATAAGTACTTTATCAAACCACCTGTTCAACAAATATAAACGTGTAGAAAAGCGATATTTTCAACCACCGGTATGTTTTATACAGCTCTGGTTAAGCTGTGGGACCACATGGGGTGCGCAAAAAAATGCAGCGGCCTTGCGAGAGGAAGTTGAACCAGAATCAACTGTTGCCAAAATGCAACCCGATGTCACACTGCAGTGGCCAATCACATAAGCCGTCGATCAGACCGAAGACGCCCACGGGAAGAAGAACCTTGTTTAGAGCTGTACAACCCCGCCGTGAAGGAGTACAAAGACGTCACGATGGGGCGAGGGGAGGACATTTCTCTTTGTTTGATAAAGTTACATAAAGTAAAGTTAGGCTTTGCTGTCTGCTTCTTCATTTTAAAAAAGACGAGAGCTAGAGAGTGAATGAAAAGAGGGAGCGGCGTAGCAAGGACACAGCAGTGACTCAGAGAAATAAAACGTTATTTTCTGATTGTTTCACAGTGGATACGTTCTAAATCACAAATAAACACGCCCACACCTCCGCACACCTCGGCACACCTCCGCACGTCCCTGCAGGAAGGTGCCGCATTGCCGAATTTGGTGTGAATGCAGCCTGAGACCTTTTTTTCCTCAGTGGTGAGGACCCTCCTACACAGAGCAGAACATTTTATCAGAGAGGAGGAGGATAGAGAGAGCGAGGGAGGGCCAGCAGGTCAGAGGGGAACCCCGGGCCAACGAGTGCATGGTAGGAGTGAATATGACAATCTTGCCTTGACATAACAACATGACAGATGCAGCTAAATCAATTAGGGACCACCAGAGGCAGATAGCCAGAGTTTCAAGTCACAAAAAGTCAGTATTTTACCACAAACCTCTCAACACCTTAAGATCTCTGCTGGTGCACCCTAAAGACAGGAACACCCTGAGAGGAAGCCTGGGGCAGTGTATGACATCACATGCAACATTACATCGTTGAAAAAGGCAAGGACCCTGGACAAGAAACTGAATGAACACCAAAAACAGAAAACACCAGCTGTCTGTAAAGACCAGACCAAAACCATCATAGCATCTACTGGGAAAGTGTCAGATTATCGACGTCAGCGGATGGCCGGAGAAAGATTGACGTTCACGTCCAACACCGCAGACCAACTTTGGTCAGAGACAGTGTTTATAGTCTTCCCCCACATATACAACCACTTGTTATGACACCTATGAATACCTTGCTATGTGGTTGACAGCTGAGAAAAAGCTAGTAAGTTGACCTTTGAGTTGAGGTTATTTGGTCACACGTTTCTGCCTGTTGTTTAAGAGCTGAATTCATATGTAAAAATGCATTTTATTAATCAATTCCGCATATGTTTACATCTAATTATGTGCTCTACTAATTAACATATTGGTTAAGCCGACTATTTAATCATTTGTTGATTAAGAGATATAGGAAAAACTACCACAGCCGTGTTCAGATGTCGCGGATTTTGACTGCCAGGTGAGCAATATTCTTGATTAGTGAATAATGGGACAATGGTGCCCAATAACTGTAATTACGGTACTTTTCTAAACCCCACACAACTAATCAATCAGGCGGCAAGTAAAGAGAGAGAGAGACGGAGGAGAGTGAAAATCAGGAAGGAGGTAAATTATATACCATTAGACAAATGTAGCTTTTGTCTGCGTAGTGATGTAAAGAAACAGCCGAGGTACTAATCATCGCCCGTCATTCAGATGATCCAATTGTGATAACCATGAATTGTTACTGGGGCCGGAGGGTCGATTCACTTCCAGTTCAATCAGCTCTCAGAGATTCCTTTAAAACTCAGAAATGTTAAGAGAGGTGACAGCATCAATCCACTCTGCAGGGGAAATAATTAACTTGAAAAAAATAATTAGGAAAGCTCTATCATTAGCCAATGAAGTTTCAATTTAATTTAATTAAGTTTCACATTTGGACCTGACTAAATTAAAAGTGAACCACTGCCTGACTGATTTGCATATGTGTGTATACAGCATATATTCACAGTATATTCACATTTCTGTTCTGTAAATTCCAATACGTCCATTCTGATTTTATCAAAGCTCTCAGGAGAGTCCTCTCCATCTCCGAATATCTTCCTCAAATAAACCTCAATCAAAGTAAACTGTAAAATAAAAATATTTACTCTGAAATTATGTTTAGTAAGACCACATGGGAAAGATGAGTGCATGGAAAGCATGAGCCTGCATGACTCTTGATTTAGAGAATTATTTCATAGCAACTCTACTTGTGCCAAATGAGCTCCAGATTACAATAATACCACTGGTGGGCAATTAAGTCCATATAAACACTGCATGCAGAGTGCTGGCACCGGAGTAAGCCACACAAACACACACACACACACTCACATGCAGGTTTACTTACTTCACTTTTGGCGTATTTACATAAACTTACAATCATTTCCTGGAGACCTTAACCGCTAACCCAAAAATCAGCATTTTACCAATTGGCTGTTGTTGGTCTTGATTCTGGTGTGTCCCTGAAGGTGACTTAAGTCATACACACACACACACACACACACACACATATGATATAGGGGCTCAGAGTGTGTCAGCCTTCACCGTGTCTTGCCCTGTATCCATCAGCAGCAGGCGAAGGCTAACCTGACAAACACCCAGTATCACCAGCAGCTGCTTGGGCAGGGATAATTAATACAGCCAGCAATTTGGCAGAGCTATAAACGTCCTGACACTGAGACATGAAGGGGTGACTGGTGGAGAGACTATCGCTAACAGAGCGGGCAGAAGAGAGAGAGAAAGAAAGAGAAAGAGAGAGAGAGGCTTTGATAATCCAGGTAACATAATGGATCACTGTGACAGACACGTAGACGCCATTAAAACCAAATTAATTGTTTCTGTCAAAGGAAAAAAAAATCCACTTTAAAGATGCACTTCTCATCTCTGGTGTTAGGATGTTAAGTGGTATGAACGTCATCATTCACATACGTGCGAGCACATGTTCCACATGAACACCCTATCTTGCGGTTTAACTCGCAATCGTTGCAACAAAAGATAAAATAGTCGCCGCCAATAAAACTTTCCAGAGTTGTAAAAATCCTGTCTTTGTTTCTGTGTCTGATAAGCCTGTAAACAAATAAATCTGTTAAGGCCAATTCATAGTTTCCACGTTTGCATGGCCACAAGGGTCCGCATGACTTAAATTTCATCATCTGTCCATGAATCTGTGAACTGTACGCAATACAAGCACGCCCATTACACAAACTGGATGTAAGTGCTGTATTCTTCATCCTTCGTCATCTTGCAGCAAAGGATAGGTTCACAATTTTTCAAGTCTGTCGTAAAACAACAGTCAGGTGTCCGCATGAACAGTGAAAGAGGTTTTCCTTGCTGTAATCATTCCTCCTGTTCATACTGGATATTAAAAGATCCCCTTCAAATGTGCTTTCAATGTAAATGATGGAGGCCAAAAGTCTCCAGTGTGTCCACGCAGTCATTTTATGCAAAAATGCATTTAAAAGTTGATGTGAAGCTTATATGAGGCTTCAGCAGTCTGAGTTAGTCATATCAAGTGGATATCTGACACATTTACATCTTTATCTTTTTAGCATCAAATTCCCTCTTTGTGGTTCCTCGGACAGTTTTTTCCCTGTTGAGCTGCGGTGGAAGTATAGTAACAAAAAGAGGAAAATCAACACTAAAAAGACTGTAATGTTGAAAGATATCTACTTGATTTGACTCATTTGGATGCTGAAGCTTCATATTAGCTTCAGATTAACTTTTAAATACATTTTTGCACAGAAGGAGGACTGTGGATTTTGGCCCCCATCACTTACATTGTAAGTGCATTAAGAAGGGATCTTCTAATGGTCAGTACTAACAGGAGGAATGATTACAGCAAGAAAAACATGTTTCACTGTTCATTTGGGTGCTTGACTGTTGTTTTAAGACACATTTGAAAAACTGTGAACGTGTCCTTTAAGTTGCTACATACACAACTTTCCATTGTTTGACTTTTTCTTGTTGTTCTTCCAAATACAACAAACAAAGGAAGTCTTGCTGTAACTGAATACTGGACTCAAAGTTGGCACCGATTCACTCGAATGAAAATTACTCGCCTGACGCATAAGATAAAAAAGTTTGGGTTTGCTTCCAGATTGCACGGCCCTCTGAATATGCGCTGTAGTTTTCTTACCACGCATTAGGTTGCATAGGTTGCACATGTAATATAGAATTTGATGTTTAGCTTGTAAGCATGTTAGCATGCTGTTTAGCATGATAGCTCACCGCTTGGCTCAGCAACCAACAATTGAATACTGTCAAAGCAGCAATAAGGTACATTAAAGCAACATTTAAACAAAAGCTAACATATGACACATATTCTAGTAAGAAATGACAACTAATAGCAGTGATAATGCTAACAAGACTACACAAAGTTATCTTAACAGGTAGTAAAAAAGTAGCTGAAAGTGTCCCAAACCATCAACCAGCAGCACACAAGTAACGTTAGCATAAAAAAGTTTAGGTTTGTTTCCAGGTTGTGCGGCCCACTGAATATGCGCTGTAGTGTTCTTACCACGTGTTAAAGGTTTCATAGGTTGCACATGTAATATAGAATTTGATGTTTAGCTTGTAAGCATGTTAGCATTCTGTTTAGCATGTTAGCTCACCGCTTGGCTCAGCAATGAACACCTTAATATTGTCAAAGCAGCAATAAGGTACCACAAATCAGTGAATCTGATTCTGTGTGGATTTATTATCAACAATATTAAAATGTGAACACCATTAAACCAACACAAAGCAACATTTAAACAAATGCTAACATATGATGCATATTCCAGTAAGAAATGACAACTAGTAGCAGTGATAATGCTAACAAGAGGTACCCAAACCATCAACTAGCAGCACACAAGTAACGTTAGCATGAAAACAATAAAGTAACTTTAGCATATGCTGTACAGGACAAAGGAGAGTAACATTTGTAATGTAACTCAATCAGAGAGCATCTTCTGGTCACCTGCTTGCCAAATATTCATTTAGGATTCATTTAGCCGGCGCCCTTCACACAGGAAGTACACGTATTCTCACTGATTCACACCAAATTAACCAAATATAATTTGAAAACTCATTTTTAATACAGGCTGCCGTGACTACAAGGCACATAGTAATAATTAGCATTTTTCATTTCATAGTTATTTCGTATAATATAATTAATTTATTGGATAATTGGAACAGGGGGCGGCACCCCAGCACCCTGCATTAACCAGCCACCACTGGTTAGCATGTTAATAGGAAGCAACATTTAGCATAGCCCTTGACATTTACATGCTAGAATGTGCACAGTTAGCTAGTATGTTAGCATACAAACATTTAGTATGTAATGCTTAATAGCATGACAATATGCTGACGTATGGCATTATGTTAACATGCGTACAGTTAGTATGTTAACAAGCTGTTTAGCATACAACACATAGCATGTTAGGGACTGTAGAGCTACATTAAAAGACTTACAGTACATTATGGCATATATTAAAGGACTGGAACACTGCAGAGACACATGTGCCTTCACACAGTGAGAATAAAAGTGCTCGTATGCATTCACACCCACACTAAGAGGCTGAACGAACACAGCAGAGCCAGAGCAGCCGTGTCTCCTCCTGCTCATCTGTGGCCTATGTTAATATGATTAGACTGGATTATGGTAATGTGAAGGGGGATCTGGTGGGTGTGGGGCGATGCTTTGCTGCTCTCGTTTCGGGGAATAGTTAATTGGTTGGGCTGCTTTGATGTTGTGGTGATGAGAGAAGGGGGTTGGTGGGAAAGGCTGGCAAAGGCGTCCTACAACTCAAGCCCATTTTATTTTTGGCCTACAAGAGATCTGTGCTGGCGAGCGGTAAAAAGGAATGAAACCTGATGAAACCAATGAGAAATGATGCTCATCTGGAGCCGCAACATTGCGAATATTCAGAAAACAAGTATGGGAGAAACACAAGCCATATTTTTATTCTCTCCTGCTGAGTGTGGCATGTTGAGTCAACTGTTATTCTGTTCTCATTGAATTTTGTTTATGATCTATTAAAGGCTATTTAAATCCAGTACTTGCATGTTTTTAAATGAATAATACACAGAAACCTGCACATTTAATGTGGTTGAAAATGTATCTCTCTCTCTCTCTCGCCTTCAGAAATGTTGATTGGCTCACAACATATTTTTCTATAAATTAAGAGCAACTAATTTACCGTTTTAGCTTTGGTTGTAACGTCATTTCAAATAGCTCTCACTGCTGAACAGGTCGACAATGTGCAAAAAAGTTTTCATCTCAGCTTTACCAGGTTTTTATCTGCAGTCACAGCGGGTCCAATCTGCTGCCGCCCTGCCTTTATATTCATCTGTGGGTCAACACTTTTAATCATGTCGCTCCTCTGTCTTCACCACAATCAGTGATGTCACTGCAGGTGTGCCTGTGCCTCAGCAGCCAAAACACCTGCAGTGATATCAGGTTGTATAAGTAAATATACATTTATATCTTCAGTAAATAAGTATACAAAGGATTCTCAGAAGTAGGTCGAGCTTGCTTGCAGCTGTGTCCACTGCTTGGTTCAAAGCATGCACATCGATGTTTACATTACAATTTACAATGCAGATGTTACATTTGTTAATGCAAAAGGTGGAGCAAACTGTGAACGTTATGGTTAGTTGAGGTAAAATTAATAAATCAGAACACCTGTGATGCATGTTTGGATATAGATGAAGCCAGTGGGCGGATCACTCGGTGTTTAGTGGTCAACATGCAGCTCAGGATGGGTTTAGAGGCAAATTCAATTAGAATTTGTAATTACTTCTTTAGCTAGATGCTAGATCCGTTTCCGCCTGTTTGGTCTTTATAGGCAAATGATTCTGAATTGTTACTGTATGTTTTGTTTTATGTGTTTTTAATTGTTTGCTTGTATGTTTTTTTGAAACGCTGTATCTTGAAAAAGAGATTTTGTAATCTGGTTGAATAAAGGTTTAATTCATAATAAAATAATAACAAATCATAAGGATTTAATAGTGATTTATAAAAGGTAAATATATTTCACGGAGCAGGGGGGCCTTTTATAGTTAAAGGTTATTGTTGGAGCAGCTGGAAACAGCAAAGACGTCTAGCTGTATGTTAAAACTGGACTAACTTTCGTTTCAAAGGTCCTTTTATTTTTAGATTGTAACCTTTAATGGCATATGCCACAACACGTCTATAAGTGATCACACAATTGCACAGACAGTCGGCTTCCTTTACACTGTTGCTAAGTGGAAGTATATTTCTTCAGCAGACGTGCCTCCTTCCTTTGTGACACTCTCTCTCTTACATGATATTTCTACACTTTTTTTTTTTTTCTCCGTTCAGTCTTGGACGCATGTGGTCTTCTATCATTTCCCCTGCAGCTGCTCCTCAGATGTGCAGGCTAACGGCTTTACTGGAGCTAATTTTACTTCAAAACTCCTCTCTGTCCTCCACCTGCTGTAAGTTGGTTTGGACATCAGGATTTATACAAATATAAAGCATTTTTTACATTAAATTTTCCTGTTGTTGGTAACACAACCCCCACCTCCCCCCCCCCAGCTCCAAGTTCTTTAGGTAAGTTTCAATGATGCTTTTCTCATCTACTGTTTTATACAGGTCTGTAATTCAGAGCTGAAAATAAAATTATACTGTCTGGTTACTAAAAGTTAATCAACACCTTCCGGCCAATCAGCTAATTTTAATTGGCCATAAAATAATCAAATTAATAACTACAAATTTCATCCAACTCTCACAAACCTGTGACCCTCAGGTGCAAAACATGGCATTTCTGAAAATAATTAAAAAAAAAACAAAACAGAAGAATTAAAAAAAAAAACTGTTTTGTTTTGCTGATTTGTTTTTAAAATAATGTGTTTTGCTCCTCTGGGCCACCATACCGTCATACAGCTGGCTTTTATAAACGTGTCGTCTTTTGAGAACAACTTCAAAAACTTTTGTGGTTGAAACATTTGTGTGAACTTTGAAGTGCTGATGACCTGACGTGGACGTGACTCAGAGTTTGAGTTTAAAACAGGACTAAACCTGAAGACGGGGACATTTTAAACATTAAAATGAAACATTTAAAACAAAGACAGAGCTTCATAAGTAAAAATCTTGCAATTTTATTTGCATATAAAGGCAGCTAAATATATCACAATGAACAGAAAGAGAGAACTAACATTTCCATGAAGAGGGATACAATCAGAGAAAGAGCGAGAGAGGAACAGAGCACGAAAAGAGCATTTACAGAGGCAAAGTTGAGACAACTATTGGCAACATTTTTTTTTTTGTGCTAGCAAGATTGCATTTACACACAGTGCAAAATTAGAAAAAAAAAAAAAAAAAAAAAGCAATAAAACACAAATACTATCAGATTTACACTTTAAAGGACAACTTAACCATGTTTAGGCAGGCGTGTTGTTGGGGACAACCAGCACCTGTTGGATTGTGACTCTGATAAATTTTCCTCTCTCATCCAAAAATGAACATTTACCCTACCGGGAGAGTCGATACAAAAAACATTAAAGAAACCTCTGAAGAGCGTCTGATGGGAGCGTTAAAGAAACATGTCGATCATACAGGTGCATACAGAAAAAAAAAAAAAATGCACCAGATTTTCTTTTTTTTTCGTCAAACACAACTTTTAGTACAGATGTTTTACAACATGAATATATAATATATATATATTTTATACATACATTTTCCAAATTAGATCCATAACGGGATGTTACAAAGTTAATTTTTCGGGCTGTAATTCGATAGCTTTCTGTCCCTGCGTTAGTCAGGTGTTGTTTTTGCGGGGATGATGGGTAATAAATAAGGACTTTTCTCTGAGCTCGCAGAGAGTGGGGGGCTCTAGCTGAGAACATTAAAGCTAGTTTAAGGCAGCGTCCCTGTCAGCCAATAAGAAAAGAGGAACTGACGAGAAAAACAAACAAACAAAACAAAAACAAAAAAAAAATAGACCTAAACACAAAATATCAGATGATACAACATAAAACAATGGCATCCATTGTCCGGCCAACGCAAACCAAACATAAAGAAATTGTACAAATTCACAAAGCATCAATTATCTTACAGATCTGACCAATATTTATCAAGAGCAAGATTGTTTAACCACAAAATCCCTCAGAAAAAGGAGAATACCGGCGTCACTGTGACATTCCCCCTAAATTCATGGTGCATCGTGTGCTGCGTTTACTTTAACGCTTGTGTCTTGTTGTTTTCACACTGATGTGGTTGTGTACTGAGCTACGGAAGCCCAAAGAGGACAAGAGTGTAACTTATTTATGTTTTTGTTTTACTGTGCTCATGAAATAGTTTTGTTTGTGTTGCGATCATGAAGAGAAATCTATTAGAACAGCTTATGTCTGAATCATGAAACAAGTAAACAAAGTCATCTTAAATCATCACCGTGCCCCCTTTTTTCTGGCGTTCTGCGCTAAAGCGACGCGTTTTTTTTTTTGAGGGATTATTTTCAGGTTGCTGTTTCCGTTTCTTCCCGTAGCTGAAGCAGAGACTTAAGATGCAGCTCTGACATGAAAACGCTCAACTGTGCGTGATGAAATCAGGACTAAATAAAGTTTCTTCATATTGAACAAGAAGGAAAAGGCGACAAAATGATCTTTCTTCTTCTGGAGGAAAACAAGCCCTGATCCGAGAGGGAAACCAGCATTATTGGCACAAACTTTAAAAAATAAAAAACACCGGTATTCTCCTTTAACTCCCCACCAAACAAACTCAACCCCCCACCCCCCCGACCCCACGTCTCCAAATCTTCTCAATCTCAACAACAGCTTGGAGAAGACCAAAAGTTTTGCAAAGAAACACTTAGAATTTTTTTTTTTTTTTTACTTGACATATTTATAGAAAAAAAAAAGTAGTTTATCCTGCCCGCCGCCCTCTCCCGTCCTCTGGTCTCAGGAGCTGGAGGGGTTGGGCAGGTCGAACACGATGGGGGGGTTGGTGGGCTGGAAGCTGACGGTGCAGGTCGACGCGTTGATGAACGTCGTGTAGCCGTCCGTCATAATCCCGTAGCCTGAGGAAGAGGAAAACAGAGTTACCTCAACATCACTATCAAACATTATAGAGTCAGTTTTTGATAAATTATTCCTTCCAATTTACTAATTTCTGTGCTAAATGTATTTATATTGTTCCTTCGGTTTAGTGAGGCGTACCCTTGACTTCACTTATCACCTCATTTATCGTTCGGGTTTTGTTCATTTATCACCTGCTCCGCTTGACACTCATAACTTCTTGGTTTTCATACAGTTTAATTTAGATTTTTGGGCTGAAATGTTTCAATACAACAACTCTGATCATACTGCCGTCAACAAGTAACAGCACTTCATGACTTCAGATGGATGCACAAACATCCAATGTGACAAATTACTTTAATTTGAAGTTACCAGAATTACTAGACTGAGGTAAATTCAAGTCAGTTTATTGAGCATTTGAAGGTGATGGAATGATCTGTACTTTCAGGGAATCATTTACTAATATGAGGGAACAATTCAGACACATAGTCGGATCCAGATAAAACAACAGACTGTTATTTCCAATCTTCAAACAAAAAACAGTCTACATGTAGTATTGGTCCTGTTTATATATTTATAGCAGGGAGGAGGAACATCTCTGCAGTGGCCTCAATGGGTTTATAAAAGGTATTAAAAATAAAAAGGTAAACTGATCAGAGGTCTAAAGAGATTCCTCTGATTGTGCACTACCTTCGTGAATGCCTCCGAAGGCGTGAAGTTTGGGTCGGACCCTCTTCTGGACCGTGTTGAGCAGCTCCACACAGCCGACCCTCTGCAGCTCTTTAGGAACCCAGTCTCGAAAACCTAAAACACACACACACACACCCTCAAATGAGTTATGTTTAAATTCTCAGTCCTAATGTGGTTTATCCATTTTATCGAGTTTTTCCATTATACTGGATCACGTGAGCTGCAGTCAAACCTCACAGACGATCTACGATGTAAAACTGTTAAACTGGAATTTTATTTCCTAAAGTTGATTAACTGGAAGCTGAAGTCCAATAATGTTTAGTTACTGTAACAAGGAGTCTTTAATACATTTTTACATGCAAACACACGCAGTACGCTTTGTTGATTATCCTTTTTAACTGAGTTAATTTTAGCCATTTTGATTTAAATTCTGCTTTTTGAATCTGGTTCTTATAAAATCCTGATTCATCAGGATTTATAGCTACAAATGAGGACTTCAAAATGTTTCTTACGCCTGCTGCAGGAGGCGGAACTGTTCATCAACTGAAACACGTTGCGGCAGATATTTTGGTCTAATGCATTATGAGTGCAGGTGAAACCTGTTCTTGATATTTCTCACACGGTCTTGCAGCCCTGATATTTTTCCCCCCCTCGCATTTTGTCTCTTCCAGTTTTTTCGAGAGCCACCCTACATCCTCAAACGCCCCCCCCCCTCCTCCCCCAAGCTCTCCCATGGTCTCTCTCCTCGTTTGCAGCGTCTGTCACACTGGTGCAAAATCGAGTTTCCATGCAATCAAACGGCCACAGCGGCAGCCACAGCAACAGCGGCAGCAGCAGCAGCAGCAACCCTCCGTAGGCGAGAGGGAGGGAAATCACTCAATAAAGCCAGATGGAGAGCGCAAAAAACCCCCTAAAAACCAAATCCAAACACACACACACAGACATACAAAACAAGCTGGGGGGAAAAAACAACTGGGGCCAAAACAACCAGAAGGAAAACTAAATCAGTCTGTTGTGAAAAAAAAACAAACAACAAACCTAAAACCAAACAATATGTATTCTCTTTTTCATAAAGTCAAACACAAATATTGAATCATGACGCGTGTTTGGGGTGTTAAGTCCTGATACTGTTGGATTTAGATGGAAAAACAGTGTTTGTACCTCATTATACCATAGACACACACACACACACATACATACATACATACACCAGATCATGGTCACTGTTGGGGACGTTACATAGACTTACATTACAAAAATCAGCTTTATATACAGCTGTTGTCCCCAATTAACAGGTCTTAAGTCTGAAATTTGTCCCCAAAAGTAGCCTAAGACAGACCACACACACACACACACACACACACACACACACACACACACACACACAAACTTACGGCCCGCTGCGACGCCTCCAGTACATTCATTCAGATTTTAAATAATGAGGTACGACCTCATTAGATATGGTGATGAGGGAGCTGTGATTGGTTAATTGGACTCACCGAGCGGAGGTCCGTGGGTCATCAGGATGTCGATGCCTTCGGGGACGAGGTTCCATTTATCCAGCAGAGACTGACCCCGAGGCAGGTTGAACCCCCAGCCGTTAAACCACGGAGTCCTGCGGAGACGGAGAGAAAGAGAGAGAGAGAGAGAGAGATCACGTTAACGTTGCTCCGGAGAGAGAAAAGTCCACCGTGATTACGATGAAAAACCAAAACCGATATCACTGAGAAAAGCTGCAGCAGGTAGAAACGGTCTGAACCAAAAGAGCTTCTACATAACAGACGATGATGCACGTTTAGGAACCAGCAGGGTGCTGAGTTGGGAAAAATTAAATTAAAATAAAAAAATAAAATAAAAAAAAGTATCCAACACGATGCAAACAACACTGAGTCTTTTAATGTGAAGCAGCTGCAGGTTAGTTTAATAGTTTAGAAGTGACTCTAAATCAATAATTATGTGTTTTAAGCATTTTTACATGACTTGACATGATAAAAAAATCATGATATGAATAAATACTATATATCTACAATAACTTCAAACAGGGCTGCAACTATGGAATATTTTCACTATCAATGTGTAAAATTGAACAATCAATAGTAATTCTGTGTACAAAATGTCACAAAAAAGGTGAAAAATGTCAGTAACAATTTCTTTAAGTTCAATATGGCGTCTTCAGATAGTTTGTTTTTTATGACCAACAGTCCAAAACCCCAAAAATTATCAATTTACTATCAAATAAGACAAAGAAAAGCAGAAAATCATCACGAGTGAGAAGCTGGATTTTAATGTTTGGCTTGAAAAATAACTAATCAAAATAGACGTCCATTCATTTTCTGTCGCCCGACTAATCAATGAATCGACTGATTGTTTCAGCTCTAGCTGCGTGCTGTAATGACAATAACAAATCTAACATTATTATGTTGTACTTTGCAAAACTAAATTCAGATGCAGAGATCTTTAAATCAGACATTTCTTCTTCTTTCAGCTTCATATAAATGAAACCTGAGTTATAAATTAAAAAAAAAGGATTAATCCCTCCTGCAGTATATTATACATCAATACATGAGACGGTTAATCACTGTATACGTGAAAGATATGATTAGTGAGACAGTTTACGTGTGAAAATGGGAGCGCTTGATTTGATGCACCAGGACAGGAGCTTTAAATTCAAAGAGTCGTAATCAAGTTTGATTAATTTTTGAAGCAAAAATTCAATGGACAAAAAAAAAAAAAGAGAAGAAGAGTGAATTTCTAAACAGTAGGGAGTCTCGTCATGTGTCAACCCCCCCCGACATCCTCTCTGCTACCCGGCTACAGATTGATTGACAGCAGCCGGGCCACCTCCGGCAGCCTGGATCGGAGTGTGAGGCTCCGGGTGGTGACAGGCAGCATCTCAGCCTTCCCCAGCAGACACAAAGAAAGCCTCGATCTGGCTGAGTGGGAAAGAGGGATGGATGGATGGATGGATGGATGGATGGATGCAGGGTAGGTGAAAACAGATGAAGAAATAAAGCGAACCGTGCAGAGGTTAGATATAGGAGCGGGGGCGGGGGAAACTGAGGGGAGAAAAAGAAATTGAGTAGAGGCTGGTTGATAAATTGAGCCTTCATTTATCACAATAGTGGTAATGGCAGTAGAAGGCTGACAACAGAGGAAAGGAAGATAGATTATTATCACATAATACCTCAGTATATAAGCTGACCTACTGCAACACACACACACACACACACAAAAAAACTCTTTTAATTCTAATTTGCAGCAGAGAAAGTCAGTGATGAAAAGATGATTCTGGCTCCGTTATTCCCAGGTTACTTTGGGACAGTCGGAGCGGCCTCCAGTCACTTAGCGATGGCGCTGCGGATGGTATTTGACCGGGGGGAAATCAGGGCTCCACAACCCATCAATAGGCTTTGTTACAGTGAGGGATGGACGCTCCGGTTGGAATCAATACTCGCTGTTCCACAGGAGGACAGAGTGAGGCTAACCAGAAACCGAGGAGACGCCAAAGGTTGTAAAACATGAGATCACAATCCCTCCTGGTTCGTTTTAAAAACACGACCGAGCCCCTAAAGTTCCTCTGCTGAAAATAAAAAAAAAAAATCCCATTAATTCAGCATGGCGAGAGAAAAGAGGATTATAATGCGGTGCGAGCGCTGGCCCAGCCCGTTTGGGTCCGCTGGTTGAACAGTATCGAGTGTTTGTGCACGAGGACACGAAAGGCGGCGACGGCGCAGACCCGGAGCTGGTTCTTTTGATTCGCTCGTTGCCTCGTTCTCTCGCTCGGTGGAGAGCTGAGAAATGAGGTTAAAAATGAAATATGAGGAGCGCGCAGGGGAGTGAAGGCCACAGACTGAACTGATTAATTAGAACTAATCACACAAATCGGAGCTAATGGAAGTCTAATGGATTACTGGGAAGACTGGCCACTTCTCGGATGGAAATAGTGCTGCTGCGGGCTGTAATGTGGAGAAACTTAGAAAGCAGTGAATCAGAGCGGAGCTGGCTCGCTCGGGCCGGCTCGCACACACACACACACACACACACACACAGAAAGCAGCAGCGGCGAGATATTTGTCTGGCTCTGGTTTTGACTAATAGCGACGAGGCCAAACTTTGAAAAATGGCTGAATGCGTTTATTTCCCGTCCGTTCGCAAAAAAAAAAAAAAAATAGTGGTTTCTTGTTGCAAAAATAAATAAACAGCCGGGACGTTGATTTTGCTCCACGTTTCACATGTTTTCTCCCACATAAACACATTCATCTGGGAGATGAAACACGACCCCTGACATGAGCCATGGATCCGGAGCCAACCAAAAGGTCCTGACTGAATGCGGAGTGGGCGCTGCAGCCCGACGCCACAATGGCCCCATTGTCGTCTGTCTTGCCTATGAAATATACCTTCCATGCAAGTGCATTTGTTAACCTCCGCCAAGATTAATGACATCCCGGTCACATAAAGGAGAGATTGTTTCCTGTGTGGCTGTGACACGGGTTTTATTATACTGTACTGTACTGCTGTGTGTGTGTGTGTGTGTGTGTGTGTGCGGGGAGCGGGCAGAGTGCACGTCCGCCAGCATCTGAGTGGGATGTGAGTGTTGAACAGAATGTACGCTGCCAGTGTCTCGGTCTGCTGTACTGTATATATATATATATATTTATATATATATGTGCAGACCAACGTGTGTGAGTGTGTGCGCGCTGTGATCAGACAACATTCGGAGCCCGGTCTTGCCTTGACACTCGCCATCTGGAGCGCGTCGCCGTGGCAACAAAGGAGAAGCGTCTGGAGGCAGGCACAGTGGGAAGTAAAAGCGTCGTCACAGAAATAAAAGCCCCAAGGAAGGAAAGGGACGAGGAAGAGATGAAGGTAGGGAAGGAGGTGACGATCAAGAGAAAAAGGAAAGAAAGAGAAGAGGAGTCGTTGTCCGACCCGCTCGTGAAAAAGCGTCTGTGTCATGTTTTTGTGGTACAATTATTGTGCTGACTCCAAGGAAAAGAGGCGATTGTGTTCAGGGGAGGAAAGTCATCAAACCTCCCTGCAGCTGACAAGAAAACTTGCTGAAGAATCTATTTAAAAAAAAAAAACACAACACCTTCTTTAACTCAAACATCAGTAGTTTCTCTACATCACACATGAAACGAAACAACGCATCACAAGGACAAAAGGCCAGTAACCATGGTAACAGGGACATTTAACGATCCCCCCCCCCCCCCGGGGGAATCAAACGATGGAAACAAGTTAAAATATCTGCAGCCAGTTCAGGCCGGTGCAGCGGAGGTGAGGCAGACAGAAGCCATTTAGCCCTCTTGTGCAGAACGTCAATATTCAATTAGGCCGGTGGACATCATTAGGACGGCAGCGCGGCGTCTCTCTGGGCGTGACACCGCTCTTAACCCCTCTGCTCCCCCGAGCTGCTCTCTCCGGGTCCCTCGACAGAGCTATGACACCCCCCCCCCCCCCAATACCACACACACACACACACACACACACACACACAAACTGAACGCTTCACTCATCTCATTACACCTTTTAATTTAGCTCCTCCCTCACTTAATGGATCATTTTAACCAATATTTTACACCTCGCTGGATCAGTTGGTACAGACAAAAGGTCCTCTCAGATTTATTTCGGCTGTGTTTAGACATGTAACGATTGCTTTATTGACAGAAAAATAATGGCCAAATATGTTGATAATTGATTCATCGATTTTTTAAGAAAGAAAAAGTCTGGTTTCAGCTTCTCAGATGAATAAAATCTTTGGATTGTAACTGTTGGGAAACATTTTTGGACATTTTATAAGCCAATCAACTAATCGATTAATCAAGAAAATAACTGACGAATTGAATAATAATGAAAATAGCCGTTTGTTGCGTCTCTAGTTGTGTTATTGTTTTACCAAAATCTGTTTAAATATTTCAAAATAAATGGAAATTAAAAGACAATAAGAGCTGAAATGATTAGATGAATATTCTGTCAATGGACAATAATTATTTTGATGATCAACCGATTGTTAAAAGTCACTTTTAAAGTCGTCCAGAGTGAGGATGGTGCACTGTTGATCAGATTTTGCACACTGGTAGATGTTTATCAGCCAGAGACCTGTGAACAGGTCTTTCTGCATCATGTATGTGGGCTGATCCATACTGTTGTTGTTGTTGTTTAACATGGTCTTATCTTACACCTGGCGGTTACATAACCCCCCATTTGCTAAATTCATATTAATGTGTTGCTTCTGTTGCCTTCATGAACCATCTGACTCTGTGTCTTCATGGGGAACGTGTATATTTTCTAGTCAAGATATTTTCAGAGGGGTTAAATAAAAATACTGATCCTAAACTACTGATCATTTTACTGGAAGCCTCTGAGGTTAAATATTTTCAATCCTCCTCTTTATACTGCTGTTTATTCAGTAGTTGGCCCTACAAATGCTTTTTTCTTTTTTTTACTCCTGCTTAACAAACTCAGGTCAACCTCTTTCATCTTGTCCCTGACACACACACACACACACACACACACACACACACACACACACACACACACACACACACACACACACACACACACACACACGCGTACCTTCATTTACCCTGTGCAGAGCAGACTGTTTACCAAACACAGGTACAGGGCAGACTCTCGGCCACCTCTCGGTTTGTGTCTCATTCAAAACACAGATGAGACATCTGCTGTCCTTTTCTACAGTGGAGACGCAGCGGTACAGACCTCACAACAAACACTCAGCCTGGTAAATATGTGTGTATGTGTATCTACTACTAATGACTGCATTCGTTCACTGAGCCCACAACCTGAATAAAAAAAAAAACACCCTCCATAAAAACACAGACTCAAGCTCCAAAGCCCTACTGCATCCCGTAGATATCGATTCTGTCATTTATTAAGACAGAATCAATTATATACTGATGATTTAATTCCTGACAATTCAACCTACTCAAGATTCAACTCTAAAGCCTTGCCAGTGAGAGGACCTAAAATGTTAAGTTCGTCCTGTGGTGCTGGGTGTCACAGCAAAGACTGATTAGAAAGTTAATCCTCTGAGAAGGATGAATGTGCTTCATGACAGTCTGCCCATCAGATTTTATATTTCTTAAGTAAAACTGGACGTTTTGGCTTAATGGTGACACTAAAGAAAAGCTCAAGAGGTGCCAGAAATATAAGGATCCTTTACAAAGTGTTATTACTTAGGTAATTACAGAAGATGTGATGCAATCTCCAGAAAAAAATATGAGTGAAATAAAACTTCTACATTACAGGTTTAGTGTCGGTTTTTCAGAGGCAAAAGCTTCTTCATGTTCAATAATCAGATAAGAAGATATCAATCCTAGACGAGACACAGAGAACAATTTCCTCACTCAGAGCAGCATGAAACAGACCAGAATACAATATGGCGGCTACGAGACACGTTGGGGTTTAGATTAAGGCTCTCTGTCTGGATCATCTGAGCCTGTACGCCAAACTACTGGACTAAATGATCTTTCAGCGATATTGCCATGCAACCAAATGTCAGTAATGAAGATGCTGAGTGCTGAGAGTATGAAAATAAGACCTGGAGCCCCCAAAACATCCATTTAACTTCATCTTAACTCTAAAACTAGATTTACCCTCAACTAGAACCTTATAAAGGTGAGAACAGAGAGCCACAGTCCTGACGTCGGGTCCAGGTCTCTGCTCCAACAGCTTCTGTAACTCAGTGCAATCTCTCTTTTTTTTTTTGGTCTGTCTGAACAAATGAAACATGCTCCTTGGATTAACTTTCCATATTCTAAGACAGACTGACACCCACTGAAGCACTTGCTGTTAGAAGCTGAAACCTTCATGATTTTAAAGTTTTAATTCCTTCAGATTATCATGAAATAAAACCCCATTTTTGATACTATTTATGGCTGGTTATTTTTTAGCTGTATTTGCCTCCTGTTAGTACCTCTCTATGTAGTAGTTTTCATCGTTGGTGGTGGAGTCTTCCATTCCCAAAATGGACTGAAATTGCCTTCTTCAGCCTCTGACCTCCTGTTATTACAGAACTAACTGCGGCCTTGACTCACCACTGACCTCGCCGTGACGTTTAACCTGCGATGGTTTAGAGCTTATAGCAAAACAAGAATATTGCATCATTTCATTTAAAAGGTTGCCATCCTTATCTAGACATATGGAGGGAACCACACAACCTTCTGTAGAGTTTTAGCTGGAATTTGCATTTCTACAAATGTGATTTTGAATGAGATTTTCTTTCTTCAGGGACAGAACCTGAGAGTTCCAGTTTCACTTCAGCTCTCAACACTTCACATTAGAGACGGAGCATTATGTGTGTGTGTGTGTGTGTGTGTGTGTGTGTGTGTGTGTGTGTGTGTGTGTGTGTGTGTGTGTGTGTTTTGGTTGTGCTGAGAGCAGAGATAAGATCGAAACATATGTCTCAGGTAAAGTATGATCCTCCAGCTAAAAGCCAGAGAGAACAGCTGCACCCTGGGATATCAGCTCGGCGCTGAACACACGATGGGACGAACAAGCTGCACCGTGACCAGCTCAGAGATAACAAGAGAGAGAGAGAGAGACTTGAGAGTGTGTGTGTGTGTGTGTGTGCAGGTCCAGCGATCCATCGTGTCTGACCTCTAAGTCAGAGCGGCCCAGAGGTCAGCGGGGGGAGGGGTCTAATTGATCAACCTGTCAGAACCAATGAGGAGGGCCATGTTAATGGGACTTTTATAAGCCCCTCGGGACGCACCACCTGACATTCAGAGCTGTATGAGTATGTGCAAAGCAGGGAGCATGCCCTGTGTGTGCACATGTGTGTGTGTATGTGTGTGTGTGTGTGTGTGTAATCCCAGAGCCCAGGTAGCCTTATTAAAAGGAGCCAAGTGGAGACTCTGGCTGGGTTTTGACAAATGGCCTCTCAACACCAAGGCCACCTTTGCAAACTTTGGGGACGAGGTAGAAGGCGAAGTCACAAGGGTGAAGGGGGCTGTGTTTGAGTGTGTGTGTGTGTGAGTGTAAGTGTGAGTGTGTGTATGTGTGTGTGTGTGCTCTGCTCTGCCCCAGCACTAATAACCTGTGCCTAGTGACTGATGGAGTGTGGAATGGATTAATCTCGCTGCAGCCATGCTGCCAAATGCCGAGGCGCTAAGGGTTAGCCACCAGACTTAGCCCGCTTAGGAAAGGCTACAACCATGGGGACGGGTTGGCGTATACACACACAAACAAAAACACACACACACACATACACACACTCTTTCCCCAGGGTTTGTCTCCATGCTGAGATGCAGCCAGCTGCAGTTTGACCTGCAGGCCACTAATGTAAAACAACCACTGCATCAGCCAGCAGACGCTTCATAGCAAACACAGCTGCTCTCCACGACCCGGCAGCTTCCAGCACTTCACTACATACAGGTCTGTGTGTGTGTGTGTGTGTGTGTGTGTGTGAAGACAGAGAGACAGACAGTGAGTGGGAAAAAAGAAAGAAAGAAAGAAAGAATGAGAAAAGGGGCAAGTGCCAAACAATGTAGCAAGAAATCAAATGAGGGCAGGGAGGTTCAGAGTGTATCCCCCTGCCATCATTACATCTAAGAGACTTCCTCTTTAACCACCCCCCCCCCTCCTCCCTGCAACACACACTCACACACAGAGAGTCTCTGCAGCCGGAGATACACTGGATTAGCACGGACATCAAAGCCGTCAAAGACTACAGTAACTGAAACTGCCTGTCTGGAAGAGCGTGACTCAGAGTATGCGTGCAGTGTATATTTACTGTAGGTATGTTGCAATTAAGATCAGAGAAAAAGTGTTAAAAAACAAGCCTCACAAGCTGCAACAAGAGAATTTTGGACATCTGTACTTAAAAATGACAAATGATTGAAAATCAAAATTGTTGCGGATTAACTTTATCTGTCAACTAATTGTTTCAGTTCTATTTAACATAGTTTTACATGTATTTTTAGATAATGTTATTATTAAAAAACTGTAAACTACCCTGCTGAGCATCTTCACCACAACAACTCATTTTAAAGGCATCCTTGTATATTTGAATTTATTAATATGATAGCCCCTTGAGATGTAGCTTCTCATTTTCAAGGTGGTCCTAAAAAACTTACAAAGACATCGTTACATAACAAACATAGACTACAAATACACAGATACAGACAGCTCTCTCACCGTCTCCCACCCTCAGCAGTTCACACATGTTTGTGTTCATGTTTAAAGCAAATATAGGCCAATATGTTGTTAGAGGTGGGACTTTCAAATTGTGATATCTGGATCTATAACATCCAGTATCATGTTTGCCGTTTGGTGCTGAGCAGGTAGTGTACAGTGGGTTTTTAGCGTCCGAAAACGACGCAATGAGAGCGGTGAGAGTGAACCAAAACAGTAAAGTTGCAGCCGGACAGTTAAACAATGAGCTGAAACTCGCTATAACAGACACCTCAGACATTACACGTTGTCATTTGATAAGATTGTTTTTAAGAAAACAGGTTGAATGGTTGATGTCTGAAGGCTGAACTGATTGTGATCTAATAAATATTTGTGTGTGAAATAGTTGTAGAAGTCGTAGTCTTGGTCGTACTACTGCAAAGTAGCACAAAACCGGTTTGTTCCTGGTGTGTGTGTGTGTGTGTGTCTCCGCCTGTGGATGTGGCGGGTGGGGTTTAGGAGGAGCGGGGAGGTGTTATGGGAACACGGATGTGTCTACATGTGAACACGGAATCTAAACACTTTGAAATATGGATCTGTCAGGATGCCGGGCAGGTCTGGAGAAACTGGAGACCAGACTAATAAAGAGAGAGGGAATCTGGGTCCTATTCAGAGAGCCTGTATGGGAGCTGGGGGCAGGGGCCGAGACCTATTCAACCTGCTCTGAGACACAGGGACAAGGGTCCCATTACCCTCCCTCCAGCCCCAACCTTTATGAACTTGATCCTGGGGAACAATGTAGAACAGGAGAGGCAGAGCGGGGCGAAGGGAGTCCGGGAGGATAATATATCTGGGAAATAAGTGAGCTTTCCTCTGTGACAATAACTGACAGGCAAGGTTTCATTTCCCAGCTCCAATCCAAGAACCAGGGCCGCAGCCTTTTCTCTCAACTGATTTTAAACGGGACAAGGTGATCTGAAAATCCAATAGATGCACTTTGTTACACAGGTGTGTCTTTCAGGCTGTTTCAAAGCTGTACCCTCTTATTGCTTTTCTTCTTCACCACAAAGACTACCGCTCCGGGTCTGCAAATTAATTGAAAAAAAAATATTTGAAAAAGCTGTTTGAACACGTCAAACTTTCATTTATGACATACAATACTGAGAGCAGATAAGGGATGAAAGAAAAAATTATTAAAAAGGACCATTGTGTGTTTTTGGCCTCTGCTAGACTTTTTGCCAATTCAAGCCCGACACTGAAGGTCTGCTACTTTTCAGACACAAACAGAATTTTAACAGAAAAAACAAAAAAAAAACCCCAAATTGAGATGCTTTGACATAAACTAAACCCCCCGAAGAGGTGACATTAGCTGCAGCATTCAGACTTCAAATCTTTGTTATTTTATTAAAAAGCTGTCCGAAATCATTCACTATTCAATATGTAGTCCACTATTTTTGCCCTCTTACTCTGTATTCTTATACTAGGTTGCAGGAAATGCTTCGTCACGTTAGTCTTCCTTCCCTGAATTTAAATATTTTTGCACAGAGATCACTACAACACCTCCCTTTAGGGTATATCTTTTTTTTCTTGAGCTACTTGCATATTGTTAGAGGGAGCTCTTGATGCAAAATATACAAAGAGACAGACGGGCATAACTGTGACTTTATAACTTCAGATTCTCATCAGGTGTTGGTGATTTGACTCCTTTTTTTAATTGGTTGTTGCAGCCTGTGGCTCTAGAATAAACAAACTGTCGTTCCGTATTGTGAATTTGACATCTGATGAAGGTCTGTGACCGATATGTCGCCTCGTTAATTAACGTCTCGCTACGGATGCAAGAGTTTAAACTTTCCCCTGCGTGATTTAGACTGTGCAGCTGTCTGTCAGGTCTGCATTAGAGAGCACTTAACGTGACATAGTGAAGTTTTAACTTTTGACATCACTATGTTTTAACACGAGTCCACAGTCAAGAGAAGGGAGTTGTCTCCTAAGAATGATTTCATTATAGTTGACTCCATGTATCCCACAATGCAATGCCACAAATAGTGAATAAATAATGGCTACTGATGAGGACTCTCATGCTTAAGAGTTCACAAGAAAAAGAACTAATACACAACATTGTTTTTTGTAAAAAAGTTCCTACACAGAGAACAGTAAAAGTCAGTCGTTTCAGATTTCAGCCTCGCTAAAAAGCTTTAGATTATCAGATTATCGTTAGACAACTGCTGGCATATAAATCCATGCAACTTAGGTTTTATAAAAGACTTTGTTTCTAATCACTCTAGCTGACTTTCCTCAGCCAGATGAAGAGGAAACAGAGCGTACAGCGAGCTGTTGCATGACATATTACAGCTTTGATTATATTGGTATTTGTTTGTTCTGCAGGGTGGAATTACTCTCCTCCAGAGGATTATGAGAGAGAAAGCAGCAGGTTTTCACAGAGTCCTGTCAAAAGGCCGGGAGCACACCCTGCCTTGTCCCGACATGACAGGCCGACCGGTCTTTGCTGCAGAGGTCAAAGGTCAAGGGGGGGGGGGGGGAACGAGGAGGGGGTGTTTAAGGCAACAGGAAGGGCCACAGGGTCAAACCGGTGCAGATATATGGCACTCTGTCTGCGGCTATTGTCTCGACCTTACAACGAGTGGATGTTAGCAAGGGCACAGAAACGCTGTGGCAACAATAGGCACAGGAAAGCACGCAAACTGGCATTGTTAGTCTCATGGATTTGTATACAAAGAGCCGGAACACAGACAAAAACAAAACACACAAGGCAGCGTGTACAAAAGGAGCTCAGGAGTTGTACAGACGCACCCATAAAATACAAACCTAAGAAGAAAAAAAAAAAAAACGTCATGTTAATTTGAAAATCCATTTCCTGTGGGGCACAAAGCATATTTACAAGAGTTCCAAGAAGCACAGGTTGTTTTTCGTGGAAGGTTAAAGCCGGCAGCGACCCCAGCGATCAGTGAGTCGACAAAAAAAAAAAAACAACAATGTTGATATTTTATTAATCTTTTGAGTTCATGAGTTAAGTTCAGACACATATCTGCCATCTGTCCTTCGCTCGCCTACAGACAGAGACGGGAGACAAAACGTTTTCTGCTCCAGAAACTTACAGAAGGAAATTAAATTAAAGAACTTCGTTTCCCAGACTGAATTCAAGGCTACTGTAATAAATGATTTCTTTACTAACAATTTATTCCTTCTTTGTCCTTCTTAATACTGACAGTTGTTTTGTAGCTTCCTCTGTCCTTCAGGTCTTCATACATTGTCATCTGCTTCTTGGTATTGTTCAGGTCTCCCTTAAAAAGGAGGTTGCTAACCTCTATGGGTAAATAAAAAAATGCAAACCATTCACTGCTTCCAGCTTTATAAAGTGTAAGGATTGTTGTTTTTCTGTATTTTATATCATTCAAACTGAATATCGTTGGGTTCCATCATCTTATTTCACTATTTTCCAACATTTTATTTGGAATAATCATCAAGATTCATTAATAATTGTTAGTTTCATCCCTCCAGATACCAAACTGGCCAATAAATCATCTCATAAATCTGCCATATTCCTCTAAATACTTCTAAATACAACCGAGTTTTGTGTCTATTGTTGCTTGTTTGCCTGACACTGATCACTGAAAGGAGGTCACAGTTTGCCAACCTTTTTTTTATTTACAACACAACATCCCTGCTTGACACCTGGGTGTTCCTACCACCACCACCACCATCGTCAGGGGTGGGGGTGGGGGGTCTAAATTCAGCGAGTGGAGATAAGCAGAGTCCCGTCCTTGCCTACAGAAGCTGTGCAGAGGTCAGCAGGAAGGAAGGAAAAGTGCTGCAGGACGGTGTGAATGCTATCACAGCCGAGCAGAAACCAGTAGATAGGCTGCCCTTCTGTTTATGGAGCTGTCGTTACCGCGGTGATTGATGGCTCGCCGCAGACAATCCGCGTCTCCCTCGCGGGCCACACGGTGAGGTGGGATCGAAAGTGGGAGAAGCAAAAAAAAAAGTGTGTGACGGTGTGTTTGTGTGCGGAGAGCACTGAGGGAAAAAAAAAAAATCTTGAAAACCAATTACAGTCGTGTTGAACGTTAAGTCCTTTTTTCCAGAGTGCTCTGGTATGCTACGGTTTTCTAGACGTCCTTCACTGTGATATCTTTATGAATTTTAGTAAATACATCATTTTTATATCATCTTTTATCACTTATCTATCATCATTACTCATATCTATGACTGGATAAATCATGTCAACTTAAGAGTTGACTGTTTATTTATCACATTCAAACACAATTTCAGAACTTTTAAGTTCAATTTTGTCGCCGTGAGATGAATAAACGTCCAACTCATCAAGTTAATTTGGCTCTTTATGCAGCTCCTCAGTTCATAACAGTATAAAAATAACAGAAAATCACAAAAAAACATGTTATGTCCCCTTTAAAACAATGCAAAACATAATGAGGATCCATTTAAACCAGTCCCCCATACTCTTCTTCTCATGAAGAAGCGATCCTAGAGGAAACTACATTACACCCATATGTACTCTTGAATATGTCATTCTAAAAACATGAGCTATACTGGCCTCCACTTTACTGGTTTCAGGCTTTCAACCAGATTTTGGAAGTTGGCTAATCAGCCACAAGAGCATCAGTGACATCGGTGACTGATTTTGGGCGATAAGACCTGTCTCGCAGTTGGTGTTCCAGTCAGAGCTCCGTGCAGGACAGTCAAGTTCTTCAACACCAAACTGGGAGACCATTTCTTGATGGACCTGGTTTAGTGCATGGTTTCCTCAAACTGCTGCTCCAAAGTTGGCAGTGTTTTTCTAAAATGTCACTGCATGCTGTAGCAGCAAGATTGTCCATATCTGGAACTAAGGTGACCAGCACAGACCATGAAAACCATCCACAGAACCTAAAGCGTATGTGTCTTAGTATGATCCTCACCTACAGAAATACATAGAAGGGACCAGGTGTGAAGTCTCAGCTGCTTTTAGAGGATGCCAACTGCAAAAAAGTAACACCTTGAACAGTCTGAATAATCCTTTACCTCATCTTTTTTTCCATTTCACTCTTAAATCATTAATGTTCTCTTCCTTCTAAAACTTGCAGGAAAACTCAATGGAGCTCTTTTCTCTCTATCAAAAACCTTCCAGCACTTAACAACTCTACTGTCGTGTCCAGACTTGTTGTCATTGATGGCATTACTTATTCATCGGAGCCTTTTTACCGTGCGCTGGATTCAGCTGTGCCAGCACTTAGGGTGGTGACCTTTCACACCAAGCTCTGCGGAGAATAATGGCCGGAGCAGCGAGATACACTTTGAGCTGAAATCTATGTTTAGGAAGAGAAAAAAAATAAGTCACCGTGGTAAAAAAAGGTGCAGCTGATGCGGGGCTGCCACACCTCGGGCCACAGCGGCGAGGGACACAGCGCTTCCTCTGCTTTTCAAATATTTATCCCCTCGTAGCGTGAGACACAGCATGGGACGGAAAACAAGATGGGAGTCCCGCTGGGCCCAGGATCTTCTAGCGTACATTCATATACAGCGGGACAAACACAACAAAGAAAAAACAAACAGATGGGCAGATTCAGATGTCAGAGACATACATGCCGCCCCCCCTCCCTCCATCCCCCCTCTTCGTAACCACGACCACGGCATTGATAATGATGGAAACCCACTGCTGCCTTCCTGCTGAAAGAGCAGCCTGGAGTTTTTTTTAGCAACTTCTCTGTTGAGCGAGCAGGTAGCCTGAGGTCGGGTTCAAGGGGAGAACAGGGGACTTTCTACTGACAGATCACCTTTACTCCCCCCGGTTGGTTACTGAGCCATCTCGGGCTCCCTTCCAGGGGATTGTGATTGCATTTTATAGCCTCAAGCAGCTTCCTCATGTCATGTATCCCTCCTCGTGTCGCAGACATCTGGCTAGCTCTGGGCTCCTCTAGTCTCCCCTGTGCTCCCCGCTGTGCTCGATCTTTTGATTAAGCCTGCATTGCTCGTAATCAGACTCTGAGCTCTTCTTCCATCCCTCCCCCTCCCATACCTGCAGACCTGCTTCCTAAAGGCCAGGGTATGTTAGAGAAGAACTAGCTGCTCCCAACGGCCACACTCGAGGGCGAGTGAAAAGCCGGCTGTCACAGAGAGGAAGGGGGATGCAATGAATGTTTAAATATGTGGATAAACTGCACATTTTCACAGTGTTGCACTGTGTTGTTCACATGAAAAGTGACAGAAATACTTGCGTAAGAGGGTTTAAAGGAAAAGTTGAAACCCTGCCATTTTTCTCACCTCCATACACCTGGACAATAACTGAGAAAAGAGGGCGAGAATGTCGGATTGTAAGTTTCAGAGAGGAAGGTTTCTGAAGTACTTCCAGTGGAGAATACCGGCGCCTTAACTGCATGAAAGTCATATGACGACTGCATCTCCAGTCTTGCTTTGCCAATTTGATTTTAAACAGGAAGTTTGGGGCGGGATGTAAAGCAATTGAAAACAGCCACAAGGAACAACTATATGGTGTGTTAGGAAGAGGAAATGAAAAGGAAAGGTTTTCAGGGTGAACACCCCCCCCCCCAAAAAAAGAAACACAACCACGGCACTGGGTCCCATTCAGAGTCATGAAGTCAGAGGGTTAAGATGATGGTGGTGACCCATGTGGTAACTATATATATTCCTAACAAACCTGAAATGTAATCTGGATCCTTTCCCCTTGTGTCAGTGGATTTTTATCCTTAAACGACCAACCAGACATTCAAGTCCTTGTATCCCATCTGCTTCTTTATTTCAGATACTTCAACCTCCTACCATTAATGACTTAATGCTTTTCAAACATGGACTTTTATTATTTTATCATTACAAGTTACAATTCAGAGATGGAAATCTTTCAGATCGTTTCACGTCTTATTTTGAAAATCCATTTTTACTAGCAGAGGTCAGTTTTAATAAGATAAGGGGCTTTTAACTTATGGAAATCTTTTTTTCTCATTTGGTTAAAATGAGAAAGTCCTCTGGAACGTGTTTAAAGAAACCTTTGTTTATAGTTTTGTGTGGGTATTTTAGAGTGTTTTTCTTTTTTCATATTATCAAAGTAGAGGTACATTAATGAAATGAAAGTCCTTTTTGAGCTACTTCTCTCCCTGCACGTTACGTTTCATGTTATTTTTTATGTCCTTTTGTTTGATTTTTACTTGTACTAACAAATAAAACTAAAATTCGGAGATAAAACAAGCAAACTTTCACAAATTGCCTGCGTGTTGACTCACTGTTCTTCAGAAACACACTGTGCACCAAACAGTGCAGGATGAACTCTGCTATTCATTCACGCTCACTAACCTGTTAAATTGTGAGCAGCATGGAACCTATTTATTACCGCTTGCTCACCTGCCCCATCGCTAAGCTATTCATTATCAAGGTGACTAACCTGTACAGCCATTAGCAGCGATGCTATTCATATCCCGTTAGTTAGCACAGGTATACAGTTGACGGGCGATGTGCCATTAATTCTGCAGGTACAAAGGGAGACGTGACCCCGTTTCAGAGAGCTGCGGTGAGCTGGTGCACTGCCAGCGCACGGCCGCCTTGTGTTTAACGGGGCTCGCGGGGGGAAAGAGACTGTGTGTGTTTACACAGTGGCATCTCTGAGCTGGTATTAATAATAGAGCCACTTAGCATTCAGAGGCACTGGTCTCAGCCACGCTGTTTGTTTCACAGGTCATTAAATTTATGCCGCAGCCCTAATGTTCATTACAGCAGCAAGCTGGCCAGGGGTCTGTAACACTCGCTCATTGTCTTTAATCCCCCGCTGTATTCCTCACGCCGGCTTTCTTTTCATCCCTCGCTCATTCTCCCTCTCACACATCTCAGTCCATTTGCTTGACAACAATCTTTTTCCTGCTTTAATTAAAAGGATTGCAGCAGTGTTGTGGTGGTTCCTTGTCTTTTTCCCCATTTGGACTTTCACTTTCACAACCGCCGCAAAACACGCACATCAAAAGCTCTATTTTCAACCAATTCCTGGACAGATAGCGTAGTGTGGAAGAAATGTTTGTGTTTTAGAGAAACTACGCCCTTCAGAGGTGTTTTTCATCCACCTGTAAGAGCTGCAGCTGCTGCAAAAATGCTGCTGTGAGACCGGTTTTCACAATTTCACCTTTGTAAGGCAACGCTGGAAAGAAGAAGCTGATCTCTATTCGGGCTAAACAGCTAATTCTACTGCGAACAAACCAAAGTCACAGTGTTGCAGGCTGGAGGTCAATATGATGACAAAAGGCAAACACGATGTAATAAACTCATTAGGGGACTTTACAAAGATTTTAGAGAAAGCTCAACTGTTATACAAGCTAACATGGAAACAATAAGAAATACATTTACGATACTAACATGACACTTTGACTAAAAGGAAGCTTAACACACACCCACACACACACACAGTAAATCAACACTGCATGGATCCACATTGCAGCCACAAACAGCAGCTTGGTCCCACATGTTCCAAACCACCCACCAATCCTTTCATTATTCCTTAATGCCACTGATTATTCTCTTTGGGGAAAAAAAAAACAAAAAAAACACAGCCACACAGTCCTGCAAGAGAAAACACAAACACTTTAAGGAGTGAGCAAACACTCTGTTTTATCTAATTAATCCTCTTGAAAACGTAGCGCACTTTGAAGGCCGTCTTGTACAGCCGCCGCAGGAAAAGTACAGCAGCTGGACCGCAGAGGAAAACAGAAATGATTCCATACGGGAAGAAGTTTAGACTCTGGCTGTTCATGCAGACAGTCCTCTAGTGTCTCCCCGAAGAGATCAGACCCACAGGACCACGGTCTCAAAATGTATTTTATATCCAAAGATGAAATAAATCAACATTAAAGCCAAGGCTGCTATTTGAAGTTATAGAAATCGTTACACAGCAAATAACCTTTGGTTGAATCTCATTGCATGGTATTAAGGCTGGACAATAAAATCTCAACTTTTGTTTTGTCATTTTCAATCTGCTAATTTCACTATGAGAAAGCCAGAAACAGGAAGTCACCTGTAGACGCAGCAGCATGTAGTTTAACCAATCACGGCACAATTTATGTGACTCAAGACAGTAAACTACTGGCTACCCTCTACGTTACTTTCTGACTGAACATAATCTTTTTATGCTTATTGTAAGAACTTGATTTTCACAATTTAGACATTTTACACATCAAAAATTAAATGAATGAATTAATTCAACACATCACTCAGCCCTACATGGTATTTTTTTTTTTATACAACTGGAACTAAGGTGCATAACCAAAACCATAAAAACAGTAAGCTTCAGATTTCAGAGTCAGTCCCTCAGAGTTAAGGATGCAGGGCTTCTTTATAGAGCTGCACATTTATATTTATTCAACAAACACACAGGGACAATTCCATTGTGACAGAGTCAGTTTTCTACACTGAAAGCAGCTTCATCAGACCAGAATGCAATGCAGACGCCAGACATGTTGGGATTCTGACGTCCGGTGATTCATCTACGAGCAGAAAACATTTTGAGCAGAGCGGAACAGAAAGAAAAATTATTTCACTTCACCTCAACGCCGGTAAACAGAGAAGTCAAATTGATCTATGATGAATGTGTGAGGACGACGATAAGAGTTTCCGCCTCCTTCGTTATCATCACTGAGGTGCCCTTGAGCAAATACTTAACCCCCGACTGCTCCAGCGGAGCAGCTGATCAGTCTGAGGTTGTGTCCAGTGGACAGCAGGCTCCGGGCATGAATCCCTTTTCAATTTGGTTCCTAATTTGCAACAATCAAAGTTTTTGATAAACAGGTTTTTTTTCCATCTTGCTTATCAATTTGATGAAAATGACTTTTCGTGGCTGAAGTCGGGCTTCGACGAGACACACTGCAGGAAAACAGTATTTCATACGCGAGGGAGGAAGTCCATCAATCAATCCGTGATGCTATGATATCAGATTTCCTGCAGCATTTTATTTATAAGTATTCACATTTCTTTAAAGTCCCACTTGTAGTTGTGATGCCCCCTGAGTTCTCTAGCGCTCTAGTGGTTTTATTCCAATTGTTAGTTTTCCTTTTTACCAACAAGAATTGCAAATGTCTCCTATCTCACTTTAAATAACTGTTCACAGCTCCTGAATCTGTTGAAAGTCTTTATTTGCTTTCAAATAATATGAAGGGAATGACAACTGCAGCAGGATTTGAAAAAGAATAAGAATTGATGAGCTTAAATGGAAACAGAATCAGTAAAATGTTTGGGGTCCCATCTTTGGGAACTGCATGATCTCACCCTCTGTGTATGTGTATATATGTGTGTATATATGTGTGTGTGTGTGTGTGTGTCATTACATGCATCTGTCGTCCCCTCTGCCTGGTCCGGCCTGACCCTGAGTGTCTGCAGCGGAGGATCAGAGGCTCTGCAGAGTGTCGAGTCGTGTGGCTCACTAATTAAAGCTGACGCTGCCACAGAAGCCTGCCAACCCAGGGGTCAAAGGTCGCCACACACAACCACTGACATGCAGGTAGCCGCTGTGAAACGGGTTGAAAGACCTCCCTCCTCCACCCTCATTAACCTGCTACCCCCCCCCCCCCCCCCCACCCCCACCCAACTAGTCTCTACATCCACCCTCCACCTCTTCTCTCCAAGTTGTCTTCTCGAGAGATAAAAACGCCTCCGCACATTTATCCACTCAATGACATGGGAGAGAAAGCATAGAGACATAAGAGAAAAGGTGGAAAGGGGGGGAGGAGGGGAGGGGAGGGGAGAAGAAAAGCTTTCAAACAGCGGTAGCAGAACATCTATAGGAAACTTGCACTTCAGAGCCCCTTTCAGCGCGATGAAAGAGCGGGGACGCTGCTGCGAACATGCAAGGCCATCAGCGAGGGGCCAAATATGTCACAGCAAGAGAAAAAAAAAAAAAAAAAAAAATGTAGGTGGAGAAGTGAGCTTCCCTCTCTACCTCACATATGAATGATCCTCTCTGTTCACCAGAACAAAGGAACGCTGTTGACCTTTACATGTCCGTTCTTTTTAGAGCAAAGTGGAACCGGACCTTGGTGTGTTCTCTTGGAGATATCTCGAGGATGCCGGTGTTGAGGTAGAGGGAGCAACTGTGCTGAAGAAAGCCATTTATCATGCTCAAAAAAAAAAAAAAGGTCTAAACCACAGTGTAAAAGAGTCCCTTGATGTATTTGGTCAAGTACAAGTGAACCGGAGCTTGTAAACAGACGTCACATAGATTCAGAGGTCTCTTGTTTTTTGCTGGTCAGACTTGTAGCAGCACGTCGACCCCGGAGGTCAAACACTGCACAGGCTGCGGAGAGGCGGGGGGGTAAGGGGGGGGGGGGCGAGTCAACGGTGTACAGACACTACAGCTACATCAGCAGTGTTTCCAGACTTTATTTTGTACCGCTCGGCTTTCTGAACAAGAGGAACTGCTGGTTGTCAGATGTCAACATCCAGATCCCAGCCAGAAAAAACCCTTGTGTTATGGGCTTGTTTCCTGTTGTTGATTGGGGGGGGGGGTTTACACGCTCCCTCCTCTACTGCTGTTCCTCCTACTGTGGTTCATCTCATAGAGGGACGTACAAATACACACTGACAAACTGAATATACAATAATAATCGGACATGATGTGTTTATATCTTACGTTAATTTGAAACTCCCCTCGCTGGTAGAGCTTTTGTATCAGCATGAGTACAGAAAATACACAAGAATTAAAGTTTTGTACATCTGGAGATTACTTGAATGATACCACTGAAATATATAACAAATAACTACAAATTTCATATGTCATTTTAACAAAACAAGCAAAAGTTCTCAATTACATTTAGCCTAAACACACAAGGTTGATTTCAAAGTAAAATGAGTGGTTTGTAGTCTAATACAGATCACTAAAAGTCTGCCGGGTGACGTGTTTCGTGTCACCCACACAAATGAGCAGGGAGCTCTGGGTGCAGGCGACATGGAGGGAAATTAAACTTTGCTCATTTGCATCTACTACCCACACTGTAATGATACAGCGCTGGTTGAAGTTTCCCTTTATAAGTGTGTCACTGCCACAGATGGATGCGTGTTTCTCACACTTGTGAAGAAAACGAAGGGGCTTCCAGATAAAAGATGGAAACCATATTAGGTGAAAAGAGCCAGACAACTCGTATAGCTGCCAGTTTTCTACACGTTTCTATCACAAAACGTGCAACAATTTAGTGCCTGGAACATCAGGTAAAAAATCATGCACATTTTATATCCATTAGTTTCCACAAGTTTGGTCACACAAGTAGAAGAAGAGAGACGGCGTTCCTCGTCTGTCTCTCAGCGTCGCCATCAAAGGGACGAGCCTGTCGACACCTCGGACGGGATCGACTGAGCTCTCGCACACACGGGTGCAGACATGCAAACCGACAGGAACAATTACCTTCCAGCCAGAGGCCCTGTGTGTGTGTGTGTGTGTGTGTGTGTACTGTAACTACAGTCTGTCCACGCTGTCAGTGACAAACACCGATCTGACCTCAGAGCAGCGATAACAGTCTGCTACACAACTAGAAAGCAGAAACAGACCGCCGGCTGTCGCTCTCTCTCTCCGTTATTTCAAATTATTACTTTTATTCTTCTGTGCGCTCAGTTTTTTTTGGCTTACATCACGTTCCAGGTGGGAAACCTCACAGGAGAACTGTGCTGCTGACATAAACAGATTAAAAATCATCCTTTGATAATGCTGACAGACAAACAGAGCAGGAGGTCAAATTACCTACAAAGGCTAAAATCAAGGACACCTTTGCTCTACATATCATTTTCGCCAGTGTACTTATATAAATTAAACGATTCTCCAATGAGAAAAGACAAATGGCTACAACTGAAGACACAGTGCACCCCTTCAGTCCAAAATAATCAATACATCCAAACGTTTGGATCAATACCAGACTAAATGACTGGTCTTGCTTTCCTTGGATCCTGCTACAAGTGTCAAGAAAATGTCAACACAATTGTTAAAATGACTTGATTTGCACCAGAAACAACAAAAAAAAAAGAAAAAGAAGAAGAAGAAGAAGAAGAAGAAGAAGAAGAAGAATGGAACAAAGCGAAGGAAAACATGATTTTTCCCTGTTGGAAGATTTCCTTTTTCTTTTGTGTAAATTTTTTTTTACACTTTCTTCTTGAACATGTGCGAATAATTCTGTCACCTAAGTAGGTAATTCAACCTTTTTGAGAAGCCGCCTGGTGTGTTTTAAGTGAAGCTTGATTCGAGTTAAACCAGCCAGAGGATCACCTGTTTTACATCAAGATAACAACGAAAACGTGACAAAAACATCTCCCCCTGCCTGCTTTACAATAACTAAATATGTTCGAACTGGAAAACCAGACTAAATTCCTTATTAAACTTCTATTTTTTTTGCAGTGAGTCTGGTGTTGTGGGTTTTGAATGTGTCAGCCCTTTTCCAGGTCCGGCTTGTGTTTGATGGAGCTGCCGGCTGTGTCGTGTGGCAAACCTCCTCTGCCTGCCCGGTTGGTGACTGATGCACACGAGGATACGGAGGAGAGCTTTATTAAACGACGGCGAGGACCCATCAGTCTCCTTCTGACATATTGGGGACTCACCTTGGGGTGGGGTGCACCGAGAGGAGTCAGTGACATGTGAAAGATTTAGTGTAAACACACGTCTGTGATAACGTAGGTTGTTGGTTTTCTAGTATGCTGCATTTTTGAATGCATTTTCATGTTTTTGTTGCATAAGAGCCATGTGAGAAACAGACCTGTGTGTGTGTGTGTGTGTGTGTGTGTGTGTGTGTGTGTGTGTGTGTGTGTGTGTGTGTGTGTGTGTGTGTGTGTGTAGGGTGAGTCATTTAGCAGGGAACGCTGCGAGCCGTCATACTGCAGAGAGCGAGGGCGCGATGACAAATCCATCACTTAACCCTCTCATTCACTCAGCTGACACACACACACACGGGGAAACACTTACACACACACGCACACACGCGCACACACGCACACACACACACACACACACACACACACACACGCTACAGCTGCGGACCTGGACGGCCTGCAAGTACAGAGCGCCAACAAACCCCCCCTCCTTCTCCCCCCTCCCCTCCCCGCAGCCTTCATCACCAGCTGCAGGAGGCTCCAGGCAGTCTGATCCCCCCCCCCGCCCCACCCCCCCACCCCGTCTGTAACCTGACGACCACCTGCAGCTGCACCAGCACCCATGGGTGCACCAAGCAAGGCCAACGACAACAACTACACACATGCACGCTGAAAATTCCAACACGATCCTGCACCCACTGACAGATGCTTGACGATTTCTATTTTCATGCTCCATTAAGTAAAGGTGTCACATTTTTAATATCAATAAATCATTATCTCATTACTTCTGAAATATCGCTATAATTAAAGCGACTGAAAACAAAGTTTTCCAGGAGAACCGTTGAGGAAAAACTAACTAGGTTGCAGCTTTACAACCAGGTATTGTGTGTTTTTCTGACGAGGTTTTGAATGTTTCCTTAGACGCAAAGAGGGAAACATTTTCAGCATGCATTCCTCCACGAGGGATTAAGTAAATATATTTTTATATCTCCATAATAACTCCCCTACTGGTATTTGTAGCCGATATATTCAAGACACTTACCTGAAATACAAGTTTCTAACTGTGCTTTTGTTTATTTCTAGTAGTTTTAGAAAAGATTAATTGATCGAAACCATCACTGAGAACACTGTCGGGATCTTTTGATCAGAAGGAAATCTGTTTTACATCCTTCTGTAGTCAGGTAGGGATGAAGTGAAGAGATGTAAAAGACAAAAAAATGTCTTTAAAACGCTAATTACACATTTTCTGGAGCAAAAATGACAATCTGCTGTATTCTAACACGCCAACTATGAGTCATACAACTCAAACACATGTTTATATGAATGAGAGAGCGTGTATACACTTTCACAGAAGTAATGGAGGAAAAAATAATAAACAGGAAGCCAATTATTCATCTAATACTTCCAACTTTTTTAATGAATAAAACAAACATTCCTGCTGTGTTCAGGAAAAACAGGGAAAATGCAATTTCTAGTAATTTTCTAATTTGATACGTTACAATTTTCATGCAAAAATCAAGTGTGTAGTTAGCTGAAGTAACAAATAAAGAAAAAAAACAGAAACTGTTTCATTCACTACATGGTTTTAAAACCATAATGTGACATTTCAGAAGTTCAGAAAGTTTCCTGAAACGATGTCTCTGCAGAGAAAGAGAAAAAAAAAAAAAAAAAGGAAAAACGAGGGCAAAGCGGCCATAAAGCCCTTGACTTTTCAGTGACGGACATTTGTCAGGAACCATTGCCTCATCGGAGGTAACGCTGCCATGTGCTCACACTCTGACAGAGAAAATAGTGTGTGTGTGTGTGTGTGTGTGTGTGTGTGTGTGTGTGTGTGGTGGGTGGGCAGGCGGCCAACACAAACTGACAGAGGCTGGCGCCGGCGAAGAGGTGACTTAGGGGTGATTAAGCTAAAAGCAGCCGACACAAATGTCAGATCTCAGCGACACGGACGAATGAAAACAAAAACCTAATGTCAAAATTTTAAAAAATAAAATCACGTGTTATAGAGCTGTCCGCACGGTATATATACAACAGTTTGGAAAAGAGGTGGCTACGTATGTATATACAATTAAAATAAACTCACAGGGGTCTGAATGTATTGCAAGTTTAAAGTAACAGGTGAGTGAAGCAAGTGCTAAATATTAGGTTTAGTCTAGAGGTAGAAGCTAGATGATAATTATTAATCATTCTTTATATATGGTATCAATTTATCTATAATTTTGTCATCCTGTTTCTCCATACTGTAATTTTACTATCTGCTCTATTGCATATCTGTTGCTTTTCCTGCTTTTCTTCCATTTTTCTCCTGTTAAAAAGATTTTTTAGGGAGTTTTTACTAATCTGAATTGAGGGTCTAAGGATAGAAGGTATTTAGATAGAGAGATATTTGTGATTTGGGCTAAGCAAATAAAAAATGACTTGACCTAAATGTCTTTTTATTTGTATTATCACAGATTGTAATGTTGAAAATATCATGGTTCACAGCCTTCATGTCTGAATAAATACAAGCAAGGTGAATACGACCAAAATCTGTCATACATAAAGACATTATGTTTCTGATTACTATATAATAAACTGTAAAAACCCTCATCATAACTCTCAGATAAAGATAATGCTGCTCTAAATATGGAGATATAAATTGTCCATATATGTAGATGATCTGGATTGCTTTGAGCTCTATAAACTATATTAAAAAAAAAAGTTGAATCTGAAAGAAATAGATTCATTTAGATAAAAACTACACATACTGCCTTGCGGTCGTCTGCCTCCGCCAACCAGTCAAGTTGCAGTTTACGTCCATGTCTGTCCAGACTCATAATATTTGTGGTGGAGACTTTGCAGGAATTTAATAAAAAGGTATTAAGTGTATTTTTCCTTGTATGTGTTCACATGCTTGAGCAATAAAACTGATTCTGATAGAGCACAAAGTTATAGCCATGACAGTAAATGATGCTTCAGATGTGGACGCTGCTGCAAATACGCTACAAATTCTAAAATGCTTCACACACGTCTTCAACCCGACAGCACAAAAGATCTAAACAATCACCACAGTTTCAAGGTCTGAACCCAAGATTAGTGTCACTGATTCAGTATCTGACCAAATATGAAATACGGTCACAATCTCTCCTTCTGTTCCTGAGTTATGGTGTTATGAATAACGGCCAGAAAAAGTGTTTCTGCAGAACATAACGAGGTCACAGTGATCTCACCTTCTGGATATAAAATGTCATCACGTCATCATTTCATCCTATGAGACATTTGTGTGAAACTTTGTCATATTAGCGTATAAATTCTTACATTATGGCCAAAAATGTGTTTTGTGAGGTCACGGTGATTTTGACCTTTTACCACAAAATTCTAATCAGTTCATCCTTGAGTTCAAGTGGATGTTTGCCCAAATTTGAAGAAATTCCCTCGAGGCGTTCTTGAGAAATCACGTTCACGAGAACGGGACGGACAACCTGACAACATAAACCTCTGGCGTCGCCTGTCACACAGGAAGCAGGAAGCATAAAAAGAAGAAAATGTGATTGTACATCTGTGTTGTAATCACATTTTTAGAATTTTGATACAAACAGAAGACATGAAACAACGTCTGTATCAGTTCTGTGAATATTTGTTAAACTTTACACAAACTTTCCTTCTTGCTGCTGCAGACTGGATAACTGTGACACACTTAAGGTCCATATTAAATTTAAAATTTAAACCAAACTGTTCCTGAAACTTTTTAAAATCTGTTGTGAGTTTGTTTCTTTTTGGTTTCAGGCTATTTTTTTGTTTATGTAAAATTAATTCTGCTGTTCATAATGAGGACATGACTTGTTATTGAGTGTTTATATTTCTCTAGAAAATATTCTAATACAGTTAAAACAGCTCATTAAAACAATACTGCGACTACAGACTGTCTGTTGAAACTGCATTTTCCCTGAAGGACAGTAACTCTCTCTGTGTGTGTGTGTGTGTGTGTGTGTGTGTGTGTGTGTGTGTGTGTGTGTGTTTTAAGGGTCAGGGTGGTCCTTATTTTACAGCGCCAGGATATTCATTCAACAAAAGGCCACTTCCTGAGAGTGAAGGAGAATGACGGAGCTAACAAGTTTTTTTTGTTTTTTTTTCCAGGTCATAAACTACATATCCAAAAGTATTTGGACACCTGAACATTATATTAAATCTTAACATGTCTCTCCAAAATCATGGATGTTTATCTGTTGCTAACACAAACTCTACAAAGATTTTTGGAACCTGGTTGCGGGGATTTGCTCCCATTCAGCCACAAGAGCATTAGTGAGATTGGCCACTGATAAGACCTGGCGAGCAGTCGCTGTTCCAATTGATCCCAAATGTGTTGGATGAGGTCGAGGTCACGGCTCTGTGCAGTCTCATCGAGTTTTTTAAAAACAGTTTCATTTAACGACCTGGCTTTGAGCAGGAAAAGATGTTCCTCATATCACTGTCACAACGTTGGAATCCGACTATTGCCTGATAGTTATAGTAATATTTTATTTGTTTTTTTAAAGCACTGAATTGATTGGCAGCTTATGTCTCTGAACTCCTCTTTCCCCTCAGATCAGCTGACCGATCGCTGCTCTTCGTTCCACACTCCCACTTAAAATCCAGGATTGATTGCTTAGTTTCCACTGTGGCATAGTTTCCCTCTGATCGTTTTAAGAGCTTTTAAAAACATCTCTTTTCTTTTGCCTTTTAATAATCATCATGAAGACATGACTTGTCACACTGTATTATTTATTTGTTCCATGTGCAATGCTGTACTTTCTCTGATTTTATTTATTTTATTCGACATATTTATTCATTTCCTTTTGATCCTCATAATTATGTCTGTGTTTTTTTATTTTAATGTGATTCTCTGTCTTTGCAAAGCACTTTGGCATGCTGTAACATTAAAGGAGACATATTATGCACATTTCCAGATCTATATTTTTAATCTGAGGCTCTACTGGAATATCTTTGCGGTATATTAACGATTTATGGTTAAAAACTCCTTCTTTATCTTATATTCACTCTTTATGCAGCCCCTCAGTTCAGCCTCTGTCTGAAACAGACCGTTTTAGCTCCTGTCTCTTTAAGGCCCCCCTGCTGATGAGCCCACTCTCTTCTGATTGGTTATCCTCAGGAAGCTGCGTCAGGATTGGCTGCTCCGGGGCCAAATAAACAATCCACTAAAGTAGTAAGATTTGACTTTGTTTTTGTCGTTCTTTACTAAAAATATCAACTTTTATCAAATCCATCCGCACATGTTCGAACTGAAATCTGATTCGGAATATGAAAAACACAAACAACACATGGAAAAACCTTAGCAACGACCTTAGCAACCAAGGCTACAGAACAGACAGAGCACATGAGCGTTCATAGCAGGTTGAAGCCCTGGGTTTTGACTTGCAGGGAGCATTTATACATACATTAATGTCAAGTATTGGAACTTTGACCATGTTTACAACCAACCACCACAAGTAAATTCTCAACATGTGGGAAACACAGACACATACTTTTGGCAATAAAATGTAGACAGATAGAGAGAGAGAGGTAAAGCAAGTCCACAGGAAAACAAATCTCAAACATCTCTGCCCTCCACATAATGAAAACAACCGTGGCTAAACACACCAATATTCAAACCACTGACTATTCCTCTCTTTTCTCTCTCTCTCTCTCTCTCACACACACACACACACACACACACACACACACACACACACACACACACACACACACACACACACACACACACACACACACACACGGCTGACCTTTACAGTGAAAAATGAATACATGAATAAAACTAAAATCTGCAAATGACAAATCTGCATTTGGCCCTCCGGGTTTCCCCTGAGGTGAGCTTCAGAGAGTCAAATGAGGGCAGTTGAATTTAATCTGCTGCCTCTGGGAGGCACACACACACACACACACACACACACGCACAAGCACACACACACACACACACACGCACAGAGGCAAGCCAGTAGACTGATTTGCTATCGAATAAACCAACCAAACATTGATTGCCGTTTCATTGGTTAATAGGAGCCAAAGTAAGTACTGGGAAGGAAGAGGAGAGGCTGAGGGGGGGAGAAAATGAGATGGAAGGTAGAGGATAAATAGAGAAGAAATGACGGGAAATGAGGGGAGGAGAAAAATAACGTGACGCGAGGAAAAGAGGGAAAGAAGAAGAGATGAGGAGAAGAAACAAAATAAGCGAATAGAGAAAAGGAGGTCTTCGGTTCAATGAGTTGGGAGAAAAAAGAAAAAAAGAAGAAGAAGAAGAAAGAAAAGGTTGCAGAGGAGGAGGAGGAAAAAAAATGATGACAGGAGAGGAAGTGAGTAGAAGGGAGGAGAGGGTAGAGACTCCCCTCCCCGGTGGATGAGGCAGAGGAGGGCAGGGAGGATCAGGGAGGCAGCAGAGGGAGCAGCAACAGTTTGACCTTCGACCAGGGAGTTAAGTTGTGGTCAAGTCCAGAATCACAAAATGGGTTAATCCCTACAGAGAAAGACACACACACACACACACACACACACACACACACACATACACACACACACACACACAATTCTCGGCTCTGAATCAGTCAGCAGATCTTATCAGAGCCTGCGAAACCAGCAGGATTCCTCACATTTCTGTGAACATCCTGCCGTCACTCCTTCTGTACTGATGTCTGAGTATGTATGGGTGTGTGCCGCGACTAATATCATGAGATTATTCCCCTAATTCTCTCATACATTAGTGATTCAGTCGATAAAATAACGACCGACACAGATCACAAGCTTAGTCTTCAAAAACTGCTCGTTTATTTTGACCGACTGTCCAAAAATCCAAATGGATTCGGTTTCCAATTAGAGCCGCAATTAGTAAAAATCGACAGGATATGAGTCAGCAGTCAGTAAGTCAAGTAAAAACGCCTAAAATTTTGCTGGTTGCAGTTTCTTAAATGTGAGGATTTAAAGTTTTTCTGTGACTGTGTCTTGATCAGACTAAACAACACAACTGAAGAAATCATAACAGGCATTTTTCACTATTTTCTGACATTTCAAAAAGACTCGAAGATTAATCAACTAATGGAGAAAATAATCAGCAGATTAATGGATAATGAAAATAATCATTAGATGCAGCCCTAAACAAAAACAAGACATCTGAAGACGTCACGTTTGACTCTGAGAAATTAGAAACGGTCATTTGTAAATCAGTAAATATTTAAGATTTTCAGCTGATAAATGATACATTCACAGATTAGTTTTCTCTCGATATGTCTTAAGGTTATAATGATCTAATATTTCAGAACAGATCTTGTGTGTTATAAGTGTTTCATTGACAGAAAACGCCATCTGATAACTGATCAACTGGAACTTTTTTACCATTTACAAAAGGGCAATAACCAGAATTTTTACAGGGGCAAAATACTAAAATGAATCTACTGCATTAAAAGAATTGATTAAAAAAAAAACTTTAAATGAGTTAAGAGGAAATGTTGTCGGGAGCAGAAAGAGTTCATGAAAAAGTTAACTGTTCAGTTTCAAGAGACCTTCAACTCCCCTTAAAAATAGGTTTGATTGACAAGGTGCAGAAGCCTGTACATCTTTCCACAGCGTGTGTGTGTGTGTGTGTGTGTGTGTGTGTGTGTGTTTGTGTGTGTGTGTGGGAGTGTATGAGTACAGGGAGAGAGAGAGGGAGGTTTAGGTATTTGGTCTGTTAAGCATCTGTCATTAAACAGTGTGTGTTGTGTGTCTTTCACGGTACACTGCTTTCACTCCATCACCTCGTTTTTTCCAAGCAAAGAGTGCACAGGGTCAGAACAGAGACTGGCTCTAAATGTTTAGAGCAGAGCAATACAAAATATTAAAATGTTCAGTGTTGCCTTATAAAGTCAGTTTGTTCGATAAAGAGCGGGAAAATTAGTTTTAACAGAGTGAAACCTCAAAGTCATTAAATCACACATAAATGATAAAGTATATTTACCGTCTTTGTTAATGTTTCATATCATCTGTTAATTCCAACAGCTGAATTATTGCATTTTTAATAGTAACCATGCAGGTAAATGTAGAAACTGCACCAAATATCATCAACAGTCCCTCCTACAACCTTCCTGTCATATAGAACTTTATCTTCATGTTTCAGTAGATACATTTATTTTTTTAGTTTTCAAGAATCCAACATTTTAATTCACCTGGATGTGGAAATCGTTTGAATTACAGAATGAAAAATAAAATAAAATTGTATTTCCTTGCAGCTTTGCATCTCGACTCACATTTCAAAATAAAAGCTATCTGAGCACAGTTCTTTTGTTTTGGGAATTAATGTAAAGAGCCTTATGATGGTCGTGTATTTCCTGACTTGAACTGAAATTGTGTCATAAAGGTGAGAACAACTAAACTACTTCCCATCATTCACATTAAATCTCATCTATGATTATTTTTTAGCAGAAAACCTACAGCCTGAGGCACATTCAGATTTCCAACATCTGGGCAATTCTCTCCTCAACGCTGAAGCTTTTTTTTTTTCTTTTTGGTATCCCACTGAGTTTTTAGACACTCTAGTGAGATTAATTAACTAAGGCAACTTGTTGGCACAAATTCAACCTGAACACATATTTAAGTAACCAAAAAAAGCTGAGTAAGTGAAAAGGTTTGGTCGAGTTCAGAACTCAGGCTTTACTTCCTCAGTTTTAGAGGATAAAAAGATGAAACTATCTGCATGGGAAAAAGTGTGAGGGGAAAGTAATGACTAGAGCAGACGAGGATGTGCTGAAAATACCTATTGCACCGAACGAGCTGCATCGACTGTCCCCTCGGTGGTAAATCCGAACCTTTCTGCCGTAAACGGCCACATGCTGAACCGACAACCTGCAGCAGATAATTATCAAACGGATTATGTTTGAGAAGCGCCGCAGCAGAATGTCATTTTTTTATCCACAGGACCTTTAAAACAGACGTTTAAATGATGGATTGATAAAAATATTAAGGGAAATGGTGCAAAGCAGCGATGAAGAGAAGGGTGTAATGTTGCCTAATCAGTCAGTCGGAGCAGAATGTTTCCTTCCGTCTCGTGCAGATAAAAACCTGCTGCTTCCAGAGGATTTCTAAGATATCAAAACTTTGAGTCTTGCTTGCTCTTTTGGTTAAAAAAAAAATCTGACTAACTGATCCAGCAGTTAATGCTAAACACAAATAATTTATCATTTCAGTGGATTTCAGTGGAACACAGCAGAGGGAGAGCTGTGAAGAGAACATCTAAGTGTGTGTTTTCCCCATGATCTGGTGATTATCTAAATACAGTATTTTGTGTTGTGGTGCTAAGACTGACTGTACACTGAGAAGTATTTTCATTCAAAGAGGGAACAATCTGTTTTTTCTTGTTACACGCAGAGGGCGTCATGAATTCCAAAAAAAAAAAAGGAAAAATCTTTTTAGAAAAGAAACAAGAACAGTTAGAAGAAACAGACAGGATGAGCTGGATGGTGGTGGGACATAACATGAGTTCAGAAATGTTCAGATGTTTATGATTTACACATAATTCAAAGCCATTACTGACGCATTTCCTCCTAAATTAATACTGTACATTTCAATCATGAAGATCTCGGGAAAGGAAAAGTAAAGTAAAGCCCCTAAAAATGTGTAATATTCTTGCTAAATACACAGAGATGGATGAAGCAAATGAACCTAAGTACTGTACTGAGATATATTTTTAAGGTACAGACTGTGCATTTTAAGAGGTAAAGTTTAGATTTCAAATGAAAACATTACACTTTTCACTTTGTTTATTTAAGGGCTTCGGACATTGTAGGTTTCCATGTACAATTTCAGTGTTTCCCTTGTATTCATTCAGCAGCGGCGCACCGCCACTGCAAAATTATGAGCGCCCCTGCTAAAATTTCAGACTATCATTATTATCAACGGGCTACTAAAGTTATTGTGGATTTTTTTTAGTCATCCTCCCTCTCTTCGTTCTTCAAAGGACATCTATGTGAAAGGTACAAGAGTAGCGTAGCTCCATTAAGGAATAAGGCGGTGTGTGTGTGTGTAAATGTGCGTGTAGTTGCTCAAGTGGCAGAAACATGACGCGAGCGGAGCAGAGGAAAAGTTTAGCAGTAAATTGTCAATCTGGTAGTAAATGTACAGTACAGGCTGTGTGTCAGTTAATAAATGCTGCAGCTCCTCAAGACAAAGAAAATACTCATCTATTGAAGGGTGTTTGCCCCGAAGTTAGCAACAACGCGTTAGCTTAGCTTGACCAGGCTAACTTGAGGTGGACTGACTTTTTAAGGTGGACCAGCAGTCTCTGTCGAGTTTTTCATATGCCCCCACATGCTCCAAAGCAGTCAACCTAGGGGAAACACTGAATTTTAAATGGAAACCTAAGATGAGAAAATCACATCTAGTGTATGAAATTGTTAGACGTAACGTTACAAGACTACAACATAAAAACCCTCTGTTGATGCATCAATAACTTAATACTCAAAAACAGAGATTAATTAATACTGATACTAATTTTTACTGTAGCTCTTCAGAATGAGGAGTTAAATTGGACTAGCATACAGGATTTTTTTCTTTAAATGGACAACTTGAACTGTTTTTACTGAAAACAGGTGAGTGATAAGATGAAAAGAGCTGGTGGGTAAGATTTATTTCGATATACAGCAGCAGCTTTTGCAGCAGCAGCTTTTGCAGCAGCAGCAGGGCAGGCCACTGCAGCTACAGCAGTGTTTATCAGGTGGTAGTTACACGCTACATTTCCTGAGTGATGCTGTCGCGTCCCGGCCTGCAGCAGAGAACCGCTGAGAGCTCGGTCGGCGCTCGGCCACCCAGGCGGCGAGCTGGTGAGCTGTTGATGAAGTGAAGGGTCACTGCAGGGCTAAGTGAGACCTCACACTGGACAAGCAGGCCAGACCTCAGGCCACAGTGGCATATGGGTGTGAAGGAGGTGAGGAAGCCAAGGAGGGGTAAAGGAGGGGGCGGCCAAGCTGTCCACTCTGCCTCTCACGAGACCCCCAGCTGTCACAACAGACACTTACCAGCCCTCATACTAAACACCCACCAGGGAGGAGGGGGGGGGGGGGGGGGGGGGGGGGGGAGACAGCATCCTTCCTCTTTCAAACAGAAGGATGGAAAAGAGGAAGGATGGAGGGGAAAAAGAGAGGGTAATCTCTGCTTCCTGCTGCTGTGATGTCTGAGGAATGCTAGGATCTGCCCCCTTCCTCCTCCTTGCCAATGTCCTCGGCCGCTTCTGAAGCGAGGCTGCAAACCTGCTAATTATAGCCGCTAAAGGATGAAGGTGTGACCTAAATAGTTATTTTAAGTCTGCAGCAGACTTGTGAGAACCACTGTGCAGAGAGAGCAGAGGGAGTCACAGCAGGACGGGGGGGTAGAGGAGGGGGGGCAGTTCCAGCTTCGACCATCACACAACACACAGCTGCAGTGCAGGACTGTTCAAATACTGTAGCAGCAACTACAACTACAGCGCTATTTCTAGTGGAAAATTTAGCAAAGGTGAATGCAGCAAAGAGACAATGACAAACGTGACGATTAAGGAATATTTGAGGAATTCTGTCATCTTATACTAGTTTAGTTTATATATACACTGTAGTTTTATCCTACATGGGATTAGAAGACACCACTATTTACAAAACGTGCATTCCAGTAATACATATACAAAAGCATGTGGAAAAAGAAACACTAATGCTGCAATAATTAATGAATCAGTCAATTAATAGATTTGTAAATTGATCAAAGGGGAATTAACAGAATGTCTGTAGCGTCTCTAATGTGAAGAGTTGTTGCTTTTCTCTGTTTCTCAATATTAAAATATTTTTAATTCATAAAAGAACGCTCCACTGATTTAGCATTTCACACCTGTAACATTGTCATACTCATGATGTATGACCCTAGCGCCTACATTACCCACAATGCCACTTAACCAACAACAGTTGGCTCAGAGACTCAGCTGTGTTATGCTAGTAGCGGCTAATGTAGCCTTGAGCCGCCGGCCTCAAGCGGAGATGAGGAGGGGGGGGCTACAGAGGTCTTTCTAACGCTGCTGTCTTAGACAACTTGGAATTCGAAGATTTGCGACCTTCCTAAATACTAACGACCGTCTGAGCTCTGACTGAGCAAACTGGGGCTAATTTCATGCATCCCGACTTCACCAAGAAGCAGATGCTCTCACGTGACTCACTATCGGAGCAGCGTCCACAGAAGTGAACATCCAGGTCAACGCTGTGAATGGTTAAGTAATCAACTTAAGGCTATATAGTCATTTCACCTGCCTGAAAAACACCGAAAAACACTTGATGGGAATGCACCCCCTCCACCCAGAGTAACTTGTAACTTTCTGAAGTTGACAATCAGTGTGTGGAGGTGAGAGAGGGGACAAGCTCACTTTTTTCATTCTTCACACAACGACATCCATCACTTTCTCTTTACAACCAAGTGCAACACCATAAATACCTCTGAGTAGAGAGACTGGCCTCGAGTGTGCAGCATTATCCAGATTTAAACAACTGACTGCGCTTTGCACCTCTATGACAGCAGGCTTAAATCATTAAGTGAGAAAAAAAGGACTATTAATATTAATTCATGAGAAAACTAACTGTTCCTTCCCTACTTACTGTAATGCAAAATGCCATGGTGATATCATTTTCAGCATGTAATGCAATCCAGGTTTTATGTTACGCTTTTATGCACTGTACCTAATGTGAGTTTATGTGGTATGTTGAGCAGTTTTATACATTTATATCACTTGTTTTATGTCTTTTATTATGTTTTGTGTGTCTTATGTGCAGGTCTGTGTGTGCATTTTATGCTTCACCTGCCTGCGAGATTCATTTCCCTTCAAAAAAGACAGTAAGGTTAGTTTTAATTAGTGACAGAACAGAAGCATCGTAGCCTCCTGAAGTGAAACAGGCAGGTGTGAAAAGCTCAACCTGTTTTTCATCTGTTTTTCATTCCAAGACAGAAAAAAGCAGAGCGGTTTTGTGTGATATAGGTGTAAAAATACTGGATATTGGCATTGCTTTTAAACCAAAACAAAAAAAATTATAATAATACTCCTGGGTAACACGTCCTCCCCAACAGTTCTTTTAAATACAACCACGGAAATATTGTGTGTTGCTTGAAATTTACACTAACTCATGAAAACAGGTTACAATGTTTTAACACTGCCATGCCTGACTTTTGAGGTTTAATAAGAAGTTAAACGTACAATATGTAATTTCAGCCGCTAGGGGTTTCTCAATCAAAACAATAACAAAAGACGGAGTGTGATGACGGAGTGAAGTAGCAAGGGATCATGGGAGTTGTTGTCTTCGTTGTTAAATAACCAGCTTCACTGGGATAGGATTACTCCAGATGTTTTTACTGGGAGCTGAATTACCCGCAGAGGTCTCCTCCTCTTCAGAACAAACGGACCCGGAGATTACAAGTAAAAACACTGAATAAAGCTGTTTCACCTAAAAAAAAAAAATCAGTGTTTCTCCGACAATGTACAGCGACCACCGGACGTCTGGTACGGGCTGTTAGCCGATCCGCTGCTAACACTTGTTCGGTTTATTTCTCTTATAACTTTAGATCCAGACGTTCGGTCGGTTTCTCCCAGGAGCCGAATTATCCGCAGAGGTCTCCTCCTCTCCAAAAACAATATTCATATTTCTCTGACAATGTTTGGTGACCACCGGACTTCCTGGAGGGGCTGTTAGCCGAGCTGCTGCTAACGTTTGCCCAGTTTATTTCTCTAATAACTTAAGATCCAGACGTCCACAATGACTAAAATCCTTCTTCCGGCTAAAAGATATAGTTAAAAGCGACCCAAATTTATCATGAAAATGTGGCTTAAAACTGAACAAAAGTCAATTTATAACAGTTTGTGTGGAACAACCACATCGCCGATGGATTATCTTGTATGTGTGTAAGTTACTCTTTGGTAGACGCCATTGTAGCGGACAAACACAGCACTGACGTATGCATCTTGTGCGTGTTTACTCTTTGGTAGAGGAGGTATGACGCCATTTCTCTGGGTTTGAAAATTGTTGGAAACATTTGGGATAATGTCAGTACACAACTCAACAACATATATAACATAGATCTAGTTCATCTTGACAACAAACACTTTCTCTGCACAAACACTTTTCACTTTGACAACACTCCCACCCGCCTCTGTCTGTTGAATACACGCTGCTTACACCATTCCTCAACCAATCACACCCCCCCGCCAGCCTTCCCCTCCTTCCCCGTGTTCTTTCCACACCTGAGAGCCTATTGACAGAGTGTCCCAGTACCACGCGTATCACTTAACCTCGTGTCAAAACACAGGTGTAACGTAAGCCCCGGGAGCAGGCGAAGGTCCTGAGCTCATAAAGGAATGTGCGAGCTGGGAATAGCACCCTGTATGTTAAGAGAGGCCCCCTCGCTGAGAGCGTACAGCGGTGTTACGGAGATACTGCTGGGAGGAGAGCTGGAAAACAGCCAGACACCGACAGAAGGGAAAGCACACTTTCACCTCGGGGGATCCACAACATGACGAGACAGAAATGTGATTCGGTGGTTTATGAAAGGCAGAAGTGGTGAGAGTAGTTCTGAGGAAAAAAAAAAGGGGGAGGGGAGGTTAGAAGAGTCTCTGGTCTCTTACCATGGCGCCCCGTATATCCGGAATCCCTTTATGGTGACGTCCGAGTCCTGCAGGTACACACAGTTTGTGAGGAGCGTCTGGACATTGTCAAAGTCCTCTGGTTTGAGTTTGGAGACCGAGGGGAATCGGTAGTAATCCTGCTTGACCAGCTCTGCCATAAAGTCCTTATCGAAGGTCAGCTCGTGGTTCCCGGCGATTACCACCTTAAATTCGTACGGGAGGCCGCCTGGAAGAGAACAGAACAACTGGTGAGAGGGTGGATGGATACTGATGTGTCCGTGTGTTAGGATCTAGTCTCTCAACACTGTTAGGTACCACTTTTCTTCTCATACTCATGAGGTTTGTTGGTCTCTAACACCATGTCAGTGGATCACCTTTATACAGCTGCTAATGACATTTCTGTGCAGCAGCTGACTGAAGTGAAGGCCGACATGTTTCATGGTATGAATCTGGCCAAGTGTAACAACTTTGAGCTAAAAATTTCCCTCATAATTTTATTTTTCAGAGTTGCTGAAACCATTAAAACCATTTAGACAGCACTAAAACTCTCCAATCAAGTTCTTTCTTTTACTTGAAGCCTAATTCTGAGATCTGCACAATCAAATTTGCATAAACCATTGTAGGCTCCAACTTGAGCAGAGTGTTCTTCTGTCACTGTGATCTATAAAGAAAAGTTTCTTGTATCAGAGGTGGACAACACTAAGAGGCCAATTAAACTAAAATTCAAGAGGCTGTTGTTTGAGTTTTTTCAATTTTCTGTCCTTTTCACAACTTCCTGTTAGAGCGGCATTATTTATCGTTAATTTAAAACATCAAGCAGAAATGTTTCCCCTATTTCCTCTTTTGTTATGCTGTTTTTTAAGACCGCTTCTCGTAAAAAGAGGTTCTTTCCAAAAAAAAAATGCAATTATTGATGTGAACTAACAGCCAGTCATGGAAAATTCAGGCTTATACTTTGAGGCAGCTGCTATGTAAATGCCTGACTTATCCCAGAATATAAATTAATTGCTTCATAAAAGTTTTTACTGAATCTATATTTGACAGAGCGTACACTGAACATGTGGAACATTGTTGTTGAGATCATCTGGGTGTTAAATTCAATCTAAAATAAAGTCTAAATGATTTTGATTACATTACACAACAAGCAATCTTTTCATTTCCAGGGCTCATACCTGCATTTCATCAAAGCGTCCAGACTCAAACACAAATTCTTCACACACACTGCATATTCTGTTCGTATCGTGCAGCTCCGCACAACAGCGGGTTGTCCTGAAAATTTTGTACAAGGAGCGTTCATCATTCCCTCAGTAGCTCCTCTGTATTTCTAACCCTGACCACGGACGAGGGAAAAAAAAACCTCAGATAAGTGGAGGGGAAAAATACTCTCCATTCAGACAGTCAGGGAAGGTTACAACCACATCTGACGGCTCTGCTTGACCCCAGCGGACCACCGTCCATCTCTGCAGACGTTGGGCGGCTGGAAAAAAAAAAGCACGTGAACCTGAACTAAATAGAGAAGAACATCTATCACAATTCTCATCCCCTCATCTTTCAACTTGCTGCTGTGCCCTTTTCGCTCCCCCCTTCTGTCGGGGTGATTTGTCCTGGCTCCCTTTTTCGCCATCACAAAACTGACTTACTACTTTATTCCGGCCGATTGAGCACTCAACGAGAGGGTCTGGCCTTCATCACCTTTCCATTCTCTCTCTGTATTTCTCTTTTCCCCCCGTGGTGTCTGTTTTTTTGGGGGCCTCCTGTTGATTCTGTTCCAGTCTTCCTTCCTTCCCTTCTGTCTTTTTGTTTTTTTAGCCTGTAGGTGCTGTATAGGCTAATCCGCAGGCTGATTTATGTGTAGCGTAAACTGAACCATAGTTGAAACTGATGCAGCAAACCTGACCCAGGCAGTTGAGGTATTTGCATTGCTGCAAGATTTTACTGTCTAGTTACACCCCATCTCTTCTGGTTACTGTCACCAGAGATATATTTATGTGTATATATATAAAATTTTGGCGTGCAGAATTAGCTTTTTTTCCCTACAGATGCTTTGTATTGTTTGCTAGAGTATTTTGTCTGTGTTGATCTGCTGCGACAGGAAGGTTTGGACCAGATTTGAACAAAATACTTAAGTTCAAATGTCATTATTTTTAGCCTGCAGCAGCAGCAGCAGCAGCAGCCCCCCTTTTGAAGTATTGTCATGAGTGATGACTCTATGACATCTTCAGACATTACTTCATACTTTCTTTCATATTGTTTGGCTGACATAACCTCACATAGTGCTGTCGAGATGTGATTTACGATATTTTATGAAGCCAATACTGTGCTGTGCAGCTGTATCATGTGTTTTTGTTCGAGTGATTTTTTTTTTTTTGGGGGGGGGGGTGTTGTTGTTGTTGTTGTTGTTGCAGTTGCTGAGAACGCGGCACCCCTGCTGAAAACACATCCCCGCGGCTATGAGCTGAACACAGTTTCATTGACTGAAAGCACTGATGTTTGGATTGATCACAGTCAGCAATCACCACTTCCTAAAGATGAAGGAAGCCCGTGTGAATGTGGATGTTACTCGGCTCTCAAAAACACTAGTCTGAAATTGGTTCCGACATCAGCTTTGGGCAAAAAAACAAACAAACAAACAAAAAACAAAATCTACCACAGTCCGACCTCTTTATGATGAATCTGCAGAGCTGTTTAGTAATTACAGTCTGTCTTGCATCACGCTGTAGAATTTACTAGATTATAATAATAAATCCACAAATTTGCAATCAATTATTTCTTGCATTATGATCATATCTTCAACATATGACAGATTTCATGGAGATCTATCAAAACGTAGTGACTTCATGGTTTTGCTTTAGTTTATTGTCAGAGTAGATGAAGATAGTAGCTCAGTCATTTAGTTTTGGTGATATGCAGGTGAATATATGTCGACATATTAGATTAAATTGGGCATCATTCAATTAAAATCTTAAAGTTAAGCCATCTAGATGACATGTAGCAGATTTTACAGGATTTCCTGGACACATTTTTGGGGAAAAACTGTCACCAAATCACCAAAAGCGAAGTCCTTTACATACACAACACTATCCTATTGTGCAGGTTTATAATGACATGCCCGTATCTGTCTACATGCTGGATTATTTATAGAATAAACTGTAGACTTTGACCCCACAGCGACAGACAAGAGGGCAACACTTTCTCTGCTCTGGCCGGTATTATCAGAAGGTTATGATGCATGCCGAGAAGGCAAAATTATTAAAATGCTGAATAAAGAACTCAATAAAACTTTACATGATTTTGACTGGCGACAGTAAGTGAAAAGAGAGATGCGAGTGCACTGCTCAATTTTGCACTGGTTAGGTTCTCAATTGGGAAAAAAAACTAATAGAAACTAAACACACCAGAATAAAAAAATCAAAATATGCAGGTTCAATACAGATAAAAAAAATATCCACCACATCCATCTAAAGTGTGTGCGTGCATGTGTGTGTGTGTGTTCTCTAATAGTGAAAATGAAAGAATCATGGTTCCCCCGGTCTATAAGTTTCATTCCCGCTGCTCTAAATTAGCTCTTGTCGCGTCTCAGGATCATAAATTCCAGTCTAACCTTATATGAGAGCGCCGTCTCTCTCAGTCCCCCAGCACTCTAACTGGATCACGCATCCATTTATACACACAAACACACACACACAAACACACACACACACATACACTACCGAAAGCGAATCATTCTCTGCACTACCACCAGGCGGGGAAAAAAGGTGGAAGAAAACATAATTACCATCAAACAACTCCATCTCCATTACTCTATTGGGAATTTCTACTGCTTTTTATTGCCACCGTGATACATCTTACAGAGGGTATGTGGAGTGATACACCTAGATTTATTTATTTTTTTATTTTTTTATTCTTCCCCTACAAACTGGGGTATGAAAGAGAGCAAGAAAAAATCAAAACAACCCCCGTGTGAAGGACTAGAACTGCGGGTGCGGAGACATGTTTTGTCGTATCTAACAAGAAGACAGATTTGAATTTATGTTAAGATTTAAGAAGACAAAAAAAACAAAAACATTTAATTTAGGGAGTGTTTTTCACAGCTCAATACTAAAAATATAGTCTTTCCAACCAGCATACACAGGATATTCTACATGACACCATGTAAATTAAAAGAGGTGACTGTATAAGAAAAATTAAATTGTCATTCCCCCCATCTAGTCTCCCGTCTCCACAAATTAATACTTGAGGAAAAAAAAAAAAAACGGTGGAACCAAATTAACACGTTTTCCAATTAGTGCAGAAGCTGTGGATGTGTGCTTGTAAAACATGCCTACACTTGATATTTAGATTATGTCGAAAAAAACACCTAGAGGTAAAAAAAAAAAAAGCATCTGAAATTAAGTTTCTGGTTTAACTGTCAAACTGCAAAGAAACACTTTAAAAAAATCCAAAATGAACATATAATGATGTGTCAAACGTCTCAAATATTGTTTATAAATATCTCAAACTTGCTCAGACACACAGTTATAGATCAAGTTTGTAATACATAACCAAGTGTAGAAGATTACAAGACTTAATGTCACTGCAGAAGACAAACACATCACTTCAATAAGCTCCTGACATTTAGTGATGGTCTGTAAACTTATTCTCTTCAACGGTCAAGTCACTAAATTATAGTTTTATATTAACAATGGATCAAATGACGACCGTGTGTAATGTGACAAACTAACAGAGAATCATCGTCATCGTCAGCATCTTTCATCTTTTTGTTTCCCTCTTTTTGGTTCGAGTCTCGCCACTCTGTGCTGTAGCTGGCAGCTGTTTACAGCCACAAAGCTCTACCTGCCCGTCGCCAAGCAGCAGGCAGATAAAGTTGGCAACCGGCTGGTGCACATAGCGGAGCAATTAGCAGCTTCTTAACTGCGAAGTGGAGCTTCTAGCAGCTAAGGGGAAGTAGGCCATTTGCAGTTTATGATTTCTTAACTTGAGTAATTTGATGAGAGACAAGAAAGCAGTAAAAAGATTGTTTAAAAAAATGAATGAAGATGTGATTTTGGGGAATATCACAACAGTCTGTTTCTATATTGTAAATTACCTGTCAATCTAAAGAAAAACTATTTACTCAAACTGTAAATCAAACGTTTGAAAATACTGTTTCAAACAATCTACAGTGATGTGAAAACAGAAAACTATGAGTTCTCATTCTTAAACACATTATCATCTTCTGTTACACATCTGAGCACACACACACACACACACACACACACACACACACACACACACACACACACACACACACACTCCGGCTACAGAGGCCTTTGGGAGCAGCTTAAAGCAACAGATCAGAGTCGGCGCTCTACCATCAGACAGGCTGGGTCAAGGAAAGCTCGTTCCTCTGCATCGATCTCCGATGATCTCCTCCAACAGGCCAAACAGCGGTCGATGGCCCGGACGAGCCGCTGCCTCCTCCCGAGTCTGAGAGGAGCAGACGGAGGAGGAGCGCAGACGCAGCGCTGTATTTACAGACGTTTTAGATCCACGACCACAAAATCTGTTTAGATTTTGTTGGTTATACAGCTTAGGTTTTATAAATTCTTTTATTTTTAGCAGGTTCAGGCTATACCGTTAACAGTTTGTCATAATTTGGCTGCTTTGTATGTTGTTATTGCATCTGGTGATAAGTTCCTACACCTTGTCTTAAATCAAATTCAAGCACTTTTCAAGCATTTTCAAGGTGCATTTTCAAGCTTTACCAGCACCTTGAGGCTGTGGTATACATATATATTATATATAAATAATGATTATTTCACTTCTTCATCACATTAAAATCAGATGTTATCTTACTATACACTACAAAAATTATGTTTAGTGAGATCATTCTACAGAAGGGAGACGAATTAACAGAAAACACAACAGAGTTTCAAGTTTCTAAATGTGTCACCGACGCAGCAGTTTACTATGAAAGTAACAATTTCAAGCAGTTTATTCAAAATCCAAGCTTTTTTTTAACCTTGAAAAACCCACATTAAAATTGAAGCTTTTACAAGGATTTCCAGCACCTGTGGGAACACTTTAAAATGTAAACATTCTCTATCTTGTCCTGCTCGAGTTGAAGGATTACTCCTGTATACTTGTGTTTGACATCTTTTTAGTGCTTGTTTTAGTACGAGAATGAACTGATTTTTGAACATTATGACTATGAGCGTTCATATACCTGCTGCAGGAAATACTTTGTCCTGTTAAACTACGCATTTTTGTTAAGCTTTGTCTTTTGAGCCATCACTCTGGTCCGCCATATTTAAAAATCCTATATAAATACATTGATGCATGCTTCATGGCTGCTTTAAGGAACTGCTGAGTGAAAGTTTTTGTTTGCTTCCTGGTTCTTTCTGGAACTAGCTTTCATTACCAAACCCCCATCCCAGAGTTTCATATAAGTCACAGTGGAATAATACCAGTAACCAACTCTCTGCATCACCAGGCATTCAACAATTAATGTTGTTGTTGTTTTTGTGCCTCAATCCAAGTCCTGTGATATTCCACATCTGCCAACACCAAGTCTGATACCTGTTTTTACTTAAATGTGGATGTCTCACATTGAAACAAGTGTAGCACTGTGCTAAATTTGGCACACCTTACTTACTGCAGTCAGTCCAAAATGTAGCAGCCAGATTTCTAACCAGAACCAGCCGTAGGTCCCTGTTCTTGCTTCCCTCCATTACGTATTAAGGCACTCCACGACTTCGCCCCAACTACATTTCTGACCTCCTCGCTCGTCGTTCCACTTCTCGACCACTTCGATCCTCAACTCCCAGCCTTTTATCTATCCCCCAACCGCGAAACAAAAGGTGCATTTGCAGCTTTAGCATCAACTCTGTGGAATCATCTTCCACAATCTGTTTTAAACGGTGCCTAAAAACTCATTTATTTATATCGACGAGCCTTTCTATAGACCTCCCTTCCTGTTCTCATGCCTTGTTTCATTTCAGTTTGGTCTGTTTTGTCTCTGTGACGTTTTATTTTGTTAATCTATTTGTTTTAATGTTGCATGTGTGTGTGTTTGTGAAGCACTTTGTCTTTTAAAAAAAGTGCTATATAAATAAAACTTAACTTGCTTTTCAGGAGCTCCTTGATCAGATAGGACGTCATGTAACTCACAGAATTAATGTTAATTTATGTGTGTATGTACTGTATGTATGTATTTATGTGTGCTTTCCTGAAACACTGCATCTGCATCCCAGTATTTCTGAGTTCTGAGAGTGTCTGAGCAGTCTGTCCCTGGACTTCGATCCTCAACTCCCAGCCTTTTATCTATCCCCCAACCGCGAAACAAAAGGTGCATTTTCAGCTTTAGCATCAACTCTGTGGAATCATCTTCCACAATCTGTTTTAAACGGTGCCTAAAAACTCATTTATTTATATCGACGAGCCTTTCTATAGACCTCCCTTCCTGTTCTCATGCCTTGTTTCATTTCAGTTTGGTCTGTTTTGTCTCTGTGACGTTTTATTTTGTTAATCTATTTGTTTTAATGTTGCATGTGTGTGTGTTTGTGAAGCACTTTGTCTTTTAAAAAAAGTGCTATATAAATAAAACTTAACTTGCTTTTCAGGAGCTCCTTGATCAGACAGGACGTCATGTAACTCACAGAATTAATGTTAATTTATGTGTGTATGTACTGTATGTATGTATTTATGTGTGCTTTCCTGAAACACTGCATCTGCATCCCAGTATTTCTGAGTTCTGAGAGTGTCTGAGCAGTCTGTCCCTGGACTGCAACACTCATCTTTCATTCAGGAAAAACATCAAAATATCAAACTAATTATGTCTCCAAAATGCCTTTTTTTTTAACTTCAGACTTTAATCATGCTGCCGTCTTTCAAACTTCCTTTGCATCTGACTTAAATCCCCCTCCTCTCTTCAACTCTCTCCGTCTGCGTCAACAGGGACAAAAACCGGCCTTGGAGGGAATATCAAACCTTTCACATTAACTTGTGTCTCCTTTATTAGAGTCTATTCTGTATGTAAAGCTCAGACCAGCGATGTAAAAGCTGTAACGCAAACAGCCTCCGCTTCCTCCGCATGCAGATTGCTGAGAGCCGTCTGTCCTTCAAAACTGCAAAAAAAAAAACAAAAAAAAAAACCCGCCGCCGCCAACAACAACAACAACAGCACGATCAAAAATGTTTTCAGTATCTTAAAAGCTTCTAAACTTTTGAAATACCAACTTTTATAGATCACAAGACGGTACTTTGTGTATAAAGTACCAGTGAAAAGTTTTGACATACTTTCTCATTCAAGTAATAAATGAAAAAACGGCAGATAGAAGATGTAGAAATAACATCTCTAATAGGATTTGGAGCAGTATTTGAAGACTGTACTGCTACTGCTTCTGAATTTACGTCTTTATTCTCATTTATTTAGGTCTGTAGTCAACCAAAGAAAATCTTGGTCAACTAAACATATCTCTGTTCTGTATTTCTCTGTTTAGCTATTCAGGTTATGCTAACCCATTGTTGCTAACTTTGGAGCTAACCACCTTCACTTCTCCAGCATTTGGGGAAGCGACAGACGTGACTTTTTTAGCATTTATTAACTGACACACTGTAGTCTGTACTGTACATTTACTGCCAGACTGACAACTTACTACTAACCTTTTCCTCTGCTCCGCTCGCATCCACCATCACTTCTCTGCCACTCTCTCTCTCTTTCCTCACTCGCTACGCAAACATACTCCTTAACGGAGCCACGCTACCAACAGTTTCCCAGGCAACGACACAGTGGTTGACTCACGTACCGGAACAGCGCTGCCCAAAGACTCCCAAACGCTATCGATTTCGATATTATCAAATATTAAAACTTTTTTTTTGGCCTGGCAGGGGTTCTCGTTGTGTCGTTATAGAGAAACACAGATTTAGTAAACGTTCAGTACGCTCAATAACCGTTGAGTACAGTTAGACCAAGCAGGCGCCGTTAGGTTGGGCGAGTTCAAAGTTGTGAAAACAACGGGGGTGTTTTGAATACACTCCCGTTGTTTTCACAGGTAATTTGTTAGTCTGTTCCTCCCGCTGCAGGAAATAATGGATTAATCCTGGAAAGCTGTTGATGTAGCACTTTTCTCCTTATGAAAATAACACGGAGTTTATTCGACCAATGAGAATTTAGTCGGACGAGAGCATATCGACCAACTAATCGACCAGCAGACTACAGCCATACATTTATTATTCTCCTACTATGACTTTTTCTTCTGAGAATCTGAAATTACAGTCTAATTCTGATAATAGTTTCTAAATATATTACAAATTCATATATTACAACCTTTCCTTTTTCAACAAACGGCACCAATATGTCTCAATAATTTTCAACTCCTTCCACCCCTCGTCCGTCCTTCAGAGTGAGAGGGCAGGATGCTCCAAAACTACAAGGGGTCATTTTCCACTTTGCTCTGCATCGATTCCTCATTATGGCCGATATCACTGTTCTTCCACCTAGCTTAACAAAGCACACACACACACACACACACACACACTTGATGTAACCGTCTGTGCTGATGGATGGAGCAGTCTGATAGAAAAGCTGACCAGTAGGTCTTCGAACGGTGCCAGGTGCTGTATTGGCAGCGACATAGTAGAAAACAGAGGAGGAAGAAATGGGATGTGTGTATGTGTCTGCATGTGTATGTGTGTGTGTGTGTGTGTGGTCACCCTTTGTATATGTGTTTTATTGTGTGTTTGAGGGGAATTATGGACACAACACCTGGCAGCACTTTAAAGAATCAACTTGGCAAAGAGAGAGAACAACTGCGGCTCTCAAAGGCACTTAAATTTTACACTTCCCACTTTTAAAAACATAGTTTAAAAGCTCAAATTTTAGACTTTTTAAATCAAAGTTTTTGAGTTTCAGAATTGTGGATTTGATTTGATCCTTCACACACACACACACACACACACACACACACCCCATGCTTGTCCCTTGTCGTGTCAGCTACGTGGATAACATTTTTAAAACATCTTTTTCTCTCCGTTTTTGGTCTTCCATTCAATTCAAGCCGGCATTTTTCTACCATTGACTTCTTGAAAACGTTTTCCAAAGTGGATAAATGTGACAGCAAAGTCTGCAGTTGTAGCAACAAACCAGATAAAGAGAGGAATAGAGATACAACCAGCTCAGTGTGGACTGTAAAACAATCCCATAACAGTAATGTGAATGGAACGGTGTTTGTCATATTAATGGCGTCTCTAAATTTATCTGCATATTAATGGCGTTTCTAAATTTATCCGCATTAGTGTGTACACGGACTCAAGTTTACATACAACAGAGAGGAGTGAAGAGCTGGACGAAGAAAGCTCAACTTAGCCTGAGTGATACATTTAAAGAGTTAAAAGTATTTTAAGGCTGTTTCTTAGTTCAGTAGTTAACTGACCAAAATGTTGTTTTCATAATTTGCTGGTTCAAGACTCTTTTTAATAGCACACATGCGATTTAATATTTGTTTTTCAATGTCTTCTGATGGTTTATTGACCAAATGATGAATTGAGAAAATAATCTGCGTATTAATTCATAATGAAAATAAAAATAGTTTCAACCCTTATTGTTATTACTTTGTCTCCTTTTTGCAAAATACTGTGTGTACTTTTTGTCCGTGTCAGCATCCTGTGAGAACAAAGAGCGGTTAGAAGTGAGCCAGCTTTGTGATATTGGATAATCTGAGTTAAACCCAAAGACAGCCAGCTAACCCACTAATCTCACTTTGTGGTACGGCGGCGCTCTAACACGATAAAAATCATCAAAAGATGCCAGTTTGCGAGTTTGACAGGACTGCTCATGAGGGTTGAGATGGAAGCTGATATTTCAGGAGTATTCTGGTGAAAATAAAACTATTTAAACATCAGTGTTGGGCAGTAACGCCATTAGTTTGTAATGTGTTAGGGATAACAATTATTACAGTTACTAATCCCAGTAACACCCTGTTACTTTTACACTGGGGAGTGGGTGTGCTCACTGTCTTACTGGAATTTATAGAGGGCTGATATCAGTGTGGTCTCTGCGTTCAGCTGACAGAGGAGGAGGAGGAGAAATGAGACTTGTGGTAATTCCAAAGTTGTGTTGTAGCTTAGCTGGCTTGCTAACGTTAGCTACAGGTATCCCTACATTCAGGAGTCACATGATGCAGGTTAAGTTCAGAATTGGAGGGTGAGTGAATTGCGCAGCTGAGAAGTGCTGTGTGCAGTCATTGAGGCTACGCTAACGCTAGTTGTACCGTTAGCGTAGCCTCAGTAAGGGTGAGGCTACGCTAACCGTACAGCTAGCGTTAGCGTAGCCTCAGTAAATCCCTCCAAACGGTTTCCTGCCTGCTTGTTAAACCACAAACGTCTCATTTTCTGTTTCTACGTGTGTTAAATACAAAAGATGCAGCGTATGGCTGTGGAGGATTCTGACAGAGCTGACGACCGAGTAACGAAAGTAAAGTAATGAGTAATATAACACGTTAGTTTTGCTGCAGAGTAACACGTAGGATGCTTCTTCCCAGTTGTGAAAGCTGGGTCATTGTGGTCCACCGTGGATCCTGACTGTCTGACTGCAGCTACTGTCATCTTTGGAGAAGCAAATCCTTGACAGCTACCTTTCATCTCTACATGGGGGGCGAGTGTTTGATACTCAAAACATAGATTTTTGAGAGGAGTACCACTTTAAGATTAAGGTTTCTTTGGAGCAAAAGCGTCAGACTCTGAAACACTAAAACCACATCAAGCTCTACAGTTTTCTTTTATACTTTCGGCACTCTCTATTATTCACTTTTCAGTCTGATAAGAGAATGAACTTTGTTTTCATCATTGGTTAAATGAGAAAGTTTTGCTAGGAATGTATACTTTCCTCCTAGCAGAAAAAGTATTAAACCCTTATTAAACAACTCACTCTATGCCTTTTCAACATCAAGCCACTTCCTGTTTCTACTCAGTCTCATCCTCTCTTTTCTTTCACAGCCTTGAGTTGCGTCTGTGAGTGTTTGTCACAGTCCCAGCCTCTGACTGATCTCACAACTTACCAGGAACTCCAATTCTTTGATAATTTCCTTCAGTGTCTCTCCATCTTCCTCTCGTCTGCGTATGTTCATGAATTGGAGTCATAAAGCTCAAAAATAAGCCAGAATTCTCCTTGAAGTTTAAGTATTTTTCACCTCAATTTGTGCGATTTGTGTGTTTCCATTTAATCTATGTGCAGTCGCACCGCCTCGAAATTTTACTTTGCGTTCAATCTGAACACAACTTCAAACATTGTGCTCTTTGTTTTGGTTGTTTTGTGTCACCTGGTTCAGTCGCTCCGATCAAAAGGCAGAAAAATATAGAGATTAAACATACACAGATGAATTCAAATGTGTTAAAAATAAAAAAAAAAAGTACACACCAGTGAGGTAAGTGGCGCTTATTGATTTATGCACTTGGTGAGTGGGACTGTAAGACGATGTGTGTGTGTGTGTGTGTGTGTGTTTTTAAACATGTGAAACATGACTACATTAGAGGGACAGAAACCAGTCCAGAGATGAAACTGGTTGCTGGTTGCTTGGACTGAAACCACACAGACACACAGACACACAGACACACAGACACACAGACACACAGACACACAGCCCAGAGCTCACACCCACAGCATGGGGCCAGAGGGAGAGGTCAAAGGTTAACTGAGCCAGGGTGTTAGGTCAGGGGGGTTAAATTAGACACTTAAGCGCAGCAGTTGTGGGGTCAGTTGGGGAGGAGGGAGGGTGGGGGAGGGGGGGTCATTGTGTGGTCCAGTTACTGGTTATGCGTGCAACATGTCTCGTGCCTTTGCCCCCTACTTCCCCCTCACCCCCCAATCCGTGAAAACCTGTGCATGTCAGCAGCGTGTGAGTGTGAAAACGATGCGTGCGTCCAGCAGCATGCTGATGAATGTGTGTGTTAAGCGGCTTAGTACCTAGCCAGTCGTTGAACTTCTTAACTTCGGAGGGCAGGCCCAGCTCGGTGAAGTCGCCCATGTGCAGCAGCACGTCGCCGTAGGGCATCTGGATGCCATCTGTACGCGAGTGTGTGTCCGACACACACACGAACCTGGTGTGTCCCGCTGGTTTGGGAGTGTCATAGGGAATGGGGTCCACCCTGAAAAGACGGACAGAGAGAGAGAGAGAGAGAACTGGATGATGAGGAGCTGATGGACAGAGCAAGATGATTTTATTGTGTTGAATTGACTCCGACTTGCTGCCTTACAAACTACAGTTAGTTACCTTTGAGTATTTAATAATGTGAAAATGTTATGCAACCGTGTACAATTGTGTGTAGGTGGAAATAAACAGGCTGTAAACTGTAAACAACGGTATTCTCCTTTAAATGACTCATGAAAAAGTATACAGTATATTTCTTTACTAGGCTGCATTTGAAAACAACCGATAATTGCGAGGATGCAGGTGTTAACCCTTCGTGGTTCATGAATATCTTCAGTCGAGGTGGTTTTCTTACTATCCGTATCCGTCTGTATCACCGTAGCTGCGTCGCTTTCTCATAATCCGGTCGGCACGTACTGCACAGCTTCACGCTATCAACTTTGAAAATTGCCAAAAACACTTTGAGAAAACAGTTTTTGACGAGTAAAAAAAAAAAATCACATCTTCAAAAAAAGTCATAATAATAGGTGCCGTGTTTTCACCAGCAAGGCCAAACTACCGATTTCGCTAGCGGTTCAATTTCCCCCCCCCACTCATTTCTATTGATTTCTGCCCTTGATTTTATTTAGTTATAATTTTGAACATAACTCTTTGTAAGAGAAGTCACAATTCAGAAAATGCACCCTGCTCCCTGCTTTGTGATATTTTAAAAAAAAAAAAAGGTGTATTCATACAGAAGCATATTTTTCTTTTTTAGGAAATGTATGCTAATTTCATACCAGATAACAGAAGGGGCACAGGCTGAACACTGGAACCTTAAATAGATCATTTGTTGTTGCAAAATAAATTACACGGTCTACAGAATAATACATGCAGCAGAGCAAAAAGCATCTCAAAGAAAAGAAAAGGAGAGACATTACAACGGTGAAAAATGTGTAGTTCGGGGTTGGAAAACAACCAGCGCTCGGGTTGAGTTGTGCACACAAGGAGGGCAATGGCTGTTTTGTGGCATCAGATTGGCTAAAGAGATGGTGAATTAAGGCACGCCATGTCCTTTCTATCCATTATCTAAAGAAAAAAAAACACTTAGACCCAAGTCTGGCTAGGAAAAAAAAAAAAAAAAAGCCTTTTATTCAACCTTTTTGTTCAATGTAAGCACGTCTGTTAAAAAGGAAGAAAAATCTGTACTTTTTCTGACTGAAAGGAAAGAGGACAAAAAAATCATCTTGTCTGTAATTGAAGTCTACAATGTGCAATCCTCCAACACTCCGCCGCTAGACCATTATTTCATTAGAAGGGATGTCACTCTGTCGACAACATCAGACACATAATCAACGCCGCAATCTCCAACCTGACAAGAATGCACACGCATGCACACACACACACACACACACACACACCGGTTAACTCGCATGTGTGCACAAACATGGCATGGAAACAGAAAAACAGAGGCAAATCAAAAAGGTTGCCTGGAGAAGACGTCATTAACGGAGATGGAGGAAATAGGCCCCCCCCCCCCTTATGCACAAAAGAAAATCTTATTGGGAGGGAGGAGGCGATGGAAAGAAGCATTTTGGGAAGCAATTTTGCCTGTTTTTCCCTGTTTCTGTAGTCATATTGAGCAGAATATTGCGCATTGGAAAAATCTTCACAAAAACAGCCTGGAATCTGTTGTTTGTTCTGGTTTTTTTAAAAAAAATGTCATCTGCAAGGTCACGTTAATGGCAGAACAACAGAAGAAGACAAGCTGGCCACCGTCTGTAGCGTGTAGCCCCGACGTGTGCAGTCTGTAGCCTCAAGTCCAGCCACCATCTGCAGTCATGGTGTGTGGTCAGTCTGTAGTAGCGAGGGGGGGGGGGGCGGCGATATGGATAAAACCTGCTATCCCCGATATATTGATGGGTGTCAAAGTGTCTTAGTCTACGAAAAGCCTCCAGAACAGGATGAAAACCATTCACCATCGCTCCAAAATCTCCCGTTAACATTCAGTTCATTGACTATTTGTACTTTGCATAGAAGCATCTGGATCCATCATGTTTCTCCACTCATGTGTTCATGTTTTTCCTTCAGCTTGTCACCCGTCTGTATTTTCCAGTTTTGTATATTGAGATTTTTCCTGGAAATTCAATTGAAAACTGTTTACAGACAAAATAACCAGAGCTGGATGCCAGTTTTTGGCAAAACCAGTGAATTAAATACCTAAAAAAACAAAAAACATCACGTAGATCCAATTTTTACAACATTACCCACAAAGACTTTATACAACCAAAATATTAAATGGATAGACATGTCAGCAGAAACAGCACAGCAACATTTCTACTGGTAGATAAATTTCTGTCTCATGGTACATCTCATATCATCCAACTAAACACTACAGTCTAATTGTCATAGTTTACAATAGGGATGGGCATGATTAATCGATGATCGATATGTTATGTACGTATGTGTCTTGAAGTTGCAATGAATTTCACTACGCGCTGCAACCAGCCGGGGGCGCAATTTAAATTCAAGAAGGGAAAATGAATGAACAGTTGCCGTAGAAATTAAGATGAAAGTAAACATGAAGAGAGCAAAGTGGCGAAGTTTGGACCATTTCGAGCTAAAAACAACAACGAAGCTGATTGTAAACAACGCCTACAACACAACAACAACCCTGATAACGTTCCGCTTGAACGACGTACACCTCACACTAGTTAATGACAACCTACCGTCACCTCAGCGTTAGCACGGAGGAGCTAGCGCTCCGCTGCGTTTACCAGTGCGCCACATATCCTTTTTGTTTTGTTTTCTGTCTAAAGATTTCATGGAGGAAAAACAAGCTTTCTTTAGTATTTTCTGCCATTTTTAATACATTAAAAAAAAAGATTAATCGATAATTGATCGTTAATTTTCCCGAAATTTCTTCAAATGCCCATCCCTAGTTTACAATACGTGCTTCATCTCCTTTGTTCGTTGCATCATGGGAGAATAATGTCCATTGATTGTACACTCAAAAATCCACCACACTTTTTATACTGTCTGGTTTAATTATACTTAATTTAGGCACATTGTTGCAACGATTCATCATTTAATCTATTAGTCAGTCATGACTATGATGACTGACTTACTGTTTTGAAAGAAAATGAGTCAAAATTCTCTGATTCTCTGGTTTCTTTAGTCTCCTATGACCATAAACTGAATATCTTTGAGTTGTGGACTGTAGCTGACAAAAGACGACGATTGAGGACGTCACCTTGGTTTTTGGTAAAGAGTGATGGACATGATATATGGATAAAATAATCAACAGATTAATCGATAATGCAGCTCTACACATTAGATGCTCAAGACCTGCTTATAATTAGTATGTCGTATGGATTTAGGACACGCCAACTGTCTGTTGCCTGGCTGCTATTTGCAGTCACCATCTGTGATCAGTGACCTATAGTCACATAACCTGTAGCCACAGTTTGTAGCAGCTCCGTCCTTCCTGCATCTGCAGCAGTCGTCTGTCATTTCTGCCTTTCTGCAAAACTGAATGAACTGGAAGCTGCTCAAAATCTGATCACACTGTAGACTGTAAACACAACTCCTGACAGAGCCTTCGGTTTTGTTATCTAAAAGATCGTATCTGTGAATTTTAAGATCACAGAGTCAGTCATTTTTAACTGATCAGCTCCCATTCAACTGGTTGCATGGCTTGTAGACTGGATTTGTAATCTCATTAGTCCATAATCATCCATGTGTAGCAGGTTTGTGGTCTAGAGCTTGTAGCTTTATGTTTGTAGCCTTCAGTTAGAAAACACAGAGTCTAGTTTGCATACTGTAGCTTATAGTGTCTGATTTGGAGTCTGCAGTCGATCGGTAGTCGATATTTGCTGGTCACCGGTCTTGTCCCTCCTTTACAGCTCTTCCGCAGCCTCGGCTGGGAGAGTCGCCGGAGCAGAACGAGGGTCTCGAGTTAACTGAGCAGGCCTGGACTCCGCATTGAATACACTGAACAAAATGAAAAAGTAGCTACAGAGATAATGATATTTACTATTGACTTTGTGCAGTAAATAAGTCTTTGTGCTCCTATATACACACACACACACACACACACACACACACACACACACACACACACACACACACATAAACATGCAAACGCATTAACCTAAGCCAGCAGAGCAGCACATACATTGCTGTGTGGCTGCTGATTAGATTTGGTGCTCTGTGGTGCCTGGACGTCATGCAGCTTTACAGGATTCGACAGTTCTCGTCATGGAGGAAGGACAAACGCAAAACCACATGGGATGACAAAACACACACACACACATTCACATACATATATATATATATATATATATACACACAGATATAGATATATGCACACACACAAACGTGCATATTAAGACAAAGCTGGGAGAAAAACAACCTCCATCTCCTCCCCTTTCCTTTGAGATTTAATCCACCCTGAGAATGTAAGTAAATACCAGCAGCCCCTATCAATTAGAGCAGGTCTGGGCCAAGAAACCTTCATGATAGTACTGCATTGCTCTCTCTCTCTCCCTCTCTCTCTCTCTCTCTCTGTCTGTCTCTCACACACACACACACACACACAAAAAGAGGGCCCCTGTCTTTCCTGTTAACATATGACTGTATAACAATCCAGAGGTTCATTAGTAATGTATACAGGAGTTCAGGAGTTCAGCAGTGCAGCAGAGGCCTCTGATCTATTGTAAACGAGACAGTGAAAATGAAAAAGTCTTCCTGCGCTTCCAGCAGCAGGTAAAAGAATATTCTCCAGTGACAGACTGAACTGTGTTAGCATGAAGGTTCGTGTTAACATGTCTGAGCTTCGACGTGACATCAGAGGGAAGACTGCGGAGGGAAAAGAGTAGAGGGGGGGGTGGGGGGGTGGAGGGGGGGGGGGGGGGAGAGGAGAAATGCTAATGCGCTCGAGGAGGGCAGGAGCACACACTCTCAAATCCGCCATGACATTGGAGCTGACACAAAACCGAGGTCTGCGGCTGCAGGAATATCTGCTCGATGAATAAACGTCTCTGATCCTACGACGGAGAGACCTCGACGCATTCGTTTATCCTCACCTACGGATGAAACGCTAGAGCTAAAAAATGAGTTTGAAGATTTTTTTTTTTTATATAAAACTGTAATTGTTAATCATTTGTCTCCATTTCAGGTAAAAAAAAAAGATCTAATCCACTTTAAAAATCATAAAAACGCAGTATTTTCTTGAGGTGACACCAGCCAGACGATCCAGCTTTCATTCTGGCTGTCATGCTTTTGTTTTGATCATGTTGATACCATTTAACCAGTGATTTTCTCTCTCTCTCTCACATCAAGCTTTTCACTTTTGTTTGTTCTGTTTTTCCCCCTCAAAAAAAAAAAAAAAAAAAAAAAAAAAAAGTCGGTTTCTCTGCTGTTCAAGCATCTGAAGTCATTTATTCACATCACATAATGCTGCAGATTTAAATGTTACTGGTCAAATTTGACAGAGACTTTAAATAAAAACACTTCGATATCGTTTAATGACTGTTAAGAGAGACTGCAATAAAACCCTGCAGCTCCCATAAATCACATAAATAGTACACTTATGATATCAATGCTACAATAAGACTAACAAGTTTGAGGTGCTTTGACCTAAAATTCAAGCAGATTGGAAAAACTACACAAAGGAGATCTGAAAAAAAAACAAAAAACGACTGAATTTTGGAAAACAGATGCGGTTATTACTTACATGTGTCACATAGTTGAGACAGAAGCAGTGAGAGGAGTAAAAAAAAAAAAAAAAAATGAGGAGGAGAGACACACACAGAGGGAGGGTGGGAGTAGTGCTCTCTGATGTCTGTAGGAGGATATTTCATTTGACTGAGCACACTTGGCTCCGTGGCCTTTTGGAAAAACACACAAGCAAACGGGGGGTCAAAGTTCAGCCCGAGCCCGCTCCTTCAAAAACGTAGACACTTAACTGGCGGCAGATAAGAAGGGGTCGCCGTTTCTGTCGCTCTCCGGACTCCCCCTGAGCTCTTTATGGACGCCACATAATCACTGTGATTGATTGCGACGCTTCCTCCCCGAGTTTTTTTTTTTTTTTCAGAAAAACCTTCCCAAAGTCTTCACAACGTCCAAAACAGACCTCGGCTGTTTGCTGCGCAGCCAAAAGAAAAAAGACCTCTCCTGCCAAAGCAGCTCGTATCTTCTCTTTAATATCAGTCACACTTAAAGACAGTTATTACTATAAAGAGATAACTTTATTTATGCCTCTAATTTATTAAAAAAAGATAGTGAATATGTTGGGTTTGACCAATCACATTTAGCTTCAAAGGAAGATTAAAAGACAAAACAGAGACATTAGTCCATGGATGTTTTATAAGAGCTGCGTCGCTCGGCCTTGCAGCCAGTTTTTTTCCTGGTGGTCGTTCACGGTACTGCAGCGAAAAATCCCCCTGCAGCCCAAAAAAGCTTTTTCCCCAAAGAGCACCTCTATAAAAGACACGTTTGTAACTGTAACTGTTGACAGCTCGGACTGCAAACAACGTCAATTATGACTCTTCCTACTGTGAATTTTTAATCCATGGAGGTTTTATTGTTGTAAAACCTTCCTTGAGCTGATGTCATCGCATTGTTAAGTCTACGGGCCGAGCGGCGGGGGAAACACCGCTGTGCATATTCAGTAGGCCGAACAACATGGAAGCAAACCAGGAAGCTAGCAAACTGTGAAGCTGAAAATCCTGCAGAGCTTGTAGTTGAGACCAAACCCTGGTCTTCCCTCTTTGAGGACGTAACGTCACTTCTTCATCAACTCTCTGAGCTTTTGTCGTTACTGCTCGTCGGGGCCGTTCGGGATGTGCCGAGGCTGGCTCTGCAACATTTTTCGTTCATGTTTTTAGTAAAAATGTAGGTCATTTTAAGAGCTTTGTAGTGGGAGTTGTTATTATTATTATCATTATAATAAGTAGAGCTGCAGAGGAGTGCTCTGTCTTTAAGCACTCTTTGAGTTTGTAGTCGATAGAAAGAAAACAGATCTTCATTGTTTCAGTCGTTTTTCAAAAAAAAAGCCAAAAATTCACTGGCTCCGAGCTTCTCAAATGTGATGATATGCTGTTTTTCTTTGTAATCTATGGCAGTAAATTGAATAGCTTTTAGTTTTGGACAAACTGAGCACGTTGGACACATCACTGTGGGCCATTTTTCACACTTTTTTTTTTTACGACAAACAGCAGATCAATCAATAAATTACCTGCAGTCCTAATTGTAGGGGCAATTTCCCCATGAAATAAAAATAAAAATAAGCAGTTAAAATAACCGTTAAACATGCAATTCCAGAACAATAGGCATTAACCTGCTGTTATAAACAGACTTGACTCTTCTGGGAAGGTTTTCCACAAGATTTTGGATCTCGGCTGCAGGGATTTGATCCCATTCAGCCACAAGAGCATTAGTGAGGTCCAACGCTGAAGTTCTTCCAAACCAAACAGGGAAAACCATTTCAAGATTAAGACTTCCCTTTCTTGACACTGAGGGAGCAGAACTCATTGAAAAACAAACCAAAAGTACACAAAAGTATGCAGACGGGGGAAACGTTAATTTCAGTTTTGGTCGGCCTCCCCCCCTCCCTCCGATCCAGCTTGGGTTAACGGGGTCAACGACCTCTAAGCTGCCCACTTGTCTCAGACAGAAGCAAATGTCAATCACAGTCAAGTCAGCGTCTCCGTCTATTTTATACCTGCCGCCACCTGCTGCCGAGGGATTTGCCTCCAGCTCCTCCTTCCTGTTCCTTCATTGTTAACGGAGTCATCCCGCTAATGATTTCTCACCAATAAGCCCACCAGTCAGCAGTGAGCAAGCCACGTAAAACCCCTCCAGGGGGTCAAAAGGGGAAATGTGGAAATAGACTGCTAATCAACTAAAGCTGAGCTGCCTACACATGATAAACAGGATCAAGACTTGTAATCAGACTGGTTCACAGGCTATCAAAGACAAAGCAAAGTCTGAAACTGTCAAGAAAAATACATTTCACCGATTATAACTCCATAACAAAAAAGCACAAATCCACTCGCCGCATGCAGGATGGATGTAAACGCCAGCTTAGATCACATTTGTTTAAAACTATCTCTACAAACTAACTATCAAATATTAAAATCAGATTACTGTTGCATTGCATGTGAGCTGCAGGAAAATTAAAATCACGAGCAAACAAGCATCTCAGTGGCATATCGCTTCCTGAATTAGACAAACTTCTAGTTGAAGGAGGTTCATGAACGCCACGTTGTAAGAAGAAGGAAGTCTCTGATTTCCGCAGTAAATATTTAATTTGCTTCTGGTAGAGCATGATGTTACGACTGAAAATATGCTGTTTAATGCTCAAATTTAATTAGCTGGAAAAAAAAAAGTATCAACAACTGTTTTGATATTCAAAAAAATCATGTAATACAGAAGATATTCACTGGTTGCAGCTTCTCAAATGTGAGGATTTGCAGGTTTTTGCAGCATTGTAAATGGTTTATCATTGGGTGTTTTTGCAGCTCTATTGTTTCCAGTGGAGTGAAAATAACTGAACTGTGACCTAGAACAGATAGTGAAGGGCAAATATTATAAAAATGGACAATCAGTTAAAAAAAAAAGTTAGTTCTGTTCTGACTGAGGTTTATCTTATTGAACTGAGCTGAAAGAAAGACGACAGCTTTGATGATCACAACTACAAAAAAATCACAGCAGCTGATAAAAAGACTTTTAAAAAAATCGTCCCCCGTGTTTGATCAAATCCTCGTCTAACTTCACAACAGAGACTGAGAAAAATGTGATGTTTGTGTGTTGCATGGCGCTAAAAGAACAGCATTTTTTTTTTTTTTTAAAGATAATTACAGCTGAACCGGAGACAAAATAGTTACAGGTCTTCCACTGAGCTCACGCTGTCTTTATCGCTCTTTCAGGAGAAACATCAAAACACAATGCTCCCCATTTCCTCTGTCTATAACCTCTGAATCTGTTCCCCTCCCCCCTCCACCCCCCCCCAACGCCCCCCCCTCCTATAGACTCACACACAAACACACCGCTCAATCATCCACGGTGCAATACCATTTCTCCGAGAGGAGCAGAGAGAGAGCGCCTCTCTTATCTTCTGCGTTTCAGCTGTCTGCACTAATTCAATAAACTTCAGAGGAACAAAATGAACACAGGAATAATGGTGTGTGGGGGGGGGGGGGGGGGGGTGGGGTGGGGATTGGGGGGGTGGGATTGTGGGGGGTAGGAGAAAGAGGCAAAAGGTGGGAAACGAGAACAAGCAAACAAAAAAAGCCCAACAGGAAAAAAGGGGGCAAAAGCACAGACAGAATGCAGATACAGGATGATGAGAATTCACCAGAGGAGAGAAAACATTAAAAAAAACAAGCAGATTGCAAAAAAACACTCAGATGAGGATTGATTTAGAGGAAATATTCAGGCTGCAACAACCAGAGATTTTTCTAGTCGACTAGTTGTTAGTTCAAGCCGTCAGTCGACTAGTCGTTACATGTTCATGATGTTAATTTAATTATTTCAATATATTTTTGAGGCATCAGAAAATGGTTTGAGTTCCAGTGAACACTGTGCTACATTACAGAGAAATACAAAACCATAATAATGAGCCTTTAAAATATAAATTTTCATAAGCGCATAAAGCACAGAGTGAGCCGTCTGTTAACGACTATGCTAACGGTGGGAGCGGTAATGATTCTGAATGTGTCAGAACAACTGAACGTTTAGTTAATTTATTATTTCACAACACAGTGTAGTGACATCACACAACTTATGAACTTGTAACACCAAGCTTGATTGATTTGATTTATTCAAAACAGGACAGCGTGTGCAGTATTAAGCATAAATGACGCACTGCGCCGGAGTTAGCTTGAAGCTAATTTGCATCTGTAGTCCATTACGATCAAAACATACAACAACAGCACAACAACAACAGTACAAAACAAAACATAAACCCCACAAAGAACACACCATACAAAATACAAAGCTACACACAACAGCACATTGCAGACACCCACAATGTCAATTAAAAATTAATAATGTAAACTGCAGCTGATTTGTCTTTAGTTGATTTTTTAATTTGGCCTTGAATGTATTGATAAAACTACAGTTCTTCATATAATCAGATAGGGCATCCCACCGAGTACCATTAATGATTCTGAGTGTGTCAGAATAACCAGCAAAGAGACTGAACATTTAGTTTAATTTATTTCAACACAGTATAGTGACATCACACAACCTATGAACTTGTAACACAATGCTAGGTGGCTAACGTAACGGCTACTTACATGTTTCAGATGATAAATCATGTTTGAGGTTGGCGAATGATAGGCGGATCTTTGCATGTAGGGTTTGCAGGTCGTCCCGCACTTTGGATAATTTCCTGCCCGACACAGTCTAATAACGTTTTGTGACTTCATCACTCGCCTCAGCCAGGTGTCGCCAATTCCTGCATCCTTAATTTCAAAACAAAAGCCCTCCAGCATTTCATACACGGTCCAGCCATATACGAGGTTTTGACCTAGTCTTGAGGGTCTTGAGGAGTTTTTTCCCCCCTGCGACTAACCGACCAATGACAACTTGGTCCACTAAGACTCTACTAATCGACTGATGGTGTGGTCGACTATTAGGGGGCAGCCCTTGAAAATATGACGGTGCTTTGCCTTGATGCCCCCTCCCCTCCTCTCTCCCTCTCCCTCCTTTACTCCATTTGTACAGCCAGGGTGCGTCCTCCTCATCCCTCTCTGTTACTCCTGCCATAATGGCCGAGAGTACAGCACACAAAGCCTGTGTTGGAATATCAGCACCGGAGAAACCTTCCGGCACTGCGCTGGGAAATAAATTGCTTCTGCTAATGCCCCTTTCATTACAGCACAGCCCTTAATTGTGCTGCTGACAGTCCGCCCGGCTGCAGGGCTGATGGGAGGAAGTGCAAGGAGACGGGCATAACGCGATGTCCCTCCCGGGGGCCCAAAACACCAACTAGAAGAGAATAAAGTAGCGGAGCGGTCTTCACCTGGACAGACAACACAGCTCACAACAAAAAAAACAAGTCAAAACCTCGTATATGGCTACGTATGAAACACCAGAGGGCTTTTAATTAGTACGTCGTCGCCTGGTTACCATCAGACATGGACGCTGCATTTTTAAGATGTTTGTTTTTATGTACATTTATTTATTTGTAGGGCACTTTTCATACCGTAGTTGTTGTGTAGACTATATGGTGCTGTTGTAAGAAGGAATTAAGATTTTTTTTATATGTTTCATATATTTTTTAATTACTCACAACCTGAAAAATAGTTTTAATGCAGAAACTATCAAATTAATCATTAATGCTCAGTGTAAATGAGCCCAATACAGTGTGTTTCATGTGTGTAAAGTTTGCATTCGTAAATGTATTTGTTATATTGCTTTTATATTATTTACCGTGCTTTATTTTGAAAAGACACTAGATTCATGTAGCATGTGGAAACCGACAGGAAGTTACGCTGATGATGGCGCACAGATCTTCTTCTCATGTAAATGTCACATGACAGTCTCCTCCAGTAGGTAACTGTGACACTATTCTCACTTGAAAAAAAGTTAAAACTTAATAAAGTGACATATTAACAGTCCTACAGCGAAAATTACAATGGCTTAATTGCTGCTTGCTGTCGACTGGTGCTAAATGCATTTTGGGAGCTTTGGCGGCCTTCAGCCAACCGATGGCGTAGCTTTATCACTCAATCAGTCAGTGACTCAGTGACGGACAGATGATGTGTGTGTAGGGCCGGCCATGCTGTTGTGGTCCAGCCAAAAACACGACAGCCTCACTTTAAGGCAATTTGTCCGGCAAAGGTTTCCCACTTTTCAATCTTTCAGCGGACGTGTTTTATAAACTTAGCATTCAATCACTCGCTGCTCTTTTCAGACATGCTGCTGATATCCAGGTAGACTCAGACTGTATCTAGAGCCAAAAAATACTGTGGTGGTGCTTTTCAGAAAACAAAGTATTGGTTGCTCCATATCAAAATAAAAGCTTTGCCAATTTTCTTGTGTTTCTCAGAGTAAAATGACAGCGCTACCCACATACGAAAATAATTTTGACAAATGATCGTTAGTAATGTGGAGAAAATAAAGGAAATTAGTTGTAGCATTTATTCTTAATTTTACTCAGCTAAAACTTAATGAAAGTTCAGGAAACTGTATCACTATGATGGATTTTTCAAAATAAAATTACAAAAATGTAAGTTATATCATAATACTATATCAAAAGACTGTGATGTCTAAAATCTCACATTATAACGGCTCCCAAATCAAATAATCGTCAATATTATCTGGATTGTTCACTCAGCTGGCTCCAGTTAAGGTGGATTCACAGCTGTATCAGTAAAAGCAAGAAACACTGATGCAAGTTTAATTATTAATAACTATTAATCTTCCATTAACAGGCTCCACCAACAGCTATTTTTCCAGCAAGATCAATTAAAATCCTCACAGATGGAAAATGACATTTTGTGAAACTAAAACAGGACAACAACATCGACACTGTTTCTCTGATAATAATTAAATATCTTCCTGTTTCTGAAGGTAAGATACATTCACTAATTTAAACCTTACAGAGAAGTTGAAATGAGTCGTTTGCATTATAAACCCTCCACTGGTTACCAGTACAGGCAAACTACACACACGTTTAAACTGCATAAGCGGCGGACTTGTCATGTTGAGAAGTTGCAGGCTCGAGGCCACTTTACCTCTATTTCATATCGAGGGGGGGGAAGTGACATCATCAGGAGATCGTGCCCTGCGATGCCAGGCTCCGGGGGGGAGGGGGGGGGGGGGGGGGCTCAGAGGCCAAAATCTCAAAGACATCAAAAGGGCTTCAATCTCAAAAACAGCAGACCTGTCCAATGTCAACTGTCACTTAACCCCCCTCCTCCTCCTCCACCACCACTACCACCACCACCACCATCATCATCGTCCCGCCGGGCTCCAGCAGCAGGTCAGGGGTGGAGAGGGAACTTAATCAAGGGTTCTCCTGTTACAAAAGCCCCCTCCACTCCTGCCGGCGAGCGGCGGCGGGCCGACAGAAACAAAAAGGCAAACGAAATGGGACTGGCTTCTTTGTTCTCAGGAGGGCTGAAGCCTGACTGACTGCAGCTCCTCCACAAACTGTTTGGGAGGGAAAAATAAAATAATGGTTGGCAAGGCGAGAGAGAGAGAGAGAGAGAGAGAGAGAGGGTGAGCTAAACATGAGGCTGTGCCACTGATAAATAATCATAGATTTCTGGGTTACCGAGGCATTTTTCAACTTCAAAATAAAAGTCTGATTGTGGTACATCAATAGCCAGATAATCACACTTCATTATCCAGTCTGACATTGTGTACATGTTAGCTGTTTTCTGTTTGGGATGAGGGGGGGTTATTTTGCCCTCAGTAGGGTCTGACAGAACCGTCTCATTGACGTCATTTTCAGTCCACACAATAGAGGCGGCTAGGAGGAGAGGTAAGGGTGCAACTAATCATTATTTTCATTATCAATTAATCTGTAGATTATTCTCTCAATTAAATAATTAGTTGTTTCCTCTGTAAAAAGCCCAAGATGTAAAGAAAGCATTTAAGAAGCTGGAACCAGAGAATTTTGGCTTAAAAAAACAGCTCAAAGCAGTTAATCGATTATCAAAAACGCTAGCAATTAATTTTCTATTGAACTAAATGATTAATCGATTAATTGTTGCAGCTCTAGTCGACCTGCAATAACTTGTACAGCTGTGTCCGTCTCATCCACACTTCACTTCGGTCACCATTTTGGTTTTTTGCCGCCTTTATCCCGCCTTCAAAGCCTGGCTTAGTTGTTATTCTAACCTATCTGATCTATTGGAATCAATAAAAACCATTGAATATGTGGGCAGTGATTCAAAGATCTGGACCAAAGGAAGAACAACACAACTGACTCAATCAAACATAAAAAGGTGGAGAAGCAGCAGTAAAACCCCGTCACACTAAAAGGGCAATAAGCAAAACTATAAAGAAAAAGAGACACATGAGCCCAGAAAATCCTCCTGAACATGTTTTTAGTTCCTAAAAATGGATCATCATCTGTCATCTGGAGAAAGTTTGGATTCAAACCAGACGACCGCAAACAAGAACAGACTCGGGGAGATGCAGTTTTACCCTTCAGGTTGTAGCTGCACCACAAACTAATAAAATAACAGTATTGTAACAATTACTGCAAAAAAAACCCCCAGACTTTTGTAAGCTGCTGCTACTTTTGAGAAACAAGTTTAAAAAGTCAAAAGTGAAAACAAATGTTTGGGACCAAATGTGAAATTCAATAGCTCTGTTTCTTTAAACAAAGACAAATAAGTTATTTATAGTTGGGATGCCAATTTGGCAAAATGAGAGAGTAAGTGGAAGTAATGGAAACACAGCGGAGCTCCGACCGTCCAAACAACTGGTTCACACCGCAAAAAAAAAAAAAAAAAACTCAAGGCCAAACATGAAGCAAACATTGCTCCGACATGAAAGAGAGGAACATTTAGTTTCCCCTTTTTGTTTGTGTTTCTATCTAAAGATCTATTAGCTGCAACTAATGTCTTTGAGGAGGGTGAAACAACTGTGACACTTGTGATGTGTTCACCTGTAAATTTAAGACAGCACGGGGGGGGGAGGAGGAGTTTTCAACATTTTCCCACGATTAAATTAGTGATTATATGTGTGTGAGCGTTTTTCATCTTCAAAAGGTTCCGCTTGTTTATCCGCAACATAATAATACGAGAGAAGACACAGAGTCCCTTCTTGGACAAAAAATGGAATCACATGAGCGGTAAAGCTACTATTACCAACACAGAGATGGAAACGTCCTGTTTAATTATCATCCGAGCCACCTAGACCTGCTTCCTCTCTCTCTGTCACATGATGGCGGAGCATCCTCCCTCTCTCCCTCCCTCTCTCTCTCTCTCTCTCTCTCCGATACACAAACTCATTTATGAAAATGTTGATTTCAGCTCTGAAAGCGGAGGGGACACATTCCCTCTCCTCCGCTCCTGTAAAAAAAAACAAACCTGTAATTCCAAATAATTTCCTCGACTATACGCGGCTTTATTCCACTATAATAAGAAAAAATCCTCAAGGAGTTCATTAATAAAAACCAAAAGACAGTGTTTTAAAAGGCGTGTTATGAAGGCCGCGGTGCCGCTTCCTCCACCAGCTTCTGTCAGGATCTCCACGTGTGTGGATGCAGGCGGCGGCATTAAATGATTCATACTTACGAGCTCCTCAATTATTCAGAGGGTGGGAATAATTAACGAGGCATCTGGAGGAGAAGGAGTTTGTTAAATGTGGAATATTTTTTCGGCATGTGGGACAAGTAGTGTGGGGGAGGGAGGGGAGGAGGGGGAGGAGGGGTTTTAAAGAATTTCCATTTCAGAGCGTTGAAATTAATGCGTCGAGCTCAGGTGTCTTGAGTGAACGGTGCTTTGTAGAGTAAATAAAAGAAAAAAGGGAAACAACGTGTTGACACTGTGTTTTCCAAAATCTTGCAAACTTTTCAGGATGCAGCGTCTCTGTTTAACAGATGTGAAGGTATTTGAAATATATTACGGCAGAGAAAATACTTTCGGATTCGTTTTTTCGGATCGGTCGCAGCTAAAAAACACTGTTCTGGAGCATGCAAACACATCAACAGCACTTCTGCTTTCTGTTTCCAGTTCATTCACACCGAAGAAACGACTCTATGAACACATGATGACGTGAACCCTCACTTCTCTTTTTCTTCTTCTCTTGACGGCATGCTTTAAAAGGAGACAGTACACTCAGAAGTGTCCCGAAATAGAAAATAACTGAAGTCCAGGAAGGAAACGCCTCCTCACTTTGTAGAGTTTGTGCGTTTTTAATATCCAGGTGCCTTCTTTTGTCTTCCTAAAAATCTTTTCACCAAAACTTCACACACACAGACTTTGGCCTCAGCCGATCTAGAGCTGCAGCTAACAATCATTTTCATTATTCATTAACCTGACGATTATTGTCCTGATGAAGCCGTCAGGTCTATAAAACGTCAGAAAACGGCGGCGTCCTCAAATGTCTTGATTAGCCAACAGTCGATAACCCAAAGATATTTGGTTTACTATCATAGAAGACATAATAAACCAGTGAATAGTCATTTGTATGGTATTATATTCATGTGAGAGGCTGGAACCAGATCATTTGGACATTTTTTAATTTAAGAAAATGACTTAATGATTCATTGATTGTCAGTCGACTAATCGTTGCAACTCTAGTTCAATGCAGCTAATATTTGTCAGTTTCATCTTCTTTAATTCCCTTAAATCAAACCCATCTAATTATGATTATCTAACTTACGTATCAACCAAAATGTGTCTGTCACACCGAGTATCAAAAAGTACTGTAGTAATGAAAGCTCAGTCAGATTATTAGTGATATTTACTGAATATTTTACCAGACATTTGTGTTAAAACATAGAAAAAGAGTCATATTCTTCAAAATAAGGAGACATAACAAATGTTTTTGAGAGTATTGGTACCTAAACTGAGCTATTTTATTGGCATCGCAACTGAAAAGTTAAAACAAAACCCGACGTTGACAAAAACACATCAAACCACAGAAGAGAATCTCGAGCCAGTAGTTACTTCACTTGGCGTTTAAAACAAGACTCAGGATATCTAAAAGGTTTTCCAAAGACAGATTTGCAGCTTTTCAACATTTTGTCAATGAAACCAGTGATTGAATTTAAGGTCCTGTTCACACCCAGCACTGACACGCGTCTCCAGTGAGCGCTTGTGATCAGATCTCACTTCCCTGCTCTAAATGCAAGTAAACATCATTTCCGTTAGCAAAGACCAAACGCGTTGTTGTTTTTCACCCAACGGGAGGCAACAATACACTTCCTGCGCCCAGTCTGCCAGAAATTAAAGGTAGAAGTTTGCAAAGACTTTGGCACACGGGCTAACAGCCAGGGGCTAACGTTAGCTGAGAGGCTAGCAGGGCGTTAGCAGCAGCGTGGCCAGAGGGAAGCACAGCCGGCTAGCCTCCGCTAAAAGAAGCAGCAGGTCTGTCGGGCAGCTGAGCGTAGCGGAGTCTGCGGAGGAAACAACGGGACCGTCAGGGTGAAACAGTCCATGGAGGGAAGCACAGTTATGCGGCGGAGGAGAAGGCAACAAATGCAGATGTTTCATTTTAGAGCTTATATATCGGCCGATACCGATGATGTGCCGATAATATCGTGCATCCCTAATTTCGCCTGTTGTTGTGACTTCTTCTTCTTTCACACTATAATATGAATGACACGTACTTTGGTTCATGCAGAGGACGTCGGTTGAGTGGGTGGTCGTTCAATGTGGCCGAGGACACATTCGCCTTCACACAGCTAAAGGAATGTGGCCATATGCAGCCCAGACCACCTCCTAATGTGGTCTGAACGATCGGATCTCAACGCCTCCTCAATGCGTCTCGTTTGCATTCACACCTGTACTTACAACTGTCTACTTGTGATCGGATGCATTTTAATGCCAGGTGTGAACGGGGCCTAAAACCAATTTAAAACCTGAAAGACACAAACAAATCTAACCACAAAAGCAGTAAAAAGGACAAAATAAAACAGCATATGTTCACAAATGTTACAAAAATGCAGCTTTTAACTCAGCAGAGAGCCGTTTTAGACGATTTAGGAAAAACTCTGATCAAGGAAACAACTTTGACCGATTTAAAACCTGAAACACAAAAACAAATCTGGCCGCAAAAGCAGGAAGTCTGTGAAACTAAAAACAAAAAAAGGACACAATAAAACGGCATTTATTCACAAATGTTTCGAAAATCCTCCGACAGCTTTTAACTCAGCAGAGAGCCGTTTTAGACGATTTAGGAAAAACTCTTGGTGGAACAACTTGGTGGACCATGCTGCTGTGTAGGATGCCCTCTTAAGGCGCCATCATAAGTCCATGAAGAAGAATCCCAGCACGCCTCCTCTAGTGCACACAATCAAACACACTTCATAATCACAAAAACACTGTGGTGAGGTTCACTGATGGTGTCAAAAAGAAAACACAAGGCCGCCTTTTATACTGTCTTGACGTTATACAGTTAAAGGTTTGGACAAATTAGTATGATTTCCCTGTTGTGTATGTAAAATCAACATAAACAGTGTTGAATATACCTCTAATGACACAAATATGTTCGTCCCCCCCCATCGATGACTTGCATCAAAAAGGGGGAAAGTCTGTTTTCCCTCCACTGGCTTGCAGAGCGCTCACATCCAGTGGGAATTAAATAAATTAACACTCTAAAGGCGTTAATGGTGTAATCCAGTTAAGTCATCGAGTGAGAAATGCCAACACATCTGCGATCAAGATCAACCCGCAAACGTCATCATCCCTGCACCGCATAATCCGGAGTCCTCGATTAACTCTGTATTAGTTCGGATTTGGAGAAGTTTTCTTGCTGCCGCTGATTCACGCAGACGCAGTTTTTTTTTTTTCTTCTCTATTTAAAAGAAACTGCTGAATTTTATTGCCAACGATTTTTTATAATCTATTAAATATTTCAGTTATTTATCAGGCGAGAAGGAGAAAGCATTCACTGCTTCTTAAATGTGGAGGATTTGGTGCTTTTTCTTATCGTTTTAAATAGAATATTTTAGGAGTTTTGGACTGTTTGGTCGGATATTTTCAAGATGTCACCTTGGACTGTGAAGGAATTGCAATTTTCTGACACTTTATAGACTCAACAATCAATTGAAAAAAAAAATAACTGTAAGATGAAGTGATGAATGACATGAAAATAATAGTTGCAATCCTGCGAGAGTTTAATTCTGGAGGGAAAATTCCTAGAAAACATAACTGATAATTTTCTCTGAATGCAGCTCTGAGATGTTAAATAGTCCGACTGTGTGTTTGATGAACGTTATGATTTACAGGTAACCTTTTTTTAGATATTTTAAAACTTTTATCGGACTATTTAAGCGCTCATCCCTGCGATCTCTGGTCCTTCTACCTTCCACAGTCTGTCTGTCTGTCTGTATTTCGGGCCTTCCCTCAAGTCTGGCCCAGATCCTGCTCAAATTGGATTCGAAGCCATTAGTGTCCCAACTCGAAGCATATGTTCCAAGTTGCTGAGCATTTCATTTCACGAGACGACAACGAGGGGGCTGAGTGAGGCAAGAAAAAAAAAAAAAAAAAAAAAAAAAACAGACGGCGCAGAAAAATAAACCAGACACAAACAGGGCCGCAGCGAGTCTGTCGCTCACTTACAGACAGACACAGAGAGAGAGAGAGAGAGAGAGAGAGAGAGAGAGAGAGACGTCCCATGCTCCGAAGAAAGCCCACTTTGACTTCAGGGTCACGTTCCAAAGCATTAGCTTGCCTCTATGTGTGTGTGTGTGTGTGTGTGCGTGCACTACATGCATGTTTTCATACGTGGTTCATAGAGCGATACCTTCCACGCCGCACAAAAGGCGCTGCTGTACTCCATCACAGAAATCTAAATATTCCTTCTACATGGTGGTGGTGGTGGTGGTGGTGGTGGTGGGGGGGGTAAAAACATTAGCAAGGATTGTATTTCAAAAGGCGGGCAACCCCCTTCACTTTGAGTTTTTTTTTTCTCTTCTGTCTCTCTCTTTGCTTTAAGAGAAGCAACAACTTTATTTATGTCCAAATACTCTGGATGCAGCGAGAGAGGAACCCCGAGCAAAGTCGGATCATTATCTCTCAAATCTAAACAAGCCTTTACTTTCCCAGAACAGAGCTCGTATTCTATAAGCACTTAAACATAGCGGGGGGATGGGCTGATGGGAGAGCGAGCGAGCGTGTGTGTGTGTGTGTGTGTGTGTGTGTGTGATCCCGGGGTTCCCAGTCTGAGTTTAAGAATGACAAGAGTAAAACACTGCAGGCTCTGTGGAAGCCAGGAAACAGCCTAATGTATTTATCCAAACACATATCTGCTGAGAGGCCCCATAGCCTCGACACATCCCCTTCCTACAGCGGCTTCACCTCCACACACAAAAAAAAAAAAAATGGGAAAAAAAAGCTAAAATATCATCCTAAATATTTAGATAAATACGGTGATTATTCGCTCCTAGTTTTGATAAAAATTTTAACCACTTTCCTGCAACTTAACTCCTGTTATCTCACTTTCGCTGCTTCTCAAAGCAGAAGCAAGAAATATCGTGTTTTCGCTCCTGCTGTTTCACTCTTTTTTTTTTTTTTTTTTTACTAAATACACCTAATAAACAGCTACTTTTTTACAGCTACAACCTGAAGGCAAAACATCCACAATCTCTTCTTGTTAAGTCTTCGAAGTCTTGAATAAAACTTAACTCTCTCCAGATGACTGATGATGATCCGCTTTTAGAAACTATAAACGTTTTTTTTTTTTTTTTCTAGGATTTTCCTCTTTAACGTCAGGGCAGATCCAGTCCTTCCTTTTTTCCCCCCACTTTGCTCGTTTCTCAATTTTCCTACAAAAGAGGCTTTATGTGAGGTTTCTCTTGCTGCTGCTTGCTGCTGCTGCTTAACGGGTCAACCGGTGCCACACAGCAGAACAAAAAAAAAAAAAAAAAAACACAACCTGTCAATGTCAATCATAAAAGCAAAAGACCTCATAATAAGCATCGCAATTTGAGGCTAAAGTCGAGCCTTGGAGAGGTCGTTGTGTCGTGATTATAAGTAGGAAAAATCGTTTGGATTATCTACTATTTGGATCGTCTAAAAAGAAAATAATTAAAGGAGCTTCTTCAGACCAGAACGAGCTCTGCGCCGTCTGCCGAGTGTTCACCTTGATTCATGTTGAAGTATTTTGGCCGACGTTGTCAACCATTAAAACACAAAGCGCTAGGTGACCTCGTCTGGGGACCCCACGCTCGCTGACCCCCCCCACCCCCTCTTTACTCACAGCTGAGGAATCCCAAAACAACTATGTGAAGACTACAAACAACCCGGGTGAAGAGTCCTATTTAACTGTTTATACGATTCTATAATTTGACCATCTCTCTCTCTCTCTCACTCTCTCCCCCCCTAAAAATAATCCTGTTTACATGAACACCATTATCCAGACAGAACTGTGGGAGTGTTGAAGTAAACAAAATAGAAATAACTTGTTTGCCAGATGTTGCTGCTGCTGCTGCTGCTGCTGCTCCCCCCGAAGTGAGAACAGGTCGACTTATTTTGCTTTTCAGCTCTGCAGCGAACGTTTGTCTAAAAAAAAAAAAAAACAAAAAAAAAAAGTCTCCTTTATTCTGTTTATATATCTGCGTGATTTTCCATGTGTACCACTTCAAGTAACATAAACTCTTGTTCTAAGTGTTTCGACCCCCCCTCCCCCCCCCCCGCCGCCCGTCAGCCGCCGTCTTGGTTCAACTCGGTTCAGACGCCGCCTCCTCGTCCGTTTCCAAGCAACGTGATGACAGGACAGGACGGAGGATTGACTAGGTGAAGAGTTTACAGCGAATCTCATCTGATGTCTGTCGATTAAACCTGATAACTCCTCTAATAACTGCACGATTCTGTTTATTTTAACTCCGATATTAACTTTAATTCAAGTCTGAGTCAGAGAAAGTCATAATTATGCAACAAGAGATACAGAAGCTCGACTAATTCCTTTTAGATTTAAGGTTTTCAATGACAAAAATATATATTTACAAACTGATGCAGTTCTCTGAAGCAACAGCAGACAAACTCTTCATAAAGAAACACTTAAATAGTTGATCTTAAGTCAGTTTTTTTGATTGTTTTGTATCTTTTTAAACTGTCTTGAAGATCCGTCATCTTAAAGTTTTAATCCTTTACAACAAGGACCATGATTATCTTTGACAATTTTAACTGTATTCCAGTGCTGGATGATTGCAGCCTTGTGTCTACGTTACCGTCAGATAAATCTATCTACAGTAATATCTATCTATTTTTAAAAAAAGAGACTACGTGGCATATAATCAGTATTCAGGGGTTGTCATGGTATCCGTCTTCTCACATTAACGCCTGTTCAGTGTGTAACCTTTCTAAAGTGTATAATCAGCTCCGACATGCAGCATATTTTATTATTTTGGCCAAATATTTTATTTATCCTCAGTTTTTTGCACCTAAAATATAAAAGCTGCAGTAGGAGTCGGTGTCGGCTTCGCTCCGATAAAATAATCATGTGTCTAAAATAGTCAAATCAAACCAAAATTATCCAACAAAAAGGATAAAAGTTCAACCAAACAGCAACATGAAATGAAGTGGCAAACAAATCCACTATAATAGTGATGAAAACAGCGTTCTGGCGCTCTTTTAAAATCACTTCCTGTCCCTGCTACAGGTAAAAATTTCTCGAGCACATAAACCAACAATCATTCACCAACATTTTATAAAAGCATAAAACAGCTGTAATTGGAAGAAGACACAAAGCGAGCTGCTGCAGCTCTGTCCAGCGACGGAGCACACGGCGCTCTGATGAGTGCGTGCTGACGGGTCACGGCGCTCTGACCCACTAATGAGAGGCAGACCGTAACCGCACCAGACAAGAGCAACACTAAGTAACTGGTCTGATAAATAAATAAAAGAGAGCACCCTAATGAGGAAAAAAGTGTTGCATGCACCACAATGACAACATGGCACGACCGATAAGTCTCATAGCGAGACCGCACGGCGTACGGCGGCGGCGCGGCGTCACTCTGGTCAGGCAAGATTTTGCTCAAATATGTGTGAAAGCTTTGAGTTATCAGTGTGCAAAATGCTGCACGATTGTAACATTTGACTTCGGTCTACGGTTCACCTGCCTGTTACACCGTGCAGTTCAGAAACTTTTTAGTCCCTGCCTGCTCTCTAAAGTTTGTCCTCGCAGGCCACCGTACACTCACTGAACTTGAGCCAATTAAATCAAAGTATAAACAAAGTCTCTGCATCATACAGAGAGTCCTGATTGGCCTCCTGTTTCACATCAAAACGCCAAATTTTCACTCTCTGAATTATTAATTAGTAACTTTAAATAAAGTGAAACCACTAAAACATTTAAAAAAATGAAATAAAATATAAATATAAATAAATAAATATAAAAAAGAGCAAGTAAGTAACAGTACATGAATCTGTCTTTATACTGTATGTGATCTACAACAGGCAGGATCTCACGTTTAATTAAAAAAAAACAACATATGAATTGACTTTGGCCGCTAAAAAAAATATTCTATGTGGGTATTTTAGTTCAGCAGCTGTTGGCAGGTGATCCGTAGAGTTGTGTGTGTGTGTGTGTGTGTGTGTGCGTGCACTTACATGTGGACGTGTGGAGGTTGGAAGCGGCTCTGGTTGATGTTGTAGTGTGTGAAGGCCTGCGTGGGGTTGGAGCTGTACTCGTCCACCGTGATGGTCACTTTGCCATGAGCCATCCTTTCCGCCGTTTGGACATGAGACGCCGTTCGTTCACCGGGATTCAGCAGCGAGCCGTGCGGCGGTCATCCTTCAGACCCGCTCAAGAAGCCCAGGAAGTCTCCCAACAGCAGCAGCAGCACCAGCAACAGCAACAGCAGCAGCAGCAGCGACGACAACAGAAGAGACCCGGCTGATCCGACTCACGACCACGACACGCTGCAGTCTGCACCGACACACACACACACACACAAATCAGCTGCTTTAAACAGGGACCACAAAGCATGCACCCGGCTTCTGCAACGTCTCCTACATGGCAAGAGAATAAAAACAATTTAAAACTGTCCAAAACATGAAGTGCACAAGCAAAAAAAACTAACATGTTAAGTGGTTTTTCTTAAGCTGAAATATCGAGCAGTGAACTCATAAATCACATTGTTAATACACACGTTGTAATTACAGTTTTCTTATGTGGTTTCAAGAGAGCACAAACAGAAATTGCTTTTTTTTTTTTTTTTGCTGCGTCACAGTAAAAAAAAAAAAAGTAAAATGAAAAAAAAAACATGCCGTAAATTCCCAAAACAGCTCATCAAACCGCTTCTTCATACAATTCCTAATTTGCAAAATGCAGTGAGGCAACTTTAACATAATTAGCAGATTTATTCTAACCCTTTCAAAACGATGTGGCATTTCCTTAAGAGAATAAAAAAAAAAAAAAAAAAAAAAGAGCTTGTTAAAAGTTTGCACATAACTACTCTTTCAAACACTAGACTGTAAAAAGTGACAATTCACAATCCTGGAAGGCACATTTTTTAATTGCTGCTCTGCTGCTGCTGCTGCTGCTGGTTTTAAAGCGAACCAAGTAGATTCAAATGTAATAAATTTACTGCATTTCATGGCATCTGTGGCATCAGCTTGTTGGAATTAAATGAAGAGAAAAAAATTCAGGTGTAATTTCTGCTGATGTTAAAAAAAATTTTTTTTTAAGTAAAACAAGAAATTCTTTCACAATTGCATGCATAGAAACAGGTTTGCCTCCCCCCTCCGCTGACAATTACCCCGGAAAAAAACACACACACAAAAAAATAAAAAGAAAAAAGTTCTGCTTTTGTTATTCAAGGCCTGGTGCTCTAATTCTGCAATGAACCAATTAATCTGTCAGCTGCTGAACTGCTCTGGTGTCTTTGTACTGCCAGTAAAAAATAAAGCCAAAATTAGGTAAATTAGGTTAAAAAAAATCCACACTTTCACTCCTTAAATTCTGCAGCTAAAAAAAACGATGTAAACGTTGGATATGCATCTTCAGAGCTCACTCACCGGGCTGAGCAATGTCTCCTCGGACCCTGAGCCTCCCTCCTGTCTGACCTCCCTGACTGATCGTAAAGTGGCCACTGTGGGCTTGACAGGCTTTTTATACCAGACCTCCGGATGCAGCCACGAGTAGAGAAGAAGAAGAGGAAGAAGAAGAAGAAGAAGAAGAAGAAGAAGAAGAAGAAGAAGAAAGGGGGGGAGGGGGAATTGCCTTCAATTTAACAAGTCTGTCATCTTCTTCTTCTTCTTCCTTTTTTTTTTTTTTTTCTCTTTTTTTGGAGGGAAATCAAACAGCTCCGGAGTTCATTTGATGGTTAAATCCTGTGATGCAGTGGTGGGTAGAAAAGGCTGTGACCTCCAGTCCGTGAATATCTTTAAAAAAAAAAAAAAAAAGAAAGAAAAAAAAGCAAACAACCCTCAAATTTAAAACTAAAAAACCTGTCCTATTTTCACAAAAGCATTGATTTATGTTTTCTGGGTCAGCTGGATGCTACTTTCCAATGATGTGTGCTATGAATTTAAGTCACAGAAGATCTATGCCAGCCTAGTAAAAAAAAAAAAAAGGTGGGAAAACTCCAATTCCTTGAACTTGAGTTCAAGCGGCTCCACTACACCTTAGCTCTTAACATAATAGACATTTTAAATGATATTACACCAACTCCAAAGACTCCTTGCTGCTTGCTTGCTTGCATGCATGAGAAACAAGTTTGCAGATCTCCCTGGGCCTTAAAAAAAAAAAAAAAACCCTCTTCAATTAAAAGCTGCCCTGTCAGATGCCGTGCACACACACACACTTCACCTCAGCAAAATCTAAAACCTGAAGTGCTGCTACTGCTCAGAAATGTGCCCCCCACCTCCCCCTTTTTTTTTTTTTTTTTGCTAATGTAGGCCGAAAAACTGGATTTGTGTGCAGCATGCTTCACAGTCTCCTCGCCGTGTGCAGTCAGTCAGTGTGTGTGTATGTCTATGCATGTGTGTGTGTGTGTGTGTGTGTCGGGCTGCTGAAACTCGCCTTGCTCGCCTGTCTGTCTCTACCTTATGGCTACAGTAGCAGCAACTAGCTCTCTAGCTTAGCGTGCTAAACCTGCTCTGGCAGTGGATTTTTTTTTTTTTTTTTTTTTTTTTTTTTTTATTATGCACGCTGTGGCTTCGCACTGAGCTGCTTTTCTTTGGCGGTGCTGCACACACACTCACACTCACACTCACTAACACACACACACATTGTCAGCCCTGTCGGTGAATAAACAGAGCGCCGATACACACACAGCATATAGCTAACTTCACGAGTAGAAATCACTCCCGGTAAGCAGAGAGGGAGAGAGAGAGAGAGAAGGAGAGAGAGAGAAGGGGGTAAAGGCGAATAAATTGACCCTTTCTTGAAACCATGCACATACACGATGTTTGCTATACGCCGCTTGCAGAAATGTACACAAAAAGAAAGATCCGTACAGTCCTGAACTCTGCTCCTGGAATAATAATAAAAAAAAAAACACCCAAAGGTGGTCAGTGTCAGAGCACCGCCGCGCTAACCTCTTGCTCTTCCTCGTAAATGACAAGCCACCTCTAAACCGACGGCTTTGTGTCAGGAATTTCTTTTTTTTTCTCTCCCCGTCTCCACTCACTCCCCTCCCTCCCTCTTCGGTTTTCAAAGCCAAGCGGAAAGGTTGCTCTACCTTCGTCGTGTGGGGTTTTTTTGTGCGTTTTTTTATCTGGCCGGAGGAAGAGTGTCGGGTCGGGGTCGCCCTCTACGCGGCGGCGGCGGCGGCAGCAGCAGCAGCAGCGGCGGCGGCGGAGAGACGCGGGTCCATGCGGCAGCAGCAGCAGCAGGGGGAGCGGGCAGGTTTGTACGCGGCCGTCCGGGGGTTGCGGCAGTCTGGGCGGGTAGGGCAGAACCTTCGACCCGGCGGGGACCTCGGCTGGCTCCTGTGGAAAGAAACCAGACAAGAGAGCGAGGGGGAGAGAGCCGGAGAAGGAGGGCGAGAGACACTGACAGACAACAGGGGAAGAGAGAGAGAGAGTACAGCCTCGGTCTGACGGAGGGGGAGCCGGAGTGCAGTGAGTCGGAGCTGCCACTGGGGTCAGAGAGCAGAGAGAGCAGGAGCGAGCACAACCCCCCGCCACCTCCCGTGCGCGCGCCCTCACCGGCGGGCACTCGCGCGGAGCTGCGCGGGAGGGAGGGCGAGAAAGGGGAGGAGGGAAGAGCGCTCGCGCAGTCCCGCTCTCCGTGCTGCGTTCACTTGCCGTCGGAAATAACGGACTCCTGTGGAGATACACATCTAGCACTGAAGCGGCAAAAATGATGAATTTATGCGTAATGTTTGATGGTGTTTGCGAGTTGTTATGGAAATATATGTTCTTAATGATTATGTACAACTGAGCTGTCTCATATTTTCATTTTTAATAAATGAACAGTACAATTTTCTAATAATACGACATTTATAAAGGGTATAATTTATAATAACTTACAAGATGTAGTTAATGGCTTCATATTATTATTGTTATTAATAATAATAATGATGACAAACAAAGTTACAAAGTGCTTTACATGGTTAAAACATTTAAGTACTACAATTAAATAGTAAAATGTTTTATAAAATAAAACAATAAAATACCCCTAATATAAGATTAAAACTAATAATAAAAAAAAAACAATAAAACAGATATGACATGTTGGAAATAAAACAGTGTGGTATCAATTACATAAGGGCCTTTTTAAAATAAGCTAAGTTGTGAGAAGTCATTTAAAAGAAAGAGAAAAGACTATTAATGATTGATTAATATAATATTATAATATTTTTGGAGGTGATGCCAAGTGCTCTGGACATTCATGTTAGTCAATGAAGAAAAAATCAAACAGGCGACCCAGCCATTGGTGATCAGCCCCTGACATGTATCTAAGTGGTGCACTGCTCCACGAATCCCCCCTCCGGATCCACATCCTCTGCGAGGTCTTTTCAGCAGCCTCCAGAATGTTTTTGGTGGCTTTTCTGCACTGCAGTCCTTTTACTCCAAGGAGTTTGAGAGTTCACCGTATTGAATGGCCAGCAAAGCCCTGGCACCCAACTTGGACTGGCTCACAGCGGGCCAGCAGGACCACTTGCTTTGTAGACTTTGAAGTTAACACCATGTCTGGGCGGAGCGGAGTGGTTGCGATGTTTCCTGGGAACTTGAACTGCCTTCCTTGGTTGACTTGGAGCTGCCAGTCCCAAAAGATGGCAAGAAGCCCTCCCGAGGAGCTAGGCTGATGTAGTGCCTTCTCCTCAGCTCTGATGAAGGTGATGGACTGTGCTGGGGGGGCGTGCTCATTCTTGCTGTTCGGAATCACTGTGCTGATTATGTCTGCCAAAGATCTTAGCATTTGGTCATGGCTCTAGTGGTATCGCCCTTCCCCCAACACTTTCAGGCAGCAACTGAGGATGTGCTCCAAAGGTGCGCCTCCTCTGGCACAGTTGGCATGCTGGAGTGTTTGCCATGCCCCAGCTAGGTAGGTTGGCCGGGTTTAGGAGAACATCAAAGACTGATTGGATGAGAAACTTGACGCCCAATGCTTCAGGTCTCCACAGCTCCGTCTAGGTGATCTTGCAAGGTTCCATGTGCTCCAATCTGGTCCAGACGTCTTGTTTGTACACGCCGACCATCTTGTTGCAGCCTTCATCTTCCGCCTCTGTTGTATCTCATCCTGAACCAGTTGACGATTCTCCTTAAAGAGAATCATCAAATTGATTTATTAACCATTTATTTATAAATGGTTAATAAATCAATTTTTGGCGGTGACCCCAAGTTATCTGGAGCTACATGTTATGGACTGGCATCGCAAACTAGCTTAATGCTATAAATACTGTGGTATGTGGCATTAGTTCCTACTATATACTGGTCCCTATACAAATAAACATTAATTTAAATAAAGGCAATGAGCTATTTCATTTTTAATAAATTAGTAGCACCACATTATAATGCTGCATCCCTTATAAGTTGTAAATAATGGCTTTATAATGTTTCATAAATCAGTGTTTGTTGATCACCCTTAATTGCGACAAATTAATCAATCCAAAATTATTATGTACAAATGAGTTGTTTATATATATATATATAATGGGTTTATAAGTTATAACAAATGGATTTAATGATTAATAGGTATCAATGATTAATAGGTGATTTACTGTTACTTTATGGATTGGTAATAATCCATTAATATGAACATTTGGGTTGCAAGGTTGTGGAAAAAAAAATCCCTCTAGTAGATGTTTATCCTCTTTCAGCATGACACTTGCATTGTGACCACCAATCTTCTGAAAAAAATGTTGCAGAGCATCTGGACCAAAATCAATTTATTGATACCGTTTACAACTGCACACGTAATGGATTGTTGTAAGAAACCTTTCATTAACAGCTCAATAACATTTATAACTGTAGAAGCTGTTTACTGAATACCAACCGAAAAGATTTCAAATAAGCTGGTAACTCATGAGGTTTTTTTTATTAATGACTTGTTATTGATCTATAAAGCATTTGTAAATTATTTTGAACAAATAGTACAGCCATTAGTTATGACCTTTTATAAAGAGTGGTATCAGATTGGTTAAAACATCTCCAACTCGCCTAATTTGTGTGTCCTTTGTTAAAATATTAAATGAATGCATGAAGTTTGAGTTTTCAAATTCGGTATAAACTACCTGTGTGTATTTCTTTCCAAACATACTTAATGAACTCTGAAATAAGAGTTTACAACAAGCACCTGAAGACAGCATTTCAGCATCCATCCCTCTGGTTACTTTTATCATCCTGGAGACACTAGGAACAGAAACATCCACCAGGCTCTTTAATTGACTGTTTTCCCTGTTCTGTTTGTCTCTGTGTGCCCACTTTAGGCCTTGGAAAAAAACGTGTTAGACTGTGATAGGTTTCCTTCAGGCTGCACGGCTTCATGTCATGGCATAATAAACAGGCTATTGATTTTATACCATGAAATCTTATGCAGTATTCAATATTTTGGTTGCTGCACCTTGAACTCAGCACCAGCTGCCACATTTGTAAACAGCATGAATGATGAAGGAAATTGATTGTCTTGGTCATAAGGGACAGTAACAGTGAGATCCTGGTGTACAATAGATGTATTTTTATTAGTAAATTAGACTTAATTAAATCATTAGAGCACATGAAAACAACGTTGTTAAGTACTGTATTTTAACTAACATAGAAGTTCACATACTGTACATTAATTCAGCGCAAATGTTGACCTGGCACATTTCTTCATAAGATCACAGATGTGTTTGCTGCCAGAGTACAGAAGGTGTTGTAAAATCTATGATTAGAAGACAACATGGCACCATTGGGTTCACAAGTAAACAATACTAATGAGTACCTGTGGGAGTGCTTCATACAACCTGAAATGGGGCAACACAGTTTCCAAACTGGGAAAACCCTGCAACTTGGAGGGGTGTAAAAACTCCTCGTCAGGCTTTTAAATAGTTGATTATCGATTCATTAAATTATAGATGAAGTCTTAGAGAAAGTTGGTCTTCTTTCGGTCTCAGAAGAGTTGAATTGTTGATCTTGGAATCTTTTTTAAAGTTTCTATCTTTGGCCATTTCTCAGTTTGTTAATAGCAGAGTTTCATTTCAAAATTAGGTATCTTTATTTAAAGCGGCTATAATCTATATTGTTTCATAATGATAATGTATTACTTGTTGTAATGAACATACAGATCCCCTCGGCTTTACTTTACTCTAGCTGTCCAGCTGCAACTTCACTGTTTTGGTTCATTCTCATAGCATCGTTTTCAGACACTGTACACTACCTGCCCAGCACCAAACAGCAAACAGAGCATTTAGCAGCTGAAGAGCCACGCATTTCCCTCAGAAGTTGATAGAGAGCAAAAACAGAGCTAAAAGAGAGTAAATGTTGGACTTATATCCACCAGGTCGACAGAAAAATGACTTTAAATGAAGGAAAATGTTGCTCCATAACTGCTGGATATGGAAATAAGCAGCTGTTTGCTAACAAATTCAAAATATCAACTTAAATGCTGATGATATGTACTGTCGTGTTCACTACTTGTGTCCACCGCCTACAAGTGGCCAAAAAAATCAGTTAATGCAGGTTTAAAGTATGACTAAGCAACTAACACTGCAGATAACAAAGTTTCAGATAGTCACTACTAGTGTAATAAAATCATCTAAGCTAACCTAAGCATCAAAGTGAATCCATGTAATAACAAGTGGTTAATACAGAGAAAAACATCTGCTGCGAGCAGAAGGGACGACTTGTTGCACTTACACTCTGGACGTTCATTCAAAGTTAGTGCATTATTTTGTCATCAGTTTTATTACAGATCAAATATACAGTTTTTTTGAATTTTGATTATACATGACAACCCTAATTCGAGCGGTTGTAACCCATGTTTCGACCATGTCTTTGGGTGTACCGGCACAGATGTGAAGGTGTCGAACGGTTTGTGGTAAGTGATTTTCGAATTTGACTGTATATTTGGTCAATCATTCAGTGTAAAGTAGAACTGCAGTAAACAGTTTGCAGCTGGCGACCAATCATGACATAAGCATGCCAGCTGTAAGTTATTGTCCTCCTCTGAAAAATGGAGATGTCCCAATAGTTCCATCATAGTTAATGATGCATTACATCTACAGCACATTCACAACTGCACTCCACATGTGCATCGCATATGCACAGAGTGAATAAAACAACTCTGAACAATTTGTACATGATGAGAGAGCTAAAATTAGTTTATCCACTGGCTAATTTTTGTGCCCCTCCCATTGTTTATAATGGTAGAGCTATCGTGCATGGTGGCCAGTTAAACTTCAATGTTTTTGTCAAGTCTAGCTTCAGTTTTACTCTTTCAGTCTTTCAGTTTTAGTCTTGCGTAGCTACTGTCTTTCAGTACTAGAGTAAAAACTCCGCAAGCAAGTAACCACACTCTTTGGGGACTAGGAACATGCCACCCAGTGCAAAGATGTGGCTCTTTAACATGTTTTTTATAGTGTTTGGACCACAATGGAGGTCTATGGCACAGAGGAATAAGATATATATGGCTTGTTGGTTTGGCTCTGCACATATAAGAAAGATAGCCTTATCCTTTAAGTAACAAAGGAACTATTGCAGGTATCAGGAGCTTGCTAGCCTGTGAATAAGCCATTCAGATGTCTTCGAGCAGCTAATGCTAACTTATAGCCTCGGTACGAGGGGATTAATAGACCAGATGTGTGTTCACGTATTGACTGACTCCCACCCTTCACTTTAGCCTTCTCTGATTGGTTAGAAGGACGAGGCTCGCTTTAAAATTTAAGAAGGTAATATCTCTGTACTGCTGCCAGGCTGTTCAATAAGTGATACGATATGCTTTGGAGCATATTTCAGCTAAAAAAGTAGATTAATTATGGGTTAAAATGACTACAGACAAACTTTAAATAATGGTAGATTTAAATGCTGCCTCCTCAGGGTTGTGATAATGGACTCCAAACTCTCCTGATATAGAAAATTACAGACTCTTAGAAAATGCTGCTTCTTCTCATCAGGTGTTCTTCATCGCCACCTCAGCCATTATTTTCTAATATCAAGACACTTCATCATGGATTATCACGTACTTACCATAAAACTGCTGGATTCTGTTTATTAGCTCATACATACAATCCTCAATTCATTCTACTCTGCTTTAATCTTTTAATCCTGTAAATCCTTTTACTGAATATTACTGCATGTTTTGGGTGTTTAGCAACCATTGCCGAGAAAACCGTAACATGTTTTAAATTAGTGTTTTTTTTTTTTCCAAATGGCCACAGGGAGTTTTGCAATTAAACTTTACGGGGTGACTAAAAGTAAATAATCACACATGATGGTGCTTTATAAAGTACAGGGGCTTTCATATAAGTGTGCTCAGAGGGATCTCAGCAAGGAATAAAGGTTTAAACTAACCGCCATCACTTCCTGCTAATGTTTCAACCTTCATGCCGCATCCCGAAGTTCAACTTAGAAACGATGAACACGAGGCGACGACTGGGACAAATGGTTTTGAAGTGGATTTTAGTAGCAATGCAACAAGCAAGATAACTTCCAAATAATCAAGTTTATGTTGACTGCGTTGAACTGCATGGTTTAAAGTGTGACAAAACTGTAACATTCTGTTTTCTGAGCTTAATTTGTGAATCATATTGATTAGTTTGGTGTGTAGAAGCTGCAATATTTGCGTAATAGCACTGATATTGAAAACACTATAAATATTTCCATTTCTTCTTTAGTATATTTTTCTTGCTGAAGGAAGATGAACGATTAAATTGAATTGCTGCCCATCACTGAGTTCAACAGCGATTCAAATCAATCAGGAAAAAAAAAAAAAAAAAAAAGAAAGAATTAATTTGTCAGTGCCAAGGCTATACCTTTTAATACACTGATGGGATTTTTGATGAGAAAAGGCTGCCTGGGACAGTCCATAATGGACTCATCTGAGGAGCTCTGCCACATTTACATGTCTGCCAGTTGAGGCAGAGCTGGCTTTTTCTAATTTTACTGACATGCTTCAATTTTCCAGGCCCATCAGCACGCTCCCCACTGCCACAACAGCCCTGCGAGTCATTTCCATTTGACTTTTCTCTTATCTACGCAAAAAAAAAAGCATTTCCATCTACTAGCCGGTGGGTGTTAATGTGAAAACGGGGTTTAAATTTTATGTGGAGAGGCCACATTTAAACATTTGACCAGCGTTTGTTCTCCTGGCTGCATATAGAAAACTGATGATAGATAGGGGACCAAATGTCACAGAAGAAATGGCTTTTGCCATGAATGTTTTATTCAGCCCCGTGTCGCGGCGATCACATTTATACAATAGAAAATGTAGATGTTATGCAGAGTGTTAAAAAAACACTATATATTTTATGACCTTCTATAAAAGAGGGTAAAATGACTTTCCATCCAAATAAGGCAGAAATGAAACACATATTTAATGGGAGTGGGAAATAGGAGTGCGAGCTCTTTCAGGAAGCAGAGGGGGATATTCACTTAACCTGCCGGCCGCGGCGGTTCAACGGCTCCAACCTGCACAGATTTATGTCTGTCTGCAGCGCCGACTGTCTTCCCCGTCCGCCATGTGGATAAATAAAATGGAGGCCTGTCTGTCTGAGAGGCCCATCCGTAGACAGGCAGGACTTGGGGTTTTTTAAATGTTAATGTCATTTAGATTTATGTGAGGCAGATAGACGGTTGCAGAGGGTATGGCGAGCTAGATACTGTTTATGTCATTGAAATGCATACAGACAAAAATGTTTGCCCCTGAGCCTCAGCAGCACTCTGAAGACTGAGCCCGCCGCCAGCACCAGGCGCGTGTTTAGAAATGAACAGAAAATTGAATACAATCTCAAGATTCAATTATTTTTTTTTAAACTTTTTTTTTTTTTTTTTTTGCTCGGCTTGATTGTTATCGGCTTGGTTAAAAAAAAAAAAATCAAAGCTATACAAGTTAATTTTATTAGCACACAAAGTGCTTTTGTCCAGTGGAGCTTGAAGAGAAAGAGAGAGCAGTAGTGTAGGAGAGAAGAAAGGCAAAGAGAGAGCACACTGGCATGAAAGCCAAGTGTATTAATTCTCCTCCCATTCTCCTGCTGTGTTGTGATAGACTGAGTAATATGCAGGCTCACTTTCTATGCCAAAGGCTAGACGAAGGCTCACAAGAGAGGACTCTCTGAGTCAGTCTCTCTCTGCCTCGCTTGCTCTCCATCTCATTCTTTCCAGCCATTTAAACTTTAGCAATGTTAAACTGCAAAAATAAAACAATCACTTCATTTTCCCCGGAGATCGAGCTTTACCCGCAACCATTCAACACAATCAGCCTGCCTCCGTTTCCTCTCTCTTCCTCTCTCTCTTCCTCTCTCTTCGTCCCTCTCTCTCTCGCTCTCTGCATCTGTGTGAAACGGTCGATACAGTATAAATTAGGAGAACACAGAGCCACACTGGCTTCCATTCCATGTGGAGTGACTGAGTATTAAATCACGTTAATTGATTAGCTGAAGTTCAGAGGAGGACAACACCGGATTGCACTCAGTCCTCAGCCGTTCCGTTGAAGTGGCTCCTGCTCGTTCCAGGTGACGACCCGAACACCTACGCTCGCAATTAATCCGCTGTTGACGCTTTTTTATCGCTGTCACAACTTTCTCCATCCTCATCCTCTGCTTGTGTTTGCCAAGAACTCACATGTGCAGCAACACACTCACAGCCCAAATATAGACTGTGTCCCAATTCCATACTGTATACCAATTATCAGTCTGTTTACACTCTAAAAAACAATAAAAGTTCATTATACTCAAAGATGTCAGTATGTAAACTAATTCCATGTGACTTTAAGCTTTGTCCATACTTCAGTACAGATGGATGCAGACTTGCACGTGGACGGCGGATGTGCTTCTATACGTATTACAATCAGGGGTCTATGTAGACGGACACATTCCAAACATTGTACTAGAAAACAAGGTGGCAACCTCAAGACAGACAGAAGAAGAGCTCCTTTGTTGTATCAAGCTGAACAACAAGAAAAAGCTGGAAAAAGAGAATTGTGTGTGTGTGACCGAGAGTAAGACCATGGATGTGGAACACAGTACATACATACATACCAGTACACAAAACAAGCATCCAGTTTGCTTTTCTAGAAAATGCACAATTGAGAGATGAAGAAATACACATCAAATGAACCCTCACGACCACGTGGACGTGTCAACCATGAGCTGTAATATTTCAGTGCTGCAGCGTTTATCGACAAAGGACTTTTCAAAGTTGGTAGAAACTTTTATGAGAACTTCAGTGTGTTGAGTTTACTTCTTTTAAAGGAGACCTACTATGCCAATAGAGTAGCTTTGATTCACAGTTTAGTGGAGCAGATGACCATATAAAGAAATCCGTCACGAGCTGACATCAGCTCGGGCTGAAAGTAGAAAAAAACGTTGCGAACCGAGCGTTCAGAGCAGTCTGAAGCCGGTAGTTTTTGCTCACAGGGATTACTTCTACATATGTTTACCTAATTATTTGACACTTTGTGCACGTTTAATATGAACATCCGACATTGTGACATTATATATATGACTGAACATAAAGAAACAGGCCTCCTTTAAAGACCAAATACAATCCAAGTGAGGACAGAGTCTCCCTCCAAAACACCTGAGAAATAAATGGATCTTAAGAATCCAGAAGGATTTTAATTCATGTTTTAAAGAGATATATTTGATCAAGTATAGTTTGAAATCATAACTAAGCGAGTTGCTGCATCACTTGTTGAATCGCCTGTAAAATACAAACAATTGTTAAACTGTAGCTCTTCTTCAGGTGTCTTTTAAAAATCTCAATCACTTCCTAATCATGTATGAGTTCAACTAACACCAGCGTCAACAACTGAACATTACAGGCACAACACAAAGTTATTGCAGGGTTGCTGTTTTAATTGTTCAGATAACCCAGTGTGTTTATAAAATAGTGTCTGCTAGGGACTCAACATGTGTGTGTGTATGTGTGTGTGTGTGCGTGTGTGTGATTGGTTCAACATGACATTTGTTTCTGATGCTCAGGCAGGAAATGAGAGGAACAGGCGAGTATAACGATGGGATAAAAGCATGTCAGCAGGTCAACTGGCCAGGCAGCGAGGATTGAACTTCCAAACACTGAAACTCAGCCAGAAAACAGAGCGACAGAAAGAGGGCAGAGACAGCGGGTAAAAGACAATGAACCGAACAGGAGCAGAGAGAGAGAGGGAGTGAAGAGAAAAGGCTACAGACTGGATAGAGAGGGGGTGGTGGTAGTGGGGAGGGGGGTATTTTTCTGCAGAGTCTGATTGCAGAAAGATCTGCAGGGATCCAAACAATTAACAAGTAAACATGGGTATCAGCGAGGGCGGGTTTTCTTTCGAGCTGCCATTTTGCATCAACGTTTAACAATCAAACCGAAGAAGGCGTTTCCTCGGAGACAGATTAAAGCGTCTCTGGAGTACTGTAGTAAATTGAGATGTGGACACTTGTGAATCACCATCAGTTTGCATCATCATTGGCAGGTGTTGTGTCAAGTATCATTTTCGCTATTAAATGCAAGTGCAGCTTGAGCAGTAAGTAACGTACATGCTATTTATGAGGGCACTGAGAACTCTTTTATTCTGTTTTCTCACCAGTCTCACCACTTCTTTAACGGTGTTAAAAGACGACGTTGTGTAGGTGAAGGTGTGTTACTTTAGGTACAGGTGAGACAGTGAAACACAAGCCAGGAAGTCTGATTTGAGTAATAGATCCCTTAGTTTGAAGATTTATAAGATGGAAAAACGTTGCACAGCGATTACTCCAGCTTACAGCTTTATTTCTTTCTTGCAACAATAGGTAAATTGTTGAGATATGATGTTCACGTTACAAAGTAATCTACCAGGAATGCGTGCATGGAAGCATTTGATTGGCCGCAGCGCCTTTTGCCAGATGATATTGCTTTGGATTCTGGCAAAAGTTGAGTCAGGTTCAGACTCATGGAAAACCTATGAACCTGAAGTTAATTTTCAAAAAGAATTATTCATTTCCTTTTGGGATTAATAAAAATACTTTATTTATCTATCTATAAAAGATGAAGTAAAAAGGAAAAAAAAAAACATGAACATAAATCATGAACAAAAGGGACAGATGGACGGTCAGAACCAGTCTGAAATAAACCGAAATGTTAATTAGATCAGATCCAAAATGCGGTCAACCTGAACTGACCCAAATAGAGAGACAACACCAAGACTGGCAGCAGCACGATGAGCCATCAGTAACATGAGATTTCAACCCTAAAATGATTTATTACTCTAACTTTTGAGACATTTTGGCTTTAGCGTGGGCTACAGCAAAAATATAAACTAAACAGAACCTACAATTATCTACTAAAATAATGATACAGATGTCGTACTTAAACAAAGAGAAAAGATAACTCAAACAATGCAGAACCAATGTCAGTCTGTTTCCCTGAACTCGCCCACATATCCTGCAGACTTTCCATTGAGATGCTCTCACACATATAAAAAAGCTTTACAAATATTAAACCCACCCAGAATTACTGGTTTAATACAGTAATTCAAAATAAAAAAAAAGAGTGTTAATAATAACCCTTGTGTGCAGTTCAAGGTGTCCTATCAACAGTACATTTACATACGTGTACCCTCTTATCATGGTGGTCTATGGGGCTTATTTTTTCTAGGCTTCAGGGGATTTTTTTTTTTGTTGCAGTATTGGAGCTGGCCAGTGGCACAAATTGGCAGCTAGGTTGACTTGTCATGTCATTTCCAGCTCTCTACATGCATGATTTAGAGTAGGAGGGCACATTTCATGTTTTTTTTCTGGACAGAAAAACTCTCAGGGGAACACGTACACACACACCACACTGTAGTTCTTCCAAGAAAAACAGTGCTGGGCTGCAATATTTCCACAGAAAAGTAATTCCTATTAACACCATATATCCATTTGTGGCTTTTAAAGCCTGGGGAACATACTACATCGTTATCTGAATTTGATCCGACTGCATGAAGGCAAAGTGTGGACACAACGACTGGACATCGTGTGAGAGAAGTTTCATTTGTACATTTGTGTGCATTGATATTTATTTTATAGATGGATACGATCCAGCTGTCAGAGTCGATCTGAACGAGTATAACCTGAAAGAGCCATTTGGCCTTCCTTGTTTCAGACCTGCCTGCCTCCCGTAAGAGCACAGTGCTTAGCCTCTCGCAGCATGCTACATCTCTCTGTGGCGTGTGAGTGTAGCCACCATGTTGGATGATAACCCACTACCTCTCTGAGTAAATGTATCTGCAGTATGTGTGTGTATGTGTGTGTGTGTGTGTGTGTGTGTGTGAGTGAGCAAGTCTGGGATGTGTTTCATTTGTCGGCTCCCTGCTGTGAAAGTTGATGGGGTTTCCCACCGAGGACGTGCGAAATGATCCTGGCAAGTAATTTGTGTGCGTGCATGTGTGTGTGTGTGTGTGTGTGTGTGTGAGAGAGAGAGAGAAAGAGAGCTTGACTTTGCTGTGTAATCTGACATTCGGTGTGTGTTGTGTGTATGTGTGTGTGTGTGTGTGTGTGTGTGTGTGTGTGTGTGTTACAATTATGCTTGAACAGGTGAGATAGGAAGAAAGTCTGATTGAAAACCCAGGCGACACGGTCTCACGCTGCGGCTCTCATTTTACCTCACAACTGCTTCGAAACCCATTTCATTGTTGCTGTGTGACTCATTTCAATGTCTGCCAATTTTCTAAACTCTACTTCCTCCGGTCATCTCCCTGCTGTAAGGTGGCTGAGAGAGCTCAACGCGCTGCAACCTAAGTAAACATATGCAAATGGCCAAAACACAACCATCTCCACCACATCTGTGACATTTTGAAAACACTTAAAACAGTGTTTATTTCAGTTTTAATATGCTGATCACATGATTCTGGTCTTTATTCCTTTATTACAGATATATTTGTTTCAGCATATGTAGCATAATGTTCTAATCAATCAGTCATAAACTCAGCTTCTCAACTCACGACTGTCATGAGATATTTATTTGAAATGTTGCGTAATCCTGATTGGTGAACAGAAGTGACATTAGCATTCTTCAAACTAGTGAGAAAAGCACGGATGAAACAAACAAACAGAAAAAGAAGCAAAACTGCTCGAACTTGCTCATATCAAGAAGCGGATTAAGAAAATTGGTTTTCAGGAATTTAAGTAACCAAATTTTAGTAATCTTTAATGTTTGTTCTGGTCTAACTTACTGCTTGTATATAAAGATGGACGTAGCGAGGTGTGACGTCACTTGTTGGTTTTCATTGGAGCCAGTTTGAAGCCTAGAGTTGTTGCCTATGTTCGGCGCTATATTTTATGTTTGGATGTTGTCTTTCACACACTGGAAACCCCACTACCTTGGACCGAAGCTAACACTGGCCTACTGGGAACGCCCACTTACTGCACACTCGGGCTAGCTACTTTAGCTAAATTGTGCTAACAGGGCAGGTATCATTAAACTTACCGAAATATTGCGACAATAGTCTGACTGTCAATTAACACCCGTGCTGCAGACATCAAAGCTACTATAAGTATTCAAATATATTAGAGGGCCTGAATAATCCTGATTGGTGAACAGAAGTGACATTAGCATTCTTCAAATTAGTGAGAAAAGCACAGATGAAACAAACAAACAGAAAAAGAAGCAAAACTGCTTGAACTTCAGTAGAAAACTGTGTGTTCATGTAAGACCTCATTGCGGATTAAAGAAATTGGTTTTCAGGAATTTAAGTAACCAAATTTTAGTAATCTTTAATGTTTGTTCTGGTCCAACTCGTTGCTTGTATATAAAGATGGACGTAGTGAGGTGTGACGTCACTCGTTGGTTTTCATCGGAGCCGGTTTGAAGCCAAGAGTTGTTGCTTATGTTCGGCGCTATCTTTTATATTTGGGTGTTGCCTTTCACGCACTGGAAACCTTGCTACCTTGGACCGAAGCTAACACTAGCCTACTGGGAACGTTAGCTACTTTAGCTAAATTGTGCTAACAGGGCAGATATCTTAATCAAGTAGCATTAAACTAAAGACATCAAAGCTACTATAAGTATTCAGATATATTAGAGGGCCTGAATTTAGCGATTTTGAGCATAATGAGGAGAGAGATGTTGGCTCTTTTTGAAAGGGAGTCAGTTGGAGCCAAGGATTTTCTGGAGCCAACATCTAGCTGCCGTCAAGCTATGATTGCTGCTTGGTCTAACTCTTAAATATCAGTGTTAAGTTTTGGTCTCAAAAAATCCGGTACGAGCTCTTCCAGCCACCGCACTGCTTTGATCACATATGATTTTGACGAGAGGTCTTCATACCAAAAATTTGAACGCGATCCGAAAATGGACATGTGGGAAAACCTACAAACCACAAGTTAATTTTCAAAAAGAATAAAAAAACGCAATACAAAAGGGACCCAAGGACAATCAGAACCAGTTCGAAATAAACCAAAAGGATAATTAGATCAAATCCAAAATGCAGTCAACCTGAACTGACCCAAATAGAGAGAGAGAGAACACTTGGCAGCGTGATGAGCCACCAAGAAGCTGCAGTCTAAATGAAAAGCTGTAAAAACTCTCCGTTTTGCCTCAAAAACACATTTTTTCTCTTGTAACGATCATGGCGCACCACATGATCAGAGCTGTTAAGAGAGTCTGTTCAGATCCACTCGGATATTAGAAGTGTTGAGACACAAACTCAAGACTCACAGCTATAGACCAGCACCCTACCCTGACCTGATTGGACTAAATATAGGACTTAAGAGAACCTCAGATTTGGACATAGTGTATTTTCCAGTATATATACTGCATTTACACCTGCATTCCTCTCTCCACATTATTATGTTTTTTTTTCAGCAGAGATGATTAGTGTGTGAATGAAATCGTCAGCTGGATGCAGCGGATGTTGTTTTCATTAGACTAAACACTGTCAGAGTGTTTCTCTGGAGGAGTGGGAGAGCCGGCATGGAGGAGGTGTGCAGAGCTCAGAGTGGAGAGTCCGCCTGCCGCTGCATGTTTTATCTTCTGTCGCTGAGCTTTCAGCACTGCGCTCCGCCTCCCAATGATTTACTGTCTTGCCTCGTCACTGCTCTGAGGGAGTGTGTGGATGTGTGTGTGTGTGTGTGTGTGTATATCACCGGACCAATAGAAACTGACAGTGAGATATATAATGTATATGAGAATAGAATATCTGTTCAGGAAAATAAATTATGTCCCAAATAGTTAATTTAATCGACATCTCTAAAATTTTCACTCCCTACACTAAAGTGTGATTTTGCCAAGTGAAGTCAGCTCTTTTTCACACTACTAGAATTTGAAGTGAAATCCAGCCTGAAATAGAATTATCATGTGTCATTTCTACAATATAGTACAACACACTTACTGTATAATTAATGAATTTGAACCGAACTGTCATTGAGCTGAAGGACAAGAGAGACAGACTATAAGATGATGTCATCTAGAGACAAAAATCCTGGAGCTCCTCCATGGACGGTGAATAATGGAACAACTGCAAGGACACTGTGACAGTAGCCGTAGTGGTTTTACTGGAATAAGCCCCCCATTCAAATAAAACTCACTTGGATGGAAGAGAGCAGGGAAGGGTGCAGGGCTCAGGAAGTGGCAGACGGTTTTATTTGTCCCGGAGACAGTGCTGTTTTCTTTTTGTTTTTTTTAAAGCATTTAAAATTATTAGATAGTCAGAACTCAACAGTATTAGCAACTACATTAAAACAATCTGGTTTGTTATTTTTAAAAAAAGACTGTGTACATAATTGCTCTACTAGTTCTGAGTCCAGAGAGCAGTGCAGCAAGAATTTCTGTGACTTTTGTAAAACTTAAATCAGCAATTTGAATCAGTTTATTTATTGATCAGCCACAGGTAGAGTCTTATTTGCATCAAATTCCCTCTTTGTGTTTCCTTGGACAGTGTTTCCCTGTTGAGCTGCGGTGGAAGTATAGTAACAAAAAGAGGAAGTTTGGCACTGAAAAGACTGTAACGTTGAAAGATATCTACTTGATTTGAATAATTTGGTCTGAATATTATTCATATTAGCTTCAGATAAACTTTTGAATACATTTTTGCACAGAAGGAGGACTGTGGATTTTAGGTGTAAATGCACTATGAAGGGATCTTCTAATAGTCAGTATGAACAGGAGGAATGATTACAGCATGAAAAACAGGTTTCAATGTTCATTTGAACACCTGACTGTTGTTTTAAGACGTGAAACATTGTGAACCCGTCCTGCATGGTGAAATCCCTGAGTACAATTCAGAATTGTTGTGCCAGTTTACCAAGTTAAAGTATGATTACAACCAAATTAACTGCTGAGACATTGCGCAATGCTAACACAAGTGGTCAAACAATCAGACAGGCTGTGAACAAGCCAACAGTTTCGCCAGATTATCTGAACCTCTTTATTTAGAGGCAAACCTTTAAGTGAGTCAATCTACTGGTTTCTTGCTGCTAATTTCTCATTTTGTGCGGCAAAGGCTACAAACTGGATGCTGACAATCGCTGCAACATTTAGAGCAACTATGTTGTTGTTTACAGACTGAATACATCCACCTCATATCTCATATTTAGGTCTATTTTAAGGTGGATTTCATCTTAAATGACATTTTCAGAGAGGGTATATTTTATTAATTGTATAATTTGTAAAGGAAACACGCCAGATACTTTGAGTCTTGGATTTTCATGTTTGTATTTTGATGTGCTGGAATGGTATGTAACTGTGTTTCCTCACACATGTTGCATGTAAAGCATGTAATACTGTAACTAACTGTGTTCAGGTTTGCTCTCCACACACACACACACACACACACACACACACACACACATACACACACACATACACAACATGCATGTTTGGCATACACAGTTGACATGAACTCTTCCTCCCTGGTTTCCAGTGAATCAGATAGCCTGCCCAGCCCCCATGAAGGAGATTACACAAATTTATGCAAAGCCTGTAAATGATATATACTGCAGTGCACAACAAAGGGCTTTTTTACAACACCGCGGACAAGACGAAGAGAGAGAAAAAGAGAGAGAGAGAGAGAGACTGAGACCTGCAGTAATCCTCACTTTCACCATCACATGCATCTCACTGTGCCACTGCCAACAGAGGAAGTGCAATAAAAAATGATGGAATTTATGCATTTCTCTGATAATAAAACTAAGAGGATGCATTCAAGGCATATTCAGCCATTAGTCTTATTTCAAAGAAAATGCAAGGAAGTGCATAATGCCCCTTTTTTCCCTGCAGACAGAACAGCTATTGTGGATAATTCTGCTGCCATCCAGGCAGCAGAGCGCAGTGATGGTGGAAGCTCCATTCAGGACTGCAGCACTCACTGTTGGCCTTGGGTCTATGTTTAGACAGGGCTTTTAAGCACTCTGATGTCTTGTGTTCACTGCAAAAAAAATCAAACAGTGCATGTGTGTGTGTGTTTGCTGTGTGTGGTACTGTATGTTTGTATAAGTGGGAGTTCTTTATCAGGGTGGGGGGGGGGGGTAAAAGGCAGAAATGTGTTTGAGCTCCTCCCACCTCCCATGGCAGTGTCACCCCCCCCAACCCCCACCCCCAAGGATCCAACGCGTGGCCGGGTTTATACACTATTCATAAAGACCACTGTGTGGGAGAAAAATGGGCCCATTATTTCCAAGCAGTAATGGGATATATTTGTTTTGTGTCCCTGAGTGTAGTGTAGTGAGTTTGTATGTGTGTGTGTGTGCCTTGCATACATAATATGTTTACATGTTTAAACCTTTATAGTATGTATCACACAGTCGATCAAAGGCAATGTAGAATGTGTGTTTGGACGGCTCGTATGATCTTAATTATGCAGCGTAAAGTGCCTTTATGGACAGGAGGAATGAATACAGAACATGTCTGTGAAGATTCTCAATCCAGGTCATGGAGGGTTGAACTGAGGGCAACCAGACTTGATTGAAGATACTTGAAGAGGTTTCGCCTCTCATCCAAGGACCTTCTTCAGTTCTAACTGACTGGTGGGGAGTCTCAGGTATTTAAGCTCTGTCGGGTCGTTATCAAGGTCACTGGTACATACATCCACTGTGTGGGTGTGTGGGTTCCTGCTTGTATTGTTAGTGAGAGTTTACACAATTGATTGATTTTGCCCAACCAGTCAGTGAGTCCTTATCCTTGTGGGCTTTTTTTTCTTGCAAAATCGACTTTTGAAAATGTGTCCAATAAAGCATTATTCTCGTCTTTGTGTGGCTCATCAAAGTACATTTTCAGGTTCCATCACTCTGGTGCAGCAACCCAAAAATGGGCCCCTTGTGGCTAATAGAAGAAAACATCTAAAGCAACATACCAGAACCAAACACAGTATCAGTGACCATTTTTGTGGCTGCACCTGAAAACATCTGTTCTTCAGGGTCTTCGGTGTGCACAAACACACTCAGGCACATGGGAACATATCCTCAAAATGCCATGTTCCTGCAGTCTTCTCCCAGTGGGAGGAAATGGATTTTGGTGATAAATTATGGTAATAGGGGATCTGATTCTCAGACTTCAACCGTATCAAGGACTGGAGGGAGCATGCTGACGCTCTGAGTGCATTTGTCTTCCTCCCAAGGACCTCGAATGGCTCCAGGACAACATGAGAAACAGTGCCTCAGGTCAGTGGTCCCGCCCAGCATCAGTGCTGCCTGTTCGCTTCCGGTCCTGAACACTGCCATTGCTGACTGATGGACTGTGACCACCCTAGCCCCCCCCCACTTCCACCTCCCATCCATACACTGTTACCAGGTGCTGAGCCCCCCGCCATCCCCTCTGCTCCGTTAACCCCCCTCTCCCACCCGCCCCTTTAACCCTGTCCTTCAGACAGCATTGTCTGGATGAACAATGGAGTCATTGTTACCTCAAGGTGGCGTATTGTGAGGGGTGTTCAAAAGGGGCTGCAGAGGTGACCCTGACAGTGTAACTCAGCATCCCCCCTCACCTCGCATACACATCACACACACACACATTCACACACATGGTTTTTGGTTCCCAAACTTTGCCGCTCTATTAAGACTTCAGGTCACAGGGGACATCCTAGGTGGGGAGCAGCGTGCCTATCCCAGAGCAATGTGTGTGTGTGTTTTCAAAAAGCAATCCTGCATTCACACTGAGAAGCAACTTGAATGATGTTGATATTTAACGATAGAAAAAGAAATGCATTTTTTTTTTCACTGCAAGTGTTGGCCTTCCAACCAAACTGTATTGATTGTTTCTCACCACCAAAACTGAAGATTTTCAAATGTCCTGTAAGGGGTGAATAATCCAAAAATACTGACAGTACGTGATGACTACCAACACTGAGTTGTGTCCCAGTCTGTGGTCACTTGAAACCAGAAGTGCAAATTTTAAAACTTGTATTAACTGATCATTTTGTCCACTTGGGGGCAGCGGAAACAAGTATTGAACACGACACTCATATATCATCACCTTCTAAGTTGACATATAGAACTTGTTAGCAAACAGTTGCTTATTTTCACATCCAGCAGTTACGGAGCAACATTATCATTCATTTGTTAGTCAAATGTAAGTCCAATATTCACTCTCTTTTAGCTCTGTTTTTGCCAAGCGGCAACCTCCGGGGCTGTAAAATGAAGCCAATGCGGAAGTGCCAAAAACTGGAGTTCCTTGAATGGCCACTTGAGGCTCCAAAAGCGAGTAAATCCCCATAGACCTCCATGTTAAAATGCCCAACTTTTACAGCAGAAATAAACATGTTTATAGCCTGGTACAAAAAATGGTTTAGGTCTCTATAGCTAATTTCCCCTTTCATGACAACTGTACGGGGGGTAAATTTTATTAAACTGTAAAGTTATGCATAATGAAGGACATGGCTGCTTTGAGTGACAGGTCCGCCGGCCGCTACGTGGCTTGTTTCAGCCATTCGGTCCGCCTCTTTGCCCATTTTCACATACTGCCAAGATGGTAATGGCCGGAGTGGCTCACTTTGAGCTTCAAAACCGCTCTTTAGAAACCAGCGGGTGACGTCACGGTCCATATTTTTATACAGTCTATGGTTTTTGCTCTCCACCAACTCCTGAAGGAAATATCTGGCTCTTTAGCTGCTAAATGCTCCACTATGTTCATCAGCTTTTCTCCAACAGAGACTAGCAGGTAGTGTATAATGGGGTTTTTAGCGCTTTTTCACTGAAAACAGCTGCCTGCTGTGGCCGAAAATGACGCTATGAGAGCATGGAGAGTGTAAAGTCGTAGCCGGACAGCTAAACAATGAGCTGAAACTCACTATAAAGCTGCGTAAAGCCGAGCGGAGCTGCAGAGTCGCTTATAATTCTCTTTAAGCTCATCACTGCGAGGCACGACCAACACATTACACTCTGTCATTTCATACATTGTTATTGATTATAGCTGCTTTAAATATAAACCTTTTTTTCCTGATGTATGGTGCATTTTTTTGTGTGGATGAAATATGAAATTAAAAATGAGAATTTGACAGCTTCCTACATCACAAGTGCTGTTCAGTGGACAAGTGTTGCTTTTCTTCTTTATTATGGGGACAGTTCAGATGGGTAGTTCACATTAAAGGATAGAAGTGTAAAATAATGCTGCCCTCACTGTACACAGGAGGTTTCTGTTAATGGGCACCACAGTGTCTTTACAATCTTTTTTTTTAGCATTCTGTGATTTTAATTTCAAAAAATAGCTGCTATTTTCTTTAAATCAATTTCTTGATCTGGAAAATCTGCTGTCTTGCTCTTAAATATCACTTCCCTAATTTCACAGAGTCAGTTCACCCAACAATATAAAAACACATTTTCCTACTTATTTTTATGTGTTGAGGCTTTGAGATCTCTTAGCTTGTGTGTTTTCATCTTGAACTACTTTTTTGCCAAACAACAAGTCCCCTGGTCCAGTATTAATATTTTAATGCATAGTATCCCTGAATGGTTGAGACTGATTATGGGGTAAACATCCACCAATGTAAAAAAAGAGCTAATTATTCAGCCATCCATTTATTTAAATGTACACTGCTTATCCAGGATTCGGGCAAGGTAGCAGCTTTGCTAAACAAATTAGCCCAAATGCCCTTCTCCCCAGACATTTCCTCCAGCCCCTCCTGGGATGTGCCCAGGCCAGACAGAATATGTAATCCCTCCAGCATGTTCTGGGTCTGCCCTGAGGTCTCCTCCTCCCAGAATAACTCTCTAACCAAACAACCTTAACTGGCTGCTTTCAAAGACCCATGTGAATCTGCTTGAGCGGCAAAGAGTGACCTTGTCTGGAGTGGGAAAACTCACAAAGCCAAGTCTGGGTCAAGCCTGAATCTGGATTTGCTGAGATTCCGACTGTATAAACAACTTGGGACTGCTGCTATGTGGACTCCTCACCTGCGTGGATAGGTGTAGGTGGTGGAAATTGGTTGGATCCTGGATTAGCTAATTATGTTCTCAGTAAATCTGTAAAATATGTAAATTAGTAAATCTAAAGATCATGCTCACTCTCATATACTTTAGCTCAGACCAGGGGAGACGTGACAGCAAAGATAGTGTGTGAGGTGAAAGAGACAGGTGCATGCAGATGTTCTGAAAACAGCTGGAAGTTCAAATTTCAAACTTCTATATCTTACAATTACTGTATATGAAACTTTCTTATCTTGTTATTAGATCTCATGATTAGGAGATAAAAGATAATACAGTAATGAGATTGTTTTAACATAGTTGCAAGATGCTAGATCATGTTCACGAGATACAGAATTAATTTCACATTTGCAACAGACGTTAGCTGTAAGCTAGCTAGCAACGGATACATCGACTTGTGTTTAGGAGTGCGACTGTGTGTTTTTGTGTGTAACTGTTTCCTTCCAGTCTCTCTCCTTTTTCTTCTTGTCTTTATACATTTTGTTTTAACGTTTTAACAAGATGCTAGATCATTTTCAGGAGATACAGAATTAATTTTACATTTACAACAGACGTTAGCCGTAAGCTAGCTAGCAACGGATACATCGACTTGTGTTTAGGAGTGCAACTGTGCGTTCTTGTGTGTAACTCATCCATAACTCTGTTTCCTCCCAGTCTCTCTCCTTTTTCTTCTTATCTCTATATAAAGTAGATTAAGTGCAAATGTTTTGCTCACGTTGAAACATTTTTAACGGATGTGCGAATTCCACAAATCTTCACAGGCAAATTCTTGTGTAATTGTGTCTTTCCATTGACTTTGCGTGCAGTTGTGCTGCTCATGTTCTTCAGAACACAAGAGCATTACAGCCTGAATCTACAGAGGCTAAACCAAAACTGGCTCGGACTGGCTCAAGTGACTCACCATCCGTGGCCTCGGGGTGTGATTTGTGAAGAAGTGCTAGCTAATGATAGCGTGCAAGTATAGCAAGGTTAACCTGAAGGCAACCGAGGCTTCATAACGAGTTGAACTGTGCATTACACAGGCAGGAAAGGCCCATATTATTGTTGAAACATTCAAACAGACATTCATAAGGCAAGGTTTAAGCTAAAGTTAATATGGTGGCTTTGATATTTTTAACCTTCCATTACATCCTCGGCCTTCAAAACTCTTGACAGTGAGACAGAAAAGAACTTCTGTTTCATTCTATTTTTCACTTAAAGTTTCCCCCTGTGTTGGTATCTTGGTCTGTAATGTCAGGGTGTGGATGGATGACCTGTCTGCCCATCTCTTCTCACTGAATACCAGGCTATCATCTTACATACACACACAGCTCACTGTCAGTCTGTCTGTATCTTTCTGTCTCGTGGAGTACGAAGGGGAAACAGACTCGCCTTTGTCAGGTTATATCTCGCTGCCTTGCAGGGGGGCTTCGACTTACTTCCTGTGCCCAGACTGAAAGAAACCATGTTTGTCACTCGGCAGTGATGGTGCACTATGTGCTGGAATTTGGCTTGTATAAATGTGATTATGCTGTGTGTGAGTCTCACTGTTTCAACACATTGAAACCTAAAGTAAAAATGAATTGAACTGGAAAATTAGAAACTCAATTAAGAGTCACGGCTATGACCAAGCTTTTGCTAACCCTGAAAATTATTTTTGGTGCTGCTAAATGTCTTAAAAAAGGTAAAAATCCTCCTTATAGTGCGAGATGATGGCATGCATAAAAAACAATTTGTCAAACAGTTTGTTCCCTATGAGAAATTCTCATCTGAGATTCATTCTGAGATTCCAGGTCTATATTTTTGTGCTGGTGCTTTGCATGTTTTATAGTTTACAACTCCTTATTTATCTTATACTGGTCCTCTATGCAGCCACTCTGTTCTGATTGGTTAGTTCACAGCTTGGCAGATTTCTGGCAGCTCCGGAGGCTTAATGTTAACAAACAGTAGTAGTTGGATTTCTCCTCTATTTCTTCTTCTCAAATACATCCATATAGGTTGGAGCCCGAATCCAATTTGAAATATAATAAGTGGACAATGCAAACAACCTGTGGAACAACCTTAGCAACAAATGGCTGTTTGTGGACATGTGCAAATGATCTGATGTCAGTTTGTGGGGAGGTAGAGGTAACATAGAGCATAGAGCAGCTGAAGCCCTGGCTTTTGACTTGCAGGGAGCATTTTTACATACATTCACCTCAAGTTTTGAAACTTTGACTGTGTTTAACATAGATATCCAATATTACAACAGTATAAAAATAACAAAATCACAAAAAGCATGATATGTCCCCTTTAAAATACTGTTTTGCTTCTCTCTTTTTGCCAACTTTTTACTCCAATACTCAATAGTACTAGGGACAATACTCCAATACCAACGCTGATGTTGATGTTTTAAAAGTCTTCTGTGTGCACAAAAAGGGAAATATTTGTATTTTTTACTGAAAATTCATGCAGACATCTAAGAATTTTCAGTTCTCAATTCTCTTTACTATTAAGAGTCATTTCAGATGTATGTCTCGTTAGCGACACCGCCATTACTGCTCTGACAGTGAAATCACTGATGTTTGGGTTGATCATGATCAGCCGTCACTCCCTCTGACAGATGTAGGTCGTTCATGTGAATGTTTAAGTTATTCAGTCTCAGAACAGTAATATGATATTGATTGTAACACTGGCTTTGGTAAGAGTTTATGACTGTAGTGTTGTGTAGTAATCAAACGCTATAGATGGCATCACATGCAATCTTGCAATGTAATCAGATGAAATTAACTACACTGAAACACAAACAGTTGTAAAGGCAGGATTTTTACCAGGAAACATACAGAGATTACCCAACTAGTGAGAGATCTGCTGATCTTCAGCCCCGGTTGGGCCTTTGTTAGCATGCTGGTCAGAATGCAAGAGGGGTTTTAGATGGAACTTGAGGATTTAATGGAGATGAAGACACTTGCTCGTGATTGTGTCTGAGAGTTGATTATAGGTATCATTACTTGAATTTCAATCCACTTGTCTCTACGGCTTTTATGTACGTGAGACTGGTTTCAGCTTTATGACACCAACACACAGTAATCTGTATTCGTCAAGAAAAGGCACCAAGGGGATTGATGCCAGCTTTTTCAGTTAGCTACGGTTACTCAATACCTTCTACTGCTTATGCTATTGATGTAAAGTGTTCTTATACTCTGACTGAATGTCCCATGAGATTTTCTCTTGCTCCGGCTCCTCCCGCCCGTTGGCCTGATCCATTTCAATCAGGGGAATTGAAGGAGAGGCTTAGAGAGTAATCAAATTAAATTTATTTGACATAGCATGCAGAATAGGGAAAGTTGTGGAAATATGTGAGGAGTCTTTGGTGATTCGACTCCATCATGACGTTGTCGGGATGTACAGGAAAATCCCCCGATGGAGTCTGGACACTGTTGGTGGTGGTGAATACGTGAGAGCAGTGACTGAAGATCTGGATGGATATAATGTGGACAGTGGTGGAAATTAACTAATTATATTTACTCAAGTACTGTACTTAAGTACAGTTTTGAGGTACTTGTACTGTACTTGAGTCTTTCCATGTGATGCTACTTTATACTTCCACTCCACTACATTTCAGAGGGAAATATTGTACTTTCTACTCCACTACATTTATTTGACAGCTTTAGTTACTTCTCAGATGAAGATTTGACACAATGGATAATATAACAAGCTTTTAAAATACAACACATTGTTAAAGATGAAACCAGTGGTTTCCAACCTTTTTGGCTTTTGACGTCTTACAAAAAGCAGTGTGTAGTCGGGGTCACATTTCACATGTCTATGAGTTGTTAACAGCTCCACCAAATAGTGATTTTTTCCTCTAAACTTCTCACATGGTTTCATTTCAATAAATGTTCAAATGATCCAATATTTCAGCAAAAATCAAAAGACTGAAAACAGATTTGTGTATCAGAACTTTGTTTTTTCTTCTTTTCTCTCCCATCAATCATCTCATGACCCCTCAGATTTATCTAGTGACCCTCTGGGAACCACTGGACTAAACCAGCTAACTGTATATAAAGTAGTGTAAACTAGCTCCACCTCCAGCAGCTACAACAGTAACATGCTGCTCTAACACTGATGCTTCAGTATTAATAATCTAATGATGTCATATATAATAATATATCAGTCAGAGGAACCAAACCACTACTTTTACTGCAATACTTTAACTACATCAAGCTCATAATACTTATGTACTTTTACTGCAATACTTTAAGTGCATTTTGCTGCTAATGTACTTCTACTTAAGTAGGATTTTTCCTGCAGGACTTTGACTTGTAATGGAGTATTTTTACATAGCTGTATTTACTTAAGTAAAGGATCAGAATACTTCTTCCACCACACAATGTGGAGCAGGACTCTGATGAGCTCAGTGGAAGGACCCATGGACGCTGGATCTGCTGAAAACTGGAGGTGAATGGGGCAGCAGTGTTCTGACACTGAAATGACTGCTGACAGCAGCAGAGAGAGGAACTGTTTTAAAAGTCTGACAGCAATGAAATGATTGGCTTACAGAGGTCGCGGCTGAATCTGATTCTGGTTTAACTGGAAGCGGGAACGCCCTCAATCAGCTAAATTGAGTTGGAAGCTGTAACAGAAAGAGGGAGAGAGAGAGGGGGAGTAAACAGAGTAAAGCATGGAGATAGAATTCCTGATCGAACTTCTGTCTATAAGAGAAGAAGTAAAGCAAAAAAAAACACATTAAAAACATGATAAAGTCCTGTCGTCATTCAGTATTCATGTTTGGATTCTGGTGCGATCGAATACAGTTCAGGCATTTATGAGAACGACACAAATTCGTCTTGTTGACTCCACCAGTCAGACATGCAAATGCCGAAAAAAAGAGTGATGATTGCTGATGTCAACAAGCATGTGACCTCACTCCCGGGGTCAGGGGGGTCACGCTGGGTGTAAGGGGTGATGTGGGAGGAGACGAGGTCAATGTCTAATTAGAGCTCTAAAACACTGAGCGGGTCAGAGGGCCAGCGGAGGGTCAGATGACATCACCGGGACACATGAGTGTATTGTAAAGAGTCGACTATTGAAGCGGGCTCAACTATCCCGCTGACCTTTGACCCATGACAAAACATGTGATTAGTTAGTGTAGATCATTAATGTCTCACTACAGAATTTGGTTGCTCTTGTTCTCCGTCTTTGCTGCTGAATGGTTCATTTTGTTCCCATAATGGTTATAATTTTAGACTCTTTTGGCTTAAAACGTCATTATCGTCTGCTAACCTTTAATGTTTTAATGTCTCTAATTTTGTATACATGTATTTATGTCTATATATTTTCTGATAATGTCTTTTATGTGAAGCACTTTCTATAAAAACTGCCTCTCTAAAGTCATTTCTTGTATGTAAATACAATTTTAAATTGCCTTAGAATATGAATCTGTCATATTTTTGTGTTTTTAATTATTTTATCTTATACTGTCTATAAAGCTCTTTGATACTATCTGTGTTTATGAAGTGTTTCATTTGAGAAATATCAGCTTTTGCCGACTGACAGTTTTCATAAAAAGCTGATAAAAAACTATTCAAGCAAGAGATAATACACAACTAGGTGTTCTGATATAAGAAGTGCTGTTTATTATTGTCCATTTCATGACGCCTCGGTGTTTTATGCAGCTTATGGCCACTTACTGAAGGAAAACAAGGTCGGCTGTTTTCAAATAACAATAATAGTAATACCAGTAATCCATTTCTCAAAGTTCGTTTGTAGTCAGTTCAATGTGTGGTTATGTCAGTTTCAGAGAGCGTTATTGTCTGATAATGTTGCATCAAGCAGAAGTACTGTTGAGTTGTGAAGTGTTCATTTTCTTACAGACGATGTGAGGTGACTTATAGTTGGAGACTTAAAGACTTGGATGAATGGTTGAATCATCAGTACAGATGAAGAAGTCTTATTTAAATTATCCGGTTAGCTTATTTTAAAAAGAGGAGAGAGGAAGTCAACTATCAGTAAGAAACATCGGAGCTTCAATTTCTGTCGTGTGCTTGAAGCAGAATCTAAAGATTACATTTTATAGAAACCCGATGACACGTTCAGTAGTTTAAATCAGTTCACATTTAGATTCTTGGATAAATTTGGTAACTATGGAGAAGTATTTAGTTCCCATTTACAACGATGAAGCCTGATAAATTTACTACAGCTTCTTTTTCTGAGGCTGAACTGACAGAAAACACAAGATTTCTCATTAAGAAAGTTAAATAATCAAAACTAATTTCCATAACATAAACCGACAGTATAATTATGTTAAGTTTCTATGTTAATTAAGTTTAATTAATCATAAGTTTCTATGTTAATTAAGTTTCTATGTTTAGAGACAATGATCATTTAAAGAAAACTTTTAATATAATTTAATAAAACTTACACATTGATAACTGATTTACTTACTCTTTTAATGGGATTTTTCATGAACACATCAGAAGTTTTTTCTGTTGTCATAATATCAAACATTTCACAAAATGTTATAAATCTATTGTCAGTTTCGAAGTTGTTTACATTTCCATAATCAAGAGTGGCACATTTACTTATAGGCAAACATTGATTATCATTGCATAAAACCTCCACAATGTCTCAACTTATAAATAATGTTTTAAAGATGATTTATAAAAATGTTTTTTCACCTCGTGTCGTCTTGCTACGGCTTTCTCAGGTTTCCTCCACTCTCTTTCTTTCTCCAGATGATGACCTCACAGCTTTAAGAGTCGCACTATTAAACAGCCTCTCACCTCTTTTACAATGCGAGCTGGCCCTCAGCTGGGTTCATATGTTCCCAATGAGACTAAAAATAGAGTTACTCTCTCTCCCCCTGCACCCTCTCTCGCCTTATGTCACAGTTTCTTCTGTCGATATACAAGAAGACAGAGAGATGACTCCGTTAATGTGAATTAAATGACCATCCAGCAGTGAATCAAGCATTTTAAAACCCCCAAATTCAAGCTAAATTAATATGATCTTGCATAATTTGGTAAGGTTTAGCATTTAGAACAAAAAAAAAGATATTATAGTCATGACTGCATACTTCATGGCTTTCTGGGGACAAATAAAGACAAAACTTTACTGTAGAACTGTTTCCATAGAAAGGATTGTTTACAAAATTTGTCCCTGGCAAAGAAATTGACCTTTAAAAGTAGATTTTTCCTCCTCAGATCTTCTTGCATTATTATATATGAGTCAATTTTTTAACTCCTTCAACCTGCCTCGTTGACTTCTGCTTCACGTAGAGATTTCCTGTATTTTATAGAAGCTTCTAAAGTGATAACAGAGCAAAAGGTTTTCTCCCAGTGAAGAAACGGTGTGAGTGACTTACTCCTGAAGCGGCATTGCATTCTCATATCTGGCATGTCTCATTTTTACCCGCGACACTCCGTTTTTTGTTTTTTTTTTTTGGTGGCTGCACTGGCATCTCTCAGCTGTGGAGTGAAAATGTCATGGGAATGTCACATTATCAAAAGAAAATAAAAGGTCCACTGTAATCCTAGTTGCAGTGATAAAATGTCAATGTACTGCGGAGCGGCCTGCCTGGATGCAGCTGCTGAGCTCCTGAGAGCTCTGTCAGCAGAGGTGGAAATCACGCCGGCCAGCAGCAGAGGAAGCAGTAACTCCAGAAACTTCCATCATTTCCATCTGTGCTTTGGGAGATGAATGCTTTCACCTGCAAGCATTCTGCAGAAAAGGAGGTTTTTATGGTGGTGGTGGTGGAGGGAGCACATAGTTTAGACCACGATCAGTCACATACGCCTTTTTTCACAGCATTTGACTTGTGAGAGTTGGAAAAGTTGGGCAGATGCTGTATGGATTTAACCTGAATTGGTCGTCCCCGACTGTTTTTAGAATCGGGCCGAATATCTGCCGGATTGATTGTCATTTTGCACCCACTCTGAGGTCATGACCCCTGATTTATGACCCGTACAATCAGCGATCTGGCTGTGGGACGAATGGCTGGATTTCTAGCACGTCAGAAATTTTGACTGTCTTGCAGTTTGAGTACTTCCCCGGTCTGATTTCCCAACAATTCCCAACAATTGAATGTCTGAGCCAAGCAGCAACTACCACAGCTTGAGGCTGAAGCCAATATGGAAATACATTAAAATGCTACTGACGGCCACTAGAAGCTGGCTCCCATTTAAAAAGTCCTCAAAGAGTCATTATGCTCTCTATCTCTAAATGCTGGTCCTATAAAACGTGTACTGGTGGTCATTTTAGAAATTTTTGCTCCGTTAATGAGATTTGAAGACTTATAGTAGCTTTTAAATCTGCTTTGTGGGTGTTGATTGACAGTCGTGATTGACGGTTGGCTCACCTGCTGCTCCTGGACCAGTCGGACTGTTGTCACAATATTTCAGTAAGATTAATGTTACTTGATTACGATAACTGCCTTGTTGGCACAATTTAGCTAAAGTAGCTAATGTTAGGCCAAGCACTGCACTGCTTGGTGTTCCCAGTAGGCTAGCGTTAGCGTTAGCTTCGGTCACTCCTTATTGGGAAGGTCTTGGCTCCAAACGGAAAAGATGGCACTGATCATAAACTGCAACTCTGGGCTTCAAACTGGCTCCAGTGCAAAACCAAATGGAGGCATCAGACCTCACTATCTTCATATACAGTCTATAGTCTGAGCGCAGTGTGAGAACAGAGGTTGTAGAATTAACAGCTGATTAAAACATGTAGATTAGATGTGACACAACACGTACACGGTTGATAAAAAACTCACAGGTAAAAAAAAAAAAAAAAAGTAAATAGCTGCATTTATATAACACTTTTATCCAAAGCACTTTACAATGTTTCTGCTGCTCACTCACCCACTGACACACACACACTCACACACCGATGGTGGCGAGCTACCACGCAGGGTGCTAACACAACCATCAGGAGCAATTTGGGGTTCAATATCTTGCCCAAGGACACTCCGACATGCGGACAGGAGGAGTCGTGGATCGAACCACTGACCTTCTGATCGGTAGACGACCCTCTGAGCCTCAGAAGCCCCACAGTGTGACAGTGAGCCAACATGCATAATACCAGGAGCTTAAATGAAAAAAAAAAACAACTATAATTTCAATGAGACAACTTCCTGGTGCAGCAGGGGCTGAGTCAAAAATATTCAGGGTTTCTTTTTTTGTTTACTTGAAAGTTACAATCCTTTTCGTTACACCGAATCTCATTTTTTTGCTACTATTTATGGTTCACACTTTTCAGCGCAAAGCATTCAGATGTGTTTGTATTCTGTAACTGACTCTCTCCATACAGTCGTTTTCTGAAAGTCTTTCCTTTCCTGCATGAGCTTCAAATGACTTCAGTTGGATGTTTGAGCTTCACCGTGCGGAGTTTGTTTTCACATTCACCTGCTGAAGGAGGAAAGTTTCTCGGCGCTCATCTTAAATCTCAGTTTAAGGTGTCTAACTATGAGCCAGTGGTGATCCAGTATGCGACAGACACAAGTGATGATGATGTGGAAACTTAAAACCTCCAGAGCACGTAACACTGAGAATGGACTTTACAGTGCAGCAGGAGAGGAGAGGATTTTTCAAGGGAAAAGTAGTCGAAGCAATTTTAACCATTTTCAGGAGGTAATTGGACATTTTTAGTGAAAAAAAACCAACATATGAGACACAAATTATTATTATTCAAAGCGAGTATTTTTATATGTCTTCAAACATGTCTGGAGGGATTCATTTACTCCCCTCCACCTCCCCAGCCTCCTCTGTATTAGCGTTTTTTCCCAATATTTCTTTTTAATATGTGTTCATGCTCATGAAACGTTGTGTATCTCAGGCTCTGCCGGGGGGCTCAGCAACAGTCTGTGTCAAGCTCGCTGCTCAGATTCGTTCCAGAGCATCACATGACCAAACTAAAATCCATATTGTTGCAATAAATGATTAAAACTTTGACTTTGAGCCGTCTTGACTGAAGCATGTTCTTGTTTAACACAGGTTTTTTTTTGTTTAATATATGTTATACTACTACTAAAAGTGAGTACAGAAAGGATTATAACTTTAACTGTTTAAAGCTTGACTTTACTTTTACTTGATTTTACTTTTTATTCACATTTACAAACATTTATTGTCTGTTTCGATAGTGCAGGAATTCTCTGTTAACAGTAGATTTTACCTCAAAGGACGAAAAAGGACAGTAGGCACACACACACACGCACACACACAACAATGAGAGCTGCGGTGATTGCTATTGCGGTAAATGGTATTTGAGCAGCGGGGCTGTTTGACATAGCAGCTATGTGTAGGCTGTGGCCTTCGTACAATAGCCTCGCCCCCCTGGGGAATCTGGATCCCATCTTTAGTTCGGAGCTCATTAAGCCGATTATTCCCATAATCTCTCCGATGGCAGGCAGAATAAAGAAACACACACTAATAATTGCCTGCTTACATTTGGGTCTGTTTGGCCCTGTTGACTGCTTAGATGAGAGACTGAAAGATTCACAGTGTTTCCTGCTCGGTGTAAGTGTGTGTGTGTATGAATATCTATTATATCTTAACCATAAACAGATAAATATGTACAGATGAGATGATCAAGACAAGAGACAAAGGAGAGTTTGACATTGAAACTAAAGAATGTGTGATGCAATGTCGCTTTAAATGTTTTAAGTGATGTTTTCTACACATAATTGGCTTATTTATACCTTTTTAGTTGCTTTCTTTTTCCGTTCTGTGTTTTTTCTCAGCATGTCCATCTCTAAATATCACACATACACACACTCCTTTGTCTGTCTCCTGTCACAGGGTTCGTGACATGACTGACAGCTCTGACACCACCAATCAGCCGCGGCTCAGCAAGGTCACCCACTTCTGCTCGGATCTGATTGGCTGCCGTGCTGCTTCCACCTATCGTCCCTGTCTGCTTTGATCACCGCATGTTAGCGAGCATCTTTGTGTATTTCCTCAAATAAAAGACAAAAGCCGGGACTCTGATAATGGCCGGGGGAGGGGGTGGGAGGGGCGTGGTCGACACAAACAAATAAAAGTCGGCTCCGAAAACAGGGTGGATAAACTTATATAATGTGGAGTTTTATGAGTATATGTGACGGAGGAGTTGCAATATTGTTTAAATACAGATATAACAGTGTGTATGTTAATAATAATGACAGCAATGATGCTACATGAGCGTGGGTTACCAGGGTAACCAGGGTAACTTGGCTAAGCTGGCGAGCATACATCTGTGAGCATGATGCCAAAATATTCCAGATCGGACTCAAACGCTTGAATTATTGTTCCGCATGTGGGAGTAAGTGGATTACCGGTAATGTGGTAACAAACATTTAAGAAGAAGATCAGAAAACAAGGAGGCTTCGTACTAAAATATGAGCAAATATACTTATCAAACAGAGGGAATTACAAATAAAGGTCTCTCTCTAATATAAGCCTGTTTCCAATAAAGGCCTGGGACCCTCCGCTGTTGAGGTAAATAAAGGGCCTGGCCACTATTAGAGGAAATACGGTATGTGTAGATATACATATGCTTCTTCTCCTTCCTTAGATATCTTCCCTGGTGTGTAAAAGAGAGCGAGAGAGAGAGAGAGAGAGAGAGAAAGAGAGTGTGTGTGTGTGTGTGTGTGTTTGCTGGCGTGTTTTCAAGTGGGAAATATAATGGGGTTAAGTTGGGATGGGAAGGTGGTTGGAGAAAATTCAAATCGAGACAGGTTGTTACCGAAGGTAATTAAATCACAGCAAAGTCAATTAAATGTATGTGCGTGTGTGTGTGTTTGTGTGTGTGAGAGAGAGAGAGAGAGAGAGGCAGCGTAGATTTGGCGAGGCTAAGCTGTTGAACAGACAGTATCACTGGGAATCATTTTTAGTTTTTTTACTGTTTATTCTGCCACCGACTGATGCCACCAAATGAAAATGTCAATTAATATTTCAGCAAATGTAATTTCCTATTGCCTCGTTAAGCAATGTTGTGGTGTAACTTCGCTGAAACTTCACCCAGCATTGCACTTCAATAGAAAATTAAATTGACATGGTCTCACGGGCAATATGGTGGGTTTGCGAAAACCCCCCAAAAGAAGCCCTGTATCGGTGCTTTGCTGTACTGTGTTTAGGCCTCCAGTCAGAAACTGTCAAAATTCTCGTTGACCACTCGCCCGGTGTACTGTTGATTGCAATAAAGTTGCCAAGTGAGTTATTTTAAGGCCCTAAAGTAAAAGTCCTATTCGGTTTCTCTATAGACAATAGTAGGTGACTGACAGTTGGAGCTCTTTCAAGGCTCGGATGGACATGAAACTCTCACTCTGGTTGAACCATCAGTACAAACCATGAACAAATGTGTCAGAAAATATCTGGTTCTTTGAATTAAAGTCAAAGGTACTACATGGAGCCTGTGCACATAAAAACCTTAAGGAAGCATTTTCATAAAGAAAAAAATCCAATTGCATAGCTTAAAGGGGACATATCATACTTTTTGTGATTTTCTGTTATTTTTATACTGTTAGGATGTCGGACATCTGTGTTAAACATGGTCAAAGTTGAGGTGAACATATATTAAAATCCTTGCTGCAAGTCAAAAGCCAGGGCTCCAGCCTGTTCTGAACGCTTTGTTTGCAATGTGACCTCTACTTCTTCCTTGGATGACATCAGGATGTTCGCAACCGCAAACGGCCGTCTGTTCCGTAGCCTTTGTTGCTAAGGTTGTTGCTAAGGTTGTTCATGTTGTCCACTTACATATTTTGGATTGGATTCTGGCTTGAACATGTACAGACTTGTTTAGGAAGTTTCCATTTCAAGAAAAGAACGAGAAAAATAAGTGAAATGCTACTATTGCTGTTTATTCACATATCCTCCGAAGTTGGCCAATCAGAACAGAGTGGACTCATCAGGAGGCGGGCCTTAAAGAGACAGGTGCTAAAACGGCCTGTTTCAGACAGAGGCTGAACTGAGGAGCTGCATAAGGGTCAAGATAAGATCAGTAAAGAGTTTTCTGAACTGTAAATCATGCAAAGATAGTCCAGTAGAGCTCCAGAATATAAATATAGACCTGGAAGGGTGTATGATATGCCCCCTTTAAAATTCTGTCGCAAGTGAATCTTAAGGAACTTGATAATACATTTAACAGTTTAAAAATGACTTAACATACTTAAGGAAGTCATGATGCCTTCCTGAAACCCTTTATTTAAGAACTGCTGAATAATTAATTAATGAAACATGTCATGTAATGAATGTCAGAGTAATGTAATAATCTATTGTTACATTAATGTGTAATTAAAGTACGGTGACCAGATGACCCCGTTTGTCCGGGATTGTCCCGGTTTCAAGCTGAGTGTCCTGAATGTGTCACAGTCGGCCATTTACCCGGCAGCCTGCTCTTGTGCACTCTGATAAATACTTTGGTGGATTTTGGGAGACAAAGCATACATTTTTTTATCTCCTGAGGCGCTGTCCATGGTGTTGAAAGGTGCACTCGGTAGGTGTGCCAAGAGCTGAAATAACTGCCCCTCATCCTGATGAAAACGCCTGCAGAGTGTGCATAAGTGCATATATATGTGTGATAGACTTAAAGGTCCGGTTTGGGGATTTGAAAATATGGTCACCCTAAATTAATGATTACATTATTTGTTACATTAAGGTTGTGAATGTTTTCCGCTTTTTCAACCATACAACTAACTATTATGATTGTACATGAATGTATTGTACTAATCATTGTACATTATTAATTGCTATGCATTTATTACATTATTATATTTTTGAATGAAAGCAACATTTTTTCATGTTTCGACAGGTTTTTATCATCAACTATAATATGTATGAGTTCAAACATGCACTGAGAAAAGTCATCTGTGCTGCATAAGAGCACCAGAGAAGAAAAGAAAAACTTTCACACAGTTATTTCTTCCTCCCATCAAAGTTTCATTTTCTAAATTGCTACTGTACACCCACCACCTGCCTTGAATTACCCATCAGGCCTTGCAGGGCCTGCCACAGCCAGTCATCAACTCCCTGACGGCTGACACTAATCACGTCTGGTTAGTAAGCAGCAGGATCCGCTGCCAGATTCTCTCTGTGCCCTGCTACTGCCTTGACCTCTGTGACCTCGCTGGCTGCCCTTTGACCCCTCGCCACATGATAAGTGTCTGTGACCTCTGACCTGTTTGGATAATTAAAGAGGCGTGACCTCGGGGAGATTGCATTGGAAATCTGTCGTTGAAGATTAGTGAGTTGGTATGAGGTAAGGGGGCACAGATGAAGGCATCGCCTATTTTTAGGAATGTTGATATGTGAACGTATGCGTCTGCATGTGTTTGAGCTTTACGTCTTTCCACTGACTTCCTTATTTCAGGCAGCCTTATGTAACACCGTGTGCATCTTCATCATCTTTATATCCTTTATTTTGGCTTTTTTTAAAAAATAATTTATTCCTGTTTTCACTGTCCTACAGTTTTAGTTTATTTATTTAAGATTTGTGCTTCCACTCTATGTGAAATCACTTTGCAAAATCATTTTTTAAAATGATATATGAAAAATATTTATTATTATATATCATATTTTATAAATGATCCTGTTTGTAATTAGCAGGACACCTAAAAAACTTGCAGTTTCAGTTGACCAGTGTCCAAGAAAGAAGTCATTTGTTTTTGGTAAGATCTAAATCTGGATGTTTATCTTGATTTTTGAAATTAATTTATAGTTTTTCTTTACATTTTTTGTCATTTTTACCCAGTTGAGTGAAAAAAAAAAGTCAAATGTAGGGTCTGATTGTCTATTACGATGTGCACTTTGATACAGATGCAGATTAAAATTTGAACTTCAAGGCCCCTTTAAACGGCACCATTTTGAGCCGTCTGAGACGAAAGTTCACAATCATAAGAGAAACGTGGTTAAACATTTATGTCGTCAATCTTCACTGTGGGATTCGTCCACTGACGAACGATTGGATGATCAAAAACAGCCTGAGGCAAAATTCTGACAGTGTCAGAAATTTCAGACCAAATTCTGGTCTTAAATGTGACAGCTGCTCTGACCGGCGTCTACAAACTAACCAGAATACGACATGAGATGATACAGAATAGACCGGCCGGTGTGACGCTTCATGAGTGCAGTTTTTTTAAAATAAAGTTTAACGGGAGAAAACAGTCGTTCTCCTTAATATGTTCATGGCACATAACGACAGAGGTGAAAGGAAAAATAAGTCTGTGTGACTTTGTTGCACAGCTGCAGATGGATGACAAGCTTTCGTTTACTTTTTTCTATTTACATTGTCGCGTTAAGATTCACCACACATTTATCTCATAATCTGACAGCCTCATAATGATTCTATACAGTCCGACACAGCTTGCAACTAAGATTTTATCATAAGCGTCTCATAAGACTGATGCAACAAACCTGTACGATCGTTGTTGTCGCGCAGTCTAAATGCACCTTAAACGTCACTGAGGCTGTGAGTTGTGAGTAAGATTTGTACTGAGCAAGACATTTTATACTTGAAATTTAAACTTGTCAGTGCTCTCTGGTGGACAAACCAGCAACCAGCATAATAGCAACACTGCTTCTAATTAGTTACCAAGTCCTTGCCATATCTTCTATTCTGTACTCTAATTTCTCATCACTAATCGGCCTACATATGATATAGATAAACTAAACTCTATTGATAATGTGATGTACGGTATAAGTCTTTTATTAAAATAAACTCAGAAGATTGTGCGTCCTTGGGAGAGGAGGTTTTTGAACTCTCTTAGTTCTTTGCATGTGTTATTAGAGCAGTAGTCAGATTGTCAGGTAAACAAACATCAACCAGACTCTTACCTCACAGACAGTGCGGGCAATAGTCACACAGTCACATCGCTGTGCACATGTAAATGCGGCCGGTGTAATGTGTACTGTTGAACAAAGGGAGCTGCAGTGAACAGAGAGCGGAGGGCTGAGCTGAAGAGACGAACGGCAGCGAGTCTCTCCAGCAGAATGAATTGGCATTCCACACTTCTCCGCTCCGCTTGGTTACTGTTGCTAAGGCTGGAAAACTTTATCCAGCACAACCAGCGGCAGAGGGACGCCTGAGTCCATGTGATTTTCCCCTCTCGGCTCCAGCAGATTTTCGAGAGAGAGTTTGGGGCACAAAGATGAGAAAGTAAAACTGAGACCTGTCATTTAAATGTTTGTATTCGGATCCCTTTTTAGCCTCTGAGTGAACAGGTTGGTAACACTTGAATTAAAGGGTCAGATCACTAACATTGCCAAATAACATTTACTGGTATACAGTACATCTATGAAGATAGTTTTATGGTTTATGTCTCCAGGTTTTGAGATATCTGCCTCAGAGAACAGAATAAATAAACAGAATTTTGCTTCTTCTACACAGGAAATAGAATAAATAATATACAACTGCAACTATCTGCATATCACTAGTGGTGAGTGTGAAATAGTTTTTTGTTATTTGGTTGAAGTGAACTCCCCACATGCAAACTGCACACACAAACATTAGCATATTAGCAAGCTAAGAAGCAATCATACTTAATGGTATATACTTAGCTTTGAGAAGGTTATTATGTTGCACGACTAAAACACAACATCAAACCGTGATGTTAAGGAGAAAGTTTGACTTTTTTTTGGGAAATGTTTCTTGCAGAGATTTAGATGAGAAGTACGATACCACTCTCATGCAAGCTCTCAGAAACAGCACTGGGCTGTGAGGCGATTTTTGGCCACAGTCTTGTATTGCAAAATTCTGGCATCATCATGTGACGCAAACTGGCTCAAGAGAGTGTCACAAACAAACAAACATACAACAAAACAAAGTCAGCGGAAAGACACAATTAGATGCAAATTCACCCGGGCAAGACAAATAACATGAAGGGATGCATCCATGCGAGTTGAAAATGTTTCGACTTGAGTGAAAAATCTGCAATTATACCACAGCTCTATGAATCTGAATCTGAATATATGTACAAAGAAGAAGAAGAAGAGGAAAGAGACCAAACACACGGTTGGTGTGGTTGTTTCAAGCTGACTTACAGCCAACGTTTGTACACTTGAAAATCTCTTTAGAAAGGATGCAAAAATTAGCTTCACTTTCTTTTCTTTTGGTGTCGTCGAGTGAGCCCAAAACAGTTATTTTGGCCCTAAAAACTTCCCCTCATCAGGTAGTTTGAGAAGACAGCGATGAGCGGATGATGTGGTCGGGTAGAGGAGGTGGGTGATGGTGACCGCGTGTCACCAGGTTCACCTCAGCGAGCTGTAATTCACCTGACATTTTCCCGTGTGCTTAATTGCCATTCATTCTATAATAGAGCACATTGTGCTCATAATGGCAGGAAATGTCAAGTCAGCTTTTAAAGGGGAGGATCTCTGCAAATTGCTTTCCATTTAGATGAAAATATACACCTCCGTCCACAGACGAGGCTCCGAGCGGCGCGATGGCACTGTTGACATGTGTGATTTTCTACCTGATTCATCAGACCAGAGGTGGAGCTACTGTAGCTTTATTCATGGCATTAAACTTGAACCCCCTTCGGCTCAAAACACATAATTTTACCACACACTCTTATTTAAAAGGTGAGGGCTGCTGACACACCGAGTTAGATCAACTGATTTGTATTATCTCTCATAATGGATTTTCATGTTATTTTGTGTTTTGTGCTCCCCGCTGAGCTTCATGTCACCTTTGAAGTATTTTTCCAAACTTTCTGACACTTTGATTAACATGAGAGATGATGCTGAAGGAAGGAAAGGACAAAGAAATTATGATAATAAACACTCGGAGAGCTTGAGCTCAAGTACCGTATAAGATGTAATTAAAGACGATCCCTTTGTGCTGGTGTTTGGAGTGACTCTCGTCTGCGACAAAGGTTCAAGTTGCTATAGTTTAATGTAGTTTTTTCATGCTTTGTAGAGAACAGCGGAGTATTTCATTTCTATAGAGCACAATCTCAGCAGAAATGCTTTTATAAGATCTTAAGAGTTAACGCCTCATTTCTTCTCTATTCCATCCATCTTCACAAATATGAAGAATACAGTGTGCCTGCGAGCAAAAGGACCATTTACGTCTGTGGATATAATCTATTGTATTTATCAAAGTCTCTCACACAACAGCCGGGAAGTGTTCAAAGTCATTTTAAGATAACCTTGACAGTTGAGAAGCCACAAAAAAAAAAGCGTCAAACATAAAAGGCATCATGAGGAAGGTGAGGGGAGGATGGGGGAAGAAGAGGAAGAACAGAGGAGTGAGAGGGTGAAGGAGGAGGAGGAGGAGGAGGAGGAGGAGGGAGAATAAATGACATTCGACTCCGAGGTCCACCTTGGCCACCTGATTGTTCCAAAATGAGAGCAATGCCCGACCCCAAGAATGAAAAGAAAAAGAGAGAGAAAAATCAATACAGTGCAATTAAACACAAAGCCTGGCTCTGTGGAGCTGAGGGGAATTTGTTATTTATTAAATTCACTCCTCCACCTCCTTCGCCCCAAACCCCATAACTCGCGTCAGTCTTTAATGCATGAGCTTCCCCCTCCTCACCCCCCCACCCACACCCCCGTCTCTGCTATCCTCTCTTCAGGTAATCTGACCTTTGTGGTTCGGACAGGACTGAAACGATTGTGAGAGAAGACGGGGAAGTCAGGAGTGTTCTCATGTATCGATCCGAGACCCGTCAGCTGTGCAGCAAAAGGCTGAACAAAGAAGAAGAACAGCTTTTTGGAAAAGAGGAGGCGAGTCGGTCTGGAATATTTTTACACCTCCGCCCGCGTTCACAGTGCAGCGGGGAACGGATCACGATTCTGATTTATTTTGTCAGATCAAAGATGCATTCGAAAAAGACTGACGCAAACATCTGCAACGCTTGTTTGTTTATTTCCAAACAAAGGTTCAGTTCACTAAATGGCTTCAGTCAAATTACAGGAAAACATATTTTCTCACTTAACAGTAGTTGTACATGAGCATGAAGATCGGGAGGTATAAATCTCAGAGACAAATATCTGGACAATTCTTTAATTAAAATGTCACTCGGGAGTACAGAGTGGCCTTTTGATTGCAAATAGATGGTAAATTTGATGTGGGAATGTGATATTTCTCAACTTTGGAGGACGGCCTGAATAAAGCAGCTAGGTTTCAATCCAAATGTATTTATTATTCATTTCTAGAATATCAGCTAAATAAATTTTGAATTAATGCACGTTTCCATCCACTGCCCACTGGAGTTGGTTCATAAGATAAACTGCTGGTGGCTGTCTTTGCATTTGGGGCCGTTAAAGCTTTGCAGGAGAAGAAGGTGCAATGAGATGATGAGATTAAAAGACGGTGAAAAACATCTAAAAATGTGAATATGACACTCATCGGTCCACGCAGGTCTGATGTTTCTGCCTGCTGCTATTTTTCATCTCTTCAATGGAACGTTTCAGTCACATACTTTATGTATGTCATGATTTATTTGCTAAATATATTTCCAGATTTCCTTGTTTTGCATTTTGCTTTTATCGATACACCAACTTTTCCACTTCTGCAATGTGTGGAAACTTGTTTGCGAAATTTCAAGATTTTTTCGAATTTTCATGTTTCCACTCAGGTTTTTTATGCAGTGGAAAAAAAAACAACAAATAAATAAGTAAATAAATAGAAATGGGTGGATGGAAACGTACCTAATGTTTAACAGTGTGGCTCTGTTGTGGTCTTCGTCAACTTATGAGAAAAATATCACAAGAGAAATATCTCTCTCTAGCTGCTAAAATGCTCCACATGTTCACCAGATAATTGCTAACTCTGTTTGCTGCTTGGTGCTGAGCAGTGAGAGTGAACAAACACAATTAGGGTTTTTTTGCAACAAAACCAGAACAACAATGAGCTGAAAGTGCCACCCCTCACATTAAACATAGCAATTTGATCAATTGTTGAATAATATTGATTATTGAAGCTTTAAAGGGGACGTATTATGCACATTTCCAGGTCTATATTTATATTCTGGGGGCTCGACTGGAATACCTTTGCATGATGACACTGGTCCTTTATGCAGCCTCTCTGTTCAGTCTCCGTCTGAAACAGGTTGTTTTAGCTCCCGTCTCTGTCAGGCCCGCCCCTCCCGATGAGCCTACTCTGCTCTGATTGGTCAGCTCCCTGAAGCTGTGCCTCAGCAGACTTCTTGTGGTTCGTGCGGCTACATAAACAAACAATATTAGTCAGATTTCACTGGTTTTTCTCATTCTTCACTCAAGATGTCAACTTTGCAAATACATAATATAGTAAAGTACATGTTCGAGCCCAAATCGGATCTGGAATATGAGCGTGGTCAACGTCAACAACCTTAGCAACAAAGATTACGGCGTGGCGAGCTGATGTCAGGTCGTTGAGAAAGTAGAGAAAACATTGCAAACAGAGCGTTTAGAGCGAGCTGAAGCCCTGATTTTTGTCTTTCAATGAGCATTTTTAGATCCATTTACTTCAAGTTTTGGAGCTGACCTTTTTTAACACAGACATCCAACATTATGACAGTACAGAAAATCACAAAAAACATGATATGTCCCCTTTAAAAGGAACTTTAGAAGGAAATGTAAGGGGAAAGAGGTGCTATAGGAGGTTAATAAATGAAAAGCAAAAAAAAATCCGACCTGTACTAACCTCTACAAGCTCCAGTTTGAAGATGACAGCTGCTGGTTAGAGCTGGAGCCCGTCTTAAGAGCAGGTTAATCTGACACAATAAACGGTTGATGCGCTGCACGGCGCCACGCTGACCCTTCACTCCTTCACTCAGTGATAATCAATGCAGAGCGAACAGCTGAGTATCAAATAGACATTTTGGTTCAGTGAGTCGACGCTGAGGTCTGAATTCTGCAGAAAATAAGGCTGATACTGAGCGTTACTTGTGCCGCCGCCAACGGTCAGCAGCTACATCCACATCATGTACCTTATTTTGAACATTATACTGTCAATTTAGATGTAGAAACTTCACATGAAACTTTCTCCTATACCTTTTTTAATTTCAATGTGTAATTAAATTATAAAAAAAGGAATTGCCTCAGAGATTGGAGCGCAAGGACAAAAGCTTTCTAGAGTGTTTTTTTAGTGCGCAACAGTCTTTTTTTTCCTCCTACTTCTTCTCCCTGATGATTGTGTGTGTAATTGACGACCTTGTGGGTGCATCTTGAAACATCTACGCACTCCCACAATCTCACACACAAACACACACCTGACCTCCACAAGCATCTCCAGAGCCTGCGCTTCCCTCCCTCTCCCTCCCAAAACCCAGAGGAAATTAGAGGCCTTGTGTCGTTGTTTTCAGTGGACCTTGTTTCTTTTCTTTTCTTCTTCCTTTTTTTCCCTCTCTCTCTCTCTCTCTCTCTTTCTCTCCCTCCGTCTGCCTCTGTTGGTGAATTTGATCCAGGCCTGGGATGGTGAAGTGGGGTGAGTAAATGAAATATTGATCCACTGCTCTGTGGCCTTGCCTTCACCTTGTCCTGCGCGCTAAGTTACCGAGTCTTCCGTTCTGCTTGTAATAGGAATTATTACAGGAGGCCGGGGCGAGTAATTACTTGGCATGGCAGAGAGGGCGCAGAGGAGGGGCCGCCGTATATTTCCTCTAAAGAAGTTATTTACCGCACTTGCTACCTTCAACCCAACGCTGCCCCCTCCCTCTCCTCTGACCGCCCCTCCTGCCGCAGCCATGTCTTCCTTAACCTTAATTCAATTCTGTTAACCATCATTAATCATAAAAGGCGTCAAGGGAAGTTTATCAAACGCCAGATGAACCGAGAGGCAGTGAGGCTAACTGAGGGAACACAAGGACTGTGTTTTGCAGAAATGTCAGCGATCACAGCCTGTGTATAGTTGTGTGTGTGTGTGTGTGTGTGTGTGTGTGTACAGTTGCTCACTTCACCCTCTAAACATGAGGATTTAGTAGATGCGTACTGGAAATTACAAAATTAAATATGCATGTTGTGCTGATGAACACTTTTGTCCAACAATGTAAATGGAGGTTGTACTTACAGGTGGACAATGCTGCATTGTGGTAAAACTACTCTGATGTTAACCCATCAATAATCACAGCATGATTGATGGATAAAAATTGATCCAGCTGTTTAACTACAAGCTACAAGCTAACTGGTATCATCAAATCGTATTCATTGCTGTTTTATTGCTTGAATTTGACAGCAAAGCAGAGTCTTTTCCACCAAATCTAACTGTATAACCATTTGCTATGAATAATTCATTGATGTAAATGTCAGCAGGCAGCTATCTTTAGCAAAAAAAGCTCTCACAAATCCACCGTACACTACCTGCTCAGCACCAAATGGCAGACAAAGTTAGCCGCTAGCTGGTGAAGTAAGAGTAACTTCCAGCAGCTAAAGAGCCAGATATTTTTCTCAGGTGTTGGTGGGGATCAAAACAGAGCTAAAAGAGACTGAATATTGGACTTAGATGCAAGTTTACACGAACCTGACTCCACATGAATGCTAATGTTGCCCTCTGTCTGTAAATATTATTATATAACAACAGATTTGATCTCTATAGCTAATTTCCCCATTCAGGACAACTGTACGGGGGTGAATTTTTATATAACTTAACTGTTTAAATTTTATTAAGACTGAAAGTCATACATAATTAAGGGTGGGGCTGCTTTGAGTGACAAGAGGGTGTCATCACAGGCAAGTTGCTACCATGGTGACAACGTTGGTTAGGTAATGTAACCATGGTGTAACACATAGTATAGGCATAGCTGTAGCCATAACTACTTCAGTGCATTTTCAGTTCACTAAAGTTAATTGTAACATTTTGGTCACCTAAAAAGTTTTGTTCATCATTTGGTTGTACTAAAAGACCCTCTAAGGAGTCGGATGTTCAGTTTTTTCTGCTAAGTACATTTTGTTTCAATGGTTTTAAGCCTGTTTCAATACTAGCATTAGCATTATCACAGTTAAAAATAGACCATGCACCATGCTATTCAAGCTAGCAGCTAGCGTTAGAGTCAGCTCCACCCTCTTGTCCAAATATGGTCACTTCTGGCTCCAAAAATCCAAGATGGTGACGGTCAAAATGCAAACTTGAGTCTTCAAAACGGGAGTCCACAAACCAATATGTGACGTCACGGTGGCTATGTCCATTTTTTTTTTACAGTCTGTGGTGATAATATGTAAAGTTTGTGTTTACAGCTTGTTCTGCTGCCCCCAAGTGGCAAATAAACCAATGAAAGCAGCTTTAAATGTAGTGTTACATGTCAACCACTAGCTACTGACTGCCAAGGCGAACTAGTTTAACTGTAGTTTCCTCGACCTTCAGCATATGACCCTCAGTATATTTAGGAGTTGAAAGCAAAGCCACCAACACAGTTAAATAAGATTTAGAGTTTTCTATGGCTCTTAGCAATACATTTTCACACATTTTACTTTATAAAAGTGTTGGTATTATGTTGAAGATGAAGTTTTGGGTTTAGAAAGACAAACTTACCTCCCAGTGGTGAAACATACTGTCATGCATGGGCTCCTGAAGTGAACAAGGCTACTTTGTGTGGATGTGTGTGGGTTAAAAAAGCTAAAACTGTCCACCCTCAACTAAAACTTCTCACAGACCAATCAACTTACTACATGTAACAACAAGCAAGCAAGTATTTGTAAGGGGGAGGGAACTTGTCTATTGTAAACTACCTTACAAAGCTGTTTTCATGGATGAAGCATGACATTTCCACAAATTTCACAAAATTTCACAGATTGCAACGCTTTCGCTCTTGTTCGAGCAAAGAGTCGGCAGGCAGAACACCTGCAGCAGTGACCTGCTGTTGCGCTGGAGTTTGATGTATTCCTGCATCGCTCCGAGAGGAAGAGGCCGTTTGTTTGGGTGATAGATCCGCAGCGGTTGCGTCCTTGCCTTAGCGGTGGCCCGTCTGGTGCTGCCAAGTTGGGTGATGTCCCACTGCATCATAGCCCTGCTGAAGGTCACCACTGATGGGACAGAGGAACTAGCAGCGATCCATCCTGTTACGGGACACAGGCTTAACAAGACTACAGGGCTGCGGAGGGCGGGGGGGGGGGGGACAATAAGCAACCCGAAGCTTTCTTTTCAGACAGTTGTTGAACCTTCGGCTGGCATCTTCCTCCAAGTTGCTTTAATCAAAAACAGCCTTGAGAACTTGAACTTTTTCCCAACATGCCAGGAAGTCCTTTTATTCACAAGCATTCGTTTTTATCAAAAAATATTTTTAAAAAATAATAATAATTCCTCATCCTTTGGTGACTTTTTTAAAACTATCTTGTCACTGTAATGGATTTCTGTTTGTTAAGTTAACCTTAATTTGACAGAGGAATGTAGTGTAGAAAATAATAAAACTGAAAAAATATGTATGCACTGTTCTCTAAAGCAGTGGTTCTCAAAGTAGGGTCTGGGGACCCTCAGCGGTCCTTGAGGTGGTTCCGGGGGGTCCCCAGCAAAAAAGGGGAGTAATTTATTTTTACTATTATTCCATCCATAAGTAACACAGTGACAGAATATATGACTGTTATGGTCATAGGTTTCATACACTTTCTGTAATAAATCATCTAAAAGAAAAAATCTTATCAGATGAGGGACCCTGGGACAAAATCTTATCAAATGGGGGTCTGTGGTCTAATTTGTGTCAGTTTAGGGGTGCTTGATGTGAAAAAGTTTGAGAACCACTGGTCTAAAGCAGTTTTCAGAGCATGTTCAGTCCTACCAAAGGTCCCCTGTGATATAATTTTAGTGATTTTCACATTTTCTGTCTCAGAATGAAATAAATGTTCTGTAAGATGTTTTGGAAATAAACGTATTTCAGATCCGACAGTATTGCAGTAATTGATTGAATTTGGATACAATAGTTGTGTCCATTTTTTTTATAATGGAAAAACTACAAATGTTCGTGAGAGAACAAATAATGGTTTGTATAAAGGCTGGTATAAATAATTAAAAATGTGAAATGTGGAGATTTTAGTTACAACATGAATGATATCAGTATTATTTAGACTTTTTGTTCCTGTAGCAGAGCAAAAACAACTAAAATCAATAAAAAAAACTAACTAATCAGATCAGCTCACTGTAGGGGTCAAGCATGTACCAGTTTTTCATGTAATTTGTCACCTATTTATATATATATATATATATATAAAAATCTCCCTCTCACCCCCCTGCCATAGGGTGGTGATGGTGTGTCTTCCTCAGCTCGGGTCCTCTACCAGAGGCCTGCTGGGAGTTTGAGGGTTCTGTGCAGTATCTTAGTTGTTCCTAGAACTGCACTCTTCTGATCAGAGACCTCAGATGTTGTACCTGGAATCTGCTGGAGCCACTCTCCCAGTTTGTGGGTCACAGCCCCCAGTGCTCCAGACACCACTGGCACCACTGTTGCCTTTACTCCCCACATCTTTTCTAGCTCCTCTTTCAGCCCTTGGTATTTTTCAATCTTCTCGTGTTCCTTCTTCTTGATGTTGCTGTTGCTTGGGATTGCTACGTCTATCACAACTGCCTTCTTCTGTTGTTTGTCGACCAACACAATGTCCGGTTGGTTAGCCATCACCAGTTTGTCAGTCTGGATCTGGAAGTCCCACAGGATCTTGGCTTGGTCATTCTCAACCACCTTAGGAGGTGTCTTCCATTGTGACCTTGGGACCTCCAACCCATACTCAGTGCAGATGTTCCTGTACACTATGCCAGCCACTTGGTTATGGCGTTCCATGTACACTGTTCCTGCCTGCATGTTACATATATATATATATATATATATATATATACACACACACACACACACACATACATATATATATATATATATATATATATATATATATATATATATATATATATATATACACACATATTCTGAGCATACTGTACTGTAAATGTTTACATAGTTCTGACATAGCTTAAAGGTACACTTGCTAATTATGTTTTAACACTCAAGTGTGTCCTAAGTACCAAATCATGATGTTGTGATATTTTCAAACCCAACTCAGTTCACTTTGAGTTTCAGCAAATCATCAATTCAATTTAGAGACCATAATGGAAACAGAAACACAATAAACAAGTGAAACTTTGAATCATTGTTACTGGCGCTGGATTGGCGAAAAGCAGCTGCTCTAATCTGACAGTCTTAAACTTGATGAGGGGACGTGTACCAGCTCAAGGTTTAAGTGCTTATAACGATGCTGATCTGAGGGATTTTAATGCTTCTTTGAACTGCTGTGTGGCTCAGGTAGGTCGTCCATTAATCGTGGGTTGATGGTTCAATCCTCTGCCTGTTCTGCTCCAGCGTTGAAGAGTCACTGAGCAATTTAAGGTTTTGTAAAGCGCTTTGCTCACTCGGGTATACAAGCTAAAAAAATATAGATTAAACTGTAATTCATCCTGCTTCAGTACATGTCAACTCTTAAATAACCATAGTTTAGGATACTTGACGAAACATTTGTTAAAGTTAGGTGTTGTACTGAATGTATGAATGTATTTTTAATATTGAAAGTAACATTTTAATGTAATCTTAATGTTTAATAGTAATATTTATACTGTAGCGTAGAATTCAACCAAACCGACAGCACGAATGTGACCCGAATGTGTCGATACACTCAGGACATGTTGGAGCCGAGTCAGCGGCATTTATCAGCTGTTCATGGATAACTTGAACCGAAATATCCGCCTGTGTTTACGTAATAAATCCTGAGCTTGCCTGGAATAAAGTGATGAAACCCCTAAACAAAAATCACACATTGACAGTCTTTACATCATAGATTTTAGTGTTTAATTCAAGAAAAATCTGAATTCTTTCTCTTTAAATCTCAGAGTGAGAGTCTTGAACAAAGCCTGCATCCAGGCCGCATACGCTTCAGGATCCCGATGGAGCCTTTCCAGCCCGGCCCTCTCTAACAAGATCAGACCCAGCCCTCATAGATTCTATTACCCCACCACTCTATTACATTACATCTCCATTTATGAACCTTAAGCAGCTCCGAGCACGGCTGGGGCTTTGACCTTGTCAAAGAGGAGAAACTCTGACTAGATAGAGAAAGAGTAAAGGAGAGCGAGAAGAGAAAAGACGACGTTACAAAAAAAAAAAAAAAAAAAAAAACCCTGAGAGAGACAGTCTGAACTGTAGGTAGTGTGTTTGAGATGATGGAGAGAGCTGGAGGACAGGGGAGAGGAGGGGAGAAAAGGGAAAATAGAAAATCGATAAGCCGGGGGAGCAGGAGGATGAAGATTGAAGGATGATGTGGATGGGATTTGGGGGCTGGGGAGAGGAGGAGGAGGAGGTGGTGGTGGCGCTCAGGAGAGATTGCGGAGTAGCTTAGGGCGCTGACGATGATGGCTATTGCTGAAAACGTATCGATGAAGGCGATGTGAGACGGTGGGGGGACAGGACAGCAGATCCCAGAGGTGACCAACTCGTCTCCTGAGACATTCGGGGTCACGGTGGTACTTTACTTTATCAAAGAAACTGACCGAGTCGTCTTTTATTATTGAGACCTGTCCATTTTCTCCCTCCTCTGATCTGAAAACATCTCAGGAAACTGTGGTTGTGACACTCCATCCGCCTCATAGTCAACAAGAAAGAAGAAGACGATCACTTTTATAGTGATTTTTTTTTTTTTTTTGTCACTGTGATAGTCTGCTACAAAGAAAACAAGTTGATCTGTCAGTCTTCACTCGAGTCCAGCGTCCTTGGCTATAGAAGTGAATCACTTCCTCAACAGACCCGAAAAAAACAAACACTTGATTTATTGATTCGTTATATTCACCCACTTGTTTCCTTTTTGTTACAAAGATGCTGAGGAGTATACCATCATGCAGTGGAAGGACTGAAAACAATCTTTGTTTTACTGTAGGTTGGAATCACAAGGCCAAATACAGGCCGACAATAAACATCAGGAGAGTGAAATCCTCCGTCAGTGATTCATTTCTCCTCTGCTTCACATTATGTTTGCTTCGTCTTCGTCCAGGTTCAAGAAAACAAGCTGCTGATTTGGAATATTTTGGATTTTTCACCTCAGTACATGAACGTGATATAATGAGAATTAGTGTACATCGAGGCAAGTCGGTATTCTTTAAACAAAGTGCTTGTTAGATGGTTTCATAGCATCTGACTTTTATATTTTGTAACTTTCCAAAACCGACGATCCAATAATTGCGCCAACGTCAGCAGAGATTGGCTAATTGTGCAAAAATCAGTATATATGCAGCTCTCTTTTTTTGCCCTTCACACCTCTGTTACTTCTTGCGTTAATGATCGAATTGAACATCATGAATGCCTTAAAGGAGAAACTTAAAAGTGTGTTGCATAATCTCCGTTTGTACGGTTCATCACGTCTAGCTCCTCTCTATGACGGCAGGCTTTTCACTCTGCCGCGACCGTTTGGAAACACTTTTGAACAACTTGTACAAACTAGTTTGCTTCAAGCATTAAGCTTTCCACCAGCTCTCTGCCAAAAAGCCAAAATCAGCTATCATTATACGTTTCATTTGAATTTCCAAAATAACTCACTTTTTTTTGCATCTTCTTGCAGCTCCTGTGTTGAATTGCCATCACTAAACTAGCTAATCATGGACCAAATTCAAATGACGGTTGATGATGGACCATCAAACACCAACTAACTATGGATTTGATGAATGAAAACAACATTGTTTCAACTATGTTGGGAGACACTGAGAGCAGTTAAGCACCTCTCTGGATCCTGAAAGCAACAGAAAAACAAGCAGAGTACCGGGAATCAAACCTGAACAGTTTTCTGAGCTACCACCTAAACAGTCATTAAGGGAACATTTTAATGCCAAACAATCTGCCTCCACTCCATCCATTCTGAGGCAAAATAAGTCACAAAGACTCCCTTGAATAGAACAGCAGGGAGATTTATAAATTATTCTCCATTTGTCAGAATGAGCGATCGTAAATCGGAGGCATCCATCGGTGATGGTGATGCATTTCCCCTCCCTCGGTCCGCACAGTGATTATAACTCTCATTTGGTTCTCATATTACATCATTGGAAAGCTTGCCAGTGCTCAGGGCATGCATTACTTACAAACTAATGTACCCACCCAGCCCAGATACACTATCACCATGCCCTAATGTTGCCTGCTGCTCCATAATATGGCCATTATTTGCCAGCATACTGATGTTCTCTCATCATGTTTGGTAACAGGCTGAGGAATGTGCAGGCAAATAAACACTCACATGTGTAGACACACAAACTCTATTTCCTCTCCTCCTGTCTGTCTCTCCGTCTACTCATCTCTCTCCTCTCCTCTCCTCTCCTCTCCTCGTCTTGTCCCTCTCAGCCTCTCCATTTCCGAGGAGGACCTAATGAATATTTCCCTTTGAGTGGGAGAGTGTAAAACAAACACGAGCCTGGATCTCTTTTCCCTTCGCCTGGTTCCTCGGAGGGAAGATGTGAGACGCATGAAAAGGCTGTGAGACAGAAGAGCACATACAGTATTTTGGCATCTGCACTGCCTCCTCTCCTCTCACCAAATCCTCTCCAGCCCTCTGATCATCTCCCCCAAACACTGATGGCAGAGAGCAGGAGCAGGGAGGTTGAGAGAGAGACAGAGACGACACTGCAAGAACCTCTGCACCCTCACCCAAACTGAGCTGCTGATAACTCTGCAGCCAAGACTCCTGAAATTATGTGATAGTAGCACAAAAATATTAGTCTGGTATCTGATGTACGAAATGTGAGTAGATAACCCTAACACAGAGATAGATGTGGAGGTGGTTTGACAATGAAAAGCATTTAGATGAAAGAAAAGACGTGTTTATCTTGCTGGGTGAAGACATTTACCTTCAATAACCTGGGTAATTAAAGGCTTAATGGAATCATAAAACTAGCTTTTAAAAGGCTTTTACTCCATTTGCATGTGTCCTCTTCTCATATTCCAGATTTGTCTTCTGCTTTAACATTTACTTTGTTTCATCCACACTTTAAAGGTACTTGCAAAAGTCTTCATGTTAAACACGTTATGTTTCTTTCCAAAACACACGATCTGTTCACTTAGGATGTGTCAAACAGGTTTTACGCATCTCCTACCTCATAAAATATTTACTTTTTAACACTGCATTGTTGACACTGGCTTCCTCATGTGGTCTTTTATTGACACACGATGCCTTATGGCACATTACTGCCCCCCAACTGTTGAAACGACAACTACAGTTGACAGAAATGTGAATGAGCATAACTTTGGTTCCAGAAGCTTTTCATGATAATTGTAGTATAATAAAAAGTAGAAATGCTATGTAAACATCTGTATTGTAACTGTATTTAAATCATTTTTAGTTTCCCTTATTGGTAGTAATGTCCCATAATGTTTACTACAAACAGCACTGTGCTTTACCATCTTATTTTTGGGACAATATTAACTGTAAATAAAAATACAGATTATCTTTTTTAACCCAGAAGTCGTAGTTGGGAGTATCTTCTTTAGCTCTCGGTGGCGTCTGCAGGTATGAGTGGCAACAACAACCAAGCCCCCAGGAACAGCACCAGGCAGTGATGCTATTTTGCGTAGTGATCAAACCAGATAATTACAGCTTCCTGTGGGGCTGTGACGTGATGCACACGGGGCCAAAAAGCATTCTTCCATACACAATCACAGGAAAAGGAGCGCCTGTAAAACAGTGAATGCATTTTTCTTGGCGTCACAGATCCTGCACAATGACTCTTTTGATTATCACTATTTGATCCATTCGGTCCAATAACATTTGGAAAATCAGATCTAGATCAGCCGGAGAAGGACTCTAGTGCACGAGCTCTATGGGCATGAGGAGGCCGATGGAAATCTTTTTCCTTAATGCACCACTGAGCAACTTTCATTGTAATGAATGGGTGCCATCTTTGAATGCAGTATCCAGTTCTCCTTAATACATCTGTGGCAACAACACTCACCAATAAGGCAGTGCAGCCTGTATGTAGCCTGAGAGGTGAAACCCAGGGCATAAAGAAGTCTGTAAAACAGTTGCTGCTGCTCGAAAAGTGTATTGCTCTGAGTGCAAGTTAATACCTGAAGGCAACTCAGATCTTCTCTTACCTGCCTTTGGTTGGTGGACAATGAGAACAATATTCAGAAAGACTTTAGTGAGAAACTCAACCTGAAACAATAAAATGAGCGGGAAAGAAATTTCAAAAAGGATTTTGATGCATGCATGCAGGTAAAACACAAGATATAAACAGTAAGGAAACCACTAGTGAACAGAAACTCATGAGAGTAACTTTTCTCCTTTCATGTATCATCCATACTGTGAGCCTTACAGCGACATAATGGTGTCAAAAAAAAGTAGCAGGGAACGTGCGTGGTCAGAGGATGAAAGCTGACCAACTCCCAACGCACAATAGCTTGATCTCGACTTAAAGAGACAGGAGCTAAAACAGCCTGTTTCAGACAGAGGCTGAACTGAGGGGCTGCATAAAGGACCAGTATAAGATAATTAAGAGTTTTTTTTAACTGTAAATCATGCAAAGATATTCCAGTAGATCCCAATAATAAAAATATAGACCTGGAAAGGTGCCGAACATGTCCCCTTTAAGACAATGACAAATTGACAAATAGACAAATTTCACTGTTTTTACAAACCTTTGAAGCATCTTTTGCTCTTTTTCAGTTTTTTGTTTTGCAGGATGTTTATTGACAAGAGTTGAGGTACATTAGATTGTCTGGAAGCTTGTGCAAATGCCTGAGGAATGAAGATATTTTAAAAATAGACAGTAATGGGAAGAAGCATTTACATAACAAGGTTTTCATTCGGTGAGTAATAAAAGGTTCACCTCACCAAGTTCAAATGTCATTTTATTAGTATGTGCACTTTAATTCTGACAGACGTGGGGATTTTATTGTCATTATGAGTTGAATAAAAAGCTCCATGTAGACTCAGTTGTTGTTCTCTGCTTCCTCTAAACCCACTCGTGCTTCATCAGGGTGGCTGCTCGGTGCAGCAGGCCTCCCTGTGGCCACGCCTCGTGTATCGGTTCTGATCAAAGAGACTCCGGCAGGGAGATTATCCAAAGAGGGAGCACTCCAGGGTTTCCGCCGGGCACAGATGGCACACAGCGAGCCTGGAGGCCCGGGGCAGGAGCCGGTGAGGAAAATCAGAAAGATGTGGGCACGGTGCTGAGGCTGTCTGGGGAGAAGAGCCCCCTGGCCACTGACAGCCCATCCAAATGGAGGCAATCTTACAGCTCCTCAAGGGAATGGTTTGCAAATGTATACCCATTCCCTTCTTCCTACGTAGCGTGCCTCCATCTCATGTATGAATGAAGCTGAACAGGAGAAGGGGGAAGCGATGAGGAAGGGGGGGGAGGAGAGAGAGGATGATGTGGTGGAGGAGAGGCAGGCAATCTCTGTGTGTCCTTTGAAGCTTGTCTTATGGCTTTTCTCTGTCAGGTCTCTCTCCGGGGACACTCAAGGAATCTGGCAATGGAAGGCATCTGTATTGTCAAAATCGGAGACTGAGTTGGAGCATCCAGCCTGAAACGTCTCTGCATATAGTAAATAGCTCACAACATAACCTATGACATTCAGACCTGAGCTGGCTCGGAGACAGTGACGTGAACAAGGCTGAGCAACAAGAATAGATACGATACAGTGTGTAGCTAATGGAAGAATCAACTTTCTTTAAATCTGGGTTGTATTTTTTTGGTTGTGTCCGTCATTGCTATTGAATATAACATTTTATTCAATTAATTTGTAGAGATTTCATAAGTGAGGCATTTGCTGACAGCTTACATTTAGTTCTTTGAGTTATTTACAATGTTGTGTGAAGTCAAGAGGTTGTAATATGTGACAAAACCTAGTAAAGCTCTGTAAACAGGACCGCGTTCTCGCACATGCTCAGTGGCGTCTGCCTTACACAGAACTACTCTCCAGAGACTGAAACGTGATCACTGTTATTAGTATTTGGAGCCGTTTCTAAACATACTAACAAGACCGTAATCTGTGTGCGGAAGGAACATGTCACCCAGTGCAGCGGTGTTACTCACTGACATGTTTTTAATAGTTTTTGGACAACAACTGAGGTCTCTGGAACAGAGGAATAAGATATATCAGCCATATCCTTTAATACAGAAAAAATGTGCTGGCTAAAAGATTGTTAGATCAACAGAAAATGAATCAGCAATCAATTAACATTTGCTGGTTTCAGCCTCTTAAATGTAAGAATTTGCTGCTTTTCTCTGTTTTCTATAATTGCAAACTGAATATTTTTGGGTTTTGGACTGTTGCTTGGACAAAATAAATGATTTTAAGACGTTACCTTGGACACTGGGACATTTTTGTGGGCATTTTACACAATTTCCTTTTTTTTTTTTTTTAACATTTTACAGACTAAATGATTCATTGAAAACATTTTCCACAGATCAACTATTGTGGTTAGTGGAAAAAGTGGTTTAGACGCTGTAAGTTTGGTGAAAAATTGGGGATTCTCAGAAAGTTCATGTTGCCTGCCTGGTGATAAATGCAGTTGAACAGTAAAGCTATAGATATGGAATATGTAGCTTGTGAGTAACAATCCGAGTCAACAGGGGTGATGACGATAGTATGAAGATAATGTGAGGAGACCTGGAGTTTAAAAGCCTGGGTTTTCCTCTATGCAGGCATGTGTTTGTGCCTGAGTTACAGTCTTTTCTGCAGAGGTCTCCAGTCAAAAGCCTATCTTTAGCCTGCTGTGTGATTGTGGCAGAGCTCTGTAGGCCTTGTTTAGTCCCCTAGTGCAGAACTAATGTGCATCAGATCAATAGTAGCTCAGAGGCAGGGCTGAGATGAAGTGTGCACAACAGCAACAGAAACATGGCCACTGTGCTCTCACCATGTCAACTCCTCTCTCTCTCACCATCAGAGACAAATGTTTTGGGGTTATAGCTTCAAACTTTCATGGTTTAATTTGAGTTTACGAAGGTTTTTCAAGCATTGCAAAAAAAAGAAGTGCACTGTAGCTGCAAAAAATACAAAAACACTCTGGGAATAGGTGCACTTTTTATTTGCACTGATTGTCTTCAGCATGACATAATTTCCCTCAAATGTTCACATTGATTGTCTTTTCTTCCTTCTCTTCTTTCAATTTCTATGAGGGAATTCATGTATGGTATTCTTCAAGCTTGGTCAGGACTAAATAGCCTTATCTGAGCGTGCCTCGTGCCTTGTGTATCGCGTGTCAGACACGATTGTTTTCGGAGGACATGACAGGCAGATAGACAGATACTGCCGTATGCCGACTCCTTGTCAATTCTCAGAGCGGCAGCATGTGCGTTCACTCTGTGTTATCAGGCGGGAGATTGATTTCTATGTCCATCTTGTTTGCCCTTCCCTTTGTGTTTCAAAGCTCAATTTAGAGAGGCCTATGATGTATTGACGCGCGCACCGTGAATTACCCTGCTAAAAGATGCAAGCGCACAAAACATCTCGCCAAAACGGATAGGTTGTGTCCTTCCATTTGTGACGGTGGGTTGTTGCTGTTCAGGGCACGTCCTCATTGTGAGGCAGCGTGTGATGTCTCGCAGAGATGAGGCTAATGTTTGGCAGCCAAACTGCAGCAGCACTAACTAGATCAAGTCACACTAAAATAGGATGTCAATGGTGACTAATATGAAGAAACTATTTGCCTCGTGGCAAAGCTTTTCTTTTTTTTTTTTTCTTCAGCTCTATTCACCTTGCAAACGCATTCATCACTGTGCAACACAATAAACAAACAAACACCATCGCTCTCTACAGCAGAACCCCGCCATCCCCCCTACACTCTGTCTCTCTTTATCCGCTCTCCCACCATAAACCTGGGCCTTTACTTCATTACCTCGACAGGCCGTTTGTAGGCCTGAATGCTGCACATCTAATTAAGAAACTTGCTTAATTAAAAAAAGAGGCAATAAGCCTTTAATGGTGACAAAAAATAATGAGTATGTCAGTGAGGGATCCAATAATGACCGAATGAAATACTTCTGCAGCGACTTGAAGAGCAGATATTACAGCCGGGCCCTTCACACGTTTTGACCGCCGTCCGCCTCGACCGTAGCCCGACCAGCGAAAAACCCTCAGCTCAGCCGGTCGCCATTGTTGTTTGGTCAGGAGGACAAATGAGATAGTTAGTGGCTGTAATAGATGTGGCTGTAAAAGCTACCGTGGCCGTATTAGCTCTGCTCCCTCACCCATCAAGAGCTGAGCCGAATATCAGCCACTAAAGGCCTTGAGGAGAGAAGGCACGTCTCCAGAATACAGAGGAGCATCCAGCTAAATGCCAGCAGGCCGGAGTCATTTATCTCCCCGTAATGTTTCATGACTATTATTATGCTCATTCATTCACTGTGATGTGCGGAGCTGCGGAGTTCAGCGGTGTCAGATGGTTCTAATATTGTGCAGCGTTGAGTTTTTGATGCTAATTGTCAAACATTTGACCCTGCTCCCCTAAAGCCGGGAACAAACTGGAAGACATTTAAAACCCTGTGAGAAAGACACATTTTAATTGCCGAGTTTGGAGATACAGTCGTCTCTGTCTTCTGCGGAACAAGCTCAAAGCACAGGATTACATTCACATTTGTTCCGAATCCAGTCGTAAAACATGTTGACTCTCCACAATCAATGAGAACCATTCATTTATGGCCACATGAGGGACACCGTTAATCCATGGCTAATACATATTTTGATAATAAATTGATAAATAAAAGAATAAGGGCTTGTAGACATATACTAGACAAAAAAAAGGGAAAACATCATCATAGAATACCTGTAAAAAATAGATTATTTGCTTTTTTCCTGCAATTGTTTTGTATTATTGGATTATTTATTATTTTATATTCATGCATGCATGTGTTTCTCAGCTGTATCAATGTGTTGACCAGTATGTGCAACAACATACAACACATTTTTAGGCTATTTTTAGGGTTTGACTTGTAGGCACAAAGGACAAAGATTTCTCCAGACTCCTTTATGTTAAGGGAAGATTGTGGTTAAATTATAACAAGACTGAGAGTCTACAGCCATGCTAGCGGCTCTGTGAGGCCACTTATGCACAGCGGTCCTTTGAGCTAAATGCTAACATGCTCATGATGAAGACGCTGATGTTAAACAGGTATAATGTTGACCATGTTCTCCATCTTAGTTTAGCGTGTTTGCATGATAACATTTGCGCAAAGGTGCAGATGCAGGAATTGATAAAATACATTAAAATTTCAACCTGATTGTGGCGCTAAAGGAAAAGTCAGGGAATCATTAAAGATATCTGTACCAAATTTCATGGCATTCAATAGTTGTCAAGACATTTCTGTGTGGACTAAAGTGGTTTACTGATCGACTGACATTGCCGTCCTTTATTCAACAGCGCTGCATCTTTCCAGAAACAGTACCCCAGTTATTCTGGATAAACCACAAACCTCACTGTTAACAGTTTAATAATGCTTAATTCTTCTGTAAACGGTAGTTCAACAGTGAAGTCTGCCTCACAAGAGGTACATGTACGATTTTTGTAATTGGGGTGAACTGACCCTTTAAAGGACTTTAAAGGACAGCTCCTATAACGAGTGTATCACAGCCCAATGCGACAATAATGTGAATAAAGCCCTCCTTCAAAATTAAAAAGATCTGTCCGAGGTATTAAAGATTTAGCGATTTTTATTCCCATTTTAATGACTTTCAACAAAGTATTAACCAATTGTGGTATTTATACTTTGACTTAAGCACCTTTTCTACATCTGATTAACTGTAACTGCTGCAAATATATGAATTTGATGTGACATTGTCCTCTCTTGGCTAGTTATATACACAGAAATAGTGCAAAATACATCACCAAGACCTCATCATTTTCATATTGTGAGAGAATTTTCTGGGCGATTTTTGCTTTAAGGGAAGCCATCAGAACTTGAAAGAACGCCATAACTTTTGCAGCGTGCAACGTGCGATATAAATACCGGCAGCGCGGCTTGTGAATGCATGTAAATACCTTCATGAATGCTAATGGCACATTTACAATACAAAGCAGCGCACTCAAGAAGGTGAAGCAGCTCGAGCATCATGTGTTTGCTACATAACAGATGGTTACATCACGCTGTAAATTTCCTCACACAAGGCCAGCCACTCTGCCGTGATGTGACCCAGCCGGCGAGGAGAATGAGCGGAGGGAAGATGGAAGAGGATGAAGTCAAGGATGAGTATGCTCTTCGCTCGGTTTAGGCTGAGCTGTGATTGGTGGGCTCAAGTTCAACAGCTTTGTTTGTTGCTGCAGTGAAGCGATAATCAATGCCTGTCTATCAGCATGAGGGAGAGTATTTCTGAGGCCCAGTGGGGGGAGAAAGTGTCAGGAAGAGCAGCAGTGAGGGATAGTATTCAGTGTGAAATGGCAGCAAAGGTCACAAGCTTCCATGCATGAGAAACAGGCCACAGTTGCTTCCTTTTTAACCCAGACCTTGAAGTTAGCGATGAAAGTAAGCACAATTTCTCACGTCATTATAAGACATGAAAGAGAAAAAAAAAAATCTGTTTGCTGCTGTGAAAAAGGACACACAACAAACTGTTTCTTATTTCATCCCAAAGCCTTTGTGGCGCTTCTTGTTGCAGCTACTTGATTGTATTTCACTGTTTTCCGAGTTGATTCAATGAACTAAAATGAGATGAGACACATTCATTCCCACAGGACAGGACAGTCGCTCTCTAGAGTGGATTTACTGACTGAAGCTTGAACACACACACAAAAAAAAAAAAAAAATTCTCATGCATCAAGGTTGCTTTTCCCCCGCACACGTAAAACGGCTTGTCATTCATTAAGCAGATCAGATTGTGTTTCTATTTGGAGTTCTGGCAGCGTTTATTGATAATTTAAAGTTAAATTTGAGCCTCTTTTCAGACTTGCATGTTGTGAATGTGACGGTAGTTTTACATGTTGGTCAGATGTCCTTAAAGTTATGACGGCAATCTTAAACTAAACCAGGTCGAGTTATATTTTTGTAAAAGAAATAAACCAGATTAAAATAAAGGAAGGAAATACGTACAGTCATCATCTTTTTTGCAAAACGAAAATAAAATCTGTTTAAAATACCACGAAACACTGAATATATGTTGACTTTAACCCTCCTGTTGTCTTCCTGTCGACCGTGCAACTTTTGTCCTCTCGGGTCAGAATTGACCCGAGAGGACAAAAGTTGCATGTCCACAGATGCTATAAATTTTAATAAAATACCAAAATTTCAATGAAAGTAATGATCATTACTTTTACTTGCAAAGTGTGTGGTATGGAACCATCCATGTGATTTTCAGGCAATTAGATGAAAGAAATCCATATTTCTGATATAAAAACATTTGAAAACGGGTCAAATTTGACCTGAGGACAACAGGAGGGTTAAAGTCCCCGTCTGCTCAAAAGAAGGGCAAGTTTCTCTGTGCTCACCTTAAATCTGAGTGAAAGGTGTGCACCTACGAGCACGATTTGTGACATCACAACTAGTTTGGAGCCAATCCTGGTCCAGTATGCAACTCACAAAAGTGTGATGTGGAAACTTGAAGCCTCCGGTGCACAAACACTGAGAATTGACTTTACAGTGAAGTAGGAGACATCTTGTGTCCAACAGTCACATGTTTCAAATCTACATTTTTGTGTATCCATAGATTATCCAATTAGTGAGAAGGAGGAGATGTTATTTTAAGGATTTTTAACAAGGTAATTGAACTTTTTTTGTGAAAAAAAGACATATCAGACACAATTTATTACTCCAAGTAGACGATTTCTTAAAACATGTTTGGAGGGGATCTTTAGATTGTTGAGGAGATTATTCTTCAAATGTCAAATTATTCTATAAACATGTTGTTCCTCTGTGATGTTGGGAAAAAGTGAAAAAGATGCCAACTATATAGATAACATCACATATATCCAGCAAAATGGTTAACATACAGCATGTACAACATCTCATAATTGATCACCATCAGACTGTTCAGACTTTATGAAATATGCAGCAGTTTTCTGATAAATGATGAAACTGATGAGAAAATTCATAAGTGGATTTAACTGTAGGAAGCGGCGGCAAGCTTCCCTTGTGCTCAAAAGGGTTATTATTTAAGGCTTCGTCACTGATCTTCTTCTTTCATATCTGTACTTTCAACTCACAGCTCCTGATGTCAAATATCGCACAAGCATTGAGGCTGCTTCTGTAACATATCTGAATAAAACCATTTCGAAACATTCACCTATAACTGAATGACAAAATCTATCACTTTAACAGATGAAACCAGCAATGTTAAAAGGAAAATTCACCGCTGTGAATATGATGGTTTCTTAAAACTAGGTCACCTGTGTGGTAGAAATGTGCAATTATTTTTTTTAAATTGGTGACCTATGTCTAGAGAAAACTGAGAAGAAGGCTGCAGGTTCCCCAAACTGCTCAGAATGCATTGCGTGCTTCCCGTCCAATCAGACTGAATGACTCCACTGATGGTGTGTTTATGGCCAGCAGAGCAGCTGTTTAGCAAAGACAAAAAGTTAGTGAGCAGTTATATCTCTTTATTGAGGCTTATTTTCATTTACAAAACGTTTTTTTTCCCCATCGAGTCTGGATATATATCGATGCAAGGATCATAAAACAAACGGTGCGCTGGAGTTAGTTATGTTCCACCAAACTGGAAGAATCTCGCATAGTCAAGATAGTCTTAAAACATATAGGAAGGCCCTTTGTAATGCCAGAGCTGCATATTACTCATCATTAATAGAGGAGAATAAAAAAAGGCCTAAGTTCCTTTTCAGCACTTTAGCCAGACTGACAAAGAGTCATAACTCGATTGATCGATGTATTCCTATAGCTCTCAGTAGTAATGACTTCATGAGCTTCTTTAATGATAAAACTTTAACTATTAGAGACAAAATTCATCATCTCCTGCAATCAGCAGGCACCAATTTATCCCCAAACACAGGAACCTTAGAAACAGCTGTAAAACCTGATATATATTTAGACTGTTTTCCTCCAGTTGACTTTTCTGAACTAAATGCAATGATTTTTTCATCTAAAACATCAACTTGTCTCTTAGACTCCATCCCAACTAGGCTGCTTAAGGAAGTCTTACCCTTAGTTAGCACTTCTTTACTAGATATGATCAATCTGTCTTTAGTAACAGGCTATGTACCACAGACCTTTAAAGTAGCTGTAATTAAACCTCTTAAAAAGCCTACTGTTCATTCAGGCGTTTTAACCAACTATAGACCTATATCTAACCTTCCATTTCTCTCTGAGATGCTTGAGAAAGCAGACGCCAATCAGTTGTGTGACTTTCTACATAACAGTAGTTTATTTGAGGATTTTCAGTCAGGATTTAGAGCGCATCATAGCACAGAGACAGCACTGGTGAAAGTCACAAATGATCTCCTAACTGCATCAGACAAAGGACTTCTCTCTGTACTTGTCTTGTTAGATCTCAGTGCCACATTTGACACCACTGACCATCACATCATATTACAGAGACTGGAACATTTTATTAAGCTGGTTTAAGTCCTATTTATCAGATTAATTACAGTTTGTACATGTTAACTATGAATCCTCCATGCACGTAAAAGTTAGACACGGAGTTCCACAAGGTTCTGTACTTGGACCAATACTATTCAGCTTATATATGCTTCCTTTAGGTAATATTATTAGGAAACACTCCATAAATTTTCATTGTTATGCAGATGATACCCAATTATATTTATCAATGAAGCCAGATGAAGCCAAGTTAACTAAACTTCAAGCATGCCTTAAGGACACAAAAACCTGGATGAGCTGCAATTTTCTGCGACTTAACTCAAGTTATTATGTTTGGCCCTGAACACCTTAGAAACACATTATCTAATGATATACCTACTCTGGATGGCATTACCCTGGCCTCCAGCACCACCATAAGGTATCTGGAAGTTATCTTTATCTTCTATTGTTGTTGCTGTGCTTCTCTGTGTCTCTCTCTCCCCTCTCCCCTCTCCCTTTTCTCTCTAAACTCAACCAGTCAAGGCAGATGGCCGCCAAACCTAGACCCCAGTTCTGCTTTGGGTTTCTTGCTGTTAAAGGGCAAGTTTTTTCTTGCCGCTGTTGCCAAGTGCTTGCTCATGGGGTAATATTGGGTCTCTAAAATAAAAAGTACAGTCTAGACCTGCTCTATGGGGTTAGGGTGCCCTGAGATAACTTCTGTTGTGATTTGGCACTATATAAATAAAAATGAATTGAAATGAACTGAAATTGAAATTATGTTGATCGATGCAAACTTACCAAGAGCTGTAACGTTACACAAGCCTGAATGCTGCCAGAGCTGCTGGTGGACAGTCAAAAGCCTCTGAGTCTGCTGTCTCCATCTCAGCTTCTTTTTGGGAAACAATCGTGGATGAAGGGATGAAAAACTGCAACCAAATACTGTTTCTTTTACTGTTTAGGATGATCAAAGCTGGATGCAGCTGCATAAGTTGCAGGTAACACACAGTCATTGTTGTTCTGTATTCAGAGTTAAAGTCTGATATAATATTCTGTCAGGTTCACCAAAGCACCGCAAAGTTTGTTGCAGCACAGAGTTTTCTGTTCTCTCTGCACCAGTTGATGGTGCAGCTGCCTGTCCAGCTGCAGGTGCTTCTCTTCTGGCTGCCGCTGTACCGTAACTCCGGTCCGGTGGTCACTTCCTCTGACTGTCTGATTGCACCCACAGTGTGATATTCGGCCTCATATCATGAAACTAGTTTTCTTCCAAATATACTGACATATTTAAAGTATGTAGTAGTATGATATTTTAGTGTCTGTTTTTCTCTATCACTAGCGTAACACGGTAGGTGGATTGTTTTGGGAGACCCACATTTGACCGTCCTTAAAGGCACCACTACTGATGCAGGCTGTTGTTCCTCTTTGCCCCCAACTATGTCACTGTACACGTCAAATGATGGCGCTGGTGCCGGAAGAACAACAGATTTTGCAGCGGCGCCCCAGAGACACAGAGAACATTAAAAACACTCTTCCCACTATATGCCTATTATGGATAGATAGAGATAAGAAAATCTGCAAAGTGGTCCTTTAAGTATTCATGCCTGAAAAGAGCTTTAGTTTGGTTCAGTGTTAATTTCCATTGCACGTAGCACCATGTGACCTGCCTCCTCTACCAGCCGTTGGCATTGTCTTCCTCCATGATAAACAGAGTTTCTGAGAGCGTCTGATGAGCGCGCGGACAATGTAGCGTTAATGGGTTTGTGAGTGCTGTTTTAATTTCCCATGTGGAGGCCGGGGGAGCCCGTCCTCCTGACCCTGGCGTGTGTCGGACAGCCCTTCCAGAGCTCAGCGGAGAAAAACGGCCTTATTAGCCCAGTTCATTAAAATCATTAATAGTCATGAAATGAGAGGCACCAGAGTCCAAAAGGCTTAATGCTCCATCCATATTAATTAGACGCCCACAAATCTGAAGTGAGGGAAACCTGGGCCGCTGCAGCTCCCGCCACACATACACACACATAAACATGCACACACATACACACATTTAAGCAACCTGCCTACTGTGGCGTAACCTCCACGCACCTCTCACCCTCCCCTCCCCCAACTGTCACTGCCGCTACCCTCCTGTTACCACTCCCGATTAAATTCCGTTTTAATTAAAACTGATCACATTAAGAAACTGATGTGGTTAATTAACTGGACTCTGGTGGAAGTGCCTTCCTCTACATCTGACGGCTGCATTGTAAAACACTTTCCGTCGAGGGAAGGAACGCATGGTGGGGGCGCCTGCTTGTAATCCCACCACCACCACCACCACCACCACCACCCCCCCTCGCTGCCTTCCACCCTCGCTACCCTCCTCTGCTTCACACAATCCTCATTTCTCTTTAAATTCACTGCAAAACTCATCTATCTTAACAAGTAATTTATCTAATTTTCAGGCTTCAAGTCTCCTTAATTCAAGAAAAAAAAAATCTGCCAACGTGGTGCTTCCATTTGTTCCCACTGAAACGTAGGCTCTGCAGTAACATCTAGTGTCATCTGTAGGAAACTACAGTTGTAAAAGGCGTGTTCCCTTCCACAAACCTTATTTTTTTGTATCAAATTTAAGAAATGTATGACTTTAGAGGGTTAATATAATCCCAATTCTGCATTGTGAGAAACTAAACCAAGTACAAAGTGCAGTCCTGTGTTGTTGGCTGTTAAGAGAGCACATGACAACTTTTCCAGTCACAGCAGACAGCTGTTTTTAGCAAAAAAAACAACCTTTAAGTCAACACTACCTGCTCAGCATCAAACACAAAGACACAGTTAACGACTAGCTGGTGAACATAGCGGAGCATTTAGCAGTGAAAAGAGCCAGATATTTCCCTCGGGAGTCGGTGGAGACTAAAAACAGAGCTAAAAGAGAGTGAATATTGGACTTACATTGACCAGATGGACAGAAACACGACTCCAAATGAATGATAGTGTTGCTCTGTAACTGCTGGATGAGGAAATAAGCAACATCTTAACTTAAAATATGATATATCAATGTGTTGACAACTTGTTTCTACTGCCCCCAGGTGGCCATAAAATCAGTTATTGTCTGTTTAAGATTACTGTGAAGTGATCACCAACACTTGGGGAAATTGCCATTGATATACTATTGTTACATGAGCAAAGAGACAGTAAAATAATGCTGATTGCACCTTTAAAAGAGACTGAATGAGGCTGCACAATATCAAGAAAATGATAGTAGATTCTTTTAAGGGCTCAGTGATAAAGTAACTAGCCAGCTAAAATTGATTTTTTAAGCCTTCCCTCACTCTTTTCTTCTTTTTGCATGCTCTATCCTTTTTATTTCTGACACACCCTTTTCTTTCTCCCTCCCTCTCTCTCTCTTTGCTTTCCTCTTCGTTCCTCTTCTCCCCTTGTCACATGCCTCACCTGTCTTCCTCGCCGGCCTCTGACCACACGGCACTCTTGCTAGCAGTTAGAAGTTATGGTTTGTGGCTGGTGAGCTGACAGCGCTACAGCAGAGGGCGAGATAAGGCTGTGACCTCTCTGGCCGGAGAGGATGAGATGAATACATTTACTCCCTGTGTGATGGTAGGCTGGGGCTGGGGAGCGGAAGGAGAGAAGGGGAAGGGAGGGAAGGAGGGGGGGGGGTCAGTGAGTGCTGTCCCTGGGCGCCTGCCCCCCCTCCCCAACTAAATCTGCTGTATCTGTAACAAGGGCTTCAGACAGCATGGACGGGGAGAGGGAGGAGGAGGGATGAGGAAGGAGGAGGGAGGGAGGGAGGGAGGGGTTGGATAGGTGGGGTGTAGATATATATATATATATATGTGAGTGTGTTTCGTCTCTTCTTTTTCCCCAAGGCCTGATATTGGATGATGTCCCAAAATCAAGGCCTCCTGCCACAAGGCCATGATTCATCACCCTGAATAGATGTATGTGTGGTTCTGTGTGTGTGTGAGAATGAAAGAGAGAGTGGGAGTATCTGTGTGTGCAGTACAGTACATGTGTGGGTGTGTGTCAGTTTCTTTTAGTCTGTCTACATCTAGTTTGCATTTCTTTCTTTTTTTCAGTGCATACATACATACATAATTAGGTATTAAACATTTACAGGGTTTTGTCATTGTTTAGACATATACTTCACTGGAATTTAACTCCTGTAATGCAAACAAAGGCTAAATTTAAAGCATGTGATAAAGGATGATTGTGAAATCTTATTTTCAGCTATAAAACATTCAACTCATTTGAATCAACATTTGAGAAGCTTGTTTTGTTCTGTGGAATTTTTTAGAAACAATGAAATCGTGAAAAGCAGAAACGGCGTTCTGCTGAGGAGGAAAAAAAGGAGTTGAGAATCTGAACAGTCGGCACTGAGGGAAAAAGAGTCACTGGTATTGCACAGTTACAGCATCAGTTGCCCCTTAACTTCACATTGCATGTAATTTTAATGTTTACTGACCACTTTCAAAGGCGTAGCAGATGCACAAACCGCAAGTATCACTTCATTTCAGTACGAGAGATTTTAAACCTGCTTGTTTCAGACAGATAATCATCACATCCACAGAGTACACCGACCTCTGAAAAATGTTCCTCTGTTGTCAGAGCATTGAAAGTCAGCTGCAATGCATTGATGAACTATATTTGCTGAAAAATGTAACCAAGAAGACAAACACAAAGTAAAACAACTGACACTGTGAAAACTATAGTATGAATGTGTTTTGCTCACTATGCATGTTTTACTTTGAGCATTCAGTTCAGACTCATGCCATGTTGAAAGTGATACAGATATGTTACTACATTTGATCATAGACTGTATATAAAGATGGATGTAGCAAAGTGTAACGTCACCCGCTTGAAGCCAAGAGTTGCTGCTTATGGTCGGCGCCATCTCACCCACTTGGAGCCAGGACCTTCCAAAAAAGGAGTGCAATGTGTTGCCTTTCATGCCCTGGAAACACGCCCAGCTACCTCGGACCAAAGCGAATGCTAGCTTACTGGGCTAATGTTAGCTACTTTGGCTAAATTGTGCTAACAGGGCAGGTATCATTATCAAGTAACATTAAACTTAGTCTGACTCAGTGAGTACTGGTGCAGGGGAGAGAAGCAGGTGAGCCAACTGTCAATCAAAGCTACTATAAGTCTTCTGATCTTATTAACAGAGCGATAATTTCCAAAATGACCATCAGCTCACTTATTAGAGGGCCTGAATTTAGCGATTGAGGCCAGAATGACTGCTTGACTTAGTGTTTCTGGAGAGAAGTTGAGGCTCTTTGAATGGAAGTCGACTCTAGCAGCCATCGGTGGAATTGCACTTTAAGGTTCTTTCACACTGGCTTCAGCCTCAAGTCGTGATAGTTGCCGGTTGGGTTTGAGCTTGTAAGATTGCTATTGTGACTGTTTTATTAAAGTGACTAATTCAGACATGAGACCGACAGATTAAATTGCCATCAGATTAATGTAAAGGGGAGCATCCCTGAAAATGGTTTAAGAAAGGTTGCTGTTAATCTCAAACGATCTCAAATGTTGGAGCTTCCTTGAATGTACCAACATGGAAAGTTTTCCAGATAATCCCAGTTAACAACTTCATTACAATGCACAAAGAAGTTAACTTTGATTTTATTTTTGCTGTTATGGATTATCTATTTCATTCAAGGTACGGTAAAACTTTGTAAATTGATTGTCATGGACGGTGTTCTCCAATCAACTGAAACCAATAGCTGCCTTTTTTGATATTATTCAGCATCAATATTAAATATTGTATGCATGACTTATATTTGATGGGCTAAAACAAGTAAATTTGACAGTATGTTGCTTAACATGAACATTTCAGTTACACTGACACACCCTTGGTGTTTTCTTTACCCATAAAAGGTGTGTAAAATTTTATCCCTTAACTACAAATCCTATACATTTGCAATCAAATGCATCATCCTTCATTTTTGCTGAACATTATTGAATGCAGGTTGTGAAGTTTTAAATGTTCTGATCGTTCCCTCAAAGTTCCAGTCAGTCTTTGGTTTCCATTCATTTCTGAACTATGTGAAAATCAATTAGCGGACTCTTGAAACTTTCTTGAGTTGTGTAAATCATCACAGTGGACATTTCTTCCCCCTTAATTTCTGTCAAAGTTGAGTTATTGTGGTTACATTGGTAATGCAGCTCAAGTGTAGATTGATTTGAAAAGTCTGCAAATCATTACCTTGTAGAAATCATGTAACACTGACAAAAAACAGACTTGATGTTCACTGTGATGAATTACAAGCACGTTTCAAGAGCTTTAAGTTTTTTTTATACCCTGTGGAAATGAATGAAAATCAATGGCTGCCTGAAACGGTTGACAAAACGCAATAAAATTTCTAAAACACAGCAGCTAAATGTTTAATTGTGGTGAGAAATACAATAAATTTGTTGTAAATCGGCCAAAAAACCTGTAAAACCCCTGAACATTTTAAACGTTTGTCTTTGTATGAGTGCGTATGTGTAAGCGTGTGTGTGTAAGTGTGTGTGTTTGTGTTTCTTTTTTGAGTGTGTGTGTGTCCACCAAGGGCATCATTTATCCACCAGCCCAGAGGCAAAAACAACCTGCTGCCAGTATTGATGGTTCCTCTTGCAGTACCTGTGTGGATTGGGTTCAGAGGTCACCAGTCACAGGCAATCAGGAGTAAATGGAGCCTGTGTAACACTAGACAAACGGCTAAGAGCTTTAGAACAAAGCCAAGGCCGCCGTTCTGTGTGTGTTGCTGTATATATATATGTGTGTGTGTGTGTGTGTTTTTTGTGTATTACTGCAATACTCCGTTATTTCACTCAACCTTAGCCACTGTAACAGGATTAATTCTTGTTTATTTCCAAGCGTCTGACCTTCCTGACGATCCCTTTATCCTTATTTCTTCTCAAAATTGCAAACCTCACCCAAAAGGAGTCACATCCTTTTTTTTTTTTTTTCTTCCATTTTTAACGAAATTAAATGATTGCTGGGTGAGCCACTCAACAGGCAAACACATTTCCAATCCTTTTATCCCCTTAGTAAGGTTTAACACTCTCAGCTCCTCCGGGCGGCCTCGTCCCCTGCTCATCTGCAGGCTAATCCAGTGCTGTTTTATTGTCTTATTGACTCTGCCAGCCTGAACGCCAAGAATCATAACAGCTTGTGGGAAGCGTCACGAAGGCGAGCTGACGAATTCGGCGTCTCGGAGCGGGGACGAGCTGAGGCAGGGGCTCTAGAAGAGGACACATATCAAAGAGGTATTAAATGCACTGATCCGCCGTGCCTTAACTCTCTCTTACATCATCATAAAACATCATCCAATTTACCAGCACTGTCAGAGAGGAACCATAATACATTTGCATAATGCAGCGTCTTCACTATGTTAATTCTCTCTCAACTCAGCCATGTACAAGGACTCTTTTTTTTTTTTTTTGTGTTTAGACTTCTTCTATCTCTCTCGCTCGGTATATTGTGTGTGCATGAGTGCATTACACCATGCTAGCATGTCAATGACTGTGAAAGATTATGGAGGTAAATGAGGCTCTCCAAAGCCCTCCAAGCTCTCCATACAGCGGTGTGATAGTGATACCGCAGGGCATCGCAGGAGGAGCAATAGAAACACATTACTGCCGAAATCACATTGCTCTCCTCCACTGAGGGGTGTAAGTTACCGGGGAAATGGATGGAGCACACGGGGAGAGAGAGAGGAGGTGGGGGATGAGGTTGAGCCTCTCTACAAATTTGCATTGACACATGTGATCTCTTTTTAATTTTCTGGCTGTGTGAAATATGGGAGATGACTTGATTAAATTGTCTTGGCTGGATTCTGATGCAAAGCGGCGCACGCTGACTGTGTGCACCCACCTCTGGTGTCTTTGTACTGTAAGTTCAAGTGTGTTAAAGGTAGAAAACGCTCCTTCAGACCTTCTGACAGTGTCTTGCATCATCGATCTGTGCAGTGCAGTGCAGTGCAGAATTTACTGTCTGATGGGATGTTGTGATTGAACCCTGAGCCAGGGTCAAGTCTAGTTGGAGGCCGGCTTTTATCAAATCTAATGTCTCGGTCAGTGCTCTTTTCTGTTTGGCTTGCAGGCAATTTTCTGTATTTTTCTTATCGTCATCGGGTCTCATGTGCAGAGCCAAAGCAACAATGAATTGATCTACTTACAAGTATTGTATCCAAAGCCTGATATATCTTATTTCTCTGTGCCGTAGACGTCCGTTGTTGTCCAGAAACCATTAAAAACACATCAGTGAGCCACACCGCTGCACTGGGTGACATTTTCCTTCATCACAAAGAGTTTGGGCATGTTAGTTTGTTTAGAAACATCTCCAAAGACTAATGACTGTCAAGTTTTCAGTCTCTGGAGAGTAGTTCTGTAGGCTATAAGGCAGATGCCACTGCTGTCACAGCTTCGCTAGCTTCTTGTGCGACATATTGCAACGTCTTGACTTCATACCAAAGTTCTTTGAGAAATTTACAATGTACAATGTTGGTAGTTTTTTTTGTATGTGTGTATCCAAAGCCTGATAAACTGTATCTTATCCCTCTGAGCTGTAGACCTCTGTTATTGTCCTTGTTGTTGTGTAAAAGCCAGCTCATGGGCGTAACCATGCATTGGAAGGGGGGGGGTTGTCTCCCAGTACAGAAAAAATACCAATCTGTGCCCCCTAATATATAGTAGAAAATATATCAAATATGTCCTCCTGTTATAAACCCTGTCAACAGATCTGTCTCTTCTTATTTCCTATTTATATTAACCTCAGAATCAGATCTCTACTCCACATCATGTTGTTCTGTGTCGACAGGTTCTTTTGGTCAGTCAGTGGAGGTCAACAAATGGAGAAAGTAATGTTATCTAAAAAGCGGAGAAAGCAGGATTGGCAGCCGGAAAAGGTTTTTTTTATGGGTACGGGAAGTCAGACATCTCTGGCCCATTAATTGGGATCAGCATTCAGGCTGCAAGATCTTCCCCCTGCAGCCTGTTGCAGATGTCTGTCTTGACCTGCAAATACATCAACTGCTAAGCTTTAAACATGATGGCTGATATCTTAAAAATACCGATAGCTTAAAACAGGAAATACCATTATGTGAGAGGTATTTCTTACCCTATTCATGGTGGAGAAGTCCCTTTCGTAGTTTACACTCCTGATTGGGGCTGCCAGGCCAATGGCAGCCAGCTGGCTTATGGTTGGGTACATGATCCCAAACTCCTCATATTTCGAGGACAGCTCTGACAATACGGCCAGCTGAGTCTTGTTCTGAAAAGGTTCATATTATGATTAACACTGCTCATGATCATTTTATGTGAAAATATCACATTTTAAAGTTACCTTGAGTGGACCAGAGACCACTTGATCCCTGAAGGAGGCCCATTCTTCAAGGACTATGCCAAAATCAAGCGGAAAAAAAACTTCCCCAACAGTGTCCTCAGGTGTGCATGTGCAATTTCGTTCGTATCTGCCTGTGGACCCAGTATCCCAAAAGCAGCAACTCTCGAGATGGGCAGTCAGGCCATCCAGATACGGATCCATCACCTGATCAAACAAACAGTGAGAAAAAATGTCAGTGAACTATTAGTCTAAATAAAACTAAATTGAAGTTACATCAATTAAATTAACCAAAATCTACATACCAAATTGACTTAGATGAGAAAGATCGATTGCGGTTCCTTATGTTTGTGCAAAATAAACATGAAGTTAAAATATTGCAGCTGAACTGATTTGGGTTATTAAAGTTACCTGCTCTTTGATTGCCAGGAACATGACATCCTCCTTCTGGAAGAGCTTAAGACAGGCGTGCCAGGTGAGGGAGCACATCTGCTTGCAGGCAATGAAACGATATGTAGCGAGGAATGAGTACAATCCCTTTGCACCAGGACGATCGCAGGTCTCTACTTCCTCTGCCAAGGCTCCCAGTACAGCAGTGATGTTTTACTGAAGGTTTTTTTACAGCTTCATGTTGAGAGAGCCATCGTGTGTTCTTTACTTGCTAATCAATGACAGTTAAGACAGCTGTATTTATTAGGAGTGACTGTACTATGCAAGTAAATGGCCGTGAATATTCAAATATTTCAATTTATTTGGAATTTAACTTATTCACCTTCACTTTCAGCTCACACAACCCAAGTAGCAGAGTGGTTTGCACTACTCCTAAAGTACAGGTGAAGCTACTCTAGATGGTCTCTGAACATGGCTATGTGTATAACCAGCCTACACACATCACAATGACCACTGAGGAGCCATGGCCATTCATCCGTCAGTTGTTTCACGAACCCATTTTGTTTTCCTATTGAATACGTTTCATTTAAACACTCAATTAAGAGAAATAAAATATTCCAAATCCAGTTTAATTCCATACAAAGAAGAAAAACAAGTTAACCTACCTGCCATAACTGCAGCGCCGTCAGTTCCTAGTCCTAAGGTTAAGTGTGTGAGGATGTCCTTCATGCGAACAACGTTCTTCGCTGCCGCCACGACTGCATCTGCTTTCCCGACAGTCAGGTTATATGAGATCCAGGAATTGGCAGAAGAGATTCCCCTTTTTGTTTCCCCCAATATATATTGAACTATTATTAGTCAATGACTATGTTTACATGCACACTTATATTCCACTAATATCCCGAATATGACAATATTCTGAATTTGATGTAAACAGCATTTTCCATTTGGATATCCCGAATTAGGCCTTATTCCAAATGTAGCATTTTCCAATTAAGATGTGGGATATGCCGATGTTATTTGGGTTTTAGGAGCATTCTTTGGACACGTATACAGTGCATTCAGAATATGCATCTCAGTTGGGGTTTTTACTGCGGTTTACAACACAAAGACTCTTGCTTGTTTACTGTAAACTCTGTGCGTTGCAAACAAAACCAACTATCCACCAGTTTGCAAGGCTGGGATAGAGATGCATGACGGGCTGGTTGTGTAACGCACCCCTTCTCAGGCAAAATGACATATGATGGAGCTGGATGGCAGACAGAGGAGAGGAATGAGAGGAGAGGAGAGGCGTTGTGTGCCTTCACCACGACGGGGAACGGGGGAGGATTGGTTATTATCCTGACTGACGGTGACGACTCGGTGTGATGCACCAAAAAAACACTCAACAGTGTAGTAAACATCATACTACTACTGGATGTGCCTGTAGCTATAAATTTATAATAGCAGTCATTTCAATATCACTTATAAATATAAGGCAGCAGCTCACTAATGTTTTTCACCTCGCCGGTTTACTTCACTGCCTGCAGAGATCTTGTGATTCCCGTTCCCACCGGAGCAGAGGGAAACCTTGAAAACCCTCTGCATGTAAACAGTAATATTAGTGGAATATTCATTTTCATTAGCCATGTAAACAGCTTAGTAGGGATATTGTCTTTTTCTGAATAAGGGCAAAAAAAAAGGTCTATTTTGTGCATGTAAACACACACTTGCACACTTGAAGTGCCCCCATCTCCCACTTTACACGTAAAAAAGTGAGATTTACTATAGATATAAAGACCATAGATGGACATAAACGACATGCTAAATATCATTATTTCCATCATAAATGAGGACTACAGTCAAAACCATTACAGAGTGTGTCTAAAAAGAATCATCTAACCCATATACCAAATGAGGCAAACCCAATAACGACTGTTGCAAGCAATTCAACAGCTGAATGATCACAGAGCGCCAGGTGAGGTGATGTGAAGGTATAAAGGAATAGCACATTGCAACGCTTAAGCTATTAGAAATTATGGCTCTTTTGTTGTTATGTTGTTTTTCAGAAGGGAAAAAAAAGGGAATGAAAACAGAATATTGATTTGATTTTCATTTCAAAATCCACAAACAAAAAGGCCTTTTTTTTTTGGTTTTCCTGGTCAGAAACGGCACATGCAACATTTATAAAGGACTTGATTTTCCTTCACGCCTTTACAAAACAGAAAATAAAATAGTTAACTAATGCATGAGCCGTAGCACTCAGGAATATGAAGGTGTACTTATTCCACACAGGAGGGCGGATTAGTAAAACGGTCTTTGAACACATTTTCTACCAGCAATGAAGTGCAGTTACTACTATTATTACTGAAATAAACAGCGTCTCTCTCTCTCCTCGCCATTCTCAACGCCTCCGTGGTGCTGAAAGACACAGAGCAGCGGCTACTTTTCAACTGTTTTCTTATGCTTATTATCCATATTCTTATTAATAAGAATACAGTACTTTATAAGGGTTGTATCTGCCATTTCTGACCATGAAAACTGTTTATGTTTTTCATTTTTTTCACGTCGGTGCCCCCCAGCACGGCAAATTGGTCGGCGCCCCCGGGCACTCGCCTGATGTGATGTATGGATAATCTGGCCCAGGGCCTACCTCACATGACTCACAGGCTGTAAACGTAACTGCGTTCTCGTGCATGCACCACAGCGGCGGCGTCTGCCTCACACAGAACTACTCTCCGGAGACTGTACGGAGACATGATTATCGTTATTAGTCTTTGGAGTCTTTTCTAAACAAACTGTTGTGTCCGTAATCTGCGTGGTGAAGGAACATGTCGCCCAGTGCAGCTGTGCGGCTCAGTGTTGTGTTTTTAATCGTTTTTGGACAACAACAGAGGTCTACGGCACAGAGGAACAAGCTATATCAGGCTTTAATATACACACAGCACTTGTAATTAGTTCATTGTTGGTGTGACTCTGTACATGAGACTTATTGACAATAGGAAAAATATTGAAATTCACCAGCCTTAAATTTTAAAATAGTATTACAGGACATCTCAAACAATGTTAGTTTTATGTCAATCCAGCCGTGACTTCAGTTTGTTTATTTTGTCATTACTGCATGAAAGTTGAAAAGTCAAGAAGCCGACTGGTTGATTAAAGCTGCTGGTTGTTTCAGTCACAGTCAGAGAAGCCAGACGAGCTACCGGAGAGCTTACATGAGATGATGATGTGAAGACAAGTTTGCTCATATATGAAGCAGAAATTGTGCTTTAATGTAAGAATAAAGCCTGTTGTCTAAATGAGCTCAGAGTAGAGACAGAGGTGGTGCTTCTGATCTGAAACCTTCTTCATCAAAGGGTTGTAGTGCCATCTGCTGCAGAATCAGACTTGTTACACAAATGGCAGATGTGGAAGATGTTTCTCACACTTTGAAGCACCATAAAATTGATATTTCATGTTTTACCCTACAAATCTTGTTTGCATCACTGGCAATCATTTTCCAAAGCATGCTTCTGTTGGTTTACATGTTAAGATTGTGTTTTTGCTTTGGCTTTCCATTCATTTCAGCCGGATAACTTGCAGAGACTTGATCAGAGTGAACATCACGCCAGCTTTTATTTGTAATAATATGTAATATTGTTATGTTGCGGTGAAGTTTAGTCTTTTTAAATCTCTCTCTATATATATATGCTTGTATTACCATGCAATGAAAATATAACTAATAAAAAATAAATGCTGATATGATATTCACTGAAGATATTTCTATACGTCCCACCAGACAACTAAAAGATGAAGCTAAATTTACCTTAAAAAAACACACTTACTCTTTATGCACAAGGCCAGATTAACCTTCTATGGGGCCAAAGGGCAAAAGTTTATTGTTGGGCCTCTATTGACCCACTAAAATACTCTAGAGCTGCAAGGATCGGTTGATTAGTTGATTGGTGGATGGACACACAAACACAAAAATGCCAAAGATTCTCTGGTACCAGCTTCTCTGTTACACCCCCCCCCCCCCCCCCCCCCCCCACCCCCCCCCCCCGCCCCGCTGGATGGGATATGTATAACCTGTGATACTCTATTGACCCTGTGTTGTGCTCTGCTTTCTCCCAGGTGGCCCTGGTCTAGTGATTGAGGGAGGACCTATAAAGAGGGATTCTCCATTTTCCAGCCTTGGCAGCAGCTGTTTTGTGTGTAGTCTTCTTTTCGCGGCTTTATTTCTGTTAGGTTTGGTTCTTATGTGGGGTTAGGTTAGAGGGGAGAGCCCAGATCCTATGGCCCTTCGTGGGTTGGTCTGGGTGTCTCCTCTTCTTTTTGTTCTTTTTGGCCGCCTCACCAGCTTCTGTTAGTATTTATTGTTGTTTGTGTTAATAAATTGATTTAACTGTGGTGAAATCTCCTGACTTTTAATTATGTTTGAGAGGGTTTTTAGAAGGTCGTAACATTCTCAAATGTGAATATTTTTCCATGATAGTAAAACAACTGATCGGTTATTTCTGCGTGCAAAGTGATAAAACATAACTGTACAACAAATGAGCACAATATAAACAATAATGTCTTAAAACCAGATTTTGACACAGTCCATCCTCAAGACCAGGACCAGAAGATGGAGGATCGAGGACCTGTTAGGAGTGAATATTAGTACTTCCAGATTATGTAGATTCAAATGATATGGAGTCAACATGGGGCTTCTGTGGCCCCTGAGCAGTTGCCCATTTTACCCAGTAAAAGTCTCTAGTCCAGACTTGTTTATGCAATGATGGATGTGATGGGTTTTTTTTTTTGGATTTGTACAAACTGGATTGATACAGTGAATGTGGATGTGGGAAAACATTAAATTAGTTAATGAAATGCTCTTAAAAGACAGACAGAACATCACAGACTGATGAAATCAAACAATAAAAGTGAATGAAAGGTTTGTTATTTTAACCTTCACTCATAGTATTCTTTATGTTTTACAAAATTTCAGCTGCTTTATCAAACAACAACATGGTAAATTGTTCATAATGTGAAGCAAATATGCCTTACAAGCACCTGCTGTTACTTTTATATGTTTTTCTTACAGATGAAAACAAAATATTGGCCCTGCAATAAAATTATTTTGAGCAGATTATAGAGCAGTTATTTGCAGGCAGCTGCTGCTACTTACTTGCATCGGGTCCCAGATCCACATAAAGAAACTACAAGTGAATCTTTTAGAGGTCCACAGTTTAAATCTGTTCATGACTTTGAATGTTGTCCTTTTCGGTTATGACACTATTGTGTTTCACTTCACTGCAGTATGTTGATGCAGAGACGTTCCAGGTTTTTCTGGTAATTTGCTGCCACCTACAGGACACAGAGCTGCTGTGTTTGGTGCTAACAGGAAGTGAGAGATAACAGTAAATACTGTTGTGCTCTTCTCTGTAGACAGATCTGAAAAATTGAGTGTAAAATATTCAGTTTGTATAAGAATATAATAACGTAAAGTATACATAAAGTAGGAAAAATAACGCAATATCCCTACATGAGACTATTATACCCTTGTGATATATGTATATTAGTTTATTTGTTATTTTTCACTATTTAATTTACTTTCCTTGCTGATCATGACCTGCTACACTGAAGTTGTCACGAGTGTGTGTGTACGAGGCGAACAGGAGGATCCAAACGCAGGCATCCAATGAACAGGTCTACAGCTGGCAATAAGAAGGAAATCTAAACAGTCCAAACAGTCTAAATAAGTAAACAAATCCAGCAGGGCGAGGCAGGCAGGCAGGTCAAAAACACAGGTAGTAACTGCAGATATCAGACAGGCAGAGTAACAGGGTGGCTGGAATGCAAAGGAATTAAACATCATTGCTGAACTGGCAGGGCTTGAATTAATCTGGGCCAGTATATATACCACTGCGGCTGATGGGATGATGAGAGGAAGGTGATGACTGGAGAAATGGAAAGTTCATTAACAATGCAAAGATCTGGGGAAGTAAGAAGGTGGCTGCAGGCAGGGACGGAGGCAGAATGGGCTAAATGAACAGGACTGAGGCTGTAGTCGTGACAGAAGTATTGTCTTTGTACGGACTTGCTGCTCGATTTTTTCATGTCTTCATGAATTGGCAAAGACAATAAAAAGGGGAAGCAAGCAGTCTGGAATATGTCAATGATTATTTTTTGTGCAGCGTCAGGTTTAAAAAAATCACACTTGTTACCTCAGAGGACAAAATGTCCCCTTCCTAAAACTGCTATAAAAATACTATATATTAATATTATCCACTTTCACTGAGTTAAATTTTTTGACCAACATCAGTCCTGATCATAACAGGAATTTTAACCCTTTAAATGCCAGTTATTGACATGGTGCCACTATGTTTTTAAATGAAAAACACACAAAAAGTGAATTATTTTCCATACAGGTCTAATAAATGATAGTGGACATTCTTTTTTTTGGATTATCACAGTCTGGGATATGTCAGTGATTGGCAACAATATTGATTTTGATGCATTATTATTATTTTTATGCAGCGTCGGATTTAAAAATAAAAATCACATTGTGGAAAAACATGTTACCTTCCTTTAAATGTCAGAGAGTTGGCAGGGGAATTATGACCACACACATACCACTCTCCTACATCCATATCAACACACACACACCATTTTTGTTGCATACATTTGCTACATGTGCTCCATAATGCAGCAGTAATGCCCCTAGTGGAAACCAGGACAACAGCATGTATTTTCCCCAGAGGGCAAACACGAAAAAATGTCTCAGTCTGGTGGAAAATAGTCAAAACTATAATTTTGAAGCCAGGGATCTAGATTGATGCATGATGTTATGTTTTAATAGCTGTGGGATTAAAAATGACAGTTTTAATGGGTTTCAAGGGGGACATTTTTGTCGTTAAGGAGCTGAGTGTCATTATTTTGATTACATAGTTTATTATAGACTTATTATAAGGAAATGAGGTTGAACTTCCACAATTGGACAAAAAAAAAAATCTTACAACCTTATCAAATTTTATGCCGTATGCATTAACACAGCCAGAATTATCACAAATTAAAAAGCCAAACATGTCCCCAGTGAGGCATAAAGGTTAAGCAATTAGAGGAGGATGTCAGAAACCCAGTTGTTTTAATGATACTGAGAGGTTTCAGGCAGGATGACGAACGGTGAGATTAGATTACAACTAAATGAATCAAGATGTCTTCAGGAAATTCACCCGGCCATTTGCTTTCTGCTCCTGGTGCTCCAATATCTATTGTCCGTGTATTCATTTCAACATTGACAGATAACATCTGCAAGTACTACATACATGCTTAATTTAACCAGATATGTGCATATTTACCTGCTACAGTACTTTACATGATGGATTCACAGCACCATGCTAATCTCCAGGTCGTCTGCAAGAAAACAGAGAGACAGTCCATCTGAAAATCTCTCCTAGGAGTTGTGCTGAAAGTTAATTTAGCTAAAAATACTTAGACCTCAGAGTCAGACTTATTTATGAAGCATCCAACTCTTACTTTCAGTAATGAGGACTACTCCTAGGAGAGAGTGTGACTTTGCTGTTTTACAACCATGAAGTATGACGTGTTCTCCTACACAGACATCACTTAGCCTTCATAGAGTGTAAACAAAGCTGATAACAAATAAATGTAGCCTTCTAAGTAAATTAAAATAATAGGTAGACCTAATGTGACTCGGCTGTGGGGAATCGGCCCCATTCAACCACATTATTTTACAATTCCCATAATATTGCAGCATCTTGCATATAACACAAGCACAATGTTGCACCACTGCATGTCTAATTCCCATTTAACCACACCTTCTGTTAATTTATGTTTGTCACGTGAGGGGGGAAATTATTAGTTTTGTAATCTCACACTGTTTGACATTACAGAACTAATAATTTCTAATAGCTGGCACATTGCAATAAATCATCTCAATGTGCTGTTCATTATACCTTCACATCACCTCACCTGGCGCTCTGTGATCATTCAGCTGTTGTTTGCAACAGTCGTTATTGGGTTTCCCTTATTTGTTATATGTGTGTAATGATTTTTTTTAAACATACTCTGTAATGGTTTTGCATGTAGTCCTCATACAGGCCATTTATAATGGACATAATGATATTTAGCATGACGTATTGCATTGGGATGTGAGTTGCACTCAGACTGGAACATCAGTATAAGGGCTGATATGGTATTTGTGGGCCAGTGTTTATCTATAGTGGTTTTTTGGTTGTGTCTTACATTTTTTGTAGTATGTGTGTTGAGTCTATACTTCAGCAGTAAGCTTTTATAAATCTATGGTCTTCACGCTTTAGTAAATTTCACTTTTTTACATGTAAATTGGAAGGACTGGGGCACTTCAAGTGTGGTCACCCTGGGGCACCACATCGTGTTAATCCAGGCCTGGTCACACAGCTTTAGCAAATGCACTCTAGCCTGATTAAATAATAAGATTTAAGACCAGAGAAAAAAATATTTTAGCTGTTGTAATAAAGTTGAGATTTATTGGTCTATCCAGCCAGACAGACATGACATATACATTTAAGTCTGCCCTCAATATGTGTACAAGCCCTATCAAACTTTGATTGCTGTTGCAAAGCTGCATGTCCCCCATTACAACATTTTTGGGGGTAAAAACGATCAATACATTTATTCTCTTATCTGTCTGAACACCTTCTCCTGGAAACCCCGAATGTGTCAGACCTCATCTGGAGCTCAAATATCGGCAGAGATAGGAGTGATTTCCCATGTTAAGAAAGTAGATAAGATGCTTCTACTCCTCGTCCTAAAAGTAGGGCCAAAAATGCATCACTCTGACGATATTTGCCCAGTTAGAAGAGATTAATTACTCTGAGTGGCTTGATCAATACTGGATGCACCTGGCGGAGTAACGTCATTTTACCCAACACTGTCGCCCTGTGACCAAAAGTAGTAACAGCACCGGAAACTCTGAATGTACTACATTAGTTTTAACAACAAAAAAGTGTAACACTTATAAATAAACAACAATGAACATATGTAGTGACATTTAAACAACTTTGAGAGCTCAGTTACGCCCAAGGAGAAAAGTATAGGCCTATTTTAATAAATTTACCATACGGCTACATTATAATTATACATTATACATTATAATTATTACTATTATTATTATTCATTTTGACTATAAAGCGACAATCAGCCCCCATATCAGACTTCATCTCTTCCTAAACCCCCTTAACAGTGATGGTCATGTTGAAGGTCGCTTCCCCTTTAAAACATTTTTTTTTGGAAACGTCGATACTGTAGTGCTGTCCATGCAGAGCTGAGAGGAGGGGTGAGACTAGGGTGAGGAGTGGGGAAGAGATAACTCAGACTGACAAGCATCCACAGGGATGAGAAACCCCGGAGAGGACACACGTGTTTTCACCATGTAGAAGCCGAAAAGACGTACGTGCGGACTCTGAATTTCTCCACAAACTTCCAGACAGCATGTAGCCTGAGCTGCTGCGACTGCAAAAAAAAAAACAAAAACCCAGCGACTGACGCATGCGGATTCCTCCCTAGAGATTAAAAACGAAAAGGAAAAAAAAACGCAGGTAAGCTTGTCACCCAGCTTCTCTACGCAGATGCAGAGGTGAGGAGAGGGATCTTCTTTCCTCCCCGGATCAATTTTTCATGTGCGACCCTCGAGGCTTTTTTTTAACAGGGATGAACTTTGGTCCTGTTGTGTCAGATTACAGTGACAGTCATGGAGGTGTGTTTCTTATCTAGGGATGAATTCCAGCGGTTTGCATGCAGCAGACCTGACCGCTGTAAACAAACAGCGCGGCTGCCTTTCAGCACCAAGGACAGAGCTCCGGAGGCTGCTGCGCAGTTTGAAACCAAAAGCGTCTCCCGATGACACAACATGCAGAAATACTGTGTCCCTATTTGAATAAAACATGGATCAGCTTATCAATGAAGCGCACAGTCAGAGATTTAAACCAAAAAAATCTGATGTCTGAGCTGTGAAATTGCGTTTGCACCATTTTTTTTTTCTGTTTTCCCAGACACCACAGGGCCTTCTGTATTCTCCTTTCAGGCAGAAATTCATCTGACAGGATATAAAGCTGTCTTAATGCTAGTCAGAGAATAAGAATGGCTGGATAAAAAAATGGACACCTTTATTAACAGAGTGACTGGGTGTGACGCTGAGCTATGAAAGGTGAAAGTTGAGCTACTGTGTGAAAATGCTCTAAATTTGACTCCTCATTAGGCTTCTGAATGTTTTGGATTGACAAAATTAGCTCCTCCAAACTTCCAGTAATTAGGACAGTCTTGTTAAAAGTGGGTTCAGACAAAAAAAAGAAAGACATACAGTATTTTCTCACTTATCATGTCAGATAAGATACCTGACATAGATACATATCTAACCATGCTGATGGTTTTAGTTTTATGTGTCCTGTTTTTGAATTTATGTTGCACAATTCATGAATTGAATGCACCTCAGAGTCGACTGTTTTTATAGGAAATATTTGCAGTGAAAGCAGAAATGACGAGGACAGAACCTGGACAAAATAAAATAAAAACTGTTTCTGCATGGCTGAATACTACAGTACTACAGGAAAGTGAGAAAATATGTTTTCTGTCATTTGTCTGGACCAATATTTTAAATGTCAGATTGCCAGTAAAATCCTTAAAAAAAAAAAGGAATTAGCTGTTAGACTGCATAGTGACACACTTACAAAAGGGATATTTATTGACACAGTCTGCACTCTACCAGCTGTCAGTCTGGCTGACAGAACTGATTTGCCTCTGATCATAAAAAGTCAGGCTGGATTTCTTGAGTTCTGATATCTTGGCGATCCATTAAATATACAAACCCCAGACTCTCAACAGACTCCATTTTCTGCTGCGTCAGCTGCAAATAAAGGCTGAATTTGAACTATTGTATGTCTTTATTTTGCTTTGATGCAGTTTTCTTTAATATGCCTATTATTTTGATCTTCTAATCTTAATCATTTTGTATAAAACATGCAAATTAATCTACTGACTGATAGATGGACTGTGACTCTGTTTTACAGGAGCAGAAAATGGCAGCCGCAGACATCCTGTACTTCACTTTGTGGATCGCCACGTTCTTCACCTCCGGACTCGGATGCCCTGAGCTCTGTTCCTGCTCAGATAAATACAACCGTCATTTTGCAGAATGCTCCTACAAAAGCTTGGCTGAAATCCCAGATGGTTTGCCTCCCAATGTTACAACTTTGAGTCTCTCAGGTAACAGGATCAGTTTGATACCGTTAGGAAGTTTCGACAATGTCACCCGGGTGACGTCTCTGTGGTTGGCCCGCAATGAGCTCTTCTCCATCGAACCAGGGGCTCTCTCACCCCTGGTTTATCTGTGTAACTTTGACATCAGCTACAATAAAATCGTACACTTCCCATGGGAGGATCTGCAGAATCTCACAAGCTTGCAGCTGTTGAAGATGAACCACAACGAGATGGTCAACCTGCCGAGGGACGCCTTGTCCAACCTCAAAGACCTGAGGTCCCTCCGTCTCAACAATAACAAGTTCATAACCTTAGCTGAGGGGACGTTTGATGGCTTAATCTTTTTGTCACATTTGCAGATCCATCACAATCCTTTTGCATGCACCTGCTCCCTCGACTGGCTCAGAAACTGGATTTCAACATCCACCATCTCAGTCGCAGAGCAGAATTTGATCACTTGTGCAACTCCAGAGAAACTTAAAGGACAAGTGATTGGGAAGTTGCCTGAGTCAAAGTGCACAAGCCCAAATGTCACAATACGAATGGAGTCAAATATCCATGTCACAACTTTCTACGAGGACAGCGCTTTGGTCTTGACTTGTGAATTCAAAGGAAACCCAAAACCACTGGTCATGTGGAGTATTCACAGCCAAAGCCAGAGGCAAGACCTGGCTTTGTCGTTTACTGAGGATGACTCAGCAGAATCAAACAAAGACTCCTTACTGTCCCATAATCCCATCAAAGTGTTTAATAATGGGACTCTAATCATTTCATGCCTCAGGAAGGAAGACGGCGGCAGCTACAGCTGCTCTGCCACTAATGAATTTGGTAGAGCTGAAGATTCTCTGTCAGTGGAGGTGGTGGCTAAACCAACACCAGCACCAACACCTGTAAAGGAAATGACCACAACTCCCATTTATACTAAAACACACCCATCTGTACACCAAACAACAGACAAACCAACTGTTTTTGATTTTGTGCATCTGCCTGATTTAAAGAGAAAAGACTTCATGAACAACAAGCCCACTTTCTCGCCTAGTGTAGAGATCAATTCTAAGTCTTCTGACGTGGTCACGAGTAAGCCATTACGTGCTAGTAAATGTGGCGTGACGGCTAATACAAGATATATTTCAAGTAATGTCTTTAACGGGAGCCTGGATGATATCAAGCAGTACACATTTGACTTTGGTGTCATTGCCTTGGGCGTGTCAGAAACAGAGGCTACAGTACGGCTCAATCCTCTTCTCATACCCAGAGATAAGAGCGCCAACCGCGCCGCTGCAACATCTGAGAGCTTTGAAAGTGACAGCGAAGAGTCTCATGACCCTTCAGACACCTCCGAAGAAGCCCCTTCAAATGGCTTGTACCTGTGCGTCACTGCTGACCGCAAACACTCGGCTGTGCAGTGGTCGCGGATCAAGGAGGGCGTCAACACGTACCTGTTCGGCGGTTTACGCCCCGGCACCAACTACTCCCTGTGTCTGACCTACAGAAGGGAGGACTGTGAGGTGCAGGTGATGTTCACCACCAGGAGGAGGGTTCCCAATCTGCTCATCATCATCTCGGTCAGCATCTGCCTTCTGACCGTGTCCACCGTGCCTCTTCTCGGTGCGACATGCTTCCACTTGGTGTACAAATACCGCAGCAAGACGTACAAGCTGATCCTGAAGGCTAAAGACCAGTATCACATAGAGAGGAACCTCACCACCAACTTTAACATCCACGCACCCCACACTGAGTCTCAGAGGAAGATCAACGGCAGCCAGCTGGACGAGGAGGAAGGGGAGACGGAGAGCATAGACGGAGACAAAGAGGCGGATACAGAAGAAAGTGTGGTGACTGAATCTTTTGCTTTGTCTCAGTACAAAGGGAATTTAGATGACTGTGAGGCAGGATCCGAGTATAGTGACAGGTTGCCTCTGGGGGCTGAAGCAGTCAATATTACATGCAACTACAAATATCCAAATCAGTAAGTCTTGACTGTTTCTGGCATAAAAGATTGTTATAAAATTATTTTACATTTGGTTAAGGGGTAAAACAGGTATTTTTCAGTTAGTGCCAATGGTGTAGGTTCTCATAAATGTCGATGTTTTTCACTCTGGTCTGACAAGACTCAAAATGCATACACTCGTTTTAAACCACACCCCAGGCTGTACTGTAACATTCAGTGTCTACCAGCTGCCAGGCTCATTTGATTGTCGTTTTCCAGTCAAAACTGAACTAGGTCTGGTTTTAACCCTGTTCTTTCCATTCCTCTTGCTGCTGCTCTTTGAATATTTTTTTGTAGCTGGAAATATTTTCCAACTTCCACAAGCAACACTAAAAAGCAAATGACACAGCAAAGTGTTCCGCAGAGAGAGAGAAGCTGGTTGCACCAGTTTCACCATGTTATTAACATTTAATAGCTGATGCCTTTCAGCTAGAGGCCTTCCAGGCAGGAGTCACATTTAAAGGAATAGTTTGAAATTCTGGGAAACACCCACCGTGTTTCTTCCTGCTTCCACTTTAATGCTAAGCTGAGCTAACCGAACGCTGGCTCTATATTTAGAACGGACATGAGAGCGGTATCGATCTTATCATTTAACTCTACGCAAGAAAGCTTGTTTCCCTCGCTAGTCCTTTAACAACAACTCACTAACAAGCACTCGGAAAGTGTGTATCTTCACCACAGCTGCACACTTTTCCAAATTTATCATCATAATAGTAGAAATATTTTAAACATTTTTAATGTGAATCTGAATCAAAATACACATAATGATAGACAATCATGGGATGCATGTATGAGATACTGTACGATGTAATTCATTCAAGTATGTACAGTAGTTCATGGAGGATGTCACAGTCATGGCCATGTTCCTCGTCTATGGACCAACTTTCAATGTAATTTCAGTGAAATCTACTAACACATTTTAATGATATTCCACTAGCTAACAAACAGACAACATGACCTCCTTGGTGAATCTGTTCTAACACAGTAAACATGAAGGCTTATTGTTGATTTGTGCTTCTTGAACAATCTGAAACTGTGAAATGTCTGATGTACAGCTGCAAATATTTGTAGCAACATTTTGAGAGTGCATATAACGATGTGCTGGCACTCCTTGGACACTTGCAACCAAATAAATTTAATTAATTTTTTTCTTTTTAAGTCTCTGTATTAGCGTTTTTTCATCGTGTTAATTGTTTTGATCAGCAAAAGGACACTTAGTGGTAGAAATAAGAGTCTCTGCCAGGAAATAATCCATTTTACAAACTTTAAACTTAAATTATCACCTCCATTTCTATTTGTTCAGAGCATCTTTGTTAGACTTTGTTACTAATAAACAGATAGATAAAATAAGGTGGGAACACAACACATCAAGCTATTAAGCTTGGTTTGACAACAAAAAAAAGGTGTTAAAAGAAATATTGTAATAAATATACAGCAAAATAAATGTAAACTAGACGCAGACAGCAGTAAATGGTTTAACTGTAACAGCAAAAGATAGCAATATTCTGCTTTTAAACTACTACATTTGTGCTGTCACAGTTAGGAGTAAAGTAAGCTTAAACATACAGAGATGCAATCCTCTCATACCTCCAAAGTACTGGAGTATAAATGTTTAGTGTAGTTTCTAAGAGAAAACTATTGTATCCTGAACTACTGTGAGCTAAAATTACTGTTTTCCTGTTGTATTAAACTAAATGGGTGTTTTAAATACGCTCTCTGTCACTTAGGTAAAATGTGGACAATTTAATTCAGTATTATCCACTAAGTTTACTGCCGTGTGTAACAGTAAAAGCACTTCTGAGCATGTATGTGAAGTAATTGCTCTGTTGTATCTGGGTCATGTGTCCATCCTGTTGTGTTTCCCAGAGTACTGTGTTTGGAGACCTGCATGCTGCTTGTTACTGTGAGTCACACTATGCTGTCTGTGTACATATCCTTGACTCAAATGCTGTACTAACTTTGGGTCGTTATTGGCTGCTGTCGTTTTTCTTTTCTGTTTTATACCCTTGTAATACAGGAAATAATATGTTTTTACTAAAGTGTTAATGTTAAATATCCTCACTAACTCTCCTAATCCTATGTGCCTCAATAAAGTTTTGACAAAGGAACAATGAATGATTGCTTATCTCTCTCTATTTCTCAACAGCTTAATGACCAATATTTAAAATAACTATCTAATTAATTTATTAGTTAGGTAGTATCTTACTTTTCATTTACATGTCATGCCAAACATTTGACCCATCTCACATGAGATCACAAGACATTACTATATGTCAAACATCAACATGTTTTCAATGTGACCCTCTAGCATTTAATTGGTACAAAAATAAATTATCACAACATTCATATCAAATGTGTTGATGTTTAAAAAAAAATAGTTACATGTTAATTTTATCCTATGGTCATTACACAACAACTACCACTATATGGAGGATCAATAAAGCCTTGCAGGTAGTTAAATAACTGAATTATTTGATTTGTTTGGATAATAAAATGGGTGGTTAATAAAAGTTTTTATGAATGAATAAATTAATGTTAAACAGAAAATTGGTAGGATATTAAGAAGAGTGACTGGGAAAATACTTAACAATTCAATAAGCCATTAATAAAAAGATCATGTAGTAATTAAGTAAATTGAAATTGAAAAGTGCAATGAATCAGTAAGGATTGCTCAATATGCAAATAGTAGATTGTGTAAAACAAAATTAAAATCTGTATTTAAAACAGGATATAAGTGAAGTCACAAATTTGACAGCATGCTTTCTATTTGAGTGCTTTATTTTTCTTCAGCAGTCACTTGTTGCATGTGAGGAAAACTGTTTATTTGCAAAAACAGTATATAAGAATTGAAAGGCATCATGTAACATAAAACTGAAAATATGCAATAACTTCAATATCTCATTATATGATTTATCCCACAATTATAGAAAACTTTTAACAAAAGATATTAAGATATTATATTGTAATTAGTAGTATATTAACCAAGGTTTACATTGGAGTACATTGATGTTCAAATATGAAAACATTTTATGTTTTTTGCTTTAAAAGAGGGATTACCTTTGATAAAATTCTGCCATCCATTATCTTACAAAACCCTCTTGAACAACATTAGATAGGCCTTTATCAGTGAACACAATTTGACATGTCACAGTAGGAAAAGCATGGAGAACATACTGAGAACCAGCTGGATTAACCCGGGGCAAAAATGAGCTCTTATCGACCCGCTCCTCCCACTCTGACAACGCCATTGATCACCACTGGCCTGTATATCGTGCATGTCAATATGAAATTACTAAAAGGTCTCTAGACTGTTGCACAAATGATAGTTAATTTTCTCATACAGTAAGATGGGAGGCACTATATCTTATTGTCAGAGCCTCAGAGACATTTTGTTTAGTAGGTTTCTTTGATTTTCTTTTATATTTTTTATTTTAGCAACATGAGCATATGCTCTTTTATTTACAAGTGAAACCTTGGCTTTTGTGGCCATTAAGGGTCCAGGGCTGAGGGGTATTAAGCTCACAGCTCCCTCTGGGCATGCAGGTTTTATCCAAGAAACCTGTAATTAAGGCCAAGTCAGTGACAGATGGGTCGGTTGGAGACAAACGCTAAAACACAAGACGTGATGTGAAAGTGAATGATTGATGGTCTGGAACTTGGCCTTCAACAAAAATTGTGCCTCTGTTTTTGAGCTTGTCCCCATGTACCTGACCTCCATAAAAGACTCTTTGAATAATCCCCTGCACAATGCTTCTGTTGATTCAAAATCCTTCAACCATATAAGATCAAGCATCATGTCATTATGAGTGGCAGGTTACTCCGAACACAAGCACATAAAACATTTCACCACGAGGAAATGCAGGTTTACAATCAAAACTCAGCTCGGCATTTGGTATTTTTTATATTTGGTCACCAAACTGTGCAATGTGGATTAGTCGAAGTTCTCAGATTTTGACTCATTTGATTCATTCATCACCCAAATTATACAATTTCCTGCAACTGTCCAACCATGTTGTGACTGGTTAACAAAGTTTTTTGGTTAGTTCAAGTACATCTAAGTTTATTTCGTGCTCCGAACTGGCACATAAGTTCCTCCAGCTAGCATAGATTCCATTTAATGAACAGACTAGAAGTCACAAAGTGCACACTGTGATTTGCTCACAGCAGCATAAGCAATGTTGTTTGGAGTATACTGCCAACCTTACTGCATAGCTTAGGGATCTTAATCAGTTTTATCTTGGTTAGTCTGGATCTCAGTAGACTGGACTGGCTCAGCAGCTTCCTTCTTGCTGCCTTTCTTAGAGCTACGTTTCGGGGTCCCATTCAAAACGCTCTCCATGGTCTGCAGTGTCTGGAAGTGCTTCCTGGAGCCCAGCAGGGACGGGTTGTTGACCAGCGTGTACAGCAGCTGCCAGCGAGAGCGAATCCTCCGACTGCTGGTTGTCTTGTTCTGCCGATTCTCCTGGATGCCTGAAAGCATTGAGGAGCAGGCTGTCAGGGCAGAACGAGATACCAAACTAAGGGGTCAAAAGTCCGTGAATGCATACTGTGTGTTACTGGTGTTATTAGGAAATGACCTTAAAATTAATTCTTTTGGTAATTTTTAAGGAAAAATTCCAAACATTTGTTGGTTGCAGCTTCGCAAATGTGATTATTTGAAGCTTTTCTGTGACATACATAATAATAAACTAAATATCATTGGATTTTTGACTGTTGTTCAGACAAAGCAAGACATTGGAAGACATCACCTTGGATTAAGGAATTATAACTATTCTCTGACATCTTATAGATAGAACAAATAATCAATTAATCAAGAAAAAAACTGCAGATTAATTGATAATGAAAATAATTGTTAGTTGCAGCCCTATAAAAACCTTCTATCCAGTAATAGTGATTTTCATGTTTTACAATCAGTTGAAGGATATCAAGGATGGTTTTCTTCCTTGAAAAGGAACTGCAACTGTATTTTAGCCATGCGAGAGGCATGGCTTTAGGCATGGCAGGTTGGTTGGTTAAAACCGAGATAGCTTGTTAGCTATCACACGAAATTTCATGAAATTTTGTACAGACATTCATGATCCCCGCAGGATGATTCCCAATGATTCCCTTTATCCCCCGACTTTTCATCTTGCACCATCACCAACACGTTAAAATTACCACTGTAAAACATGTTGTAATTGGAGATTAAAGCTAACATAGCATACTACTATACTAGCATTAGCAAGTTACTATAGCATGCTAAATGTTACTTATTATGTTAGCATGCTAACTGTATGCATGATAATAGGTAACATAATAAACATTACATCCTTGCTACCAACATAGGTTGTGATAAATGTTAAATATAACATGCTAACTGTGAGTATGTTCAAGCTAACATTAGCGATCAGCTCAAAGTACAGCTGATTGACAAAGTCCGCTTGAAGTTGATTCAAGTCTGACATTTTAGAGCTGAGCCTGACGAACTGAGTTTGAGGTGTTTTAATGCCGGGTTCATGTCATATCTGAGTTATCGTAATTACAAGACTTGTAAATTGCATTCACATCAACTTCAAAGTTGTAATCACCACTGAGAAGCCCAGACTTTTCTGATGTATCCAACTTGACGTCTAAAAATACTGAAGTACTTGAAAATGTAGCAAATAGGGACACCTTACATCAGCCAAAGTCCGTCATTTATGGTGATTAAACACAAAATTATAGTGTTATGTTGTCAGTGCACAGAATTTTTAATCCTCACTCAGCCAACTCTGTAACCATACAACCAACTTGAGTTGTCTGACGTGAACGCTTGCAAGTTGTAAACATGGGAATGTTTCCTATCTTTCCCATCAATCCCATATGACATGAACACGGTATAAATCCTTTTGATGCTTCCTCTGGCGTCACCTTCAGGCTGAGTTTTATACATTTTTTTCCCATTTGGACCAAAGAATAATAAGGCGTCTCTCCATTTTCATTTATCACATTCTCTAGAATGTAAATGAGGATTACAGTTTGTCTTGTTAATATTCAGTATTGGAATTTTCCACATTTTATATAAAATTTATGAAGCACAGGCCAGATGTAGAACTTGGCTGCATGTGTCTCCGTGATGCATAAGTATTTTGTTTATTTGTACGTATATTTGTTTGTGCAGTTTAGGGTTAGGTCTCTACCTTCCTCTGCGTCTCTTATTTTCTGTCCCACCCTGCCACCTTCAACCATCATGTCCAGCAGCAGCCCACAGAAAGCCTTCATCACTGGGTGCGACTGGCTGACCTCCACCTTCAGGAAGTTGGTGTAGTAGCTGTAGGCTGGATGGGGTCAAAGGTCACAGAACATGACTAAAGTCACACAAAGACCATGGTCAAGAAACATCTTTAACTAACACATTTTCTTTGACTATGGAACTTGTACTTGTTTTTTTTCATTATTATCAACAAAGCACTTAAGAAGACTGGTAGTAGTATATATTTTTATATTTGTTTGTATTTTTTTGTGTAGTTAAACTCAATATAGCTTATTCCTCTGTGTCATATGATTCAACTGTTGCCCAAAAACAGTTAAAAACTATTAAAATCATACCTGGGTCAAAGGACTCAGCGGTGCGGTGCAGCAGACTGATGTCAATACGACCAAGATGGATGATGTTGAACAAAGCAGTAATCACCATTCTCCATATGCCGACTATCAATCCCACCACAATGTTGATCAAGAACAGCAGATACGTCAGAAGAAACAGACTCTCTCTGGAAATCAAACAAATATATATCAGTCTAAATTAGGATTGTTGTTTTAGGAGAACACAGCAACATCTATAATCAATCACCAACTATTTTGGTAATCGATTAATTAATTAAGTGTTTAAGAAATGCTTCTGAAATGTGAATATTTTCTGGTTTCTTTATTCTTCTGTGACAGTAAACTAAATATCTTTGGGTTGTGGACTGTTGGTATGAACAAAACGTTGGTGTTTGGGAAACAGTGATCAACATCTCTCATCATTTTCTGACATTTTATAGACCAAACAACTAATCGATTATACCTAAACACATAAAACTAGAGTCCCACTAATCATTAATTGCCTCATCAATACACACTATACATACTACACTAAATTCTTCACCAATAAATAAGTTGCAATCAGGTTCACATACCTGTTGTTCAAGTCTCTCGTACCGGCTTCCTTTTTGATGAAAGCAAACTTAGCAGTCACGTGTTGAAGTACAGTTACCAGTATCAGCGTGACCCAGCCTGGCCTGTAATGATGGAATATGAAGAAAATAAATGTTATCTTTGTTCTGATCAGTAATTATAAAATAAAATAAAAAAAGCTACAGTACATGAAAGGTTGCTGACTCACCATGCCTTTCCCAGGATTTCAAAGACGATGATGTTACGACCGTAAAAAACAGGGATGATGATCAAAAACACGAAGAACAAGAAGCAGATGAAAAACACAACCGTCTGGATCGCCATTCCTGCCAAGACGACACAGAAACAGACCATCTTTAATCTCAAACTCAAACACATTTCCAAATTAAATTAAAATTTTTCTTCAATGCATTTTTTTTTTTTTTTTTTTAGCAAAGCAGTTAATTAAAAATACTTTGTGATGTGAGAACCTGAAGAACCGATTCATCTATTTCACCAATCACTCTTAATATTAATAAAAGATTAAGGCTGGAATTATTCTATATTTTTATTGCTGTCAACAAATCCCATTAAAAGACCAAAACCAGCTTGAACTTGAACTTGTGTTGGTTCAAGTTCCCTATCCTGTCTGTAGCACTCAGCTCCCAAACCATTCAAGATTTAAATCTTTAAAAAACAACATCACAGATATACAGTTAACTTTTTTAAAGGCTAAATAATTTTCTAAAACAGCTAGCCTCTGTAGTTTTTAGCAAATGTTACTAAGACAGAAGTAAATTGTTTTGTGCATTTGTTGGGGACTATTTTCAGCTGTGGATTGATACACATTTGGTGCTCTAGTGAGTATTTCCTGCAGCAGGACAGTGTATGTTTGATTGAGTTAAAATAAACTAAAGTCTGTGCATTCATGGCTAATTGATATGTTTTTAAAATATTTTTGGACAATAATGGTGTTCCCCATAACAACAAACCATGTCTATCTGAACTACATGTGCTGTGACAGTAGGATCAATTTATTGTTGGTTTTGGTCTTTTCATGGGATTTACTGACAATATGAAAGGATATTAAAGGATATGGTTGGCAATTTTTAGAATAAAGAAGAATAAGATATGTCTTATAGAGTGTATATAAAGATATAGCTTTGGATAAACACAACATTTGTAAATAGGATCAATTCATTGTTGGTTTGGCTCTGCACATGAGATTTGTTGATAATAACAAAAATAAAGAAAATCGTCAGGCAAATCCTTTAATACTAATAATTTTTCTGCGTATTTGAGCTTCACCAAGACAGATGATTGCAGCCTGGTATCCCGTCAAGCCCATCCAACAGACGACGCCGGGGTTGGATGGACGGATGGTCTTCTGGCTGTTGTAAATGTTGTAAACGTCTCCCTTGTACAATCCTCTCAGGTTTGACCTGAAACACAAAGCATCAGAGAGAGGTGGGCAGGCTCATATTTGGCAGCAGGTGTTCCTTGCAGCAATAGTTTCATTCATTTTCCCCATAGAGAATGTCAGCTGACTGAGTATTTCCTGCAAGTGGATGGACCTCTCCACACAAAAATAAATAAATAAACAAACAAACTTGTATCACAACTTGAGCTAAGAACGTCCCAGGTATCCCAGCACTGCAGTTGGAAACATCAACTCTGAAAGCTTAAAGCTGCGATATATGATTTTTTTGGCCACTTTAGGGAAAAACGAGCTGTAACCGTAATTATAACCTTTCGTTGTATGTCCTTTTTGATTTTTAATACATTTTTTATCAAATCAGCAAATATGGTTCAGTTTTGCTCCTGATTGCGACAACAAAATGTTCTTACTTGCTACAACCCTGTTTTCAAAGATCTGCGTGGAGTCTGTTGTTTCGGCTAATAAATACTGCAATATCTAGTCTGACATATTGAAACATGTCATAAAATGATCGTATATAACTGAGAGGTTGTCAAGGAGAGCAGCTGAATGCTGAGGTTAGTATTAAAACTAAGCTTTCTTATTCTTCTGTAACTATTAACTTCTCTCTGTTTGGTTTTACTGCACTTACCTGTGAAGTATCATGGACTTCATGAGCATGACGAGACTGACCACACAAGAGAGGGTCATCGCACAGAGGTAGCAAACTAACAGACAACACGGGGCAAAAGAAAAACAAAATTAAGTCTCTTCTGTGCACAAATATTTTATAAATTTTGGCATCACATCGCCACAAACCTTCCAGCAACCATGTGTAGAAAGTCACGATTTGGACAACTTCCATCCTGTTGTCTGATAGGACGATCCCGAACCCCAGAAGCAGGAAGGCGATGTTTTCATCAATACCAGAACGAACAATATGGAGGGTGGGGACGACGAGGACGACTAACAACAACGCTGTCTGAAAGGTGAAACGCATTTAGTGCAGTTCCTGAGTCCACATAATGAATTTCTGCTCCACTAACATCGATAACAACATTTTGTCTGATTTAAGAGGTCAAAGGTCATAATGAGGGTTTATATTGTTGACTTACATGGTATATCGCCACAAGGGCAACAAACGCTGATACAGCGAGCTTTAGTGGAAATCGAAACACTGAAAGAGAAAAGGAGTTATTATCTAAGTGGACCTTATTTCAGCCCACAAACATTAGAGGCAACCATTACTGCTGAGATTTAAAGTTTTAGGGAGTAAAGTGTGTGATAAATAATGCCAGATGTCCAGGAACAGTGATGTATATTTGAAATGAGGACATGGTCATAAAGTGAAAAAATGTGTATGAGTGCATGCACCTTTTTCCGGGATATAAATATAACTCTTAGGCACTTCCAGTATCCTCTCTGCCAGCGTCGGTTTGTCTGTAGTTAAGGAGCTACAACATATAAACACAGAGACTCAATCAGCCAAACTTTCTTTTAAATTTACATACAATGACATATATTATCATTTAAATCTGATCTTTACTGAGGATCATACTCTTAGGAGGAGGTACTCTGCTCATTTCTTTAAATAAAAGTAACAATGCAAATGCTACTACAAGTAAAAGTCCTGCATTATTTCACAAAGCAAAAATAAACATTTATTTTGGCAGTAAAATGTACTCAAGTGTCAAAAGAGTAACACTTTAATTTAAGTTATTTAGCAGTTATAAGCAGGATGCAAACATTTATTAAATGGTTTAAAACACATCCTGTAGTTGTAAGAAGATATGAACACTTAGTCTTTATAAATGTACAGAACAGTCGGCAGTTATAACTTCCACTATGAAGACACATTTTATATTATTACAATTATGTTTTTTATTATATTGTCATTCATTTATATGTTTATACACCAGCCTCCACTTATAGATGCCTCCAAGAGGAGTTAAAGTTGTTGACAAATGCATTAATAAACACTTATATCTGATAACAACTACATTTTGAAGGATTACATGTTATAGGATGAATTGTGATAACTTTAGTGATTCCTTGACTTTTCATCTAGCGCCATCTTCAGGTCGTACTTTGTAGTGCTAGTTAGCAAATGTAAGTATGCTAACACACTTAACTAGAGGGAGAACATGGTAAACATTATACCTGCTAAACATCAGCATGTTAGCATTGCCATTGTGAGCATGTTAGCATGCTGATGTTAGCATTTAGCTAAATGTCTAAAAAGAAAGAGTCTTCAAATTGTGTCCTTGTGTCACTATCATTAAGCTAAAACAAGGCTATGGGATTTTTTTGAGCAAATTTACTAGTAACTACAGCTGTAAGATACATATAGTGGATAAAATGTGTATTTCTTACCGAAATGTAGCGGAGAAAAAGTAGAAAGTCTCAAAAATGGACATACTCAAGTCCTAGCTTCACATCTAATTGTTAGGATTCAGTGTTTTCTTTTTTGTTTTTGTGAGGACTGAAAATGTCTCTGAAACACCATTAAAAACTTAAATTATAAGATCATAAACTACATACGTCCATTAAAACACCAAATAAAGAAAACTGTCTGTTAGGCAGGTTTCATTGCTGGTTTTGTTGGAGTGGTAAAATAATACAATAACTTCCATCATATCGATCTTTGTCATAACCTGATGTAGGCTCCTGAATATACAGTAAATATGCGATTCAGTGTCTTATCTCCATTCACCTGGCAGTTGAGGACCTTTTCTTGAGAAGTGACTTCACATACTCGGTGTAGTAGCTGCTGTCGAGGTCCTGTGAGCAAAAATACAGACTTCATACAAGAATATCCATAATGATCAGTGTCTGTATGACAAAGTGGCTACAGGAGCTTAAATATAGAAGGTCACAAGATTAATTTCTTCAACTCTCTGAGTGCAAAATCTCATTAAATGTTGTATAATGTGGAATCATAACACACTAGTCTCAGAAAATGAAAACTGTGTGCTTTGAACTCTTCAGAAAAAGCATGAAAAAGCAAACCATCATTCTTTCTGGATGACCTTTAATGGTTAACTTTTTAAAAAGAATAAATAAAAATAAAAGAAAAAGCTGAAGTCCAATTAAAAGTTTGGAGATTAGTGACTGAAAGTGTTTGTTTATTCATTCACACCACAGAGGCTTCTCTATTAAATCATTTGCATAAACTGTAGACAGATTAAACCTGCTGTAGAAACAAAAAAACTGTTGTATTAGTATGTTTGGAGAGGAAAGAAATATCACCTCTCTCGTCATAATCTGTTGAAGGACGCCGAGTTAAACCCCAACTCTGTTCTACACAAGCTGCTTACTGTAATCATGGTTATGCTTTACATAGTTGAAATTCATGTTTTCCTACGTCAGCTGCACCAGAGACAGCCTGAGAATAGTTTTCATGTTGATATTTCAGGTCAATATTTCATTGAACAGAAAACTTTTTGAACCGCTGATCAGAGGACAAACAATATATTTGTATTTACTGACGTTTGATGTCTGTATTGTGACTTTTCTCACCTCGTCAGACTTCGGTCCTTTAATAAACAGCAAAGGAAACTGGACACAGAGATATGCGAGGCAGGCTAACTGAGGCAGACTTGCAAGCAGAGCATAGAATTTATAGATCTGTGGAGAGAAAATGGAGACACAGCAATAAAAACAACATTCGAAAAACTCATCAGCAAGCTGCTCATCAGGGACCCGTCTCACAAAAGAGATTTGTGAGCGCTGCTTACATGCAGGTCGCAAATTGAGCCAGCGCTCCGTTCCACAAATTACTTTTACTCGTAAAACTGCAGATTTGTGAGTCCCACAGTCCTCTCGCATGATCCTGCACACGTCGTGGGTACGGTGTCTCTTTTTATTAGTTAAACATGTAAAAATTTACATGAGAGGAAATTATCTCATGTCGCAAGTCGCAGCTTGGAAATTGCAAATTTGATGAAATGGGCCCCAGAAGTAACGTCTCGGTCACTCAGGGTAATCCACTGTCAACAGTTTTTATTATTTTGTACCAAAAAAAAATGAAAGCTGCACTGATGTTTTTTATATCAACAGTGGATCAAATGACTAAATGTAAAAGGACACTCTCACTGTATTCTGCAGCTCTCAGCCCTACGAAGCATCTTTCAGCTCATTGTTTTGGTTTTAAAGCAGCTTTTTTTTTAATGAAAAAGCTCAAACTCACTGAACACAACCTGCCCAGCACCAAACAGCAGACAAACAGACAAAGTTAATGAGTAGCTGGTGAAGAAAATTAAACATTTATCAGCTAAAGGGACAGATTTTTTTTCTCGGGAGTGGGCTGAGACCTAAAAAAAAACCTAAAAGATGAATGAATACTAGACTTATACTGTATATTAGTATATAAGGGCTATAAGTGCGTTCACACTGAGAAGTTGGGAAATACAGTGTACTGTGAGTACCCGGATGGTGCACTCAAAATGGTCAAAAAGTTGAGTGTGGAACTATGGACACTTCTCGCCCTCAATGGTCGCCATCTTGGCTACATAGTGGAAGGGGAGGGACCGCTTTTCAAACTGGAAATGGCGGCCGGGTACGTTGTAACTACGGTGAACATCGCTGCATAATACAAATGTAAGTTATACATGTGTTTTTTAGCACTAAGCACCACTATACTGTTGTCGGATATAAGCCATCAGTATGTTTTTTGGGTTAATTTAGCAGTCTGTAATGATTTGGTAGCACGAACGATAACGTGAATGCTAACGTTAGCTAATGCTAATTTGCGATCGTCATTTCCGGTAGGTGCACAACGGCTGTGTTTGATTTGAGACAACACTACCCTGTCAAAATTTGCACACTACGCCAGTAATATATAGTGTACACAGTGTACTACATGAAAGTGTACTAACAGAAGTATGTGATTTGAGGTAGGCAAAAACACAACTACAAATGAATGTTAATGTTGCTCCGTGTGTAAATAAGCAATTGATAATGTTGCTAGCAACTTTAAAGGTGGTGGCTCTGCTGCCTCCAAGAAAATTGATTCATGCAACTTTGGATGGCAGAAGTTTCCAGATGTGTTGAAGATCGATGTGGAACAGTAAAATGTTGTCGGCGTCTCACCTCTGGCGTCTTTGGACAGTCAAACTTCTGCCACACCAGAACCCCGAAGTGACTGAAGGAGAGGAGCGTCCCGAACACGTAACCTGCTATGTGCTGCAGAGTGCAACAAACCAACAGAGGATAGTACAGGACTGGATAGTAGAAGATAGCGATTATCTTCATGTACTCTGAAAAAAAAAGGGATGAAAGAGAGGAATGTATTATTTCCTGAAGTGTAATATCCTAAAATACTAAATGTTAACTGAACTGTTGCAAGCTAGTTTCTGTAACACGATGTATTTTCTCATAGAAGGTGTTTTTTTTGTCAAACTTTCCTTTATTTTATCTCCCTTAAATCACTTAATTGCATTTTTAGTTCACAAACTCAGGGGACAAAAATACAATGAATTTTAAATTAAAGCCACTATGTGTACAGTTTTTATGTTATTATATTGATGTGCCACAGTGTCTTTTTTGCAACCCTGTCTCCTAAAAATTACATTTATATATTATTAAATTGTTTTCCCAGTTATATTGTGTTGAACACCACATTTATGGTAGTTTCTCTTAAATGCTAATAAACATGTTGTGCTTTAAGTCATTGCAGACTTTTTTTCTGTATTAAATCAAGACCATCTATCCTTAATCTTAAACAAGTGCTGCCGGTGCCTAAACATAACCATAAAAAGTTTAATATTACTGTAGTATATTTATACTGCAAGATCAGCTACTGGTGGAGAAGAACCACATTTCACTCATATATTCGGTATCAGCATTTTTGCAACTTGCCAAAGATGTTAATTAACAACATTTTACAGTATGTTGAGAGAAAATTTAATTCAGCTAGCATTACATTTCCTGCAAAACGTATTTGCTGTTGCAATTTAGTCGTGTAGGAATGTAATTTCTTGGAGACATGGTTGCTTTTTTGATATTACAGCTGAGGACACCAATCAAATATGTTCAAAATCAATACGTAATGGTTTTCAATCATTATTGTACGGTTTGTATTTTTATTATATTGCTGTATTACACTGCATTAGTCTGTGATTAATCAAATTTAATATTTTACTGTCTAGAGTTACTGATTTCATTTAAATTTATCTTATAAGAAGTTTTACGTATGTAATACAATTTTAAAGGAATTGTGTTCCCTTAATTTTAATTTAAAAATCAAATCATTCTGAGTGATTGTATATTCCTACATTGTACAAAATTTGACTCTTTATTTATGATAATTTAAAAGATCTAATGTTTGAGTGAATATATGCTCACATCAGAACCAATAGTTTAATCAAACCTTCAATCAGTTTCATCAGAAAATCGACCTAAACATCATGCATCATTTTCTTATGACAAAAATGACAAATCTCCACCTTTGATTTCTGCCGGAGTCTCTTTGGAGAACGGCAGCGGGTCCGGGGCGATCACCAGCATCGCCAGCTTGCTGAACATCAGTCCAAAAACAGCCATGACCAGACCTTTTTTCTGTGTCTGATCCAGGAAGTTTGCTGGACTGTGGGATCAGACAGGAACATTTATGCAACAGGAAACAAACCTGAAGTCTGAAGTCCTGCTTAACTCTACGATTAGGCGCCTAAACTCACCTAAAGATGCTGGAGGATCCTCGTGTGAATCCTTGGCAGAGTTTGTTTTTCCTGGTTAGAACTGCCAGGATTAACATGACCACCAGCTAGAGGGAAAGATCACAATCGTCAGGACTTCTGTTACACCTCAGACCTCACAGCACTTCATTTTACACTGATAAGATAAATATACACTATATGGATAACAAATATTCCACCTTTGTGTCAACAGTTTGGGGAACGTCCTGTTTTAACATGATGCCTACTTTTGGGTAGACTTCTGTGTGTCCCTATAGGCCTTACAATAGAGACCCACTGAACAAGGGCAAGGCGAGGAGTTTCCATGGGAAGTGAGATTTGCAAGGCATTGTGGGATTCCAGGTGACACTGGATTGTCCAGCAACATCAAAAACTTAATTTGCATAAAGTTGAAACATTTTAACTTCATGAAAATGAGGGTATTTGCCGGGAAACTCTGTAGTGATTTGTGTCGTAGAAGTGGGACAGAAAGTTTATTCTTTACTTGCTGTTGATAAATGTCTTTGGAGGAGACGATCGCTGCTACGGCCTTTCGAAGTGCTGCACAAAGTCACATAAATTGCTGGAAAATGTCACAGTTTAGTTTTTACACAAGTTTTGCAAACATGATAGCTACTCACTAGCTCGACAAAAAGCGGCAGCAGCAATGATGTATGATTTGTTCACTTCCAAAAGAGTCTGGTCTTCATCATACCTACCGACTCACTGACTGACATATACAGCCAAAACAAACCACAAACCACAAGTCAAAGCGTTCAGAGTGTCAGTAGATGGGGTTCGACCTTCCAGCTGCCAGCAGCAACATACAGAAAGTCAAAGTGATCTTAACAAGACAAAGTGGATCACTTTCAAATTTCAAGAATTTCAAATGGGAGTCAATGACAGTTGAATGGTATATAGTGTGTTTAAGCAGCACATTTCTGCACGTAGGGTAAAGGTTATAACAATATATCACAATACATATACATACCTACATGAAATGGATTGAATTTCCTCCTTTTTGTGTTCACACACATTAAACTTCAAGGATATTACATTCATAGTGTAAACTGTAGGAGGTCTTAACTGCAGCCTGAAAATGTTCACATGTTCAGACATTTGTTGTTTTTTTGTCAGTTTGTTTCTGTTTATTGTCTTTTAAGTTAAAATATTTGAGGGAATTTGTACATTTAATGCTTAAGAAAAAAGCAAATAAGGATGTTTTGTGAGTTCTGTGGTTTAAATTGTTTGATAACTTGACCTCATTTGGTGTTGCTATTTTTTATCTGGCGTTAAAACTTCCCATATATGTCAATCTCCTATATACTATACTCTCCTTTACCTCCTTATATCACAAAAGACTGAACCCCGCCAGCGAAATGGACACACAAAGAAGCTCAGAACTGTTTATTGATTTTTAGATTTTATCCTCAGTAATCTCATGTAATTCTTGTTCATTCTATCGTGGTATTTATGATAGAGAGCTGTATGATCTGTAGTAATGCTTAATTATTTGGTACTGTACAGCAAATTTCCCTCTGGGACAATAAAGTCTTATCTTATTCTTTCTGGTCAAAGCTACAGTTGATTTAATTTATTTTCAGTTAATGCTATTTGTAGTGCGTGCCAGCTATAGCTCATTAAAACTATCCAACTTCATGAAAGAACAAAACAAAGCAGCTTTGTAGATGCAAAGCTTTGAGTGCCTCGTATAAAAAGCCCAATTTGGCAAAGAACATGGTTCAGACTACAGAGTCTTGTTATCTGTGACTTGCTGCAGTGATTCAGTCACTGACCCGGCTGTCACGGTTTATTACACATCATTTAAAATTGGTCCGTGTCCGTTCTGTGAGTGGTCGAGGTAAAGTGGCCTTCACTTGAAAATGAGTGAGGACAAAATGATGGAAGATATCATTAAACTTTAAGTTTGCATCAAGCAAAGACATCTGAAAAACTTCAGCAGGAGAAGGAGATCTACACTTATTCCACTCATGCCTTACGTACTGTAGGAAGAGGACGATGTAGTGAAAATACTTTTGATTTTCTAGTGCACTGTTTGTGGTATACTTATAGAGTTGCAAAGTGTTTTTCAACATTCTGTATTTCCATTTCATGTATTTCTTTAAACAATATCCTTAATAGAAACTCAGGACTCTCTTGGATAACGTAACGATCCTATAGGTTTGTATTATGACCATCAGTTTCAATTATTGCAGCTTCGTTTCTGAGAAATCACATTTTGTCCATGATTTTGGCAGACAGCTAAGAATACCACAATACCCATGAGTCTCAGCTGCCGTCGCTATGGAGAAGAAGCCATAGGCGTGAATAATTTGTTCCTGAAGTTGTAAACAATAACTGTAGTTGCTGAATTCACTCAAAAGTGGTCCAGAAACTAAAAGAAAACTGATTCAAATCTTTAGTTTCTGCCCACCGTTAGTGTCGCAACTGACCAAATTTGAAGCTTGGTGATCGGCTGTTTCTTGCTGAAATGCACCTTGGGAGTCGTAGTTAACTTCTACCCTGAAATTTTGATGTACAGTCTTTTACCTTCGACTGAATACTAAAGAACAAGATATTTTCTAACACAGTTGTTCATCTTTTGTACTGACGATTTAACCAGAGGAGTTTCATACCAATCCAAACCATGGAAGAGTTCAAACTGTGAGTAACTTAATGTTGTCTTTGGGAAAAATTATCAGTATTTTGAATTGCGGAAACGGGGACGCCCAAAATATCTCCTCCAGCAGTGGTTAGTTCAGTTCTGTTGTTAGCAGTAGTTATACTTTAACTGACGTTGTTATGGTGTGATCGGACCAAACGTCGTGCAATTACATTACAAGTCAATGCAAAGATGCAAGAAGTAGTAAATTAGCTTTACGTTTTCTGACTTTCTACAAATCTTTGCTTTTTTCTTGTAAAATACCAGATATATCAGACCTTTAAGTGCTATTTTAATGAAGTTATGTGAGATGAGAGCGCCACCTTTTGGTTGAACTGCAAACAGCTCGTAGATATTGCATTGAACGGGCATTGCTTGGCTTTAAAGGGTCAGAAGCTTTAGGAGATTTAATCTACCCCAATACTTAATAAGATGTATGATTATATTTTTTTTAAATGTGTGTACTTACAGATATTGACAGTATGCATATGTTGAAGAGCTGGTCGTCCGCTGTGGGGTCACACGGCAAAATAACTCTGTGGCAAAAAATGCAATTACATTGGAATAAGCAAAACTGAATTCAGAATAACAGACAGATAAATGTGCACACAAATCAGTTAAAATATCAGAATCCAGGAACAGCTACTGCAAACATTTATCCACAGTTTCCTGATTTGCACTGATCGATTGATATTGGAGAAGGAAATAATATGATTTGATAAGTATTTTATCGGATGAATCCTGGTTTCAGGGTTTAAGAAGACATCCAATTAAATTTTATACATCAATCAAGCAAGTACAAGAACTGGTTTTATCTTTGAAACTGTGCAAATAAACCACAATAACAAGTCAAATGTCCATTAATCAGCAATTAGCTAATTAATAGCCAGGCTGCACTTTTACATAGAATCAATACACAAAGAAGTCATCAAAATAGGGATGGAAATCATTCAAAACTGCACCATAACAGATTATTAACAAATGTATTAAAGGAGTATTGATCATAACAGGCTAACTGATAGTTGCACCTCTGTAATTTAATCAGATTTAAACTTGAATTAATCTTCAGATTGGTTTTATACTCACTCTTTGGGAGCTAGTGTAGGGTCTGCATTGTTGGAGTACCAGTCTGAATAATCATAGGAATATTCAAAAGGCTCAAACTCGACCTTGCTTTGATTCATTGCGCCTGTTTAGTCAAGACGAACAGGTGAAGAAATAAAGATCCAGAGGACTCCGGATCCAGATCCTCCTCCTCCGGTCAGGTAACCTCGCTCAGGGATCTGCTGGTGCTGTAACGCGTCGGGACAGTTTGGCCCAAAAAACCCCTGACGCATTCCAGTCCGACTAAGAACCAAACACAGCAGATTAACAGCTGCACAGAGGGGAGCGAGAGAGAGAGAGAGAGAGAGAGAAACGTTCAACAATACAGTGAATAAGAGAAGAAGTGGAGAGGAAACTGACCTAAAGTGACCTCTGGTGCTCATGGAAGAACTGTTTGTCCTTGATGATGATTTGGTTTTCTGGTAAATTAACAATAAACCTAAATATTCTCACTTAATCAATATTCAAATATCTCTTATTAGAAACATGTATTGTCAAGTCATATATTGTTGGTCAATATTGTGAGTTTTCCTGATTCTCTTATTATATTAAATCAGCACCATTTGAGGGTTTAATTAATCAGATAAGTGTAATTTTTCATGTAACAATGTATTGTATGTTTGTTGTTTTTTGCACATTGGTATCAAATTATTAATATTATAATGGTTATTGATATTTTTATATTTCCTTACTGTCGTCTGTGTGTATAAGTGTGTGACTGTGAACAGTTGGATGTTTTTTGGAGGTGCTGATATTCAAACCGTTATTGATAACTGAACCCATACAGTGAATGATATCATCTATTTTACAAAGTGCTGTTTTCATCTGTGTAGATTTTAATAGATATTTGAATAGTTTGACTTGTTTCATGTTTGTCCAAAGCTAATTTTGTGGTCAATTCTTTAAAGAAAGTGTTTCTTGTGCAACTGTGTCAATCAGAATTTAATCTTTTCTTACTGACGATTAGCCCTCATGTGCATTTTCCCTTTGTCTTTAAGACGTTGCTGATGAAGTGAGATACCATCTTTCCCAAACGAAAATTAGATTGCAAGATTGTCTTTGTATCTACTATTATGTAGCCTGAAGTAGGGGTGTTTTAAATCTCATAAAGCATTTTAGTGATGCTTCCTGCCTCCTGATTTGTTTCTCTTTGTTTTTATTCTTTCAGTAATTTTTGCTTGTTTTTGAGTGAAGTGTGTATAACACGCTGTTATCATTGTGTGCTTGCATTTGCACTTTTTCTTCTATATTATAATGTCTTGTGTTTGGTGCACTCACGTTGAAATAAAAGCACTCTGTGATTTCTCGTTGAGATTAGGTAATGTTATTTTTGCGCTGCAACGTGGCTTTAACCTGTTTGCCTCCCGCTGCCTGTTACTTATGAGACTAATCTTATAATAAGATGAAAATCTCTCTTTTAAACAGGGGCAACCTTTGTGTGAAAAGAGCTTAGGAAAGGCCAAAATGAGAATGTTGATCGTTTGACACGTGAGGTAAGACCTCAGTGTAGTGTAGTGTTTTATTTTACACTATGAAAAGAAGAAAGGAAGGTAAGAACAGATTCATTAGAGCACAGACCTTCAAATTTACCAAATTGTAGCATAAAGATGGATTCAGTGATCCAGTTAGATCTTCTGCTGTCCCTTTTTGTGCATCATAAATAATTTTTAAAGCCACGTTTTAAGCCACTGGACTCATAACTTACGGCTAAAAGTGACAAACTTTGCTGTGAAATCAGATGAAAGTTTCTTAATCTGGATCTGTGAGCTCACTCATATGACAGAGGCCGCAGAGGGCCAGCTGATCTGATCCCAGGATTTTCTGACCGTGTGGGCGTTGCACGGGACCCACAACACTCAGCTGCTGGTATTTCACCATTAAGAAAACACAGCTGATGAAGGAACAAACATTCTGGATGCTTCTCTTGACTTCTTTCACTGTCAAATTACACGACACAACCTACAATATCAAATGTCTGGAAGCGCTGGAGGCAAAACTGTGAATTTCCTCTTCTTGCTGTACTTACTTGCTGGCACTCATTTTACATTTTCTGTTGCAGCACTGGATTACGGAGCTAAAAGAAGTGTTTGATGAGTCGACCAGGTGTCCAGTTCTGGTCCTCTGATGTTTTTCATGTGTTTGAATCAGAAGGTAAAGTAATACTGAGTGACATCGCTTATCTAACTGACATTTAGGATGAGTTACACCAAAGCAGCTCAACTACAACCATCTGCTTCCACATCTCATTTCAACGTGGGGGAACAGTTTATTTCAATCACACTGTCACTATACAGGTGCAGGCTTAAAGATATAAGGTACAGAGCCTAAAAGTCGAACTGCATACTTCCTGATTATAGCTTCTGTGTGCAACTTCAAACTGTCAAATTAACGGTAATATTTGGTGCATTTGATCACCATAAACAAATAAGATGTTGTCTTTGGATTGTCAAATAAACAATCAAAAGTATACATTTACAACTTTGTCAGCAGAAGGTTTAGTTTTATTTGGTCTGGAAGAACAGCATCTACTTCCTGTTTTGTGATTTCAACTCAGTCGAACACAAAGACGAGGCAGCTAGTCATGCTAACAGTGATGTTTTGTTTTTTTTTAACTTGCAGTGTTTATTTTCTTGCAGCAGCACACAACTGCCACCCTTAAATATGCCTTTACATTTCTTATATAATGAGAAAATATAAAATTTTAACCAGAAAATGTTCTCATTATAATGAGAGAGTATCTTGTTATAATAAGTAAAGGAACTTTAAACCTTAAACTAGAAAAAACTTAAGGTTTTTCATTTTATTTCTAAATATATTTCTGATTAAAATGATGAAGTTTTCTCATAAAAGTAGGTGCTACTACTGTGACAAACACATCCCATGGCCTTGGTTTTGTCTCCAGTAGACATGCAGAGTCCACATGCTGATAAAAACCCCGTCATGGTCGGTTAGTAAGAGCAGAATTTCATTATGTCTGAAACGAAAGTAAGATTTGATCCTTTCATTCAAACGTTCTCACATCCATTTCACACTGCAGTTTTTATAAGAAACAGATAAATATTTAAAACACCTTTCTAGTAATAACGAGTATTTATTTTCATTATGATGAGAAAATGTGCTAATTTCAGCAAAAATAAGCATCTTGTTATAACAAGTTGCTTTTCTTGTTATAATCAGAAAAAGGAACTTGTTGAGCAATTTTTTTTTGTAATGGTGGCGGCATTATGATGTACACCGTCTTTTCTTCCACAGCATCATGTTTTCACCTGTTTATGGGAAGTGACTGGTTGTTACTCCCACTTTACTCTGCAAACAAATCTTATTAAATTACAAAATTATATGGCAAAATAGGTAGATAGTCATTGAGACGATATTCCCTATTTGCAGGACGACATCGTTTTTCTCAGCCATCTGAAATGTGTTTAAATTTAGGCACAAATCTACATGGTTTAGAGAAAGATGACAGTTATGGTTAAAGGAAACCAATGATGGTAAGAAAAGAGATACTCTCATGATGAAGTCACACATTTTGTTGACATGATCACAGAATCACAATCCTATAACTACATCATGTTACTTCCATCTGTACTCCTGACAGACAACAGTGACAAGAGGCTCTTGGCAGGTAAACATACTGTAAATAAATGATGTAATTTCCTTCGTATACTGACCTGTTTTTCTTGTGAGAACAACCTCCTCATCATCGTTTTACACATTCTTAGTTAAATCCAAAACAAATGCAGTTTCTACCTTAATTTTGTTTTCACATTTTCAGATCTTACAACCATGAATTCTATGATTTATTTCTGAATTTTGAAATAACAGCATGTCTGTAAAAAACAAAACAAAAAAAAAAAACAACACCAGTGTTGCTTCTTACTGTATTTAAACCCTGATCTTCCACTGTATCATCCATCTCTTAACAAGAACTACATAGACTCTCTGGGCGAGTTTATTACCCAAAGTCAGTACTCCAGTTATTATCCAAGAGAAACTCTTTAACTGGCCCTTAACTCCACATTTCTGCTTCATAACAAAAGTAATTGGAGGATTCAACATATTCAAAACTGGGCTCATTGTTCGTAACAAGAAACAATCTGAACAGTCAAGAAACTCTGGAACTCACATTGAAGAGACTCAACGCTAATTTACATTAAAGACTTTGTTTTAGATCATGTTTAGGGTGTGTGTGTGTATGTGTGTGTGTGTGCGTGCATGTGTGTGTGTGTACCAGGTATTCCTCATGTTGTGGGGACTTCAGTCTGTTTACACAGTCACATGTGGGGACTCGACTCCCTCTTGGGGTCAAAAGGCAAGTCTGAAATGACGAAACACCTCAACTCAAGATCAATGCTGGTAGCTGGTGGAACTCTTAACTGCTTGAAGGAGGACGACACACAGACACTTCATCCTTATTTAAACAGTATTGTGCTCAATCAAATCCCAACGCTGCAGCTTACAACTTTGAAGGGGCCAAACAGGAATAATGAGTCCAAAACCACTTTTCAAACATCACACAAGGCATCCTGTAGGATAATTATAACATTCAGTAATTAAGCCAACATCTGTGTCACCTGTATTTTCACCAGTGTTTGCTTTATACATTATAGCACCATCTTGTGGTTAAATCAAAACAAATCAATCCAATCTAAACCGATCAAACGTCAAATTCCAGTGTAATTTCCAATAAATTGTAAGTTAAATAATAACAGTTAAACTTAGCTTGTAAGGAAACATTCAGTCCATGTGGAGTTTGTTTAATAATGTGAACTCACACTGAACAGACTCAACTCTAATTCATATTTTATGCTAAGACTTTGTTTTGGGATTGTGTGTGTGTATGTGTGTGTACCAGGTATTCATGATGTTGTGGGGACTCGCCTCTCTTGTGGGGACAAAAAGCAAGTCCCCATAATGCAAATCATTAAATTTTAAGGTGAAGATTTGATTTAAGGTTAAGGTAAGGTTAGGATAAGGTTAAAGCTCCAGGAAATGAATGTAAGTCAGTGTAATGTCCTCTGAAGTGATGGAAACATGACTGTGTGTGTGTGTGTGTGTGTGTGTGTGTGTGTGTGTGCGTGTGTGCGTGTGTACCAGGTATTCATCATGTTATGGGGACTCGCCTCTCTTTTGGGGACAAAAAGCAAGTCCCCATAATGTAAATCACTAAGTTTGAGGGTGAAGATTTGAAGTCTCCAGGAAATGAATGTAAGTCAGTGTAATGTCCTCTGAAGTGATGGAAACATGACTGTGTGTGTGTGTGTACCACGTATTCATCATGTTATGGGGACTCGCCTCTCTTTTGGGGACAAAAAGCAAGTCCCCATAATGTAAATCACTAAGTTTGAGGGTGAAGATTTGATTTAAGGTTAAGGTGAGATTAGGATAAGGTTAAGTCTCCAGGAAATGAATGTAAGTCAATGTAATGTCCTCTGAAGTGATGGAAACATGACTCTGTGTGTGTGTGTGTGTGTGTGTGTGTGCGTGTGTGTGCGTGCTCCCTCTCCCTGGAGCTGTGACCACACAGTTTTCTGCCCTCTTGTGACTCACCTTTTACAACATTTTAGTAATGTCATCCTCCTTCTCAAAGCACATTTTAAACACCCAAGTGTGTGTGTGTGTGTGTGTGTGTACCAAGTATTACTGACGTTATGGGGACTCGCCTCCCTCTTGGGGACAAAAAGCAAGTCATAAATTATAAAAGTTTTTGGGGAAAGTAAGGAGTAGGGTAAGTCTCCATGAAATTAATGTAAGTCAATGTAATGTTTAATTTGAAGTTTGTGTGTGTTGAGAGTTTTGTGTTGTTAACCAGACAGAAGAGGGCGCTGTTTGATTGATACTTGGCAGTAATGAAGGTCCAGCTCTCAGTAATACTCGTCTGCCTGCACTGTGTAACTGACACACTGATAAAATATTTATATCCTCATACTTTACCAATTAAATTTCTCAATTTATTCCCTTGAAATCATGCACAACGCAGTCGTTTCCCTTCATTAATGAAAGCCTACAGGCTGCATCATGTCTTGTGAAGTGTTACAATCTCATAAAAATAGAATAAAAAAAAACGTTTTGAAGCAACTTTCACTTTATCAAGGCATGACAACATGAATACAACAGTCCCGTTAATGACAGCAGGGAATATACAGTCCATCTATCACCAAACAAATAAAGATCTGCATTGTAATTTTCACAAAAAGACAAAAACAGAGAAACACTAGAGGACAAAATGTGATCGTGGGTCACTTCAGACACAAATCAAAGTCTAAATATGATACAAATAGACAGCAAGCATCATGACAAGAACTGAATTGCATTGTCATTTTTCAGAATGACCCGACGTGGAAACAACAAACAAATAATAAAGTGGCCTTTTTAAAAAAATAACAGCATGCAGAATCTCTGATATGTATACAGAATACAAAGCAAATATCTGTCGATTATCATTCCTCCAAACCGGGAGGTCGTGGATGACTGCATGGGTTTCTGGGTAACGGTTTTAGTTTTTGAACATGTCACACAGCAGCTTCTCCATGGGAGTGTTTCCGATGGTCCGGTGGAAGAACAGCAGCTCTATCCGCTCCGAGTTCACGAAACGCAAGGAGGGAAGAAGAAGAAGCAGCTTTCCAAACCTAAAACACAAACAAGAAATTGTAACGTCGTGAAATTGAGGATATAAATTGTTGCTGTTTAATCTGTTATAATCAATTTTAGTGTTAAATTTAAAGAAAAAAATCCACCTTAAAATACTATTATGCAACTATCAATGCCCATCTGGACTAATTTTGTTGCTTGTGTGTATTTTTATTGAGTCTCTGAGTAATTATTAAGAAAACAACAGAATATCAAGTCAAACGTTTGGTAGCAGAAAGTTTCAATAATGTTTCAGCAGTGCGACACAAACATTTCTGAGGCCTAAGCAGAATTTATTTTAGGTCGAATCCTCCCGTTTTCTATGAGTTCGGTTTTTTAAATTCAGTTCACAATGTGCAAACATACAGAACAGAAATCAACTGCAATTCAAATCACAGAAGAAAGAAAATAAATTAAAGGCAGAGTTTATGATTTAGTTTTAGTTCCCCTCCATCGCAAACCATGAGCTCCAAAAATAAGGGAGTTTATATTTACTTCACCTAGTTGACTTTAAACAACTTTTTACTACAAAACAAGACCATTTGCTGTAAAAAATAATTCAGTTCTGCTAAGTTTTAGTACAGTAAATAATTTTGGCATTTGTCCTTTAATATAAAACAACAATATTATACAAAAGAGGAATAAATTGCAGAAAAGGAAGCACAGAAATTGATCTTTACTGTTAGATTTGAAGGAAAAAAGACTACAACACTGTCAATAATGGGGTAACTCTCACTTCTACAGTAATTATATCTCACAGCTGAGTCAAACAATGATGTAGCTCTTCATTTCAATAACAGGAAAACAGGAAAACACCAATTTAAATAGAAAGTAGAGGAGGCAGGTGGACAGGAAGTTGATTTCTCATTACAAAATGGCTCATGGAGCACAGTGAACACCACCAGTTAATGAGATTTAACAGATGTATTTAAAGGTGGATTTTTTTTGGGGGGGGGGGGGGGGGGGGGGTGCAGTGGTGATGTTATGAGGCAGGATGTTACCTGGCTGGTTGACTGGGATAGTGCGAGCGTATGTGTTGTCCCAGCATCACGTGAGACTGATCCTGCAGGTTCTCCACCTGTTCTGGATCTTTCAGACCGCGAGTCTCTGCGGACGAGAAGAAAAACCGACGTGAGTCAAACAAATTCATACAAAAAAGTTATTTATTTGTAATCTATAAACCAATATCACTCTCACATAATTACATTTCAGTTCATAGATGAGAGATGAAGAGCTGAATTATCTAAATCGAAAATGTTCTATAGATAGGATGAGTTTAAATTGGTAATCAATATATTAAATTCCTGAAATATTAGCTGTTTAAGGATCATTATTAGAATTATCCATTTGCACAAATTATTTATCAGGGTTTGTATTAAACTTAAATCTTCTAAAAATAATCTGCTAGAGGTGTGAGGAACGTCTCACCTTCAAATCAAACAAGCTAATTTGGAGTTTTTCTCTTTTTTATTGCTTATTTTTTTATCACCTGATTTGAAATGTTTTTTTTCTTCTTTCCTGAATCTTATGTCTTTTTCTGTAGCAGCCAAAGTTTTTTTAGTATTTAAAAGTGTTCAAAAGATCAAAAAGTTCAAAACTATGTGATACAAAAGTGTAATTTGGGCAAAAAAAAACATTTTAGATTATTTATTACCTCGGGAGCAAAAATATCCTCAGCAAATACCCTGACAACCTGCTACAGTAGATTTTAGCATTATGTTTTATATGTTCATATCAGAATTTGTGATTATGTGATAGGTTTAATGCATTCTTTGTTAAAGTTTGTTTGTATTATATGCTTCACCTGACTTTTGGGAAAAACAAATTAAATTTGAAAGTCTATGCTAAGCTAACATTTTGGCCTCAAGATGGCACTAGAGGAAAGCTCACAGAGTGTCAGAAATGTAAAAGGTTCGTCCTCTGTAGAGAATGAATGTGCTCAGTAAAAGTCACGACAAGCTGACTGATAGAGTTTGATATTTTTGATAAAATTCTGATGTAACAGTGACAATAGAGGAAATATCCACATTGTGTTTAATGGTAATCTGTCTGTTAGTAGTTCTTTATAATCTTATTTTTGTCAGATTATATGAAATTCACTAAACACAGGACTGATTGACTTGTTTTTTGGGGGGTGTTTGCCAGTGCCAGCTCCTCACCTGGCTTGAAGAGCACGATGGCCTTGAGGCAGGCGAACTCGGTGGGGTCGACGGCGAGGGCCTTGAAGCGGCTGAAGACTTCCTGCAGGAGGCGCAGGTCCAGGCTGGTGTAGCTGGTTTTTCCCTGCATGCCGGGGCAGAGGTCCGGCAGAGAGAGCAGCGGGCAGCTGTCCAGCGGCAGAGACCACTGGATGGCGCAGAGCAGGAAGAGCTCGCTCCACGCCTCCTCCAGCAGGATCACCTGGTGGGACACGAAGAAGAAGAAGCAGAAGATGAAAAACACTGAAATGATTAAGGAGTTGAGAAGTTGAGTTTTTTAGCTTCACTGTTCAGGCAAAGGAGTTACAAACAAATCTATGGGAGTGCATTCCTGCCAGAAAAATATATATCTGTGATAACTGATGAACTATAATATATATATAATATATATATAAAATAAGGTCCAATCAAATGTTATTGGTAGAAGGAGGGAAATTTAGCAACACAGAATTTAGCAGTAACACAGAATTATGACTTAGCCTTATATAATTATGAATTACTATGTAATTTTGCCACATTGTAGTAGATAAAATAATACTTTAATCCATGAACATGACATACTAAGTCACACTTTTTCACCTACAAATTAAAACTTATGACGAGTCAAAATTATGAGATGGGTACAAGACCTACAATTTTTTTCATTTTTCTTTTATTAAATTGATGTATAACTTTTTTATTTTCCTAGTGGGAACAGATTTGAAGCCGAAAAATGATTATTATTGAATTATTTTAAAACCAGAAAAGTTTACAATATTTCAGTTAATTCATTCAAAACTGATGAACAGTGATAAAAATAGAGCCCTGAATTATAATTTTAGCAGATAGGCACAATAGATGATGTTTGAATTTCTATAAATCATTATCACAATTACAGTATGTTAAATCCTTAAACAAAATAAAAACAAGTGGAAAGATTATAAGCCTCAATCAGCCTTAAATATATGAATAATATCTTCCAAGTAAAAGTGAAAATATAATGCTTATAAAAAAATATAATACCTGCTTCAGTGAAATAATTCAGATTTCTAAAGACTGAGGCGAGGTGAGTCTCACCTGGTCTCTGAAGGGCAGGTTTGAAAACACTGGCAGGTTCTTGGCCCACTTCACCGACATGAAGAGGAGCCTCGCCGAGGTCTCGTACACGTTTTCGGAGCTGGACGGATACAGAGCCATGTGGTACTCCGAGGACGCTCGCTCTGGTTCGTTGCTGGTCACGTCGATGTTCTCGTCAACTGAAATACAAAAGACGAGTTTATAGTCACGCATAGATGAACCCACTTCTGTTTAGTTCAGTTTATGTTCTTCAATCTGTGGCTGTGTTGTCTTGGGTTTGGGTTGAGTTCAGGTTTGGTTATTTTCAAATTTAATTTTCTCTCTTTTTCTCTTTGACTGTCTGCATCCATTTGTCTTGCAGATGATACAGAATGCTCATTGAGAAGAGATAAAGTGTTTCATTAGCCTGACAAGCTAACGGTCAGTAACAGATGAAATAGAGCAAAAATAAAACTTCAGGTCTATATGCCAGGTTTAGTCGGGTACAGGCTTGGTTCAGGTCAGTTTTAACACAGTGCAGAACTCTAGTTAGTGCATGTTAGCATGCCATCAGTGAATATGTTAACATGCTAATTCTGGCATGTTACATGCTAAATGGATGCAAGTTGCTGTTAGCATGCTAAAATGTAAATGTTAGCATGTAAGCATGCTTATACAAGAATAGTTGTGGACTTTTTGTCTCTTAAATTAAAACGTTATTCCAGTTCCTTCCTGAAAACAGCGTATGTTTCACAGTGACCTCACTCTGTACCAGTAGGTGGAGATAAAATCATCACAGATTTCGGATCAACTCCTCCACCCTTCCTCCCTCTCTACTGAATAATCCCTTCTTGCATCATGTCCTGTCTTACCCCAGTGAAGTTCACAATGGTCCCATAACTGAAACATTTTGTCACTGTTTGCACCTGCAATAAATTGATTCTTTTTGCATGTGAAGAACTATTTTTTTTTCAGTGTGCAGCCATTTTTCTCCTAAAATATTGGACTGTTTATCGTGGCTACATGCTACACTGCTTTTTGTGCAAACTTTTTCATATTTCTTAGTATCTTCAAAATAGACAATTTCAACCACTGATATTTCCAGTTATGGGGAGATGTTCTCTAAATGCTGACAGGTTTGGATGCAAAATTTGGGGTGATGGACACTCATTAAAGTTGCACATTAAAATTAAAGCAAAACCTTTTGTCTGATCTAATCTGATTTATATTCCAGCCAGCAGCCTTCGCTCTCAGATATCAAACCCTCCTCACCGTCCTCGGGCTCCAGCTTGGCGCAGGTCTCGGCCGTCATGAGGCTGGCCATGAAGCGGTGGTTATTCTGCGGACTGACGCAACGCTGGGTGGCGACAGATGAGGTGATAGACATGGACGAGGTGATGTGAGGCCACGTGATGACAGAGCCGCCCGAGGAGGAGGAAGAAGAGGAGGAGGAAGAAGAAGAGGAGGAGGAGGTGGGCTCCCGTGTGGTGGCCAGGTGCTCCTTCTCTGGGTCCACGTCGATGGAGTCCAGACGGACCTGAGCTGTGCTGCGGGGCTGCCGCTCGTTCTGCACCGCTGCAGAGAGGAAAATGATGAGGAAGGGATGAAAGAAGGAAAAAAGAAGTAATGAGACAAATGATTTTATATTTGAATCTTTGACAGTGAGAGTGAAAGTGTTTTAGCATCATGTTAAATATGATTCCACACACTTACCATCTTTATTCATGCCCGCCTGCAGGCACTTCTTCAGCCGACATGCCTGGCACTGGTTACGATGAGCTTTGTCCACTGGACACATGCCTGTACCGGCCTGGCACCTGTAAACCCACAACCAAGCTTTTAAAGGGAGAGTCCACTCAAAACTAACAGAAATACTGTACAGTATATATGTATATATAATTTGTTTTCTTGTTGCCTGAAGGGAATTGAAAATGAGTATAAAACTTAAAGTAAAGTAGTAGTTATGAGAATATAAATCTCTGGTGAAATGTATCTGACATTCATGCTCATTTGTATGAAAATAAAAAGCCATCTGTCACTATCTGCATGGAAAATTTTGGAGCATATGGACTGAGCGGTAAAACCCGACCAAATCCTTAATCTTAACTAGAATTTATAATAAATTATAGCCTAACCTTTTAAAAAAATGACTTACACTGAATTTAAACACAGAATCTGTGATCCAAATGTAAAGAAATATCATAATGATTGGAGACAAAGTGACTGACAGGTCTTTTCATTGTACATTAGACACACTGAACAACAACAATATCTTTATTCAAGTTATTAATGTTTTGTGATGCTTTTAAAGGTTCGTTTACATCATTACGTGTATTAATATTTGAATAAAACAAGCATATTTTTTCAGTTTTGATTACTTGACAAATCCAATTATTCAAATATTTATTTATGTGACTTTACAGGTGTTTTGACAAAATTACAGTAGGAAATGAACAAAAGTTATAAATCACGCTTTTAAAGGCTCAATCCGTAATTTTTGGACCATAATCTGTTACGGGTTTATTCACAAGCCATTGTAAAGCTGGACCTGTAGATGTAAAATCAGCTTTTTTTTGGTTTTTCATCTGGTCATTATTGAAAAAAAATCAGTTTACAAGAAATTCTTTTTTATCAGAATCATAAAACAATAATAATTTAGATTTTGTTGTTAGTCTTTGTCTTATGAGACCTGTCAATCAATTTGAGAGTGACAACAGTTTCCAATTGTCTATATTTTGGTTTGTGGCACTACACTTGCCTTGACATTTGGATCATGAATTATGCCTTTAAGTGAATATGCATTGCATTTGTTGTGTTTTTATGTGACAAAAACATACATTTGTACTATTTTATGTTTTTTGTCTGATATTGTACAAAAATTTACAGGTGTTGGTGCATATAACTGAAGTTAATGGCTTTGAAGATGTGTTGGATAAAATACACTTTGAATTTGCCTCCGTTACCCATAATGCACTTCATCTACACATGGGGAACATCGTGTATCTTGAGTATCTGCAGATATTAAACGATAAACCCAGAAGCTCAGATACAATTATCTGACAGGGGAAGTTGTAGTTTTGTCTTGCCTGTAAATGAGCCTCCTCCTCACGCTGCGTTTGAAGAAGCCGCTGCAGCCGTTGCAGGCGTAGATGCCGTAGTGTTTCCCGCTGCTGGTGTCCCCGCACACTTTGCAGACCAGAGCCGGGCTCAGAGCTTTGCCCGGGGCCGGACTCTTGGCTGTGAGACAAACACGGTCACACAGGGCAGGTCGGTTAGTGCCATTCATTTAACGTGGTATTGTTTCATACATGTGCCTGCCATCTGTGGTGTGAGCTCAGTCTGCATGAAGCTCAGCAGTCTGACAAAACACACGAGCCAATATTGCAACAGACGTTTAAGTCTGAAAATCTCATTTAGTGGATGATTATAAAATTTAAACAATAAATGGCTGGAGGCAGATTAACAACTAACACAAATGATGCAGGGATACTGAAATTAATCTAAATAAACCCATTAATTATAAATAAATTCAGATAGCTTTGCTTACAGTTGCATAATAAATATTTATTTTGACCTTGTGCTGCTTTAATCAAGTATATTTATATTCAGAAAACGTGAACTCGGAGCTGCCAGCTCTTTGTTTTTATTGTAATCAAAACAGATTCATGCACATATTCATGATCTTTTAATTTTACGTCACGCTTGTGTGGTGTTTTGCAATTTAATTAAATTAAAGACATGGTTTTTTGGAGTTTTATATTAAACAGATAGAAAGCACAAAACAGAGTATTTCAAATAGAAGCATACACTTTAAAGATCAAGTTGATGAACATCAGAAAAAGTATATTTTTCCAGACTCCTACAGGCCCTGGTTTGCCTCCCAACTCTCAGGCACCTGTTGCTCCTGAAGATCGTGCACCGTAGAGCTCTTACCTCTGCTGTCGTCTGTCCCGCCGCTCCCGGACGATTCAGTGGGCGAAGAGGACGGCATCATGGAGATCTTCGATAGGTGATCTTCCATCATTTCTCGCTAAAAAAAAATATCTCCTTGACTGATACTGAGACAAGAAGCTTTGCTGTAAAGTGTTTGTCCTCCTCTCTGGCGCTTCAGAAAATTTCAAGATAACAACGTCCAAAAAAACACAAAAAGTTCAAGTTCCTTTTCAGTTTGTTGCAGGAAAACACTCGTAAAGTGAACAAATGTGGGCCTCTAGTTGCTCTCAGTGTGCAGATGGCAGGTTGAGTCCCCTGCGGAGCCTCTACTGTGTGGTGATGCAGATGGGCTGGGGTCCTGCCATGAAGCTCGCACTTGTTGCACGTCAACAGGTTGTGTGTCCTCCCACCGGCCGTCGGGGTCCGTCACTACTGTCTGTGGGTGCTCCTCGGTGGCAGCTCCTCAAAAGGGAGCCCAGAGGGGGGGTTGGGGGAGGATTAGCCCCAAGCGCTGTGTAAGCAGCATGCTTATTTGTCATCCTCTTAATCTTTACTGTTCATCTACTGGATCAATCAGTCACATTGCCAGAACATTGGTGCTGTTCAGACGCGGGTCCTCGTTTGAGCCCGCAAACAAAAACAGAAGAGGAACAACAAGGAAAACAGCGACAGCGATGACTGCTAAAACTCAAGCAGAGGAGTTGTAACTTTAGACCCATCCAGCTCCGTCTCCTCTGTCCACGAGGGCATCCGTCAGTCAACACTCCTCTTCGGTATCTGCGTTTAAAGGGATGATTACATGAGGCGCACATTATTATATTTACCAGCCTCTTCAATTTGTATTTCCCCTCCTTTCCCTACTTTTTTTTTGCCTCTGAAATTGCAGCTCCATTTCCCCCTGCTGTATATTTGATCTGTGTGATTGCCTCCCATTCATAATGACTCCCAGTGTTTGCTCAGGAGCTGCCTATTAACTCCCATTTCGTTCTTTTTTGACAAACTAGAGATCATCCGCTTCCCTCCGGCTGCCAGGAGAATAGGTCACAGAGGGAATAATAGAATTTTGAATGGCTGATGTTTTGGCCGACACTAATTTAGCTCATTCATGAGGGTCTCCCCTGTATTATTAAGGAGGTAGAATCATCATACATGTGCCATTTACATAGGTAGAAATATTCAGCTGCAGCAAACAGGAGACTGAACCACTGAATATGAAATGTGCAGCCTTGTAATCATATTTGAAGGGAATAGACTTGCTGTTTACCAAAACGTCAGACAATTTGAGGCTAAATTAAAAACACTGTACTTTATTGCTATGATTAAGACCAGAAAGGCACCAAAATAAAAGCAAAGCAGCCATTAAAACACTATTTCCTTGTATCTTTGCAAAAAAAAAACAACCAAACAGTAGTTACAGGAGAACCGTCGTGGAAGATCCATTTGTTCAATTCAAAGCAGGTGTTGAACAGGCTTTCTGTTGTTAATGACAGTATGATCACAGTTTAACGTTCACGCAACTTTCTGCTCATTTTTCATCATTTGTTTCTTCGCACAGTTGAGCGGTTCGAGTGAATGATCTTAATCTGAAGAGGAGCCAAGTTTCTGACATCTGTGCTGTGCTGGTATCTGCACTGACTCTTTGTTGTTTGTTTTTCTGTTTGCTGTTTGTTCTGCACTTGTAACGTTAATAATTGCACTGATCTTAGATTGGACATATGACCACTTGATTGTTTTTCTTCCTCTTGCGGGTCAGAAAACCAAAACAATGAGCTTAAAGACTCTAAAAAGCTCAGTAGAGCCGAGGCAGTTTGCAGAGTCGGTGATAATCATCTGTTTGTCACTATTGTATAGACGACAGCTTTCACATTATGCATAGTCAATTATTATAATATAAAAAATATTGATCGGTGCAGCTTTAATTCAATTAATCTGTATATTGTGGGGGAAAAAATGTAAACAACTGTCCTCCAACTGTTTCATTACCGTTAAACTCTAAGTAGGAAATTTGCTTGAGGAGCAAATTTAATGTTGATGTCAGCGAGTTCTAGCTCCACAACAACAAGGCTTGACCATAATTGTTAAAACAAAGTGGAAAGCAGTTAAGTAGATTAGAGATTGACCACATTTTGTCTGCCTGTGCACCAGCCGCAGTCAACACAAGACAAGGGGGGGGGAGAAACACAATTAGCTCAAAAGATTAAAAGAGCAGTGAAGACACACTTCTTGTGGGCATCTTTAGCCATATGGTGGCTACTCTCTTCATCCTTGGCCACCACACTGTTGACCTTTGTAAGATTTACCAGTTAATTAGTCTTCTGGGGTCAATGCAGTACAGGCTTTCTGCATGGATTCATTCAATCACACACCGAATACTGACATGGATATCTAGTCATTTATCTTTCAAAAAGGGCCAGAAAACATATCAACTATGTTTCCCACCATTGTTTTTGTGCACTTTTTCAATTTATGCATAAAAACTTCTTGAAATTCAAAAATTATAGTTCCAAAAACAGCTATAATGTTGTTTTATTGTGTTGTTTTGCAGTCGGCTGAGGCTGAAAAGTTGGCATATCGAAAAACAGAAGATGAGATAAAGGCATATTGATTTTTTCAAATACACTTCAAGTCAATGCAGTACCTGCCTCTGCTTCCTCCACTGTAGACTAAGAATTTATATCATGCTGCCACTTCCTGTTTTGGGCCTCCACTCCATCAGAAACACCAAAAAAATATAGAATAAAAAGAGTGGTGGTTTCATCTGCGTTTCAAGCCCTAACATCTGAGAAAAACACCACAGGATAAACATAAGTCAGAAGAGACAATATACCTGCTGCTCTTTGAGGCGGTTCAGAGGACGGTAGACCAAGAAGACTTCAACATAGATGGAGATGTCATGCTCATCACTGCAGCTGTTGGTGTGGCTGTCAACCTTATGTAAGTGGAACTGAAATATGTAAATGTCCTTCAAGAGAGAACTGTGAGGCGATAGTATTTATATACATGGTGTGAGCTTATCCTGCGTTACTGTTTTCGTTGAATTATTTGTAACTTTGCACAAGACCTTTAATCATATTTTTATGACCTTTCATATCAGTGTTTTTATTTCTCTTATGATGGGGGTGTCTTGACATGTGAGTATGATTAGATGACTGATATCAATGGTCATTTTACTACATATATGCCTGATTTCCCTCTTTTGGGTATTTGCCTGGTCCTAACAATTCAGTCCAAAGTACTGTCTAAATGACATATATATATATATATATATATATATATATATATATATATATATGTATGTATGTATGTATGTATGTATGTGTGTGTATATATATATATATATATATATATATATATATATATATATATATATATATATATATAGGCAAATGGATTTTTCAAATACACTTCATGTCAATGCAGTACCTGCCTCTGCTTCCTCCCCTGTTGACCTAGAATTTATGTCATGCTGCCACTTCCTCTTGTGGGCCTCCACTCCACCAGAAAACCGCCAAAAAATATAGAATAAAAAGAGTGGTGGTTTCATCTCCAGTTCAAGTCCTAACATCTAAGAAAAACACCACAGGATAAACATAAGTCAGAAGAGACAAGTTAATTAAGAAAAAACACACAAATCCATCTTGGGCGGGAAGGTTATGATGTGTCAGAGCTGTTGGTGCACAATTAATTATGTAATCGTGTCATATCCTCTTGAGTATCTTCATATAAAGTTAGCTGATGGAAACAAGTTCCTCATTTATATAAATATATACAGAACTTGTATTGCACCCAGGTTTGTATGCACCCATACACTTTCTGTTATGTTTTTTATGTTTATTGAATGCTTGTCAGCATTCACATTAAATTGGTGTTTTTTCCTACTTTTTGACATTTTATAGACTAAACAATTAATTGATGAATCAAGAGAATAATCGTTAGTCAAGCCCTAGTTTAAAGTTGTGAGCAATTTAATTTATTTGTCTTCAAAATAGATATGAAACTCAAAATGTTTGCCTACAACAACTGAAGAACTGAAATCCCTCCCTATGAAAAACTTTCAAGTTCAAGGCCAGTATCCACTTGAGATGAGGCAACCAGTTACTGGACTGGTAGCACTGGGGGAACCGTCGGGTACACGGCTAATAAAATTAAACATTCAAGCACCAACAGTATTTCAGCAAACATCATACTGAGATTTCTTTGAAGCTCAAGGAACCTCAGCGCTCATGTTCCACTTGAGCCAAAGAGGAAAGATAAATGACAACAGATGTTAATTTAAAATATATGAAGGACTTAGTTTACAAATATACAGTATGTTTAATAGTAATACAGTTCAATATTTACTCATTCAGTCAAGCTATTTATAACCAAAACCAAACTATTTAGCTTAATTTTTCCTGGTTTAAAAAAAACTCACTTTTTTGACTATTTAAGTATCAAATATATCAAATCTTCTAGTTCTAGGTGTCAAAAAATTTCTTCTTAAGGACCATTAAACAATAGAGACCGGAGCCGAAGTATCAAATTTAACAGAATTTATTTTCTTGTACAAGAAGGAGCGTTTCACAATGCAACACGCAGGATTAGGTTTCAAAGAAAAAGGCTCCTCAAGGAGCGCCTACAACAGGGTTTTATACACCTTAAGTGGGCGTTACAGTTCTTTTCTTAATCTATCAAATACAGACTTATACATAACGTCATGTTTGTTTTCAGTTCTCCTGTCCAGGAGCCATCCTGCCCAACTGACCCCCAGATAACATGTCACACCCTTTCTCCAACGAATTTTAATTTCTACATCTTCCTCTTTATAAATATAATTCTAAACTTCCTTTAACCTCAGCTGATGAGTCTGCTAATGTTGCAGAGTTGCAGTACAAGACAGGAACAATTTATCATGATCTAAGTAAAATAGTAACACTCATACACAGTGTAATCATAATTTTTATAACACTAGGATTGTTTTATTTGAATAGTTTTTAGAGGCTGTGAAAAAGTGGGTGAGACCATCATTTTGTATTTCCTGCCATACTTGTCAATTGTTTGTTTAGCCAGTCACATTGCTGTCACATACTACCCTGGGTTTTGTTTGTGTATACTACCCTGGGTTTTGTTTGTGTTTAGCATTGTTTTGTTACATTTACATCTGCATTTGTGGTTTAATTGAGACGGGAAAGCATTTAAGGTCATTATTTATTGTTTGTTGACAAAACTTGTAGCAGCAGCGCTCTACAACAGTAGAGTTGGCACATGTGTGCCTGGACAGTGGAGTATGATTTTTTACTGATTTTCTTCATCCTGCAAATTCCTTTTTGCTTTGCTTGGTAGCATCAAAATACATTACATTTCCAATCAATTTGAATTATGTTATATGCCCTTACTTTTGTCATGATAATGATTTGGTACCATGCCATCCGATCACAACATCAATCAAAAAAGCATCGGCACACCCATTTGTGCCTGGAAATATAAAATAAATAATCACCATTTAGGATTTTTTTTGCTTGTGTTGGCACATATTTCATCTAATCTTCACAAAATTTGGTAAATATCATATTAGGATGACCCTGGACAAAACCTATGAGTTCATTTCTGGGTATAACTTACCATTTGTCTGGCATTGGTTGCCAAACTTTTGAAAGTGTGGATGACGCCTTTAACGGTCCAGAACTATTCAATGCTAAATTGGATTGCGACCAAATTTGGGAATGTTGTACATAACACCACACTGCACAAGTGTGTAACATTTGATATAATTCTACCTCCAGTAAAGTAACATTATAACATGATATTTCTGCAATTCTGTTGTAATAAAATGAAGTATACAAGTTCCAACTCAATCACCTGAAGAAAACGTTGGCATTGAACGTTTCTGCAAACATTTCTGAATATATACGTTTCAACACGTGAAATAGATATCATATCAACATTTCTACAAACGTAGCATATTAACATTTCTACCCGTTGAATAATGATGTTTTATGGTGTGACAACGCTGTGGTTTAGGTCTGGTTAGGTTTAGGCACAAAGACCATTTGGTTAGGGTTAACCCAAACGGCCGATGTCTCACTAAAAACACCCGGTTTTCTCGCCAGAAAAACAGCTGCAAATGTCCTGACATCTCGCTAAAAACAGCCACTTTTGTCGGTTGAAACAGGAAGCGGGTACTAGTTTCAAGGTGCTCTCAAGCTCTCTGCTGACTTCCAACTTGCTACCAAGAAACTTACTAACCATCCACCAACCCCTCCTCCTCCTAATAGGAAAGTCAGCTCATATAGATCACATGTGAACTACGTCACTTTAGAAATGTTGATATGATACGTTTTGTTGAAATGTTGATATGCTACGCAGATATTCAATGATTCTGTGGTTTGCAGAAACGTAAACTGTCAGTGTTTTATTCTGGCGACCAGGTTGCAAGTTCTTTATGAGGATCTGCACGACATGCTGAATCATGGCACCAGTAGCCGCACCCTGTGGTCATGAGTAAAACACCACCATACTACTTATCAACTGCCAAATCTCTTCAATGTAATGTACTATGGTAACCAAATTCTGCAAAGTTGTACAGATGGGGATGCTGAACAAGTGTGTTGTATTTGCTTTGCAAAGTATTTCAGCTGTCAGCATTCACACGCATTTTCCGCAGGAAATGCATTTCTAATTTATCTGAAGTTGTGTCAGTTTTTACACCCTGGTAATGAGGAATATTTCATTTCAGCTGTATTTTTTGTCATTTGAAAGCAATTCAAACTTTTTGAATTTTTAACTTGAACATTTAATGAATATTTTACTCTATAGTTTATTTCTCTCTATAATTATTATGATAATATATTACATTTACTTATTACTTAAACTTAGCATTCAGACAGGCTGCAGTGCCACCAGACTGTCTATAACTGATACGTTGGGAGTATTCTTCCTGTCAAGAGTTAAATGCCTCAGAAACAGCATTTAGACGAAAACCAACTAACTGACCAGTGTCCGTCAATTCTCTTCTTCATGTATTATGCAACTTTAATTTACTTATAATGTGCTGATGGCGCCTTTTAATATCTTATGAGCAAAAGGACCTCATGAACGTTAGCATTATTGCTTTATTATTTATTGAAATCACCTGCATTATCCATTCAAATAATGTGAGCTTTGCAAAAAAGTGTCAAGGTTAAAGTTGGCAAGTCCTCAGTTATTAACCTCAGTTATGATTACTGAAATTAATTAAATAATAGTTTTCCTGCAGCTTTTCCACTTACAAGTCTTAAAAAGCTGAGCGTTTTTCAACCTTCAGTCTTGATGATCAGTCTTCATCTCACTGGGAATACTAACACAGGTAATTAACATGTTTAAGAGCGCCTTGCATACAGTAGTTTACATACTTAAAGAGCACTGCTAAGGCTGCAAAATCGAATAAACTTTCTTTTATTTAAGAGAAGAGAAAATGTTTCAGGTGATTAAGGGGTCTGCTGACCATGTAATTGCAATCTGTGCAGTTTGAGTCTAGTTGGGGCTGTTTGTTGTCATCTCTGCTCTTATTTTGTATCATCTGTTTGCTGTAAAAATGTCAGAAAAATGTTTTAGAAAGAAAATGGTTTGGGAAATTAGAAAATGTAATCAGCATCTGGGTCTTGATCTCCATCGAAATACACATTGATTAACAATCACTGAGATACTGCTTTTAGTAAGTGTAGTAGATCATTAGAGAATAGCAATAATATTTAAAAATGCTTATAAATCCTTAATAATGTTCCAGAATCCACACAAAAAACCATGACTTATTCCTTTGTTTATGTGTTAACACGTTTTCCTAACAAACAAGGAGAAGAACAAACAAATGGGACTGAAAATTGTTTTTTTTTTCTGTAAGATAAAGGAATAAAAGTGGTCAAATAAAATTGAAATGCATACATGCACATAATCGGATTACACAATAGATCTTTAAAGGCCACAAATGAACTTTTTTTTTTAAATCACTGCATTGGTTTCCTTCATTAGGGAGGCTTATTTCTTTTGTAGACACCTGCTGTAGAGGTGTGAAGTTGTTGAGCTGCAGATCAGATCTGCTCTCTATGTTTAGACGATGACTCTGCGGCTGAGATGAGCGGCTGCAGCCGGCTGGCCGGGCCAATCGCAGCATTATAACAGTTTACATAATAATATTAAGCTGCGGTACACGGTGTCAAAATGAGTTTTAGGTGAAGACTTGCTTACATGAGCAGGCCATAGATTATGCCATGACAAATAGATTAGAGTGGGAGCAGCCTAATATTGGCATTCAAAGAATGAGCCATGTTATGTAATGACTTTAATGACTGTATGTACATCGTATGAGACTTTGAAAACAACTCTAATGAGACGGCACAAACCGTCATCAACTGTCTCGTCTGACAAAGCTGCAGCCTCCTTATGGCTGTTTATTGTCTGAGGTCATGTGCAGAAAATCAAACCTGAGAGACAAAGTCTCAGATTTTTACCACTAATAGATTCTTCAGTATAAAGCATATTAACGTTAGCATATTAATGTTAGCATATTAGTGACAGTATAAACCAGTCTCACCAAAATCTGCTAAACTGATCCTTAGGCCAAATTTGATCTGTCCTCCAAATGTCATTTTCTGTTTGTTTGGGTTTTTTTTTTTAACTTTTTAATATATATGGCCAACAAACATGATGGGTGTGTTACTGAAAGAGTTAATTGTTTGACAAAAAATAAATAAATTCCAAAAAAATTTAAAAAAAATTCAAACTTGATAAATTGATTGATTGTTTTTGTTAATTAAACTAAAATATTTGCTTCAAAAATGATAATAGTTGTTTGCTTTTTCTATTTTCACATTAGTTTTGGAATTATTACTTTGGGGCTTTGTACAAAAGAAACCTGACAATTTGTCATTTGTCAGTAAATTTGAGATTAAAAAAAAAAAACAAAAAAACTATTTGTAACCCTGTAGGGATGACATAATGCCAGCTGTACAAACATGACTCGTGTTGCATTTAGTGAACAATGGGTTTGAAATTGATGTAAAATGTATCCTGTCCTTTCTTGACTTTATTACAGTAGACAGTGATGGTAGAGAGATGACAGGAAATGAGGGAGAAAGAGATGAATCAAAGGATTTAAACTGGAGTTGATGGTTGGCATGGTAACCCTGTAAAGATATATCATATATATCTACACATTTACAGAATTCCTTATTTGAACATTACTCACATGTCAATAAAATTAAAAACAATTATTGTTATTTTTAGCCTCATTTACGATATTGTAATGACATTATACATAACTGAATTTATGGGAGAAGTAGCAAAAAGAAAAGTGCAGAAACTTTGTTTTACTTTAGTTACTAGTGGAGCAACTTTCTGTAATCTCAGACTTGACTAAATAGTTTTTATTATGAATTGAGAAATAAAATGTTGGATATGATCAATTTGTTGTTCTTTTGCCAATTTCTTTCTATTTTATTCAATACATTAATACATTTTTAATCAAATTATGTTATTCTTGTTCTATGTATTTATTTATCAAACTGCATATTTCATCATCGATCAGTTATTATTCCAATAATTAGTACTGATTTGTCAATTGATTTACCAACTGTGCAACTGATTATACTAACTGGACTTCCATTTGTTTGTCATAAATCTTTGTTTCTTATCATAAACACATCAAACATGTTTGAGAACAGTTCTCTATTATCACATTTGCTGTTCACACATTACAACACCTGATTACATCACCGCCCTAACCTGGCCGGCCTGAGCAGACCACACATATGAAAGAGGATAAAAGAACACGCACACACACACACACACACACACACACACACACACACACACACACACACACGGGAGGAGAGTGTTACCATGGATCATGAAGGAAACTCAAGGAGGAGTGTGGAGATGAAGGAGGAGGAGGGAGGGGGGGGGGTTAAATCTGATCTGGCCAGTGCTGACGACGGCAGTGTGGCTGCGTCCTCACATCAGCCCCGCATCACTGTGTGTGTGTGTGTGTGTGTGTGTTATATAACAGGGTGATAAATCTGCCTTTGGGATCTGACTGTGGTAGCTGAGCCTCTTACCTATGTGTCAGGTGTGTCAGGTGGAAAGCTCTGGCAGCAGATCTTCATCTTCCACATCACCCAGCTCAGTGGATGTTGAGCTGAACTGACACGTTAGTCTGTCACAACAAACTTTTTTTTTTAAGGGACAGTCGGTGATGAATTATGTCTCTTGCGCTGCTGCTGGTTGTCCTTTCTGTTTTAATAAATAGTTTTATTATAGTCAAACACTTTTGGTTCATGATGATGAAACTATTGGCCAGATTTCCATAAAAAGTTCTGTTTGTATTCATCATTCACTGAGGATGAATATAAATGTTTTTGGTGACTGTCCCGACCTTCCACCTGTACAAAAGAAATATCATAATGTGATGGTAAGATTGACATTACTGGACACATTCATGCTTCTCATTAAGATAATTAGGTTTTATAAGTTCTTCGGAGACTTGCTGTAAAGGGGAAAAAAGGGCATCTAGATTTTTGATCTTAATTTAATGTGTTAACACGCTAACATTTACTGATTAGCACAAAGTGCAGCTGGGACTGATGGGAATGTCACTAGTTTTGCAGGTATTTTGTTACAAACAAAATTGGACAAATTAAATATTTGGCCTGATGGTGATCCTTGTGATAACAATTTATTCTGAGGGGGGACATGAATGTGCTTAGCAATTTCATGGTGATCCATTTAATAGTTGTTGAGATATTTTCACTTTTTGTGTTGCTATTAATTTAAATTGAAATCATTTTAGAGGCCTGAAGACCTAAAATGTAACAGTAAGTAGTAAATAGTAAAGTAGAGTAAAGTAAAGATTAGTCTGAGAAAAAAGAACATCATTTTATGCAGCAGAATCATGTTTTCTGCTTTCTTATCATCTTAATAATAATCCTTAGGAACCACTGCAGTGGAGAAAAAGTCAACCTTGAATGTCTTTAAGAGGTTTTGTGTTGATCCATCAAGTGGATGTTGAGATCTTTCACTTGATAAATGAAAACTTTGACATGCTGGTGGCACTAAACAAAAGTCAGGTGGATATCTGTATAAGAACTGATGGCAATCCTTCTGATAGGTGTTAAGATATTTCAGTCTGGACCAAAGTGGCCACGTTGCTCCTGAAGCTAAAAACGGTTTAAAACTACAAGGACATCCAGGTCCTGTAAGGCTGTTTGCCTCCTTAACCGCTAAATACTAATGATGTTGAGGTTCTTTCTTGATCTTAGAAACTGCATATCTTTTTTTTTTTTAACTTATTTTATTTCCTTTTCTCAAGTGCAGTTGTACAGTACAATCAGCTTTTCAAATATTTACATTAATACAGGTGTAAATGAAGCAATGTTAAGGGTCCGTTCATGATATTTGACCTTTCATCATGTGTCCATGTGTCCATCATCCATACAGCCATTATTAGTACATAAGTAAATAAAATGAATGATAATAATAATAATAATAATAATAATAATAATAATAAAGGTCAATAAAAAAGTAAATAAATAAATTAAATAAATAAATAAACAAATTTTAGAAAACAAAGCAAAACAAAAAAAAGTTACAAATATACATACGTATATATACACCAACAAAAAAAAGGAAGAAAAAAAAGAGGAAAACTTCAAGTAAAACTTGTTCGGAAACTGCGTATCTTTTGATGAAGATCATATTATGTAATCAAAAGGCACAGAGTGGTACAAATCACAGTTGTTGTACGGTTTTGATAGAGTCCCTGTGGGAATGCTAGTTTTATTTATTTATTTATTTCCCTCCTTTTTTTAAATTGTTTGACAGTTTTCATTTTATGTTTTTTACCATTTGTTCTGTTTTCAGTGTGGTCATGTTCTGTTCAGACTCTCCTGGATCTTTGTCAAACGCTTTTATTTTTGGCAGGTCAAAGTCATTAACACACAACATGTCAGGCAAAGGCTTATTGAGGTTTGTGTGATGTCTATTTAAACTATTATACTGTTGGTCTAAATACACAGCATCTGCCTCATTTATTTCACACATTTTGCTGCTGACAATGATAGACAATAACAACAGTTCTAATTGTAGCATCCAGGTTCTTCTGTCAAAACACTGCAGTGCAACCAAAGTGTCCCCAGTGAGGTAAATATAGGATATAGTGAGGTTAATATTGAAACTTTGGACCCATAGTGCAGTTTTATTGTTTTGTTTTGTTTTGTTTTTGTGTGTCCCCATCACTTACATTGTAAGTGCATTATAAAGGGATCTCTTACCAGTATCTTCCTCCTTTTTAACACATAATGTTCTTACTGTTTGACTGTGGTCATTTATTTCATGTCTTCCGTCTGGTCATTTTCTGTCATGAGGTTTCTCGTTTTCCTATCCTAAACATATCCCACTTTAAAATGGCAATTAAGTATTTTAGAATCTTAGATATCTAAAATTCCTGGCATGTCCCCGGGCCTGAATCATCCAAGAGTCTTTACAGATCCACTGGAAGCTGCTCTGTCTGTCTGTCTGTCTGTGCGTGTTGGCAGGAGCCTGGCCCTGCCGTGTGCATCCAGCTCTCTCTGTCCTGACCTAGATCTCTGACAGTAAACAGCTGCTTCCTAAAGCGACGTCGTGCTGCCATCAGCAGAACGGCCCGGAGAGATAAATGTCAGATTGGACCTCGGCTGAGCCTCTTGATGCAGCTCAGGGCCTCGCGGTTTGTTTAGGAGATCCACAGACACTTAGCAGCCAACTGCTGCTGCTGCTGCTGGCGGCATTGTTGTGGGGTTTTTTGTTTTGTTTTAATTAACACTGTTCGCATTCAAGGCACACAATAGACAAAAAAAATACAACGAGAACGCCGTCCAAAGCGGAGGCCTCGTGTCCGCTTCAGCGAGTAACAAGTGTATTTGACTGACGGAGAACAAAAGCTTCACAAAAAGAAAAAAAAAATCCCTTCAGCTATGTGTTTGAAGGTGACATCTTTGACTGTGTCATCATGAAGCTGGTTTACATGAAACAGGAGGTAAAATCCTGAACTTTTTCTGACATTGTACAAACTCAAACATCTATTTCCTGTTTTGGCTTATTTTATCAAGAAAACTACCAAGGAAAAACTTCTTACTGTATAGAGTCTATGCTTCTGACTCATCAAGATATGTGCTTGAGTTTTATATGAATAAGTAAATTAATTAACAAATCAAGTTTTTATTATTGTATCATGCAAACATCTATGCCCAGCCTACATGGGCTTACAAGATGCCACAGAAGTCATATAAGCCAGATCCAGAATTTTTCAATTTCATACTTTTATGTCTACAACAAAATTCACAAACAGAATGAATAGTAGTTAAATAATCCGTTAGCAAGTTATCATCAAAACTGAACAAAGATTCCTATTTTTGATCGTCCATATATCAGAATATTTTAGGGGTTTGGTGGAAAACTGATACTCTTAAATCATCACACTGTGTACAGTTTAAAAACAACGAGACTCATTTTCCAAACAAATTTCCCAACATCAATCACCAAGAGGAATTCAGGGCCATAATTCAGTTTATTATGCAAAAACATGTCTTTATATTTAACTTATAAACTAATGGAGGCTGTTAAATTACCAAATAAATCAGTAAAAATCAACTCTCAGTGGGTTTATCATGAAGTACAATTTATGAATGAATATTTTTGATAACGCAGACATAAAGTCCACAGTACAGTTCAACGATGAATCAATTTAAGAAGATCTGAATAATCCTTTTGAATGTCAACAGTTGTCAAAGAGGATAAAAAATTCCAGGTATTCTCTTATTTACCGCATGTTACTGCATTACTACAACTTTTTAAAGGTATTATTTAATCCATTAGGGAAAAAGAATTCAGAAAACACTGAAATTTAATTTAGCTCAAGTTTCCTCTTCATGTCAGAAATTTACTCAATAATATTTCAATATTTAAAGATTTCTCCATTTTTATCCTGCACAACACTACTATAACTGCTGTTTTACTACCTTAAAAATGATTTAATAAATGATTTTTCTGTGGTTTTAAAAAGCTTGGATAGCAGCAGGAAGCAGCCAACAGATTTGTTTAATTATATGTTAACTCCACGTCTATTTCTCACATCATCTACATTTCATTTTTCCATTAGATTAATAAAACAAACTAATTAGACACACGTCTGGCAGATGGCTATCAGTCAAAGACCTAATTTACCTCAACCACCACCACTGCTGCTGCTGCTGCTGCTGCTGCTGCTGCTGCCGCTGCTGCGACGGCGGCGGATTAGTTCAGATGACTTTAGATTAGATTAAGGCCCCTGTGGAAACGTAGAGGAAGCAAGAAGATTATAGCAAATGAGGTAACTGAAATGACCATTGTTACATTTCTGTAAGCTACAGCACAGTGTCACTGCTTTGTTTTACAAGATGGAGGGATTTACTTTCTAACTGGCGCGTCATTTGACAACCTTATCCAAACTCTAAATTATCCTTAATAGTTACTAACATGTGAGAAGCAGCGAGGTCGTTTGCACACTTGTGTTTATTTCATTACAAAGACAAATAAATACAATTAAAACCTGTGTTGGGAGGGTGTAAGGAGTATACAGTAACAGTAGCTGCAGTGTTTACAATACAGTTTCTTATTAACAATGGAGCCCACTTAGCTTCAATGGGGCTCTAATACCCCCTCACCCTCTGGCTCATCTACTGACTGCTGACACAGCCATTACTCACCAGTTTAAAGCAGCTCTTTGGCCGCGCAGCTCAGCCAGTTCGTTAAGGTTTTTGGGGGGGGGTTAGAGGGGGTGTCGTGTGTTGGTTTGGGAGGAGGATGGGTGGAGTGCAAGGGGTCAGGCCAGTGGGCAGCTGGGATTACCACCGGCCCACCATCTGCCATCTAAATAATAATCAGAGTGAGGAAATCAATCGCCTCAGTAAATATCAAAGGCATGTAAGCTCATTTAATCCAGTAAATTAAACTTTTAGGCCAATTTTCAGACTGTTTCACTGCTGAGCAGAGAAAACATGACGGTAGAGTGAGTGAATCACTGAGACTTGGCTTATCTTTGGGCTCTGTACCGTCTAAATATCATCCTAGAGACTCTCTACTTGACATTTCTGCCTGACTTAGTTGTGTCAAGGATCAACTAATTATGAATTCCTGGACACTAATGTGTTTTTAACAACGCAGAAACCAACAGAGCTGAATAGACATTTTGACTCGTCATAGCAGGAAAAGCAAAGGTGGAACTGATAATATTATCGATGGCTCAGTTCAGTTCAAGTCTCCAAGGAAGCCATACTAGTGAACCATCATGCACTATACCAGGGTTATAAATTTGGAAAAACCAAATAGGATTCAGCCATCTTTTATGTTATTAATTGCACAAAAGCTTTTCCTGTTTTATGTCGAAGATGGGAATGCAATGCAGGGTCTTAAAGCTGCACTAATCAATGTTCAAATTATTATGTGATGTGAAAGGAGAAGCTTGTAGTGGTAAAGGAACAGAGAGTTATCACCTGTCTGAGAAAGTGGACCATATAGCGGCTGAAGAGGCAGATATTTTTCTGCTGGTTTCTGTGTCTGCTGGATGTATAACACTCTGGCAGATGCTTCAGTTCAGTTCAGTTCACCAGCTCTGGTCCACCACAGCACAGAGACCGGACAGTTAGCTTAGCATCAGTGACTGAATGTACCTGGTCACACTGTGAAGCTGGCACCCCTGCAACCTTTCATAATTTTGAACAAACTGCAGGTGATTCTGTGACATATTGGTTGCTAGCGAGGCTAACAAGATAAAACAGTACAAAAAAACAATTTAGGAGCTTTTGGAAGGTAGAATCCTCTTCCTGTGGAGGTTAGCTCTTTCCCTCTGTTAACAGTTTTTGTGCTTTGTACACTAAAGAAGCTGACCTCCGAGAAACTTCTGACTGACTTGAAGTCAATCTACAAACTCTAAACTTCTCTTTTGAAATTCCAACATGTACTCAGGTGTTTTTCTTATTCTGCCTGATTAGATCTTTTCTCAGGATAAGAGACTGTAGCTAGGTTTCCATACAAATTTAGAACAAATTTTAACTGAATTTCCAAAAATTCAGTTAAATTTGAAATTCTTTTGCACAGATCTTGTGTTTAATTGACATCTCCCTCATTCTCCTGTTAGTTCTGTTGCACCAGGTCAGGCTGTTATTTTATATATCATTCACAGATAACCTGAGATGAGGTCTAATCACCCAGAATAACTGAAAACATGTGTGTAAGTGCAGGGTATTTAATATGTTGAGTTAATAACATCCTATTTATTTATTTAATAGTTAAAGTCTCTTTATGTAGAATTAAATGTGATTTTAGCATCTCTCTACATTACTTTGATGAATCTTATTATGTTGATTTTGTTTGTGGAAAAAAGGAAATATAAAGGTGAGAGTATTTTACATGTTTTCCGTACAAATTTGTTTTCAAGCTTTTCCTAGAATATGTTTTTTCAGGATAGTGACTCATTTCTAGAAAATTCCTCAATCTACACTGTGAACAAGTATAAAGTTTATATAGTTTTCTCAGGAACATTTTGCAGTAGTTTTATACATTTAGAAATGTATCATATTTAGAGTTAAAATTGTAATAAATTCAACATTTACAGCAACATTTAGCAGATCACAGCTCTGCCACGTGAAAACTTTGATGTTCAACATCTCAAACTGAACTCTGCAGACGCTGTAGATCCCAGATTAAATAATCCCGCGCTAACCAAACTTTGATCGTATTAAACTCAGACTGGACCACAAGAAATCTGGTTGCGTCACTCATGGCAGCCCTTAATATGACCAATAATGGTCAGATTTGTCTTTGAAGCACACAGATGCTGCTCCATATGAGTCATGCAAACAACATGTAGAGCTTACAGCCGCTAATTCAAACAGATGCCTCGTCTGGCACACTTTTTCCCGCGTTTTACTAATGCATCGTATTGTTATCTAATCGGCTCAGCCGTAATTAAAATGATATCTACATCCTCTCTTTTGAACCATATTATCTTCAAACATTCAAATCTCCAACTGTCTTAATCCTGAAGAAACAATTAATTTCCGTGTAGCACTATTTATATTACAAAGGTTTCCTGTTGTGCTATAAAATAATCTGCTAACATAAAGCAGTATATAAAACCAATATGGCCTCCACAGAAGGAAAAGGGAAGATCCTGTCTGAAGCAGTGAGAGCCGGTTGCCCTCTGAGGTCAGCGCAGTGGTCATTTATTGTTCTGTTGTCGAGTGTGATGCTGCAGAGAGGCGTCAGTGAGGGATTAGTGAGCAGCGGCACATGTCAGGGAGTGAGAGTGTGGACCAGAGCGTGCTGGACTGGCCGAGCATCATGGGACTCAGGGCTGGTGACACACGACCGAGCACGCTTCATCGCCGCAGAAATGCAGAGGAGACGGCGGCATCACACAGCCTGAAGTTCATCCACACGTGATAACTCACCTGCACGCTAGTAGTGATAACACAGCAAAAGATACATCGATAATCAATCAGAACACATCAAAACCTGTTCAAAGACATTGATTACACAGTTGGATGGTTATGTTGGTTGGTTGTTACCAGTTATCAGTCAAGTAAAAGTATCAATACCACAATGTAAAAATACTTCATTACAAGTAAAAGTCCTGCATTTAAAATCTGATCAAAGTATAGAAGTATTATCAGCTAAATTACAGCTTAATTAAAATAAGTAGTAATAAGTAATACTACTACTACTAATAATAATAATACTGATGAGTGAATCCATAAACAGCATTTTATTATTGCAGATTGAGATGATAGATTGAGTAAGAAAGAAGAAAAACATAGTTCTGCTACATAAATTTGGATATATTTTTCAGAACTTTTCTTTGTGAAATATTGGAGAGTTTTTTCTCTTTGGGCCTCAAACATTTATGTGAAACCATGTGAGGGGAAATGTGTTTTTGGAGGAACTGCTAACAACTCATTAACATCTGAAACATGATGAAGAGACACAAATACACAGATTTTTTTAAGGGGCCACAAACCAAAAAGTTTGGGTATTGCTGGTTTAAATTTTTAACAATGCAGTGTAATTCATACACTCATCATTATGCTATTTTATGTATAATTTTAACCTAAAAAGTAACTAAAGCTGTCAAATAAATGTAGTGGAGTAGAAGTATCAAGCAGCATAAAATGAAAATACTCAAGTAAAGCACATGTACCTTAAAATTAGACTTAAGTACAGTACTTGAGTAAATGTACTTAGTTACATCCCACCACTGCCGGCCAAGCCATGAAATTTATTTAGCATTCATTAGCCACAGCAGATGATTATTAAGGTTTTCACTGACCCTCTAAAGAGCTAGCTGTGCAGACATTACCGGCGGCTCTGAGAGGCTGTACTTAAGCACAACAGTCCTTGGAGCTAAATGCTAACATTAGCATGCTAACACGCTCACAGTAATGATGCTAACATGTAGATGTTTAAGCATTTACTCTTTACTATGTTATCTTTACTATCGTTACATCTGAGTTTACTGTGTTAGCATTCTAACAATTGCTAATTAGCACTACACAGAAAGTACAGTTGAGGCTGATGGGAATGTTATTAGTTTTATAAGTATTCGGTAAAGCAAAGTATGGAACAATTTTTGACCAAACAGTAGTACTAGATAAAAAGTTAAGGAACAACCAAAGTAATTACAAATCATGAGGGGTGCATGAATGTCTGTGCCAAATTTCATGGCGATCTATCCAACAGTTGTTGAGACATTTCACTCACATCAACTCTATGGTGGTGCAAGAGGAAAAGTCAGGGGAGGATTCATCTTCTGGGGGATGAATGACCAACAAACCGACCACCATTTACCATTAAAGGATGGGTTCACAATTTTTCAAATCTGTCTTAAAACAACAGTCAGGAGCCCAAATGAAGAGTGAAACATGTTTTTCTTATCATAATCATTCCTCCTGTTCATACAAACCATCAGAAGATCCCTTCATAATGCACTTACAATGTAAATGATGGAGGACAAAATCCAAAGTCTGTGCAAAAATGTATTTAAAAGTTTATCTTAGACACTTGACAAACTGAGAACCTGTCCTTTAATGCTCCTCAGAGGATGAACCCATGTCATATTAGCAGTCAGGGTGACCTCACCCTGACTGCTACACATCATGTTGTCTGTTCCATCAAACTGTTTCATATTGCCTGATGCCTCTATTGTATTCAGTGGACCAAAACATGAGCATCACTGCTGGGGATTGACTGATCTCTGCAGCGTTGGACACGTGAGTCTCTTAAATCAAACAAGCACTGATGCCACTTCAGCTGGTTCTGAAATAAACATCTACGTGCTGCACACCACTGTTACCAGTTGTTGAATTTAACATCATTTCCATACAAACAACTCATCTGTTGCCTTGTGAATTAAAGATTCTTTTGGGTTTTGTTCTGAAAACCCTTTTAACTGCCATTAAAACTAGAATGATTTGATATTTAGAGTTAATTAGCTGGAAGTTTAAAGCTAAGGATATGTTACACTGATTGGAGCTCATTGTGTCTTTAGATTTAAGTAAATTAACTTCTTTTACAAGATTAAATACATTAGAACAAATTAGCATCCAGTTCTTTGCTACTTTCAATACGCTGTAGTTGGACAAAAAAAATTGTTTTTCTTCATCTTGGATTTGAGCAGCCGGCGTCCTCAGCTGGTTCGCAGCCAGTCAGGCCGCTGCCATGTAATCAGGACGGGAACTCGAGCTGTCCCTCACCAGGTCGCTGTGGCCCCACTCATTATCTTATCTCCCATTGTAACCCGCTGTAATTCCCCCTCTCATGATTGATGATGTCGCTGTCTGATTACACCAAGACAAAACCCCTTTAAGATCACCTTTCGTTCCTGTGGCCAACTCCACGAGCTCCACGAGGTCCGCTGGAGAGCAAGACGGGGAGGTAGGGGGTGGTGAGCTGAGCGGCCATGTTGACTCGCTGTCACATGCACATCAGGTTTCTATTCATTCTGAGCAAGAATCAGCAGCTTACAAACTGTAGTTTACGACAAATGAAGTAATTCAATAGTATCTTAACGTTTAAGGTATAAATACAAGAACATTTGGTGAAACCGACTCATGTTTGATTGATTTGGATCGTGATTATCTAGATGCAGCAAACAAGACACTGAGCGAAGTGTCTGTGATAAGGAGCTTCGTGTGGTGCGACACAAAGAGAAATAAGAAAGCCTCGGTATAAAACATTTAGACCGAAGGCTCCTCTGCTTCAGATCATGTCCCTGGCCTGCCGAGAACAAATCAGATAGGTAACCTGTGCTCTTTTTAAGAGAGACAGTGAGCCCCATCTCTCTATGCGGCAGGTGGAGACAGATGCCTCATTATCCATGCCACAGGGGACAAAACAAGACCGGGACCCGATGGCCCCCCCGCTGGCGTTTAGTTTCCAATGCGCCAACACAAGGCAACGTTGGACCGTCGCCGGGCCAGCGCTCATCTCTGACCTCAGTGAGCGCAGGTCGCTCGCAGAGTCACATTAAACTTTCAGAGAACCCAAAGGTCCCCGTCAGGAGTGTTAACAGCAGCATTGTCCCGGCTCCCCCTGACTCAAAGGGCCAAGTGTAACAAGGCACCCCCTCCAGTGGTCAGGGCCGCCCCCCCTGGGTCCACAGATACAGTGACACCCTTCAAATCCATCTACAGCTCCTTTGAGTCTCTGTGAGTCACACAGAGGCAGGAGATTCAACAGCGAGTGGCTTATTTTGTTCTCTTGAGTAAAAAGTCACAACAACTGAGCGGATGTGGACAAAAGTTACAGTGAAAGCGTGTTTTTTTGAAGACATTTGACGACTCAGACGACAGCGAGTAATGAGCGAGCGTTGTAGGTGCGGGCTGCAGGATCAGGCTCAGATGATGGGATTGCCACTGAGACGGCTGATCACATTAAAGGTGCAGTCCATCTAAATACGCCATGACACCCTGCCAGCCGCTAAATATCCTCCAATATGCTCGCTTTGACTTTTTGGATTTTTTGAATCAACTTAACATTTGAAAGCTGTGCAGAAATACATTTTTTATTGACATTTTCCCAGTAATGCAAAGAAACATGTTAAGTTAATTATGGCATGATTTACCAAGCAGCAATTCAGGTCTGTGTGGACAGTAAAGGATTTCTGAATGTGTGATTATATCCAAGGCTTTTGAATGATTATGGTTATTTTTTCAAACTTTAAATACCTTAAATTTAAAAAGGTGGATATAACATAATCCCACAATAATATATCTGCCTTTAAAGAATAGGATTCACATTTTTTCAAGTCTCTAATTTTAATTTCAATATCTAATGTTTGGAATGAAAAGAGAGAGAAGATCTATCATTTGTGGCCATTTCCAATTCAAAATGTCTCATTAAAATCCTTAAGAAGATAAACTTCCTCTCTTCAGGCCCTCTTTCCTCTATATTCATTGCAGTTTTTAAGTCGTAATCTGAATGTCACGGTCTGTTTGCCGCAGATATTTGCCTGAACAGCCAAAGAATTCACTCTCTAAGTGACATCTGTTGAAAGTGTAGCCTGCTCCGTAATATCTCTGTAACACCACAGACCCCCTACTGTTAAAATAAGATAATAATTATCCGGCATTGCTGGACGTAATATTTCAAAACAGCAGAGTATTTTGTGGAAACAATGAGACACCTGCTCCAGATTATTTGACATCACTTCTGCATGCTGCGGCTTGGCAACCGAGGAAGCAGAAAACTGTACATAAATACGACAGAACACGATTAACACCGAAGGATTTGTTTATCCCCTTCATAGTACGTCATTTATACTCCTGCGCTAGTGATTTAATATTTGTTAATTGACTGTGTGTGCAGTGTTGGCTCTGCAAACTGAGACTAAATATGATCTGCAGGACTTCACATGCAGAAATTAAATGCTTAAACAGGTTTGCTCCACTCTCTCTTGTTCAGTATGTCCGGTCTTATTCGAGGGAAAACACTCTCTGCAGGATACTTCTGACTCTGAACTGCTGTTCAGGAGCAAATAAAAAACACGTACATGCTACAGCAGATAAAAGCTTCTTCTCGACTGCATCACCCAGTCTGATTCAAGTTTTTATACATGCAATTGCTAAAACAAGTTCTCTTGTTTTACCACAACACTGACATCATTGTGTTGTAGTGGCTGTGATGTTATTTAGTATTTAAGTATTTATTATCTTTATTTTTGATATATATCTATATATAAAGGTGAAAACAGTAAAACTCAAGTGAATTCAAGCAGCAGCTCTTTAAGCTAAAGTGACTCACTGCATCTTTTCAGTGGAAAGTCTGGAATACATTAAAGGCTTTAAATTAATCAATGTACAAAAATGAAATCATTTATTAAAGGTTTAATATATAAAAATACATATAAGAAAATAATCTTTCATTACAAATTACACATTGTTCTGATCTTAATATGTTCAATTAGGAATAATGTCGGTTGGCTCAATTCTTAACATTTTCTGATGATATCTAATAAACCTCCAATATCAACAAACTGATGTAAAAGTGTAACATGAATGTGAACCATGAACCATAGAAAAAAAAACAAAAAAACAAGCATCATCAGGTAAAACAGAGGATTTGCTGTCATCTAGTGGTTTGATCCTGAATCTCCATCACAGGCAGTACAACACAGTGAGTCTGTTGACCTCACCACATCATGTAATCAACTGTAACTGAGTGCTTTCAATATATGCAAGTGTCAAAATGATTGTTTCAGAAATAAAATGTGGATTTCCATCACCTCTGTTGTTTTTTTTAGACGATAGACGGAGATGAAAAGAAAAGCTTTTAAAAGTGATTTCAGTCCTTTTGTTCGACTTTCTTCTTGAGCCCACGATGCAGCATGAACACGAACACGGCAATATTCACTACAAACTGGATCAAGCCGATTGAGGAAATGCCGTAGTTCACATACAGGAAGCCGCCGATAGTTGGGCCGACTGTGCGAAGCAGAGACTGAACGGAGGCGCTCAGTCCCAGCATCGTACCTGCGTGCAAGAGCAGAGAGGGTTTACAGGATTTACATGTTCATTTCAGTCTTAGTTCATTTACACAGTCTGGTATGGAGAGTCTGTAGTTTTCAGATTATTTTCTGTTTCCTGTTTTGTAAGCTTATACTTCTTTCCCATCTTCTGTTTCAAATTTAACCTTTTCGCTGTAATCACATGCGATAAAACCTGTTTTAGCCTGTTGTTGTGAATGTTATTGTTGATTTCCAGAAGAAGAAGCAGCAGGATGACCTCACCTGTGTCGGAGGACGGTACGCTCTTGGTCAGCATGCTGTCTGTGATGACATTAAACACACTGAGAGAAAACACCATCGGGACGACGGTGAGGCAGAACTGGAACACGTTCTGCATGTAACCCTGCAGAGAGGAAGACGTTTCAATAGAAGCAACCCAGCTAGGAACTGCAACTAATGATTACTGTCATTACTGGTTAATCACAGTAGTTAATTTGTAGTTATTAAGCATTTACTTAAAATGACAAACACTCATCACTTGAGCCTAAAATAAAAATTCTTGTCTTCAAAAATGTGAAAAGATAAAAAAATATGTATATACACTGCAATGAAATAGAGAAATGTAAAAAAAAAATCAGTCAGTTATTTTTCTGTTCATCAACTAATTAAATAATCAACAAATCATTTTAGCTCTAATCTGCAACACAAAAACATAAATATTCAAAACAAAAGACAGAAATACCTACAATTTAACAACTGCAGCTTTTCACATATTGATGTTATTACAGCAATTTAACTTAACTTTAAGAGTAAAAAGCCTCTTCAACTAAATTCTACTTTTATAGAAATAAACATGTGTGTGTCAACAGATCCAGATGTTCAGATACAGTTAAAAGTACTCCTCAAATCCATAAAGGTATCAATACCACAATGGAAAAATATTCCATTAAGTAATAAAGTAAGTAAAGTTAGGTAAGAAAGTCAAATTAGTCAGTAGTCGGTTGATCAGATAAAGAAGGAAAGAAGTTAAATCTGCAAGCTCATGTTTTATTGTGTCTGGCCCTCCTCTCGCTGAGTTTGGGCCAATCACAACCGTTTATCTAAAATGGGGCGGGTTTGATGCGATGACTGTACAGAGGAGCGTCGTTGATTAACATTTCTGTAAACAACCAAGATGGCTGCCGCTGATGTGGAACGGTCTGTTGAATCTGACATTCCAACAGTAATAAATGAACTGGACGGTATATTTGCTCTAAAAGCAGAACAAACAGCTGCACTTAAAGCTTTTGTTGATAAGATGTGTTTGCCGTACTTCAGACGGGACGCTGTAGTCTGTTTACGTTTTTCCTTCAGTCAGCGCTATGTCACAAGTTTCCTTGCTCTGATTGGTTGTAGGTTTATCCGATTGCGTCCAGAGGCATTTTGGTCTGCGCCTGTTGATAACTGAATGAACTGAGAGGTTTCAGACTAATTCACGTTTGGCTCTTTTTCAGAGATCCTGAGAAACAGTCCAGTGCAGTACATTAGATAATCCCTATCAGCTCTGGTGTGTGTGTGTGTGTTTAGGGGTGTGTTTTTGTGTGTACCTGAGCCAGTCCAACAAGAGAAGAAACTCCGATGGACAGAAGCAGCAGCGAGCTCTCAGAGTATCTCGCTGTCAGCCGCCCGATCACTCCTCCCTGAACAACCTGAACAAACAGAACGGGTTTTATTGACCTCGTCTTATAATTAGCTTGTCTTAACTTGTCCACTTGTCAATCTGCATATAATAAGTGCTAAGTATATCTTACCATTGAGACTATACCAAAATACGCCATCACATAGCCGTTCTGCTCAGGTTCCAGTTTGAAGAATTCCATCGCAATGACGGAGAACATCACTTGAAAAATGCCTTAATGAATAGAATGAAGAGCAATATTTCATTTTCATTTTCCACGCTTTTTCTTACATTTCTGATGGCCTGAAGCCTTTTGGAGTGTATTCATTTAGTGTTTGTCATTTCCACTGTACATCAAAAATGTCTGTAAATTAAAAGTGGCAGCGTGAGGACGCTGCAGGCAGAACATGTCATTACGATCACATAGCAGGCGTTTAAATCTTTCAGTCTTTGTGCCTTCAGCTACATGACAAGTATTGATATTGACACAAGTTGTCGATTATGTGGACAAATATGAAAATATATGTAGTAGTAAATACAGTCTTGCACACAAACATATTCAAAACTATTTTCACATTAACTCTCACCTGATGGCAAACCTGCAACTATCTTCACAACAAAAGTCGGCGTCACACCTGGAAACTTCATTAGTCTTGTGATTTCTCCCACGTTAAATATTGACTTGTTTTTGTTCTCACTTGCCACCGCTGTGCCTGCGTTCAAAGATAAAAAATAAATGTACCATGTGTATAAAACTGAACAAATAATAAAAGGCCAAAACAAACAATCACAGTATGAATTTGAGAGGCACAAATGTAGCTGATGCAAAATCAATCCACTGCCTTGCAACTCAACCCAAATAAATGATTTCAATGAAACAGTTCAGCATTTTGGGAAAGATGCTTATTCATTTTCTTGCTGATTTAGATGAGAAGATGAACTCTCATATCTTGTCCATTAAATATGAAGCTATGGACAAGAAACGATCCAGCACATAAACTCTGTAAAACTGCAACTTGTCATTTTTAAACTTTGTTTTTTGCAGAGATTAAACAAACAAGATATAATGTGTTAATTATTGAGCTTTAGAAGTGTTCATAGGTGGATTATCTCCAGTCTTTACAATAGAATAAGATAATTGTTCCCTGGATGTAGCTTCATATTTAATGGGAAAATAGTAAAGTGGTATCGATCTTCTCGTCTAACTGTTGGTTAGATGAGAACTGAGAGAGCTAATAAGTTTATTTCCCAAATGTCAAACTATTCATTTAACCACATACTGAAGAACAGTAATAGCAGTCATTTATAGTGCTGTGTGTCTTGTGTGTATCTGAATTACTGCTGAAGTAACTGCTAATCATTACACTTGATGGCCACATTTGACTGGTGTATTCGTCCAAATAAACGTTCAGTCGACAAGGATTCATAAGCGATTGCTTGAAGCAAGAGGAACATTTTTCATGTCAGTTGACAAAACCTGAATTGACTTGTTGACATTTTATTCTGTCGTATGTTTTCTGGCTCTGGCACAGTGAGATGACATGACCTGACCTGACAAACATGCGAGTAGGATTGAAACATCTAGATTAAACTTTTGTGGCTTGAAATGTGCAGGCGTTACCTTTTTTCAGGTAGACAACGTTCCTATTCTGTTTTGGTTTTTTTAAGATAGTTTTTTTGGAATTTATTTGACAGTCGAAAGTATCAAGACACAAGAAGCATGGATAGAGTATAACATAGAGTATATGAACAACAGTTGAGTATATGCTCTTCTTTTATGAAATGCACGGCTGCCAGAACTTCAAATCGATACACAAAACAAACTGGAAAGTCTGCACACCATGACTTATGCAGACAAGATTATTTAATGCATGTTACCTTTAGTTAATTTACTCTGGTTCGAATCAGTGGATAAAAGTTGGATCAGTTGGTAAACTTGGTGTCTTTTAACAGAGAAAAATCCAAGTGAAAAGAAAGAAAAACACGCAGGTGGCGACAATCCATGGACGTTAGACAGGTTAGTAGCACCAGGACATAAACAATCAATTCATAATTTCCCTGTGAATTTTGAATAAGCATAAAATCAATCCTAACAGCTTCTCCCTGAGGTTTGACTGATGTAAAAATCCCCATTAATTTATATGACTAGTAGAAAATGTGAACACCAACAAACCAAAACACCTTCAGACTGATGAAACACATCGAAGGAACTCAATAAACCCATTTTATATCAGTATATCCCTGCAAACAGACTAGTTTTAATAAACATGCAGATGTACAGCAACATGTTAATAGTATTTTAAAGAAATTAAATTAAATTATGTGTTTTTTAAATAAAACACATTATCTTACAAATGAAGGTTCATGGGGATTTTACTCTTAAAATCATTCCATGCATGTCAAAGTTATATAATTCACAAGTATGGTACATATTGTAGTATTTATGCATAAACAGGCAACATACTTTTTCTAACTTTATTAATATATATATTGTTACCCTTATAAAAATCACAAAGAATTTGATGAGTATAAATTTTATTTTATTTTAAAAATAAGTTTAAAGACTCCCTCCACAATATGATCCCTCCGATTAGGGAAGTCCAAGAGCACAGTTACATTTTTTTCCCTATAATCCTTAATTCAGACTGGTCTTGGACCACAGTGGATAATGGTGGGGGTTGGGACTGATTGGTTTTATCTCCAGTCTTCAGCTGGACCACTGGGGAGACAGGTGTAGGGTGGGGATGGTTTGATTTTTCTTTAGGAGGCACTTTGAACCTTTTTGTCCACCTGGCTGCTCTCAGACTAAAGTTCTTCTGTTTTTCATTGCGGTGCGCCTTCTTCATGTCTGATAATTCTTTCCCCAATTTTTCAGTCAAACTTCTGTACACGTTCTTCTCCGCCGTTACTATCTTGAGCCTTTCTTTTTGGTCTCTGATCGTCTTCTGGCACAGCTGGAACTGCGCTGATACTCGTGTCAGACTTTGCTTCAGCTCCTCACACCGCTTCTGTGTTTTCTTCAGCTCTTCGGTCTGTGTGTGCAGCTCTTTCTGTAAGGACTCGATCCTCTGGTGAGGAACCTCTTGTCTCGGCTTTTGGAGCCACATCAGAGGTCTTTGTTGGAGGATAACTATTCTTTTTCCCAGCTGACACTCAATAGCACGACACCTTTCGCTGTCTCTGTACTTCTCCCTCTGTGTTTGGAGCTCTTCCTCGCACCTTTGGAGCTCCTTCTTCTGGTCCCCTGCATCGTTTTCCATCATGTCCATCTCCTTCATAAGTTTCTGGTTCTTCAGCTTGAGGTGATAGATTTCCCTCACCTGCTCTTTGCACTGACTGTCCTTCATGTTCAGGCTTGACTGCTGGACTGTGATCTTGTCACACAACTGCGAGCATTCGTTTCTGCTTTGCAGCCACTTATCATTCATGCCGTCTCTCTCTTTCATCACCTGGTCCAGTCGTTCCTTCAGGTTTTGCTGCTCTATCCTCTGGATGACGGTACCCTTCTTTGCTGACTGCAGCTCCTTCTTCACTAACTCCAATTCCTCCTTGAGGGTCTCATTCTGCTTGCACCCCCTCTTCAGATCCGTTTGCTGAATCCCGATCTTCTTACCCAACACCGACAGTTCATTTTTGCATTGCAGCAGTTGGTTCCTGAGGACGTCTCTGCTTTTGGTCACCTTGTGGATTTTTTGGCGCTCTGCCTCGAACTGTTCAGCATCTGTCAACAGGAAGTCCACCTTATTCTTGAGGACCTCGTTCTCCTTCTCAAGGGACTTGTTTTTCTTTTGCACACGTATGTATTCCCGCTCAGCATCAGGAAGGATCGACGATAAGACGTAATGATGATAAGCTGACATGGGCCCCGCCTTATGCAAACTCTTGTCATCACTGTCAAACGACCCTTTTTTTAAACACTCCATCTTTCCTCCTGATTTCTGCTGTCTAACCCTGCGTCTAAATTAGATTTGAAATGTAGAAAATTACATCTTACTGTGTCTTGCTACACAGGTTAAGATTTAAAAATAAACAAATTATGACAACAGAACATCCCAACAGGAAGTGATGTAACGCATACACGCCTTCTACAGCTGAACAGAGTGTTCTATTCTTGTGAACATGCACACTACTTTGATAAATGTTTAATCATTTCAAAAACATTTCATGTCAGACAGTTGTTTACTGGTTTTCACAGTCTTATGTGACAGTGATCGGAAAAAAAAACACAATTTGAGGACGTCACCGTGGACTTTAGGAAGCTATGATGGACATTTTTCATGTTTTCAGATGTTTTATAGATCAAATGATTAATCGGTTAATTGAGAAAATAATCAGCAGGTTAATTGATAATAAAGATAATTGTTTGTTGCTGCTCTAACAGTAAAACTAGTAAAGTATTCACAAAGACAGCTGAAATTTTAATTAAATTGCATATTTGTCACAGCATACACATCCACTCTGTGAATTACTTATCTTGTGTTCTCCTCTGAGAAAAAAATAAGAGACATTGAGGGAGAACTTTATATTTTATAGTTTTCAGTTGCGATTGTGCCCCTGATATTTGAATTTATTAGTCTGTTAGTTCTAAGTCTGCGTAGATTGAGAACTTTTTTCCATACAGCCGACCAAATTGCTTCATTTTAAACCATATTTGCGTAAAGCAGAAATGTCGGCTTTCTACCACAGGCAGACAACACTGAGCCAGACACAACACCACAACCACAGAGAGAACAACCCAGAAAAGAAACATTGGTCTCTTCCTGCTCTTTAGCTTGTTGAACGAGTCACCAAACAAACATTCACCAGGGAAAAGTGCACCGCTAATGTCATTTGCAGGCTAGATAGCTAACTAGCTGCTCAGAACATTAAACAGCAGGTCAACATACCTGCAAATGTCACTTCAGTGAGTTTAGATGCTGGTGTGTTTCTGACTCTTTAATACCACTGCTAACAAAACAAGTCTGTCAAGTTTGTTTACTTTGTCTCCTGTTGTCGGGAAAAGTGTAAAACACTGACATATTTCACCAACTATCTTTTTTCTTTCTTTTAATAAAAATGCTGATCATTCATTTCAATTTTCCTAATGCCTGTGTGCCATCAATGTGAACATATAAGCGTTTCATACAGATTCCCAAATAGCTGAGAAGATTAGTTATAGAAGACTAAAATGCGTCTTACTGTCTGTGTTGGTTCTTGGAGCTTGACCTTTAGTCGTTTTTGGGATGAACTTTAAAACCAACATTAAACTGAAGGCACTGCCCGCAGCACCGAAACATGCAGCAAACGTCTCCCTGGGAAATACAAAGTAAATGAAATGTTAGGTGAACAGTTCTACACACACATTCTGTACATAGCACTTAAATATTTCAACACCAAACTCCATCAGTCATTTTCAACTCATTGCCATGTTTGATTGAAGCCTTAATAATTGATTATTTTGGCCACTTGGAGGCAGTGGAACCAAATGCCAGTCCAGTGTTAACCCTCCTTTTATGTCTGGTTTGGTCTCTCCTTATGAAAATATCTGACTCTTTAGCTGCTAAATATTCTACTTACTTTACTTTCTTGTTAGTGTTATAGAGACTGTGTAATAGTTTGCATGTCAATGAATGTTTTTATTATCTGGCAGTTGTTCTGTGTACCTGCCCAGCGACTGCAGATGGAAATCAGCTAATAGTTAAATCTGGTATAAATCATCTCTTCTCATTTTGAGATTAATGTTTTTATGCATGGTCCTTGTTTAATAAAGATTAATAATAATAAATAATTTTGTACCAATCCAACTACAGAAAATGCTCAAACAGCCAGAATTTTTAAAACTCTGACCGCCTGATATAAATTCTTCTCTACTCTACTGTACATCAGTCAATCTTAACTTGTTCTTCATCGCCCAACGTTAACACACATTACAACCACACACATACATACTGTGACACTTACCCATAGCGTGTGTTGAGGTGGCCGCCTAACGTGGAGCCGACTATCATACCAATGCCAAAACACAGACCTAGTTTGGATAAAGCATCTGCCCGTTTGTCTGGTTCTGAAAGGTCTGTGACGACCATCTGAGAAGCTGCAGACAAGACAGGAACGATAGAAATAAAAGTTATCCAAGCTGCATTCTGGATAAATATACACTATATAGAAGATACACAGAATAGTGGTGAAACCTTTTAATTATCACAAATATTTCAAAGTTACTGCATGTTGTCTGCCACTTAACATCGCCCATTTTTCTGTGTGCTTAAGGGTCAAATTCAGACAATTACTGCTCATCTAATTATATTTGCCTCAATGTTTTAGATACTGTTACAGCTGCAGGTCACATGTACAAACTACAGCAAAGATGATGAAGCATCTAGAGTCGTTTTACTGTGATGTTTTTACTGTTTCTACTTTGTTATTGTTGCATTTCTCTGCCTTTGTCTTTGACTGAACCGTATCAGAGAGAAATTTCTGTTGCTATGTGACAGACAGTAAAGTGTCTTGAATCTTGAATATCATCATGTTTTGGCTTCAGGAAATTGTGATAAACATTTTCCATTCTTACAGACAAAATAATTAATTGATTAAACAAGAAAATGATCAGCAGATTAATCTGTAATAGAAAACAATCATTAGTTGCAGCCCTAATTTATGCCAAATTCTTGATTTGCATGTTTATTTCAGAACTTCTCCATCCAAAACATCACTAAAAGAAGAAGAAATGAAGGAGTAATGATGAATTATTGATTCATGCTAGGGCTGCAACTAACAATTATTTTCATCATGATCATTTTCTTGATTAAACCATTAATCATTTTCTCTATAAAATGTCAGAAAATAGTGAAAACTGCCTGTTAGTTGCCAATTAATTCTCAGTCAATCAACTAACTGATTAATCGACTAATTGTTGCAGCTCTGGTTCATGCCAAACAATAACTTAGGTTTGAAGTTTAAAACAGTAATCTGAGTGAGTAGGACTGTAGATGAGAGATGCTCACCTGGTAGGACATGCATGAAGATTGTGGGGAGTTTGTGGACAAACAGCATGGCAGGATGGTTTGCTGCAGCCAGCAGCAAAAAGAAAACAATTGTTGCAGAACATGCCAGAGACAAAGCTGCTCGTGCCCCGAACAGATCTGCAAACCTGCCGACAAAACGAAAAGAAAGCACAAGTTTTCTGCCAAACAGCACAGCAGCCTGTAAAATACATCAAGAATAATCTCCAAGCAGATCTGTACAAGTGCCAAAAGTGCCAAATCTACATTTCTCCACACTTACCTTCCAAACATAGGACCCCCAAGCAGCTGGATTAGACCTACCATGGTTTGTAAATAACCGAACCACAATGTGTCAAAGCCAAGTTTCTTTGCCAAATACTATTAGAGAAACATAGTGAAAATACACACATTAAAATACACACATACACACAGTACACAGCATCTCCCTGTCCTTTGACCTTTGGTTAAAATAAGGGGGAAAATAACTGTTTAATGGGGAAGAAATGGAAGAAACCTCAGGAAGACTAACAGAGGAGGGATCCCTCTTCCAGGACGGACAGACAGACATGCAACAGAAATACAGCACGGACAAACAGGACGACAAAATTATAGATGGAGAGCGTGTAAATATGTTTACAGCATCTTAACTTGCATGATTTTTACAGCGCAGGTTGTTTGACAGTGTGAAATTATTCACACTTAAACACTCATGTGGTCAAATCAGGTTAATCGCTGACTTTATTTGTTTGACCCCAGTTTTTATTGGATGTCATGTACATTAAGCCACATTCATGTCATGTCATGTGGGATGAAAAATAGCGATGGGAAACATTCTTGCAACTTGCAAATCTTCAGGAATACATTTCTGATTCCTCTGTACCTGATGAAGAATGTGGGCTTGAAAATGTTGCATTTTCTTAATGTCATGAGGAATAAATTTCAATAAGAGCGGAGACAGTGTTACAAGTCCTTTGTGGAAAGGATCAGAACATCTGCTACATGACGTAAACATGATGTTAGTCTTAAAGTGTTACCAGTTTGCCTGAGATTAACGTGACTTTTGGCCATTTCTAGTGTTTTACTGCAGTATTGTTAACACTGACCAAAGGTGTGTTTCTCCTCTAGTTTCTCTGCTTACATAATTATATGTCTTGTAATTTCCATTTCTGCCACCATCAATCACAGCTCCCTGCTGTCTCTAGTCCAAAGCAAAAGTCACAAAACTTTACAAAACTTTGCCTCAAAACAGGATACCACTTAAATTTGTCCATTCATCCAACAGTCACTTTGAAAATAAATTATTATCAAATAATAAATATTAATCAAATACACTCATTGGACCAGTGAGGATGAGTATACACAGTTGTCTAACCTGCAGTATTCTGCATTTTAGAGAAATGCTTATAATATTCTTCTCTTTAGTTCAAGGCTTAAAAACAGGTGGACAGTAACTCAGTAGATTTATTTGAGTGCTGTACACTTATGTACCATTTTGAGGTACTTGTACTTTACTTGAGTATTTCCATGTGATGCTACTTTATACTTCCACTCCACTACATTTCAGAGGGAAACATTGTACTTTCTACTCCACTACATTTATTTGACAGCTTTAGTTACTATTGAGATAAAGATTTGACACAATGGATAATATAACAAGCTTTTAAAATACAACACATTGTTAAAGATGAAACCAGTGGTTTCCAACCTTTTTGGCTTACACACTTCAGCACTTTTACTTAAGTAGGATTTTTCATGCAGGACTTTTACTTGTAATGGAGTATTTTGCATTGCTGTACTTTTACTTAAGTAAAGAATCTGAATACTTCAACCACTGGCTAATTTTGCACGTAATACTTCTGAACTTTTATTGGAGTACACTTAATATAGGACTTTTAAAGTGCACTGTAGTATTATTACTATTGAATACTTCTTCCACCACTGCTTACAGTGGTGCATATGGGTTTGCTGAAGAAAACCCAGTACATTTCTGTAATCGTAGCGAGGACAAGCTGCTTTTAATAAGTCATACAATACACATGATCACTCTCCCTTCAATCATCAATGCAACAGACCATCTGTCATTACCGATAACAACAATATCAGTGATTAAACGTCTCCAGAGTTCATTTACTTTCGCATTGTGCGCTTCCGCATGTGTGTTAATTTCACGGCAGTCACGGAAAACTCGGCTCCATAAGTCTGATATAAGATATACTACACTGTACTTACAGGGGTTATAGAGAACTGTACAAACATCCATGTTATATCCAAAGCGGTGATGAGGTAAACGACATAAATGATTTTCATCCTCTTTGGTTGGTCAGCCTGAGAGCCGACAGGAGCGCTGGACGTTTCACCGGTGGTTTCGTTTTTTTCACCTCTTCGACTCATATTGCCTCAAACACCTAGTAACGTTTATATTAAACTTTTATCATAAAGTAAATAGTAGGTGGAACTCAAACTGCCTCAGTCTGTGAGAAGGTGTCACTTTATCCAGTAAAAATGCTCTTTGACCCGGTAAACCGTCACATAAACCTGCTAACTTAGCTAACCGTTGTACTTTGGAACAGGAGAGGCGACAGAGAGGCGTTACCGAGGTGAGATGTCAACATTAACTAGCTTGGTGAGATTGTAATCCAACGATGGGAAGAAGTGAAGAGTTGACAAACGCATATATCCTTGATTTTAAATCCTGTCGGAAATACCGTTAATTACGAGCTGAGTAAACACCAACGTCTGTAAAAGAAAATCCCACCGGGAATGTGGAAGTTTTCTACAGTGCTGCATTCAAGTGCTCCACCTAAGAACGTATATTTGAGTCTTCTATGGAGTCCCCACTCATTCAGAATGAGCTTTATTTGCCAAGTATGTTAAAATCCCCTCCAGACATGTATTAAAACAGATTTCCTGGACCAATAACATGTGTCTGATGTGTTGTCTGAGGTGTTTTTTTGTTTGTTTTGTTTTGTTTTTTTTTTTTTTTTACCACAAAAAAGCATAATTACCAATTTAAAATATTTAACATGGCATCTCCTCCTCACTCATTAAAAAATAATTTATGAATATGCAAATACATTTCATTTTAAAAGTTTAACTGCTGGACACAAGATGACACAAGACTCCTACTTCACTGAAAAGTCAAGTGTATGTGCACTGGAGGGTTCAAGTTTCCACATCACACTTTTATAAGTTGAATATTGGACCAGGATTGGCTTCCAAACTATTTGTGATGTCACAAATCATGCTCGTTTTACAGCCAGTCGCACGAAGAAGGCTACAGCAGCTAGGAGACATAAGTCATAGGCAGGAGTCACAGTGTTTTTGTAATTACTCTCACTGCCAGAAGAGGGAGGCAAAAGTTCTTCACTGTAGGTTTAAATACCCTTGATCCTGATTGACAGGAAGGATGGGGCTGGAAAGACAAGGGCTGTGTTCAAGAGCAGTCAGGGGAAGTGTTTCTTAGTGTTCCCTACCACACTTTTACACACCATCATTTGAACATTTTCAAACTGTCAACCCCAGAGATAAGCCAAGAAGAGTTGTTCAGTCTTTACGAAGCAGTTAACACTGACAACACACAACATAACATGGAGTAAAGCTCATGTTTGTATGAAGTATTTGTCTGTACTCATTTTAAAGAGGAGCAATATTGGTATCAGCCTCAAAAATCCTTTATTGGTCGGATTAAAAACAAATGTACAGAAAGACACACATAGACACAACCATAGGCGTAAATTACAGGGGGTGGGGAGGTTATAACATCCTCAATAATCAAAACCGGCCAGTACAACCCCCCAAATATCATATCATAATGATGAATAAAAATATTAACTGTTATACCCCATGATAAAGTGGTTGGTTTTCTTAATTAAATATAATTAGCAAGCAAAGAACAACTTTTTTAAACCCCTCTCCCGCCCCTGTATTGTGAGACTTGGTTGTGCCCAACCGATCCTCCCGCGTCTTGTCAAGCAATAGCAGTAAGTGCCGATGCGAGCTACAACAAATCAGCGTACAAAATGAAAAGAGGACCGACAAAAGTCGCATCAATCAACAGTTTTAAGTTGTTGGTTGGTCAACAACAAAAAGAAAAGAATCTATTCCCAACAGGAGGTATGCTACTGCTATGGCCCTGCCACTCATTAGTCAAATAATTGAATGAAAGTTCATTTCTGCTGTGTCATTGTTAGCTCAACTGTAAGCTAGCTAGGCTAACGTTAGCCCTCATATAATCAGACTACTTTTACTGGAGCTACTAGCTAGTTGTGATTATCTTGCTAATACTAGGTATAACTATTTTTTTTATTTCTAAGTTGTATCTTATATTTCATCAGATCCAAGAAGGTGAATGTAGCTGCAGGGCAGGCAGGGTGACCAAAGAGGGTGAGGAGGCACAGGTGACCCAGGTAATGAGGTCAAAGAGTTAAAATGCTGTGGCAAGCAAATACTGTTGAGCAGGCTAAGACATGTAAGAGTTGTCCAGAGAAATGCCTGACTTTTATTTTCTGGATTATGTGATTTTCTCACAGTGAGAGACAGCATGAGGGCAGTGGTCTGGCAGGCAGGGGAGTGTCAGATGAGCAGGTGAGAATATAGGCCTAAATACTCTGGTAAGGACACAATTATGAATACACTAATCCATACAGTTTATTTATTTATTATTCACATATGGTTTAAAGTTAGAAATGCATTTGCAGTTATTTAATAGATAGTTATTGTGTGTGTGACACAAGGTTTTTTGTCTTGCCTGTAGCAGGGGACTGAGCCACGTGCTAAGGACCAGCTGAGCATAGACAAGACTCTTGCCTGAAGACTGTTTTTTACATGGATACAAAACAGTGCAGAGGAGCGGTGGATGTGACGGCTGCCATTGTCTTGACAGTCAACAACGATGCAATATTTATCACCACAGAGTAATAGGAATTAAGTACAGTTAAATTATGGCATAACTTCTGTCAAATGGCTGAAGATATGTTCAGGAAGTGATAAATATCCATTTTACTTAACTAACAACAAATTGATACATAAGAAATTTGGTGCTTTATTCAAAATGAATGATTTTATGCTATTCAAGTGCACTAGTTTGGATATGTAGAGCAGGTTGTTTTGGTATGTCTCTTCCCCTTAAAATTAATGCGAAACAGCCATTTAACAGCCTATTTGCAAAAAAAAATCTCTTGGTTGGGCATGTCCCTGGACCCCCCTACATAGGTGGAGATCTCAATCCCCCTACCCAAAAAAATAGAAAAGTAGACAGCAAAAACAGAGCTTTTAATCAAGAATGGACACTTTTACTCTGTGTCCAGACAGAAAGCGTACATACCCACTCAAATCAGCACTGAATGCACAGAAAATAGGAACAATCTAAGAGCCCAATGTGACCGATCCACTTTAGGATGCACATTATTATATTTTTAAATGTAGCCCCAATTTTACTCGAAATGAGAAAAGAAATTATTTACTATCATTGTACTTAGCCTGTTATTTCACTGTATTAATTTTTCTATGTGTTGAAGTAGCAGTAGCCAAGGAATCAGCCCGTTCCCAATGGGTACATTTTGAACAGGCACTGCACTAGTTTATTTAATGCAATTCAAGTATTACAGACAGTTAATACAGAGACATTGATATGATTCAGTCTTCAGAGGAACAGCGAAAGCAGCATGACATTGTCTTTCAAATGCCACGGAAGAAGGCACACACTCTCTTCTTCTCCTTTCTCTAAAGTCCTGATCCTCCACATCCTCCTGTAGTACATCCAGCTCCGGCTCCATGTACACGACCACTTTGGTCTCCAGTCTTAATATTGATTTTGTCACGATGGTTGTCACCTCATCCAGTGAGACCTCCGGAGAACCCTTCCTCTCCTCCAGAAGTCCCTCTTTTAGGCCCTCTGTGGCAGAAACCTCTGAAAAAGCCTCCTTCTTCTCCATGAGTCCCTGTTGTAGCCCCATTGAGGTGCTGAGCTGAAGCTGAGCCTGGCTGGATGCAGCAGTCTGCACTTCACCGTGCATGCCCTGGATTGCAGAGATGACGCCCTCTCTGGCAGAGAAAGAGCTTTCATTGTAATCCATCAGGTGAAAAGCCTTGGAGCGACAATCAAACTTCTTGAAGATGGCTCTGACTACATACTGTCCCGCTACAGTGCAGACCCCAAGCAGAAGAGGTGTAGAGACAGGTCCATACCAAGAGAGACGGAGCTGCTGAGTCAGTCAGCAATCCTACAACCTCAGCACTGTCAGCTTCAGTTTTCTCTTCAATCTAAGTGTCATTTATTTAGTGCAATTAAGTATTACAGACAGTAGTACAGAGACATTGATGTGATTCAGTCTTCAGAGGAACAACTAAAATAGCATGACACTGTCTTCCAAATGCCGTGGAAGAAGGCACACACTTTCTTCTTTCCCTTAACATTCAAGTCCTGATCCTCCACATCCTCCTGTAGTACATCCAGCTCTGGCTCCATGTACACGACCACATTGGTCTCCAGTCTTAACACGGATGTCATTACAGTGGTTGTCTCATCCAGCAAGACCTCCAGAGAAGCCTTCCTCTCCTCCAGAAGTCCCTCTTTTAGTCCCTCTTGTAGCCCCTCTGAGGTGCTGAGCTGAAGCTGAGCCTGGCTGGATGCAGCAGTCTGCACTTACCGTCCATGTCCCGGATTGAAGAGTGACGCCCTCTCTGTCAGCTTCAGTTTTCTGGTTCCTCCAGGAAGAACTTCAGAGCAGTGTTTACCACCTCTGGGACCACTTGTGCAGTGCTCTGCTCAAGCTCTAAGAGCTCTGCTGTCTTTGCGTCCCCTGCAGAGACTGGATGAAGTCAAATGCCACCAAAAAATTTCAGCAGTTTGTCGTACAGTGATGGAAGGAATGTTTGTACAGACTCCTCTGCATTTGGGCGGATGACTGACACAAACATCTGAAGGCCTTCCAGTGTGACTTTCCTGCAGAACAGCTGTGAAAGCCGCTTTTCCTTGTCTAGCTCTTCTTGGACCTGTTGCTCCATTTGATTGAGACAAAATCTTCTCGCTGTGGTCCAGGCCTGTAAAAAACACTCAGTAAACCTCAACAGTAAGATAATAAAGGTGATAGTACACTATTGTTATATGCAGGTTTTACACTACAGTTTGAAGATTCACTATATTTTACCCACCAGTTCAGCCACAAGGAGATGTTTCATCTCTAGTCTCTCAATCATTTCCTGAAACATGTAAAAATAAAGAAATGTGTTATCTTCTACAACTTTTACATGTTTGTTAAAAAAAAAAAAAGTAACATGTCAGTTTCCTATCAGTGTATGAGTCAAATAAACAGTTAATTTGACTCTCTCTTCCACAAAGTTTCTTCCTGTCAGCTGGCAGGTCTTCATTTGTCTGACAGATAAATGAGCGAGGACTTGATCCTTCTGCTTCATAAGCATAAACTGCCTCAGCATCATTTTCTGCAAAACAGATTCAGCTACAGTCAGCTCACAGAAACACCATATTATACTCAAGTGTAACATTAAGTTGAACAGTGCACCTTTACATTTGATAGTGACTTATGCTGACATTCTTTATTTTTTTTTATTTTATTTTTTTTACATTTTGCACCAGAGAATGTAATGGTTATTGTATGTCCTTGTGCCATTAAATTATTTAAAGTCCTCCTTCACTCAAAAATGTGTTTTTCTCCTTGTTGCTTCAGTTGGATGTTTGAGCTTCACTGTGCAGAATGATGTATGTGCAGAGTTTGTTTTCATATTCATCTGCTGAAACTGGAAAGTTTCTCTGTGCTCATTGAAAATCTGATTTTTAGGAGTGGGCAAACAGTATATGTGACATCACAACTAGTTTGCAGCCAATCGTGGTCCAATATTCAATTTACACAAATGTGATGTTGAAACTTTTAAGGGTTTTTATGTGGCAAAAATGTTAAAATACTTTGTGGAAAAAATATATCAGATACAAATTATTGTTCCAATCAACAAGAAAAGCTATTGACCCAATCATCAGTATTTTTATATGCCTTAATCGGGGCCCAAATTAACACCTGCCAACCTGTCAAATCTGGGTAAAAAATAAATCATGTAAAACAGTATTGTAAAGACAATAGCTAACTTGGTTAGTGATAAATCGAGCTCTAAATATCACTGCCTCTGCAATCATAGACTAAAAAAAATATGGACATAGTCACCATGATGTCACCCATAGATTTGTGGAGTGTTGTTTTGATGCCTTGAGTTTGCTAATTTGACCGTCGCCATCTTGGATTTTTGGAGCCAGAAGTCACCATATTTGGACGAGATGGTGGAGTTGACCCTAGCGCCAGCTGCTAGCTTGGTTAGCACAGTGCATGTACAGTCTATGGTTAACTGTGATAATGCTAATGCTAATTTTCGCTAGCGAAAAACGGACTTAAAACCATTAAAACAAAGTATACTTACTGGAAAAACTGAACAGCCAACTCTTTCAATACCACTAAACAATGAACGACTTTTTATGCGCCCAAAATGTTACAATTAACTTTCATGAACTGAAAACACGCTGTGAAATAGCGACAGCTACACCTATACTGTGAATCTGGGGTTACATGGTTACGTTACGTAATCAACGTTGTTGCCATGGTAGCAACTTGTGGATCATAATGTAGCCATGCTCTAAAGTATTCCCTGCGTTATAGTTTATTTTACTCTACATGGGACCATAATTTACAAAATCAACATCATGATGCATTGAAGAAGACTTGAAACTAGTGATTGAGACTATAAACTTATTAGGAAAGTATTTGCTGAGGTAATAAATCAAGTGAGAAGTAGGGTCATTCTAACATAGTAGCCATATTGGCTTGTGATTAAAAAGTTAATCAGAAGCTCTGGCCATAATACATGTCTGGAGGGGATCTTAAAAAAAAGTTTATGAGACTTTTATGTTGAAGCTGCTAAAGAGCGCTTTGTAGGATCTTTATTTTGAAGTCCGGTAGCGACCTCCTCCCGGAAGTGTGTTTCATCATCTGGTCCGACGTCCTATCTGCTGTGCTGGGGGGGATGGCAGACTGAGTGACAGATGAAGTGCTCGGTACATCAGTTTGCGTGAATCTTCACGTTACTTTGGCATGTATGTTAGATATCAGAGAACAGTAGAATGCAGCTGCTCACCCCTCAAGTTTACTGGGCTCAGCGGCACGGAGAGATTTATCTCCGGGTGGAGCTGAGCGATGCCAAGGTAGGACAGTCCACATCATCCAACCCGAAAACTGCCTCTATATTCAGCCTTCACTTACGCACAATGGTCGTTTTTTTTTTGCTCAAATAATGCGTTAAAATGCCTTTAAACTTTGTTTTCTGTGTGCTGTGGGTGTAACATCTTAGCGGGATTATAAATTAGCGTTAACGTTACTGTTAGCTAAGTGATGCTGTAACCGATACAGCTATAAAATGGCTAAACTGACCTCTAACGGTAATTTATGATTGCCAGAAGAAAACAGAAAAACACAAATAAACAAACATTTGTCCTTCGTATAGAGAAATATGACGTATTTTTAAAAGTAAAGTAGTAATGTATGTTTTTTGCTGCTTAAATAGTACCGTTTAACTAGGAAAGACATCCTTTGTCTGTCGTCGATGTCTGTTTTTAAATGTAACCTAAAGAAGTTTGTTATCTAATTGTGAACCTAAAAACGGGTTCACATTTTTCAAATCTCTTAAAACAACAGTCAAGAGCCCAAATGAACATTGAAACATGTTTTTCTTGCTGTAATCATTCCTCCTGTTCATACTGACCATCAGAAGATCCCTTCATAATGCGCTTACAATGTAAGTGATGGGGGACAAAATCCACAGTCCTCCTCTGCAAAAATGTATTTAAAAGTTTATCTGAAGTTAATATGAAGCTAATATGAGTCAAATCAAGTAGATATCAACAGTGAAACACTGTCCAAGGAAACACAAAGGCTGTAAATGTGGCAGATATCCTCTTGATATGACTAACTCAGACTGCTGAAGCCTCATAGAAGCTTCACATCAACTTTTAAACCTGCCTGTTGTTTTTAGGCACACTTGAATAATTGTGACTCTTTTCTTTTAACATTACAAAGCAATTCTCCAAACTGTCTCAATGACTCTGACTTACTGGAGAATTACAGCTGAAAATGACAGCTCTATTGTGACTTCCTTGTTTGTAGCAGCACTACACAGTTACCAGCTCAACAACATGACTTTTAATTTTCCCCCATAATGAAACAGTTATTCTCAGATCAGTATCAGAAGACGGTCTTTAAGTCAGCATGATTGTTCTCTATGTGTCAACCAATCAAAACCTGTGTGTATAAGGAATTGTTTGAGTTTTGGGTGGGTCGCTTCTTAAACTTTATTTTTACAGTATAGCTATACATGAAATACTGGTTCCTCTCCTCCTCTGCATTTCAAACTCCTCCATCTTCGTCCTGCATCTGTTCGACTAATGTCTCATAAAAGATGCATGAATTTTAATGGTAGTTCTGGATCTTGTTCAGCCTCTTTGGTGAATTACCAGAAACAGGCTGACAGAAGAACACCTGTCATGTGACCCACGTTGGGCCTATTCATACAAAAGAGTAGGGTTTCAACTAATTATTATTTTCATTATCAATAATTCTGTTGATTATTTTCTCGATTAGTTGTTTGGTCTATAAAATGTCAAAAAATTGTGAAAAATGTCGATCACTGTTTCCCAAAGCCAGTCAACAACCCAAAGATACTCATTTTATTATCATAGAGGACTAAAGAAACCAGAAAATATTCACATTTAAGAAGCTGGAATCAGAGAATTTGGACATTTTCTTTGTAAAAAAATGACTCAAACGGTTAATTGATTAAAAAAAATAGTTGGCGATTAATTTAATAGTTGTCAGCTGATCGATTTAATTGTTGCAGCTCTACAAATGAGGTTAGACTAAATATTAGAAACACCTCTCAGTATGATGCAATTAATTAGCATCACGTTACAGCCTCCCTTAAACAGCCTCAACAAAAAGTGGAACATTATAACCTTCATGAAGGTAAGATTTATCGTAGCGTTTTTGTATTATGACTGCATTAGTTTTAAATAGGTTTACCTAATAAACTGGTATCTTAGTTTAAAGTGATTTTCCATATTTTTCTTATTATCAACAAGTCCCATGAAAAGAGATGTTGTGACTGAGCGCCACAGACAAGGTAGAGAAGTCGAAAAGTATAGAGAGACGGACTGGTTTTTGTCTTTATTGGAATTTGTTAACAATAAGAAAAATTTAGAATATCTCCTGTTTACTCCTCTAAGTTCCATGTCATAGTTTTGTCCATCGTTTGCATCAGTGTTGGGTTGGTTGTGATGGCTGCCTTTGTGTTTTTCAGAATCTGGACATCAGCCTGCAAGAGAAAACACTTCAGTTCAGAGGTTGGTGTTTGCATGAAAGAGGGAAAAATGTAGATTCACTTAGAGCCCTTTAATAGAAATTACATAGCCGCATTATAAACATTTTTAAATGAAATGTTGTAAAGGTGTTCCACAAACTCTCAAGTCCTTTCATATTATTTTTGAGGTCTGTCATAAAGGCAATTTCTGCATGAAGCACAATATAAAGCCTAATACTGCTGTCGTAATATTGTTCCTCAGCACAGGGCCACGGAGCTAAAGGAGATAATGAATACACCTTCAGTTTGGAGTTCCTGGAAGCTGTCAGACCTGAGGTATTGATTGTGGGATTGAAACTTGTTTTTGCCTCTTTGCAATATGATTTACATTTTTGACACATAACACATTGTGTTATCTGCAGGTGTTAATATCACAGACTGTTAAGGTGCAGATGTTAATGTGATCAGCTCACAACCTTCCTGTTTTTACTTTAAGCAAAACTAGAAATAAATATTGCAAATAAAATGATAGAAGACCTAACAGATTCCTTGGCTACTTTTTTTAAAATATTCTGCCAAGACAAACTTAAGCCGATTACACAATAGCACATTTCATTCATTTTTCTCTTCTTGTTCAAATAAAAAATCAGCACCTCAATTCATAACATGGAATAAATGAACGACTGTATGATAATGCGTCTGGGCGCTGATTGACTGAGTGCACCAGCTCGAAATCACTGCCGTCAAGTCAAGATGAACGCTGATTGAAAAACGCCTCCCTGCTGAAGTGAGCCTTGATTAGCTGGAACACCGCAGCTCTGGATATTCAGTCATATTATTATCCGTGATTTTATTTCTGAAACAAAGTGCTACAGGTTTTTATTCCACCTTACAACTAAAAAGCATTCAGATGCAGCTTAGGGCTCGGCAGAGTGACTTAAACTATGATGTCTGGTGATTTTCATGAGTTCTAATCGTCCCACAGTTATGTGTCCTTTAACCATCCAAGGCTTTATATAGATTTATATAATTTTCTAATACTCTGTTTGTGTCCTTTATGGTGGAATCCAGTTCAACCATAAATCCACCCAGCGTCAGGTGGACATCAAAGTGAGGAAGCAGGAGGAGCGCTGGTGGGACCGACTGACACTGCAGGAGAAGAAGCCTCTGTTTCTGGCTCCTGATTTCGACCGCTGGCTGGAAGAGTCCGACGCTGAGATGGAGCTTCAGGCGAAGGTAGGAAGAGTCATGACAGATAAAAATAAAACCTCTCTGACGAAATAGTTGTAAATAGCGTAAAATGTGTTCTACTTTGGGAAAAGGCTGCTTTATTTTGTGCGGTGTGACTTTGGAGTGTTTATGCAAACTTACATGAGCCTGTTGTGAAGCAAAATTACCACAAAATGCAAATAGTCGGTGCAGCCAACATAAAGAAAGAGGCCTATGTGCAGCCTTTTAGCCATGCTAGCGGCATAGCTCTGGGGATGTCATTGTTGGTGTGTCTCTCATTCAAGTGGTCAGTGCACCACTTTAGTCCAGACTGAAATATCTCAACAACTATTAGATGGATTTCCATAAAATTTTGCACAGATATTCATCATTCTCCAGAGTATTTATCTTACTGACATTGGTGATCTCCTGACTTCCTCTTGCACCATCATCATGTCAAATTTTTAATTAGTGTAGTACTTTCATTTATTACTAAATTCCTGACAAACTAATGACACTCACATCGGCTTCAGTTGTACTTTGTGTTTAGTGCTAATCAGCAAACGTTAAGCTAAGCTAAGATAGTGAACTTGGTAAAAAATTATACTTGCTTCACATCAGCATGTTAGCAGGCTGAGGCTCAAAGCGCCGCTCCGCCTTAGTACAGCCTCACATAGCCGCTAGCATGGTTGTAAACTCTTAACAACCGCGTAAACAGCGGGTTTTTTTTAGCCTTGGATTCTCCTCATGATTAGCCTTGCAAAGCTAGCCCACAAAACTTTGCATTGCTCATTGTGGTCTGGCGAGTCTCCATTTGGTACAGGTGTAATTTTTCAAATAAACTGTCTGACAGTAGTCTTCTTTCACCGGGATGCTTATGTAAAAACCTCCCACACACAACTGGTCGCAACAGTCGTTGCGCTGTCGCAGTTTTAAAACTGGAAAAGCAAAATGTCAGGCGAACTCTACTGACGTTTTCTTAAATGATCATTTTGGAATAAAACTGAGCTGAGATGAGTTTGTCTGTGAGTCGGAGCCTCTACTCATAGTCCTTTAATTGGTTTGGTTTGATCTCAAAGGATGTTTTCCAGACTTCAGGTTTGTAGCAAAAACTGACCTCAAAATTTATCAAGAATACTTTTTGCTTTATAATTATTTCACTGAAACCCTTCTCTGTTTATGGTTGTAGATTATTTTAGATTTCTGCCTCCTCAGATTTCTTAAATTAAACATCTGTTTGCTCCTATAAACTCAACGTTTTTAGCTATTTTGCTTCACTTCAGATTTGCAGTTTTCATTTGATTTATGTGACATGTGTGTGTTAATATGACATGTTGGTACTGAATTTACAGTCGCTTGATACAGATTTATGAATTTAGAATCTTGTTTTTGTTTGTAAATGTCTTCCTGGACGGTGAGCAGAACTTTTTAAAAGCACCAAATTAAATGATTCAGTCAGTCAAGCTCTGGGTCTAATTAAGAATATGAGAGATCTTATCTCATATTCATTAGATTTAAGTTAAATTGGAATAATATAGAACATGTGTGGTCATTGCAAAGTGAGACTCTGATGGTGTGTTTTCTTGCAGGAGGAAGAAAAGATAAACAGGATAAGTGTGGAGTCGAGAGTTCGTGAAGACCGTAAGTCACACTGAGCTTCTTTCCTGCAAACAATCAAAAACCTGCAGACACGTGTCTGTCTGGAGTTTTATCATATATGTTATTAATATCTAGTTGACATTGTGAGTGTATGTGATGTGCCATTGTGTGTAGCTTTGTATTATGTGTCCTGTGTGTTTTTTTGCTTTGTACTGTTCGTTATTGTGCTGTTATATGTTTTAATTGTGAGCTGCTGAAGAGACTGCAGATGAAAATTAGCTATAAGCTAACTTTAGTACAGCACATCAAATGGTAACATTTATGTTAAACACTGCACATGGTCCCAATAAATACATAAATAAATAAACTATACAAATCTACTATCATGAAGGGAGGATTTTGCAGGAATGTTATCAGCATGAATTGATTTTAATTATCATCTTCTTTTTCTTCAGCTTACCTCGGACTGAAGAGAGGCTACTTGTTCATGTACAACCTGGTGCAGTTCCTGGGATTCTCCTGGATCTTTGTCAACATGACTGTTCGACTCTTCATTCTTGGTCAAGGTTTGTAAGAAACTCACATCGTCTGCCATCGGAAGTTAAAGCGAAACAGTTAAATGTAACCTAAGGAATATTTTTGGCTGGTCAACGTCATTAACACAACATGTCAGGTAAAGGTTTATTGAAGTATGTGTGACGTCTAGCTAAACCATTGTACTGTTGGTCAAAATACACAGAATTTGTCTTATTTATCTCCCACATTTTCCTGCTGACAATGGTTTGGTTGAGTTACAATATCAGACCTTTGGACCCACAGTGGAGTCATTTGTTTACACACTGTAACATGTAGATTATTAGATTATGCTGTACAAACATTTGGGAGGAATTTTTACACGTGTTGGAGCTGTAAAAAGAAGGAAAATGTGTTTGTTTAAAGATTGGTGGAGTTTAAAGGATAAAATCGTGGTTTATTACTTTTATTTTTGTAATTATGTCCTTCATTTCTATCGATTATGATAACATTATGGTCACCGAAGTAATTGTTGAGATCTAAGGACGCGGCAACAAATCAAACAGGTTATGAAACACAAGCGGTCAGATGTTCAGATAGTTTGTAAACCAGACAGCAGTTTAGGAAGATTAACCACTTTAATTGGAGGTAAAACTGAAAGTGAGTGCCAGAAGTGTCTGCAGTAAACCCTCAATGCACAGTGCACAAAACTACAGCAAGTACAGCAGGTCAAAGTTAAACCAAGAATTCACTCTGAAGACTCTGATGGATGTTTACAACAGATGGTTTATTTAATAATTTAACTTTTTACATTTGCTCTTTGTGGTGGTTTATTTATAACCTGTCTGATCAGCTGACTGTTTGCGTTTCTTGTTTCCATCAACCTTCTTTTCTGCGACGTTACCTGATCTCAGTAATTACAAGTACAATGTTGTAGAGCTGCAACAATTAGTCAGTTAATTGATCTGAGTCATCTTTGAAGAAAACTGCTAAAATTATCTGGTTCCAGCTTCTTAAATTTGAGTATTTTCTGGTTTCTTTAGTCTTCTATGATAGTAAATTGAACATCTTTGTGTTGTGGACTGTTGGTCGGGACAATCTTGGGTATCTTGGACATTTTTCACCATTTTTCTGACATTTTAAAGACCAAACAATGAATGGTAAATGGACTGTTCTTGTATAGCGCCTTTCTAGTCTTCCGACCACTCAAAGCGCTTTTTTTTTACACTACGAATCACATTCACCCATTCACACACATTCATACGCTGAATGGGTACAGGGGCTACCATGCAAGGTCCCAACCTGCCCATCAGAGGAAACTAACCATTCACACACATTCATACACTGATGGCACAGCCATCAGGAGCAATTTGGGGTTAAGTGTCTTGCCCAAGGACACATCGGCATGTGGACTGGAGGAGCCGGGAATCGAACCGCCAATCTTCCGATTAGTGGACGACCCGCTCTACCTCCTGAGCCACAGCCGCCCTAATCAGTTAAACTAATCAGTTAAAAAAAAAAAAAAGACCCCAATATTGATCAACTAGAATTTTCCTTTTAATCTTAAATGCTGAACGCTGTGATGATAGTAACAGAGTTCTTCTGTTGGCCTGAGTTGTTTCTTTAAAACACCATACTAGTGGTTTTACATGTTTTAGTCCACTAACTAGACTGTGCACTTAAACCATTTTCCAAATCTACTAGTATCTAGTTCTAGTTTCAGATAATGCTATAAAAAAAAATCTACTTGCAGAGACTTAATCCATCAACTCTTTGTCAGTTACATTATTGTTGTGCTTCATTCAATACATCACACAAATCTCTGTGACAGTGAAAACAAAAACACTCAACGTGAAACAAAAGTGACAGACTGTAGAGGGACGGACTAAAAAAAGAATAAAGACAAGAATAGAACTAAAACAATCGTCCTCATCAATAGCCTTTGAATTTTATGGACAAAATAATTCATTACTGAACAACAGTTTTTTGGGGGGGTTGAGTGTTACTGGAACACAAAAACAGCAGAGAGACGAACACAATTAGCAGCACTATGCAGGAAAATAAAACAAACGGGAGGTCCAGAAAATACTGAGAGAGAGGTCTGTGTTTTTGTTCGTGAGGAGCTATTCACAGACGAAGCTCATTTGAATAGAAACAGGAACACGACCACACAGCAGGGATTTGTTTTGCAAATGATGAGGATTATGGATAGTGGCTCATGCAATGTGCTGTTTAATTATGTCTGTTTGTTTCTCTCGTCCTCCACAGATTCGTTCTACGATACCTTCCACACCACGGCCGATATGATGTACTTCTGTCAGATGTTGGCCGTGATCGAGGTCGTTAATCCCTTGTTGGGTCTGGTTAAGACTGGGTTTTTTCCTGCTATGATACAGGTAATAACAGGGGGAGTCAGTCACTTATCATTTTATTGTGAGTTTATCCTCTTCAACCCTGAAGATGAAGACTCAAGCAACATTTAGGCTCTTTATTGTCACAACTGTAGTATTTTAATTTGTGGCGTTCATTGAGGTCATCAAACAAACTTACAAAGTACATTTACTGTTAAGAGAAGAAATAATATTCAAATATATAACACGATAAACACAATTGACAATGGCTTCACACATATTAGGACTGGGCGATTAATCAAATTTTATTTTCAAATACGATTTTGGCTTGAAACGATTATGAAAACAAGAAAATCAAACCCAAACTCACTCACTGAGAATCCACATCTGAAGTGAAACGTGAGCAGCACATAAAAGCATTTTAACTGTTTAATCCACACCGAGTCCTCAACCCCACTCCTAACCCCTAACCCCTAACCCTAACCCTGTCCACAGAAGCAGCCGTCTGTCAGCTGCAGCTTCTGGGGAGCTCACAGACAGACTGGGAGCCGTGATCAATTAATGTAGATACCGTTAATAATTTCAAAACGCATATACAGCAGGATATTTGTGTGATTTTAAACAGATTTCTGTGCAGATTACTCTTAAAGGTGACAGAAACAGACTCTGGGGGGTCTCTGTGAGATAAGCATCACTTGTGCGTGTCTTGGACTCTGTGTGAAATATACATTTATTAAAATGCAAGTTTACCTGTTCTGTGAGTCAAAGTGTAATCGTGTTAAATAATCATGATTTCAATATTGACCAAATTAATCTTGATTGTGATTTTTGCCATAATCCAGCAGCCCTAATACATACACTACATGGCTAAAAATGTGGATGCCTGAACTTGAAATCTATACATTATCATTGCGCAAAAATCATGAGCATTAATCTGCTGCTATGACAGGTTTTCAACACAATTTTATAACCTGCTCACATTCAGCCACAAGAGCATTAGTGAGGTCCAACACTGATGTTGGGTGATGAGGTCTGGCTTGCAGTTGGTGTCCCAGTTCATCACAGAGGTGTTGGGTGGGGTTGCAGTCGGGGCTCTGTACAGGCCAGTCAAGTTCGTCCACACCAAACTGGGAAAATCATTTCTTTATGGAGCTGTCATCATGTTGAAACAGGAAAGGACCTTCCCCCCGACTTATGGAGGCAATTAAATATAATTGTATTAAGCATTTATAGCTAGCATTAGCATTAGCCTCAGACCATACGCACACACAAATGTTAACATGTAAATTAAGGGTCAATAATTATGTCCAACCGTGAGCCATTAACCAGCACAGTGGAAATACAGCCCTATATGTTTAATAACCTCTATAAGTCATTTAAGAACAAGATTTATTTATAACACTGTTTAGGACTGTATCTGAGAGCAGATGTCATATTTTACATCAGTAAGTGAAGAACAGAGTTGCAGCTTATGTTCATACGTATATAGACGTATTTTATTGGTTATTCACATGCAAACAGCTGCCTGGATTTATTTATTTATTGATACAGGATTCATGTTTCTGTAAAAGGTGTTACAGTAGTTCCCGTACATTATCAGACCACATCCTGCATCACCTGAAGTCATAGCGTTCTTTCCAGGAAGGTTCGACTTGTTTAGCTACTAAATAGAGAAACTGTTGCTGTACATTTATTGATACCCAATGAAATTGTTGTTTTTTTTTAATTGATTCACTCTGTGATACTGTGACTGGCTCACAATGGAAATTATTTTGCTTATTCACAAACAAGTATCCTGAAAAGCATAAATCTGACCCTCTCTCAAACTTGCTTGATGTTGTTTACAGTATCAATCAGGAACTTGTAGGAGAAAACACAAGCAGAATCAATCACAGTGTTTGTACGTATGTGATATTTCCAAAGCTCTGGTGAAGCCTACAGCTAAGCTACAGGGGTATGTTCTTATGATCTGTAGTCACGTGCTCCCTAATTCACAACTATAGTTTCAGCTTTACTTGTGCAGATGTAAATCACGCCATATTTGGCTCATGGTCAGGGGAGGTCCATCAAAAAAACAACAACTTTAAACTGTATCTAAGAGGATTTCATCACCATCAAGTAGTTCAGGTAGTGTGCGTTGCCTCTCAGTGAGATAAACCTGGCGTCTCTCTTTCTTCTGCTCTGTGATGTTACAGGTGGCGGGGAGGAACGTCATTCTCTTCGTCATCTTCGGCAGCTTGGAGGACATGCAGAACAAACCCGTCGTCTTCTTCGTGTTCTACCTGTGGAGCACCATCGAGATCTTCAGGTCAGCACCACCCCTCTCTCCGCTCTCCCGGTGAACACATGTTGTTGCCTGCAGTAACATCAGACCTTCCTTCTCTACACCAGGTACCCTTTCTACATGCTGGCCTGCATCGGCACAGAGTGGAAGATGTTAACGTGGCTGAGATACAGCATCTGGATCCCTCTGTACCCGCTGGGGGTCGTAGCTGAAGGTTAGTGGCTTCTGTTGTGTGTTTGTTAGTGATGTGTTACACATGATGCTAGCAGCTGCTGACGGTGTGTGTCGTCCTGTGTATATTTCCAGCGGTGGCGGTGATCCAGTCCCTGCCGATCTTTGATGAGACCCGTCTGTTCAGCCTCCCCCTCCCCGCGGTGCTGGGACACTCTTTAAGCTTCTCGTACACTCTGCAGCTCTACCTGGTCCTCATGTTCCTGGGTGAGACATCCACTGACACACCACCACGTCTCCGGAAAGATAACCAAATAAACTTACATGTCTTTTTTAGAAATCTCAACTTGTTGCCCTTCCTGCCTACGTGGACTGTTCCACAGCATCTGATGTTCTCGGGGCTAAAGATTAATTTAGTTTCCCTCCAAGAACTGGCAACGATTACTGACAGAGACATGACGTTACTGAATAACAGTAATGAAAGATGCTGCTTGTTAATTTAACAGGTCAAATATTCAAAAGTTGATTTTGTGAGCAACTTTTTTACATTAAAAAGTCAAAGCTCATTTGTCCAAAATAACTGTTGGGAACATTTATTTGGACAAGTGTGTGGTGTGTAGATCGTTTATGACAGAACAAAATGAAAAATAATTAGTTGCCGTCAGTATTTTCTGACATAGTTTAGCTTCATTTGATTAACACTGCAACAAAATAATATTGATTGACTGATTGTGATAGTTGTATCTTATGAGATCATTTCAATCTGCTAAAAATGCTTGTTTAAGTTCTAATTCAGCCTATTTAAAATATTTTGTGGATCTGCAGTTTTTATCCTTTTTTTCCTTAATAATGAAAGGCAGTTTTTGACTGTGCCTTACCAATGTTTTACCTCATTTATTACAAATTCGTGTACATCACTGCTGAAGATTTTCAAAAACATACTTGGATTTTTTTTTCAAAATAGTGGTAAAATTTAATTTCCCTTCACTTTTGCACAGTTATTGATGGTAATGCTGTTATAGAGTAAGTAAAACTTTGATAAGACAGAAAGAAATAAAAGGAAACTTGTTTTTAGCATGTTTAGATTCTCTGCACATTGAATGTCATCGTGTAGGTAATTTAACATAAAGCTATGGCTGCGTGGAATGCAGGACAAACACGTTACATAATGTAAAACAGTCATAAGTTTTGGAAAATAGTCTGCAGTAAATGCATGAAAGCACTGGTGAACTTGTGAAGTTGTCAACCAGATAATAACAAATCTGGATGTATTTGGGACACCAGTGACTTCATTGGATTTTCATGATCTTGTGCAAATATGTCTCTGAAAATGCAGCATGTGGAGTGATGGGATGAGTTACTTGAAGCGTCTTTAGAGCAGTGAAATGCAAACAAGTCTGCAGAGAAAAAGAAAGCTGCAGCCGCCCAGTGAGAAAAAAGTGACTACGACTCTATAAACTAAACGCTGACAGACGTTTCTTCTGTTTTTCAGGACTTTTCATCAATTTCCGACACCTGTACAAGCAGAGGAGGAGACGATACCGCTCCAGGAAAAGGAAAGTCCACTAACTGATCATCACGTTGCACACACCCTGAACTGCTGTCCACTTCAAGATATTTCTTTTTTCTTATTGCCTTTTCCTTCACACACACACACACAACAACACACACAGATAGACTTGATGTTGGAGTACTGGTCACTTTATTCCTCCACTGGGTGAACTGGTCACCTTCTCCAGACCCAAACCATGTAAATCCCACCAGCTCAACGACTCACTGTTGAACAGACGTCACCTGAAAACACTGTACAGGTCGTTCTTTGCTACCGTGAGTTTGAGTTGTAATAATGTTTATTATCTAAACACTAGAGGTGTCTGTCTGGCACACACTCTGTTTATTTCTGTTGATGTTCCACACTCCTCCTACTCCCAATAATGGTCAACTGAACAGCAATCAGAGTTCACATTATAGCAGTTTATTTCCCAAAACGTCAGAGATGAGCAGTACTCAGGACAACAAATAAAAATCCACTAATCCCAACTCTAAACTTCCCCAACAAAAAGCAAAGTTTAAAAAAGCTCTTATCTAACTCCTGACTATAACAACATTCAATTCAATTTTATTTATATAGCAACAAATCCAACAATTCCCCCATGAGCAGCACTCAGTGACAGCGGCGAGGAAAAACTCCCCTTTAACAGGAAGAAACCTCAAGCAGAACCGGGCTGTAGGTGGGCGACTCAGAGAAGCATAATAATAACAATAATAACAATAATAATAATAATAGAGATATGACTAGTAATAATAGCAGGAGAAGGTGTCGAGGCAAGACACCCACAGGACCACACCACCATCCCCACAGACCTTGACGTCCCCAATCCGGACTCAGGATTAATGCTACAGGAATGTGTACAGATGGAGAGGAGCTCAGTGCATCATGGGAAGTCCCCCAGCAGTCTAGGCCTACAGCAGCATAACTAGGGGCTGGTCCAAGGTGAGCCTGGCTGGCCCTAAATATAAACATGAAAAATGATTTACAAAAAGAAGGAAGCTTCTCACTTCTACTGACTGCGACCTTAGTTTTAAATATCTACAGCGAACAATGATTTCTACGTTTCTATGCACAAATTTTCAGGTAAGAAAGTTACTAAACACACTCGGCCGCTGTGTCTTAGTTCAACCACACTAACACTGATCACAGATACTCTCGGCTAACACACACAACTCTAAGAGTCAGCAGAAAGGCCTCCATGTTTTGGAAACGGGAGACAGAGGGAAGGGAAGGTTGGCGTCAGCCGGTGTTTAAATCATCCGTGTTAGCCAATCAGCTAACAGCAATCCCGTCACCTGAGCCAATCAGAGAGAAATCCACCTGCAGCTCATCTCACACACACTGAGGAGGGGAGGAGAGAAAGAGCTTTTAATACAGGAATAAAACAAATAAATGTCTTTTTTTTTTAAATTCCCCAATGCTCAAAAAACACTTCTTTGGTCTTTTTCATCATTTTGAATCAGTTCAGATGCCGTAGCATGAAAACACTGAGCTGCAAACAGTCAGTGTTATATTGAGATTCTGGTTGGTGTCAGAACTTCATCACTAACACTGAGCTTCAGACGAAGCTGTGAGTAATTCACTGTTTTAAATATTAACCAGGTCATGCAAATTACTGTAGCGAATACACAATCCTTCATAAAGACCCGTACGTTAGTCTATGATAACAGCACCTGTCTGTGCTTACACCTCATCAAGCTAAATGTTTTGTTTTTTGCAGTGAAATTGTAGCTCTGTCCATTTAAAGCTGCACGAGGAAATAACAAAACCATGAATGAAAACCTCTGAAGTTCCTGTTCTCATTAGTGAAGACAGACTGAGATGCTAACAGCTGTTGATGCGTGAACTTTGAGAGAGGAGGTGGGATGTAAAAATTTGAAAATATATGACTTCAGTGCCCCTCAGTGGTAGCATTGAAAGATACAGCAGCACCCCCATGGATTCACCTTGTTACATAAATATAATGGCAATTTAACATGTTGATCATGCCTGATTAAAAAGAACTTAATATAAAAGACACCACATTTTTATCTGAATAACAAGAAGCCTTTACTTTAACAGGTAGATGAAGCCAGTTAACGTTATAGACTCTGTGTCTTAAAGGCGTTTACGATGCTGTCAGAACAACCTGCTCTTTTGTTTGTGAGCCTGGTTGTGTTCATCCTGCCACTGTCAGGCGTCACTTCTTGAGAAATGCAGCAGTTTTTTTTTTATCACATTTTACCCTCCAGCACATCACAGCCTTGACTACTTGCATTCAGTGTTTACTACAAGCTGCAGTCTGTCTTCACACTGCACCGATTTCATTTTTATACAAACAAAAAACTTGACACGGCATCATAAAAATACTCCACCAGAGATATTAACCAAATTTAGGAGATCCTTATGTGTTTTAAAAATTATTGTATTTTTATCTCTCAAATCTCAAAAAATATCTGTATCAGTGTCACAAATCCAGAATGGGTCCGATTTCTTTATCTAAATATCTTTTACTGCAGCTTTAAGATCTGACGTGCCGCTCGTATTCTCTCAGATGGTTCACGTCAGCTTCTCAAAGCTTTCTAAAGGTTTCATAAACGGATCCGAGCTGAACATCTGATGATTAACGGCAGCGGGGAAATCATGTGGATGAACGGATGGATTTAAATGTTCACAGTTTTAACTATGAATCTTTGATATGATGGTTTGTTCCATTTTGAGCCCAGACTGCAATATGAGAAGCATCCACACTAACACAGTGAAGTCAATACTGTAACCTTTTTAAGTCAGAAAGTTTTATTGATGTTGAATGAATATCAGAATATTTCAGGGATTGTTAAATATCCCGATGAGCCGTCCGTCACTGACTGTACATGACTTTAAAAAATGTTTTGTCCTTTTTAATCACTTCACGTTCGAGCCTTTTACTTTATTTTTTTTTTTAATATTTATTTGTGTTTACTGAGTTGTTGCTTTTCATATGTTTTGTTTGTTTTCAGTTGATTTACATCTGTAGTGGACACACAGCTTGATACAGACACTCAGTCGACTGTTTGCTGTACAGATTATTGGTGCGTTTTGTCCGTCGGCAGACGAATGCTGGCGTTTGGATTATAAGTCACACGTGTGGTTTTCTGACAATGTTCTTGAATAAAATAAACATCAGAGTTCCTACTTTGGAGGTGAGGTGTGTTTTCTCAGATCTCTGTTCCTGCAATGTCATCAAAAAACAAAAAACAAAAGTATTTTTCCACCAGGACATCTCAACACATATTCATTTCACAAGTTTGTATGTTTGATTGTCGGCGCGTTTTAAAATCAATCAGCATAATGACACTTTATACGTCAGTACATCAGGGGAAGATTGTTTTTCCTTGTGTGTTTTATTCAGCTTTACGCTTTTTATAAATGATAAAATTAAAAATAAAGTGTCACTATGATGAATGTTGGGTTGTGACCTGACTCAGCTCAGGAAGCTGAGTTGTAATAAACTTTTACAAGACAAAGTTAAGATCAAAGCAACTATTTAATGATTTTTTTCAGCAGTTTGGGAGAAAAAGTGTGTGTGGACGTGTACAGACTGATGCAGTCCTCACTCCTGTTAGGGTGGGAAAACTTAAACCTTCATTATCCTTATTAGGACATTTCAGTGACCTCATGTTACTCATAATTTAGACGAACATACTCTGATCAAAAGTCTAATCAGCCAGAAGTGAAAACAGCTGGGACTCTGACTGGAGGTACTATTTTAATATTTTCTTAAGTGCCTCCATATTGAGGTACAGGTTCACAATTTTTCAAGTCTGTCTTAAAACAACAGTCAGGAATGATTACAGCGAGACACTTAGAAATTGTTAATCTGTCCTTTAAATACAGTTGAGGTACATTTAGTTTACTTGAATATTTCCACTTCCACTCTACTGCGTTTCAGAAGAAAATATTGTATTTTTTACTCCACTACATTTATTTCATAGCTGTTACTTTTCAGATCAGTTTTTTTTTACATGTAAAACAGATTATGTGTTTTATTTTTTATATTTGTAATTAATTTAGATCAATTTGTAGAGAAAAATCCACCTTAAATCCCCTTTTATTCAATGTTTTAAGACAACAAAATACGACAAATTCCAAGAGTGATGAATACTTTTTACAGGCATTGTGTATCTGACTTAATTTTGACTTTTATTATATATATATATATATATATAATAAAAGTCAAAATTAGTCCCAAAAAGTATTAAAACTACTTGCCCATTGTAAGTATTTTGCTTGCTTAGTGTCCCAACAGTGTTATATTTATTATATATACTGTATATGTATGTGTGTGTGTGTATGTATGTATATTTGCATTTTAAATGCAAGACTTTGACTTTTACTTATAGTATTTTAATGCTGTCCCCGCCACCCAAAAATATGTTTTTCTTCTTGTTCCTACAGTTATATTTGAGTTTCACTGTGCAGTTTGACACTAGAAGGTTGTTTATACATTAATCTGCTGCAAGTGGAAAGTTTCTGTGTGCTCATTAAAAACCTGATTTTTAGGCCTATGAACAGGATCTATGACATCACAACGAGTTTGGGAGCCAATTGATCCAATAATCAACTTATACAAGTGTGATGTGGAAACTTGAAGCCTCCAGTTCACAAACACTGAGAAACACTGAGGACTTGACAGTGAATTAGGAGATATTTAAAAGTTCAAATGAAAAATATTTGCATGTTCATAGATTCTGGATTTTTTTAATGAGGGAGTTGATGCCATTTTAAGGATTTTAAAGTGGTAACTGTGGAAAAAAACATAGAAACATATTATAGAGTATTTTTATATATCTTAATACATGTCAGGATGGGATCTTAAAGTAAAATAACTCAATACTTCTTCCACCTCTAGTTATGTCATTATAAAATATTCATATTCCAGTTTTATTCAATCACATTTCTCTGTTTGGGGAGAATAAAAAAAAAACAATTCCTAAAACGAGGCCACACCTTGCCACACCCAAAAAATAACGACCAAACTCCTCCTGTCAGCCTGCGACCAGCTAATTATTCTGCATCCATCGGGCTGTAGGAGCAGCGGAGCAGTTTCACCTCAAACTGGAAGCTGCGAGCAGCAAGAACAGTTTGAATGTTGGTGTATTGATACAGCGTTATGTCTGAAAGGGAAGGTGAGAGGTGTTTGGCTCCTAATCCTCTTAGTAGCATTATGCTGAGCCTCGTTCAAGCCCTGACATGCGGTGCGCCCTTGTAGCTCCCCAAAAACCGGAGTCAGCATCTCTGCGTCCGTTACGCACAGCTGGAGGGACGGTCCGCAGCGGCGAGGAGCCGAGCAGCCGGCGGTACAGGTAAGACCCGCACCAGCACTCACCGCACACAGCTGCATTTTAATATCTTTCTGTCGTTATTTATTTATTTATTTTTAGATCGTGGAGGAATATAGATGAAAGGTTTGTGTCGACCTTGCGTTATTAATCCGCGCTGAGGCTCAATTACTCCACAATTAAACCTCAACACGCCCTTTTCAGTCCTACATTTACGCGTTTTTATTAACATACACATGTTAATGCACTGCTGTTTGGGTTAATTAATGTTTCATTAACGTTCGTTTACTGCACGCGCGCATTTCATCACGTCCTTCCCGTGCGCGCGCGCTCACTCTGTGTAACAGCGCTAATTATATAATCATCAATAAATTAAACATTGATTGTTTCATTTTGACGCTCAAGTCTGTTTTTGTTTTTCTGATCGTTTAAACATGTTGAACGTGTCTTAAATGGACTCCTGTTTTGTGACAAGCCAAAGCCAGTGTGATTATGTAGCCATAGTAACAGGTGGTTGTCTGCATCCCCCATAACCCCCCCCCCCCCCCCCCCCCCCAACACACACACACACATCAGCAGATCTGCCTCTGCAACTATGCAAGCAGAAGGGATCTTAAATACACACACGTTCATGATGGTGTGATTTTCAGCTGTGTGTCTGTTTCTGCTCTCAGTCCTTCCACAGGTTGAAGCCGCTCCGCTGTAAAAGATGAAACACACTACGCTCGCATGTGTGTGTCTCTTCTCTGTCAGCGGCATCTTCTCGCCACACAACGGTGCTGGAACTATCAAGGAATAGCAATGCATCTGACATAACTTCCTGTTCCTGGAGTCGAGACACACGAGGGCAATGAACGTGCACTCGCCTCCGAGGAGGAGACTCAAGCGCAGTCGCGTCCTCTTCTTCATCTCAGGTGTGCTGCTGTGTTTCGTCTACACGCTGACTCTGAAGGCCAGGCTGTCACAGCCGCGAGCCTCCGCCCAGACGGATGACGTTTTCAGAGAAGAGGAGGGCGGCGATGATGTTGTGGAGGTCAACATTCGGGAGGTGATGGCACCCAATGAGACGCAGGAGGAGGTCGTCTCACCTGAGACCACCAAACCTCCTCTGGTAATAATCGTCAACAGGACAGATATCGAACAGTGTGTCTATGTGGATCCTCAACCTCCCAAACCTCCTCCAACTCAACCGCCGCCGACCACCACAGCTCCCTCACGTCCCCCTTTCCAGCCCCCCCACAGGAAGGGCGAGTACCCAGAGGACCTCTTCTCGGTGGAGCAGCGACGGCAAGGCTGGGTGGCCCTGCACATCATAGGCATGACCTACATGTTTGTCGCCTTGGCCATCGTCTGCGATGAGTTCTTTGTTCCCGCGCTGGAGGTCATCACCAACAAGCTGCAGATCTCTGACGATGTAGCTGGGGCCACCTTCATGGCGGCCGGAGGCTCGGCTCCGGAGCTCTTCACCTCCCTGATCGGCGTCTTCATCTCCCACAGCAACGTGGGCATCGGCACCATCGTGGGCTCGGCCGTCTTCAACATCCTTTTTGTGATCGGCATGTGCGCCATCTTCTCCCGGGAGATGCTGCACCTGACCTGGTGGCCGCTCTTCCGGGACGTGACCTTCTACATCCTGGACCTCATCATGCTCATCATCTTCTTCCTGGACAACATGATCCTGTGGTGGGAGAGCATCCTGCTGGTGATGGGCTACATCAGCTACGTGAGCTTCATGAAGTTCAACAGTCAGATCGAGCAGGTGGTCAAGACGCAGCTCAACAAGCACGTGAACATCGTCAAAGTGTGGACCGCCGAGGAGCCGGAGAAGGTCAGTCAGAAAGAGAGAAGATCATGAGTGTTGGTGGAAAACATCACTCTGCCAGTGTTTCTATCCGTCTGTGTCCATCAAAGTTAAATTTATGGTTAAATATAGATGTAAACTGCCGCCTCGGGGTCACATCAGCTCTTCCGTTCAACATTAGCATCTCCAAACAACCGATGACAGCCACAAACTGGCAGCTTCACTGATTTGCAACATCGGATCACATCAGTACCACACAGCAGATTCTCAAGTGATGATGGTTTCGATTTTAAAGTGACATTTGTTGCCTGGAGCTGAAATTATATCAGAAAACGGCGACAAATGACTATCAAAGGTGATGTCTTCATACTGTAGTCCAAAACCCAAAGATATTCTGATTTTACAGATTTATTATTATAACAGTTGCAGATTAACTTATTTAATTGGCTCTGTGGTGTCGGGGTAAAATTTGGCTGGATGATATGTTTCAAATCAGAGAATATTTTATGGTAAGAATATACATCACAATAAAGAAAATTATTAGAAAAGTCGAATAATTACATTATTTGATTTATGCTCTGTGCAATAGATCATTTTCTGCAGCTCTGCAATACAAAAGGAGCAAAAAAAAACCCTTACATATAAAAAAAATGTATCCTTTTTTTTGATTAAGTCAAAGAAAATGAATAGTTAAAATAATTTTTTGAGCTGAAATGCCAAATATTCTCTGGTTCCAGCTTCTCAACGTTGAGGATTTGCTGTTTGTCTTTGCCTTATGTGATTGATTGAATTTATGTTTTGTACTGTTAATTGTGCAAAATCTGAACACGTCACCTTGTGGGCTTTAGGATATTGTCATGAGCATTTTTCACCATTATAGACTTAAACAATTAATGCATTAATCTAGAAAATAATTGGGAGATCAATAAATTATTCAAAGAAATGATTTGTCAGCAGAAATGCCAAATATTTCTTAGTTCCAGCTTCTCCAGTGTGAGATTTTTCGATTTTTACTATTTTTATATTATTGTTAAGTGAATATCTTTTGGGTTTTGGATTGATGGTCAAAACAAGACGTTTGATGACATCACCTTAGACTCTGTGAAACTGTGATTTATTTTATAAACCAAATGATTATTCAAGACTAATCAAAAATGCAAATAGTCATTGGTTGCAGCCCTGAAAATACATAATTATGCTCCAACTTCAGTTTACAAAGAGCAGAAGAGTTGATTTAACTCTCATGTTGTCGTAACATCAGCTGTTTGCAGACAGAACAGACGTTTCTCTGCAGATCAGTTGTTACCGGACGACTTCTCTTCTATCTACACACAGTATATTTTCTGTCCTTTCATCTCCTCACAGTTGGGACTGCTGCCTGCTCAGATACAGTGAAAGAGGGGGGGGGGGGGGACAGTGATTTGTCCGTCTGAGCAGGTGACAGCATGTATTTGTGTAAAATCCTTTGATGATGCCGAACAGAAAGGGCTCCAGGTGTCACAGACAGCGTGACAGTGATGAAGTGATGGAAATGTCACTCTGTCTCCGCCACAGTCCTGAAATACCAGTATGAAGAGTTTCCACTTCATTTATAAGAAAATAAATTTATTTTTTTATATATATAAAAAGGTTATTTTGCAGATCGCCAGCAGACATGCAATCATGATTCTGCAGCTGACGGACAGCAGTAAATGTCTGAGTCTAATTAACATGCAGAGCTGTGTTTCAGTATTTCAAGTATCTCCGGCTCATTCTTCAATTAGCCTGAAGCACGTCTGCAGTTTGCATGTGCTCCTTCAGTCATAACACTGAGTGTAACGAGGCATGATGCCACATTAATGCTTCATAATTACTGGAATTCAAAATATCCTCTGACACAAATTCCGTTATATACGTTTTATCCATATTTTATTATCTATTTATATCAATGTTGCACGATTAAACACTTTTTTCAGGGTTTTTTTTACCAGTATTTTTAATCTTATCTCTTTAACCTGTGGATACCTGTTGAATAATGCACACAGGACACAAAGTCAATGGGACCACCCGTATAAACAGATGTGTTTTTAAGTGGCACCCTCTAGTAATTTAAGAGAACTTGTTGCATTCACAATTTTTTTGTTTTCAGAATTTTAACTTAAAGAAAAATCATGAGAGGTCATGTAGAGATAGTCTTCCTCTCTCCAAACACTTTAGAATTATAAACATGTTACTGAAATACAACAATAAATATGAAAAAAACAACTTTAAAGCTGCATTAACTGACCATATCATCGCCTTTTATGTTGATATGTTGAACTTGTTAGCAAACAGTTGCTTATTTCCACATCCAGCAGTTACGGAGCAACATTATCATTCATCTGGAGTCGTGTTTCTGTCCACCTGGTGAATGTAAGTCCAATATTCACTCTCTTTTAGTTCTGTTTTTGCTTTTCTACCAACTCCTGAGGGAAATATCTGTCTCTTTAGCTGCTAAATGCTCCACTATGTTCACCAACTAGTCTACAGCTAACTGTGTCTGTTCACTGTTTGGTGCTGAGCAGGTAGTGTACAGTGGCTTTTTACAGCTTTTTCTCTGCCTGCTGCGGCCGAAAACGACACTATGAGAGCACTGAGAACCAAAACTGTAAAGTTGCAGCTGGACAGATAAACAATGAGCTGAAACTCACTATAAAGCTCCGTAAAGCCGAGAGGTCACTCTGTAGGTTCATCACTATGAGCTACGACCAACACATTACACACTGTCATTAGATAAATTGTTATGTAAAAAAGTCACTAATAGTCACTTAAAGCCACACCAGTCAATATTTTATATTAACAACTCATTAAATGACTGTGTTATGTGAACAGAGTTGCTTGTAGAGAGAGACAGAGCTTTTTAGCATCTTCCAGCACATTATTTCGTTTTATGGCTCAAAGTTTTACTGTTTTGCTTCACTCTCACAGCTTTTATAGCATCGTTTTTCAGCCTGCTGCACTACCTGCGTAGCACCAAACGGCAGACAAACTTGGCAACTAGCTAGTGAACATTAGCATTTAGCAGCTTAAAGATTATTTCTCTCAGGAGCTGGTGGAGATCAATAACAGAGCTTATGGGAGTGAATATTGGATTTATATTCACCAGATAGACAGAAACGTGACTCCAAAATTAATGCTTGCTGGACCAGGTCGCCTTAAAAACGTGTTGGATGCATCACTTACACTAAAAATACAAAGCCAGCCTGCACATAAGCATCTGTAACAGTTTTATAAAAGATAACCTGGTCTGTTCACACAGACAAATCAGCAACAGACACAGGTTTCCAAAGGCAAGTGATCGAGTGAAACCAAGATCTTCTTAAAGCCACGGCCGGATTAACCTGCAAGGGGTCCATGCGACAAAAATGAGCTGCTGGGCCCTGATTAAACCCCTCTCTGTATACTGTTTACTGGAAGGTTGCTCTGGGTTTGCTGTGTGGTAATTTGATCAAAAGCAACTTTATTTAGCAGTTCGAACCATGAAACACAGCATCAGCTGAAATAAGGAAGGTCGTAAAACTAACCTCAAGATCAGCTAATAAGCCTGAAGGTGTGACATACATTACTTAGCTGATAGCGATAAACTCATACATGCTACAGTGTTAACTAGATTGGATTACCCTAATAGTCTTTTGTCCGGTCTACCCAGGAACACAGTTACACATTCACAAGTACAAAACACTGCAGCTAGAATATATTAACCTAAATCAGGAGGTGAAATCTTTACACTGTCTACCAGAGTCTTTTGATTTCTTCGTCGCCCTCTGTCCTCCTCACCGATTACATTAGCAGATATGATTCAACCAGATGTCTTAGATTGAGTCATGGTCATTTTTTTTTAATGTCCGGTCAAAAAAAAAATGGAGGCCGGTTTTCAGTTTGAACTACTTTTTTATATTTCAAAACATAATTGAAGATGAGACAGCAGTGAGATTTCATTTGAAGCAGTTAAGGATTACAGTTCAGGGATGAAAGAGTCCTGAATTCATCATTCTGCAACTGCATCTCATCACATCATGAGATGACAAGTGATTTGATTTTTATTTCAACCACTGACTCAGTTCACTTCTCTTTTTGACGAGATTTCAGTTAACTCTTCTCTCTTTCACTAAAAATATATATATTGTATATTCTTCTGTGTAATTCAGGAGAAATTTCCAAAAAGTCTACTTGAAATTATGTCTGGCTAATGCTAATTCATCTGTGGTCCTACCAGACTACAATAAGGAAATTGTAAATTATACCACAACTTGGTGAGACTACAAAAGTTGTAAGATGTTATAAATGTTATTAATTTAGTTTAATACAGATGACTTTTTAATGAGTTTCTTTTGTTTATGCTTGGGAACAAAACTGTGACATATACAAGCATTCAGATGTTTGTTTATGTGTAACTACTGACGTACTAATGAAGTTGTTACTGATTTTACAGGAGAGTGAAGCTGCACCTCCTCCTCCTCCTGCTGCTGCTCCCTCTGCTGCCCCTGCTGCTCCTCCTGCACCGAAAACTGAAGATAAATCCAAACCAGAACCGGAGCAGCCAGACTCACAAGATGACAAAACAAGACTCAAGGTTCTTTCCTGACTCCCTTTTTTTAATTCTTCGTGTATAATTCTTCCACCTGTGTGTTTGTACAGTGGAGAGTTTTATCAGCTGGACTGCAAGTAGAAAGTCGTTTCTGCAGTTATTGAGTTCAAGGCCTGAGAAGGTCTGGTACACAGTTAAATGTGTTAAATTAACTTTAAAAACTCTTAAAAATTGTATGTTTTTTGTTTTTTTTTGTGCTGTAATTTTGGTGAGAAATTAAACCAAACCTAGAAACAGTGTGTAATTTACAGTTTTTAAGTCGTGCCCTGCGTAGTTACTGCTGTTTTTCATTCTCAGTTTGCACATACGCAGTTAATAATGATAAAATTGTAGTAATTTTTGAAAAATTGCAACCTTGATTTCAGACTAACGTTGACAAAAGCACACTTTTCATTTCTAGCCAGCAACAGTTGATTTTTGCCAACTGAAATGACAACTGTAGCAGGCAGATTTTTATCAGCTAACACTTAATAAATCAATAATATTGTAGAAGTCTTTAACATGCAACTGATGGCTACATACATGCTAAAAGACTGAGGCTAAAGCTAACAGGTCCGAGGCAAAAATAATCTGCATCTTTACTATTTGATAAACCATGACATGGAAATAAAGAAACAACATTGTTCTTGTATTGCAGTGTAGAGCAAGTTAGTCATAAGTATGATAAGGAAAAAATGTAAGATCTGACTGTTATTATTATTTTTAAATGACCGTTTGGCTGTTTAGCTTACACACTTGTTCCTCTTTTCACACATTATGTTTTTACATAGGTGTAGGATTTAGTGGCATCTAGCAGTGAGGTTGCAGAAGATTGTAACCAACTGAATAACTCCACTAGGAGTTAACAGATAATTAATGTTAACTCCACACTAGGTTACTACTGTAGGAAGTAAGCTAGTTAGCTGGACATGCTAACAATTTCAACTTACGTTAGAACAGTCAAACACTGTTAAATCCACTCTGTGTTTTTTGTTTTTTTGCATTTTTTGGTTTTGGAGAGGCTCAATAAAAAGACACAACCCTCCGAACTCTTTAAATGCAGAGTATCACTCTTACTTCATGCTCCCCACTTCAACATGTAGAGAAATCTAAACTTAGTTATGGTTGTTAAGCTATGATAAGACAGTTGCTGTTTAGGGAAATGGTTTAGCAAACAGTCCATTATTTACTTTTCTACTTTTTTAGTAATGAAATTGGTCATTTCTATTATAGCTAGCATTGATCATGAAAAGTACAGATTGCAAATTGTTTAAAATGTGGTTTTAGAAGATTTTTAGTGGAGGAAAACACTGAGTCTTAGTAGGTTTTGAGCATTTAACTGTCAAATTTAAAAGTATGTTTTAGCTGAAAATATCAGCTCTTCACACCAAAATATTGGTGTCGGTTTTGGCCCTCAAAGATCTGCACCGGTTCAACTTTACCTGAAGGTTGTTGCTGCTGTTTGGTTTCTGACTACCTGTGTGCTGGTCTGCAGGTGCGTCCCGTCCTGCAGCGAGGCGGCAGCTCGGCTTCTCTTCACAACACCTCGCTGAGGAGCACCATCTTCCAGCTGATGATCCACACGCTGGACCCTCTGGGAGAAGGTAACGACCATCACAAGTTAACATCTGCATCCTGATGGCAGATTATTACGGATGTAATTTAAGAGGCATTTGTGGAAAAATGACGGAGGAATTTACAATCGTGACATTTAAAATGAGGAGACAAACCAGCAGAGATGAAAGTTTTTGTCCTTCAAGTTGTCAGCCACAACTTTTTTTTTTATGATAAAACTGCAGCGACTCTGAGGTTTAAAACACAACATTTCAGAAAACAAATCAACAGAAAAGTTGACGTTATAGTAAACACAACAGCATGTCGGCAAAAGTTGTTTTCTAAAACGTTACCCTGAAAAATTGTGTTGTCTGAAAGGTAAAGTTGAATGTTTTTTATATTATATTTTATGCCTTTTATTATGCAGCAACAGTTGAGAGATGACAGGAAACGAGTGGAGAGATGTAATTCTATATAATGATCTGAACTCAGGTTTACTATTATATATAATTATACAATATAAATGTCCTTAAATATGATCACGTGCCCCTAAAATTAAGAATAAGCAGGCAAATCATTCATGAAAAGCAAACTTCTTATCCTTATGATATTATTTCTTACAAAACAAATTAATCTTCACTTTTAGAGAACATTTTGAGACTTTACATAATTACGTAACAATATAAACGCATTAGTTTAATTTCATAACTCTCCCAGTCTTTGCGGACATCTTGACTTGGATCTAATAGTTCACACTGTGCTGCTGGTGGTGACTCAGCTCTGTCCCTCCATGATGAACCACAGCGACCTTCAGCCCGTCCTCGAACTCCGCAGGTCGTGTTCCTCGCTCTCGCAGCGCTCGGCCACCACTGATCCTTAATCAGCTTTTCAATACAGGCTAATAAAAGCTGGATAAGAGCCAGCGTGTTAGCAGACCAAGCTCTTTATCTCTGAGGAACCGGTGGAGCGGTGGGACCGGAGCTGACACCGACTCCGTGCAGCTGGACTGTACAGCATGCCATCGCCGTGGTAACCTGTCGGCGTCTTTTAACATGAACCTGAGGAGGTTTCAAACTTTAAAGATGTTTATTATTCAAACACATACTTGTAGGTGTGGAGCAGCAGATAATAAAGTGCTCAGTGAGTGACAGACATGAGCATGAGGACTTTGTCCACTTCTGGTTCCTGTTGTTGGTTCTGGTTTTAGTTTTCAGCGTCTTTATCAGCACAATAATGTAAAACTCCAGTCTTACTTTAGAAAGCAGTTCAGTCCAGTGTCATCTTTTCTTTTATTTGATTTAATTAAATGTAAGCGTCTTCTTTATCTCCGGCCTTAAAGCAAAGCTCCAACTAAAATTAAACATTGTTAAAGACCAGCTCTTAGTCATGTCCCTTGTAATGCATTACTACTACTACTAATAATAATTATAATAAGTGTACACTGGTGTATAAACAGATAATGACACAATATAGTAAAACACAGTTGTAATAATATAAAATATGTCTAGGTCAATAAGAGAAGCTCTAATTGCTGACAAACACTGTACATTAATAAACACTTAGAAACGTCTGCTTAGAACTACAGACATAACGATTCATCACTTAGTCAATCAACAGAAAAGGAATCTGTAAATATTTTGATACTTGGTAATTTTTCAAGCAGAAATGCCAAACATTAGAGAGTTCCAGTTTATCAAATGTGTAAAACTTGCTGCTTTTACTTGTCTTACGTTATAATAAATTGAATATTTTGGGATTTTGGTCAGACAGAACAAGATATTTGATGACGTTACTTTGTGTTCTAGGAAACTGTGATGGAAGTTTTCATTGTTTTTTACTAAGGCTGTAGTCTCCCAGTCGACTGGTCGATTAGTTGGTCGATACACTCTCATCCGACCAAATTCTCATTGGTCGAATAATCGCAGTGTTACTTTCATATGAAGAAAAGTGCTACATCAACGGCATGGATGTGTTAATAAGAGCTCTTCTAATACATCCATGGCGCCAGGCGAGCAATTCCTATAGGACTGAATGGGCGCCATTTTTAGTCCAGTATCCAGCTCATATAATACACCCATGATCAACAACCTTCTAGGAATAATCCATTATTTCCTGCAGCGGGAGGGACAGACTAACAAATTACCGGTAAAAACGGGGGGTGTATTCAAAACATCCCCGTTGTTTTCACAACTTTGAACTCGCCCAACCTAATGGAGACTGCTAGGTCTAACTGTACTCAACGGTTACTGAGTGTTTACTGAATCAGTGTTTCTCCTATAATTATAACAACGAGAACCCCTGCTAGGCCTAAAGAAATATTTTTTAAGGCCAAAAATAACGTCAAATATCCAATCATTCGGGAATCAATAACGTTTGGGAGTCTCTGTGCAGCGCTGCTCCAGTACTGAGTCAACCTCTGTGTCGTTGCCTCGGAAACTATTGGTAGCGTAACACCGTTAAGGAATACGTCATTGCGTAGTATGTTTGCGTAGCGAGTGGGAAAGAGTGAGCGGCAGGAAAGTGACGGTGGATGCTAGCGGAGCAGAGGGAAAGGTTAGCGGTAAGTTGTCAGTCTGGCAGTAAATGTACAGTACAGACTACAGTGTGTCAGTTAATAAATGCTAAAAAGTCACGTCTGTTGTTTCCCCAAGTGCTGGAAAAGTGAAGGGGGTTAGCTCCAAAGTTAGCAACGATGGGTTAGCATAACCTGAAGACCAGAAATAACGTGTGACTGCTGCTTGATTTGACTCATTTGGACGACTGAAGCTTCATATTAGCTTCAGATAAAGTTTTAAATACATTTTTTGCACAGAAGGACGACTGTGCATTTTGTCCCCCATCACATACATTGTAAGTGCATTATGAAGGGATCTTCTAATGGTCAGTATGAACAGGAGGAATGATTACAGCAAGAAAAACAAGTTTCAGTGTTCATTTGGGCTCCTGACTGTTGCTTTAAGACAGACTGGACTGCAAATGTTGTGCAATAATCTAAAAATTCAATAAAAGTCAGATGGACCAGAAAGAAAACTCATTGCTGTGGTTTCCATGTATAGAGTCAGCATTTAGAGGGGCACTCAAAACCCCCGGCCCGAGGAAATCCAGGCAAGGTAACAAGACGTCGCCTCGCTGTCATGTTTCTCGTCGTGTCCTCTTGTGATCGTAATTCATGTGTGTGTATTTCTGCGTATTATATTTGATGCTTATATGTCACATGACTAGAGTTGGATGATGACGTTGGGTTTTAATGCCGCTGTGTGTTTCTGTCAGAGACGTCCTTTAACGGTGATGTCAGAGGGGAAGGGTCACTGCAGAGGAAAGGTGAGGTTTAGTGTTTGTTTAGTGTCTGTTGTGCTGAGTTTGATCCGCTTCTGTCCCGGAAATGTTTTGATTTACTGATTTTTGATGGTCGCATGTTTCTGTGTTTGCATCCGGTTGTTTCTGTGCCGTTGTGTCGTGTTTTTTTCGGTGTTATTGTGAGGATCACTGACCTTCTTCACACACTGGCTGTTTGCAGAACTTTGGATAATAATCATAAGATTCTCCTCTTTGGTTCTGGTTTAAAAAAAAAAGGTTTCCAGGAGGATTTGGCTGTTAATGAGGCTTCAAAATGAGTCTGGAAAATGATTCATGAGTGCATCTTATGTTGTTGAAGTCTTCAATACAATAAAACATATGTTAAAACATCCGCTAACAACATAACAATAAAATTTAAAAACCAACAACATGAACAACAGGCCTTAAGCAAAAACATTTTTGTATTTTTAGCCTAAAACTCTTTTTTTCACATTTGCTCAGAGGAGTCTTTCATGTTGATTTTCATTGAGTTTGTTGTAGTTATATATTTTATTTTAATGAATTCAGTATCATATACAAACTCCAACATTATTCAGATTAGGACATTATTTATTGCTATGGACATTTTGTTGGGGTGGGAATGGGAGACTTGGACTCATGTATTTTAAATTTCTTTTTTTTTTAAACACAGTTTTTTTGTGCTTTTAAAAATTGAAACTTGAAAAGCACAACTCTCTACATGAGAGTCCATACAACATACTACATTTAAAATTATACATATATAATAAATGATATGTCATATACACAAGACTTTATTCCACTTGAAAATTCATTCGTACCTCAGAGAAACGAGAAAATTGACAGATGGCACAAATTTTCTTGAACCACTCGAGTGCTTCTTACATGATATCTTTCATTTTCCTTTCACACTGATTAACAACAACATGCATTTTTGTGTGTTTTAGCACTAAAGCAGGTAAAAACGTAGTAAAACTTTTGACACAAACCTTTTTGAAATAGGAATAGTTTATATGTAAAGACAGTTATACTTTATTCTGTTGCTAATTTAACAATTTCCAAACACAGAAATGCAAATTCAAGGAAGTGAGAAAACATTTGGGACCAAGATTCAGTTTAAACATTTAACCTTTTACTCTTAACTGAGGAAAAATTACATCGATCACAAGAATCTGGAGGGATTTAGGTTTACATTTTTAGCACAGGTGCAGAAAACTAACTCATTTTGTGCTCAATTCAATCATTCATCTGGGCGGTTTGTTAGTTTTTAAGTAACTCTCGTTTGATGCACTCAGTGTCAAACTTTTACCAAATGTCCAGTGTGTGAATTTAAGGTCGACAGCGTGTCAATGTGGCTGCTGGTGGAGGACGTCTGTCTCGTCTGATGTAATAAAGACTCACATTGTACGAGCGATCCTTCTCTTAATTACAGCCAAGAACAAAGTAAAGCCTCTGATCGTCCCGGTCGCAGGCAAATTACAGAGCAAGTCACATCACCGCCGTTCTGAAGGTGAGTCGCAATATCAGTCAATATTAGGGAATAATCTGACTTTTTGATAAACACACGAGAATATCAATCAATTTCCTAAGACAGACGTGGAAGTGTGTTAGCCTAGCTTAGCACAAAGACTGGAAGCAGGTGGAAACTGTTAGCCTAGCTCTGTTGTAAATGAACTGTATGAAGTACTGTTTGTATGCTAAAACATTAGCATTGTTGTCTTGCTTGGTGCAATATAGAAGATATTTACTCAACAATTTAATCAAAAAAGCAAACACACTCCGTTCAACAGCTCAGCACGACTACTGAACTGTCTTCTCTCATCAATCATCCATTTACTGGTTGTAGTTGTAGGCAGGATGAGGTGTTGCATTAGTTTGTATTGTCTGACTGGACGGTGATCAATAGGAAAGAGAATACAACATAGATTCATTTGTTAATTTCATAATGTAAAAATGCTTAAAAAGTAAAAAACTAGATCATATGATCAAATATTTAATAGTAGTTTATTGAGCTCGGTAAGGCGCCGCATGTTCGCCCTCTATTTGCCGTCTGCCACTGATCCCGCCCACCAATGTCAAGATAACGATCAATAGGTGACAGTCAATGAGAGACGCACCTGTAGTGGAACTGAGTTCTGTTTTTCCAGCTCTTTAAGGTAAATACTTGATTACTCACTTATTAACAAAACGCCATTTACATCAAGTTTTTTAACTTCTTATACATGTATACAATATACATTTACGTTTGCTGCTTTTCCTCATCTTACATGATGGTGAATTAAATATCTTTGAGTTTTGGACTTTTAGTCGGACAAAATAAGACATTTGATGACATCAACTCGGAATTCTGGTAATTGCAAAGGGCATTTTCACTGTTTTTTTTTTTTTTTTTTTAATGTTTTATAAACGATTAATCAAAAAAATAACTGGAAAAATTAACTGATAAAGAAAATAATGTTAGTGGCAGCCCTCGTACTGTACAAATCCACAGATCTGAATCCGCATGTACAAATTGAGATACAGTTTCACAACTCTCCACACATACTGGTAAATAATAATAATAATAATAATAATAATAATAATAATAATACTGAAACTCCGGAGAGTTCAGAAGCAACAGCTCTGCTCTGTATTTCTGTTCACTGAAGTGAATATCGTGCTTTGTGATGGTTCGGTGATATTTTTACATATATATAAAATGATATTATAAGATTTTTTTATTCTGAGGTACAGCTACTATAAGACATTGGTCGTCTGCTGATCGTGGGAGACGGTTTGGGGTTTAAGGAGGAGGTTCTCCACAATCAGCAGAGCCTCTCCGTCGGTGTGTTTGTGCGTCACAGTGTGGAGTAATGAGGTGCTTCAGAGTCTGAGGTGCAGAGCCAAGTAGGGCTGCAGGGAGCCTGGAGAGGCCTCGACGAGCCCGAATCAATCAGCCTGAGGATTAACATGCAGATGGGACTCTGTGTGTGTGTGTGTGTGTGTCTGTGTGTGTGTGTGTGTGTGTGTGTGTGTGTGTGTGTGTGTGTCTTTTCCTCCATTAGTAGAGCATGTTTATCTCCAAACACTCCAATCACTCCCACCGGTACTTCATACTGGCCCACACAGCATAATAATTGTGCTAAAACGAATCAATGTTTACGCTCAGATTACAAAAAGTGTGAAATAAACAGCAGCTCTGTTAAAAAAAAACTTGAGGATTTAGATTAAGTTAAAACATTTTAATCAATTGTCCACAATGACCTCAACTTCTACATATCTGCTGCGTTTGTGTTTTGAGGAGAGATGAATGTCTGTGATTCTGTCTGTTCTTCGTCTTTCTTTAGATGAAGATCAGAAGCCAAAGTCTGAGCAGCCCAGTGCTGCCGCCGCCGGCGCCGCCGCACCGGGGAGCGCTGCAGTCGAGCCGTCCACCTCACAGCCTCCGAAGCCCGAGGAGACGGATGAGAAGACGACCGCTCAGCCGGAAGAGTCGAAGGTACACTAACTGAGAAAATACTCACAAAAGCTCCTCACGAGTTTAGATTTTGGAGATAATTTTAAATAGCAGCAGCATCTGTATCCTTCTTGTTCTTGCTTTGAAGCACTTGAACGCAGCCGTTTCTTAATAACAACCTCACCGATGGGAAATAAATTGATGAACATGTGAAGGCAGAGTTCATGTTGTGCTTGAATTAGCTGCAAATTCATATCTCTACTGAGAGCTATTAACTCATATTATTGTTTGCTTTTTTTTAATAACACAACATTCAGCCCTAAAATGTAAAATGAATCTTGTTAATGAGAAATGTAGACAACACGACGTCACACAGATGTTTCCAGCTGCTACAGTGAAGTTTGATGGCAGTAAACAGTTTCAGTAGATTTAGTGGAGACAAAAAAAAAGTAGAAATCATAAAGAGAGAAATCGATTGTCCATCACAAACTGCCTCCTAAGCAGACCTCCTACTCACCAACCCTCGATTTTATGCTTTGGCATGAGTCACTGCTGTGACGAAAGCTGCTCTGATTCCTCATATCTTTCCTTCCTTGATTAAAATCGAGCAGGAGCGAGATGCCGTTCAGCCTTCTGATCAGCCTCTCGAGACGCCGTCGACTCAGCGCGGAGTTAAAAAACCTCAAGATACGTCAGTAGCAAAGAAACAGAAAGAGATTTAACATTTTAACAGATTTAAATGTGTTTGTATGCATTCGTGTACATATTAAACACATAATCTGCAATCAGTGGTGGAAGAAGAATTCAGATCCTTTACTTCAGTAAAAGTACCAATACAGCAATGTAAAAATACTCCATTACAAGTAAAAGTCCTGCATGAAACAGTAAAAGTACATAAGTATTATGAGCTTGATGTAGTTAAAGTATTGCAGTAAAAGTAGTGGTTTCGTCCCTCTGACTGATATATTATTATATATGACATCATTAGATTATTAATAGTGAAGCATCAGTGTTAGAGCAGCATGTTACTGTTGTAGCTGCTGGAGGTGGAGCTAGTTTACACTACTTTATATACAGTTAGCTAGTTTAGTCTAGTGGTTCCCAACCTAGGGGTCAAGGCCCCTCCAAAGGGTCACCAGATAAATCTGAGGGGTCGTGAGATGATTAATGGGAGAGGAAAGAAGAAAAAACAAAGTTCTGATACACAAATCTGTTTTCAGTTTTTTCTCTAATCTTTGATTTTTGCTGAAATATTGGATCATTTGAACATTTATTGAAATGAAAGCATGTGAGAAGTTTAGAGGGAAAAATCACTATTTGATGGAGCTGTTAACAGCTCATAGACATGTGAAATGTGACCCCGACTATACACTGCTTTTTGTAAGACGTCAAAAGACAAAAAAGGTTGGAAACCACTGGTTTCATCTTTAACAATGTGTTGTATTTTAAAAGCTTGTTATATTATCCATTGTGTCAAATCTTCATCTGAAAAGTAACTAAAGCTGTTAAATAAATGTAGTGGAGTAGAAAGTACAATATATTTCCCTCTGAAATGTAGTGGAGTGGAAGTATAAAGTAACATCAAATGGAAATACTCAAGTAAAGTACAAGTACCTCAAAAATGTATTTAAGTACAGTACTTGAATAAATATACTTAGATACTTTCCACCACTGTCTGAAATGACGTTTATGTTCTCATTTGTTAAACACCGACTACAGTTTTCTTTATTCTTTATTTTAAATATCCGCCACAGAAGAGAAAACTGATATTCAGATCACAAAGAAGGGAAATGTCCTTGTTTTTCATCTGTCAGTATATCTTGTCATTATATCTATAATAAACACCCTTGTAGAAAGTATTAGAACAAAACTGAATAATACAAACAACCTCTAATGGCCACAAAAATGGCGAAACACATTCGATTAGATCAATGAAGCTCCTAAAACTGTCTTCAATCATCAGGAAAGAGTTGAGCTGCACCCAGCAGACGCCACCTCAGCGTCTGAGTCAACGTCTGCAGGAAAGATACAAAACTCTCTGCTGATTGTTTTTAGAGTTTTAAACTTTTCAGGGTATTTTATGCTGGATGGTGAAATTAGAAAGATGACAGGAAACAACAGGAGAGAAAGAGATGAGTGACGACGAGCAACAAAGGTCCACAGCTGGATGTGAACGTTGATGTTCACCAGAGAGCCTCAGGTTGTTAAAACAAAATAACTAGTAAACTCTTATGAGGAGCCTTCAGAGGTCAAAACTCCAGTAACACGAGACCAGTGTGTTTCAGCTTGTGGTGTTCGTTCAGACTTATGACTGTAATCAGAAGAGTTTAAGAGCAGTAACCGTTTTATTTTGTGTGAGTCATTTTCATTCTTGTGCACGGGGCGGGGGGTAAACAATGTTCTGTCTCTCCAGATGTTGACGCAGCTTGAGGACTTGATTGCTGCAGGATTAATACGTTAACGTTGAGACAAACACGCTGTCTCTCTTTCCTGCAGGCGGCAGCATCAACGGGGGCGTCTGAGGGCTCGGCGGGCAGCTCCGACGACGAGAGCGGCGATGAGGAAAGCAGCGACTCCGGCGAGAGCGAAGGAGGCGATACCGATGGCGGTGGAAACAAGGAGGAAGAGGAAAAGGAGGAAGAGGAAGAGAATGAGCCGTTGTCTTTAGAATGGCCTGAAACTCCACGCAAGCAGGCCACATATCTCTTCCTGCTGCCCATCGTGTTCCCGCTGTGGCTCACGCTGCCGGACGTCCGCAACGCGGTGCGTAACAACCCGTCATTAGCATCACCGTAGCAACCATAGCAACCAGAGCCTCGTCATTAAAGAGGCCCGAATGAAAAACTTCTCTATTATAGAAACTGAAGCTTTAATTTAAGACCAGCACAGATTTTCAGCTGGATCCAGGTGAAGCTTTAACTGGTTTGGAGTGAAACTGGTTCATTCCCAGAGGCTTTAAGGTATCTAACATAAATCTACAGTGGCTGGTTCCAACATGACATTAAAGGGTCATTTCACCCAAACACATTTTACTTCTTGGTAGAACCTCATCATGTAAATAGTTTTATCTATCTATTTAGTTTATCTGCTGATATTTGTGAGATTTATCTGCCACACAGATACAATTTAGGTAAAAAGGGATTTATTTTGTGTTGCTCAGAGCTTTAAAATGTACGTATATATTTTAAAAACAGCAAAGTGTCAAGAAACAATCTCCTGGTTTATCAGGATGATCCACAAAGGTTTGTTTTCTTTAATTTCCTTAATAGAAAATAGTTTCAATTTGTGTCTCTAATTGTCTAATTCCCAACCGAGGGTTTTTATATTTATATATGTTTGTGTGAAGGAGCAAAATATTCACACAAATAGGATTACAAACTGGTGTGAGGCTGATATTTAGTTATTAATAAAGCAAAACCATCAGCAACGACATTTTCGCCAGCTGTGTTCATTTATGACGCAGCTACTGTCAAACAACTATATGTCACTTTTTATGTGAACAATCGAGTGCAACACTTTGAACGTCTTCCAGGAGAGACTGAAAATATGCATATTATCCCCCATGTTATCCCTGTATCTAAACAATATCATTGCCTCCCCTCACATTGTACACACATCGTAGGAACCAGCTCTGATTGACCATAAATTGAGCTTTAGCTTGCTGGAATCATTTCTCTAGTTCATACCGACCATGGGGGACAAAATCCAGTTGTTGTTTCATAAAAAAACATATTCAAATGTTTATCTGAAGTTAATATGAAGCTTCAGTCGTCTGAATGAGTCAAATCAAGTGGATTTCTTTGTCTTTTTAGTACAAAAGTCCCTTTTTTTTGTTACTTTCCCTCCACTCCACCTCAACAGAGAAACACAAAGACTGTAACTAGTGGCAGATATCAACCTGACTTTACTAACTCAGACTGCTGAAGCCTCATGTCAGCATCAGATAAATGTTTGAATATATTTTTGCACAAAATGAGACTTACATTGAAAACACAGTATGAACAGGAGGAACGATTACAGCGAGGAAAAACACTTTCAATGTTCATTTGGGCTCCTGATTATTGTTTTAAAGACATACTTGAGAACACGCTGTGATTGAGAGTGTAAAAACTAGCTAGAAAACAAGCAGGAAAGTCTTAATTAAGAGCTAAAAGTAATGAATAACAGTTTGAAACCTCTTAAGACTTAACCAAACCTACTGAAACAAAGAGACTAAACCTCAGAAATTCCAGGATATCTGATGTCTTTTATGAAAATAATACTCTTGACAAGATCTGCCTTTATATTATTAATAGTGGTACTATAAATATCATTCAGTTTAAGTTCACATTAACAGATTATAATATGAAGTCGTGTCATTAAAGCACTAACTGAGCTCATGTGATCAGACTGTTGATGTACATCAGACAGAAAGCGCTTGAGAATCACCGTTATTCTTATTCCACAACAATATAATACAATATAATGTATTTAATGTGGCTCATCAAACATACAGATGTTCAGTTTAGGACAAAAAGTACACAGACTACTGCACTTAATTTATTAATTTATTGCCAGACAGATGCTAAACATCCAAACATTAATAATAAATTAACTAAATTTGTCTCTGTTGTTTAAAGTGTGACCCTGTTTGTGCTGTAAAACTGAGCTCACACATGTACAAAATATTATAAAACCATATACTGATAGAAATAACTGTCTCCAAGTTTAACGAGGTGAACTAACGAGAACTGCTTAATATATCTGGATCCAAATCTCTGCAGTCAGATGTTTATATGACAACATATTAATTAGTATGAACATCTGTTTGTGTTTTCCAGACGTCCACGAGATACTTTGCTGCCACGTTTATCGGCTCCATCCTGTGGATCGGAGTTTTCTCCTACCTGATGGTGTGGTGGGCTCATCAGGTCGGTCGACGCTTCACGCACACACACGTCGTGTTTACAGGAAGCTGCAGTACAGTGACACTGATGTTTGTACTGAGAGTAAACTAAACACAAAGAATTTAAACACCAACTATTCAGCAGTTTAGTTAATTCTTCAACTGAGGACCGGTAAATCATATTATCTCACATTTCTCCAGTGTGTGATGTGAATGTTGATGTTTAGAGGTAATGATTAAGGCTTCTACATAAGGCTTATTAAGGTGTCTTTTATCAATCACATACAGGTGTGCTCACTACACTCCAGCACTCCACATACAGTATTATATGCTTAAGTTTAATTGTTTATAGTTTTTTATTTTCACTAAAACATTAAAGAATGATCAGCTGATTATCACCTGGGTTTCATGTCTCCTACACCCAAAAAGTTGTTGAATTTCCTGCTGCAAGAGAACAATATTCACATAAACAAACACAAATCAGCTGCTAAAAGTAATTCATAACAAACTGTTTAACTATAGTGTGTGTGTGTTTGTCATAAATTGTATATTTAAAACAAGACTTTCACCCAGAATTCATTTTTTTCCCGATTTTTATTAATTAATAAATAGTTTCATTAATAAAAACAAACCAGATTTAACAAGAACATCATTTTTCTAGAACCTTAATTTACACTTTTTTTCATTGTTTGTTTTTTTGTACTTTTTTTCTTTATGAGAATGTCGGTTGTGCAACTTATTTGAGTTATATATTGTATATAATATTTATATATATATATATGTTTGTATTTCTTTTCCTTTTTCTTTTAATATTTTCTTTCTTTTTTTTAATAAAAGAAAGAAAATAAATACAAGGTTGAACATGATATACTGGAGGAGTCACAGATTTGATTTTGCTCCAAGTTCAGTTGGTAATAAATGTGTAAAATGTGGCATAAAAAAAACTGCAGTTTACAACCACACTGAATATATGAACAGCTGGGACTGATTCTAGATAACCGGTAGCGACACGTCCTCATTTGTACTAACAGCTGTTTTTACACCTGTTCACAGGTGGGTGAGACTGTCGGCATCTCAGAGGAAATCATGGGCCTGACGATCCTGGCGGCCGGGACCTCCATCCCCGACCTCATCACCAGTGTGATCGTGGCCCGGAAGGGTCTGGGGGACATGGCCGTGTCCAGCTCAGTGGGCAGTAACATCTTCGACATCACTATAGGGTGAGTGACAGCAATACCTTTCCTTTCAAAATAAAACGTTATGATTTTATTTATATAGTTCTGTTGCAGAAAGCATTACGGAGCCACCATATGTATGTGTGCCTCAAAATCTCACTCTAACTAACAAATATTAAACTTCTTTATAGGCTGAGATCAGAGTTTGGAGGTCCAAAAACAAAGACGTCAACAGTAAATTTTTTAAAAAGTGGCAATGGCTTTATATGGGACAGACTTCTATTAGAGACAGGCTTTTATTACTAACGTCCCCAGTTAATATCAGCTCAAAACGTCCTCCATGTTGAACTGTTGTCTTGATAAATTTAAGTTTAACGTCCATTTCCACTTTGCCTTTTTCCCCCCAAATGATGTTAAGCATCAAACAACACTTCCTGCAGAATTTTCACATCAAATGTCTCGAAGCTTTATAAGTAGTTTTTTAATGTGAAAAAACACCAGGAAGTGTTGAGCTCTGTCGACGGGTTCAGCGGTTCAGCACAGGCCAAAACAACTGGAATTAAACAAAGAATGAAAACATTATTTCTGTTAAAAAAAGAGAAACTCGGAGCAGCAGAGAGGTGAGTATAACATGACTCAGCTGTTGTACTGATGGAGTTAGTGCTGTGGAAACGGACATTATACTAAATTTATCATGTGAGCTGTTGTTGTAGTAGGCTGCAGGTTATTCCATCCCACTCGATGTTTTGTTTATTTTTTTTTAGCTGGCCTTTATGAGCAACCAGTTATTTGTTAGGACTGGCCCTCAGCTAGTATTTGAGACTCGGCCATTATTTGAATACCAGCTTTTATATGAGAATTTATGGCATCTTGCTTTCGTTTAGCTGCAGAAAAAGTCGTTAAAGTTGAGCAAAGAAATATATTTTCACATTTTGTAAGCAAGCGGGAGCGAGTAAAAAGTAAAAAAGTATAGGGCCTAAAATTGAACCCTGAGGTACACCAACTGTATTATTAGCATTTGAATATCAGCTTTTATACAAGAATTTATGGCATCTTGCTTTCGTTTAGCTGCAGAAACTTAGCAATGACCTCCATCATTTAATGTCAGGAAGACAAGTTAGGAGAGGCGAGGCCAACAGGGTCGTTAAAGTTGAGCAAAGAAATGTATTTTCACATTTTGTAAGCAAGCGGGAGCAAGTAAAAAGTAAAAAAGTATAGGACCTAAAATTGAACCCTGAGGAACACCAACTGTATTATTAGCAGATAAAGAGACGCAAATCACTGATACAACTGAGCAAGATGTTCGTAGTTCAAAAACATAAAGAAACAAGTGAGATTTAGACTTTAAGATTGAAAATGTTAGTTATACTTAGAGATCTTTGTTTTCTGGTGGACACAGAACATGTTCTTTGGAGTTATATCGAACTGTACTCGCTCTCTTCTCTGGTTTTAGTCTGCCGGTCCCGTGGCTCATGTACACGCTGTTACACAACGGCGATCCGGTGACCGTCAGCTCCAACGGCCTGTTCTGCGCCATCGTGCTGCTCTTCCTCATGCTCCTCTTTGTCATCATCTCCATCGCCATCTGTCGCTGGAAGATGAGCCGAATGCTGGGCCTCACCATGTTCGTACTGTACTTTGTGTTCCTCGTCCTCAGCGTCCTGCTGGAGGATCGCGTCCTCACCTGCCCCATTTCCATCTGAGCGGACTGTGTCGAGGCGGCGGAGAGAGAGCGCACACAACACCGCTGCACATGACTTAGTACGTGCAGACAGGATCGATACTGTACGTAGGATATTTTAGATAGTAAAACCAAACCTAATGTCAAAAGGCTGAACCTGGCGCAGGTAGACACGTGCTAGAGACACGTGACTAAACGACTAACAGTGATGTTAAAGGAAAAATCCACCCTCGACGTAGCTTTACAGAATCAGTCAGTGATAGTCAACGTTTTCCAGCTGCTACTTTGAGATACATGTGTTGTAATTTAATTTTCTTTCTCTGTTTACAGTATTCTGTGCTGTGTTTACCCTCCAGCGTTTTATTTGAGTGTCTGAATTCTGAGTGTGAAGTTCATCACTATATCGTGCTCTCAAAAAAACTCCAAACAAGTAGCGTCCATGACAAGTTAAATACAGATTAGTGAGCGAGGGAGTTCCCTACTTCAGTAATTGGTTTCCTACATTTCCCAGAATGCATTTATGCAATCCATTGTGAGGAAGGCCTGAATAGATGCTGCAATCCATTGTAAGTCGGAAGTCGATAGTTCCGAGTCGGTATTCCAGACTTCCAATCTAATTGTGTGCCAGTGCATCTGCTCTTAAAAACATGGACGCCATGGCAAGTCTGTGAACTTCACAAGCATCTACTCAGGGCCAATATCAGACACCACAGCGCCGATAGGCTGGTTCCACATGCTCGCAAAGACCTCTATCGAGCACAAATCAAATAAATGGAAATGGCAACTACACAAACACTACATAAGGTAAAAGTTGATGAAAAAGTAATTCTGCTCACTGCTCATTGTGTGCGCCGCCACGCTAGACGGATCTCGCCCAAGTTGCCAACTTGGAATTCTAACTTGAATTACTTTTCCATTGCACTTTTCCATGTCAGAGGTTGTTCCCCCATCCTCCCGAATACAATGGATTGTAGCAAGAGTTGTGAAGTGGTTACAGAAGTGTTTTTTGCCATTCTGTATTACCAGAAAGTCAAGAGGTTGTTTTATGTAGCAGAACAAGCTGGTGAAGTTCTGTAAACAGAACTGTGTTCCCGTACTAGGAAGCTCTCTGCTGAGGTTTACGATCTTATTGCTGTTTTTACTCTTTGGAGCTGTTCCTAAACAAACTAAAGTAACCGTTCTCTTCACGGACGAAGGAACAAGTCACCCAGTGCAGCGGAGGAATAATATACTGTATATCAGGCTTAGGATACACACACAATACTTGCAAGTAGCATGAGTTCATTGTTGGTTTGGCTCTACACATGGGATTTGTTGACAATAAGAAAAATATAGAAAATTGCCAGCGTTATCCTTTATATTTAAAATTAAGCTGCAGTGCTTTTGTCTTTTTCCTGTTCCTGTGGGTGTCGAAATTGGTACTTAAACCTTTTCTATGATTAATTCCTCCTTGTATGACTGAACGCTCTAGAAAGACACTGAATCCCAACCTGTTGCCAGTTGTCAGACTCCACTGTAGCTGCTGGAAACATCTGTCACGTAATGATGTCACATGAACTGTGAGACATCACCATTACCACTGACTGTTTTAGTAAAGCGTGCAACTGTGTGTCAGGGTGGGTTTTTCCTTGTAAAGCACGAATGCTTTTGGAGGTGAGGTGACTTTTAATAGGTTAAATAAATTATGTCCATTTAACCATTGACGGTACAGATTCACTGTGCAGCACTTCCTAAACTACTGGATGCAACTTCAGTTTTGTACGTTCAGTATTTTCTGAACCGTATCCCTAAAAACTCTGTTCTGTATTCAACCAAACTAGTGTTTGTTCGTGTTCAGTGTGTAAAGAAAGTTTTATGTGTGAAAAAAAAAAAATATCTCATTGAGTCAACATAACTGTGGTGGAGAGAACCAGTGATTGTATGTGTGTCAGGTAAATGTGTCAGACTGTCCTAGCTGTGAGAAAAACCTGACAGGTGTCATGTTGTAAAGATGTTACTGTCTTGTTAAATGCTCTTGTCGGATTGAAGTGGATGCAAATGTGTATTATTGATAGGAAAACTATCAATATTTAAAAATTAAAATTCCATGCTGCAATAAATTATTTTTTTAACAGTGAACTTCAGCTGTGTGCAGTTTATTGGAAAAACTAGAGTGAAAGGTAACTAAAACTAAGAGGCTGTAATGCTTATTTACACACAGAAACACAGAATAATTTCACTCTAAATGCTAAGCTTAGCATGCTAGTGTTGTGTGTACCATTGATGGTAATTATGCTACTAAGCATCTAACATTAAAGGATGGGTTCACAATTTTTCAGGTTGGTCCAAATGAACACTGAAACATGTTTTTCTTGCTGTAATCATTCCTCCTTTTCATACTGACCATTAGAAGATCCCTTCATAATGCACTTACAATGGAAGTGATGGAGGACAAAATCCACAGTCCTCCTACTGTGCAAAAATGTATTTAAAAGTTTATCTGAGGCTAATATGAAGCTTCAGCGTCCAAAAGAGTCAAATCATGTAGATATCTTTCAACGTTACAGTCTTTTTAGTGTCAAAGTCCCTCTTTTTGTTACTATACTTCCACCACAGCTCAACAGGGAAACACAAAGAGGGAATTTGATGCTAAAAAGACTGTAAATGTGTCAGATATCCACTTGATATGACTAACTCAGACTGCTGAAGCCTCATATAAGCTTCACATCAACTTTTAAATGCATTTATGCACAAAATGACTATGTAGACAAACTGTGGATTTTGGCCTCCATCACTTACATTGAAAGCACATTTGAAGGATCTTTTAACAGCCAGTATGAACAGGAAGAATGATTACAGCGAGGAAAACCTCTTTCACTGTTCATATGGACACCTGACTGATGTTTTAAGACAAAAAGAAAAAAAACTGTGAACCTATACTTTAAACATATGCTGTTAACAAGATCCCTGTAAAAATTTAACACAAAATTAAACAGTTAACACTATATTTAATATGCTGCTTAGCATGCTAACATGCACGTGTGACCATGAATACAGTATGCATAGTTACATGCTTAAGTTTAACATGCTAGCAACACACAGAGGCAAACTATAATTTCACTTGAGAGTTGGACGAGAGGAAATTTTGGTCTCATGGTCACACTCATGATCCTTACAGCCACAAACTGCTAGCATGTCTGAAAAAGAGTAAAATGTTCCACAACTACAGTAATAAAAGTTTAATAAAGAAGCTGACGATGAAGAAAGAAACCAGAAGTGATGCTACTGTTAACAAGATCCCTGTAAAAATGTTAACACTACATTTAATATGCTGCTTTGCATGCTAACATGCACGTGTGACCATGAATACAGTATGCAGAGTTACATGCTGAAGTTTAGCATGCTAGCAACACATAGAGGCAAACTATAATTTAACTGAAGAGTTGGACGAGAGGAAATTTTGGTCTCAAACTGCTAGCATGTCTGAAAAAGAGTAAAATGTTCCACAACTACAGTAATAAAAGTTCAATAAAGAAGCCGACGATGAAGAAAGAAGCCTGGAGTGAGAGTGTAGGTGATTTTATTTACAGTTAAACAGTCCTGAAGATCTGATCTCTGTACAGAACCTTCACCACATCTAAAAGGACCTTTGCACATGTGTGAATAAACTGCTATAAAATGTGATTTCTACAAAGGGCGAGTTAAAATGTACAGGGCCCCAGATTCTGTAAAATCATTCATTTGTACAACTTTTTTTTTTAAACAACATAAATCCACAGATGAATGGCAGCTTTTTCAAGCCGCTGACATCGAAGTCGATGCGTCCTCTCCTGGACCTGCCGGGTCGATGAGAATTTCAAGCTCAAAGCAGTTAAGTTCACTTTTTGTGTGTGTGTGTGTGTGTGTGTGTGGGGGGGGGGGGGCAAAGTGCGACTTCCTGACTTTTCCAGGACTGGTTTCACATGTGGTTGACATTCATAAGACCTTTGAGTTTAGACTCGAGGTCCTCCGCTAACCGTCGTATCAGTCTGTCAGTCATCATGTTTGATTAACATTCACATGAAAGCGATAATTAATGTGTTTATTTGTAGTCGTTCTCCTACAAAACATCCAGTTCTATCCAGAATATTTTGGTCAGGATTATTTTTTCCCCCCACAGAATCTCATAAAATCAGATCTTTAGTGCAGATGTGTGCAGAGATTTGTAAACGGCACCGGATGAAAACAATCGTACACATACGAGACTCGGTATGTAAATAATTGCACATGTCAATATACACATTTACAAATCTCAGCCCACCTTTGTGTCACATTTTTAAGTCCTGATTTACCTTCCGTACTTTTACAATTAAAAGCCTCAAAGTGAATGTTAAATAAAAACCACTGAATGCATAGAGGGTGAATCTGATTTCTCTAGTGTCAACATTTAATTAAGATAAAAACATCTGTGTCTCTTCTGTCCCCAAATGGTTTTTTGTTTTTGGGATCAGGGCGTCAAACGACCATCATCCGTTCCCTCAGAAGACAATTTAACACAATCTGACCTCTCGAAGCTTTCACAGCCTCCACAGCTGATAGAAAACATCTTCTCTTTATTTCATCAGCAGCGTCCCACACAGTTATTATCATCACGCTGGTGGAGGCTGTTTCCTGGAAATGGTTTTCCAGAGATAAAGCTGCTTGAAGAAGTTGTGGGCAAAAACGCACACAGATACAAAATAAAATTGAAACCGTGTCAGATTGTGAAGTGTAAGAGTTGGGTGGTTACAGCTTCCTGTTTTGATGAAGTTGTTGTGATGATAAAACACAGTTTGGACATGAACTTCAGGTTCTGAATTTGCTTCAGACTCTGAGATTAAGACCATGTTCACACTAAGCCGGTTAAATTCGTTAAATGCATCTTTTTCTCTCCGTCCAGAATAAAACAAGAGTTTTTCTCCCCACAAAAATTGAGCTTTTCTAAAACAGCTTCCAGTGTGTGTAAACCTGGAAACGCTGGCAAAAGAAACACTGTGGTATCGCTGACAAAACGAAGAAGAAGAAGAAATGAAAAGTTCTCTTTATTGTCTACTTTGAGAGCTTGTTTAGAGTTAAACGTAGCTATCTACCACCTTTCTCTCTTGCTGAAATTGCTGTAATTTGTTTGCAATAAACAAAATGTCAGGAAGCCGCTGAAGAAACAATAAACAGTACACAATACGGTTTCTTCTTCACTGGTTTTCTGTGGCTAACTTGCTCGTCTGTCCTCTGCACATGCCACACATAGGAGAATTATGTGTTCTGGTGTTTTAATGTAGACGGAGATATTTACTTATGGAAGCAGTTGCTGTTTTTGCAAGAAAAGGGCATTTTAGAATTTAACCGACTTCATGTAAACGTGGTCATATAAGTTCTGTTCGATTCTGCTTCTAACAGGCACTGAGATGTGCAGAAAAAGCAAACGTTAAGTTACCCTGTGGAGTTTCTAACCTCTAGTCTCGCTGTGGAGAACTTTTGTTTTTAATGAATCAGTTCCTGTTTTGTTTGTCTCGTGGACACAAATGAAGAGACACATTCAATGAACTACAGGAGGCTTTAATGTGCCAGCAGAGTCAGAGAAGAAGAAAACTCCACAGGGCAACTTTAACATAATAACTGACCATCTGTTCAGTACCATCATTGCTCCTTTATATAACATCTCCCCTTTGCTAAACTCTAGTAAGTAAAACTGATGTTTAAAGTTAATACAGGAGCTGATATTTCCACCATTTACACTGAAACTGTCCTCCAGACTCTGGTGTCTCTGCTGCACTTTGGGCTTTTTACAGAACTTTTAAACGGATACTTGCAGGTATTTGTTAGTAAAAAACAAAGCAATGACAAACATCAACTCTATAATGGTAAATGGACTCCACTTATACGGCGCTTTTCCACCTTATCTGACAGGTGCTTTACCATTTTTGCTTCTCATTCTTGGAGAACTCACAGAAACCGTCCTCTGGTGTAAGAGCTCATCAGCACGACGGTCGGAGTTTGTATCATTCAGTTAATAATGTAACACATCATCGGTCTGATCGATCAGTAAAGGTTCTGTGATTTAAACTGATTCAGTACCGTCACAGACTTAACGTGCGCCTGCAGCTGCAGGTGCGATAAACATTCAGATATGCTGTTTGTACCACAGATGTAAAAGAAAAACCATAAACACAGATATGATCATGTTTATCTGAACAACCAGTGACAGTCGGGGTGAAACGGTTTGTTGTCTCAAATATCAAGTCTGTTTCCTGCAGTTTTCATGTGCGATGAGGGATTATTATGGGATTAAATGTGTCGTAATAATTTAACAAAATCTCCCAAGAATAAAAAATAATAATAATTTAACTGAAAGTGAATAAAAATAAATTGAAACCAAAATAAATGAACTCAAAGACAAATCTTAACAAAAGAAGAACGCTACATTTGATTAAAATATTCTCACTTTTCTTTCACTGAATTCTCTTTTTGCCGTCACTTCGTTCAGTTTCGCTGCAGAATTTTTCACTTTCAGTTCAGCTGCTCACATTCGAGCTTCGTGTCAGACCTGAAACTGAAAAATAAGAATATTATAATCAAACGTAGCGCTCTTATACAGTGTAAGTTTGGTTTTTGAGGGTTTTTTTCTTCATTTTTATTCACTTTCAATTTATTTATTTATTTGTTCGATTATTTGGGAAACTTTATTCAATTATTATGATTCTGATTTAATACCATAAACGTTTACCTTCATCGTGGGATCGTTCACTTTCAGTTTTTACCTCCAAATGAATTAATTTAGATCATCTGGATAAACTTGTCTGTTGTTTCTCGTCTCATCTGACTCTGTCGTAGCGATTTGTTCTCAGATGTCGTTACGTTGCTGAGTTTAATGTTATAAACTACTGACGGAAATGATGCAAAAACTATGAAAACAGTGTCACATCATTTTGATTTAAGAGATGCATCAGGCTATTATGGCCGCCAGACTGCGTTCTTTATCAACATGAACAGAAAAGTGCCAGAAAATGATTTGGTTTTGTTTTGTTTTTGAGCAGCTTCTGTATTTTCAAAGATAAACTGTTCGTACTGTAGTTGAACTCACGTCTAACCTTTAATTCATCTCGTAATGATACAAGTTAATGTAAACTACACCTTTATCATCGCAGGTGTGTGTGTGTGTGTGTGTGTGTGTGTGTTTCAGTCAGCACATGTTTAATACAAAGACGATGAACAGTAATACTGATATTTGCTCGTGTGGCTAACAGCGCTGCGTTCCACCGCTACAGAAAACAAAAAGAAACTTATTGTTCATATGATGCTAAAATACTGGTAAAAAAAAAAAAAGAACCAAAAATATACTGTTCTGTGTACTGTTTTGTAAACTTTACAGTTTAAATGAAATGAAACGTAGAGCACTAGTTGAACTGTTTGGGACATTTATCTTCAGACTCTGGACTTTAAACATTTAAAAGGCAGCTTAAAAACATTCTAAGTGGTTTTTAACTTTTTTTTTTTTTTTTTTTTTTTTTTTAAAGCACTGAAACTTAGTCGTCACTTAACAGCAGACACTAAAAATACATACGGCGACATACTTCCCACACGTTTCGGTGGGAAAACGCAGCAGTGAGTGTTCAGGTCGTTCTGGTTTAAACTGCGAACACGACAAAAAAAAAAACAAAACAAGACACTAGAATAAATAAAGCTTACTTTGTATAAATAGAATTCAAGTTAAAATATTGCTAATATTAGTCTTCATATGCTGTATGACTATACAATATAAATGTAGCATTTTTAAAAAAAATCCTCTACTGCTGTGTATGTACAGTATATCTGTATAATCTGCTCGGGATGAGCTTCGATCTACAACGCTGCGTGACGTGGTGTTTTATGAACGCTGTGAGTGGTGTTTCCATATCGCCGCTTTTAGTTGAGAGAAAGTCTGTCGTTTATTTTGTGTGTGTTTGTCAGGCTACATAACGCTGACGGCTGTCAACTGTACCTTTTTGATCGCTTACAGAGTTTTGTTTTGTTTTTTTTTAACCGCAGTGCACATTCACAGTCTTCCGAAAGGTTTTCCTGAGCTCGTCTTAAAGCAATGACTTGGGTGGTGAGAGTTGAACCCCTGGTGATGGTGGTGGTGGCGGTGGCGGTGTGTGTGTTTGAAGAAGGTGAGTGTTTTACAGGTAAGGCTCTCCGAACGTCCTGCGACACTCCATGACCCCCGTGCTGGGAGGACGGTCACAGTTATGGGTCAGCTTCACCAGGTTTGGCGTCAGGCGGTCGTACGCCAACTTGTACTCGCGATCGAAGGCGTCTGAGGGAAGAAGAGAGGGTCGTCCACATTAGTACGGTCCCCCCAAAAAACACGTGGGTGGAGTATCGGCCCTTTTCACAGCTGACATTTCTACTTGTCATAGCAGGAAAAGCACAGATGTCACTAATAACATTAACAGTGATAAAGACGATCTATTCAAGTGTCCTAATAAGCTGTGAAACCAAACCGTCGTTTATTTTATTATTGTCCTTTTCCTTCTGTGAGATGTCATAGTGTCTTCTGTGAAAAAGGTGTATTTTACTCACTTTTTCACTTGTTAGTGATGAACCAACAGAGAATTATCACCCAACTCTACAGCTCCCCACAGCTCTATGTAGCTTTTCAGCTCAATGTTTTGGCTTCACGGCCCAAAACCTTTTTCTGTTTTGGTTAAAGCTCAGCGAGTGTGTCTCTCACTGAGGCAACAGGCAGCTGTTTGCAGTGAAAATGCCACCAGATGGCAGACAAGCTGGTGAACAAAGCATTGAGGAAAAAAACACGTTTCCCTCGGGAGCTGAGTACGAGCTAAACGGAGCTAAACAGAGAGTGAACACTGGTCTACATCGGTCTGCATTTAAATACATCTACTATAATTAATGTTGTGTAAAAGTAATGAAGGATCGGCTTATCATTTTAATATACAAATGTGAGGTAAGAGCATTACTTCTCTGTTACTGTGTGTGTCTGAGGGAAGGAATGTTTTCTTGCTTCTTTCCTTCTGGCTTGGGTCCAAATAAAGTAACATTTTGGGTCTTAGCAAGACATGCTAAGGGGACGAGGTCCATATCTGGCTCTTAGTTAACATACATGTGCATGTAAATGTATATCTCGTGGCTGTAATCCATAAGTTTGTATGATTTGACCAATCGATGATCATTTCTTTGTCTCTTAAGACTATAAAAAGGTCCGTTTGGGTTTGTATAGCAAGACAGAGTGAATGATTCGCTTTGTGTGAGTTCTGTCTCCTTATTGATCAATAATAATCTAATTAATCTACAGATCAACCAGTGTCTGTGCTTTTATTTCTGTTTGTGTTCAGTGTTTGGCAGCGATTCCTCAACAGTTGCTTCATATCTGCTGAATGTGTGAACAGCTGTTTGCTGATGAGTCTGTCACCGATGATAAAAGGTGATAATGTCAATTATGTGTTTACAGTTTCTACAATGAAACTCAACAAAAAGGGAGGATTCTCATGTATCCCATGTAAAATAAGGGTATAAAGGTAAGATATGAACAAAATCTGCTTTCACACTGGAACATGATATAATATAACATGTAATCAATTAAAACACAAGAAACTCACCGATATCAATATTATCTTTTCCCAGAGCCACCAGGGAGAGGAAGAGGATGTCTCTGTACAAACTCCTGAAGAGAAGAAGAGTTGAGGTCAACAAGCAGCCGACGCGAGTCGTCTCAGTCAGTGAAAACATCACAAGAACAGTTTGACTCACTGAATCATTTTACAAACAGAAACTGAATGTGTGTTTTTATTCGTACAACACCACCACTAGGATCAAAATCAGTTTTGTTTTGAAGTATGTAACTGAATAAACCGTGTGTGTGTGTATGTGTGTGTGTGTGTGTGTGTGTGTGTGTGTCATAGGCTACTTTTGGGGACAAATTTCAGACCTAAGACCAGTTAATTGGGGACAACATCTGTGTCCCCAGTTGGTAAAACACTGGTTTCTGGGTCAGAGGTTAAGGTTAGGGTTAGAGTGTCCAGGTCTGCAAACAATTACTGTTTCCAAAATCACTCTCTATTTACTACTGTATATAGTACACTACACTCTTCATTATTGAGTCATCTATTAATTATTTTCTCTATTAATCAATTGGTCTATAAAATGTCAGAAAATTGGTGAAAATGCCTGTAATGAGTTAAAATTTCTTATTTTGTCGGGAACAACAGTCCAAAACCCAAAGATATTCTGTTTCTATCATAGAAAACTAAGAAAGAGAAGCTGGATCACATTATATTTAAGCCATTTTGATGATTTATCAATTATCAAAATGGTTATAGATTAATTTTCTGCCAATGAACTAATTAATTAATCGTTGCAGCTCTCATATTCATCCTCTGCCATTTTATCTGTGTGTGTAAATTATATATAACGCTCTCAAATATCTCCACAATGAAATGAATATATATGTTATGCTGTCAGTATCATCCATAGTATGTAAACTACTTTAGGCCAACAATCCCACAATGTAATAAACCACATTTTATATCAGATATTACTGCTTATTACTACTTACTAAATGATGATGATAAGTGTCTGAAATGTCAATGAACTCCTCACTACTGAGAAAACTATTCAGTGTCTACTATGCAGTGAATGAGTGAACGATGTCTTTGTGACCTTGCGTATGTCTTAAGGAAAGTACGAGGAGAAGAACATATTGCCTGTTTTAATCTTCTCATGAAATTTATCAAACAGATATAATCAAATTTAATAAACCACATCCTTTAAATAAATAAATATATCTGACATCTAAACATGAAGGAGCTGCCGACCTTTGCCTTTTGACCCCGAGTGTCTGGCCCAGCAGCTGCAGCAGCTGCGCCATTGGCCTGCTGACATCATTCCTCTGGATGCTCTTCACCACGCTCTGCAGCAGCTCCTCACTGAACGGCTTCTCCTCCTCCGGGACCGGCCGGGACAGAGGGTAACCCACATCTACCGGAACACACACACACACACACACACACATACAGGTCAGCGGCGGACTCTTTGTTAGTGCACAAAACGACAAACAACAATGATGATAATGATGAAGTGATGATGGTTTTATCTCAGTAAGAACAGGATTTCACTCAAATTAAAAGTACTTGGGGCTGGGTAAGAGCAGTGCTTTATTTGATGCTTATGTTAAATAAGATCTAGTAGAAGTACAAATATTCTAATAAAAAACAAAAAAAGAATTGGCACTAGTAAAAAAAATAATGTGGTGAATAAAAGCCTGATATGTAGTAACAATAGCTTGAATTGCTTCACTATAATCTTTTCGTATGACATCAAAAATACATAATAAAAATCCACAGTACATTTAAATAAATCACCAGACATATCCTTTAAAATGCTGTTATCTTATTATCTTATTTAAGTCTTGGTTCAAACCAACATTGTGTTTTTTGTGCTTCTTTGGGTTCGAGGTGACTTTAAACAGTTTCTGCCACATCGTGTTCCTCCTGTGAGCGAACAAGGATGTTGTTGCCTAACAAGCGCATCAATCAGCTGTGATTGGATGAAAGTAGGGCTGTAGTCAACCAAAGAAACTCTTGGTCGACTGAAATCGTACATAATCTTCGACTAATCGTTAAGTCGCGGGGAGGTTGGATGTAACGGGTCAGAGTGCATAGTGAACTCAGCAGCCACACATTTCTCGTCTCATTCAGCGTCTTCAGGTTAGGCTAACTCATTGTTGCTAACTTTGGAGCTAACCTCCTTCACTTTTCCAGCACTTGGGGAAACGACAGACGTGACTTTTTTAGCATTTGTTAACTAACACACTGTAGTCTGTACTGTATATTTACTGCCAGACTGACAACTTACCGCTAACCTTTTCCTCTGCTCCGCTCGCATCCACTGTCACTTTCCCGCCGCTCACTTTCCCCACTAGCTACGTAAACATACTACGCAATGACGTATTCCTTAACGGAGTTACGCTGCCAACAGTTTCCCAGGCAACGACACAGAGGTTGACTCACGTACCGGAGCAGCGCTGCCCAGAGACTCCCAAACGCTATTGATTTCCGAATGAATGGATATTTAGCGTTATTTTTGGCATTAAAAATATTTTTTTCGGCCTGGCAGGGGTTCTTGTTGTTATAATTATAGGAGAAACACTGATTCAGTGAACGCTCGGTAAACGTTGAGCACAGTTAGTCTCCATTACGTTGGGCGAGTTCAAAGTTGTGAAAACAAGGGTGGTGTTTTGAATACATCCCCATTTTCACAGGTAATTTCTGTTCCTCCCGCTGCAGGAAATAATGGATTAATCCTGGAAATCTACTGAAGTAGCACTTTTCTTCTTATTAAAGTAACAGGATATTATTCGACCAATGAGAATTTGGTCAGATGAGAGCATATCGACCAACTAATCTAACAGTCGATTGGGAGACTACAGCCCTAGATGAAAGATAAATTAACCATTAAAATACAAACACTTAATGTGGTCAGAAGTACCAGCATGATGTGGATAGTATTAAGTACCCAGCCCTTTAAGTACTACAGCAATGTCTGCCGCTAAAAACTAAACGTCCATGTCAGTGGGTGAAATAACACAGTGAACATTCACCAGAGATGCAAACTCACATTCAAATACAGAGCAGAGCTGTATTTGAGACAAATATGACCAGATTTTTATTGTTTTTTCCCCCTTTTTGCTTTCATTATGAAGACATTACATATCAAGTAACTGAAATATCGTGTTAAGACATCTACATCTATACATTAAGGTGATTTTAAACGTACAAACATTCACATTCACATAGACAAACACGTTCAACAGCGTGTCACAAAACAAAAAAAAAACAACAGCCCTCCTGCCAAAACCATCATAAGATTTCACACTGCACAGAGACTTTCATTCCAAACATGGAGCGAAACCATGAAAAAAGTAGAGGCTGACTTTCCACAGACGACACTACGAAATGCATCAAGCGGCGGGGGGGGGGGACACACGACACAGAGAGCGAGCAGGCCTCAGACAAGAGTACAGTCAGAGCACAAACAACAGGACTCATCTGGTCTGCAGCAGAGGTGAACACTCACTCTCTAACAACAGAGTACAATTAAGCCCTGCAAGACAGAGAGAGCAGACAGAGCCTGTTAGCAGAAAGATTAGCCGACTCCCAGGAGGAGCTGGCCGCCTCCGCGTCACCTCCTCGATTAAACAATCAATAACTGCGGAGCTGAAGCGACAGACGCCTCGGCGCAACATGTCTGTTCGAGATGACGAATACAGCTGCTGTGCAGATGTTCTCATGATTCACTGTAGTTCCAACATCAGTCTGACACCTTTGTAACAAACTGAAATGTAAATCTACTGATTCTCATGAACATTAAATACTCTAACCACCTGATATGTGTCTGTTTTATTATTTATATCTCACACTTTAAACCTGCAAAATGTAAAAAACTGCTGCTGATATTGTCTTCTTGTTCAACAGGAGGTTCAGGTTGTCATATGTAAAACCAGTGGAAAATCTGTAGCCTGCTAAATGTTAATGACTGATAATGAGTTTTTAAGTGAGTTTTAATGAACATCTAAGAAGAAAAATATGATAAAACTTCCAAAATAAACCATGAATATTTTACCAACTTGGCTATCACAACTGAACCTTACTTCTTTTCTTTCTTCCTTTTATCTTAAAGGGTAGATTCACAATTTAACCAAATTTCAAAACCCTTCCAATGTAACTGATGGGAGACAAAATCCAGTCTTTGTTCGGTGCAAAAATGTATTTAAAAAGTTATTTAAAGCTTAAAGAGGCTTCAGCAGTCTGACTTAGACAAATCAAGTGGATATCTTCCCAGGTTACAGTCTTTTTAGTATAAAATTCTCTCTTTTTGTTACTACCTCTCCATCGCAGCTCAGCAAGGAAACACTGTCCACGGAAACACAAAGAAGGAATTTTATATTAAAAAAGACTTTATCTGTCTAACACAGACTGCTGAAGCCTCGTGTTAGCTTCAGCTGAATGTATTTTTTTCACAGAATTAGGATTGTTGATTTTGTCCCCCATCACATACAGTTGGAACTGAACTAGGAGGAGATATTTTAATAAATCTAATTAAGAGTATTAACATGATTACAGCCAGAAAAACGCTCATATGGGCAACTGGCTAATGTTTTTAGACAGACATGAAAAACTGTGGACCTGTCCTTTAAAGACAGGAACTAAGAACAAGCTGCAGACATGAAACAGAAGACTGACTGACAGATATATTAGTAGTTACAGTCATCCGGGCGACAGGAAAAAAAAGGTGTTAACAACAAGAAGAACAAGTTGATTTGTGGAAATTCTGCTCAGCTGGAGGAAACTGGTCTTTTAACTACATTGATCTGCTTATCAAAGCTAAAATCAGAATAAAAAACAACATTTTTTGACATATTCGGCTCACGCTGGTTGTGATTTTTAGTCTTGAGAACCAAACTGCCCTCGCAGTAGTTATGATTGTGTTTTTTCCTGTGTGTGTGTGTGTGTGTGTGTTTGCACTGCGGCGGTGGACTTTAGTATGCACGGGAGATGCTTCAGCTTCTTGAGATCTTCAACAGGAAGAACAAGTTATAAAAAACACACAGATGACATGTTTTTATTCCACACACGTTCTGCCTTCTTTTGCTTATCTCAGTCAACAGCTGCTGTTATTTTCTAAAGACTAATAAAGCCATAATCCACATACTGCCCTTCTGGTCCCTCTGCATATATTTCCCATTTGTTATATTTTTGTTTATATCCAATTTTTCTGTTTTTCTTGTGTTCTTGCTCTTTTGCTTCGAGGATCATTAAAGTTTAATTCCATCATTTCTTGAAAAAAAAAACCTCTCTAAAACCTTTCCGCTGGTCTGGATCCTGTTTACCGCAGCGGTCGGTACTCTTCGTGTGAGAATGGAGTAAATTATCCCGCTACCTCATGAATTTTAAACTTCTGAAAGTGTGACTCACTGTACGTGTTCCAGAGGATGTAGAGAGGCTGGAGGGGGTCCTGGTGCAGCTTCAGGTTGTCCCACAAGATCTGGATCAACACGTGTTTACTGTCCTCTGACATCCAGTGACGAGGGACCTGAAAGGATGAGCGAGAGAGAGAAATGTCGTGTAATTAATAATAAGATATTATAATTATCATGATGTAATGTTTTAGGTGTGTCTGCGTCTCACCTGGGATTCTCTGTTGCAGTGCTCGGAGGTGAGGATGAGTCCGGGCAGGTTGCTGGGCAGATCCAGACGTCTGAAGTACCAGACCAGGTTCCAGTAGATGATGGGATGATGGTCCACCATGTCGGCTTCAGTGATCACCGGGTCGCCCTCGTTCTCCAGCAGGCTCTCCAGTTCCTTCCACAGCACCAGAGGGCTCAGGTAGGGAACCGTCACCGGCTCGGGGTTGTGGAGCCGCCAGTCCATATTCAGTGGGTCCTGTAGAGGGGAGATGGAGATAAAAAAACGACAAGAGGTGAGATTTCTTCAGGAGGAGGGAGGAGATGTAGTGAGAGTTGGTTTAATACTCTGCTGTTGAACTCTTCAAAATGTCTAACAGGTTGTCCAGATCACAGACTGAATAGAAAGCAGACAAAGTCAGGAGACTATCACTCCCATCTTGTCAGTTTGTGGAGATAAAGCAGACACAAAGAGGGAAGCAGCGGAGCCAAGAACAACACATAAAAGCTGAGCTGAGCCCGATTCAGACGACTGAGGGGAACATCCAGCAACAAGTGAGACTGTGTTTATATTTAACTGTCTCTGCCTCCACTTCTGCATTCATCTCAAAATCCACACAGGTTTTTTGGGGGTTTTTTTTGTCCTAAAATTGGGTTACACTGATATATCAGCAGATATTGTCTAGTCTTTACTGGTGGAACTGTGTGCAAAACTTATGAAACCTGTGATCTGCTAACTGGCCTTTAAATGTCACTGAGCACTGAATAAAGAAGGAAACACTACTGAAAAGAATAGTTGTAATACTCTGCTATCAGCGATGTGTGACGGGACATACCGTGGTTTCATTGAGGCGGCTGGGCAGGCTGCCCGAGGTCGGCACGCAGCGGTTGAGTTGGGACGCTTCGCCCAGAGGCCCGAAGGCGCTGACGCTGCGGGCCATGGGCGCTCCGGGGCACAGCGTCCCCTGCCGTCGATCCGCAGGGATGTCGATACCCTGAACCCTGGTCGACCGAGTCCTGAGGAGACAGACACAGCAGAGATGTTTTTTTTTTATTTTATCATAAAAAGATCCTACAAAACAGAATCATATTAACAAAATTCAGCAAAAAGATGAACAAAATAGATCATAAAAGATAAAATCCTGTGCTGCCTGATATCCTGATAACCTCAGGAGGGTGTTTATACAAGCACATGGTCTCTCACTCTCTCTCTCTCACACACACACACCAACGCAGCTTTGTTAGGACCAGGTGCTGCGGATCGTGTCACATTGCTGTTTTACAATGCAGATGGGGATCCGTGTGGATGCAGCTACAGTAGGTTCATACTTCAAAAGCACTCTGTAATCAGACACACTGGAAGCTGCATGAAGATGAGTCGAGGAGGAGGGTAAAAAATATCACGCAGCTCATGTGAGAATAAACCAACAAAAAAAGTTTTTATCTTTTATATTTTCTGCCTTAAAGGAATAGCGATGATGACTGTCAGCGCTGTGTTTCAGGCCTCATGTCAGCTGATTTCTGGTTGTGTTTTATCATCTATCATCAGGTGGTTTTAACAGAGATGAACTTTCTTTTTGTTTGTGTGTAGAAGTGAAAACATAGAAGACAATTTAGTTGACAAATTGAAAACCGATCACAACAAAAAAAAGAGCATTTGACATTTGAAGATGATAAAGATCAGATAAGTTTTTAGGTTTCATTCTGCTTGTGATGGGTGTAATATTCAAAACCTTCCAAACACAGATTTTACATGTGGTGTACTGTTTGACCTTTAACCATAATTGCTAAAAAGGTCATCTGAAAGTAGAGATAATAAGGAAGTTGTAATGCAAAACTGAGCTATGTACAGCTGTATGCAAAAGTTTGGGCACCTCTTGACATATTTTGGTGATTTATTTAATTGAAAAGATGTAAACACAGTCTCTGTAGGATAAGGAAAAAAAGCACAATATTTTCTGCAAACATTAATGCAAAAAATAAAGAAGTAATAACATCATTGTGGCATGTGCAAAAGTTTGGGCACCCTACATTGTCAGTCTGGCAGATATCACAGCTTGCAAACGCTTTTTGTAGCCGGATAAAAGTCTCTCAGTTCTTGTATTTGGGATTTTCTCCCATCCGTCCTTGTAAAAGGCTTCTAGTTCTGCAATATTCTTGGGCCGTCGTCTTGCACACACAGCTCTTTCAAGATCTACCCGCAGATTATGTTTAAGTCAGGGGACTGTGAGGGCCAATTGAGGTGGATTTCGAGGTATGTTTAGGATCATTGTTGTGGTATCCATACTCTTTTTAGCTTTTATATTTTTTCACAGACGGTGGGATGTTTGCTTCCAGACTTTGCTGATATTTTAGTGGAATCCATTCATCTCTCCACCTGTGCAATGTTTCCTGTGCCACCGGCTACATCACGACCCCAAAGCGTGATAGATCCACCCCCCCCCCATGCTTCCTGCCTCACAGTTGGCAAGGTGTTCTTTTCCTGAATTGCTGCTCAGTTTTTTCTCCAAACATACTTTTGCTGACTGTGGCAGAAGAGTTTATATTTTAACTTCATCAGTCCACAGCACTAGTTTCCAAAAACACATCAAGCTTCTGTAGATGTTCTGCTGCATATTTCTGACATTGTATTTGATGAGGATGCAGGTAAGGTTTTCTTCTACTGACTCCTCCATGAATGTTTGTTTGTTCAAGCATCGCTGCACAGTGGAACGCTGCACCACCACCCATGAGTCTGCTTAATCTTCCTGCAGGTTTTTTGCAGTTAAAAGGGGGTTTTGATTTGCCTTTCTGATCAGCATACGAGCAGTTCTCTCTGAAAGTTTTCTCGGTCCTCGAGATCTCATCATGACCTCCACAGTTGCCCTAAAGTACCGTCTCTTAATTACATTTCGTACTGTGGAAACTGAAAGCTGACAAAGCTTTACTGTCTTCTTGAAGCCTTAACATACATTGGGGGCATCAATAACTTGTCTTAAAGGAACCCATGGCTGCTGAGTGTTCGCACAAGGTTTGATGAGTCAGAGTATTTGTAAAGCTTTGAAATTGGCACCAGCTGACATTTCCTAATAACATCCATTGACATGCCGCAGGCCTAACGAGCTAATTAAGGTCTGAGACCTTGTAAGAAGAATCTGAGACTTGGGAACTCTTAGGGTGCCCAAACTTTTGCAAATGTCACAATGATGTTTTTATTTGGCATAAAAAGTATCTATGCATCATTGTTTGCTGAAGATATTGTGTTTTATGTTCCATATCTCAGAGAGGCTGTTTTTAAATCTTTTCGATTAAAAAGTCAACAAAATATGTTATTTGTCAAGGGGTTCCCAAACGTTTACATACAACAGTCTCATTCTTTTAGTTTAAAGGGTTCATCTCATTTCCTACATCCATTAAAACAAAGCTTAAGTCAGTAAGAAATCTCTCACTGACCACGAAATACACTGTTGTAAAATACAGCATGTGCATGCGAGTATTCTGCAACAATTAAGCTTTTTACTGAGAACAAAGTTTGAGATATTATGTTTGTGGGACAAAAAGACATTTGGTTATTATACAAAAAAGGACATTCTGCATATTCACATGGTGCATTTATGATGATGCACAGTATAGTTCTTCCTGAATAAAAGATGACTGTGGGAGGTGTGTAAAAAAGTAAAGCTCCCAAACATCTTTCAGCTCACGTTTGGTAAGGACCTCTGATGATGAAGCCCCCCCCCCCCCCCCCTCCATCACATTTATTTTTCAAGTGTACGACGGAGAATAACACCATGAACGCCTTCGAGAAGAGACCGTCTGAAAGAGTGTGCGCTCTCATCCCCACAACCATCTGATTCACATCATTTTCATAATCATCAAACCACTCAGTGACCCCTCGCGCCCCTGCGTGGAAGGAGTCTGCATTCATTAGAAATCTCTGCTCATTTATTCACATTTTTTCCTTTAATTTCCTGCCAATTTGTACTTGCATATGAATGTAATTAATAGGATGTACTGTCGGCTCCTATAAGCATCCATGAGGGGCGTGTAAAGATATTTTCTAACACACTAATATAGTCAAGCATGTACAGTATAAGAACATGTTTTAAGCATGTATTTGTATATTTTTAAGCAATTCTAATGCTAAAGCAGTTAGACGGCAGGCTTTTCTCTCCGCCTTCTTCCACTATAAATGTCCCGCTCAGTTAAATTAGGGCCTTGTCAAACGTTGTGTATGTTATGTCTTCAGGTAGAAACAATTATATTGGCCAAAAAATCATCAGATTTTAGTAACTGTCAAATATCAATATTGATATCTGTCTGAAAAATCCAGTATTAGTTTTCGGCCTCATTTACATTTTGCATTAACATGCAGATCAGATACAGATCACATTAACATGCAATATGTATCTATATACGTGATCTGGATGAGGAAAAACACATGTTAATACACTCAGAACACATTGTGATCTGAATGTGATTGAATCTCAGCCAGGTGTAAATGTAATCTGTACACTGTGACCAATTTATAAGAAAATAACGGCCCAGCAAGTTGAAAGGTCGCCTCGCTCCGACTCGTCCTGCCAGCGGCAGTTTTAAGTCTTCCCTTGCAAAGAATGAGTGACATCAATCCACAGCATCGCTTTCCTTCACCTGGGAATTTGCATATCGATATGCGATCGCAATGTGGGCACGATTGAGATAACGAGGGCGGATTTTAATACCAGGTGTAAATACAAAAACCTATTAATCAAATGTCATTATGCAGAAAATGCACCAAGATACAGATCACATGTTAATACCAGGTGTAAATGAGGCCTATTAAACACTTTTACATGTCATACAATGTAGTTTGTTTCACACACACTGAACCCTTAATCCTTATTTTCTTTGATGGAGTCGCCACCAAAGCTTCTGTCTTGTATTATCTTGTATTTTTTTCCCTGATTGGACCACAAATAATAAGATACATTTAGCTCAATACAGAACAGGAAGTCATAAGTGAAGAATGTGGCGGTGAGTACCTGCCGCCTCCTGAACACTCCTGGACAGCGACCACAGGGGAGGGAGGGGAGATGGCCGTGGTGGGACAGGGCGTGGACAACGTGGACGTCCCCGTGTCCAAACCCGTGGAGGCGGAGTACGATGACGTCATCGCCTCGTCCACCGACGGGCTGCCCTTCAGGAACAACCTGAGGAGAAGAAGAAGAAGAGAGGAGGGATTAAATTTACATCCTGACAAGTCAAGATGATGTTTCCATTTTCTTTGAGTCGAGGTTGTTTATTTTATTACATGGACTGGTTATTATTCTATGAGATGAGGTCTGGTTTATCATACAGCAAGTTTGGAAGTTAAAAAAAATGCCCTGTCAATATACATTCTGCCTGTAGTCTAACTATTTAGGGGCAACATTTTAATCATGTTCACATTAACATTGGGTTGTTTTTTGTTTTTAATGATTGCCTCCAGATCTGTTACCTTCATAAAAATTCCTCAAAGATACATTTACTCCCATCATGCCTGTAGGTACGTAAAGTCAGATTCAAGGTGAGCACAAAGAAATTTTCCTCCTTCAGCAGATGAATGTATAAACAAACTCTGCACATACATCATTCAGTGAAGCTCAAACACCAAGCTGAAGGAGAAAGGAGAGAAATTTTACACTGAAGGAGGACTTTAAATATTAATACATCAGTGTAACTGCTGACCTGTTTACCAAAATAGCTGATTTATTGGTGTCTGTGACTCTATTTTCAATATTTCTTAGGAAGGAGATCCCAATGAGATCAAAACTCTTGTTTTAAAGGAAAACCAAGCTACCAAAGGGGATTTTTCTAAAAGGTAATCAACAAGTAACCACTGCTATCAACTGATATCAGTAAAAACTTAATATCTAGAGGTTAAGATAGAGAGGAGAATGTATTCTACAAACCTGCTCCTGAAAAGAACAAAACGCCGCCCAAAAACAAACAGAAAACACAAAGAAACATATTAAAAAAAAGTTTAATTTAATTATAACATCCAGCAGCTCTGTGCTGAGGTGTCGTCTTTTACCTGCCGGGTCCTCGCATGTCTCTGATCTCCACGTTGAGGAAAGGCAGGAAGGGGTTTCCGCAGAAGGGGCAGGTGGTGTTGAGGTTGGAGTCGTCGGCCGTCCAGCCGGCCATGATCTCCTCGTCGTAAACCAGGCAGTCGCACGTCTTACAGCGCGAACAGCTGGAGATCAGCAGCTGGGAAACAGAAGCACACAGAGGCAGAGAGATCGCTACTGTACGTGGCTCGTTTTTATAGGTCTGGACAGGTGATCGAGACTTTAAAAGAAACATTATACATTTTAATATAATCAACTATTTAACCTCTAATTCTCAGTTATATTCTTAATATAGTATTGTTATTGTCTGTAAAGCACTTTGGACAACTTTTGAAAGATTTACCAATTTATTACCTTTGATTGGTTGGAGGGCTGAGGATACATCTCTTAGCTTTATTTACCACTAAACCTCCTCAGGTTCATTATAATGTGAGTTTTTACTGTTGTGGTCAAATTTAAATGTAAATATTCTGCTGAGGGAGAATATTTATGTTTAGCTTGCAGAGTAGTTTGCCAAAAAAAAAAAAAAAAAAAGCTGTGAAAGCAGTTTGTGAAAACTATTAATTTGATTGAAATACTATTGAAGAGTTTATTCCTGCTGACAAAGAAACACCAAAAAAATCATTGATGGCAAAGATGCTCCCTTTTTAAAGTAGAAAAATAAATTTTTTCAAGGTAAAAGGTGGAATAAACACCTCGATCTCGGCTTTGTATCAGGGGAGTACTTAGCCTTATATATGTATAACAAATCATTAGAAATAAATATGGCTCAAACAACAACAGGAAACCTGGTAAACTGAGCAAGTGTAGAGCTGAAGGTCATCATTCATATCACACAACGGCTGCAGCATTACTGGTTCCAAGTAATTCATAAGTTCTGTATTAAACTCCTGGTTTGTTGACTTTTGCGTCCAGTATTTAAGTACTATAACCAAACTGCTGAGTTCTACTTTAATGCTTTCCATCTTGTGGTTTTACCTCCATGGCGTAGTTGTTAAAGATACTGGTGTTGCTGGTGTAGCGTGAAGAGCCGAGGTCCGACTTATCCGGCAGAGGGAAACCAGGAGGAGAGAGGACACACCCTGCAGCAGAGCATGTGACAAGACACAGAAAGTCTGAATAACAACAACAACAACAACATTGAAGACATGACCAGCGTTCTTTAATTAACATTTAGGGACATCTCTCTGTGACGGGTCTATATTGTTTGGGAAAAGTGGGAGATACAGTTTGTTTGCTGCTTTTATGTTTAATGCCTTTACTAATCGTTCCTGACATTCTCTCTCTCGGTGTCTCCTTGTTTGGCAAAAGGCAAATATGATGATAAATAAACCCTGAATCGACAGTGACAACTTTCAAATCATTTTTTTGCCTAAATTCTTTGTAAAAATGAGTTTGAAATTTGATCATATTAGAAACTAACAAGAAAAGTTGTTAATATGTTTCTCAAGCTGCGATGAAAAAGTAAAATAAGAGTTTTTGGTCTTACCGGGGAGCAGAGATGAGGGTCTACCCAGGCTGGAGCCTGCGGTGGGGCTGTCCAGTCTGCTGTGGAGGGGGCTGCGTCTGGGGCTCCTGCGGGGACCTAAGAGTCCGACGGGGCCGTTCTTTTGTGGGGAGACCACAGAGCTCTTTGAGTCCCCGCAGTCCTCCTCGTCTAGTAAGGAGGAGCAGTCTGGATCTCCGATACCGAGGGAGGACACGCTCAGGCGGTCACAGTAACCGTCCTGGACGAGCGGAGGAGAGCGGGCTGGTTAATGTCGTCACGGACGTCTGATCTTAAAACTATAAAACTCAACACTGACTATCATATAATATATAAACATATTGTAAAGGGCAACAAGTAAGATAAGTTGCACTCATGTCTCTTTAATCGGATCACAGTTAATCCCAAACTCCATCGCATCTTCTCTATGACCTTAATCACACATTCAGATCTGATAAATATTAAATATGGACACTTGGGAGGTGCAGTATTTGGCTATTTAAGCATCTCAAATACAGCACATTACAGGAGCTACAGTGACAGGTTCAGATCTCAAAACTACCTACATGTTTCAGTACAGAATAAAAGCTCTGACAGGCCTATGACATCATAAAACATGTTACACAACGCAGGAGGTGAGCTCTGGCATTGACTATTAATCAATGACTATAAAAATCCACCTCAAAGAACTGAGGATACGTGCCGTCTGGGTGGTACTGGTGGAGTTTTCTGTTGTTGCTGATGATGGATTTTGTATCTTTCAGAGAGGAAACCTGATCAACATTATTAATCAATGAAGCTTTTATAACTCATCCACAGGAAAGCTTCCTGTCAGACACTCAAAAATAAATGTGTCCTGTGTGTTTATTACTTTGTACTGTTTGTTATTGTGCTGTTATATGTTTTAATTGTAAAGGACTGCAAATTAGCTATAAGCTAATTCTGGTGCAGCACATCATATGTTGACATTGTTTAACTGTTCATGGGCCCAATAAATATAATACAACAAAAAGCCACAAGATGGCAGCAGCACTCAAACTTCAGGCTCCTCCTGAAATACTGCTCATGTGAGAGCTTAAACTCTTAAATCTTATGCTACTGAAACAGATTTGCTCATTAAGGTTTTAGCTGCAACAACTGACGTCTGCTTTGCATTATTGAACACTTAAAGATTGAGATGTGTTTGATATATGTATAGGTTTAAAATTACATCACTATTACTATTTGAACAGTAACATTCACATCTCAGACTCACTTGCTTTCTATTCACTTCCTGTATGATATAAAAATGTGCTGTTGCATAGTAATGCAGTGCACATTTCTCAGATTAATCTGTATTTCCACTTGCATTACCACACGACAAAGAATAAAAACTTTGATACAAGGCTGTGTACCTTGGTAGGTGTGGTGTACGTAGCCAGGCGGGAGTACCAGCGGCTAGCCTTCTCTGCCACGCCCTTCCCGGCAGAGACCATGCTGGTCTTGAAAACATCCAGCGTCGGTGTGAGCAGCGTGTCCAGAGCGAAAGAGGAGGAGGAGGGTGAAGGAGATGACAGGCTCATCCTGTCTGCTCTCTCCCTGTAGGGGCTGGGTCGGGGGCTGGGGCTCGGCGTCGTGCTAGAGCTGCGACGGGGCGGCGACGACCACAGACGTTGGCGTGAGATGGGTTGGGAGGGCGACGGAGGGTGGTAGGTGCGGGAGCGTGGTACTCCGGTAGTCCTGAGGGGGGAGCTGTGGGGCAAGCTAGCTCTACGGGGGGCAGAGAGGGAGGAGGGGTGGAGGAGGAGGGGGCTGGTTGGGTGCTGCAGGTCCAGACTGGGTGTACGGCTTCTCAGCGGGCTTCCCATGTGGTTCATGTAGAGCTCGATCTCCATGGCCAGGTTCCTACGGGCGCTTGGCGTGCTGGCCTCATCCCCCTCGGGGTCCTCATCTTCGTGTTGCTGCTCGGACTGGGACTCTGCTGCCAGCAGGGATAGAGGGTCGTAGCCCGTCTCGATGCCCGTGCGCTTGACAGCTCCTCTGGACGTCACAGTACTCACGCCGCAGTAGCTAGCGCTGCGTTCAACAGGTTTCTTATGAGATTTGCTGGTGTTGTGAGAGCTGATTCTAGCCTCTTGGGCAGGCTTGTCCAAATCCAAGTCCTCCAAATCAAAAATGGCCTCCGTATTACTTCTGTCCTCATCACTGGAGTCCTGAGCAGCTGCCTCCGCTAAGCCGCCCAGAGCCAACGAACGAGGCCTCTTGCTCTTACTGAAGTTGGCACTGGAGAGGATTTTTGCATCTGCGCCCAGGTGTCCCGCAATCTTATCTGGGTCGGTTTCAGCCTGGCTCATACCCAGGCCGAGAACGGTGGTGCCACTGCCGCTGCTGCCCACCGTGTCGCCGCTCAGCCGGCGGCCCCTCACGCCCTGCCAGTCGAGAGCCGAGCCGCTGCTGGCGCTGCCCACCACCTCCTCCAGAGCGCTCTTGTGTCTCCTGAGCAAACTGTTGGTATGGACCTCGCCGATCTCTTCCAGAGAGGAAGTGAAGAGGAGACCTGCAACATGGCCTGAGAGAGAGAGAGAGAGAGAGAGAGAGAGAGAGAGAGGGGGGTGCGGGGGAGATCTGTGTTAGGACTTGACATTTTGGTTTCCAGAAGTAAAGGTCCTGCTCGTTTTCTGCATAGACAGTGTGAAGTGTTTGATTGTTGGATGGACATGAAACTCTCTGGGCTGAATTATTAATACCAAATATGAGCAACTGAGTTTGAACATTTCTGGTCTTATGATCAAAAGTCAAAGATTCAAGCCTGTGTACATAAATTAACTACATCCACAGAACGTTTTAGTGAGAAAACACTCATCACTGTGTTTAAAACTCTGTAGAGTGAGCTGCTAATGGCAAACTGAAACTAAAGATTACGATTTGTAGAAACCTGATAATACTTTCAGAAACTTAAATCAATTTGAATTTGCTACAGTTCTGATTCACTCTGACTGTCCTCATCTCCATAGCAACAGCAGCTGAGGCTCATGGGTATTGTAGTACTTAAGAGTGATCCTCATTACCAAACTGAGAGAGAGAAAAACATGATTTCTCAGACACAAAGCTGAAATAATTACAAGTGTTGGCCATAAACCCATCAGTATCTGTCCAGTGTTAATCCAACATTTCTCCTTTTTTACCTGCGCTGGCGGAGCTCTTGGGTTTACAGGTCGAATCGTCATACGGACAGCTACTCCGAACGATGCCACGAGGTTTGAAGGAGGACTGGACCTCCATGTCCAACTGAGGGAGACAGTCTTTACTTCCCTTGGCGCTCTCTGACTCTGACACTACAAACACAGAAATTATAATTTAAAATCATTCTTTTTTTCTTTTTTTTTTTTTTAACTTTGTACACAGCTTGAAACACAGCACTGTGCTTCGAAAAAAAAAATCCATTGAAGGACAAACGCACGACTGAAATGCTTTTGATGTGCATGAGAAACCAAAAGAGAATGAATCGTCTCTGGAGGAGACAGAAAGATCAAGGCAGAGGAAGGGGAAATCCCGTGTGGCTACTAGGCTGCCAAGTTATGATTTTTTAGAAGGTAGACAGAAATATCAGGTGATACGAGATCAGACGGACTACTGACAGGAGCTGCAGTCGCTCTCCTTCTTGTCGTCTTTGTCGGGGGCGGAGTCCTGGACGCCGGTGTCTCCTCTCCGAACCTCCTCTTTGGACAGCGAGTTATAACCCAGATCTGACTGATCTCCTAGAGAACAGAGAGAAACAGAGAGAGATGAGAACGAGATGAGACGAGAACAAGATGAAATACAAGATGAACAGTAAGACTGAAGTATCCTGATATTAAACCACAAGATCGCAGGAATATGCAACACAGCAGAGGAACGATTCAAGTTAAAAAAAAAGAAGACAGCACCTTTTCTCTGCAAAACAGCTGCACACCACTGTACTCGACACCTCTCCTATTACTGTACAAACTGTTCAGGTTTGAGGGCCAGGTTCTTTATTTTCACAGTATCTACTGCACAGTAAAAAGCTTTTGGGGAGGACGGATGTGGATATATTGTACCTTTTTTTTTTTACACTCACAGAGTGATAGGAGAGCTAAATTAAACAACATAAGAGAAAACTAGTGAGACGTTTTCCCCTTTCATCTTCTCAATTCTGGGAGGCACATCGCTGTTTGCAGGGAGAGAAGAAGAAAACGCGGCTAAGCTGTAAGGGATAAAACAATCCTTCTCAGGGCATGCAGAGATCTACAGTAACTGTAAGGAAACTAACTGCAGTTTCACAGCTGCTAATGAATTCGGCTGTTAAGGCTTGACGTTGGGGTGGGGGTGGGGGTGGGGGGGTGAGGTGGAGGGGGGAGGGGGGGGACCTGCCATCACTCCAGGCTGACTCTTCCATCTGTCTCTAAAACTTCCCCGGGTCTCCAGGCAACCAGCTGTCTGCTGATTCGGTCTCCCCTTTCATCTTTCCCATGAACCTCTCTGGTCGTCGTCTCTAAATAAAGCATGAGGCTGCGCGGCTCCGGCTGTAACACAATGCAACTGATGGCAAGTGACAAAACTCATTTAAGGACTATAATAATCAATGAACTGCACATCGAGGTCCTTCCCTCCTACTGCGCTGTGAGCTGCGGTTCCCTCACAGTCTCTCCGTGCACGATGCATAGTCTCCTGCCGAGGTGCCATCTCCATGATTAAAATGATTTCCGTAATCAAAGGAATGTGCCTCTGGGTAATCATTCACCATAATTGACAATAACAAATCACTTGGTGGTGAAGCGAGGAGCGAGAGTGAGAGAGAGAGAGAGAGAGAGAGAGAAAAAGCAAAAAGAGAGAGATGAGCAGAGGGAGAGGAGCAGCGGACTGATGTGCCAGAGAGAGAGAAGAGAGAGAGAGAGAGATGGCACAGCGGAGGAAAAGAGAGAGGAGATCACAGAAGTGTCTGAGGCAGATACAGAAAAAGGAAAAAGCGTGACGATGGAAGGGCTGAGGAAGTCAGAAAATAATAAAAAAATAAATAAAAAATGCTGCAGAGCAGGTAAGACGAGACAGAGAGATGCAACCAGTGAGAGACAGACAGGCAGACTGAGACAGAGAGGTTTACCTGGGTGGAGAGTGGCTTCTCTGAGCTCAGAGCCCCCCCAGTGTGAGCGGGCCACCAGGCCCCTGGCGCCCACGCTGCCGCCGCCCCCACGGCCGACTGCATGCAAGGGCAACACAGGCAGGGCCAGAGTGAAAGGCAGGGTTAGGGACAGAGCAGAGCAGAAACCACAGCCGCAAAACCAGGGAGAGACACGGATGGACAACAGGGATGAAAGGAAGGGCGGAAAAAAAAAACAGACAGCGGAATGGGAAATGGGAAAAAAACGAGGATGAGGCCGGCCGGTGAGTGAGACAAATGAGGAAGGACAAAAAAAAAAAAAAAGGTCATTGAGAGAAAAGAAAAGGATGTAGAACAAGGTAGCTGCCTGTAAAAAAACAAAAGATGGAGTCAAAGCAGCAGCCATTTGAATGAAGTGTACCTGTGCTAGATCTATCATCAGTGGGGTCTACTTTGACGGAGTCAGTGGCGTAGGGGCCCTGCTCAGCCAGGTTAGTGTCGGCAGAGCTATCCAGGCTGCCGTGACTCACAGCATCCAGGTCGCTGCCATCTGCCCAAAAACAACAAGGCGTTAAAGGAAGCCGGTCGCCATCTCTGCTCCGCTGGGGGGGGGGTTCTTTTTATTTCCTAATTTATTTCTATGTTGATCAGCAGGTGATAAGAACTGTGCCAGTGAGTCTAACAGTGTTTTGTTGTTGCTTTGCTTTTATAGTTTGATCAAATCCAGCTGAAGATGAGATATGACACCAGAAACTTTGCAAATTTCTTCAAAATAAATAAATTCCCGCCACCAAGATAAAAACAGTCACGTCTTAATGTCTGAGTCTCATAGTTTCATAACATTTCCTAAAATGGAAATGATGTGCAACTGTAAATACTTAGGAAGGTTTATATGTAAATTGGTGCTAATTACAGGGGAAAACAGAGACTCAGCTGGTACACTTCCAGTTAATTAACTCCCATCAACTGGTCTCGTAACTTTGGGGATCTTTTAGTGTCAGTGCACAGCAGGTCAGGTGAACATGCACAAATGTGAAAACTGGTCTACGGTTATTTGGGGAAGTTTATACAATCGAGTTTCCAATAACAAATGAATATCAACTCGGGTTTAAATGGATCTAAAACATGTAAGATTGAGTGTTGACCAGTATTTTTTAGAGGTGAACGCTGCACCATTACTGTCACTGTGAAAGCACAATATATATGATGTGTGCAACAGGAGTGGAGGGAGAAGTGTGTGAGAGGTTGGGGGAGTGCGTTATAAATTATGTCATCAGTAGCAATCTGAAATACTGAAGAGAAAAATGAATCTGTTGGTGATTTGTGTGTGTGTGTGTGTATTTGATGTGTTATCTGCGTGTGTGTTTTACAGGAACCTTTGTGTCGTTCAAACAGAAATCACCTCTGAACTCAGCTGAGGAGCTTTTTAAGAGCACGATGCTTATGACTGGTAAGAGGGAGAATCTTTAAAAAAGCAGGGGGGGATTAGCAGGACATGGATTAGCATGCACTGGGTGTGCAGGTGTTCAGTAGCATGCGGGGGGGTTAAATCACACATGTTCATACAGATGTGTTTCGTAGTTTACCTTTTCAAGTCTGACAGGTTTCATTGAAGAAACGGTGGACTGAACTTGAGATTCTTCAGATCCTTTGTCTTTGAACGGTTTATTGCTAAGTGCTAAAACGAGGTCAACAGAACTTACTTTTGATTCTTTTAGACCCTTCGACACTCACATGATCTGACTATCCTCGTTAGCAGCTAGCTTAATTTGTTTATTCATATTGACTAAGCACATCTACCTGCTAATTTTCACCACAGTTAACTAATAACATCTGAAGATGCAGGTGACATTAGCAAGAAAGCTTTACCAGAAGATCATCACTGACTTGTCTTATGTTCAATTTCTTTTTAAGAACCCATCAACCCCAAATCACACTAAAAACATTCTGCATTTATTTAAAATTGTGTCTCTGCCTGTAGTTTTGACAGGTGAGAATGATGCTACGCAAAATTACAGAACAGCTACTAGCATCTGAACATGTGACTTTGTCTTTCTGAACAACTACAAACTGTCAGCAGAGACTAAATGTTGCATCTGATAGTAAAGTAAACTGTACTGAGACCAAACTACAAGCTTGACTGCTGCTAAAATCACCAATCTGTTGTCTGTTCTTAACCGGTTTGTGCAAATTACAGAGAAGAGTGCAGACAGACAGGCACTGGGATTAGGAAGTATCTTAATTCACATGTGGTCACGCAGTTGTAACCTTAACAACCTAATTAAACCAATAAAATGAAGTTAAATTACTTAAGAGCAACTTAACATAAGTTAATCATATGTAAAGTCATTTTATTTTACTTTTAATTGTTTCTGGTCACAAATATAAAAACCACAGCTTTGTAAACCTGTCATGTTTGTGGGGGTCAGATTCTCTTAATTAACAAACAACAGACAGTTAATTAAGTCAACGAGGACATGCAGGCTTGTTATGGATCATCGCTACCTGACAGCGGGCTCTGAGTGAGGGGGGCGTGTTTCCGTAGCGCCCGCTTGAACTGGGCCACACCCAGAACGACATTCCTCAGCTTCATCCACAGGAAGTATCCTCCTCTGGTGCTGGACGGCCACGTGCTCTCCAACACCGCCTGGAACACGGGGAGGAGGAGGAGGAGGAGGAGGAGGAGGAGGAAGAATATTAGGAAAGGATGGCAGGAGGAGGAGGAGGAGGAGAGGACTGAAGGACAAATGCTTCTGCTAAATTACTTTTAAAAGTCCTTCACTTGACTTTTTGTAGCAGAGTCACTTAATTTATAATTCAAATCATGAAGCGTATGGAATTTTTTTTTTTTTTTTGTATTTCAAAGATCACCATAAAATATTCTTATATTCTTATTCAGTTTAACATTTTGAAGTCAGTGGAATAAAAAAAACCCCAACCAAAATCATCTTGAGGGAATTTTTGATCAAAAGGCTTTAACTGCAGTGGTGTAAGAGCCACAGTCACACTCAACATCCGAAAAGGAAAAAGAGACTGCAGCTGTTGGTGGCCAAGTCACGTTCGACTGTCTCTGTCTGCTCCTAAAATACACTTCAGAAGCCTCCCGAGAAAAACATGATTGGTATGCCACTGAACGGGGTTTATTATGCCGGCTGCTCCTCCGTGAAGGCTCCCAGAGATTTGGACCAGGTGAAACGAGGCTGACCTCCTCAAGATGTTGCCCGGCGAATGTTGCGATAACAACCTTAAAGACGAGAGCCTGGTGACGGGACGCTCCCGGAGATAGGACGTCGATTCTTTAAACGCAGTTTTTTTATTTAAACCTTTCATGCATGAATTATGAAATCACAGAGTATTGTTGTTTATTTTTACTCTGAAACAAGTGAAAAATCATGCCAATAACTTTTGTTTTCACCATGCATCAACGAAGTAAAAAGTGATTCATGGAAATCAATATAAGGGAAAAAAACATGTTTTTATATATATTATTTTACTACTAAGGGACATTAAATAACAACAACAATAGAGGGACGTTTATAAAAACATGTCCTTGGCCCAATAGGCAGATTATATACCCTTTGTTGCATGACGTCCACTGGAGAGGACAGATTTACAAGAAAAATGTTATTAAAAACTTTATAAAAGTATTTCTAACATCTTATTTATCTGCTTTTTTTCTCTGAGTATAAAAGTGTTTAACAGATATTCCTGAGCTACTTGGTGCATTTCCTCCACCTTACACCATTATGAATTTATGATTCAATATCTCAAAATCACACAGAGAGTCAAAAATGATATTCAGATGGAATTGTAGAGAACGCTTTGGGGGTTCAACGCCTGTTATTTGGGTCTTGAATGGTTATAAATTGCTTCCAAATATCTGTGCATGAAAGGGTTAAACACAGACGAGATTTTCATTGCAGGTTTGTCAGTTTCAGTCACAAGTAAACCTCCGTTATCTTAGCAGTGGATTCAAAAACTGGTCTAAACCTTCTATTTAATAAAAGGCCAGTATCAGCCTGACTTCCTTCCCTTGTCAGGAAGCAAAATGTGAAGCCTTCTGTTGTGCAGAATATTTATTTCCACACACACAAATGTGCACAAAAGGAGCCATTGATAACACTGAAACATTACAGTGCAGATCGCAGCGCTGTTTGTTTTTGTAGTGTTTTCGAAACCCGACGTCGCTGGAGACAGAGACGTTTTATTACGGCTTCCTGCTGTGATGTGAACGGCCGTGACTTTCCCAGACCGACGCTGGCTCGACCTGATGATGTTGCAACTTTTTGGTTTGTTATGGTTGTTTTTCTTAACGACTGAACTGTCTGGTTTCTCAGTCTAATGTGAGAAAAAGGAATTGATTCATCAATATCAAAGAGATTCAATGACTGGTGGAAACGTTTAACTATGTTTTTAACATTCTTGAGTTGCATATAATAATAACAAGCTGATGTCTGGTTGGTTATTTGGCAGCTTTGTGGGGTTTTTTTGTGATGTCTCTTGATAACCTTTCATGTTGAGTGAAAGTTACTGTTGTTCAGCTTTCTTCTTCATTCTTACAGTATTTCTCAACGCTACGGAGTGAAGGAACTTGCATCGAGTCGTGCTCACGTTGAGTCCTGTTCTGCAGGGATACAGGTTTATTTAAACTGTGAATGACAGGCAGCCACAGTCACGGATAACTACAGCAAGTTATGTTCTTTACTATTTCAGAAGGATTTTTAGGTCAGATTAATTATATGTCAGTTTTCTGGAGATGCTGACCATCTTGACTTATCTTTAATGTAGTATTTTTGAAAATAAAAGTTCATTTTATTCAAGCTAAGCTCAGAGGCATTCGGCTCACCCATCCTTGGACTTTGGATGTTGTTTTTGTCAGCGGAGGAATCAACCACCTTCTGCCTCCGAGCCTTCTTTCTATTTACCGAGATGAAATAAGATCCTCCGAGGCATCAAAACACACACCGGAGTAACCTTTACTACGGCCTTGTCTCCTGACAGGCTGGTCCCACATCAGCCAATTTACTTTTATGCTCCCTGGGTTGCCAGATCAGGGACAGGCTGTGACGATAACAGAGCCACGATTCATCCTGACACCTGTGATCACACACACACACACACACACACAACGTCAAACAACCTTGGGGGGGAAAACTGCAAATGCCACCGATGTTTCTTTTTATCTGAAAGCCGAGTGTCTGCCGAGGCATTAAGGTGATGTAGTGTCTCTGCCGGCTAAGTACCGACCCGGAGAGGAATGAATTTTGGTGATGAAGCAACCGAGTACTTAACGCAGCTATTGTGCATCATGAATAAACAATAAACATACAAGGCTGCAATCAGTCTGCGCTGTGAAATAACTTAAATAACAGTTTTCTAAGATTTTAGCTTAACTTTTTGAGAAACTGTATCTGATGAGCGTCTTTAGGTGTCATTTGGAAGTCAGTTAACTTGACGTTAATGTCATATATAAGAAAAACTTTTTAGAATATCGTACAGTGAGTCATGATGTTTCTCTGTAGCAACATTGTAGAGCTGTAATTAAAGTTTATTGTCATTATCAATTAGTCTGTTGATTATTTTCTTGATTAACAGATCGATCATTTGGTTTATGAAATGTCAGAAAATGGTGAAAAATAACTGTTTATTGTCCTCAAATGTCTTCTATCAACAACCTAAAGAGATTCAGTTTAGTATCAAAGAAGAACAAAAAAAAAGACTCTAAACTATTTAACCCTCTCATCCATAGTGGTCACTACAGTGGACAGTATATATGCATGGGGGTTTTGATGGTATAGTTGCACATCAGCCACCACAGTGGACTCTAGTGTGTCATCTCATACTCTGCCATTCATTGGCCGGCCTTTGTAAGTGCAACACAAATTTCTCAAAACCAAGATGGCCGTCCAGGTGGAGACGCTCAGCAGCTCAGGAATATCTCGCCAATCCTTCTATGGTAGTTGACCCTTGCAGGTAAATAAAATTTTGTAACATCAAGTAACAACTAAAGAGTAATATAATTGTTAAAATTTCCAAGTATTGATTGTATGTTGGGAGAAAATGACATCGGATATCATGCATCGCTGGCTATATTTCAACTACAATTATACTTTTACTGTGACTTTGTTGTTCATCTGGAGTCACTTTTTTGGCTGTAAATCAATTGATTTATATTATCAGAATGTAACTTGCAGTTTTAGGGAGCTGAGGATCCTGAGGATGCTGAGTGAACGCCTGGCACCTCTAAAGACTGTGTGACGACCCCTCCGCTCCACTCGGTGCTCCTGCGTTCCGTTTGCTGGTTTCCTTTTGTCTTGCAGGATCCGGGGCAGGGCGGAGGATCGTCATCGCCATCATGAGCCACACCTGGGCCCAGTGTGGTCGTGACTATAAAGCTTGGCCTTCTACAGAGTTTCTCTCTCCTCCTTCATCACAACTCTTCCATCCCAAGCGCAGCGCGGCACACACGCACACCCACACATGCCTACATTACTGATTACTGACTTCCACGTTTTTCCGTTCTCATTTATTATTTTGTAAATAAACACTTATCCTAACTCGTCTGGTTTCCCATATTTTGTCGCAGCCTATGAGCCGGGCTGTGACAGTCTGGATTAGAAAAGAAGGATCTTCTGCATTTCAAGTCATCTGCAGCTCATGTGCTAATAAATGCAGTAAGTCGGCGGGAAGAGGCTGAGGAGTCAGGAACAAGGTTCAGTGGTTTTGCATCGCATTGAACAGTATTAGAATATGTTAAAATATGTTAAAACATTAGTTTAACAGCTTTGAAAAAATATATATTTATAGTTTTCAAATAATATACAATTTTATTCATTGGTTTGTTAAATACATATTCCTAAAGTTGAAAACTAGGTGGACATGTGAAAAACTTAAAAGAAAAATGAAGTTTTTGAAGGAGAATAAAAACACTGACTGAGGTATAATATTCATAATTCATGCATGAAAGGGTTAACTTTCTGTCGATCAACTAATCAAATAACAGACTAACTGTAGCAGCTCTACACTACTGACTTTATAGTGACTTTATCAAACTTTTATTTTTTCCATCATGTCTTCTATTCCGCTCGCAGCATCTTACTTTCTCTTATATTCAAAAGTGAGTAATGGTATTTCCCTCAATAGTAGCCCATCAGTATAATAAGAGTAAAGGGACTGTTTGATTTGAATAGTAGCCAATCCTCCAGGCTTTTATAGCTTTTATCGTTCCAACTCGCTTTTCATACATCACAGTTGATGGAAAAGGAGTCTCCCATTGGACAAGCTTCCAGGAGATTTGTTTGACATTCGCCTGTCATGGGTGTGTTCACATATTCGTGAAACATTGCGGCAGAATCAGCAGAATATTAATAACAAATCCACCTCCGGAGCACCACGTTAGTACTTGGAACTCCCAGCACTAATATATTTTTATTAGCGCCTGTATAAAACTGCACTGCACTGGGTAGTTACTGGCCATTTGCACCAAACGCTAACCATTAGACCGAGACCTCTTTTTGTGAATAGGCAATGGTGTAAATCACAGATGTGGATTCTGGTGACTTGCCAAAAGAAATAATGTCCTGTCTCTTAAGTTATTTGCTGACATAAATAAAAAAAAAAAAAAAAAGCCCCTGACCTTCACTGGCAGATTTACATCACACCACTTTATCACCCGTCCATACTGTAACTAAGTTTGGCTTCGCTGTGATCAAAGGTGTATGTACCTTGTTGTAGTAGCCGTAAGTGATGGCGTTGGGGTGGACGCCAGCCTTCTTCATCTCAAAGAGGACTCTGACTGCCAGGACAGGCTGGCCGTACTGTCCACACAGCTGCATCAGCACCCGGTAGCAGACCTGCGTATGCACATGTATGACTGTTTTGGCAGGAAATCGACCACTTGATTGATCTAAAATTAGTGCAAAATAGTCTAAAATCTACAAACACAGCATGCATCTGGTTGTTTGGTTGAATAAATAGGTATTTTTTGGGAATGTACCTCATCGGGTGGCTGCAGTTTCTTAGCCTGCATCTTTCTAAGGACGTCGTAGGCGGTGCGAAGCGCCCGCACCTTGGAGTGGCACACCTTCACGTACGCTGGCAGACAGATGAACCACAGGCCGTAGCAGTGACGGAGCAGGCACTTGGACCACATCTGGGGGATGGATGAGTACTTCTTGGCTATCTTCTGGGCTGATTTGATTTCCTGCGGATGAAGAGGAGGGTTTGGAAAAAGAAGTTATTTAATGCAAAATTCAGGCAAATGGATACGTGGGACTTTCAGTTGGAGATAATGTGTGTGTGTGTGTGTGTGAAGTAGCAGCAGTCACTCTAAATCTTCAGGCTGAAATCTATGCTTTTAACCCTCCTGCTGATTTCCCATCGACCGTGCAACTTTTTGTCCTCTCGGGTCAATTTTGACTCGGGAGGACAAAAGTCCACAGATGCCATAAATTTTAATGAAACACCCAAAATTCAATGAAAGTAGTGATCATTACTTTTACAAAGTGTGTGGTATGGAACCATCCATGTGATTTTCAGGCAATTAGATGAAAGAAATCAATATTTCTGATATAAAAACATTTGAAAACGGGTCAAATTTGACCCGAGGACAACAGGAGGGTTAAACATGTACTTCCCATCCCCCTTTTTATGTTCTTACTACTATAACCAAAAGAAATACAACTCTATTTCCTTAGTTGTGTTATTTTTTTAAATATGTGGCAGTTTTTGATGTGTTAGACTGTCAATTACATAATAAAAAATGTACTCCTTTATGCAATTTTGGAGATTCTACTTTTATTCTGCTGCAAGTTTGGCAACACTGTAGAGCATCAGCTTAACACCTAAACAGGTAAATTAACAAATCCATGTTTGACAGTAGTGAGTTACTGCTGCGCTGACCTGCTTGGTGCGTCTAAACATGGGTGCAGGGCTGGTGGGACAGCTGTGCCGAGCGGCGAGTCTGGAGGAGGGGGTCCGCAGGCCCTCCACGGGGTCGAACAGGTCAAGACTTAACACCGGGAAGCCATCGTATCTGATGGACAAACATACACATAGACACACAGTGAGACAAGGCAGATATATTCAACTAAATCAGACCTTTGCACATGTCTGTTTAAGATCATGAGGAGTAAACCAGCACTGAGCAGTAATTTTGACTTCTTCCAAGGTTACAGTGATCATAAATACGCTTGGCTTGGAAATATCTACAAAGAGCTTATAAAAAAAAATTCTGGAAAGCTGTTGGTCATTATGGATTATTAGGGGAGCTTAACTTAAGTGGTACTGAAAAAATCTCTTGGCATCAATTATTTAGAGTGAAACATGACTGCAGAATACAAATTGCACATATTCTGATCCACTCATCCACTCCAGCAGGCAGTCGTGCTCGGTTTGGTCCCAGTGAGGGAGCCGGACTCCTGCTGGTCCTCTATCAGCGATTCCAAGAATTAATTAACCGACTTTCATCTGGGTTTATTATTCAGGTTTTTCCATTTATCCCCGCTGTTAGGAATGTCAGTCTTGTGTTGGTTAGTCTCATGGAGGATGTCGTGTACGAAGATGGCACTTAGTAGAACATCTTTTCTATTTAGAAATACTATTAAACTTGTTTGTTTACAAGTTTCACATTAAGATTAAAAAGCTTAAGAGCCTGTTGGATGATTAAAGGAACAACTTAGCCCATGATTAATGTCACTAGTAGTTTAAGTAATTCCTTTTGCAATTTCTGGTGTCATGGTTCTGTTACAGTGACTCACTGTAAAATGTCAAAGAGTTGTGAGGATGTTACTGAAACAGAAAAATGTATCTAGAATCTTCTTCTTTAGACTCATCCATTTCCATCTCTTCCTGTCCTCTGAATCTTCCTCTGTCTCATCAACCACATGCATGTCTTCCCTCATCATCTTCATAAACCTCCTCTTTGGCCTTCCTCTTTTCCTTTTGCCTTGCAGCTCCATCTTCAGCATCCTCCTCCCAATATAACCAGCATCTCTCCTCCTCAAAGCTCACTTACTCCTTGCTAATCCACCGCACTTCCTGATTCACTATCCCCACATTATCGCACCTTCTCTCCCCTCAAAGTACTCCTTCCAACTTCTCAACACAATCTCCTCACTAGTCAGCACATTTCCATCGCTATCCTTCATCACCCTAACCTGCTGCACATCCTTCCCAGCTCGCTCCCTCTACAAGTCCTTTTCTCCTTCTAGAGTGTTCAACCTCTCATACAACTCACCATACGCCTTTTCCTGAGCCTTCACCACGTCTCTCTTCACCTTACGCCCACATCTCCTTGTACTCCTGTCTACTTTCTTCATCTCTCTGGCTATCCCACTTCCTCTTCGACAATCTCTTCCTCCATATACTTTCCTGTTCTTTCTCATTCCACCACCAAGTCTCCTTGTCTTCCTTCCTCTGTCCAGATGACAAAACAAGTAAATTCCTAGCTGTCTCCCTCACCACGTCTGCAGTAGTTACCCAGCCATCTGGCAACTGTTCACTACCACCCAGCGCCTGTCTTAACTCCTCACTGAACTTCCACCATTTGATCCTTGACTCTGCCTTCATTCTCTTCCTCTTCTCAGTCTCCAAATTCATCCTACAGACCACCATGCAACGCTGCATCGCTACCTTCTCCCCTGTCACCACCTTGAAGTCTCCAATCTCTTTCAGACTGCACCTCCTGCATAAGATATACTTCACCTCTGTGCACCTTCCTCCACTCTTATACGTCACCCTCTGCTCCTCTGTCTTCTTGAAATACGTATTCACCACAGCCACTTCCATCCTTTTCACACAATCCACCACTCTCTGTCCTCTCCTTGACACCGTACCTGCCCATCACCTCTTCATCACCTCTGTTCCCTTCACCAACACGCTCCAATCACCCGTCTCTCCTCTTTGGGTACACTCTCCACCACTTCATCCAACTCACTGCAGAATTCTTCTCTCTCTTCCGTCTCGCACCCTACTTACGGGTCACATGCTCTGACAACACTCATCATCGCACTTTCAATTTTTCCAGCTTCCTACTCATCACTCTGTCCGACACTCTTTTCACCTCCAACGCTCTCTTGACACACTCTTACTTCAGTGTCACACCTTCCCCATTTCTCCTCCCATCCACACCATGCTATGCTATGGTTCGGCAAATTGTATTTAGAATAAAGCACAGAAGAATTTTTCTTTCTTTTTTTTTTTATTACCTGTAGCAGAGTGGATGTTCCTCCCCCTCAGGCAGAGGAGACATCTCTGGAGGTGTGATGAAGACCGTGTGCTCACTACGCTGGGATTCATCAATCTCTATCAGCCTGGTCTCCTCTGGCCTGTCACTGTCCACCTGCGGAACAGACAGCACACAAACACAAATGGAGATGTTTGGGTCGTGGCGCCGTGACCCTTCATCTATCACAGCTGATGGGAACAGGGAGTAACTAACCCGTTAGAAAGGTGGGAACTTCAACACAGCACTTGACATTATGGCCTGTAATAAATATTTCAGTGTTTGTATGGAAAGGTCGTGGCCTGACATAGGCCGATTCACCTTTGAAAAAAACATTTCTTTTTTTTTTTACTGAGACACAATTCTGAAACAGCTTTGTAGCTGTCACTCTGATAGCAGGATTTGTACAAAATGAGTCTGGGAGAGCGGAGAGAGGGTGATAGCAGGTGACCTAGATTTTTCCCAAGTGAACACGCTTCATATTTTCTTTCTTATTTTCTCTTGTTTGAGGCTTCCTCTCCCTCTCCCTCTCTGCTGCCTCCATTTATCAACACATGCACACAAAGAGCCTCTGCAAAGCAATTCTCCATTTCAGTTCTATTTGTCTCCTATAATGCAATATTTTGTTTACTGCCTTCCATAAAATTTGTAAATGTTAAAAGGCAGAATAACAACAAAACACAGTACATACTGTGCTGTACTATAAGACATCAGGGTACAAATTATGGGTAAAATTAATATATTGATAATAAATACAACTTCAAAATGTTTATATAATCCAACATCTGGGAGGATCTGTAAAATATTCAGCAATTTAGAATTATATAAAGTTGGAGGACTGATCTCAATAAAGCATTTTTGTAAAACTTTGTTGTGTTCAAGCCCAAGCTGAGATACGTGGGTCATTATTGGGTAATTGGGTAATTATTTCAGACTTAAAAAATCTCTTGCAGAGCCACAGAAGACTTTATATAACTGTTCCCATAACTGGTAAACCAATTTTGATTTTGGACATGTAAAATTAGTTAGAGTTGAGCTTTTAAGAATAAACAGAAATTAAATTCCATCAAAGTCCTGCTGCTGTGATGAGTCCGTGTGAGAAAATAACAGGCTTTTGACTGACATTAGGTTGATTTAAGGTACAAGCGGAGCAGAAATGTTGAAAACTGTGAGAATCTTAACGGCACAGAGAGGATTTATACTGTATCGTTGGAAGACATATCAATAAGTCCGGTCAGTGTGTGTCGACTTCATAAATCTAAATTTACACCTTGAGGGAGTTGGGTCGGTGTGTGTGAGCAGCAAGTTTATTCTGCTGCAGATATCTGTGATAGTAGAGTGAATATATAAAACCCATATTTGTATGGAAATAATCATCTGGCTCTTATATCCATGTATTCATCGCCGTCGTACTATAGAATGAGCAGATTCCAAAATTTCAGAGTGGATTTGTACTTTTTTTTAAACTATTTGACAGCACAATGAAATTCCACTTTATATCTACAGCTGAACTAGAATAAAACATCACACATTTCTTTCTAGAAAAAGAAGAGTAGCAGGTACGTGTAACTATAAAAACAGCTATAAATAATATCTGATCAAACACTTTAGTAGGGCTGTAGTCTCCCAGTCAACTGGTCGATTAGTCGGTCGATATGCTCTCATCCGACCAAATTCTCATTGGTCGAATAGTCTCCATGTTCCTTTCATAAGGAAAAAAGTGCTACATCAACAGCCTTCCAGGATTAATCCATTATTTCCTGCAGCGGGAGGAACAGACTAACAAACTACCTGTGAAAAACGGGGGTGTATTCAAAACACCCCCGTTGTTTTCACGACTTTGAACTCGCCCAACCTAACGGAGACTGCTGGGTCTAACTGTACTCAACGTTTACTGAACGTTTACTGCATCAGTGTTTATCCTATTATTATAACAACGAGAACCCCTGCCAGGTCAAAAAAATATTTTTTAATGCCAAAAAATAACGTCAAATATCCATTAATTCGGAAATCAATAGCGTTTGGGAGTCTCTGTGCAGCGCTGCTTCGGTACGTGAGTCAACCTCTGTGTCGTTGCCTGGGAAACTATTGGTAGCGTAACTCCGTTAAGGAATACGTCATTGCGTAGCATGTTTGCGTAGCGAGTGGGAAAGAGTGAGCGGCAGGAAAGTGACGGGGGATGTGAGCGGAGCAGAGGAAACGTTTAGCGGTAAGTTGTCAGTCTGGCAGTAAATGTACAGTACAGACTACAGTGTGTCAGTTAAGAAATTCTAAAAAGTCACGTCTGTTGTTTTCCCAAGTGCTGGAAAAGTGAAGGGGGTTAGCTCCAAAGTTGGCAACAATCGATTAGCCTAACCTGAAAAGCTAAACAGAGAAATAGAGAACAGAGAAATGTGCACTCTGTCCCGTTACATCCAACCTCCCCGCGACTAATCGATTTGTTGAAGATTATGAAAGATTTCAATCGACCAAGATTTTCTTTGGTTGACTACAGCCCTACCATTTTGAGACATGCCATAACCACAATCAAGCTACCAGCTATCAAGATCAACAAGTCATCATACCACGTCATTAAATCAGTGTGTTTTGTGTTTAAATTAACACTTAACAGAAGTACAATCTAGTTTGGAAAAGTGTTTAATACAAGCCAGCAAACAACTTGGTGGGAGCATTAAATTACTGCAAAGCTCAGTTTCTAAACAACAAGTTTTAATGTCGTCAGAAGATAAATGGGGGATGGCACGAGGACTCTGCTGCTCACTTCTGGTGTAAATATTTACTTCTGGATGGATGTGGTGAAGAAAAGTGGTCTGATTTGCATAAGAAAAGGTGCCAGAAAAACACATCTAGGAGGCAAAATGAAACTGTGAATTATGTGGATGTCAATAAGATTTCCAGTTTCCAGAATGAATCTTGAAGCAGGAGGTCGGAGCTTTATGGCGGACATAAAAAATGAAGGGTCATGGAGGGAGGTATCATAAATTAAGAAGTGCTTAATGACAAGCTTTAGCACTACAGTACAAGCAATGATTTTATTAATAGTGCATGGAAGGGAAGTGAAGCACTTGCTGAAAGTTCATAATTCAGTGTAGTTAGTCTGATAGCGATTAAAGTTTGATAATGACCTCAGTCAGAACAGTAAAGTGCGGCAGACTGAAACGTCTGCTTCTTGATGCAGGCAAAAGCTTTTTAGGCTCAGAAATCTGACATTATTTCTCTTTTGTCAGCACATCAAACATTATTATAATGTTCTGTGATGGTTGTCTGAGTGCAGATTAAACCATAAAAGTACAATATCTAGATAAAAGTAGAACCACTGCTCCTTTGCATCCGAGGGAGTCAGTAGAGATAGTTCATCTGCATCTGATGCCTCGACCAATCAATGTTGGTCAATTATTATATTACTTATAAAATGTTTGTTTGATGCTGAAAACATCTGAGTTAAATAACTAATATCTTAGACAATATTAGGTCAAATAATGGCTCATGGGAAACTTTGAAACATGATTTTTTTTCTACTATTTATTTAAATTTTTTGGATCTTGTACTTGAAGTTAAACCTGCAACAATTAGTTGAATAATCAATTAGTTGCCAACTATTATCACCAACTATTTTGATGAACAATTAATCATTTTGAGTCTTTTTCTCTCTTTTTTTTAGGAAAAAAATGTCCAAAGTCTCTGATTCCAGCCTCTTAAATGTGAATATTTTCTAGTTTCTTTAGTCATCTATGAAACAGTAAACTGAATATCTGACTATCTAATGCTGGTCGAGACAAAACAAGGCCTTCGAGGACGTCATCTTGGGCTTGATCAACATTTTTCCCAATTTTCTGACATTTTATGGCCCACAAAAGTAATTAATTAATTGAGAAAATAATTGACAGTTTAGTTGTTAGTTACGGCCCTACTTGGAGCGATTTTATTAATGATAATAAAGACATTTATCATATTGGTAGTATGATGTTGCCAAGTCACCAGGACTCCTGCATCTTTGCTGTCTCTACATAAAGGACAACTTCCTTTATATGTTGATATATAATATCAAATAAATTAAATTTTAGACTCAACTAAACAATCTAAAATATTCCGATCTAGACATTACTGGCAGTTCTGCCACCGCCAGCAGGTTTCAGTTCAACATTTTGTTGCTGGTAGTATTTCTACAGCAGTTACAGCTTAACTGACATCATTACATCCACCCACCACTTTGTCTGATCTGTGTCCAGGCAAATATTGGCAGGCGTCTCTTATCTCCTCTGCAGATTCCCTTGTTAGAGCATTATCAGTGCGTACTACTTCATTACAGCTGTTTTGTGATTGTTGACTTGTGAGTTTGTACACCTCCATGATCAGCTCACTGCTAACCAATTTAGCCACTTTATTAGCAATCTTGAGCCAATTTTTTACTCAAGGATGGCTTAAAGCGCCCTGCTCCACACTTAAACCTGGCGTGATGAATTTTAAAATCGCTTTTCAAGCCTCCAGGAAAGTTTTACAAATATTAAACCCACATGGATTAAAAAATTCATAATACAAAGTGTAATAATTGATCTTATTTGCTGTTTAAGATGTCCTGTCAACACTTTTATATGGACTTTTTCTTTTTAATGGCAGTCTACGAGGAGAATGGGATTTTTCAGCCAGGGATTTTTGGCCGGTGGGAAAAACTGGCAGCAAAGACGGAGCGGTGCTGAGCTCCGTTAATACATCCATGATTCAAAGTAACTGCTGAACCATTGTAACTGAATTACTGTTGGGATAAATGTTAAGTACTGTATGCTTCTCTTTTTACTTCTTTTGGACTCATTGTGTATGTTTACTAGAGTAGTTACAGTGTTGTACTTCTTATAAGGACTTAATGTTGATTTTTACAGATAATATTTTGTTTCTTCTTCATCTGACAGCTAGTTTATACTCTTATGAATCCAGTTTCCTTAACCTTAACCTCAGTTGTTTATCTTTTTTTTACAAGAGCTGAGAGTTTTGTAGTCTTCCACCCACATGCTCAAACATAATTTATACCTGTGGATATTCAAGCAAGTAGTTTTTTTGTTGTTTAGTAGGAGACGACCTACGTTACTCCACAGCGACTTCAGACAGCTGTGATTATAAGGAGGCAATCTGTCTGAAAAGCAGGTCTGCTGTCAGTTCACACATCTGAGAGCGATCAGCCAGACAAGACCAGCGAGATGAAAACATCTCTCGATGAACATTTCGTCTGAATCAGACGGGGGGAAACTTTACGAGAAGCCGAGTCCAGGAGAGAGAGATAGAGAGAGAGAGTTTGACTGCAGATTAGCTTGTAAAGTTAACGCAGAGACAACTGTGGTTTCATATAAACCTGGTCGTTTACTCCTCACTAATATATTCAGCCAAAAAACATCTACTGACAGCTTGTTTAAAGAGACACTTCCTGTCTGTCACGGCACTAAATAGTGGCCCCTGATCCCAATATTTCTTTTCATTCACATTTGATATTATTTGGAAATCCAGCTGTGAAGTCAAAACACCAGGAAGCCGGGAGAAAATTCAGGGATTTGGGGGCTCTATTCAGCTCCTTCACCAAAATCCAAAACACATAATTGCGTTTCTATTACTTTAATTAGTGTCTATAAATGTGCATTTCTTTCAATAGGGGGACTAATAATAGACAACAACTAAAGTTATTAATGTTTTCAGATTGTAAACAGCTGTAAAACAAACCTTAATCATCAATTATCATCAGATGAGACACACACATGACATGCATCTCACTCACCTGTGATTTTTATCTTTATTAAATTACTGATCAGCCACATATAGAACCCTTAAATTTCACAGTTTCATTTTTAATTTTCACCACTTTCAATTGTTTTAATTATACTTCATTTGCATGATTAGTTTGTCTTTTGTCTTGTTCCCCTGCTGGATTCAATTAGTTTTACTGCTGCAATGAACTACTTTGCCCACAGGGATTAATATATCTTAACCTTATCTTTCTGTATGGGACTGCTGCTCTGCGTGTGTGTGTGTGTGTGTGTGTGTGTGTGTGTGTGTGTGTGTAGTAGAGTGTGACGTGTGTGTGTAAGAGCGGAGCGGAGCGGTGCGGTGTGTGTGTGTGCTCTCTCTCTCTCTCTCTCACTCCTAGAGAGTACATAATGTAATCCAGCCACGGTGCAGAAACACAGTCGGGAGGATTTAATCGCCCGTGGAGCTGACACACTCGGAGGACGAGGAGACCAGCGCCCCACCACAGGCCTTGGGAAAACAGGGGGGGAGGGAGGGGGGGAGGGTGTGGATGCTGGCCTTTGGATTCACTTCCACCGTGTCTCAATTAAAGACAGAACACACACACACACACTCATTCGCAAGTAATCCAAGGACAGCCAAGTCCATTTCGGAGTCTCTTACGTAGAAACCGGTGACCCACGGATGTAACCGCGGGGGGAAACTGAGCGACCGTGTGCGACTTTAAGACTGCAAACACAGAAACTCAATCCTTCAACATACAAGCAGCGGCGCGGTCTGAGTAACCCGTCAGCATGTGGGGGTCAAACCACTCAAAATGCTCCCAGCGGAGGGACGGAAGACACATCCGCAGCCTCTTCATGGCTCTTCATATTGTCACACTGGGAGTTATGAGCCCAGGGGATGTTTATATATATATATATATATATTAAAAAAAAACTACCTTCAAGCTCCATTAGTACTCCAGAAATCACTGAAGCACTGAAAGCCCTTACTCACTCAAGTCATGAAAAATTGAGTAGAGAAATCTTGAGAAACTGTGCACACAGTGTTTATATGGAACTGTACTTTCTCTATCTCAGGACAAAATGCTGTTGCAGCAAATCTGATGCGGACAGTGAATACTCAGATATTCTTTTAATATGGAAAGAGTCATTTAGATCATACTTATGTGAGTGGAAATATAATGTGAAAAGCTGCAGGGGTGGAGGGTTGTCTGAACGTGCTTCTAGGATTCTAGGAGAATATTTTAAGAGCTATTTTGATCTTTAATAATATTTCTGGTACCATGCACCATGCACAAATCCCCCCCCCCCCCCCCCCAAAACAAAATGTACCAGGAACAGGCGAGAATCTACCAAATACTTAAAAGAACAGACTTACCTTGCTTCCTTTGTCTGCACTCCGCTCTGAGCTGTAGAGCTGCTCGCAAAACGAGAGGCAGAAGAGAAGAAGAGAAGAGAGAAAAACTCAAGAAATGTAAAGAGGACAGAAGAGAAGCAGGTTCTGGTTGAAGACAGCTAAAGTAACACAGGAGAGAATGGAAACTACCGACACTAATATAAGTGGAACACAGAAAAATAGAGCCAAATCCAAATTAAGGAAGACTGAGATGAGTATAAAATTAAAAGAAATGGCCTGAGGGAATAAGGCAAAACCTGTTTCAATGTTCATTTGTGAACCTATCCTTTAAGTCCCCTGCATCAAAATGCATATATAAATATTAAAATATGTCATCTATGATTTAAATAACAAGCTCACTTTGTCCACGCAGTCGTCGAAGAAGGCCAGGCTGGCGTCTTTGTCGCTGACGAAGGAGCACTCCTCGATGAAGCGGATGAACATCTGGGTTTTGGTCATCAGCGAGTAGAACTTCTGGTGCGAGCGATCGCGGCTCTTCAGGAAACCTGAGGACGTAAATGTTTAGCCGTTACAAGTGGCGCGCTAATCTTAGCTTCTTATCTGACACAAAAGGAGGAATGATCAGTATTTAGTTCAAAACATAGCAGATTTATTTACATTGCTCAGCTCATTTCATCTACTAGAAAGACATTAAGCCTTCACACAAGAACTACTTAAGGACTTTCTTCCTGAGGTGTGCAATATTGTGGTTAAAAAATCCATTATCTCATAAAAAAAAAAAAGCTCTATACACACATGACTTCCATTTGTCTTGGTTGGGATAATGCGAGCCAACAAGATGTTATTAGTATAATGGCCAATTTAGAGTGTACGACAACGTGGTGGATCGCTTCCTTAATAGACGCTGAAAGCAGCTTAAGTGACTGATAAGCCTCTGCTGTTGTGAGACTGAGAGCAGCAGGATGGATCGCAGCGGTCCGACAGCACACAGATGGAAGCCAAAACACTGGCGTGACTTCCTGCAGAGAAACACTTCCTACAGCTGATAAATATTTTAATCCTGACACTGCCTGCGTGCAACCTGGACCGTCGTTCTGAGTGATCTCCTCTCATCTGCTTCGCTGTACAGATACTACGGTCTTACTAGAGAGCAGCGTCTGGGTGCAGGAGGCTTGTTGAAACTCCAAACTAGTGATTTAATGGTTAGTTAATTTATTCATCACTGAATCCACAATCAGAAAAACAATCAGTGATACTTTTCCTACATTTGCTGGTTACAGAAAAGTTTCCTGCTTATGTCTATAATCTTATTTATTTAGTTTTTTTGCCGCCTTTTCCCTTTGTCCAATTTGTTCTGTTTGGACACTGCTTTTTTTTTTTTTTTTTTTAAAGGCAGAGCAACCAGCTGAATGTCTTCTGATTTTCTTGCTTTTTTTGGCTTCATATCATTGCAAATTTAATACAGTGAAGCTCTGATCTATCATTATGTGGGACAATTTGTAGACAATTTGTCATCAACCAAAAAAATCAAATGCATGTAATGAAGCATGTATAAGCAACTGACAACATCTGGGTCAAAACGAATAAGAAAATATATATATTTTCGAAATTGTAACAGTAATACAATAGTATAGTGGTGTGTTAGATGAGCCTGCACTGACAAACAAGAACAAATTAGTGTCAGTTGACAAAACAGTCTCACCTCAAGGTCCATTTAGTAGCTGTTCCGGAGCTTTCAATCAAATTAAATCAAGCATCCTTCCTGAGCAGATGGAGTTTTTCCACTTGTCGTGGTATGAAACGGCTCCAGAACAGCTACTAAGTGACCCCTTTGAGGTGAGATCGTTTTGCTTTTTCCGAGGTTGAGATTGAACTTTGAAGCCGACACGGACAAGAAGTCCTTAAAGTGCATCAACAATAGAGCTCACAAACCATATTTAACACTTACATTATCTGTTAGGTGCCAAATTATTCTATTATTATTATTATATTAGCCAACAGCTCACAACCACAGACAGATACACTAGAAGGGACTTAGTTACCAACAGTTAATTACTCTAAAATTTGTACATCTGCTTAATTGTTTATGTTCGTTTATCATCTGTCTTCTGAGGTTTTCTTGGGATTATCTAAGAAAAGGTGAATACAGATGCAGTTTGCATGTAATCATTGGATGTTTAACTGAGAACAACATGATCACATAGTGGAGGATCCTTTTTACAGGGCGGCAGGTAGAAATAAAGTCTAGTCTCTAAGGTTATTCTGTAATTTCACATTAATGTTGTACCATTAAGGTTATTGAGTCCAGTAACCTCCAGCTGCCAGGAGTTCATACACATGATGCACAAGCTGTTACATCTTTCCTCGAGTCATTATGTAATGTACTAGAGCGCTTTTTAAGGAGAGCCATTTCTGTTTGCTATATCATATAATTCACACCGGACACGACCTTGGCAACAGCTATTCTCTAGCGGAGCCGCCGTGATATCACACTAACTCATTTCAGCTGCGATGTGAACCGGCTTTCACGGGCTACGGTCCAGAGGCTGGACCGAGGCTTCAGGAGTATTTAGCAGCTGCGACGCTAATTCAAAAACAGCCTTGAACCTCCAGCATCTTCTCAAACCCCCAGCCTTCTTACTCAAAACTGTTCCTGTGTATATTTACTCAGAGGTGGGGACGGACACTTATGAAACCTCATGTATTAAACAACACCATCTGTTTTTGAAGCTGGCCAGCTGTGGAGACGAGGCCGCTTACAGATGACGCAGTATCGGTTTATATATTCATCGGCTCATTAGCGTTAATCATGCGCTGTAACTGTGCGACTGCGGCTCGAACTCAACTTTCTTTGGATGACATATTGATCTGATCATAATGGTCTTCTGTTTAGGTGGTCAACGTGCTCAAACACTCGCCCTCAGTATTCAGGGTACTGTTGGGTTTCTCCGCTTTCAGTCCCTTTATTAGATGATTTAAATACAAATCAGCCCGACGTTTGGTCTCCAGGACCTCGACAGACAGAGAGGTGATCTAGAGAACTGACAGCAGATGAGACGTCACCCTCTAAGTGATTTGTAGATGTTTATAGAAAAAGACTGGACGTTTCTCAAAGAGCTCAGACTGAGTTGGGAACTAAAGCTGTCAAGCAGGGACAAGTAGAGCTACTCTAGACGATATGTGCGACTGGGCTCTACCAATAAACTTGACTGACTGAGATGGACTGAGCCCTTTATTCCACTAATGATCGGAAAAAGAGCTCAATCAGAATAATGCACAAAAAATCAGCACAAGCAAAAAAAAAAATATCTGCCTGAAAAGTTGTGTTTTTTTTGTCCAAAAGAAATATGATTCAGTTTGAAAGGGTTGGTTTAAACATTTTACAATCCCTCTGCAGTAAAGTTCAGTCTTGACCTTGGAAAAAATAATCTTGATTCAAGCTTTTGCATTATTTTACAATCTATTCATCAAAAGATGCCAAAGCTCCTTCTGAGTATATTATGTTCAGTTTCCATGAGCTTCAAAATCATCTCTCATTTCTCTTTTTTTTTTAAAAAACTGCAGCAGGAGTTAAAAGTCTATGGTGGACCAGCTGAATTTGATCTTTCTGATTACTAAACAGGAAATCATAGGAAACCATCTGAGATCATGTAAACACTTTGATGGGAATCATCGTTCAAAATAATTTCTTCTGTAGAAAAAAAAATAAAAAATGACTCATGTAACTGCAGTCAATAGTGCATTTGATACCGTTCCAGTGTGAGGAGTTTGAGGGGGTTGCTGGGAAAAACAACAGCTGTATTGATCCTTTTCACCCCGTTTCCTCTGTGACTTCGTTATCCGGCCGACATGCCGCACATGGACACGGATAGTTTCCATGGTTTTGGCACCGAGTTCACATACCTTGCAGGTCAAATAGGGAGCTAGCGTCTGTGGCTTTCTCAGAGGGCGCCTGGGTGATAGGTCGCAAGAAAGAACGGTAACCCTTCAAAATGGCCGCCATGAAGCGCAGGAAGGCTTCCTGGATCTCCAGCTCCACCGTGTGGAGGCTCTTCCCGCAGCTCAGCTCCGACGAGTCGCTCATGCTCATCTCCAGCAGCCCGTCGGGCCGATACTGACCTGGAGACACGTAAAGAAGCAGCTGTCAGTACGTTAAGGCTGAATCATCACTTCAAACTGAGGTTGATCATTTGTTTTTAGTCCTATCCGCCGCTTTAGGCATTTAAGTAAGTATTCGGATTAGGATAAGAATTCCGTGATTAGAATAAATAAACTCAAATTGATACCCCCTCCAGTTTCCAGAGCTCCATGAGGCTTAAAGGTCTGGACTAAAAACCTCTGGCAGACATATCAATATTCAGCACTTCTAGCAGCGACTGGGTAGATTTTCAACTTCACTGGATCAGAAAATTCATTTATTCAATTTCTCCAGCTCAATAAGCAGCAATTTTCATGGGTCTCTCAGCGAGCGTGCTCCAGGAATAGCAGAGAAAAGTTGACAATAATACAATGAGCACCGCGGCGGGGCAGACTGGGTAATTAGGAAATTATACTATGATGGGATTATTGCTGGCTTTCAGTTTGTTATATGGAGAGCAGAACGGTACGGATTGAATGGAGAACTAATTGTTAAGACAATAGAATAAAACAGTTCTGAGTCCAAAACTAAATATGACGAATGAAGCATAACACACTCTGTGAGGACCTTAATTAGCCACATATTTTCTTTCACTTTTGATTACATTGAGTGTCAGGAAAGGTGCTGTAGTCATGCAGTCTGAGAACATAATGATAGAGGAGATTAATTCTACTTCTACCAACTGCTATTAAACTCAAGACTACAAAAAAGCAACAACCGCTAAGTTACCTGACGGATACATTTTTTTAAAATGCGCCACCGGTTCACGTACGGAGCCCAGTTACTCACCGTCAACCAGCTGCTGGTAGAGATTGCTCAGCACATTCATTAGGTTTTTACAGGCTTTCTTTGGCAGGATCTTCCATGTGAGGGCTCGCTTATCTTCGTTGCTGGAAAAGCAGAAGCATACAAGTACTCTGAGCTCTGGAGAGGCTGAGAGGCCAAAACCAACACGCACCGCGGTCGGGTCGGGGGTGGGGGTGGGGGGGGGGGGTGGGGGGTGGGGAGGGGGAGTTTAGACCACCCCAACGCTGTGTCTGGATGGTAATGAGGCCAAAAGTGATGTGAACCATTACTGACTTTACCTGACACACCAGAAAATTGCATTCTCTTCATATTAAAACAAGACTGACACTACAAAAATAACCATTTCCACCCGAGCTTCAGGAAGAAAACGGCCTGATGTCTAAACTTAGAACTCATGATCTGGTAGTTATGTGGTCTGGGGGTGAAAAAAAAACAAAAAAAACACAAGATGCAGCAAATGCAACACTGTTGAGCTCTTAGCTAGAACGCTACACAGTATATGTACTGCTCATATGATGACGCTATAAAATAGTAACGTAAATTTCTACAATAGCTTGGCTGAATAACGCCACAGCTACGGGATGGTTTTGTTTGTTTATGTTGCTCACTGGAAGATGGTGTTCGTGTCCAGATCCACGCAGCTCACATCCGGCGGGGGGTCGTAAAGGTCAAAGTAGCGAGAGTCCACTCCGACGATGAACGGACAAGGGGCGCTCAACACATCGGCCAGCGCCAGAGGGCACAGAGGAATATACGGGCACGGCCAGTGGAAGGGGAAGATCATCTGAGGAGGAGGAGGAGGAGGAGGAGGAGGAGGAGGAGGAGGATGAAGATGAGAAAAAGACAGGTTTAAAGTTCCAGTGACTTTCCAGAAGTTGCGATGCTTCCATGACTACAAGATGTTATATGTTGCTGGTTTTATTCATGTTATTTTAAAGAGTTAAACATTCTGTCGAAACCACATCGTAATGACATAAATTAAAAGCTTCCTGCTTCCTGACTTGCATTCCCTCGTTTCCCACACAAAGTAGGAATTTCACTGTTTCCACAACTGATGGTGACCACAGTAATTATTGCATTACATATAAGACATTAATAACTATCGGTGCAGCGGTTCAGTAAATGTAAAAGAAAGAAAATTATATTTAGAAAAGCCAAAAACAAGGTAGCAGCATGAAGAGGGAAGTGAGCCCGGTGAAGGAGGGAAGGAGACAGGAAACCATTCTGTGACTTACAGACACCAGAGCTTCAGTGACGCTGGTGAGTACGGCGGGTCGTAACGAGTGGACCAGGATCTTATGTTCGGTGACGGCAAACACCAGCAGGGTGACGGCGTTCTCTGGTCCGAGGTTCTGGAGCAGCGTGGAAAATCGGCCGCCGCTACAGAAAACAACACAAAATGTGCAACAACAGTTCAACAAAATATTCACACTATGCACGATATTTCTACGACGTCCTGCAACAAGCTCAGATCAGTGCATTAAATGTAAACGAAGATAAAGGACATACACTGCATCCTTGCGTCAATCCCTTTAAATCTGAGCACATAATTAGCGGTGATGATGTCACACATCACCTGAAAAATCCGTGTCCACAGCTGCTCTTACCTGAGCGGTAAAGGAGAAGACACCGGCTGGCTCAACATCAGGCTGTCATGAGGAGAAAGCTGTAAAAAAGCTGGAAAGTGAGATAAAAACCCCACCGAGCAAAACATGTCTGTACTTCATCTATAATGGAGGACTTAAACTAACCCACGGGCAACACTATTTTCTGCAAAATAATAATTACCCAGTTCTAACATGCACCATTACACGACAAAACAACACAGGGAACAACTTAAACTTACCTGTACCAGGATGCGAGGCCTCTGAGAGGAAGGGAAGGGAACTTTGTGCATAAAATGAGAGATGTGCCTGTGAGGAAGAAGAAGAATTAGGATGTGAGGCCAAAAATAACAGCAGTGGGCGGCTGAATAATCAGTCAATGCAGCCGTATTAGACGGGTATGAGTTGCGAGCAGCAGTAAAACATGAAAAGCATGAATGTTCTGTCTCACACCACCTGACCAGGTCAAGTAATAATCCAAAATAATGCAACTAAACCCTCTGACGATTGGTGAAGGCTTTTATTATATGGTGCGTTTTCTTTTCCTTGATAACTTCCAAAATGTAGAGGACATCTGGAAAACACCAATATGTTTCCATTGTACAGATGAAACAAACTATAACATTTATAGAAAATATCAGATTTTGCTGTCAGTAACTCAGTGAACATCAAAACATCTCTTAAAGCTGGAGAGCAGGACTTTTGGCGGTGAGATTAATTACAAAAACACTGCCGATACGTGTTTACGTCATAGAGTCCGCCACAGCCTACTCTGTCGCTCATGGATGTAGAAAGAGAACTGGATACAGGAAGAGCGCCAGGCTTTAAAGCTAATTTGACATAGCGGCCAAACCGTGTAATTGCAACGTCACGTGATGGCCCAAAAAGACATTTCCTCATAGACTTACATTGTGAAAGAGACGTCTGTAAATCAGCGGATACATTTTTCTGAGCGTCACAACCCCCACGAAATGACTCGTCTCACTGTCAGAATTAAATCCGTTCGGTCCGATCACATTTCAAAAGCCTCTAAGAGCCGCATGATTGAATTGTTTTATCCCCGTTCAAGTTAGCCGGAGGGCTAAACAGGAAGTAGCCGACTCAGCCAGCGAAAGTCACTAGTGCGCACGCTCTATGGGCCGCACAAGGCGGAAGATCCGGCTACTTTCATACTGGCAAGTCGATTTTTTTTGGCTTCATGCGCCACTGAGCAACTTTCATAGGAATGAACGGGGCCCCGCCTCTGACGCTGTATCTAGTTCTCTTTATACATCCATGCTGTCGCTAGTGTTGCTGCTGTAAAACGGCGGATACGTTGTTCTGAGCGTCACACAACCCCTCGCTAAATGACTCAGAATTTGATCCATTCAGTCTGATAACATTAGGAAAGTCTAGAAGAGCCACACAATTAAACAATAACCTCATAAATTAGCAGAAGGCTAATCGGAAGTTAGCTGCTCGGTCAACGGAAGTATTATAAAGGCCGTTCAATGAGAAAGAGGATATATTTTGCCTTGAATAATAAAGAACCATGTGTAAGAAAGTAATGATTAACACAGAACATACAATGGTCAAAATAAAAAAAACAGAGGGGACTCACTTCTCGATGGGCAGGGCGTGAGGGCCCGAGATGGAGTATCGATAGAGGAATGTGAGGAACTTGCGGAAAGCGTCGAAGAAGGGCCAGTGGGAAAGCAGGCAGATACACTTGTTGGTGTAGACGGAGCGGGGATTGGTGGTGGTGTTGGTGTTGCTGGTGGTGGCGGCAGCAGCTGTAGTGTTGGAGGAGGAGGAGGGTTTGTGGGGATCCGGGTTTAGGAGACCCAGCTGGGAACACTGCTGATCGGTCAGACACTCCAGCGGGAAGGGCTCGTAGAACTGAATGGCAGCACCGTACACCTGGAAACAGGAGACATGTTTCAGTACACGGCTCAACACCTGCAGATGTATCACGTCTGTCGCAGTGCATTATTACCAAGACGTCAGGATGGAAATACTGCATGAACTGCCTCAAAACATGCAGCATCTCTTCTTTACATATATACATTTTTCAGAATTTTATGTATTGGATTTCCTTATATTAACCTTTACCCTAAAACCAACAAACAGCCCCAAATTTCCTCACTCTCAAGGTCTAAAATTCCTCTTAGTTCACACAAACACAGATGTACAAGAACACACAAGCACACACACAAAGTGCAATTAACAATAATTTCTGTTTAACAATAATTTCTTTAAAAAAACACTTCAACAGATGAAACGGCCAAATAATAAGAGTTGATAAACCTCTATGCAGTTCTCTGACTCTTCCATGCACTCTTAAATAAATGGAAATATCAATAAGCGTAGAAATAAAGTAAAGTATAGCACACCACTGTTTAACCTTTATTGAACATCAATACCATGAGTGCCAGCTGTGGCAAAACAAACAGCAGTCAGCTAAGCCAGTAGCTTAGCTAAGCAATCCCCTCTGCTTCCTGGAAATTTGAGACTTTCCCAATTCATGCATAGATCAAAGCTAACCGGCTTATCTGCTGACCGGCTAGGGCCGCCTGTGTGGGTCAGATTTTTAAATTCTCACCCCAAAAGGGGACCGATGAACCGCGCGTCTTTGTTTGCTGACGACTGAACCGAAGGACGCCTGTGTGTGTGCTCGTCTGCGTGTGTTGTTTGTGTGCGGCGGTTTCGACGGCCTTTAAACTGAAGAAGTTCAAGTCAATTAAAGCTGTGCATGTAAAGAGTTAGGATTATGGGAATTAATGTAGTCGACGGAGGGTTCTCGTAAGTATAGAGAGACAGTGAGTGTGTGTGTGTGTGTGTGTGTGTGTGTGTACACAGGGGTCAACAGGTGACTTCTCAGTTAAACATGGAGTCTGCAGAGCGCCGGAGTCCTGCTGATTCTCCCTCTGACCTTGGCCGGTAAAACACAAGTCAGCATACACACTGTCCTCACCAAATATCCCTCTGCATGTGCTACAGCAGGCCTTCTAAACTCACACACACACACACACACACACACACACACACACACACACACACCTGTACACACACACTAACTTGACTCAGCAGCAGCGGACCGCGGAGGTTTTGGCACCGTTGATCGCTCCTGACCCCTAACTGGCCTTGTTGAGCAGAGCTGCTGCTATCTAAACATCAGCGGGGCTTTTGGGATGGTTATTTGTTTTCAATCACAATTGTTTCAACACATAATTCACTAATATGTGTCAACAACACGAACCTCGTCCCAACTGGACCGCTTTCCAAAAAAACCCGCAGACCGGTGCGGCGGGTCGGCTCGTGTGTTTACGCCTCATTCAGCCAAACATGGTGGATAATGAAGTACAACAGGACGGTTTCTGCCAGTTGCTTCATATGTGCTGATTCACACTACAGTTACAGAGAGTGTGATGTCGGTAGCGTGCTCGGGCAGGTGCTCAGGCGTAAAAAAAAAAAAGGAGGGGGGGGGGGCTGTGATGACTGAACACATGAATTCACATTACACGTCTGTTGGGTCGTCTCATTGATCAGCAGGCAGCACAACAACCATGCTGCTGCAGTATGAACACACACGCGCGCACACACACACACGTGCACAGTAAGCAGAGCAGAGGAACCAACTGGAGCAACTATGATCAATTTTACAGTCGATAGGGAATTAATCAAACTGTCAAACTGCATCTCATCAGAACAAAAATCCTGCAGTTTCTTTTAAGGATAAAATCAACTTGAACCAGATCTGAATCTACACTTTTACACTCAGGAAGTAAAAGTTCATCACCTTCGAGTGTTGTTCACCAATAAATTCAGTGGAAACTCTCCAGAGAATAAAAAATGAGTCTCTTAAAATCTTGTTGTCCTGCTTCTGCTGGACCGGAGAGGAAAGTGCAGACAGAGATGGATGGAGAAGAAGGAGGAGGAAGAGGAAGAGACCTTTAAGACGGCTGGCAGAGTGGTGTGATTTAAATGCAGGGCATGAAGGTGAAGGAGGAGGGAGGTGTGTGTGTGTGAGTCAGGGGCGGGACATTAATAGAGCCTGCAGTTAATTGCTCCGGTGACATCTTAAAGCCCGTCTCTCCCCCCCCAAAAGCTCTCGGTGCCTCGATGCTGCTGCTAACAGAAGAGCTGCTGACAGGAGGAGTGGAGGAGAGGAGAGTATCAGCCATGTCAAGCATATTTTTTTGTTTCAGTTGCCTGACAAAGGAACTAACTATGACACTATTTTACACCAGACTAGCTTGCTTGTTGCTGCTGTCGATGTTTTCATAGTGGTTTCATTTCACAACAGTGACAAACAACGCCGGGGGCTTAGGGGCAAACACTATTGTTATCAGGCTGTCACCGATGGAAGGCGGGGAAGGGAGAGACGTGGATCGTGCTGCCCTGCGGGGAGCTCGATTTGCGTGCGTTAACTGTGGTGGCTGTGACAAGTGGAAGAGGGAGGGGGCGCGGGGTGGGGAGGGGGGGCTCGTGCGGTCTAGCAGAATTAGGATTTGAATGCGGTTGGTCGGGCATTACAACACGCTTTTAATTAAGAACTGATGCCACGGGCCTGAATTTAATGAGTAAAATATAAAGTTAGAGAAAGAAATGTCTTGTAAAAAGGGCATTTATCTAGTCAGAGACCAAAAGGGCATCTTGAGCATCACATGTCTGGTATCAGGACTCAAAAATCATCTGTAGAGTTATCTTTATTATGTTTATAAGTGTGTGATACTGCTTCCTGTTTGATCCAACTGGGAGAAAGAATAAAAACAACAAAATCTGCTTTGTGCATAATCCAATAAATTGTTTGTTTTCAGCCTTATTAAAGTCTTAGCATCATGTTTAGATACATTTCTGCCTACGTAACTGTTAACATTGAGGTTAACTCAGCTTTATAAAGGACTTACAGATCGTCATTCCTTGTCATTATTACACTTCTAATTGTGTTGATGTTGATGATGATGATGATGGTCATAATAATTATTGTTGTTGTTATTGTTATCATCATTCTTGTAGTGGTGGTAACATATATCATCATTACTAATGTCATTATGTGTTATATGTTATTACTAATATTAGTACATGTATGATGGAAGGTAGTTGTAGTAGTAATACTATATAAGCATATATCACATATTTATCACTATAATACAACCAATTATATATTTAACTCATTAATTTAACTTTTATTAATGTATCTATTTTTCTCTTTATAACATACACTGTTCCAGCAATCACACACATCCATTCTTCTCACACACACACACACACACACAGAGGCAAAGAGAGAGATTATGTATTGTTGTTGTCTGGGGAAAACCACAAAGGTCGAATGTGTTAATGTCAAGCGGCAAACTACCACCAAGGCTTGAAGCTGAAGCCAATGTGGAAATACCTTAAAGTGCAGTGTCACCGATGGGTGCTAGATGCTCCGACTGACTCCCATCTAAAAAGCCTCAACTTCTCTCTAGAAATACTAAGTCAATCATTTATTTCAACGAGTCATTATGGTCTCAATCGCCAATCTCAGGCCCTTCTAATAAGTGCGCAGGTGGTCTTTTTGGGAAATTATTGCTCCGTTAATAGCGTAGCGTTGACATCTGCAGTGTAGGTGTTGATTGACAGCTGTGATTGGCAGTCGGCTCACCTGCTGCTGTTACTTGATACTTATAATACCTGCCCTGTGAGCACAATTAAGCTAAAGTAGCTAACGACAGCATAAGTGCTAGTGTTCGCTTCGATCCGAGGTGGTGGGGAATTTTTCCAAAGTGTGAAAGACAACATCCTGCATTCCTTATTCCTGGCTCCAAATGGCTCCAACGCCAACCAAAAGAAGTGACGTCGCATCTCGCTAAATCCATATTACATCATATATATTCAGTTGGACCACAGAAAACCAATAAATGTGGAGTTACAATGTTTTCACCTGACAACTGCAACATGCATGCATGACCCACTTCCCCTTCTGGAGTGCAGAGCATTGTGGTTTTCCTTGTGCCCCGTTGTAGTGCTTCGGTCTGTGGTCGTGTCAGCTGTGTAGATGGCAGTTACAGTCTGTTGATGGGCTCCAACAGTCACTGGCAGCATTTTTTTTTTTGTGTGTGTGTGTGTGTGTGTGTCTGATGATGCTACTGATATGTTTGAGAGAAAGAGAAAGAAAAAAAGGAGTAGAAGAGCGAATCTATCCCTTCATCCATCTTACCTTCTCTCCGGAGGCTCCGGTCAGGACGAAGGTAGAAAAAACAGGGAGGGAGTATTTGGTGTTAGCTGGCCAGCACTCAATTGTGGCCCCCATGGGAAGGCAGAAGAGAGGAACAGACTCTGGCAGCGGGAATGACTCATAGTCCTCCTCTGGATATCTGCTGAATAAACCTAACAGGAAAAAACAAACAAAAAAAAAAAAAACCAAACAAATGAGAGAAGTCAATTTAGAGAGCTGCTAAGTGCAACTTCTCCCCTGTGATTAGCAATTAAGAGCTAATGTAGATGCCTTTCCAATAAGCTTAAAATGAAACAAAACAAATCTATTATAATCACTGTGATAATGCACAATTTAGAGTCAGTGTTTCTGTAGAAACGCTTGGCTTTGTAATAAGTAATCAGTGCTTGAGGATCGCGCCTTTGGGTAATTAGTCACTGTCAATAGACACAAATGAGAAACAATGAATTAGTGATTTTATTTTCTGCACACAAGAAAAGCTTCTGGAAAATACTTTGTACAGTTAAAGAAACTCCAACCTTACCTTCAAGCCAACCATGATGTTTTATAAAAGGTTTGTTCTCTATATATGTAAGTTAAATGTACACTTTAAAGTACACGTTTACATACCGAGGGGATAAGTGATAAACATTTCTTCCAAGATGCTGTATCGTTAAACACTTTACTAAAATTATCTGACACAATTATTCATTATATCATCTGCAAGTATGCAGTTAAATTATAGCTCGCCTGAGGGAATAACTCATCAAAAACTGCTGTGTCATCAAGACTTGGCGAGCAATTCAAACTATGATAGTTTGTACCATTGTGATAAGTGATTTCCACCGATGTTGAAGAACAAATGTTCAGACTTAGATGGGAGGAAAAAATGATTCATGTGTTTGGTCTGTTTTTTTGAGGGAGGTGGGGTGGTGGGGTGGTGGGTGGGGGGGGGGTTGGACTGGCTACAGTAATAAGATACATGACAGTGATGGAAAATCTTGTCAAGAGGTTGAATTTTGCACAACACGAGTTATTAAAAATGCATAAAATGTTTCGCCAGCATCATTTTGATCCACTTTAGCACTTTATTTTTTAACAGCACCAGTGGGATTAACACACTTTAGTTCCACCTTTGACAATTCTGATTAGTTATGTATCCATCTATAATTTTGTCATCCTGTTTATCCAGGCTGTATTTCTATCTGCTCTTTTCTGTACACACAACATCTACTACATGTCTATCTGTCCTGAAGTCTATTCCATTTTTTCCCCATTAAAACGGTTGTTTTGGGGATTTTTCTTTATCCGAACCGAAGGTCTGAGGATAGAGGATGTTGTAAGATCTGTATGCTGTACAGACTCTAAAGCCCCCCTTGGAGGCAAATTTGTTATTTATGATATCATATTGGGGTATACAAATAAAATCGACTTGACTTGAAGCAATTTAACAACCCAGATTGTTTTAATGTTCTTATTTTGAAAATGCAGTAGACCAGCAAGTCACGAGCATAGCGTGAGAATAACTCCGTGAGAAATGGAGGCAACTTGCTGTTTTTGTTTGACCGACTCCGGAAAAATGAATTACGTAGGCCAAAACACACTGGGTCAGTATCAAGTGTCAATCAACTGTTGTACTATAGTAAGAAGTAGCTATGAAAAGGCAATATGTTTCCACCTAATGAATGTAAGTACAACAGTCAATCTAATTTTAGCTCTGTTTTGGTCTACGACTGAGAAAAAAAAAAAAAAATTGGCTCCTTAGTTGCTAGATGTTCCACTTTCTTCACCACCTAGTTGCTATCTTTGTCTGTCTGCTGTTTGGTGCGGTTCTGGTGAGCTTGTTTGCTAAAAACAGCTGCCTGCTGTCGCTGGAAACGGAGCTGATGAGAGAAGTGAGACTGTAGACTGTGAATGAGCTAAAAGAGGTGAAAAAGCTCCATAAAGCTGCTGAGAGTTGCTGATAATTCTTAGTAGGTTCATAACTGCAAGTGGCCCCTTTCATATTACATGTAGGAATTTGAGTTTACAGTATATAAAGGTCCCAGCCAATTCTCCTTACTAAAATAAGCCTACTATATTGTACACACTGGGGAATATCCTGTATATACACTGCTCTATGAGGAAATTTACATTTATCATATTACCATACCGACATGGAAGTTATTGGTACCCTTGCATTTTATGAAAATAATGCACCATTCGCCCTGATAAATGCATGTCTATGTTTAGTTTGCAGTGGAACAAAACAAAAAAAGTTGTGAAAATGACTGAATTCATGCTTTCATGCCTGGATAAAATTATTGGTACTCTTTAGAAGTTGTAAGAAGTAACTGATTTGTAGTGATAGTTTAAGCAGACTAGTGTGTTTTAATTAGTATCACAGGTGTTTTCAATCTTATAATCACTCATGCAGCCAGTTTAAAAGGAGAAAATTACTCACTCTGCTGTTTTGTGCCACTGTGTGCATCACACTGAACATGGAAAACAGAAGGAAAACTAGAGAGTCTGAAGACATTAGAGAAAAGGTAACAGCCAAGCATGGTCAATGTAAAGGATACAAGACCATCTCCAAAGAGCTTCATGTTTCTGCGGCCACTGTTGCCAATATTATTAAGAAGTTTAAGGCTCATGGAACTGCAGCCAACATCTCTGGGTGTGGTCACAAGAGGAAAATTGGCGAGATTAAACAGAAGGATTGCTCAAATGGTCGAGAAAGAACCAAGAAAAACTTCAGTACAGATCCAAGCTGATCTTCAAGTTCAAGGTACAATAGTTTGAAGTCGGACCATCCGTCACTGCCTGACTGAAAATAGGCTCCGTGGTAGAAGATCCAGGAGGACCCCACTTCTAAGAGGGAGACACAAAAAAGCCAGACTGGACTTTGCCAAAATGCATGTTGACAAGCCACAGTTCTTCTGGGAGAATGTGCTTTGGACAGATGAAACTAAATTAGAGCTTTTTTGGTAAATCACACCAACTCTATGTTTACAGAAGAAAAAATGAAGCCTTCAAAGAAAAGAACACAATGAAACATGGAGGAGGCTCAGTGATGTGATGAGGTTGCTTGGCTGCCTCAGGCACTGGGCGCCTTGAATCTGTGCAGGGCGCAATGAAATCAGAAGACTATCAAGGCATTTTGGAGCTGAACATACAGCCCAGTGCCAGAAAGCTGTGTCTTAGTCACAGGTCATGGGTCTTCCAGCAGGATAATGACCCCAAAACATACATCAGAAAGCACCCAAGAGTGGATGGGAAGAAAATGTTGGACCGTTCTGAAGTGGCCTGCTATGAATTCTCATCTGAATCCCATTGAACATCTGTGGAAAGAGCTGAAACCTGCATTTGGGAGACAGCACCCATCAAACCTGAGAGAACTGGAGCAGTTTGCTCAAGAAGAGGTCGAACTACCAGTGGAGACGTGTAGAAACCTTATTCAAAGTTACAGAAAGTGCTTGACTGCAGTTATTGCCTCCAAAGGTTGTGCAACAAGAAAATAAGTTATGGGAACCAATATTATTTTGTTTTATTGTATTAAATAATATGTTAAGTTGTAAATCAAAAGCAAAGTTTCAGTTATATTCAATGTGAAATAAAGAATAATGGATACCATATACTTCTGTCAGTTTCACCTTAATACAGAGAAAATTTAGTTTTTAAAAATCCACCAACTAAACAAAGTTAACTCACTCAGCTCTGCATCAATCTATGAAGTCAGATGTTGCAAAAACATGTCTGTTTTCAAAACTGCGTGCTGGATTTTTTTTTTCCTGGCCTGAAATGTTGAAAATAAACTTTGCTTGCAGAGCTGACTCATCTAAAGCATTAGTGAGACACAGATAGGATCGCTCCATTCACAGTCTGCTGCATATTCAAGACATGTACAACAAAACATCAGCCAGCCAATCTAAGGCTGAGCCAAAGACAGCCTCGCTGAGCCAACAGTGTTATCAGAAAATGACAATCTTCTTGTCGGTTTTTTTGGCACTAAACGGGCAAATGAATTTAATGTCAAATGAGCCTTGTATTACTATTAACAATATGGCAACCATTTAAACTTTTTCTTTTTTTTTTAAAAAAGGGAAGAACATTGCTGCAGAGACAGTTATCACATCACTCAAAATCTGAAGCATCAACATGCTTCAACAAGCTTGAACATGTGAGCACAACTGCAGCCTGCAACAGACCCTCCTCTCTAGAGACATTTCTGCAACACCACACAGATGTGATAGAGAGGAAAAAAGTTCAATGCAATAAATATTTACCACTTCAAAATCCACTGTGGATCATTTTAACTGCAACTGGTCCGATTGGAAAACCGCAAATAACATTCCAAATTTATCTAAATGACCCTAAATCTGTCACTTTTCAGTTTTTCTCACACATAAAGTGATCTGAGAAGTACTGACGAAGGAGAGAAAGTATTTACAGACAAACATGGTTATTTGATATCATGTGTCACCGGGAACGGGAGGTATACACATCAGTATTTGGAGCTGTGTGCACCGGCAGTTATGGGATTAGGAAGGCTTACCTGCTTTGTAGGCTATTGTGTTGGTTTTGGCCACAGACTTCTTATAACACAAGTAGACAGAGGAACCCCACTGAAAACAAGAGCATAATAGAAAAAGTAAGCATATTGTCTTCTATCAGTGATGCACACACCCGCTGTCAGGACCAGTGAGAGGAAAAATTCATCATCCCATGTTCCATTAAACTTGGACCAGTTGTCCAGTTTGTTACAAAGATAAATTCTTGAGCAGCAAAATCAGACTAGTTTATACAGGATTAGTCGAGTGGCTTTAAAATGTTTACGCCCAATAATGACTTAATACCAGGTTAAAGTCTGTTGAGCAGAATCTTGTTTTGAAATTTCTGCTTGTTGATGCATTTGGGGAGGAACGAGTATTTGAGAGATGAGTCAGCTGCTGCATAACAACAACAAACCAAATTCATTTTATAGTCCGTGTTTGCTTATTTTTTGTCATCTGTGCCTTGATCTCTGATTATGTTTGTTTGAATGCAATGCTTTTAGTAGCAAACATTGAAATTTTGATTATTAAAGTGTGGTTGAACTTGAATGCACCACCAAGGAGAGATTTTGATTTTTTTTTTTCTGCTTGCAACATTATTATGCAACAAAAAAATGACATTTTGAAAACAGAAGTGTCATGTAATGTTCACTGTGATGAACCACGTATCAAGAACAAGTTTCAGGCCACTGTGAGATCATTTCTAGGGCTGTAGTCTCCTGGTCAACTGGTCGATTAGTTAACTAGTCGATATGCTCTCGTCCGACCAAATTCTCATTGGTCGAATAATCTCTGTGTTCCTTTCATAAGGAGAAAAGTGCTACATCAGTAGCCTTCCAGGATTAATCCATTATTTCCTGCAGCGGGAGGAACAGACTAACAAATTACCTGTAAAAGCGGGGGTGTATTCAAAACACCCCCGTTGTTTTCACAACTTTGAATTCGCCCAACCTAATGGCGCCTGCTGGGTCTAACTGTACTCAATGTTTACTGAACGTTTACTGAATCAGTGTTTCTCCTATAATTATAACAATGAGAACTCCTGCCAGGCCCAGAAAATATTTTTTATACCAAAAATAACGCCAAATATCCAATCATTCGGGAATCAATAGCGTTTGGGAGTCTCTGTGCAGCGCTGTTCCGGTACGTGAGTCAACCTCCGTGTCGTTGCCTGGGAAACTGTTGGTAGCGTAACTTCGTTAAGGAATACGTCATTGCGTAGTATGTTTGCGTAGCGAGTGGGAGAGTGAGGAGTGGGGAAGAGACGGTGGATGCGAGCGGAGCAGAGGAAAAGGTTAGCGGTAAGTTGTCAGTCTGGCAGTAAATGTACAGGACAAACTACAGTGTGTCAGTTAATAAATGCTAAAAAAGTCACGTCTGTTGTTTCCCCAAGTGCTGGAAAAGTGAAGGTTAGCTCCAAAGTTAGCAACAATGAGTTAGCCTAACCTGAAGACGCTAAACAGAGAAATAGAGAACGGAGAAATGTGCACTCTGTCCCGTTACATCCAACCTCCCCGCGACTAATCGATCAGTGGAATTTATGTACGATTTCAGTCGACCAAGATTTTCTTTGGTTGACTAACTTACAGCCATAATCATTTCTATACTTCACTAGAATGAAAGGAAACCAACAGCTGCCTGAAAGCTACAAAAAAAAATGAATCTACAAAATTAAAGTTTGATTTGAAACATGATTATCAAAAAGTCGCCAGTGTGGTCCTTCAAAAACCAAAACACAGTAGTAAAATAAATGACTTCTTTGAAATATATTGAACAAAAATGCAGCAGGGGTGAAAATGTAAACCTCTATTATAAACCTCCCTTTGAAGCCAGTCAATGTAACAATTAATAAACAGGAGCATACAGCACAAAGATGTATCCGATCCCAACCAAGACCCCACCTCCCCCCCAGGCATTTTCATCTAGTAACTAAACTATTAGAGAAGCAACGATACATCAAATAAACACATCCTATTTGTGACAATAAGTCACTGTGAGAAATCTGGTCTATTTGCATTCAATCTTCCACAGCACGAAGAAACATGACATGAAGTATGCTTCAAGTGCTGTACTGATATATTAAAATGGTCCTCAGAGCTCCCACATAAGGCAGCTTGAAAAATTAGCTGAATAGCAGCTAGTAGCTAAATCCCACTTTTATTGTAGGCGCCTCAATTTTCTTCTTCATGCCCCACAAGTCTCTGTAGATTTATATACAACCTCTAAAATCCTTCCTGGCACACTTTCTCTCTTGCTTGCAGAGATTTTAAGACACATGTGCAACCACACAAACACATAAAAAGTTGTGGGTTCGCCTCTGCTATGAAACAACAAATGTAGAGCAAACTGACAGAGCGAGGATATCTACAGTATTGTAATATATCTGTGTGTGTATGTGTGTGCGTGTGTGTGTGTAGGTGGGTGGAAGAGAGATGAAGAGAACACGACAGGCCAGAGGTGGATAAAGAGAAAGAGAGAGAGAAAGAGAGAGTGAAGAGGAAACTAAACACAGGAGTAGAAGCCATAAAGCTCAAGAATCTGCTTCTCTCCTCCAAAAGAAACAAGACTGAAATAACATAAACACACGCGTTAACGCCACAACACAAGCATAAATGTAAATATATAAGCATGTAACTGAGGGGGAAGGGAAAGGATGTATGTGTGAATGTGTATGTGTGCACAGAAAGAATTAATAAACCAAAGGCATCCTGCAAAAACTGGCCTGAAATGCATCCAAACCCAAACAGATCACAATCTCTGCTTGTTTAGTTTTATTTCTTTGAATTATTTTGTTTTTATTGTTTTGGTTTTTTTTATTTTCTTCACATGCCGTCCCCTGTTAGCAGTCTGTGTCCTTTTATGTTTTGTAAACCGATATCATCTCATGTCGTCTCTCTACTTGTTATTTTGTCCATACTGCACTAAATGGTGAATTTAAAAAAAACACATAGACACACACTCACGGCATTTAGAAAACTTCCTGAGGCAACAGAGGAAGGTTTTACAGAATTTTTCCATAATTGGATGCATTAGCGAGCTCGAGAACCTCACCTGGGAGCTGAAATCTCTCTGAGCTACTGAAAAAAACCACAATTAACTCAAAAAAATGTGAGCTGTGAGTCTATTTTCATACTCTCTGTCCTGCACGACTCAACGATATGTTTAAGGTTGAGACTTTTTTTCCAAAACAATTTATCATTTCAGATTGTTTACCTGAGAAAAGCTTCCTCATAGTCATTGCAATAAGGCTCAGTATCATCTCATGTTGCTCACTAGTTAAAGTTAAAGTTAAAATCTCTCCTTTAAAACGTGTGAAGAAGGATTTGGGGGGAAGTGAGGCATCAGAGTGGAGTCTTATAACTTAAGCACATCTTGACATTTTGAATTCTCTGACGAGACGAGCAATAAATTAAAAATGTCATGACACCCACCCTCATACGTTATGTTAATACCTTGTTATGTTCCACACATTCAAAGACTTATTCCGTGATGAAGTATTTGACATTTTTTGGGGTTCCCACTTCTCTTCAACCTGACTACTAAAGTTTCCTATATTTTCCAGAATTCCTTGTAAAAGAAACCACAAGATCAATTCAAGTTTGGCATATAGGCACTAAAGTATAGTTTGCAAGGTGTCGGCGCTGCGCTCTCGTATATCCATCCTGCTGCTTTGGGTTTAGAAATTGATGTCTTGACCTCTTCTGCAACACATTTCTCCTTGTATGATTGTTGAAAACTGTTGCAGAATGTCAAAGCAAAACCGGTGGCGGTAGAGAGAGAAGCCCTCGTTTTGATAGTCTGACACCTTAAACGTGGAGCTGGGATGTAAAAAGTGCACCGTCAGTAGTGTTTCAGTGTTGGAGAGACTCTCTCACCATGCTGCTGTTGAGATTCTTCTCCACCTTGCAGAAGGTGTGTGGAGGCGTCTCCCCCTTGCTCGGGATGATGATGCAGATGTCGGTGACTGCCAGGGCGGCGTGCGGCTGGCTCTCGGGCGCCCGGCGGTAGGTGACGTAGATGCGCTGGGAGGAATTGCCGCTGATGTTGGCCGGTCGACCGGAGGGTGTGGTCTGGATTATGTGGCAGCCCTGCTTCAGCCTCTCCTTCCACTCGTACAGAACGCTGCGGGGTGAGGCAGAGCACAACGGTCAGCCAAACAAAACTCCACATCGGCGTGTGATTCGAGCGTAGAAGTGATGAACACAACATGCAGTTATGATCTCACTGGCCCAATTAGGTGGAGCTCCGAGTTTAAGCATAAAATTGGACGTTTCTCCAACTTTTTTTTTAAGGGTTGACAAGACGAAGCTGATCAAACTAAACGTCTGCTTTGCACCTCATGACCTGTGAAGCAATATTTTATGCAATTTATGATAAAACAGTCAGATTTATGAGCCTTGGAGGTGGCAAATAAGCCAAACTAAACTCACAGAGAGCTGGAGTTGTTATTAAGCAAAGGTTTATGAGACATAAGTAAAGACTGAAGGGAAAATTTGTAACACATTATAATGATACCTGCTGGTTAAAGAAAGACAGCGCCGCATGCACCATTTTCCACTTCAAATAACAATAACATGCCAGCACATAAACACACATCACAGGGAAACTAGTGTCATCGAGTGAGGAGCTCCAGCTGCCTTCAAACTACAACTGTCAGCCAGGTCTTGTGGTGAAGTAATCACTGCCTTAAAAAAAAAAGATGACTTTGCTATGAAAAGCCAGTGTTTGACATAAAAGCTGGGTGGATACATATTGTATGGTGTTGTATTTAGAGGCAGCGCAAATGCTGTAAATCATTTTTATGCTTTTTCACTCATTACTCACTTGTTTAGCTAAATTAGACTTTGCTTCTACTTCTCCAGACAGCTGAAGTTGTGTGAGGAGATTTTGCACAGTATTTTTTTTAAAGGAGCTTTATTTCAGGTGATTTCTGCTAGAAAATTGCATAATAAAATATTAAAAGACATTTGAAATAAAACCCTCAGGAAAAAAAAAAGAGCAGAGGAGCTATCTCATACAGAAAATGCCATATTTAATCCTGGTGGAAACAGTGGAAGTGACAGTGCTGCTCCTTGTGTTCCTCTCTAGTCCTCAGTATTGAACAAAATTGCTGTTTATACGATCACAGATGGTCACAGATAATACTAATTATTTCCTCTGCAGGCTGAGCAACGATTCACTATCACACAGAGCAATAAGGGAAAATGGATATAAATGATGGGTACACTTGTGTGCACACACACACACACACACACACTCAGCTTCCCATTAGTCCTACCAGTGTCTGAAAAGTGCAACCCCTCTGGTCTTTCAGCACGCAAAGGCTGCTGATACGGTCTAAGCAGAGCCTCTGTGTCAGTGCCTGATAAGCACTGCACTCTGTAGTGTCAGAGGCCAGTATTGGCCTCCTTAGCATTGTCACCACCTGCCTCAGCCAGCCAAGAGGTGAGAGAGGACTCAACAAACCCTATTGAATCCCTCCAGTTCAAAAGATGAGGAGGACACCTGTAACCGTGCTTCACAACACTCTTTTCACTTTTTTTTTTGTCGAGAGATCACAATGAGGGAACGACTGCAAAGCCGGCAGAAAGTAGCTGCTGTGGAAAACTGCTGCACAGGAGGAATTTTCAGGCAGAGCAGAGCACTTTAGCTTTTCAAAGTATGGACTACCTTTAAGACTGTAACTGTACACCTCACTCACAATAGCAAGAGACAGCAGGACAAAGATTCATGAGCAGAAAGATGAAAGTAGAAACAACAGCAACCAGAATATTTGCTGATAGCAGCAGCTGATTGTAAAGAATATATACATTCTTATCAATAACTTTTTATTCTCTCGTTTCAGCTTCTTATTTATAAGGATTGATTTAACATAACAAGTCCAACAGCCCACCTTTAAGACTCCTTCATAACTTACCCCAGGTCAGTTAGCGGCGGCTTGTCGCGTCCTCGCCTGTAGCACAGGAAGATCTGGGGCGCCATGAGGCCGCCGTTGTTCAGATCGGCCGAATGGCCTGTCGGCGTCGTCTCTATGCAGGTGAACCCCGGCGGCACCTCCTCGCCCATCGAGCGGATCACCAGCGCCACGTCGGTGATGGGCGCCTTAGGCTTGGCCGTCTTATGGCAGACGTCGTCAAAGTGGATCTCCTGGTCCAGCGGCTTGGACGGGTCCGTCAGACCTGCCACCACGAAGTAGTCGGCTACACGAGGGCCTTTGTCCTCCATCATCTTCCATCCCAGCCGACTGCCTGCACGGTAGCCGAGGAAAGGAAAGGAAAGGAAAGGAGGAAGACAGACACGGAGACACAGACAGGAAGAGAAAGAAAGAGAGAGAGAGAAAGAGAGAGAGGGGAAAGGGAGATTAATTTTCGTTGTGGAAGCAGGTACAGACGGTTCTTGCGCCTTTGCTTTGGCAGTGAAATAAGAAAATCTGACAGTCATAAATCTTACTGAAGGGGAGGCCGGTAGAAGGGCAAATTTAAAAAGCGGGGGTAAAAATGTGAAGAGGAGAGGGGCTTCCGTTATGTGCCAGGTAGCCATTTACAGTTTAGACAGTTAGTCTTTGACCAGACTGGCTTCAGATCACATGACCAGCTAGAAAGGTTCAGTGTCCCGGCTCAAGGACACTGAGAAAGAACATGCAGCTCTGAAGTGGACAGAACATTGTTGATGTTGAGGGTTTTGAACCTTTCTCTGATTCTAAAATGTGAAAAACCCCACAGTTAAAGCCCGGCTGCCTGCACAGACCTGAGTGTGCATTTTAAAAAGGGAGCAATGAGGTGTTTCTTCACACTTGACATTCTGCCTTAATTGCAGGCCGGTCCCACATAAAAACCTGCTGATTAGAAGGCTTGTGATATCATGAAGCCTATTAAGCAGAGTAATAAAACCCAAACAGTAGTTTCCTTAATCTATCCAAAGAAGGGCATGTCCTGACTGCACAACATCACATACACACTCACCAGAGAGGCACACACACTGAAAGGTAAACCGACACGGCCGGTTAAACGTGCTAAAAGTACGGAAACACACGAAATGTCACTTTTTAGTGAATCTCCAAACAACAGGGAGGACATTTTCTGTTTCAGACACAGGAGAGAGACCCAACATTGGCAGCTCTCTGAGGATAACAGTGACTTTTCAAGATCAGCGTTACTTTGATGCGACACGGCACTTCAGCACTGATTGTTTGCCGTGTCGTGATCACAGCGCCGTTTCAAGAAAACAGAGGAGACGAAGACCGCTGAGGTCAGAGTCTGAGACAAAAACGATGAATGAAAAAAAAGAATTTAGGCCAAAGACACAACTGTGAACAAAACTAATGGTGTGAGGGAGAAACTGTGGCAACATGCTCAACAAGTGTCGCTGCTAAATTTGTGTTGCTGCTTTCTTTTAAGGGGAGGTTTGTTTAAATTATGAGTGTGTTCAGTTCCCTCATGATCAAAGAAATGCTCAAGTTTTCTCTCCAAGAGCACAAAAAAATAAATGAGCTCACAAGATCACCTACACACAAGAACACATTTGTATCCGTCACACCTCAAGAAGAAAAGACTGTTTCTCCTTATTACTGTCGCCATTTTTACCCAATTATTCTTCTACAATAACATATACAGGCATTACTGTCTTAAGCCTGATGTGACAGCGTGTGGGTAAAGAGATGTTACATAATATTCACATATGCACTTTAAACAGTCTTGCTCGATGCTAAAGTGCTGAAGAACAAAGAAATACTGTAAGTCAGTTCTGCTTTTTTTTTATCCTTTTGCAGCCTCTGGGTGTGGTGGTGTTGAGTCAATCTGCCTCAGTGACCAAATTCATCACTCAACCTCTTGACACTTGAGCCTTAGAGACATGAGTGTGTCTCTGTGAGTTAAAATGAAACTTGACCTCCCTCCCCACCCCCCCCCCCCCACCCCCAACCGCTTCTCTCGCCCTTCTCCTGGTCAGTCATGCAGACGCAGAACGACACGTCGGGTTCATTACAGCTGAAATCAGGAAGTGTGAGAGACACGCACGACTCGAACGTGTCTTCAGGTTTTTACATAAAACACAGTTATGCACAGATTGTAAATACCGTAGAGGATGTGAGACCTTTTCTGGACAAAGCTGATTTATCTCTTTGAAAAACACGAGCGAGTCACAGTCAGCTAGAATTTTCTCACCCGGATAGCCGTTTCATTACAACCAGATTTGTTCCTGCTCAATTTAATTCTGAACAATTCCACTGGACGAGGCCTGTGATTCCAAGCGTATGCAGTAAGAGGGTGTGGGGGAGAGAGGTTTAACAAGGAGGGCGTGTTAGCTAAGCTAAATGTGTTGGCTCAGGGAGGAAGGTGAAGACGCTGCCAACTCCGGTCTATGTGATGCTATACTAGCAAGACTCCAGCTGCTACCGAGGCTACACAGACCGCTGCTAGAGCCTCCTTTTATAGGAGGCTGTTGTAAGTCAAGAAGACACCAAAGGAACTAAATATTTCTCTGTTTTGACCTGTACCAGCGAATGTCCTTCCATCTGCGCATTTGGGATTTCTGGTCTTTGTCTTTGAGGAGCTTTGATGCCAAAGTTTGTCTTCAGTATCAAGATCCTGCAGACTGTCTTAAAGGCTGCAGGCTTCAGCAGATGTAACAGAACCGCATTTCTTCATTAACAGTTTTGTTGTGTGATGTAATGAGTGATAATTAGCAGTTTTAGACACAACATTTAGTGGAGAAAGAAAAGGTTTTGTTTACATAAAAGCCTGGTGGCATAATGAAATGATCTTTGCGAGGTCAATGAGCCAAGCTTACATACAAATAAACAGCAATTTGTGTTCCTTTCTGTTGTCATTTCCAGCTATTGACAGACGGTGAGAAAAACGCTGGTTCACCGTGTTCTGGCTCTTACGCTCGGGTTACAGATGCATCTCACCTCATCGCTTCCCTTCCTGCTAGAAACTGATGAGAAGACTGTCGGTGCTCAGTTCGCTGAGTTATTTCTCTTTGCCAAGTGATGTCTGGGCAGCTGTGATAAGGCAGAAGTTGTGAGGTGGACCCGGGCCATTCAGTCTTAATCCCACATCTTACATCAACCTTGATTCTGGCAGCGCTCTTCTAGTTATCAGCTGGAGGATAATTGGTTAAACTAAGAGTGACCGCGGGAGTTCTGAGGGCCACACATCTGCACGGCGTCCTGAGTCCAGGACCACCGTCCTGCTCTCCACTTCCTGTCCAACACATAGAGCAGGTTCATGAACGTCCCCGGGACGCTCGTATTACAACACATCAGTTTAACACCCGAAGGACAGGATGTTGGACACGTGCTCATTTCTCTTTCAGAAATGTTTACATGGGAATTTAACACAATATGAAAATGCAACAGAGAGCTAAAAACGGGTCCAAACACATCATCATACCAATCCGAACAACTGAGGCACGTGGAAAACAACAGCACGTGTAAAAAAAAAAAAAAGAAAGAAAATTACACGCAAGGCCGGCTCAAAGTTGTGGGACAGATGCACACACATTGCCGTCATTGCACCTTCACGTCTGCTCATAACACTCTGCCATTAAAAGCCTGCATGTGAGCATGTGTCTAGAAAAGCCTGACAGGCTGACAGACAGCATGACAGTGTGTGTGTGTATATGTGTGTGTGTGTGTGTGTGTGTGTGAGAGAGAGAGTGAGCACAAGGTCCTGAGGTCACATTCCTGTATTTCACAGACATAATGAAAGGCAGAAACCAACATGGTCAACACGTGTGGTTTTGTCAGCGCCAGGACAAAGTCATGTTCTATTGTTTTTCATTTGCAAAACACTCAAATCTCACAGAGTCTATGTTTAAAATTAACTATAATATCATATGCAACCTATAATGAGAGGAAGGATGGAATTGCGCCGGGTGTCGGCTGGCGGCTATCTCCCGTCTTGCAAATGACTGCAGCTTTATTGACCCGGAGAGGGATTTTGCATTTTGAGTCTCGACTGACTCGGGTGTTTGTTTCATAGGACGCACAGTAAGTACAGTTAACTCCTCACTTAGCACAAACCCCATAACAAAAAAAAGATGTTGACCTAATTTATTGCAGTCCCACGGATGCAAAGCAAAGCAGTGTCACCCTCTCTCAAACCCCCCCTCCTCCTCCTCCTCCTCCTCGTTAGGCTGGCTACAGAGTCACATGACAGGCCGAAGAATGACACTCATCCACGCCATGCTGTCAGCTTGCTAAAAATACAAAGCAAACCAAACCGGGGTGGTACTGTGGCACACATTACATAAGGATTACATATATAAACTGTATATGTAGGACAATCCTGAACTCCCACTGATATCAATCCGCCTTTCTTGTCTTTATGCTGCTCTCTTTGCCTGCCCTATATTTCAAGTATATATAAAATTCAACATTATCAAGTTGGCAGGATGAAAAATGAATTCTATATCTCACAGCTCACAGCCATCGGTGAATCTGAAGGTGATAGCGAGGTGAGGATTTATAGGTCACACCACAAAAGCTTATGCTGCATTGCTGTGATACTAAAAAATATTAACTTCATGTAAATAAAAAAAGAGGCTCGATCCGTGCAGCTAACAGTTAACAAATTTAGCAGAAACATCCTTTATCCAGATCAGCCTTGAATTTTTGATGCGTCAAATATGCTGAGAAGGCACAACAGGACTATTTTCAAGCACAGATCATCACTGGATTCCCTCCTAGGAACCGCATCCAAAACATGCAGAGCGGTGACTCACGCCGTGCCTGACACATAAGAATGAAAACCTGCATGACATCTTAAGTGGTCTAAATCCAAATATCTTAATTTTCTGGCTTCCCCTACCTCCCCCGGCCTCTGGCAGACTGACCTGGAAGGGAAGTCTCGCCTTGGTTTTTGGAGGTAAACGCCCAAAGAGGAGTCACGATTTATTCCTCTCAGCATAAAAAAAAAAGCTGTGAATGTTTAAGAGGGGGGGGGGGGGGGGGTGTGCTCGGGCCAAAAGCCTCTTTAAAAGGTCACTATGGAGCTCTTCACAGTGGTCCTCAGGCACTACAGAAAATATTTATGTGTTTCTGAATCATTTATGATGTGTGTTCATTCAGCACAAATGCCTTAAGATATCATTTTCCCCGAGATTTTTGCAGAGTGTCTTTGTGAAGTAGAAATCTTTTGCCTATGGAGCGCATTATATGATGCGGTTAACATGCACGGATTATCCGGGCTCTGTCTGACACTCTACAGTACAGATAGGTAGAGGAGAGCCGGGGTGGGAGCAAGAGAAGCAAAAGAAACAGAGTTGATGGAAAAGCACCACAGGCCCAGAAACCTGAAACTAGGCCACATGAAGGGCCGGGTGCCAGAGCTGTAGACAAAGCTTCCCAGCCCAAACTCGCTGACTTATAACCACAGCAGGAACTCAGGGAGGAGTTCGATAAGATGTCCAGACCCTCAGTCGCTTCCACAAGGGGCTTGTTTAAGACAACGTGACAGGGGAACGACTTCCAGCTGTCTCCAGTTAAGGAGAACCGGGGGCCAACGAAACTCACCAAACAGACTCTGGTCCTAGGCTCCGATGGCCCGGTCGTTGGCTCTGGGCTCCAGCTGTATAGACATTGAAGTCGGGAGACAGCCACAGCAGGGCAGACACGTGGAGGAGGTGAAAAGGAATGTGCTCAAGAACATAAACACAAGCCAGTAGGAAGCCTCACTAGCCAAGCATCTGCTTCTAGTTAGCCAAGAGGAGTGGGCGTTTGGCTCCGGTGCCTCTCGACACCAGTCAGGTCACATAACATCTCGGAGTAAAGATGACCCCTCGGAGAAATGAATCTGTACACCTGACTTGTTATTTAACTAACCAAATGTTGAGAGAAACTCGAGTCGAGGTGTTTCACGTTTCTGCAGCCAAACACACCTGAGTGAAATGTCACTGCTGGTCCTGACGAGCTGTAGCTGCGACTTACAAACTCTCAGCTCCCAAAACAACAATCTAAAGAATGAAGGCTGCAATTAAAGATCATTTTCATAATCAATCAGTCTGTTGCTTATTTTCTCAATTTATTGATTAGTCCTTTAGTTGATAAAGTGTCAAAAAAGTTCTGAAAAACTTCTCCCAAGTGATATCTTGTTTTGCTTGTCAGTCCAAATACCAAAGATATCCAGTTAATTATCATACATGGGGGAAAAAAAAAAAGGTAGCAAATTCTTGAATTTAATGAGCTGGAACCAAAGACTGTTTGGCATTTTTGCTTGAAAAAAAAAAAAAAAGACCAAAAAAAGTTAACAGAGTCTCAAAATATTTGCAGATTATTTGTCTTTTATAAGCACAGACATGAAGGGAAGCTGTACAGAATATCCACAGAAGAACTGGTAACAAGCTTCAGACTGCCAGCTCAGTGTATCTACTACCAGCCACTTTGGCCACTTTGTTGTGTAACTTATTTGCCAACCAAATTACACAACAGCGAGCACTAAACATGTACTTTAATTGCTTTGAAAATGAGTCACAGTGTATGTGTGTGTGTGTGTGTCCCCAGGAAACAGTATGCATAAGGTTTAGTTAGAATACATTAACTTTAGTCAACAGAACTTGTATTTTTAATTAGTTATGTGACCATTTGTTGCTGTCAGTTTGTTTTTTTTGTGTGTTTGCTTTCTTAGGCGTCAGTGCTGCAGGCTTACTTGTGGTTCCTGGAGTCTCTAAAAGTAGAATGGGAGTCAAATCCTTCAGCTATCAGCTCTCATTCCAGTTTGGGTCCGGGAGGGGGGAGGGAGGGGGGGTCAGACACCCTCTCTACATTTAACAATAGGCTAAAAACTTTCCTTTATAATAAAGTTTATAGTAAGGGCCGACCCGTGCTCGCCTTGGACCGGCCCCTATTTATGCACCTATAGGTCTAGACTGCCAGGGGACTTCCTGTGATGCACTGAGCTCCTCTCTTCTCCTCCTCCTCCTCCTCCTCCTCCTCTCCATCTGTACACATTCATGTACCATTAATACACGTTACTAACTTAGCATCTTAGTTTTGTGCTTTCTCATCTCGCAGGAGACCTTCAGCTGCCGACCGACTGCTGTCCAGCTTGACGCCCACCGCCGCCGCCGCTGCTATTATTATTAGTCATATTTCTATTATTATTACTGTTGTTGTTATTGTTGTTATGCTTCTCTGTGTCACTCTCCCTCTCCCTCCCTCTCTCTCTCAACCCAGCCGGTCAAGGCAGATGGCCGCCCCCCCTACAGCCCCGTTCTGCTTGAGGTTTCTTCCCATTAAAAGGGGAGTTTTTCCTCGCTGCTATCGCCAAGTGCTTCCTCATGGGGGACTGTTAGGTCTCTGTAAATTTTAAAAAGGTATAGTCTAGACCTGCTCTATGTGGAAAGTGTCCTTAGATAGCTTCTGTTGTGATTTGGTGCTATACAAAGTAAATAAAATTGACTTGACTTGACTCGTTCATAGTGTGAGACATATTTACCCTCAGGGAGTAATAATCATAATAATTATATCTTACAACCAGCCATCATTAAGTTGGTGTTTCCTTTTTCTAACAGGGGAAACAATATAAACGATGTCTCCTACAAATTAAAATCATGCATTCCTCTTCTGAGTCAGTCAGTACTTGTTATATAACAGCAGCCAATCAATGTCACAAAGAAAATAGACTTGTACAGTGGGTGTATACTGGTGTTTTGTTTTTTTTTTAGTTTTCAGGTACAAAGCAATGTGTAAAATTCCAGAGCAAAGCACTCAGATGCAATTATGCAATTATGTCAAATTTCAGTCGACTCCTTCTAAGATGCCAGATATAAAAGACAGATTGATAAATGGACAAAAAAAAAGGGAAGCCAGATCCGCAGACACATAATAAATTAGTTAAAACTTGGACGTTGATGCGAGTCCTTTAGTCGTTATGAAAAATGAAGTTGCCTGCCCATAAACAACATCACATTTACTGCTCATCAGAAAATAATGTTTGACCTCAGTGTTACCGGGTGTGAAAACCAAATAACTGTGCAAATACTCCAGAATTATCATATTTCAGAGCAGATTATTGTACATTTAAACCCAGGACTGCGGCACACAAGCTTTCAAACTTACACGGATCTGTGCTAAAGGTCACGACACATCGAATGAGTTCAGCAGGTTGACTGCGACGGGCTCCGACTACGGGCCGGCTTTTGTTATGACAATATGCAAATATGCAGTGTTATATGCGTGTCAGCTAATAGATTACAGGCAGGCATAAACCATAACAAACAAAAACACTTTGACACTTACCGAATGAAAGTTGTCAAATACAGTCGGTTTAAACAAGGTTCATTAGAGATAACCTTTAATTAATGTATAAAAAAAAATGAGACAGGGGGCAAAGAGGTAAATTATCATATAAATGCAATAATTATCATGCGCCTGGCAACACTGATAGAAAGTCATGTGTGACTGGCAACCTGCATGATGAAATAAAAGAAGAAGAAGCTGTTTTCTTTCTGTTTGCAGGGTGTCAGCAGACTTACGGTAAGCAGTTTATATTTACAAGAGATTCATTTCAAGATCCTGAGATTGTTTACCTCGGCTCGGATAAACGTAGGCATGTTTGGTGTTATATAACATAAAAGTTACGGGAGAACTAATGCTGCGAGATGAAGGGTTTACTTCAGAATTTGGAGATAGTACTAATTATCAACAACATCTCAAGGGGGGGTGTTGACACTGACTATGTTTCCTGCTTCATAAAGTTAAGAAAATGCCTTCGGGAAACAAATATCTTACACCACAGAAGCATTATATATATATATTTTTTCTCTCTCTATTTCCACTCTAGAGGCTCACTTATTTCTGACTCTGGAATAATTTATGATTTCAAATTAAAGCTTCAAAGTTTAGCACTTGTCAAAGCAGGAGGAGGACGCTCAGGGTCAAACGCCAGGGTTTCATCCGTTAACACTCACTAATGTAACAGATCACAATGATTTTAACCACGCAGAAAGCAGGATCAATGGGAAGACCGTAGAAATAACCTACTGGGATTAACCTATACCAAACATGAATATGCTAATAACGCTGTAAGGTGCTTCAGTAGAAAAGCATTAGTGAGCATACAAAGTGCTTTGAATAACTTTGTACGAGTTCTTGACTGAAATATCAAAAGATGTTTTGAAATTCAACTCAAGTTTAAGCCTTTTTTTTCCTCTCTTGGCGCGAGTGGGAGACTGTGATGTGTTTGTTATGGTTAATTAAGCACAAACCATGATGGATGGTTACGCAGCAGCACGAGACGGAGCGGTGACAGACTTCACCTGCCAGAAGTGATCCTATTAACATCACTCTGATTACAGCGAGAAAAATAAACAAACCAAAAATAAAAAAAAGAGGAAGAGGTGGGTGAAGTCTAAGGGGAAATATTCACCGCCAACGTTTGACGCCTCCGTCTCAAGGAGACGTAGTTATCGGTTTGCCTCGGAGCCGGTTTGAAGCCCAGAGGTGCTGCTGATTGTTGGCACCGTCTTTGCCGTTTGGGGCCAAGATCTTCCAATAAGGAGTGAGGGATGTTGCCTTTCACGCTCTGGAAAAAACGCCTCGCTACCTCTGACCCAAGCTAACGTTAGCTTACCAGGAAACAGCGCACACGTTAGCTATTTCAGCTAAACTGTACTAACACGACAGGTATCGTAATCAAGTATCAATAAACTTACAGAAATGTTTCGACAATAGTAGAGAAGCAACGATTAATCGATTAGTTGACTGACAGAAAATTAATCAGCAACGATTTTGATAATATATTCATTGTTTAGGTCAAAAATGCCAAATATCTGACGGTTTCTTTCTTTTGTCTTACATGATAGTAAATGGAATATCTTTGAGTTTTGTATTATTGACAAAATAAGACATTTAATGACGCCACCTTGGGCTCTAGCAAACTGTGATGGACATTTTTCACTGTTTTTTGACGTTTATTTGACAAAAAGAAGATTAATCAATAATCACAATAATCATTAGTCGCAGCTCTGGGCAACAGTCCAACTCAGTTCGAGTCCCAGAGCCAAGGAGAGCAGCAGGCCAACGAACTGTCAATCAACGCCCACACAGCAGACATCAAAGCTACTATAAGTCTTCAAATCTTATTAGCGGAGCAATAATTCCCAAAATGACCACCTGCACACGTATTAGAGGACTTGAATTTAGCGATTGAGGCCAGAATGACTCCTTGAAAAAAATGGCTGACTTAGTATTTCTAGAGAGAAGATGATGCTTTTTGAACGGGAGCATGTAGCAGCTGTCAGTGGTATTACACTTTAAGGTACATCCGTATTGGCTTCAGCCTCAAGCCGTTGTAGCTGCTGCTTGCAAACAAATGAGCTTCCATTTAAACAACACGACTCAGGGAGACAAATATAAAGCATAGCCCGACCAATACTGGGTTTTTAAGGCTGATATAGATCAATATGGTGGTCTGATCCAGTTGTTTTGGTGGTTTGAGGTACAGGAGTGTTGTCCTAAGACTATTTGTTTGTGCTAACATTACATCTTTTTTTCTGCACTTGATGTTGCTGCTGAACGCTCCTCTGCAGTCTGATGTTAGCATAAAGGCTAGACTAAGTCATTTGTTTAACCTCCTGCATACCTTTCATTCACAGATTTAGCCCTCCGTCTCGGTGATATTTATGCTGACAACTGTGAGCCACCAGAAAAGTAATTGGAGGAAACAGCTACACGGTGGAAAAATGTTACTAAGTCATATTTCAGTAAACACATATCCAGGTTAATACCGGGATCATAATTCCTGGTCTTCAACAGTACATAAGATGTTACCGTCCTGGCTCTGTGCATTAGCGCAGAGAAGTGCTAACACAGAGCCCTGTGGGAATTAATACCATGTCTCCAGGAAACCCGATCTAACCGACCTGCCTTCTCTTTCCAGTCTGATCTTTTAATTCCCTCGTTGGCAGAAAAATGTTCTTAAGGCTGCTTGTTGTGCCTTCAAGTCAGACAAAGTGATTTGTACCAAAACACACATTTGTTTTCCTGTGTGACCTCTTTTTTTTTTTATCTGTATAGCTTGTTAACTTTGAAGTCTGGCAGTTTTGATTTAGTGACGTCTTAAAGAGCCAATTTCCGTCTGAGCGATGAGAAGAAAGGAGAGACGGTGGGGAATTATCCTTTACCCTTGTGAACCTGGTAGACCACACAGCAGCAGCAACAGAGAGATGTGAGAATCAGACAATTACAGCCTTTACAAGTGAAGCCTCGGCTGTGGCAAGCCCATATACAACGGGGTTTAAGTTAAATCTGATGTACTTAAAGTTTCCTCAAAGTGGAACAGAGCGGAAAATCAGACTTTAGTCTAATTTATCCTTGAAATAATGCTTTTATATTTCAGCGCACATGATTGAAGTTACATCCATATCACTCAAAAACCTGATTTAGTTGGTTTACTTCTTTTTTTCATGTCTTTTTTTGGGCAGCAGAACAACACAGTGTAAACACAACACTTACAAATTATCACCTAATTAAGTTATCATGGCAACAGTTGCCTATTTACACATCAGTGGACTCAGTCCTTGTTTTTGACCACCTGACAAACCTACCGTATGTCCAATATTCAATCTCCTTTTAGTTCTGTTTTGGTTCTTATTTATTTCATAGATTGTTGAGCCAAACCTGAATGTATCTGACTTCCATTTGACAGTCTGGCACCAGTGTTGCTGTGTTTCTGGCGGGTTTATAGGTCAAATTTTAGCTGATGTGTTAGCAAAAAAAGAGCACCTCCAAGCTACCAAACCTCCAATTAAATATTAATAACATGTGTTTTTGTTTGTTTGTTTTACTGTAAATTGCTAGACTGTCCTCTATGTAGTTTTCCTGCAATTTTAATCAAATTATGCACTTGTTGAGTCATGCACTATTTACCCATAGTGCCAATTTCATTGCTTAAGTATTCTCCTCTGAATCCGAAACAATGGTACCAATAGCAGCCTGTCCGACTGTCCAAAGGGTCAAACAATTCTTAAACCTACTCCACTACCCCCCAAACTTTATTTTCTCTATTCATACATATTGCATACTGCTGCATTATTTCCCTGCAGCACTAACAACACAACCCAAAATGTGTTTTTGTCTTCTGACAGATGACTTTGCTAGGTGCTATGAATCTCACTTTAGATGATGACATCAGTTCCCCAACGCCCAAATTCGTCTTTTTTTTTTTTTTTTCGAACACCAGATGCCACCCACCAACTGTGGAGACATCCTGCCTTTCTTTCTCTCTGGAGGCAATACTCTGAGCTTACAGCTAATTAGTGTTTGTGGATAGTCTTCCCTGGGAACATGTAATCCCGTTCTCCGTTGTTCTGCATGCAAATCTATAGCAGCTTTTTCTTTTTCTAGTAGTACAGCGTCTTCTTCTTCTTCTTCTTTTGGCCGCGTTTTGCATAAAAAACAGAGACGACGCTGTGCTGTAACCTTCAGTCTGACACAAAGTCCTGCTTTTATGGAAGAATTCTTCGCATCACTGAAACATTAAATCTTTATTGACATATGCGCAGAGAACAGTCGGTCGCTCTGTACAGTGAAATTCTTACTTTGTTCTCCTTTTCCAGCCGCCATACATAATCAGATCTGTATCCAACAAATCTTGCTACTAAAATATTAAATTTATGGCTTAATCTGCAGTGAAGGAGAACTAGGTATCAAGCCTCAGTACTTCTAGTATCATTATAGTCATGCCTGTAGCGACATGTATCATAATTCTGGTAATTTATACTTTAATTTAAGCAAGGTTTCCTGTACACAGTGTACAAAAAAACATCAAACAATGAAGCATTTGAGAAGTTTGACTTGTAAAACAGAGAAGAAGGTTTTCATGGAAAAGATTATTTAAACTCATACTAAGTACAGAAAGTTTTTGTTGTTTTTTTTTTTTTTTCTTTTAGTGTTTGTACTGAAACCAAAGTATCTGAGCGGAGATATACCCAAAAGGCTTTAAAAAAGCAACTGTCAGCTGGATCCAAATATGTGATTCAAGTGGGCTCGAACATTTCAGTATAAATATTTCTATGTGAACAAATCTCAACTAAAGACAAGAAAAACAACACCCAAGTTGTTTATTATTCATATCCCTAAAGGAAAAAAAAGAGCAACATAAAAGCATGTACTGATGATGTTCTGGGCATATTTTGTTTGTATATTGACTCGATGTAATTAATGTTACATCATGTCCAAGAGTCTCCAGCTATTGAAGTTTAACAAAAAATGTTTCACTGATGTAAAACAAAGAATGGTATTAGTCCATCAGACTCAAACAGATAGAGCATCTTTCAACAACCGTACAGAAATCAGAGAAACACACACGGACCTATCTGATCACTCACGAGAGCAGGAAATAGATGCCAAAGAGCGTCGCTGTCACTCATTTCCAGCAGCTACATCCTCTTGCTGCTGTGTTGTTTTTCTGTGCTGTCATCATCTCTATTACTCCCCTCCTTTGTATAAATCAGCGCACATTGTTGTTGAAAAGTATTATGTTCAAATATAAGGAATCATTAATAACCTGCAGACACGAATAAAGCATCAGTGTAAAAATTGTTGTTCCATGTCCTTGGAGGAATGGAGGTACACAGAGATAGATAGAGACGGAGGTACAAAAAGAATTTAAATGAGGTGATAACATTCCTTATCATTAGCTTGGCTATAGTGTAACCTAATCTTTATGACAGCTGGAATAGGCTGTAAGCTGCTGTAGCCTGCAGCCTCCACATCAAAACACTTCAACCTGCATCACTGCTAGTGAGAGCAAAAAAAAAAAAAAAGGGAAAAAAATCAGTGTCTTCACATCTTTACTACAGCTTCATTACAAAAAAAGAGATGAACTAAGCAGTGTTTTTTTCCTTTATGTTATGTGAACACCAGACTAGCTTAACTGAGAGTTGGAAGTGCCCAGTGAATCTCCAGGATCATCCCTAGTTAGCTCCAAAAACCAGAGAAATACTTTGGAAGGAAACAATGAAACATTAAAGAAGTTTAAGTGAATGTTCTGCAGAAATACATGATCATTCCTCAAGCATGAGAAGGGTGACGGCTCTATGAAGCGGGACTCACTAAACACAAGATGATGGGAATACCATGCACCTTATGCCTCAGGTATTAAAACCATCACTGCTATGGGAAGGGGGGACACTCGGTCTCGGTTATATGTGGACTGTAAGCATTAACCCTGAGGCTGGTGTCGGGATAAGAGGAACCAGGGTTACTGAGTGTACCTGAAGTCTTCAATCAGCTAAGCAGCCACCACCGAGCTGTCTAGTGCTTTCATCTTTTACTCCCTGCCGTAAATCCTCTTCTTGGACCTGCACAAGACTACACATCCCAACCCTAGCCCCCCCTCCCCACCCTCCCCAAAAGCCTGGCTCACATTTAGCGAGACGACAGTGCCTTCGTTTCGACTCTTTTTCCTCTCTGGCATTCCAACACAGCGGCTCATCTGCCCTCCGAACAAGAACAGACAAGGCAATAAGACAAAACACAAACATACCGTCCATCATGTACACAACAACACATCTCAGGTCTCTGGACATGAGAAACTCTATGATATGTGAAATACTTGAATGAAAAAAAAAGCAACAGAGCAGGCAGAGGATGTATGAAGTTACAGTGCAGGTTACCTTTCTGGTATGTAGAGCTGCGGTTTTTCAAATGACAGGCTTGAAAGTATTTCTGTCACATGTGTGATTTGACCAGACTTGCCTGTCCTGTGCGACACCACTAAATGATATGAGGGGAATTTTTGGAAAGTAAATCTCCCCACTGCAGCCATGGCTTGACTGCTGGTATGTTCACACCCTCTATGAATGTGTACTGAATTGGTACCGGCTCCTGATTGGTCAGAACCGGCATACTGATGAGCTCCTGCAGCAGTCTGTAGCTGCTCTCTTTATAGGAAAGTCATTAATTACTTTGACGTATGAGGTATTTTCACTTCACCTACTGTTAGATGAACTCTTTTTCCTACATGTAGCTGTCCTCTAGTGATGATGCACTCATTAGTGGTGTGCAATTATATTCGTGGGTGTGTTTACATTCTGGGGACTGTGTAGCAGACATGCTCTACAGAGTGGGCTAACTGTACCAAAGCAAAACAAAACACACAGATAAAGCTTTTTGAGTGTAACAGAGATGACTCTGCTGACCGACTGGAACAATATGCCACATATATATATAGGCAGTGTTTTGGATTTTCTGCTGCTTCATTGGTAGTTAGTTCACTCACCCGTGGTCGAGTTTAGAGAACGTGCCCTGAATAAGGCAACGCGTCGGCCTTAAAATGTTTAAACACAAATGTTGGCTTTAACTAGCGTCATGCGTTATTACATCTGATGTGATACCTGCTTTTGAAGCAGCTAACTCCCTGCACACATTTATTGAGTCACTGCTCTCAACACATGAGCCTCCGTCTGGGGGAGGAAGGATTGTTGTTTTTCCTGTATCAACCACGTGTAAGATAGACGAGTCTAGATTATTCTCGCTTCCTCCTGGTGAATCAACAGTAGCCTATTCCATTATAACCTTACTAAAAATAAATAATCTAAAAGCTCATTAAAGGAAATGGCTGGCGAATTTCTATGTCCTTCTTATGGACAACAAATCTCCAACAATGACTTGATCCTGCTTTCTTACTACTAAGTATTGCGTGTGTATCCACAGCCTGATACAGCTTATTCCTCTGTGTTGTGGACCTCTGTTGTTGTCCAGAAACTATTAAAAACACATCGATGAGCCAAACAGCTGCACTCAGTGACATGCTCCATGAAGATTACAGGCACGTTAGTTTGTTTAGAAACAGCTTCAAAGACTTTTAACAGCGATCATGTTTTCAGTCTCTGGAGAGTAGTTCTATGTAAGACAGACTCTACTGAGCATGTGTGGGAATGTGGTTCTGTTTACAGTGCTTCGCTAGCTTGTTGCGCCACATCTTCTTAACTTTGCACTACATTGTACATTTAAGATTTCTGCCTTACACAGAACTACTCTCAGGAGACTGTAAACATGTTTGTTATTGATCTTTGGAGCCATTTCTACACAAACTAATGTAGCCAAACTCTTTGTAACAAAAGGAACATGTCACCCAGTGCAGCTGTGTGGTTCACTGACGTTAGTTTTTGGACAACAACTGAGGATTACAGCACAGAGGAATAAGATATATCAGGCTTTGGATACACAAACAATACTTACAAGTAGATCAATTCATTGTTGGTTTGGCTCTGCACATGAGATTAGTTGACAATAAGAAAAAACATAGAAAAATCACCAGCCTTTATCCTTTAAGCACTTTTGCACATAATTATAAACATAACCCCATTAAAATTAAGCAGGAATATTGATAAGAAAACAGATAAGCACTGTCTGTATCAATCCCTTAACTCCCCCCTGCAGCTCAGCTTATTCAGCCTTGCACTGGCAGTATTTCTCAGACATATCTGCAGTGATGCATGACAATACCATGAACAGATTCCTTCAAATTTGGATATCATTTATGCAAGGCTGGATTAGCACACACTCAACATCTTCCCCCCCCCTTCCCTCCCCTAGTGACGAACTCTCTGCCCTGAGCTGCTACACCGCCACCATCACCACCAGACAGCTTTAAAAAAAAAAAAAAAAAAAAAAAACCCATGAAAAGCACTGACAGCCTTACAGTCACAAAACAAAGACATGTATTGTGTCATTGCTGAAAGGTTAACTGAACAAACCTAAAATATCCTCAGGCAAGCAAGGGGTTGTATACGGAGAGAAGGGTAGTGTTTTGAGTTATTTATAGCTCTTAAATGACTAGTTTAGAGCTAGTGGATAAAACAGACATGTATATATCACCGGGTGACCCGAGAGGCTTTAATGTGGTGTGACTAGTGACACATTTACACACAGGACAGGTGGTCAAATATACACAAATTAGCGTTGATTGCAAACAACCTGTAGCACATACTTAGCTGCAGGAATGAGCTGTTAAAAAAAAAAACAACAAACAAATGCGACGAGGTCAGAATTGTCATTAGCGGTAATTTGTTACCACAAAACAAATGTAAACAAACACGACAGCACACATAACGGTGACAGAGCTAGCACACACGGGGATTTCTGGCTTGTTCTAGCCGGTAAATCCCTCCCCGACCAGGCGGTCAGTCACTAGTAACGGTTCATCATTTCGTACTTACCCCCGGTTGTGAACGGTAAATTAGTCCTCTCTCTCACACACACACACACAACTTCGACTACCGGTGTTGTTGCATTACAGCGCCCAGAAGGAGGTGAGGTGACCCTGTCAGTCTGTCTGTGTGCGATTTTGTTGTTTTTATTTCTTCTTAATATTATTATTATTTTTCTCTCTCTCCGTCTCTCTCTCGCTCTCTCTGAATGTGACCGTTAGCTGTTCAACCAGGCGAGGCGTCTTCTGTCAGTCATCGAGCCGAGCCGGCTGTCCGCTCCGCCGCCATCTTGGTTGTGATGGGAGTCCGCCGTCCCCCGCAGACACACACACACACACACACACACACACACACATATACATATGTGTGTGTGTGTGTGTGTGTGTGTGTGTGTGTGTGTGTGGCAGTTTTACATCACAGCCAGCCTCTTCCAACAGGATGGGTCCTTTATAATCCACCTGATGCTGACACTACTCTCTATTATTATATTCAGTAGTGGAAGATCCTTTACTTCATTAAAGTACCAATACAGCAATGTAAAAAAAAAAAAAAAAATACTCCATTATAAGTAAAAGTCCTGCATGAAAGTACTAGTATTAGAAAGTATTAGCAGCAAAATGTAGTTAAAGTATTACAGTAAAAGATATGACTGATATATTATTATGTATGACATCATTAGGTTGTTAATACTGAAGCATCAACAGCTCTTTTCACTCATATATTTACTATATATAAAATATTTTTACATATTCATTTATTGTAAACATTTTATTTATATTATTTATGATCACCTGACTTTTGTGGTTGTTGTATTTTTTCTTACGTTGGATAGAATAGGTGCTTGTGTTTTCTTTTACCTTCTGTTTTTTGATTGTTTTGCACCACAACACCAACTCAACAAACCTGTTTCTCACTCTGATTATGATAAACAGTCATTCTGTAATACAGTTCACTATAAACCAACAAGATGAACACGCTTTCGACTTGCATGCTGTTTTTTTTTATCCACAAATAAATGCTTTATGATTTGCAATTAATCCTATTTTTCTCCTCTGTACGAACTTTCTCTTCAAACGATTGTTTTGTGAGTTCCGAAGGGACAGAAAATGTAAAAATGTACCAATGATATCATCTGTTTTTTATGATTATTTAGAATTTTATGGTTAAAGTTGGTCTTTCATCACAGCAAATGTATTTTCAAAATGTCCTTTTTTTAATAAAAGTCAGCTCATAAGTGGCATTTTTTACACTGACACTAATTCAAACTGGTTGGATACTCTGTGAAATCTGACCGACACAATGCCAGCAGCCGATTGGACATGGTTTCCACTCCGCATACAATTCGGCCCACACAAAATGGGATGTTCCACTTACAGTATACCGACTTAAATCAATGGCTCAGACTGGACAATGGACCAAATACCACATGTACCAACAGCATCGTAAAACAATACAGACTAAAAAACATATTTTTTTGGCTGAATCCAAATGAAAAAGATGCATTTCTTCATGTCTTTAGCTGTAGTACCTTTATAAGATGATCATATATCAGAGATCTGTGTTTTTCAGCTTGTTGTGGAGTTTTTCTGTCCCCAAGAGGCCAAAAAATCTACTGATTTTCATTCTGTGGAGGAATAATGAAGCTTCTTTAAACATGATTGTTTAACCATGATTGTCGTTTGATGCAGTCCAGGAAAAATTTGCATCCACTGCAATCAAACAGTCTGACCACACCTTAAGCAGACCAGGCAACTGCCTCCACATTCAGCTCTCTAAGCTGCTGTTTCCTCTCTGAATGTGAGCTTTCAGCATTTTTAGTATCAGCCTGGATCCCTGATATCATAAAGTAGGTGCTGCTCCAGCATCAGTGTGCTTTATAGGGCTGCATTTTGTTTCATAATGCACATTTTCATAGAGAGTTTTTAAAAAGAATGTGTTAGTTTCTGTGCAGTAATGACTTTAAATGAAGGTTTGTGTGCAATTTCCTTGACAGTTGAGTCACAATGGGTAAGAGAATGGGTATATGATGATGATGTATAGTTATTTCAAGCAAAAATAAAAGTACAAAGGGCTCTGCAATGCACAAAAAATTTCAAAAGTGACGCTGCAAGAACATTTTAACACATTGCATCCATACATTGTGACCCAGATCGACCTCCATAAGAGAATACATCATATGGAGGCTGAAAAGGGGAAAGTTGGAAGAGATACTGGTCTACCTGACACTTTAGGTTATTAATAGATGTCATAGAGATCATTAGTGAGGAGCAAATTGCATTTGATCTCCAAGAAATGAAAGTATGAGATAGGATCTCATCCAAAAAATCCCACTCAAAAAAATGAGCTATGTCATTTTTGAAGCTGTGCCACGGTGGGAAAATTTATCTGTGCTTCTTTTGTTCTTTGCTGCCAGTGTTTTTAGCATGTACTGTTGTATGTGTTAGATATGAGGCCTGTGTTACAACATGTTAACATGCTGCCAGACGTGTTTGCATCAACAGAAACTTGGTAACAGAAAGCATTATAAAGAACATCTCTAGGGCGACTTGTAATGTTCAGCTCACATGAGTTTCAAGTAAAGATTTGATCAATTTTCCAGCAATGACAAAAAAATACAAACATTTGTGGCAGCCTGAGAATCTTCACAATGTGAAATCATGATAATTTATTTGTTGATTTGTATAAATAATGAACTTTTTAATCCTTGAAATTATTTAATTAAACTGAATGATTCAGATAAGATAAAATATTTTGAAGAAAATGAAAAACTGTGTGCCCGTTACTTTTCCCCCAAGATGCTAAACTCATTTCACAAAGGATAAAAAAAAATCAAAAACACTTGAAAGATGAAAAGAGAAGACATGAAATCACGTCTTGGGTTGAGAATCATATGGGACTTAATAAAATCCTTTCATTTCTACAGAGAAGTAAAAACATAAAAATGCTTTTACTTCTCTCATCAGATCCAGAAGAGAGAGAAATGGAACAAAACATAATGGCATAAATCACGAGCAACAGAAAGTGTAATAATCCTGATGGTGGTAATGATAATATTACTGGCAGAGTGCAGGTGTGAGTGAGGGGAAAAGAGGAAGTTATTAAAGAGGATGTCTTTGAAAATTTGAGACTGTACTCAAATAATCTATATGGGAACATGAAAAATAATTCTTCTGTAGTTCAGCTAATTGAAGTAGAAAACTGTCAGAGTCATGTCATCATTTCAAAGGATTCAAGGTGATGAAAACGCTGTAAGAAGCTGAAAAACACAAGCGTCTAATATATTATCACCTCATAAAAAATGGTGAATGTGTTAGCAAACAGTTCCCCATTTTACACATCCAGCAGAGACATTAGAGCATTAATTAAAAGTCTTGTTTATGTCCATCTGACAAATGTAAGGACAGAAATCGCTCTTCTTTTAGCTCCATTTTGGTCTCCACCAACTCCTGAGGGAAATATCTCGCTCCTAAGCTGCTAAATGCTCCATTTTCTTCACCAGCTAGCTGCTAACTTAGCATATAGTGGGTTAAACAGAGCTTTCTTGTTGCCTGCTAAAAGATGCTAAGAATTGATATTTCTCTGTGGGTTGTCATCCATTCATATAAAAATATAAATATAAAAATGTTTTTAGCTTTAAATGTCCAGACAAATAGGTGACCCAGATGACAATGTAGCAATGGCTTATTTGTCCAATTTCTAGTAGATGAAACACTTTGATATGGCTAACGTGCTAACGTTTAGACACTGATCTAAATATAAAACTAGATACAGTAACAACAGTATGTAGTTTGGACATGAACTGAAAGATCAAAACCCAAATAAACTCAAAAAGCACCTGAACTACCCACATGAAGATGAGTTAAAAGATGTCAAATAGAGGGAAATATCTCGCTCCTAAACTGCTAAATGCTCCGTTTTCTTCACCAGCTAATCGCTAACTTGGTGCTGGGAAAATATAGTAGTGGGTTTAACAGAGGTTTCTTGCAGCCTGCTAAGAAATCTGAATTTTCTCTGTGGGTTGTCATTCATTCATATAAAAATGTAAATGTAAAAATGCTAATGTTTTTAGCTTTAAATGTTCAGACAAATAGGTGACTCAGATGACAATATAGCATCAATTGGTCATAAATATTCATTTATTCAGTGTGTGAGACCAATCTTAATGCAAACTAGATACAGTAACAACAGTAAGTAGGTGTTTAATGGCCTCTGCGTTTTTGGACGTGAACTGAAAGAGCAAAACCCAAATAAACTCAAAAAGCACCTGAACTACCCAATAGAGATGTCTAAAAGATGACCAATGAGGAAGAAGCTGATTGTAACGCTGTGCTGTTGTGGTCAGAGCAGTCAGCAGAGTACGAGAAAAGAAATGCAGCACTATTAGCGTTATTTCTTGATCAGGGGATGTCGAACAGATAATATAAAATACCCATGTTTAAGATCTGCTGCACCCAAAATTCAAAATGTGTGCTAATGATTTGTTTTTTCTCTTCAAAAACTGAGCAAAAAAACTAAGAGACACATTTTCAATCATTATTGGCTTTAGTATAAACATGAAGGCTGTGGGTGGTTTACTCACTTTACAGAGTACTGAGTTTATTCTGGTCTTTTCTGCAGGCATTTGTCCTTCTGTTGGCCTTTTTTTTCAAACTTCAAAGACACACAGCGCAGGTGGATTGAAGAGTTTTAAAGATGCAATGTGGTCACCCTGCAGTGCACAAGTGTTTTCTTTCCTTCCTTGCCCCCCCCCCCATTGCATGCTGGGACTGGCTCTAACTCCCCCTGTATGTGTTCAAAAGAATAAATGGGAATGGAACATGATGAATGAATGAACAATATAAGCAGCTTCCATCTTGATCTGTACTGAATTACTCCATCGATTGTAACTGACACCTCATTTACAGGTTGTTTTTACCTAGCAGCTCGTTTTTCAGGATGAACAAATCCAGTTTCAACTTTTACTTTGTGTCGAAGTGTAGAATATATGATGAAACTGGTAGAAACAGCTCGGTTATGAGTAGGTGTGAGGTTTGTTCTCGGTCAGTGGAGGTGGAGAGCTGGCAAAGTATTCCCACACAGTCATGCAGAGTCATAAATCCTTTAAAATGTGCGTTTTGTTTGTTGTTTTCCTAAGTTAGCTATGCACAAAAACAGCTCTTATGAATTTTTGATTGCCCCTTGTTTTTCAGAAGTTGTAAGTGCATAAATAGGGGGTAAAGCAGCTAAGTGGCCAAAAAAAGTGAATGTGTGAAGTTTAGTTGGAGGCTGTTTTTTGGGAGGCGGGTTTTTCTATACACAACAACCGATGCCTCTTTCCAGACTCTCACCAGCTGAACTACATATTTGAAGTTGTTTTGCTTTGTTTTGCACACGAGCATAATGACTTCACAGCAGCTGCTTCGCTCTAGTGCAACTGAGGCTGCATGATGATTGTTTCCTGACTTTTCCTGTTTGAATTATGTTCAGATTTACAGTGCATGACCATATGTGGTTCTTTTTTTTATCAAAAATAAACCAAAATGTGAATATTTATTGCATATCTTTCAAGACTCTAATAAGCCAAGAGTGCAAGCACCATTTTTGGTGATGTTTTATAGTTTTTATCTTCAACAGTTTAACTCTGTGCTGTCAGTAACTGCTCATTATCATCATCTTTATGAATTATTTATAACGACAACATGTTGAAAATCTGAGAAATTAACGCCTGTAATGTCCTTTAATCTCCAAGATTGAAGAGAGGTTCCTTTAATAAATCTTAAATTAGGATCCCTATGACATAATCATTAATGTAAGAGCAGACTGATGATCATAAACAACATTTAATGTTTCACTTAATGGTCATTTATGGATCAAATTCATTTGTTTTATCCCTCAAAGTTCTTTATTCTACCCCTTTTTATCCTTGATGAAAAAGGGTCATTTAAGACTTAAGACTTTGAGAATGAGTGAATGTCAAATCAAAAGTTCCTTTCATCCTGTGATTATTTAATATCCTGCATTATGCTATGAGATTATTTGTAATGTGGGTATTATAATGTTAAAAATGTGCATTTTAAAGCATTTTTGTGAAGCTGCAGCTTTAAAACACGACACAACAGTCTTTAAAGCCATTTAACGAATGACAGTATATTAAAGAATAAACATATGGGCAGAGCTAATCACATATCTAACTCTGTCAGCATTTAAGAGGATAAAAACCTTTTGGTGTCATTCATCAGCCAGAGTTCAGTCACATCTCACTGCTGCCATCTACTGGACACAGCTAACAAACACAGTTCCTGCACTATGGTACACGTGTAACGGCTTTATGTGAAATAACACTTGAAATATATCCAGGATTGACACCAGCAATGCAGTTTTAGTAACTTTTAAGGAGGAAATATTGTTCTTGGAGTATATGCAAAATTGTTTTTACAAGTTTGTGTGAATAGAAGTAAATGTTCCTGCTTCCTGTTCTGCACCTCCAGCCTTTTTCTGAGCAGATGGCAACAAAATTCATCAGATCAAACAACATTAAAGCTGATTCCCTCTTATTTTACATTCCTGTAATAGTAATTTTTTTAAAGGTTGAAACATCTACCACCTGGGGACAGTAATCATCATCTCTAGCTTACTATCTCTTTATATCTTCAACATGCTGATGACTACTGGCCTGCAGATTACAGATGGGAGATAACCACCTGCTGCCAACATATACAGTATAGGTAATGGTTTTAGTGGTGATTAACAGCTTGTAGCTTCTGCTCATAGACGTGCTGATGGCAGCGGGGGAGTTTACCGGCACGACAGAGCATCAGGTGTGCATCCTCACGGTGGGGGACCATGTGATATGCAAGACAAAGAGCATGCATGCATTTTCATTAACCTACATACTACAATATACTATATTATAGCGAACAAAGAAGTCCTGACAAATGTGCATTTAACTATAAGCCCTTCATTTAGTGAAAAAACAGACTCAGTGATATGCATCATTACATGTGATATGATCTTTAGGATGTGGTAAATTTGCCTTATAAATGTTGATATTTTACAAGCTATAATGATATGTAAATGTTATTGGATATCACAGACTATATTACTTTTACACAAATACATTTGGGTAATGTTTTGATATATATTTTTATCTTGGTGATAGCCTTAAATAGTGAAAAATGGTCAGGTTATTTAGTTTAATAAATGACAGAGCTTCGGGACCATGTTATATGTAAGGAGAGCATGCATGTATTTTCAAAACACCTAAATACTGCAATATACTATATTATAGTGAACAAAGGAGTCCTTACAAACTTGCATTTAACTATAAGCCCTTCATTTAGTGAAAAAACATCAGATCAAATGTTAAACTGCAACACAATTAAAAACAGACTCAGTGATATGCATCATTACATGTGATATGATCTTTAGGATGTGGTAAATTTGCCCTATAAACATTGATATTTTCCAAGCTATAATGATATGTAAATGTTATTGGACTATATTACTTCAACACAATTTTTTTTTCCAGTGGACGGGCTTTTTTTAGAGTCCATTCGGGTAATCTATTGATATATTTTTTGATCAGGTCATTTAGTTTAATAAATGTTTGATTCTTGCTGATCAAGCCACCAAAAAGCAGAGAAACCAGACTGTTTTAAATGTAACGAGAACCGTGAGAGAAAAGATAAAAGCTTTGTTGACACCTGGTTTCGTCAAAGAATAAACTGCTGCTACCAGAAACATCCCAATCGCCTCCAAGCTCAACACACTCTGAGCTCCAGCAGCAGTAGAGATGGTGAAGTCGCTGCTGCTGTGATGACAGATGCAAACAGCTGAGGGTGAGTCAAGAGTGGAAACAGTGATAATAAACAGTTTCCTGATGCCCTCTAACAAATGAGAGAAATTCCATCTTTGCTCTATTGCATTATTTTCTCACTAAACATTTGTATTCTGGATTGATAATTAGATTTTTGGACAGTAGCTAATGCTTTGCTTGGTGCTTTTCATGCAAAGCACTTTGTATCTTTTGTACTGAAAAGTGCTGTATGAATAAATCTGTTATTACTAACTTACTTAACAAATTATTCTGATGGCAACTATATGCAATCCCACTAAAAACCAGAGTTCTTGCCATAACCATGATATTTGCTCAATCTCAAAGGATAAGGCTGATAATTTTCTAGATTTTTCTTATTGTCAACAAATCTCATTGGCAGAGCCAAACCAACAATGAATTTATCTACTTACAAGTATTGTGTGTGTTCTGATATATCTTATTCCTCTGTTGTTCCTCCATTGTTTTTCCAAAAACACATCAATGAGCTGCAGTGGGTGACATGTGAAGAGTTTGGTTGTGTTAGTTTGTTTAGAAACGGCTTCAAAGACTAATAACTAATCATGTTTTCATTCTCTGGAGAGTAGTTCTGTGTAAGTCAGACTCTACAGTTATTATGTAATACATAGTCAAGAGGTTGTGATATGTGGCACAACAAGCTAGCAAAGCTCTGTAAATGAAACCGTGTCCCTGCACATGTTCAGTGGCGCCTGCCTTACACAGAACTACTCTCCAGAGACCAAAAACATTTAAGTTATTAATCCCACCTGTGCTTTTCCTGGTTTGACGACTCAAAAATGTCTGAATCAATAAAAGGGTTTCATGGTCCATGTTTTCAGTATCTTTTAAATCTTTGCAATTTTAATTTTGTGACATAATTACAGAGCTGCAATGCACGGGAACTTGTTGTGCTATATATCACTCCCTCTTGGACTTGTTAGCCATAACAACTTTATTCTGTGAAAACTATTGCAGTCATTAATGATTTGGTATTTCCTGGGAAAAGTCAAAAATGCATAAAACCTCATCTCATAAACATGTTCAACTTCACAAGTTTGAACTTATTAACAGCAACTGATTTCTCCTGACTGAAAAAGGACAATCCTATCGCCAGATGAGAATGTCGATATTGGACGATTCTGTAAAATCCCGGATTACATTCAGTGACATCTTTTTTTTTTAAAGTTCTTGCTTTCTACAGTATCTGTACATGGCAACTTTGGTATGATTAAAGGAAAAGGGTGATGATTTTCTATTTCAAATTCAATAGTTACTCTCCTTTTAGCTCTGGTTTGGTCTCTACAAACTCCTGAGATGAATATCCGGCTGCTAAATGTTCCACTAGTCACTAACTTTGTCGTTTGGTGGTGGACAGGTGGTGCACAGCGGGTTTGCCTGCTGCTGGAAATGAGGTTTATTGGAACACTGAGACTGAACCAAACAGTAAACGTGCCATAAAACCTAAACAATGAACTAAAAGAGGCTTAAAAGTGCTGTACAGATGCAGAATTGGTGATGATTCTCTGTAGACTTGTCGGTACAAGTGACTTTCACATTACAAAGTCATTTCATTCATTCTTTACAGAAAAAAATATTGATTAAGGCAGCTTTAAGAGTGCAACTGCTACAAATCTAAACAGATTTTTAAACATGATTTCACTTAATCAAACAGCAAATTTACGCCATATCAGATTGATTAAAATGTACATGTACATCCTGACCATGTTTAATGGCTCTGTATAATAATGTGTCTGTGTCATCCGCTGTAAGACAAGCCGTTTGCACAGATGCAGAATTACTGGAATTTCTCCTCTCTGCTATTGATTTTCGGTGGGGTTTGCAAATGTTTACATGACGAGCAAGAGACATACAAGCTTTTTTTTTCAAATGATCCCCTCCCTTGCGCTCTCCTCCATGCATTAGAGGTCAGGAGACATGCAGGATGTGAGCTGCAGAGAGACAGAAAGGCTGTCAGGGATTCTTCGACGGTCAGTCCGTCAGCGTCTGACAACGTACATGGAGGGAAAACTGTCGGAGCTTCTCTTTCATGCTTTTGAGCAGAGGTCATGTAAATGTTAGTGTGACTGAAATCACTTCTCTATCATGAATGTTTATAGCAGGATATGATGTCATGCTACAGTTGTAAGAGCTCCCAAAAGTGCAAAATTAGATCTACAGTTAATCAATACTCAGCCTGCGGTTTACAACACAACTCAGCAAACCACACAGCTGCTCTTTTGGCTCGTATCTTCTAATGGTAGTTGGCTGAAGTATAATTATGAAAGACCTGGTTAGACCAACACTCCTCCATGAAGGCCTCCATTACACGAGTATCTCTATTGGTCAAGTGTGCTTATGTTGCACAAAATTGGCTGCTGACACTGACAGTGGTTATGAAAGTGAGTTTTATCAGGGATGGGTTTATTTTATAGTATTTTATAGTACATTTATAGTGCCATTTTACTTTAAGGTCCCCTATTTAGCATTTATAAGCAGTATAAACAGTTAATAAATGGCTCATAAGGCACTATAATTTAACTTTTAACTGATATAAGTGTTTATTGATGTCAACAACTATAACTCCTGCTGTGGGAACCCATAAGTGGAGGCTGCTGTATAAACAGATACTGAATAGGAAAGTAGTAAAACACAGTTGTCATAATATAAGATATGTCTTCAGAGGAGACGTTATAATTGTTGACAAATACTGTATCTTAATTAACATAAATAAAGTATATCTGCTTACAACTACATTATAGTGTGTTATAAACCTTTTATTTATTGCAGAGAGTGGACAACGTGAGCAACTCGTTTGCGAGAATGTGTGAACAATCTGACGTCATCATGAGGAGGAATTAGACGTAACATTACAAACAAAGTGTTCAGAGCAGGCTGAAGCCCTGGATTTTGACTTGCAGGGACATTTTTTACGTTTACTTAAAGGTTTGGAACTTTAACCCTGTTTAACATAGACATCTGACATCATGACAGTAGAAAAATAACATAAAATCACACAAAGCATGATATGTCCCCTTTAAAAGTGACCAAACCTTTGCTTTCCAGGCTCCCAGGTTATGCATAAGTCTCCTACTGGGGTCAGCTCAGAAATCTCTGTTGAGTGTTTCAAATATCATCTCCAAACCTATTTACTCTCAAAGGCATTTTAATGATGCCCTGATTTGTTCTTAATATTAACAAATCTTACTTACTTACTTACAATAAAAATGTTGATCTTTGTCAACTTGTTGGATGCTTTTGTCAGACTGCTGACCGCCAAGTTAGCTGCAGAATCTTATGTTTGTAACCCTGCCCAAATTATTTCCATCCTGCCTGTTTTCACCACAAAAATGTGGATAAATTTTGCCCACAAACTCTGACTGTGGCCTGAAACACACGCTTCAAAGTGCACATTTACAATTTCACTCATTGCATTCAAAGACTGGCTTAGCATGAGGTAAGCATGAACTGTGGTGCTGCAGTAAGAGGATGTCCGGCCATATGATGGAGCTGACCTTGAACTCTGACCTCTGACCTCCCCCCGGAGGCTGAGAGGAAAAGGAACTTCCTTTTTAGGATCAATACAGCGTCACATTATTACACTGCAAACACTAACCTTAGTGCACAGGTCTGAATGGAAGGATTTACTGTACATGGAAGTGTAGGAGGACCGTTCACTCGTCTACGCACACACACACATACACACACACACACACACACACACACAGAAACAATCAGTATATATGAAACTCAGCACTCACACAACACATGATACACAGAAACACTATAGCAGTGTTTTTACTGAAGATATTAGAAGGTCTTGAGAAATGTCAGTGATTAATTACCCTTAAACGTAACGGATGACATCATGATTCATGGAAGTATCATGAAGCATCACATTCATCAGTCATCAGATCATGACTCAGCTAAAATATTGGGCTTAAAGGTGCAAAGGTTTTCTGTTTCACTGCATTTTTTTTTCTCTTTTGTGATTCAAGAGCTTCAGTTTTCACATGACCAATAATGACTTCATCTCACCCTCTGCTGTATTTATCTGGTGATGTTTTACAGTAACAGCATTCATTCTTCCAGGGTCTTTAATAGTTAAGAGATTCCCTGTAAAGAGAGAGTGATGGAGAATACAAAACAATTTTTAACAAACTTTTTAACATTTTTTACCATTTTTTTCTGTTGCAATTAAGACTTTTAATGAAGTTAAAATGCAGAATCTTTTTATTTTTATTTCTCAGTCTCACTGTCACATTGTTGTAAGGTTTCCATGGCATCTTATTCATTTGTACTAAGGTGAATATAACACAGCAGATTGCTCAAGGACAAACATTTACCACCGCTGCCCTCGTTCTCTTTCTCTTATTTGCATTCAGTATGTTACAATAATTCTATAAAGTTCTTATTTTTGCTTTTATTGTACCTTTACGTTATGTAAAAACTAAAAAGCATTCATCTTAACTATCAGTAAATAAAATAAAGCGTGTGAGAGTTGAGGCGAGGCTGTATGTTTAATATGAAGGGAGTGTGATGCTAACGAGGTGTAACTAGATTTCTGCTTTCTCGTGTGCTTGTGATTCAGTGACATGCGGCAGTAATAAGAAGTAATTATGTTATCTTGCTGGAGTCCCATCCTCTTCATCCTCTTAATATTGATTCAGATGCACTGTGCGCTGTGATGTCCTGTCAGGGCGTTTTGTTTTTTTTACATGATGAGCTGATAGAGTGTCAAACAGTGTCGACTCACATCCTGCTGTCTCGCCCAAAAAGACGAGCGAAACAGCCATGAAAGGGAAAAAGATGCTGCTGCTGCTGCTGTTTCCGGCCTCGGTTTATCGTATCACAGCGACAAACTGTGTAATTACAGCACTGAGGATGTGTTTTTGTGCTTCCATCTGTGAGTGAAGAGACAGTTTTTCTGACACTGATCTCACATGATTTTCCTGCTTTATTTGTATGAAAATAAATGTTATTTTTTTCATCAGTAAATACACAGAATTAGGACCAAAAGTGGGGCCAAAGTGCAATTTAATAGGTGAGACCATCATTTATTGTTGGGAAAGAAACGTAGGATATAATATAACATTTTTATTTAAGGATATATAGAAACTGGAACTAATGTCACTGAGAATATGCTGTGTTGGAGATTATCTCCCCAAGACTGACAGCATCAGTCATTTTAGAAAATGCCTCAAAATGATATATATTTATATTCAAGTGATAAAACCTTTTAGCAGCTGTAGAATTTAAGACTCTTGATCATCAAGAGCAAAGGAAAAACATGTTGTAGAGCCATAAAGTCCACAGCAGAGAAGGTCGGGGTGGACAAAATGTCCCTAATGTTCCCTAACCTACTAGTAGTAGCAGTAGTAGTAGTAATAGTAGTTTTTGCACTTAAACTTTACCAAACTGTAACCATAGTTGTGTAAGTCCAGAAAACAATTTTACTTTTGCGTCTGTGATTTGCGGCAGTTTTGGAAGCACTAACAAACTGTGTCATCCTGCAAATTGTAGAATCAGATCAGAGATACTTATACTTCATGTCAATCTGGACGGCAATCACAAACGGTGTATTTTGTTTAATTTTAAGGACTTTTTAGAATATTAAGTTATGAGTTAAAGGAACCATGTGGAGTTTTTGACCACTAGTTGTGATGAACTGGACGCACGAGCACTCGTGTGATGCAATACAAATTGCTGCAGACAGTTTCATATTATTCTTCTGATTACAGGAATGTGAGTTTCAAAATATTCCAAAATCTGCTTTGTAAATAATAAAGTAGAAGGATATACATGCAGGTTAATACCTGCAAAATGACATATTGGGATGGATATGTCGTCTCTTTCTTTCACAAATGATCAAATATAAACTAAGATTCAGTTAAAACTGTTCATTCCCATTAAAAACAAAAACTCTCATACAAAGGGGCGACGCTTTGATTTTGATTTTCTAATTTTCCCTCATGACATAACATTTTAACCACTTGAGCCCTGATGTTTCCAATTAAAACCCTTAATGAGCAGATAATTCATATCCAAGACGTCATGTTTTGTGATTCCACCTTCACATACCTTCTATACGTTCACACATTCCCCCCAAATTCAGCCAAACATATTTGATATGTGATAACTTAGTGATAACTTTTGTATTTCCACTAAAATTTACTGTAAAATGAAGTTTTGTGGCTGCACATCATAAGTTTGATGGACAGAATATCTTTTCTATCCCAGCTGAAGTGTTACAATACACCTGTTTAAGCAGTGGACTAACAAACAGTCAGTCGACAGCAGCGGTAACAGTCACTATTTTGGATGATGACCACACTGCACCAGTCTGCCACTGCAAGGAAAATACATACGTATATATACTGTATGCACTTGTGTAAGTATATCCATGTGTCTGAGTGTGTGCCTGGCTTGGGTTACGCGCTTTCTAATGCGACGGAGGGCAGAAACCTCTCTGGATGCACCTTGCTTGCGGGAAGCAGAGCGACTGCAGACATAAATAAATCTCCCCTGAGGTAAGTCGATATAGCGGCTCGTATGTCTGCAGCAGATGAATATCCAAGCCTGTCTGCATCTTAATGGCTACAAAGCAATGTGCATATAGTATGATACACACAACCATGTGCATATGTGTCTTAACATGAGGAAGAAGAACTCAAATCCTTCACTTAAGTAAAAGCTGCACTACCACAGAGGAAGTACTTCATTCCAACAGTCTTGCAAACTAAATTTTACTATGTTAAAGATAAGTTTGTAAGATTTAGTGGCATCTATCGATATACACCTCCCTTCACCTTCACCTTCCAAGTGTGTAGGAGAAGCTACGGTGGCCACGAAACTTGCAAAAAATGCAAAAGGCCCTCTCTAGAGCCAGTGTTTGGTTTGTCCGTTCTCAGCTACTGTAGAAACTGTGGATGTGCAGAGAGTCCAGTATTTGTATCTGTATTTGTTGAGGCAGCAAAATTATTTGTATTGGTATTTGTACTCAAATAAAAGTGGAAAGGCTTAAAAATCCTGTTTTTGTTTTTATTACGCTTTTAATTTTTGAAAATTAAAGCACAACATGAGGGCCTCTGTGGAAGGGGACCTGCTCCCTATGTAGATATAAAGGGATGATGATTCTAATTTATTTTCAGATGATTATTAACTAATTAAAACGTACTTATGAATATTATATTTCATTTCTGCCAAGTCCGTTTCTGTTCAAATTCTACACATTGCACCTTTAAAAGTAAAGAAGTTCTGCAGCTGTAAGATCATTTTTGCAAACTGCAATGTGCAAATAAAAAGAAAGAAATGATGAGTTTAGCAAGGAAAATCTAAAGTAAAAGCATTCATTGTGAAGAAGAGTAAAGTTTTTCAGATTAGATGAAGAAAAAGCAAAGATGGAAGGACACACAGAAGAAAGATATGAAGAAAGGAATAAAATGAGAATGGAGCAAAAGGAAAGAGAAGAGAAGAGGAAGATAAAATCAGAGGAAATCTACAGGGAAAATATCCGTATAGCAGTGAAATAAACCTTGCATAAACAAAATGATAACACTTAAACTAAAGAAGCAGCAACCACAGAACAACAGTAATATTAAGTACTCTGACTGCTGGTGTTGTCACTGCAACAAAGGAGAGATGATTGTCAATTTTGTTCTTCTAATAAGACTGAAACACTCTCCAGAGTGTGGTAACATCCTGATACTTTTATTAGTCATAAATGTATCATGCACTCTGTCTGTGTGCATGTCTGCTGAAGCTAAACAAGAGACTGTTTACTATCAGCTTCATTAAACTCTGAAACAGCCACATATCTGTAGAATCTGCGCCGACTAATCCGATTATACCGACGGTTTTGTTTTAGCCTGTTCCCGTACACACATATTATTTACCATACATCTGTAAAACGATTCCCTAACATCTAGATTAATTTAATTTCATGGAATTATGGTCACTAACTATTTTCATTATCAACTCATCTACTTTCTCAATTAATCGATTAGTTGTTTGGGCCATAAAAGCTCAGAAAATGGTGGAAAAATGTCGATATATAAGATAGTCAGTTTACTGGCTCAGAAGACTAAAGAAACCAGAAAATATTCACATTTGAGAATTTGGACTTTCTTTCTTAAAAAATGACAAACTATCAAAATAGTTTCCAATTAATTTAATAGTTAAATTCAGTATTGACTAATTGTTGCAGCTCTAAAATAAAGAACAAGAAATAAGAACAAGATATCAAGAGTAAGGAGTACATTACATAACACTGTCATGTAGAAAATATCATTATATACATAATGTGGAGGGACAGGAAACAGAATAAACTAATGATAAGAGCAAGAAAATCAATAAACCCTTTTATTGATTCAGACATTTTTAACTTCTTGTCAAGGTGGGATTAATAACTAACGTTTTCAGTCTCTGGGGAGTAGTTCTGTGTAAGGCAGACGCCACTGAACATGCGCAGGAACACGGTTTCATTTACAGAGCTTTGCTAGCTTGTTGTGGTACAATCACAACCTCTTGACTTTGTACTAAATTGTATGTTATAAATAACTATAAAGTCTGCCTTACACAGGACTACTCTCCGGAGACTGAAAACATGATCGCTGTTATTCGTCTTTGGAGCCATTTCTAAACAATCTAACACGACCAAACTCCTCATGATGAAGGAACATGTCGCCCAGTGCAGCGGTGTGGCTCACTGATGTGTTTTTAATAGTTTTTGAACAACGACAAAGGTCTACAGCACAGAGGAACAAGATATATCAGACTTTGGATACACAAACAGGATCATCTCGTTGGTTTGGCTCTGCACATGAGATTTGTTGACAATAAGAAACATAGAAAACCAGCCTTATCCTTTAAAGTAGCAATAATAACATCTGTGCATTATATGAAGAATAAAAACTGCAAAGAATCAGAGCAAACACACTCCACAGATGGAAATTTAAGTTGTACATCCGCTGTGCTTTGAGGCAAATGTCTAATAGCTCATGTTGCTGAGCTATTAGACATCTGCCTCAAAGCACAGGTGGAATATTTCTTTAATCGAGATGTAATGAGATGTAATGAGACCCTGTGGTATCTAAAGTGAGAGGTGCAGCACTGCTGCTGGTCAGAGGAGTCTTCTGATACAGATCAATGGAAACAACTGAGACCAGTGGAGCCAGAGACTCCCTGCTGATTCAATTTACCATCTCTGTAATTCACATGATCATACTGCCTCTCAGCCGACACACACATACACACACACACACACACACACACACACACACACACACACACACACACACACACACACACACACATCAGACCAGAGGCTGTAGTGCAATGTTTCAAAGACAAATGCATGAAGAAAAGTAACGAGCACATGCAGAGTTTCTGTCATTTAGTTTAGTCATTAAGTTTAAACTTAGAAATAAAATCCCCCACCAAAAAAAGAATAAAATTATCAATAAATTAAAAAACAAGTTCTGCACTTTGTGTATTTTGTGTCCCATCTCTTCCAGTGTAGTGGCTTGAGATCAGATCCGAATCCAAACCACCCCAGATCCTGCAGACAGTTGAGCCTGGAGACAAAAGGTGTCTCCAAAGACACTTTTGAGTCCAGTGCTTCAGTCTTGTCAGCTTGTCCTAATGATATAGGAAAGTAATTAAGCACAAAAATATCCTATGAGGAAATATTTATTATTATATACAGTATGTGAGCCCTGTGATAGACTGGCGACCTGTCCAGAGTGAACCCCGCCTCTCGCCCAATGTCAGCTGAGACTGGCTCCAGCTTCCCTGCAACCCTCTAAGCGGTAAAGGAAATAGATGGATGGATGGAAATATTTATTTCCTTGCTTTCTCCCAGTTTTAAATGTCTAATGATCTTGTCTCAGCTGACTCTGCTGTTGTCCTGAGGGCTGCAAAATATTTACATGACAACATGTATTTTATGAAGTTCCTGATTAGAATATTGCAGCAAATTAAAAGAAACATAAAGTTTCCTTACAGCAGATTTTCATTCAGCAGCATGAAACAAAAGATAAAAGAGCAGCAATGCAACAACCTGTTATTTTTCACACAATTTTACGTTTTTGTGTCCTTCACTGGCCTCCCAACTTCAATATGTTTTTTTTCTTCCAGTCCAGTCCAGTTCAATCTGAAGCAGCCAGTAATACTTACAGTACTAATTAGGCCTGTTATATTATTTTAATATGTTTAAAGCAATATCACAGTCAAAGGGGCTTAAAAGCGGCTGCTGGTCTCATTTAAACTAAACTGAAAAACTGATTGTAATGTGCTGAAGCTTAATAAATATCCCCCATTGTGTCTTTTCACCTGGCAGTGATGAGCTCCACCATGCTGTACCTCTCAGGCCTCCCTTCCCACAGTGATGGTGAGCTGACCAATAAGTAGGAGTCACTATTACAGTAATGACATAATCCCTCAATGGCTTCCCACAGCCGATCCATCTAATCAATTAAACTATAAAGGAAATTGTATTATTTAATTCAAAGGTAACAGACTTCAAAGTTTTCATCTTTCTTTGACTCAGTTGCTGCACCTTTAGTTTCTAATTCAGATACAAATAAAGAAAAAGTTATAATCTCTTTTCTGTATTGTTGTAATTATAAAATTCTGTGATTGGCTGCTGGATTTAAGTTTCTGCTGCAGGTCTGTTCACATCTGTCTACTGCTGTTTTCTTTCCTTCCTTCTTCCAAATTGATTCCTAGTAGGAGATGGTATTAAAATAAAAAGAATGCACCCAAACTGAGTTATTAAAAACATAATGCTGACCAAATGTTTGACTTTAGAGGACATAAAATACTGATTGAAAACAAACTGCCTGTAAAACTATAACGCACACATTTTGCAGTTGCGCTCCCCCTGACTGCATACATGTCAGTGATAACGATAATAGCCTTTGTATATAAAAATACAAGCAGAGTGGAGTCTCCATTCATTCAGAGCTGCATCAATTATTCATAAATACTCCTGTCGGCTTTGGGATCGATGCCTCTGTAATGTGGACTGATACGAGGCCCTGGTCGAGCCCTGGTTGCAGCAGGTTAATGGGCCGACTGGATTTCACCCGCTGCTGGAGGCACTTCCTGGGCAAACCTCTGCACCACACCCCAGTGACACACTTTATAAGTGCAGGCACAGCACATTTGGGCAGGCATCAGATGTGGTTAAACCAGTGGTTCCAGTGTAAGACGTACCCCCACAGCCCAGTCTGATGAACTCAAATACCCTTCATCAACACCAGCATTTACGTTCCGAATCTGTTCATTTGAATTAATTTCAAACCGGATGTTATTCAATTATTAATCATATAAAAGTGGATATAATAGTGGATGCTACAATATTTTCATGTGACTGAACTGTCAACGTTCCAGCTATTTATCCATTAGTTTTAATTATTTCATCTCCTCTGCTCGCTTGCTAACTAGTTTTTGATTTGATTTGATTTATTGGACAGGACAGTGTGCAGTATTAAGCATAAATGATGCACTTAGCTTGAAGCTAATTTGCATCTGTAGTCCATTATAATCAAAACATACAACAGCACAACAACAAACAGTACAAAGCAAAAAAAAAAAAAAAAAACAACTTCACGCACCCTTAATTGCAACAACACCTAAATTAATTGTTATAGCTGACTCAATATGCTGATGTATTTTTTAATCAAATCATTAATTCAAATTTGTCAAACTAGTTGAGCTACTCTACAATCTCTCCATGGCAACAAGTACAAGTATCCCTGGTTGGGAATCACTGGGTTTAACCATAGACTGGGTATAAAGATGGATGTAACGAGGTGTGACATCACCCATGGGTTTGTATTGGAGCTGCTTTGAAGCCCAGAATAGCAGCTTATGGTCATTTAGCTTATTGGGAACCAAGGGGTGCACACTTGGGCTAACGTTAGCTACCTGAGCTAAACTGTGCCAACAGGGCAGGTATCATAATCAAGTAACATTAAACTTACTGAAGTATTGCAGTTAAGTATTTCTTAACCATAAAACACAGTAGAACTGTGTATCTGGAGAAAAGTATCTGTTTATTCTTTAAACAGAAGCTTCAAAAGTCCGACTGAGTGGCTCCCAGAGCCTGGCAGAGCGACTGAACTGTCAGTTACACATTATTATGGTTTCCACTGCTTTTCTTGGCGAGACACGGCCTACTCTGCCTCTGGCTTACCCTGATATTCTTCTCCTAACTCTAACCAATCTCGCTCCTCATGCCTAAACCTAAGCAACCCAACCAACAACGGCAATGAGTACTAGCCAATCAGAGGCCGGTCAGAGAAGGCCGTGTCTTGCCAAGAAAAGCAGAGGGATACTAACTCATCAGCTGTCAATCAACACCCACACAGCAGACATCAAAGCTGATATAAGTCTTCTAATCTTATTAACGCAGCAATAATTTCCAAAACGACCATCAGCACACTCATTAGAGGGCCTGAATTTAGTGATTGAGACCATAATGACTCGTTGAAAAAAATGAATGACTTAGTATTTCTAGAGAAAAGCTGAGGTTTTTTTGAATGGGAGTCACTTGGAGCATCTAGCAGACATCAGTGACATTGCACTCTGCATTGGCGTCAACCTCTGGTCGTTCCTGCTTGGTTTAAACTGTAGAACAATATGTGTATAATATCTGTAAGGTCCACAGGCTTCTGAAGGAAAGCTTGGAGTTTAGTTTTAGGTAGACTATACAAATGCGGGCGGAGGCTTTGGAGCTGAGGTGGCACAAGCAAGCATGTGACAACCAGTATGGCTGCATTTGAGGCTGAAGCTGCAGTCAGTCAAGCAAACATGTTCTAAAATGTAATTTCTTCCTAATGAAACAATACTGAGTGAAAGAAAGTGCTGTTGAACTGTATTGGCTTGTATTGAGAGGTGTTTCAAATATTTTGTCCATCCATTTATATGAATAAGGGCAAGTTAAACATTAGAAACATCTCTGGGCTTTTCGTAGGTCTAATTGTAAGTAATTTGTAGTAGTTTATTGTGTTATTTTGTGGAAAAAAACATGAGACAAAACTGAATAATTATTCCAAGCAGAATATATTTAAGTCTTAAAACATGCCTGGAGGGGATCTTTAATATTTTTTTTACAGATTTTCTTTTTATTCCAATTATTTTATTCTTTATTATTTGCAACAAATTATATTTCCTTCCTTTTTTCCACAGCCTCTAGAATTTAAATGACTTCTATTTTTAATTAGAAACCATATAATTTTTGCAAATATAGTGATACTGTCAGCTTGGTCTTTCTTGGAAAAACCAACATTTAAATGTTATCAACTCAGTTATTAACTAACTACCAACTCAACTGTTATAACTTTGCTCAGCGAGTGACTATTAGTGGTTTGTTGTAGTGTTGGCTATTTGGATTGATGTTATTAAAGTACAGTATTGCATAAAAGACTGACAAGACTGTAGTTGTGATTGTACAGATTACTGCAAATTTATTTTTCTTTTTTATGTACAAACCTTTATATATATATATATATATATATATATATATATTGTATATATTTTTACTTCTTACTTCATTTGGTAAATTAAGTCTTCCACTTCAAATCACGTGTTTTCGTCTCAGTGGTTCACCTGATCGTGTGTGTGTGTGTGTGTCTGTTTTTCTCCAATCCATTACTCTACTTAATCAATTTGTTGCTGTCGTTCAATGGAGAGGTTGAATGTTTCATGGAGTGTGCGGTAAATGGTGAGTTTCTGAGAATCTGTGAATGACATGATGAAAGTGTTGCCTGGTAACAGCAGTCGTCCTTTTATGTAATCAGATTACACAGCCTGTGCAGTACAACTACATGCAACGGATTTATCTAAGAAGATACATATTTAAAAAAGTAGAAAAAATAAACTTATTAGAACTTTTTAAACTCACTTTAAATAAAAGTACTTTTTAGCCTTGTTAGTGAAGTGGCGCTTGTCTTAGTCCAGACTGAAATATCTCAACAACTATTGGATGGATCACCAAGAAATTTGCACAGACATTCATGGTACCCAGAGGATGAATCCTACAGACTTTAGTGACCGCTTGACTTTTCCTCCAGTGCCACCGTGAGGATGATGTTTGTGGATTAATGTGAAATATCTTGATGACTAGTCTATTAGATGGATTGCCATTAAATTTGTTATAGACATTGAAACAACTTTTGTGTTCCTTTGATTTTTCTCAGGCGCCGTCATGAGGTCAAAATTTTAATTAGACAAATACTTTGGTTTTTGACCAAAAACCTGCAAAACTAATGACATCAGCCTCAGCTGTACTTTAAGGCTGCAACTAACAATTATTTCCATCATCGTTTAATCTGTCGATTATTTTTCTTGATTAAGTGATCAGTTGTTTGGTCAATAAAATATCAGGAAATGGTGAAACATGTCGATCATTGTCTCGTTTTGTTCCAATCAACAGTCCACAACTAAAAGATATTCAGTTTACTGTCAGAGTAGTTTTACTTTACTGCATAGTTAGTTAATTCTAAGATACCAGAAAAATATTCATATTTGAGAAGCTGAAATCAGAGAATTTGAATATTTTTTCTTAAATAGAGAAAATACACCGCTCACCCGGTACCAGACGTAGCTGATGTGCTGGAGCTAAAAAAAAAAAATCAAACTGAATTTAAAAAAGCATCTTCACACTCAAATCTGTGCGAGAATCTTTTTAATTAGCGATTAAAGTTCTTTCACTAATTAAAATAAATTAAGTTCGGACTGTTTAGTTTCACTTTCTTATTTGTTTCAGAGTTTGGAGTCAGATAAATTGATCTGGTCGTGTGCCAGAATATGTGCCGTTATCATCCTGCTGGGCTGTGTGATAATGTGAAGAGCATTAAATATTCAGTGTAGAGGAAGTTGAGCGTCACTACATTATCTGAGATGTCAGGCGTTTATTGATGACTATCCTTTATCTGTTAGAGCTGAAAGAGCGCGCACACACACACACACGAGCCTGCAAACTAAAACCAACTGGGAGTAATATTATTTGTCTGATAGATGTAGTCTATTTGTTTCATGAATTATAGATTTTCCAAAATGTCATCCAGGGCCAGTAGCCTGCTCAGACACGTACGATGTGTGTATGACATCACCTTGACACATGAGTCCTTTCAGCAGCACTTGCTGGAAGTTTGAACTGGGGAAACTCAAAAGGTTATTCGATCGATAAGTGAATCTTTTTTTAAAAGCTTTGTTGTTTCTTCCACTAAAGCTGGACTGTTAATTGGACAGAGTCCGCTGAGGAGGTAGTAAATCTACACAGGCTGCTAGTAAACCTGAGGAATAATCTGTTTGTAGTTTGGTATCATCCACAGACAGACTTAGACAGATTTTTTGCTTCCCATGAAATGTGATCTGATGCTATGGGCCTCTGATTACATTAAAATGACTCAAATCAGCATTCAGAAATAGAATTACAAGCAGAAGTAATTCGCTTTGTGAATGAAGAAGCTCCCTCCGGCTGCTCTGGATATCTTTTATCTTTTTCTCCTCCTTTTTTTTTTTTTTGAAGCTGAAATTTTGTCAATGAGAGAGTAAAGGAAACGTAAGGGAGAGCAGAGGATGTCTTACTGCCATTAACCTGAGACCACCACCACCCCCCCCCCCTCCCCTTTACGCCCCACCCTTCCCTCTCCCGGCTCGACCCCACTCCACCTCCTCTCATTCATTCAGACCCGGCCCTGGCGGGGAGGAAACTGCTGCCCCCTCGGGGATTTGGCATCATAATTATATAGGAAGCGGAACAGTCTGCCGTCTGTTAGAGCTGAAGAAGCTGCAGGCTTGTCACATATGTCTGCTAATGTGCAATGAACAACTGGTCATAGCATGGATGTGGAGCTGTCTTTCTGACACTGTTTGGAAGGTAAGATAATCTCTTGAATTAATCTTTAAAGACTTAATAACAACAGAGAGTGATTACCAGCTTGTGCAGTTTAAACCTCCTGCTGCTCACAGTCTGTTCAACCTGTGTATTCAACTGCTACAAACTATCGATATCATTATTAACAGACTATCAAACTTCAGTCTTTATGAAGCTTTGTAAAAACAAAAGCTTCGGAAGCAGCTAACAAAACTTCAACAAAACCATCTCAGAGTAAAGTATGAAAAATCTGTTGCCTAAGTAGAACCAATTAATTAAACCAATTTCTGTGGTTTTACTGGAACTGGCCAGTTTCGTTTGCAGTCGTAATTTGATTTATTGCCACTGGAGATGATCATAAAACAAACAAACAAAAAAAAGTCATCTACATCAGCCTAATTAGTCTTTTATCTTGTAATGATTAGATAACAGTCATGTGCACAAACAGGATAACCAAAGTTTTTGAAATCTGAAATCGGAATAAAGAATTTAGTACGGTTCTTAAAAACTCATTTAAGTAGTGTTGATTTGATTATTTAGGGCATGTCTGTCCAGCACCATTAAGGACTTTGAAATGGTGTAAGCCTTAAGAGATATTTTTGGGGACTAAGGGAGAAAAAGGGTACAAAGTTGTACTTTTTATTGGCAAAAGCTATGCTTATTATATGCTTATTTCTCCTTCCTCCCTCTGGCTTGTGACAAAAGGCTACATTTTAAATGTCTGGTATTCAAACAGTTTAATAAATGTGTGAATGATATGGTTCTATAATCCTGTTGTGTCTGTTTTTAAATGTGTCACAGAGAAAGAAGAGGAAGCAGCCATGTCAGAGAAGAAGCCACGGGGCTCAGACACTCGTCCCAAATGTGGTCTCCGCAGTTGGAGTGCTGACAGTTACACTTGGCGAGGGAAGAAGCGCTCACGAAGCTCTCGCAACGGGTCGAGTCCAGGAGGGCTTGAGGCAGACGGGACGGAGGAGCTGGGCGTGCGATCAACATCCTGTCCCAGGCGGCGCAGAGAGAGAAAGTGTAGCTGCAGCACACTTGGGGATGCATTGACGTCTGCAGACATTGATATGGTGTGTCGAAAGGCCTTGTCCCGGCGCTCGCTGCGGCAGAAGTTCCAGGATGCTGTGGGGCAGTGTTTACCTCTGCGCTCTCACCATCACCACCATCATCATCACCACCACCCACCAGGCTCCTCTCGTCCCTTATCGGTGCTCTTCTGGTCCAAACGCAAGATCCACGTCTCAGAGCTCATGCAGGACAAGTGTCCCTTCTCACCCAAGTCTGAACTTGCCCGCTGTTGGCACCTTATAAAAAATCATGTCACCCACCCGAATGCCCTCAAGGACCTGGAAGTTCCCCTCAAAACCAGTGTCTCATCATCTTCCATTTCCCCACCACAGACACCCCTCTCCTGGGAAGACATCTGCTGCTCCCCTGGGCCTGTAGGCACCAGCCTGGAGGACAGGGATACTTCTTGTCCTCATAGGGGGGCAGAGGGCAGCTGCAGCCACACTGACTATGTCCTGGTTCCTGATCTCCTCCAGATCAACAACAACCCCTGCTACTGGGGGGTGTTGAACCGCTTTGAGGCAGAGGAGCTCTTAGAGGGTCAACCAGAGGGAACCTTCCTGCTCCGAGACTCTGCCCAGGATGAGTTCCTCTTCTCAGTCAGCTTTCGACGCTACAGCCGCTCCCTGCACGCACGCATTGAGCAGAACGGCAAGCGTTTCAGCTTTGACGTGCGTGACCCGTGCATGTACCGGGATCCCAGTGTGACAGGACTGCTGAGACACTACAGTGACCCGGCAACCTGCCTCTTCTTTGAGCCCCTCCTTTCCCAACCGCTACCCAGGACCTTTCCTTTCTCCCTCCAGCACCTGTGCAGGGCTGTGATCTGTAGCTGCACCACATACCAGGGCATAGAGAACCTGCCGCTGCCGCCTCAGCTCAGGGACTACCTCCAACAGTATCATATCAAGTGTGATGGGGCCTGTGCTGTGTGACAGTCTACAGCAGGCTTCATACCGTGGAGGGTAGAGATGGGACAAGCAAAGGCACTTTCACTTGTCAAGGAAGCAAGAATATTGTCATCAAATTCGAAGTAGCTTTGCTGTTGCAAATCTTCTAAGAAGTGCAGAACTGGAGAGCAAACAACTGACAGCTTTTTAGATCTTTATTGATCTTGATGCATCAAGATCTTTTTTTTTTTTAGATCTTTATTGATCTTGATGCATTAGGAGAGAGAACAAGCAAACCTGCAAAGGATGATCAGCCTCCTCTGCCGTAGGAAATCATGGATGTAATGTCTTTTACGTCATCCTTTGGTACTAAAGGGACGCTTTGAAGCCTGGATTTAGGTTTTCTGCTTCGCGCCATCTTGACTGTCATTACTGTAGCCAGTGGTCAAGCTCATGGGACAAGAAAGCAACCACTACAGCTGACTAGGATACACTGAGAAGCAAACACAACCCCAAAACATAAGCTTTAATAACATAAATGGAACACAGATTCTCTCAAACCATCACCAAGACATTAAACCTTGACCCCTACTTTTTGTGTAATGTTATCTGCTGAAGTTGGAGCATTTTTTTGACTTCAGTACAATCAGAGTTGTCTTGTGTGGGCCAGCATCTAGAGGCCACTAGAGGAACTACAGCTTAAGTGATAGTTGCTATAAGGCAAAGACAAAACCTACTCTCATGTACCTTAATATCATAAAAATGAGTTGCTTAGCTATGGCCTTGTCCTGCACACGACCAATGCTGTCAATGGTATCGGACCAGGTCAGAGGCATATAGAGGACTTCAACCACATCTTATGATATTAATTCTCCATTAACTTTCCAACTAAAGAAACATTTTAGACCTCTTTAGACATCTTCACCTTAGGATGAAGTGGTCCTTTCTAACATCGCCATATACTGTACCTCAAACTTAACTTAAACACTGTTGTAGTCTAACTAATCACTAAATTCAAACCTCATCTCTCTCCTGAGACTTTGGCTGAAGATTGAGGTTGTGAACTGTGCCTGGTGGATTACTCAACACATTTATCTCCTTGTGGGAAACTAGACTGAAGCAAACTGAAGACAAGAAGGCTGTATCTGCTTTTAAACTATTGTCTGCTTCAAAACAAAAATCAAGAACTTGATTGGTAATGTGAGTGAGAAAAAGACATAAAGAGAAAGAGATATGTAATAACCAAGTCTAGATGAGACAGACTGAAAAACTGCAAACTTCTTTGATAAATGTCAGCTTCCTAGGAAAACATGACTTTGACAGGACTACCTTCTTCTCCGCAGCCACAAGATGGCAGCACAACTGCACTGATCAGAGGTTTTGGAAAACAACCTGCTTCACTGTTCAACTGCTTCTTTAGCCGAACGCTCCTTTATAACTTGGTGTTTTAGCATCGTTTGTGCCTCTTCAGCTTTCCAAACTGTTACTAAAAACTGTTTAAATGGTGGCGCGCTCTTCACCATGAGACTATAACCACTATCCTCAAAATATTTGAATCACTGTGATGCCCCCTCTGGGCATATATTGTATCCACCACATTGATAATAAATGCCATTTACACTGCCTCTGTACTACGAGTGTTCCTCAGGTTTTCTTGTCATCTTTGGACCGACATAATGGTGCAGCACAAGGCAGGCTTACCTGTGTCTGCAGCTATGGGCTGTGTCATAGTTAGACAGGCTAATGGTGTGGAAAATGCTGCTTTTGAAGTATCGCCTTGAAAACAATTCACCCCACTCTCTGCAAAAGGACATCTCTAAATGCCAGCTTTTCAACAGAGCAAATGGTGAGATAAGGACATGAAAAAGACTATTTCCCACCCGTAACAGGGGTGAAATTCAGATTTTCAATTGATTCATGTGTCATTCAGTCTCTCTCCCTCTGTCTCCAAATGGCTGTTTTAAAAAAAAATATATCTGCCCCAAGGTGACTTGTTGTATGAATACAAAACAGTGCATGAAATATTCATCATATTCATGCGCAAAAGGTAGATTTTTTTTTACGCTTCAGTATTCATCATACATTTATCACTTTTACATGGTTGAGTAAATTGGCTGGTCTCTTGTTACACCATGTTCTTTTTTCATTTTGCTGCTTTCACAGTCATAGATATCCTGTTTTACTGTTTCAGTTGGACATACTGTAGGTAGGGCTGCTGATTATTTTCTCAATGAATGTGTCTTAAATGTCTTATTTTGTCCCAACTGACAGCCCACAACCCAAAGATATTCAGTTTACTATCATGGAAGATTAAAGCAACAACAAAATATTCACATTTGAGAAGCTGGAATCAGACAATTTTGACTTTTTTTTCTTAAAAAATGACTCACAATGATTACTTGATTATCAAAATAGTTGGCAGTTAATTTAATAGTTGGCGACTAATTGATTAATTGACTAATCGTTGCAGATCTAGTAATCAGAGCTGGTTTGGAATACAGTTGGACTTATAGACTAGTTTAATGCAAGTTAGACAGTTTCATATAAGTGAGACTAATATAAGCCCTAAATAGATTCATCTTGAACCTAAAAATTTAGCCATCCTACCTTCATATTATCACACGTAAGACTTTGGCTTCCATGGCAACATTAAAGACACCCGCTGATGACTGAGGAAAACATGACTCAATTTGTGATTTTCTAACAACATTAGAGATAAAGAAATGAGAAGAAACGAGAGTTTGCCAGCAAAAGAGATAATCTACTTCTGTTTCACTCATCAGTTCTTCCATAATCTGAGGTTTATCTGCTGGGAGGGTGTCAAACTGGAGGTGTCGAGTTTGAAAGAAATGGGAATTTATCAGGCAGGGAGGCTCTAAAGATAGATGCTATTAGTTGCTTTCCAGCATTTTTGAGCTTCACCTATATTAGGGACAAAAAGCCAAGATATCTCATCCTCTGCAGCTTCCATTGTAACCATTTAAAAAAAAATCTGTCTCTTGTGAGTGCAATACTAAGTAATGAACTTAAAGCTACATCAGATCACTATTTGTCAGATCTAAGCCAGAGTCAAAGTCTATCTTTGCGTTTGATCCCTCTGACTGCGACATGACCTTCCAACATATAAACACTCAGTCAATGGACAGAGTCAGGAGCCACCCTTATTGATTTTTCCCGAACCACATTCATGAAATATTAATGTTGTCTTGTATGATCTGGTTAGTGAGCATCATTTTTCAGCAGCTCAAAGCCAAAGTCTAGTGTTACATTAGATTTATGATACATTTGATATCCAAATCTGAGAAATGAAACAATGTTTTTTTATGGTTTTATATCATCTGGGACTGGTTCATACATCAACGTGTAGCCAAAACCTCACATATCTTGTATACTATTAGATTTCAGTGATGTAATATTTAGACACCCAGCTGTCTGCCAACAGAGTACTTCCTGTTGCACTAATCAAATTCTCCCCTGAGACGCCGCTCAAACAGGCGAGTGGAGAGTCAGCCAATGGCAGGTCGCCTTCGCTGGTCAAAGGAGTCAAGAGGTACGTGTACTGCATATTAATAGATACTTTAATTAATAAATCATTGAAACACCGGTAAGGGTTTGACCTTTCACCCTCGGATTTGGTCCCTTAAGTTGCTACTGCAGTGTGAAAATGTGGTTTTTAAATACAAAATGTGATGAGTCAGAGGTCTTGTAAAGAGGCTCTCTTATATCAGGAGCAAATTCCCAACTCAGAGAAAATACATAAAAATATGAATATAAACTTGATTAATTGCTTTCAATACAAATAGATCGTAAGGAGTCTCCAGAGGGTCACTAGATAAATCTGAGGGGTCGTGAGATGATTAATGGGAGAGGAAATAAGAAAGAACAAAGTTCTGATACACAAATCTGTTTTCAGTTTTTGGACTTATTTTATTGAAATGAAAGCGTGTGAGAAGTTTATAGGGAAAAATCACTATTTGGTTGAGCTGTTAACAACTTATAGACATCTGAAATGTGACCCCGACTACACACTGCTTTTTGTAAGACATCAAAAGGTTAGAAACCACTGGTTCACTGGTTTCATCTTTAACAATGTGCTGTATTTTAAAAGCTTGTTATATTATCCATTGTGTCAAATCTTCATCTGAAAAGTCACTAAAGCTGTCAAATAAATGTCGTGGAGTAGAAAGTACAATATTTCCCTCTGAAATGTAGTGGAGTGGAAGTATAAAGTAGCATGGAAATACTCAAGTAAAGTACAAGTACCTCAAAATTATACTTAAGTACAGTACTTGAGTAAATGTATTTTCCACCACTGAAAATCACCTTGTCAAGATCAGAAACTTTACATCTTTACATTTACTACCATACAATTTCTCATAAAAGTTAAATCTACTCATATATAACATTATGTGCTTTAATTATGCCAGATTTTTGCAGAAACAGCAGTAATCCGGACAGAAAAAAACCTTGAATCTGACTCATCCTGTGCGCCTAAAATGTAGGAGGAGTTTCGGATGTTGCGTCATGACGTAGCAGGCGGGAGTTGTGACGCTGCGTTTCCTTGTTTTCAACGCAGCGCGGGAGATTCAGGAGAAGAGGAGAAGTCTGTGGCGTCACCCGCGGAAAGAAGTAAGTTATATTAACACTTTATTTTTCAAGTTATGAACTGTCAGTTAGCTCTGACTTCTTCGTGTTGTCTGATTTAAACGCGCCATCATGCTGTAAACACGTTTTTTAAATTAATTTGACGGTTGAAATCGCTCAGCCAGCTGCGTTTGCTTTATTGTTAGCCGAGCTCCTCAGCTAGCTGCCATCTGAAGCATGGGAGACGGTCCTTGTGGTGTATAGATGTGTCAGAAATGTTGTAACTTCACGTGTTAATCACTGTTTTATTTTCCTGTTCGTCAGTCTGGTGGTTTTCTTAAAATGCCGTCTGAAAGGAAGCCGATGCGCTACGGACACTCGGAGGGACACACCGAGGTCTGCTTCGATGACACTGGGAAGTATGTTATCTATTATCATCTTATCATGACTTTATTTATATAACTGTAACAAAATCCTCACTGTCTGTCTGACAGCTAATAGGATCTGACTGTGTCGTGAGTGTTACTGGAGTCTTTCACTATGTCATGCTCATTCATTACAGCCTCTTTATACAAAATTAACATCAAATCAGTAGCTTTTTACAGTTTAGCTCCTCTCACTGGTGCAGACAGCTATTTATTGAGCTATTAAAGGATGAGCCTGGTGATTTTCTATGTTTTTCTTATTGTCAACAAATCTCATGTGCAAACCAACAATAAACTGATCTACTTACAAGTATTGTGTGTGTATCCAAAGCCTGATATATCTTATTCATCCATTGTTGTCCAAAAACGATTAAAAACACGTCAGTTAGCCACATCACTGCATTGGGTGACACATTCCTTCATTACCATGAAAAGTGTGGTTACTTTAGTTTGGTTAGAAATGGCTACAAATACTAATAAGTGTCAAGTTCTCACTCTCTGAGAAGTATTCCTGACTCTGACATTGTAAAATTCTCTAAGAAGTTTAGTACAAAGTCTTCCTGGCACGGGACTACTTTCTGATGAGTGAAAACTAGGTTGTTGTTTTTCACTTTAAGAGCTGTTTCTAAATTAACTAAAGTAACCACACTCTTCAGGAACAAAGGAACATGTCACAGCTGTGTGGCTCATTGATGTGTCTTTAATAGTTTTTGGACAACAACAGAGGAATAAGATGTATCAGGCTTTGGATACACACACAATACCTTTTTAGTAGATCAGTTCATCGCTGGTTTGGCTCTGCACATGAGATTTGTTGACAATAAGAAATATAGAAAATCACCAGCTTTATCCTTATATAGGCCTAGTTTGGTACTGAACTAAACAGTGCGATGCAGCAACAGATTGAACTTACCAGTAAAGTGAGGATAATCAAAACAGCACCTTAGCATTATGAAAGATGATGCGTTTATTACTTTTTTTTAGAAAAAACTAAAAGTAACTATGTAGTCAGTGACTATGAATCTTTTGAAATGATTTGAATCACTAAAAAGATTTATAATTTCTACTTCTAGTCTCCTGCCTTCAGCTCAGTGCAAGCTGGACTTACATGTATCTATGATCCACCTCATGACTCTGAATAGAAACAAAGTAAACTCTTATATAAATGTACATGTGTTCATTACAAAAGAGAGATAGAAGACAGATAGATAGATGATATGAAACTTTATTCATTTATTGATGAATTGAATCACATAGACTACACTTTAAGTACTGTAATAGTGTTGTATTAAGTGATTTAGCTGCTAGTAAAGCTGGTCCAAGCTTGCACACTGAATTAACTCAATCAATTAGTTCTCAATCATCTTGTTGAACAGCTTAACTTTCTAAATAGACAAAACAATCCTGTGAAGTTTGTTCAACCAGTTTGACACTATGTTACTTTTCCTTTTGCTGCACAAAATTTGCTGAAAAATCTGACCACAATCAAATCTTCCTCAGGTTCATTGTAACCTGCGGAAATGATGGAGATGTTCGGATATGGGAGGGTCTGGATGATGACGACCCGAAGTTCATCACTGTCGGGGAAAAGGCGTACTCTCTGGCTCTCAAGGTTGGTTTTCTGTTGCTGTTGTTTTGCTGCTTAAGTTGTTTTGTTGATTCATGATATTTGATTGATTTCTAGACACTTTGTTATGAGTCAATGCAATTTATAAAAATTAAGTACAATTTTGAGGTACTTGTGCTTTACTTGAGTATTTTCATGTGATGCAACTTTATGCTTTTACTCCTCTACATTTATTTAACAGCTTTAGTTACTTTTCAGATGAAGATTTAACATAATGAATAATATAACAAGCTTTTAAAATACAACACATTGTTAAAGATGAAACCAGACCCACACTGATGCTTCAGTATTAATAATCTAATGATGTCATATATAATAATATATCAGTCAGAGGCACCAAACCACTACTTTTACTGCAAAACTTTAACTACATCAAGCTGCTAATACTTATGTACTTTTACTGAAGTAAAGGATCTGAATTCTTCTTCCACCGCTAGCTGTCGGTTATCGATCGAGACGTGTACTGTAATTCCGACTTTTCCTCCGCAGAACGGCAAGCTTGTGACAGCAAGTTCCAACAACACAGTGCAGATCCACACGTTTCCCGACGGGGATCCTGACGGCATCCTGACCCGGTTCACCACCAACGCCACACACGTCACCTTCAACAGCAGCGGCTCGAGAGTTGCTGCCGGCTCTAGGTACTCAGACAACGGACATGTTTCAAATTATGATCTCTTTCGAAAAACAAAATGATGGATTGTATTCATTTTAATCTATCAGACGGGTGTAAATCTGCTACATGATAAAGGGTGGGGTTTTTTTTTTGCATATTGCTTTTATAGGATAGGAGATGCAAGAACAAAGAAGGGGGGATGACATGCATATGTAGGCCAATATGAATGTTATATTAATCTATTAATACAGATTATTTCAAGGGGAATTGCAAAGGATCAAGATTGAAGTTATTTTGGTGAAGCTGTGATTAAGGAGAGACTGTCTCACTCTGACTGAACACGTTTTAAATGAAAGTGAACAAGACACGAGTTCCCAAAGTATTGTGCCCTCATTAGGATTTAAACGATTATCATAAATATAACAGGACATGCTTCCCCTTCACTTTTAAGTTCAGCTCTGATGTTGCTGAATCTGTGACGCTGCAGGATCCATGTAAATGTCGGCTAGATATGATCAAAGTTTAGATGAGTGTGGGGATTGAATCGTATAGCTTAGATGGAGGAAAAGGCTAAAGGAGGAGGAGGAGGAGTTGATGTGAACCAGTAAAGACAAAGCTGAAGGTGGCGTTTAATACCCTCTGGCAAGAAAAATCTTACTAATGTGATGCACTGCTCTTATCTTGTATGTTTGCTGGTTGAGATAAACTGTGAAATATCTCTGAGAGTAGAGCAGTACTCTTTCAATCTCAATCAAATGTTAGCATGAATGTCAAAGGATTAGCTGATGGGAATGTGAGCCCAGCGTAAGTTCACTGTATTTAGCATCTTAAAAGTCAGAGTGGAAACCTCATTTAACTCTTGTCAACAAAGCAAATTATATATTGTGTCTTCATCAGAGTCAAAATGGACAAAGAAAATGCATATATAGTATAATCAAGCTAGAAACATTACTCTGTTTGCACTATAAAGGCTTCAAAATAGTGTGTAAATCATTTTTAAGACTCATAATACTTAAGTGAATTCATGTATTTATTAGTTAGCATGTTTTTATCCTCCTATGTGGACGTCCAGCTGCCTGAGCAGATTCATCCTGAGATATTTTCCATCAGTGATGGGAACGTCACTTTCATTCTGTCAAACTGTGCACGTCTTCTCCGCTCCGGCCGGTGAATGAAGCCGTCGTGCTTAACGTGTCTGTCGTGTTCAGTGTGGTGCATGCTAAGACTAAACCAGACTATGTTCTTGTTTTATTCAATATTGTTCTTCCAGTACCGGATGAGCTGCACACAACGATGTACCTGGAAGATATTTCCGCCTCTCAGACACAGCAGCGTGTTTGATTGGTTTCTGATTAGTCTTGATTGGAGATAAACGTCTGTTTGCTGCCAGAAATGATTTGTCCTAAACAGGTTTATCATGGCAATAAAAGCACAGAGCATGGCGCTTTATCGATGCTGCTGTTTTCACACTGAGTCATTTCTGTTGTGATATCGATCGTGAAAAATTCAGACATCTGAGGCCGTTAAGGCGGATTTGGCATCTGCATCCCGGCGGACGTTGGAGGAAATCAGGATTATTTTTGCTTCTCTTGTTCATCGATTTGACAATTTTGCACACGTGTTGGCTCACAGCTGACCTTTCCCTCCAGTCCGCCGCTGCTGCTCACCGGCGGGCGGGCAGCCGCTCAGGCGTGAGCGCAGATTGTCTGCACATGTATTCTTAATTTCTCTCTCTTTTTTTTTTTTCCTCAGTGACTTCATGGTTAAGGTGGTGGACGTGGCGGACAGCAGCCAACAGAAAACACTCAGAGGCCACGAAGCGCCTGTTCTCAGTGTCACCTTTGACCCCAAAGATGACTTCCTGGTGGGTTGATCTTTTTTTCTGGACGGCAGAAATACAACAGAGAGGTTGTTTTCTGTTTGTGTGCTGGTGATTATGAAGGTTTTGGTCTTAAATTTGCAACCAAAGGATGGTAAAACTGTTTGGTTACCTTCAAAAATGGTTACCTGCTGCAATAAACTGTAACTTTTTGAGATGATACATGAAGACCTGATGAACTAAAAGGAAAAAATTTGTTTTGGCAGTTTTGCCTTTTATTTGACAGCCAGTAGAGAGCGAGCAAGACAGACAGGAAACATGGAAAGAGAGGGAAAAATCAACAAACGCAACACTTTGACTATATAACATACAGTACTCCAATACAACCGTACCACAACATACACCTTCTGAAATTACCGAAGTATTGAATCAACACCTCTTTGACTCTCACCATTAGTGCAGATCATCTAAATTTCGTTGAACTATTGTAATGATTCGTGCAATGATGCACAAAACCTTTTCTTACAAGGTTTATACGTCATCTGGTTTATTTCATTTAAAGTAGACGCAGCAGCCGGATCTACTGTCTCGTGTCAGGTTGATGTTGTTTTTTATAAGCATTCAGTGAGGTTTGGCATTTGCTTCTGTGGCTGCAGCTGGAAATATGGTTTGTGTGTTTGTTTTATGATTGCATGAGCACGTTTATGTTTGTTTTTTCGTCTCTATTTCGGACCCGCCTCCCGACAGCAATTAAATTAAACCAGCTTGCCTGACGTGCAGGTCCACACCCTTCTCTGCATTGGTTCACAATGTTTGCGTGAATCTTCAGAGAAGCATAATTCCAGCTTGAGACTCACGACTGTCGAATGATCATCGTTTTGTCGATATCAAAATGTCAAGATGTTCGTATTTTATTGTCCAGCACAGTTGGATAGATACTTGGACATTTGTCATGAATCATGTCTCAGATTTTCACAAAGAAGAAATTTCTTTATTTATATGAGAAAATAAGTTTGTCTGTTTGAGACCTGAGACACATTTTCAGTGTATTAGGGGGGCGTTCACACTGACATCAGCTCGACAAAACATTGCAGCGATCGTCCAGTAAAAAAGTTGAACCGGGGCTCAACTTTTGCCTCAACACAACGTCATCCAGCAAGGCGCTGCGTCAGCCAATCATTTACATGCAGAAGCAAGTTCCTGGTGGATTATTTTGTAACATGAACGCAGTTTTTCTGCTGTTGCTGCTTTGAAAACTTTGCAGAGTTATAATATGCTTTCTGTGATGAGTGTTACAAACCGCTGTGCAGTGTTTTGTTATCTGATAAACCTGTAAATGCATTAATCTGAAGCTCCAACTTGACTTCCTGGATTGTATTTCATCGTCTCGTCAACGCAGCCCCTTTACGCTGTATTAACACACTTAGTCTTCAGTCTTCCAAAAGCCACACAGTTATCAGGCCTCACATCGTTATAACACCACGACATCATTTCACTCAAAGACTGATAAATGATGAGTTATCGCCCAGCTCTACTCTGAAGCTGTCAGTGTGGGTGAGTATCATGTGACCTGAGCAGACTGGACTGTTTGTTTTAACCTGGTCTTGTTTCTCTGCCAGGCGTCAGCCAGCTGTGACGGCTCCGTCGTGGTGTGGAATATTGAGGAGCAGGTACGTGAGTGTTTCAGCGTCTCGCTCTCAACTGAATTAATCCACACAACAAACATTTATTTATTTATTGTTTATTACACGGCCGGTCTGTCAGATGCTGATCTGCTTTGTGTCCCTACAGACTCAGGTGATCAGTTGGCCTCTGCTGCAGAAGAGCAATGACGTCAGTAACGCCAAATCTCTGTGTCGACTGGCCTGGCAACCGAGGACGGCAAAGGTCAGTGACACAATCGTTTGATTGGCTGAGCCTGCTGCGTTTAATCAGCTCATAGAAAACCAGGTTATTGGTTATAATCTAATCAATGTGTGAGACAGAACAGTATGCTTATATCACAAAATAACAGATAATTGTGTTTATGTGCGCTGTCAGTTTTTAGCAGTTCCCGTGGAGACCAAGGTGCACCTGTACGAGCGAGGGTCCTGGGATCATGTGACCACGCTGTCTGATGACCTGCTGACACAGGTGAGGTCCAGATGAACACACACACACACACACACACACACACACACACACGTTCATGGTCACGTCATCTTCAGTGAGGGCATGACCTCGAGATTTACACAATACAGTCAGAGATTTCCTGTCAGATTCTGTTAATTTAATAAAAATCCAGTCAGACAAAGACTATCAGCCGCACTGACTGTTATTCAGATTGTTTTATTTAAATGGTTACGGGCGGGTGAAGATACAATATTAAATTATTGATTGAATCACAAGCAAAAAGCAAAGATTAGAAAAACAACTTTTAACAGAATTGATGATCAGAAACCTTTTTTTTCTGCTTCTGACCACATTATCTTATGTCTAGAGCTGCAACTAACGATTATTTTCATTATCAATTAATCTGTCTAGTATTGGTTTGGTTGTTTGATCCTTAAAATGTCAGAATATGGTGAAAAATATCAGATCAATGGCTTCTTTTGTACCATCCAACAGTCCACAAGCTGAAGATATTCAGTTTACTGTCATTGAAGACTAAAGAAACCAGCTAATATTCACATTTGAGAAGCTGGAATCAGAGAATTTTGACATTTTATTTTGAAAAAAATCCTCAAAACAATTGGATATCAAAATAGTTGCTGATTAATTTATTAGCGGGCAGCTAATCAATCAACTAATCATTGCAGCTTCACTTATGGTGTGACTGGGAACCACTGTGTTACACTATATAACTGTGATGCTTGATGCAGATGTTTAAAAGGAAACCAAACATAGAAATCATGTGATGTTAATTTTGACAGAACATTTTCATAATTTCATAAAAAAATAGGGATATAAATCAGAGTTTGGTAACACTTTCCATCTCATTCATTTAGCTAAATTTACCTCCTGTGTTGTTTCTTTTTCTTTATCTGATGTTCAGACATAAAACGCCTCTCTAACCGTCATCAGCGTGACGTAAATATCTGATCTTGATACAATCTGAAGGCACAGAAATGACGAGTGTGCTTGAAATCATCCATTAGTGATCTGCTTTTATTTTAAATACCTTTTTTTTTTTCCAACCTGTGTTTCCTCTCCAGCCGATCAACGTGCTGGTCTGGTCTCCGTGTGGACAGTTCCTGGCGGCCGGCAGCGTCGGAGGTTTACTGACGGTGTGGGACGTCAACAGCAAGCTGTGTGTGGAGAGGTACGCGATGGAAATTATAAAAGTAGTTTGTGTTTGACGAATAAATGCTTAAAAATGTTTATAAATGATGCTAAATTACAGATTTTTAACTAATTTGATATTTAAGTTAAATATTCAGAACTTGCTGTTGAATAATGTCTTTAAATGTTGATGACTGCTGGTGAAATTTAAATGAAAGCATCTTGATGCTAACTGGTCAATGTGGTGTTTGCGTTTTTTATTTTTCATGCTGTTTTGATGTCTAAACTCTTGCTAGCGGCCCGTACAGACTCACAGTGTTTGATGTACTTTTTGAGCCGTATCGTTTGGTGCAAGAGTAAAAGTCACACAGTTGTTAAAATAAAATAAAATAAAATAAAATAAAAGGTTAATCTTCTGGTGAGCATGAATGTGCTTCATAGCGCCCTAATGGTGTCCAGGAAGTGACCAACACAGATTTCATCCTCTGTAGACAAGAGCTCGATGAATACTGGAATCTTTAGACTCATATCTAATGTTTCTGAATGTTCAGTCAGATTAATAATCATTTGATCTGATAGTTTTTAGCACAATTTTAATCAAACTTTTTGCTAGTTTTAGACTAATGTGGCTGCTTGTGTTTAGACATTTAACATTTGAGAGGTTTTGCTTTTGTTCAGTGAAAAATGGTTTTGCAGAAAGGCGTGTTTATGCATTTCAAAGTAAAGTAAAGTAAGGTACCTGGTCCTAACTGGGGGTCCAGTACCAGAACATTATGAAACAACAGACCTTCAGGATGACTCGAGTTGAAGTCGTCTCTTCTCCGCTGCAGGCAGAAACACGAGAAGGGCTTCACGGTGTGCGGTCTGGCCTGGCACCCGTCAGGCAGCCAGATCGCCTACACGGACACGGAGGGCTGCCTGGGCCTGCTGGACGGACTCAGCACCTCCTCATCTACCTCCATCACCACGACAACCACCACCAAGGTACCACACAGAGAACACCGCACCTCAGTGTGTCTTTAAACTCAACTACGGTGAATTAAAAAGCAACATGTAGCTGATTTTCAGCCTCTGTCGTGTCCAAACTATGCAGATATTTTCTAAAATTGTACTTTTTGCTCTTTAAATGACATTACATCATCCTTTTTTTCTACCATTAACATCAAGTCACCATTGTGCTGCTAAATAACTCTCTATCTGTCATCAGGCGACGGCTAAAAAGCCAGAAAAAGATTATGACGACCTGTTCGATGACGATGACGACAGACTCATGGACGAAGGACAGAGCGACACCAACTCCCCGGCTAAGAAAGCCATCGCCGGGGGCGACGACGATGACGACGACGACATCCTCATGCCTGCGACGGGGCGGGTGAGGAACAGAGGGGCGATCCTGGATGATGAGAACTCGCTGGGTGAGTGAGGAGAAGGATAATGAATGAAAATGATGAAGTACAGATGGTGTAAATAGTGGTTTAATAAGGTTTTGATGAATCTATTAATCATCAGGTCTATAAAATGACAGAAAAGAATGAAAGATGTTTATCACAAGAGGCCGAGGAGCTTTTCTGATGTCTCGCTTTGGACAAATCCTAAAGATATAAAACAGAAAATTAGCGATTATAGCGAGAATTTCTGAGAATAAATAAATAAAATGAGAATATCTCCGCTGCCTCCCTTCAGATACAGGCTCCCTGAGGCTCGGTCAGGGTTTATACGGGGACGATGACGACGCAGGCAGCGCCGTAGAACCAGCAGCCGCCCCGCTGGTCCCCTTGCGTCCCGTCTACGAGGGACCCCTGCCGACGCCGCCCCAGAAGGCCTTTCAGCCGGGCTCCACCCCCGCTCACCTCACTCACCGCTTCATGGTAGGACGTGTCCCTGTGGGATGATACCCAGAGCCCTAAAATATCTCAACAGCTATCGGATGTGTCACTATGACGTTTTGTAACCGTAGTAACAGTTAAAATCTGCTTCAGATGTGGAACTCGGTGGGGATTGTTCGAGGCTACAACGACGAGCAGGACAACGCCATCGACGTGGAGTTTCACGACACGGCCGTGCACCACGCCATGCACCTCACCAACTCGCTAGGTCACACCATCGCCGATATTTCCCAGGAGGCCGTGCTGCTCGCCTGCCCCAGCACAGACGAGCTCGCCAGGTACGCCCATCATCATTTCCTGACATGATATGTCTACTAAGACAAGGCTGCAAGTAAAGATTATTTGCATTATTTATCCAATTTAATGGTTGTATCTGTAAAATATCAGGAAATGGTGAAAAACATTCCAGTTATAATATCTTAGAGCCTTTAAATGTTTTTGTCTGATCAACAGTTTAAAGATATTTAGTTTATCATTTATGACACAGAAAAGCTTCAAATTCTCACATTTGAGAGGCTGCAACAAGCAAATATTTGGCGTTTTTGCTTAATAAATGACTGAAAAGATGAAAAGATCTCTCTCGTCCGTCTCCCAGTAAGCTCCAGTGCCTTCACTTCTCATCTTGGGACACCAACAAGGAGTGGATGGTGGACCTGCCGAAGGGCGAGGACGCGCGGGCGCTGTGTCTGGGTCAAGGCTGGGCGGCGGTCGCCACCAGCGCGCTGATGCTCCGGCTCTTCTCCGTCGGGGGAGTCCAGAGAGAAGTCTTCAGCCTGCCGGGACCCGTCGTCTGCATGGCGGCGCACGGAGAGCAGCTGCTCATAGTCTACCACCGGGGTACGTGCACACACACGCACACACACATACACACACACACACACACACACACATACACACACACAACATAAACTGACCAAGACGACTGTCAAACACTACGAAAGGGTAAAATATCTTGTTGAGAAGCAGACGGACAGATATAGGTCTGCAAATAACTATTAAAGTAACTCTTCTTTTCATCATTGATTGATCTGTCAGTTGTTTTCTTGATTCATCGATTATCCGTTTGATCTATAAAACATCCACTATAATATCCCAGAGCATCATTAAATCTCTTATTTTGTCCAATAAACAGTCCAGAACCTGCAAACATTCAGTTTACTGTCTAAAACACCAAGAAAAGCAGCAAATTCTCACATTTATGAACCTGATAACCATCAAATTTTTGGCATTTTTGCTTAAAGAATTACCTGAAGGATCAATCAATTATCAAAATAGTTGCAGGTTAATATTCTTTCGATTGACTAATTGATTAATCGACTATTAGTTGCAGCGTGAAACAGGTATGATACTCCAAAACTGGAATACATTTGAAAGCAAACACTATATCTGTGTTGCTTTCATTTTCTTTACATATATTTTTGTCAGTGTCTCATAAAGCAGCTAAATGTTTGAAATAGATATAATTATTTATAGGAAATAAATATCTGAGTCTTTTTTGCCCAAATGCTCCTGTTTGGAAACGGATCACCTTATACAATATGAACTGTATCAGTGAGAGAGTTTGAGTTTAGGACGAGGCGCGCAGGACGGCATGTTTGTGCAGTCGGCTTTGATCAGGTGGCGTCTGCAATTTATATTTGCATTCAAATTTTTGTTTGCTCGGTACATTCAAGACTTAAAACAAAGCGGTCACGAGGAGAGGATGACTTAATAAGCTGCATTTATTGCTTAAAATAAGCCGTCCCTCTCTCTTCTTCCCCAACTGTATGTTTGCTTGAGTTTTGGAGAAAAATGTTGATGTATTTATATATTTGTGCTCACATTAGCTAACCTGCATCCCGTATGATCTGCAGTAATTTAAAGAGACTCTGATGGCATCAAGAGTTTCCCAGGAAACGACACAGAGGTTGACTCACAGTGTCGCACAAAGAATGAATGAATTCTGAATGAATGGATATTCGGCCTGGTCGGGGTTCTCGGTGTACAATTAAAGGGGAAACACTGTGTATTGATTCAATTATTGAAGCATCAGTCCTCACACAGCCATTTCCTTTTCTTATTTTAAAGTATGTGTCTCATTTCACGTCATCAGCTACTGGTTTCGATGGAGACCAGGCCCTGGGAGTCCAGCTGCTGCAGTTTGGTCGAAGAAAGAGGCAAACCATCAACGGCGAACCCCTCCCGCTCTCCCACAAATCCCACCTGTCCTGGCTCGGATTCACCGCTGAGGGTAAACGCACCGACAACTACACCCTAGTTTGTTTACATACTTTTCAGTTTAGGATCGTAAGATGACAACCAGGTTGTGGTTTTTCAGGAACGCCGTGCTACGTGGATTCGGAGGGGATGGTGCGGATGATGAATCGCTCTCTGGGCAACACGTGGACTCCGGTGTGTAACACCAGAGAGACCTGCAAGAGCAAATCAGACCACTACTGGGTGGTCGGAGTTCACGAGAACCCTCAGCAGCTCAGGTGAACTTTCTGCTACGTCTCATCTCCACAAACACCCGTCGGCTGAGACGTTCACACCTGAGGAGTTGGTTTTATATGTTGATCTTTTGAAATATTTTGATCGTGTTACAGGCATGAAGCAGATTACTGACATGTAGGTTTTACTCTGAAGGATCTTACAGAAACTAAACAAGAAGAAGTGTGAGATTTGAGTAATTCGATGGGGTTTTTTTGTTAAAATAATTATATTATAATAATAATAATAATAATAATAATAATAAACTTTATTTATATAGCACCTTTCATAACATAAAATGCAGCTCAAAGTGCTTTACAGAAAGAGGTACAAACAAACAAGCAGGCAAAAAAAAGATATTTTATAATATTAAAAGAAAGGAGAAAGATAAATACAAAGAGGTAAGAGGATAAAAGGAGGTAAAATCATGAGATAGAAAAGATAAAACAGGTAGTAAATAAGCCGATAACAGTAAAAGGCAAATAAAAGGTTGAGTTAATTAAAAGCAAGACCATAAAAATAAGTTTTGAGCTGCTTCTTGTCTAATGTGTGGCGGGAGTTTGTTCCAGATCTTTGGTGTGTATCTCCAAAAAGCTGAAAGCCACCTCATCATAACTTTTTTGCATTTTGTTTGTGGCACATTTAACAAGCCAGCGTTAGGCGACCTGAGTGAACGGTTTGGAACATATTCTGACAAGTAATCTGAGAGATATGAAGGTGCTCGAGACCTTTTTGGGCTTTAAAAACAAGTAAAAGAATTTTAAAATCTATCCTCAACGTTACAGGTAGCCAGTACAATGACACTAATACTGGTGTAAATGTTCCCTTTTCCTAGTTTTGGTTAAAATTCTTGCTGAGTTTTGAACGAGTTGCAGCCGATCAATGGTTTTATTTGGTAAACCAGTATAAAATGCATTACAATAATCTAAGCGTGAAAAAAACAAAGGCATGAGTGAGTTTCTGGCATCTTCCAAAGTAATTTAGGGTCTGGCTCTCGCAATGTTTCTTAAATGATAAAAAGCTGAAGTTTTTTACTTCTGGTTTAATCTGTTGAGCCACATTTCCAAGCCTGCATGAAAGGTCTTCACTTTGTGCTGATTATAAGAACTTCTGTTTTATCTTTATTTAATTTAAGGAGGTTACCACTCCTTAATACCATAATAGTAAATCAATTGTATGATAATATTTACACAATAAATTACACATAAAATCGAACCAGGATGTTTATGTAGCATCAGAGAGAGAGAAAGTTATCTGAACACCGAAGTCAGAAGACGCAAAAATAAGCATAAAAATGTGAATTTGGTTGTTTTTTTTTTGTTTTTTTTTTAATTAATAAAGTTTCTGTTAAGCAGCTGACGTTTCCGAGAAGCACCTGAACGCATCATCAAAGAAGAGCGTTAAAACCGTCTCTACTAACAGCTGGATGATCACATGATGACAGCAAAACTTTAATGAATTAAAGAAATAGCAACTACATTTTCACTGTGATGGATCAACTCTTCATACTGAAATCATCTGAAACTGAAAGTTTGAGCTTCAGACTTTCAGAAATCGTCAACAGGACAATAAAAAACATCTGATCTGTAGTTGGAGGGATATAAAAGTGTGGTACCTTAAATTCAAACTGCTTTAAAGTATTTAATGATGATGTCATCTTGTTGTTTTTGCTGGTTAATCATTATATTTTGGTTTTCTTCTGTCTGTTTTTGTCCTGTCAGGTGTATTCCATGTAAAGGCTCCAGGTACCCCCCCCACCCTGCCCAGACCTGCTGTGGCCATCCTGCCCTTCAAGGTGCCGCTGTGTCAGACCACCACAGAGAAAGGACAGATGGAGGTAAACCGAGACGGCTCGCTCAAATGAACCGCACAGATGTTCACCGATGAACCGCATGTGATGCTTTCACAAAGATCCGGTTTAAAGTTACATATTTCTCTTAAATTTGACTTTGAAGTCCAGAGTTTCCATCCCGTCTGTGTCTCCTCCTCTGTCTGTCCTCCAGGAGCAGTTCTGGCGTTCAGTCCTCTTCCACAACCACTACAGCTTCCTGTCCTCCAGCGGTTACGAGATCGACGAGGACGGACAGAGTCAGTCGCAGAAGGAGCAACAGGAGCTGCTGATGAAGATGTTTGCAGTCAGTATTATAACCGCTGACGTCTAAGTGTTGTTGCTCTCTGGCGTCTCCTGATGAATGAATCTTGACGTTTCTCTTCCAGTTGTCGTGTAAGCTGGAGAGAGAGTTTCGCTGCGTGGAGCTGGCCGAGATGATGACCCAGAACGTGGTGACTCTGGCCATCCGATACGCCTCCAGATCCAGACGCATGGCCCTCGCCCAGCGGCTCAGTGAGATCGCCCTGGAGAAAGCCAACCAGATCCAGGAAGAAGAGGCAGAGGAGCAGGAAGAGGAGCCAGACTACTCCAGTATCAGGCGGACCACATCTGGGTAAAAACACATGATGATGAAGTGAAGTTACACCAGATTCTGCTGTAGTTGCAGGACTGAACAGCTCACTGATGTAGAAAGTTCAGGTTTTATTTTACGTCATCCAAAACAACAAACCAAAGTGAATTAAGCATTTGAAGGTACTTTGCATAAAGTCCCTTTACTCCATGTGATTTTCGGTTGTCACACAAAGTTTACAAAGTGAGAGACGTGTTTAAACGTTACCATAGCGACCAGAGAGTGTTAGGGGGGCAGAGAGGATGTTACTCATGTTATGTTGTTGGTGCAATGTTATGAGGATGCTGCTAATAAAGTTGCATACGAGTACACAGTGGATTCAGGTTTATTATTATTATATTTAGAAAATACCACAGTTTATATACCGGTCGTATCATTTTAGTTTGTTGTATTTATTCGCCGCACCTCAAAGGCCGGTCCGTTAAAATATTGTCTGATATTAAACCGGTCCGTGGCGCAGAAAAGGTTTGGGACCTCTGCTCTACATCATATAACGACACAAGTATTAAAAAGTGATACCCAGCCTTATATTGTGCGATGATATAAATCTGACCCACAAAACTTTGGGACAGATATCGATTTGCTCCTGTTTATTTACACTCAGCACTGAAACTCAGCTGCTCGCCTTGTTGCTAAAAGTCCGGCTGCTCCTTCAAACTGCTGCTTGAAGCGCGGTAACGTACACGTACAGCAGTACAGCGAGTGAAACGTGTGTTTTTATATCCTCTACTGTGCTCCGACAGAAGGGAAAGTCACGTGATTCATTGGTTTATTATCTGGACAGGTACGGCAGCAGACACACTCAGGAGGAGGAGGAGGAGGAGCGCGAAGAAGAGCTTGAGGAGGAAGAGGACGGACAGGAGATGGAGACGGAGGAGTCGGCAGAAGCCCGAAAACGTCAGTTCTACTTCTTCTTCTTCTTCTTTTTCCCAGCTCTCTAGCTCTCTGTGTTCTCATCTAAAGCACAACATGTTCAGCTAACAATGTCCCATGAATGCATCTCATACTTCAGGTCTGAATCCGTTTGCTAAAGAGGCGAGTTCAACCGTAACGCCGTCTCCGACACCCGGTGAGTAAACACTGAATCATTCCTCAATCAACAGTCTGTATGTTTAAATAAATGCTTGAAATGGCAAATTAGTTTACATTAGACACACTGTCCTTTACCGTCTGTATTGAGACTGATTATTTATCTACAATCCAGACATCAGACAGTGTGCAGCCATGAACTGTAGAACATTTGATCCAGAGTGTGATATTGTTTTATATTCCTGCTAATACGGTAATTAAAATATTTTAAATGCCTCATATTTGTTTTGTAGTTGGTAAAGCGGGACGTGCAAACCCTTTCAAGGTAAGAGTTCAAGATATTTTCTCAGCTGCATCGTTTGTTTTTCTTGATATCTGATTATTTTAATGTGAATCAGCTTAAAGACTTTTAGAGACTCTCGTGTGTTAAGTGGAATAAGCGGTAAACGGTTTGATGGGATGCTCGCAGGTTCTCGGTGCGGCGAAACCTTCAGCTGCGGCCGGTCAGCCTCGAGTGACGAACATCCTGGACAACATGACGTCCAGCAGGAAGTCGGCTCCACTCGGCGGCTCTGCAGGGAAATCAAGCAAAAACCCCGTCCTCAAACCGCTGGCCCCCAGACCCAAAACAAAGGTATCATTATCTCCGAGCTTCTCCCAACAGATTTTTATTATATTTATATTCTGGGGCTCTACTGGAATATCTTTGCATGATTTACAGTTCAAATAACTCCTTATTTATCTCATACTGGCACCTTCATGCAGCCCCTCAGTTCAGCCTCCGTCTGAAACAGGCAGTTTAACTCCTGTCTATTTAACGCCCTCCTCCCAGTGAGCACACTCTCTTCTGATTGGCCAGCTTCTGAAACAATGTAAACAAACTATAATAGTAAGATTTCACTTCTTTTTCTCTCGTTCTTTACTTGAAATGGAAACAAATACATCTGTACACGTTCAACCCCAAATCTGATCTGAAATACGAGAATAAACAACGTGAACTACCTCTGCAACAAATATTACTGAACAGGTAATTATTTCTGAACATTAAAAGTAGAAAAACATTGCAAACGATGCATTCAGAGCAACCTGAAACCAGGGTTTTACATACTTTCACCTCAAGTTTCATAACACCTAGTTTTTAATATTATAAATATCATCTTGAGGTGATAACACCACTGATAACAGATACAATATATAATGCATACTTTAATAAATTGATAAAACCATAGATTTTATCTCTTTTTTTTAATATACTTTAATGGGAATGCAAAGAGCCTGCAGGTAATAATTTCACAGCATAGTGGAACCTGTTGCTCTGTGCATTTGACAACATGTAAGTTCAGCACCGTGCATGTTATGCTTCCACATGCCGGACTTGAGTGTAAAACTCGTTTTTGCACCTCGAGGCTTTCTGCTGATAAAACCTGTTTTTTGTTGTTTTTTTTCTGTGCAGACTCAGTCGACTCTGCTGCAGATGACCACCACAAAAGCGGCCAATAAGAAGAATCAGGCGAACACAGAACCGGCTGCAGATCAGCAGAAGCAACCAGACGTCCCGCCTCCAGCCTCTCCGGAGAACACGGAGAATAAAAGGTAAGAGATTTAAATCTGTCTGTGATATTATTACGTTTTTGGAACATAACCGTCAGCCTGCAGGCCAGAGTAGCTCAGCCTTAAAAATGAGATGGATTTTATGGATAAAACAAGGCAGATTGTAGCGTGAAACATCATTCTTGGCCATCTGGAGAAAGCTAACGAGTGGCCCTTGAGTTAGGATAATTTTGTTAAATGCAGACTAGTTTTCTCTAGTTTTTCTTATCTGTTGTGTGTTTCTGTTCAGACCGAAGACGGGCTTCCAGCTGTGGTTGGAGGAGAACAGGAAGAGCATCGTCGCCGACCAACCTGACCTGCAGGAGACGGACGTCATCAAGGAGGCGATGGGACGCTTCAGGACGCTGTCAGCGGAGGAGCGGCTGGTAGGAAACACTCGAGGGTTCAGAGAGGGCGCTTGTGCTGAATATATGTGTACCGTTTACTCGATATTTTGTGATGAACTGGTCTTTAAAAGTTTCAAATTTAACTGAATCCTGCAGAAACCCTGCACGTTTCCTGCAAAACAAATCAACAGCACAACAACCTTCAAATTACACCAGATATTAACTTAATTTCATTGTTTTTTAAAATTCAACGACAGTATTTCTTTGTGTTACCAAAGCACTAAAAGTGATCTGTTTTCAGTTCATCCTGCCTTGATGTAGTTTGCCCTGAAGAGTAAATTAACCAGTGAAACCATCAATTAAACTGTTGATCATCAGCTGCAGATCCATTAACTCGTCGTCACCGAGCAGCCTGAACACACGCTGCACTCAAATCCTCTCACATCTCTTTCCTTATTTTCACTTATATTTATAATATTATGTTGCTGCTGCTGTTGTATTCACACCTGAAGAAACAAATTAGAAAAACAGCACAACAGCAGATAAAATCTTTGCGTTCATAAAAACCTGGAGACGCAGTCTTCAGATTTATATTCAGGAGTCAAATTCACTAAGAAATCTGTCAAATTACTTCTTGAAATGTGCAAAAACATCTCAACATGTAGTTTTTATCAAAGCATTAAGACCAGACGCGTATTTGTGAATATTACTCTGATGCCAGAAGGATCTCCTTCACTTTTTCCTTAGTCTGCATTCACACCAAATCAGGCGGTGCAGCGAAAACGGCAGTCATCCCATTCATTTGAATGGTGGTAGTGCGGCTCGGCTGCAGCCGTTTTGGCTGCTGTTGCGCCGCACCGGCTGCAGTCCGGTCCCTCTGCCATGAGGGAGGACAAAGACGTTACTGGGACGACGGGAGGACATTTCTCTTTGTTTGATAACGTTAGTAAAGTTAGACTTTGCTGTCGGCTTCCTGACTCATTTTAAAAAAGACGAGAGAAAAAGAGAGAGAAAGAGAGCAGCGGTGGTCAAGCGAGGTAGAGAGTGAATGAAGAGAAGGAGCGCTGGTAGCGAGAAAGCCGAGAAAGTGAATCAGATCAATAAAACATTATTTTCTGATTGTTTCACAGCGGTTACATTGTAGAGCACAAATAAACACGCCCACAACCCCCCAGCACACCTCCGCTCGACCCTGCGGCTGAACGCAGCACCGCCTGATTTGGTGTGAATGCAGCCTTAGTCAGTGTGTTTACGTGCACTTAAGTAATCAGATTACTCTGTGATGACAGTTTATTTCAACAGTGAACCCCCTTTTAGCCTTTATTAGCAGGACATCAAGTAATAAATGTTTTATAACGTAATGTGGTTGTAAGCAGTTAAAAGGACATTTTAAGACGCCATAAATATAAGAACCTCTTTTAACCTGTTTGGACGTCGTTATCGGCTGTCGCTAACCACACTGCTGACTTTTGATCTATAAAGCCACAATATAAAAGATCAGGCTTGTTAAGAAAAAGACTGTAACACAAGTAGAGCTGCAACGATTAGTCGATCGTTAGAAAATTAATTTCCAACTCGTTTGATAATCCATTAATTTTTTTGTTTGTTTGTTTTTAAGAAAAAAAATGACAAAATTCTCTGTTTCCAGCCTCTCAAATAAATACATGAATGAATATTTTGTCTTCTATGATAATAAAATCTTTGGATTATTGACTGTCTGGAACAAAGCAATCAAGAAAATAACAGATTCATCGATAATGAAAATAATTGCTATTTGCCACCTCACACACGAGTCGTATCTGTCTCTAGTTTGATGGTTTATATAAACTAGAACTATATAAACTATATAAACTATATATATATATATATATATATATATATATATATATATATATATATATAAAAAGAAATAAACTTTTGTTTGATGTCAGTGTTTTGTGTGGTGTCATTAAAGTGTTTATAGTCAATATTTTTTTATAATAACTTTGTAAAATCAGATGCGTGGCTTGTAGTGTTGAAGCTACAGAGAATTATCAGCGACTCTGCAGCTCCGCTCGGCTTTACGGAGCTTTACAGTGAGTTTCAGCTCATTGTTTATCTGTCAGGCTGCAACGTTACTGTTTTAGTTCACTCTCAGCGCTCTCATAGTGTCGTTTTCAGAGAAAAAGCTGTAAAAAGCCACTGTACACTACCTGCTCAGCACCAAACGGCAAACACACAGTTAGCTGTAGACTAGCCGGTGAACATAGTGGAGCATTTAGCAGCTAAAGAGCCAGATATTTCCCTCAGGAGTCGGTAGAGAGCAAACACGACTCCAAATGAATGATCCTTAACTGCTGGGGGTGGAAATTAAACCCCAAAAATAGCAGATTTAAGATATTTTCACTGAAATACACCCAGATTTCTTTGACAGTAACAGTTAAAACCAATTTCCACCCAAATTTTCTGCCCCGACGCCTCCATGTCAGCTGCGGAGAGTCGATAGGTTACTAAATGAGGGCAGTGATGACGGACCTCATCCTTTCATCCACCTGAGTGCTGATAGACGTCAATCTGTGGGTTTGTATAGTAACCTGGTCCTGACCCTGCATACATCAAGGCTCTCAGCAGAAAACTGGATGACACTCCACGGACAGAAAGACAAGAGGAAGTGGATGTGAACAGGAGGAGGAGGAGGAGGAGGAGGAGGAGGAGGGACGCTTGTTGCCTGGGAACCTTGTCGAGTGTGTTTTGGCAGTGAGGGCACGAAGCATTTATCTTATGATAATACTGAGAGAGACAGTGAGTCGGTCAGTCTGCAGCGGAATAATGATCATCATACAGTTTTTGTGTATTTTAAAAGACAGTTGTAGCATCTGTGCTTTTTTTTCTTCTTTTTTAAAAAGATTTTTCACCACTTTTAATTGAATTCAGACAGTTTTTAATATCAAAAGTTGGGAAACTCCTTCGTAAATTGACCAAAATTCACTCAAGTCTAAGTTTCATGTTCTTAGAAGAAGCTTTTTGAGGCCTTGATGTGAATCTTTTGGGGGCCAATATTGTTGAATACATTTGCTATGTATATTGGTAATCAACACTCAATCTGTACTATGGCTGCAACTAACTATTATTTTCATTATTGATTGATCTGTTGATAATTTTCTCTTTTATGCCCTCAGTTGTTTGGTCTATAAAATATCAGAAAATGTTTCCCAAAGCCCAAGATGCAACCTAAAATATTGTAGAAGACTAAAGAAAATTATTCACATTTGAGAAACTGGAACCAGAGAGTTCAGGCATTTTTTTTTTTCTGAAAAACAGTCAAAACAATCAATTGATTATCATAATAGTTGATTAATTTTCTGTTGATTGACTAATCGACTAATCGTTGCAGCTTTAATTTGTATCTCTAATATTTGCTTTCTCTTTCTTTACCACTGCTGCGCTGAGTAAACGTCGGGAGACTCAGCAGCCACATTTCTCTGTTTAGCGTCGTCATGCTAGGCTAACATATTGTTGCTAACTTTGGAGCTAACCACCTCCACTTTTCCATCAATTGGGGAAACAACAGACTTTTCTTGGTCTTGACAAGCTGCAGCATTTATTAACTGACTCTTCCGTCTGCTCGGGAGGCTAAGTCAACAAACCGTGAAACAAACAGTAGTAAGATTTCGAAACGTCAACTTCTCAAATACATCCGTACGTTCGAGCCAAAATCCAATCCAATATATGAGAGTTAACAACGCATGGAACAACCTTAGCAACATTCTTAGCGATCAAGGCTGCAGAAGAGACGGCCGCTTATGTGCTTATGTGTCGAGCCGACGTCATCTCATCAGCAAGGTAGAAAAAAAACGTTGCAAATGAAGCGTTTAGATCAACAAGTTGTGGAACTTTGACCACGTTTAGCATCGATATCTGACATTATAACAGTAGATGTATAACAGAAAACCACAAAAAGCATTAATATGTCTCCTTTTTAAAATAAAAAATCAAATGAAACTCGGTGACTGCTGACGCTTTTGCACTGCATTTTGGCAGTGAGTGTTATTAGAAAGCTTAGAAAATGATCCTTTGGGGACATATTTACCCTGCTAACGTCTCACCCCGGGAGAGAGAGAGTGTGTGTGTGCTTGTGTGTGTGCGTGTGAGTGTGAGTGAGTTGCTTCCTAATCACATTATTCTGTGCAAATACAATAAAACGACAATTGAATAGCGAGACGTCACAGCTTGTCCCATCTACCAGCTCTGTAATGGTGCTGTTTATGTGTGTTTGCCTTTTTTGAATATGCATGGGGTTAATGGCAGTGCTTCACTGGGCGTCGGAGGTGAAGAGTGTGTGTTTTATTTGTTTGTATGTGTGTTTTTGTGTGTGTGTGTTTGTTTCTGTGTGTGTGGCTGCTGCTGCCAGTCCACTCACACCAGGCCTGATGATTCATCCCGGCTCCATTACGTCCAGGAAAGCGCTTCCTTTTGTCTCGGCTCTCTCGGAGAGAAAAGGGAGGAGAAAAAAAATAAATAAATAAATAAAAGCAAGAGGAGGAAAAGAGCCAGCAGGCCCAAAAGAGATGCAGCCTGTCAATAGTGATTATACATGACAGGATGCAATTTCAGACTGCACGGCTGAGTACGTGTGTGTGTGTGTGTGTGTGTGTGCGTTTAGTCATCGTCCATGTAGGTGTTTGGAGCCTGGATAGAAACAGATGAACAATAGAGAGATTCCCTTTTTTTTGTTTCTTTTTTCCATCACTTGTCCGATAATTAACATGTTCTCTTCATGTCCTTTTTTTTTTCTTTTAAAAATTTCATTCAGTCGTGGACAGAAAGAGCAAAAGGCCAGACTGGAGATGCAGCAGATCTGAAGAAGAGGAAAAGAGAAGGAGGAGGAGGAGGAGGAGGAGGAGGAGATGCGGAAAATGTAAACGGACAAACAGAAGCAGATGAAAATAGCGCCAAGAAGAAAAAATCTTTGGATCCTTCCTCCAAGCTTTCAGCGTTCGCTTTTAACAAAAACTAAACATTTAATAGTTTGATGTTTGTTTTTTGTTCAGACGACAGAAACAAAAGGATCAATGAAATGTATTTTTTCTTCCACAGGTGCTAAATCTTGTTCATTATATGTTCACTGTGCTTTGAGGCACTTAATAAAAAAAACATTTAAAGCCCTTAAATACCTTTAAAGTTAGTGATGGATCAGCGACATTCATCGACTCGTTCTAATAATCAAGTGTGATGGTTTTGTTTCTTATTGTTGTTTGTTTGATTTTACAGTTTAAAAACTCTTTACTGTATTTTAACAAGTGAAATAAATGTAAATGTTTGTTAATTCATGTTTCAGTCTTTGTTTTTCTTTTTCATTTAAAGCAGTGAAATGTCAGTAGAAACAATAAATCGCATGTAAAGTCCATCTCAGTACTCTCAGATTCTGGCACTCAACCCTGAGCCTGGTGGTTCCTACTGAAAATCTTTAAATACAGGTCTTTAAATATGCAGTTTCATATTTTTTAAAATACTCAGTAATTTCCTAAAACAGCAGAGCTCTAGGTTTTAGCAAATGTCACTCAAACAGGAGGAAATGGTGCTTTTTTTTTTTTTTTTTTTTTTTTTTGGCAACTATTTTCAGTTGCTGATGTGAAACAGATTGTAATAAGTATATCTGGTGAAACAAGAGTAGTGATGGCCAAGATGCAACCTGAAATGTTTAGCATCACAGAGGATTTAAGATGCCAGAAACTATTCACATTTGAAAAGCTGGAAACAGAATTTTATCATTTTATCCTAAAAAATGACTGAAAATGAAAAGTCGATTATGTCAAAAGTTTCCAATTAATTGTCTGATGATCAACTAATTGTTTAATCGACTAATCGTTGCAGCTCTAGTAATTACACTAGTAAACACAGAGTCCACAAGAGTAAAAGTAAAAAGAGTAAAATACTGAACAGCAGCCCAGCAGTAGTTCAACAATTACTTACTAGAATGTAGCGTTAGCCAAACATTAGCTCCAGATACATAGTGAAGTAGCTAGCTTGGTTAGCAGCAAGCTAGTCAAAGAAAAACTAAATTCTACTTAAAGGACAGTTTCACAATTTTTTCAAGTCTGTCTTAAAACAACAGTCAGGTGTCCATATGAACACTGAATTATAATCATTCCTCCTGTTCATAGATCTCCTCCGAATGCACATTTACAGTCTTTTATAGCATCAAATTCCCTCTTTGTGTTTCCCTGTTGAGCTGTGGTGGAAGTAAAGTAACAAAAAGAGGAACTTTGGCACTAAAAAGACTGTAACGTTGAAAGATATCTACTTGATTTGACTCATTTGGACGCTGAAGCTTCATATTAGCTTCAGATAAACTTGACTGTGGATTTTGTCCCCCATCAGTTACATTGTAAGTGCATTATGAAGGGATCTTCTAATGGTCAGTATGAACAGGAGGAATGATTACAGCAAGAAAAACATGTTTCACTGTTCATTTGGGCTCCTGACTGTTGTTTTAAGACACACTTGAAACATTGTGAACCCGTCTTTAAACAACAAGTAAGTATTAAGATAAGGATGTAAGATTTCGGTTTTAACATGATATGAAAACATACAATGTACACTTTAGATCACAGCCTGCACACCCTGTACTCACCCTTTGAAATAAACGTAGCAAAGGGAGAACAGAACAATGAAAAAATCTGTCAGTGCAGTGAGAATATCTCTATTTTTTTCCCATTTAAGTCAAATTCTTAAAAAAAATCGAGTTGCATTTTTCTTCATTCTGCAGCACCAACCTGCCTTCTTCCTGCTTCTTTCAAAATACATGACACTCTGTTCTATAAATGACTTTTTAGGATAACAGTGATGATCAAAGGGATATGAAAGACAACCTGCTGTTTCCTCTTCAGGCCTCTAAAACCTCCAGGCTGTAAATCTGTTACAAGTGGTCACAACGAGACATTGCTTCATTTTGCTTTTGCTTTCTAAATCGTTTTATGAACCTTTTGCTCGTCTCCCCAACCACCCTTAACTAATGTCCATTACCTTCTTATTGACCTTTGACCTCCACCAGGCTCATAGAGGCAGGTTTAATTGTATAGCACATTTCATTTTATAGTGCTTGACATAAAACATACAGGGCATCAAGACAAAATGTAAAAGAAACACACAATAAAAAGACACATTTAAATACAATTAAAAAGAGTTATATAGGAAAATAAGCTGAAATAGAATAAGAGACATAAAAACAAAGACAATAAAAGCAGTCGCAGTAGGAGATATGAATCAAAATCCTCGGATTTGATTTAATAAAAGGCCGCGGCGAACAGTAAAGTCTTCAGTCTTTATTTAAAAGAACTGAGAGTTGCAGTTTTCTGGGAGTTTGTTCCAGATAATGTGAAGCATAAAAACTGAACGCTGCTGCTTCTCCAGGTTCAGTTTTAACTCTGAGGACAGAAAGCAGACCAGACCCCCAGACCACCTGAGAGGTCTGGACGGTTCATAATGTAGCCGCAGATCAGAAACCATTCAGTGCTTCATAAACCAGACAGAAAAACTACAAATGAGTTCAACAATAATAATAATAACAATAGCAGAACTAATAGCAGAAGTAATAATTTATCCAAAAATACAAACAAACACATATATGGTGCAAATATGCAGCTATAATATAGAAAATGTAAATACCAGATAATATTCATACCAGATTTTGTGGCAAAACTGTTCACTTTAATGCACATAAGTACATTTTGATGCTCATACACATTAGATATAACTGTATAAAATACAAATACACACTACTGGAGAATAGACAGACCCAAAATATAATATAGATAATTATATACTGTATATAACAAAGACATAATGAGCTGACAGTTTACAGGAGTGATGTCATTGCGAGTACAAATTGAAGGTATTTATACTTTACTTGCTTATTTCCATTCTGAAAATCTTTCAATTTTCTCTGCAACTGCATTTTAGATGTAAATATTGTACATTTATCTGACGCTACCTGTTATATCACAGACCAGATTTCACACACAAAAACATAATATACTCATTTAAATGATGCATTTTTATAGATGAAAGTACCTCATGATACATAAAGTAGTTAAATTATGCTCCACTACATTATAATATTCTTTAAACATTAAATATAACAATAATTTACACAGAAAGTCTATGTAAGTTCATTTATTTTTGGATAATTATGTACATTCTGCTGCTAATATCTGTAAATGTACTTAATATTTTGAATGAAGGAATTTTACTGGTAATTCAGTCATTTTTACATTGTACTTTTTAGTCTGAACATTACAGTACGTCCACTTCTAGACATCATTTAATTACTTATTATTAGTTACATCCTGTGTTTGATAAGTCAGAATATCTGCTGTAAGAAGGGTTTGTTATTGAAAGAGAAAAATAATAGCGAGTTGCATGTTTCTGTTACATTTTAATAAAACTGTAACACTTTTTTTCAGGTTTATAAATTCTCTGGTTGAATCTCTTTTATATGAAATTGGTGCCAGATGTGCATATGAGGGCGGAAAAGGTGCATATACTATGGATTGTGTTGCCAGTTTTCACATTTTTAAATATTTTTATCATCTCATAGCTTCTAAAGAATTTGTTTAATATGTTTGTGTGACCGAAAGTCAAATCACCACAAGATTCCTGCAGCAGTTAATTTAAAGGATAAAAACTTTCTCTTTTGTTTTATTTTTTGCTGGATATTTTCACCTCTTTATGACTTTGATTCTCAGTTTTATTTTTGTTTTTACACTCATGTAAGTATAGTCTGTGATGCATATTTTATAGTAAAGTGTCGTCCTAACATACACGTCATAGTGAACGGGACTGTACAGCAGCAGCATTGTGGCAAATTTTCTTCTTGGACAGTAAAGTCTTATCTTAACCTGAAATAATCTTTAACTCTTTTTATTTTTTCAGTAGGTTTGGTTAAGTTTATGTTTGTATCACCACTTGCAGAAGGTGGATGTTTCACGTCCATCCTTTACTTTTAGATACTGTATCTGTTTTGACTTTTCTATTAAATTGCTAACTAGTTTTCATGCACTCACACCAATTTTTACACATATTTCTGTATTTATTTTCACCTAAACACAAATATAATAATAATAAACTTGATTTGAGCATCTTCTATTTATGAAACACAGCTCAAGGTCCTTCACATAATTGCATAAAAACATTTAAAGGACAGGTTCATAATTTTTCAAGTGAGTCAGGTGTCCATATGAACAGTGAAAGAGGTTTTCCTTGCTGTAATCATTCCTCCTGTTCATACTGGATATTAAAAGATCCTTCAAATGTGGTTCAAATGTAAGTGGAGGCCAAAATCCACAGTGTGTCCATGCAGTCATTTAGTGCAAAAATGCATTTAAAAGTTGATGTGAAGCTTATATGAGTCTTCAGCAGTCTGAGTTAGTCATATCAAGTGGATATCTGACACATTTACAGTCTTTTATAGCATCAAATTCTCTCTTTGTGTTTCCCTGTTGAGCTGCAGGTGGAAGTATAGTAACAAAAAGAGGAACTTTGGCACTAAAAAGACTGTAACGTTGAAAGATATCTACTTGATTTGACTCATTTGGACGCTGAAGCTTCATATTAGCTTCAGATAAACTTGACTGTGGATTTTGTCCCCCATCACTTACATTGGAAGTGAACAACCAACATAACTTACTCTGTAACTAGAGGACAATGTGAGAACAGTTTGTTTCAATTTTAGTTGCCTCAAAACATGGAAGAACAAACTAAATGAACTACACAGTTTGCCATCAGAAGAGCATATGAACCATATATATGCATTCTGATTCATACCTCATGTTTAATCCTTAGCTATATTTATATTAGCTGTAGCTATATATTTATTTCCTGGGATGAAAGGCGGCCGTGCACAGAGCTGAAAAAAGGATAAGCTTGCAACTTGAGGAGCCGTAATGCCGGACGAAAACAAAACGCCAGGGAGAAGACTTTCAACATTTTAATGACTTTGAAATTGTCAATATGTGTTTACACATAAGTGAGTGACATCTTTGGTGGGTGAATTCTGTCAGAGCCAAGATGCCATAAACGAGCGTCAAGTGATGAAGTTTACTGGTGAGGTCTTCAGAGGCCGACAGTATCCATGACAACACGCTGTCCCCTGGACCTTTGTTCCAAAGTAAACACAGAGATGTACCCCCTAATTATTTTAAGTACCCCAAAATGAAAAAGGAGCAATGTATTTTACCTGTTTGTTGGTAATAAGGTAATTTTGAAATAAAATTTATTAAGTTCTGCAGAAATCATCACTCCATCTTCCCTGAAACATCCAGATTTTTGCTCAGTTTTATGGTTGTTCTGTACCCTATAATAAAACAACGGGTACCTAGTAGGGGAGATCAGGGACAGTTGTAATATATAAATAATAATAATATAAATAATTTGTAAGTTCCTAAATTGTTACCCCCTTATTCCATAACTTCACATCTTGTTATATATATATATGATAAAATAAAACATTTCTGTGAGATTTGATAAATTAGGCACGATTATACAAATTTAAACAGTCTCCTTAACAGCAAGATTAAAAAGAAAGGTCTTAAGAAGTGGATGTTTAGTGTTTTTTTGGATGAATTATAAGCTGGTATCTTGTTGTGTCTGCAGACTGTATTAAATCAGGACTTGCAGTGAAGATGATGTTTCCTGCAGATCTGCATCTTCAGGGTCCATGTGGGAGTCAAAGGGGATGTAGCCCCGCCCTCCCCGGTGCCTCTCAGCCAATAGGAACTCTCCCTGGATTATCCTGCTGTTATAAAGGCAGGGGATGCTGAGGCTGTGAGAGAAGCGCCCACTACAACTAAAAAAAACACCACTGAGCCAACAAAGCAAACTGTGGGCAAGACGCACTGATCCAACAGGTGCTCAGCAGAGGAAACTGAAGGTAAAGAAAGAAAATAAAAAGAAAAGTGATGGAGCACTCCAAACAGACACAGTACAGTTCAAACGAGAAGAAAGAGTCCGGGGACAGCAGCTCGGTGCTCAACGGACACTTTGACGGGATGGTGAAGCGGTCACCCGGCGGCACCGGGCGCACAGCCGGTCCCCAGACTCCGGGCGCGGAGTCCGGCTCGCACCGGTCGGCGGCTTCGGTGATGGAGAGCTGGAAGGAGGAGCGCACCAGGAGCGTGGAGGACAACGAGATGAGCCTGCCGTCCCTTGCCGCAGCCTACACCACCATCCTACGGGGGCTCGGAGAAGACCCGCAGCGGCAGGGACTCCTCAAAACCCCCTGGAGGGCCGCCACCGCCATGCAGTTCTTCACCAAGGGCTACCAGGAGAAAATTATCGGTGAGTTTTAAATCCACAAAGCCGCTCAGAGGCGGTTGGGATTTGTCCTGCTGCGGTCAACAGGTGGCAAGTCTGACAGAGAGGAGAGTAAACACCTCCCAAAATTCACTGTAGCTTCTTCATCTTTTTAAAATTTTTTGCAGAAAAGAGTTGATGCACTTTTTAAAATCTGATGTGTGGATGAAAATTCAGACTTTTAACTGATCAGAGGGTAACTTTAAACTGCTTTTATTACGTGGGAATCATTTGTTTACACTGGTGATCATGACACACTGATAGAAAGTTTAATTATGTATGTATGTTAATGGGGTGGACAAAATATTAGGAACACTACAAGCTCAATAATGAACATAAAGTAGAATTATCACCTTTCTGATAATATAAGAAAAACTGAAAGTGTATAAGCTTCATTAAAATGGGACTTAAGGCAGAGCTGTTGCATTAGATTGCACAGGTGTTCCTAATAAAGTGCTCTGTGAGTGTATAATGTAACATCTATTCTGTAGCTGCTTGTTCTAAGGCTTTGCTGAAGCTGTAGTTTGCTCATAATGAATGAAATATTTAAATATTATCCCTCTTCTAGATACACTGTGTACTTTTTAAGAAGCATTTTTCCAAAATTCAGCCAGACATGTTTAATTTTTATTGGAGATGTTCACTGAGTTTGAGCTGTAGATGGATCCGGCAGAGTTAAAAATTAATCGACTGTTACTTTGATCATCGTTTTAGTCATTTATTAAGCAAACATGCCAAACATCTGCTGGTTGCAGCTTCTCAAATGTGATGATTTAAAGCTCTTGTGTGTCGTGCATGATAGTAAACTGAATTTCTCTGGATTTGAGACTGTTGATCAGACAAAACATGACATTTGAAGACGTCACCCAGCAGACATTTTTCACAAGTTTCTGACATTTTATAGACAAACCGGTTAATCGAGAAAATAATCTGCAATCCTCATTTAAAAATGCCAAAAACTCAACATTCATCAAAGTGAAAAAACAGGGTTTTCATGTCATCGTGTGTCATGTGCTGTGTTGCACAATTTCATTTTGGGAGCTTTACTCGGGCAGATCTAACCGGCCTGTGAAACCTGTCGGAAAGCTGTTTTAAGGCGAAGGTCAAATAAATGATTGAAACTAACGTGCCCAATAAAGAGTCGAGTCAGACTCCACAGCTGGCAGAACCTGCTCTGCTGGTGCTCCCATGTCACTCCCAGAGAGGGGCTGCAGAGTATCATGCAGGCGGGCGGGGAGGGTGGGGTGTGGTGGGGTGGGGTGGGGTTGGGTGGGGGTTAGGTGTTGGGAGCACCTGGAGACGGGTTGAAACGCTGTGTCAGGTCCACATGTGCCGGTTTCTCCACGCTACGACGCGTCGGAGTGGCTGGAGCCGGGGATCTGCCCCTCTTCTCTGCATCTGCCTCCTATAGAAGCCCATCTGGAGGTAGTTTGGCTGCAGTGGGGGTTGTTTTGCGTGTTATGAAGCTGTAATGCAAAAGGAAAGAATGCAGCCGAGTCAGAGAGAAAAATGTGAGTGGACCCAGCGAGGAGAGAGATTCATGTGTGATCCTGAAAAGGCTCCTCTTGACCTGAACACCGGATCCCACATGAAGCTCGTCTCATCTCTGGACAATCAGAGGATGGACAGTGGTAAAGATAGTGATGGCACACATGTGTGTTGCCCCTCAGGCGGCGGCGGTGCTGTGGCTCTATGCTGATTGGCTGCTACAGGAGCCTCCCCTTTGACTTGTTGGAAAGCAGAGAACACACACACACACACACACACACACACACACACACACAAACACATGTAGGTTCAGACTGCAGCTTGGAACAGATTGCTGGATGTTTGTAAAGAGTTACTGCATTTTGAGAGAAGTGTCACACTGTTTGATTTGTGTGTGTGTGTGTGTGTGTGTGTGTGTGTGTGTGTGTGTGTGTGCAGGTCATGGGTTCAGCTTTCATCACAACATGAGCCTACAATCCTCTTGTTGACGAGCACATGACCAACAAAACTGTAGTGAGGAAAAGTTATGCAGAGATTAAACAGAAGCTCTGAGCCTGTAACGTTACAGAAGGCCTGTTATAGTAAACGTGGTTATTCTGTTAAGTATAAAAACTTTTGTTTTTAATGGATAAAAATGGATTCCAGCTTCTTAAATGTGAATATTTTCTGGTGTCTTTAGTCTTCAGTGACAGTAAACTGAGTATCTTTGTGTTGTGTTGAGAGATGAGAACTCCAGCAACACTTGTAGTATGAAGAACAACGTGTGGTCTTCATCGGAGTCATCATAAAACACATTACAAACAACATTTAATTTAAATAAAGTAAGTTTGGTATGAAAAAAGGTAAAAAAAAAAAAAATAAATAAAAAAAAAAGACAACCAATCATATACATCCAGACACATATCAGCCAAGACATTTAAAGACGTCATCTTGGGCTTTAGGAAACAGTGTTTCACCGTTTTCTGACATTTTATGGACAAAACTACTGATCAGTGAATCCAGAAAATAGTCAACAGATGAATTGATAGTGAAAATAATCTTTAGTTGTAGCCCTAAATTATTGAGAAGTCTGCTGAGTATTTTTTTTATTAATCGTTTGGTGTATAAAATATCAGAAAATAGTGACAAATGAATGCAAGTTGATGTTTTTCTTGTTTTACCAACCGTCCAAATCTCAAATGTTTTCAGTTTACCTTCACAGGAAACAGAAAAGCTGTAAATCTCTGCATTTGAGAAACTGCAACCAATAAGTTCTTGTAATTTTTTTGCTTGAAATGATTAATTGTTGATGAATGTTTTGTTGATCAGTTACTCTATCAATCAACTAATTGTTGCAGCTTTAATCTGAATTAATTTATTGGTATTTAAACGTTGAAACTAGATGAAATTAGACGGAAACAACCATTAATTTAAAGACATAGAAAGCACTTAAAAAGGGATGAAAACTGTACAAACATGTTTTTAATGTGTAGAGACAAAAAGAAGATAAAGTTTAATAGTCCAAATAGTCTTACACTCACTGCAGCACGTGTTTGTCTGCTCTCTTGATTTAATTTCAAATCTTTTATTATGTTTTCAACTGAAAAAGTGTCTTTTCCTCACATCTACACTATTCAATGTCCAGTTCCTCCTCAAAAGACCTTCGTCTCCACCTGCTCAGACAAATAGATTAGATTCAACTTTATTGTCAATGTACAAGTACAAGTACTTCACAAAGAGATGCAGTTGGCATCTTACCTGTAGTGTAATTTAGGCATAAAGTGCAGCATTACAGTAAAGGAGAAGTGTGCAGATGGAGGTTTTAGTTATACGTCTCTACAATATATGTGTGAATGTGTTATATATGTACAGGTTATACAATAAATAGTGTTGAATGCCGGTGTATGAAATATGAATATATATATATATATATAGAGAGAGAGAGGTGATAAATGAAGAGTATAAATAGCTTTAAATAACGTGTAAGATATGAATAGACAGTATATACAGGTTGTAAATGAACAGTTAGTGCTAATGTATTTAAATAAATGAAACATACAATAAGCATATAAAATAAATACATGAAAAAACAACAATGATAATCATCATCATATCAAAGAAAAACTTGGCAATTACAAGCTCATATCATAATGTTAATGCACGACATGCACCAACATGTTGTATCCACATGTGTTTGTGATGTTTAAATGCCAGAACGCCTCATTTATAACACAAATAACAGATGTTATGAAATAATTCAGCAAATAATATGAAAACTATTATTCCCAAGTTCATTAAAACCTTTAAAATCTTTAGACACAGTTGAAAGGTGTAAACTTTGCCTGCATTTGAGCACAAATTGAGTGTATTAAAATATTTTTCCACTTTTCCTGTTTTGAAAACGGGATTCTTGAAATATTGTTTCACTTAGATTCTCTGATTCCTGCTTCTCGTTTTTGAGGATGTGATGCTTTTCTTTGTCTTTGGACTGTTGCTCAAACAAAATAAGACATTTGATGGCATCACCGTTGGCTTTAGGACATTTTCATGATTTTCTGACAGTTTATAGACCAATCAATCATCATAATCAATTAATCAAATAATAATTACAGATTGATTAATAAAAATGTCTTTGCTACCAGAGGAGACTCTGTAACATAAACTGCAGTGAAGAAAGTGAATTAAAGTTAAAGGTATTTATTTGTAAAAGTCTGTAAAACTGAAACTATGAAGCTTAGCAGATATGAGGTTTAATGTGACTTTTATTAAAATGACATGTTATATAAGTTAAGTTACTTCAACTTTATTGATCCCAAGCAGGAAAAATCTGCACTGAGAGTCCATGTAGAGTGACTCCTGTAGACGCGTCACAGCTGGACTTTGCTCTGATTGGCTGTGTCCCATCACGCCAGCGTTTCACTCGGCAGGTTTACCTCGTTTCAGATGAAAGAGCAGCTGCTTTCAGCCAATCATGGTGCCAAATTTGCAACATGAGATCATTTCCTTTCCTGTTAATTATGACACATTTTACTTGCCGCCGACGCACGAACATGCAGAACTTGTGCAAACACAATACATATCAGAGTACCTGAGAGAATTCTAACAATGCTAAATTGATCCAAGATTGATCCTAAAATGATCCATTAACCTCTAAACTTCACCCTGCAGTCAGCGGTGCTCCCTTGTTTCTGGGACTTATTGTCTTCTCTCCTACAGTTGAGGACTGTTTGTGCCGTTTCTCATTGTTTATTCTGATGAACCAGGAGAGTTTCTTCCCCATCAAAGTGTTGTCAACTGAAGTAAAAAGGGTAAACTGTACAGATTGTTAATCTTCAAAGGTCCTTCAAGGCAAATTTGAGATTTTGGGCTGTAAAAAATAAAATTATCTTGACTGCGGGAACCATCATATACCTGATATAACTCATCAGAGATGTGGAACTCGTGCATAAAATGTAGAAAAATCACCAGAGTTTGTTATTTTTGACATATTTGTAGTCACCGAGTTAATAACTGTGATCTGGGAACATGTCGCCATCATTACAGCAAAGTTCAACAGTGCAGGAACACACACAGATGATCAGACATGATGTAAACAAGAAGTTTAGGCAGATTGTCTGCAATAATTTCTCGTCCTACAGGAAAACTGTGAGGGTGCATCTACAGTAAGTAAAGTACGTTAAAGTTGAACCAGGAAGTCGGTCTGTCGGTCATTCCCTAATTTTCTCCACCAGATAAATAACCTGAGTGTTTGTGTGTAAAACCTTTCTGATTGTCTGACTGTTTTTGTTTCTCGGAGACAAACGAGAGAGAAACCAGACAGCAGGTCGTAATGTCGCCCCCACAAACGACTTATAGTTACGTTGGAGTGACAGACGCCATCTAGTGGCCGCAGTAGCTCCGACCCGGAGCGGCAGCGGTGCAGTTCATATGACGTCGATAGATATACGTCAAGGTGGATGGTGGTTATAACCCAACGGTTCCTCCTTCCTGTTTCCAACCGCGAGTCAAGACAATTCTGAGTAATCTGGGAAATAAACAACTTGTTATAAATTCTGCTCAAAATATAAATTGTATGTTTCTGTGTGCGTGTGAAGGCCGGATGTAGAGCGGTGACTCACAAATACACGCCCAGGGTTAGGACTAAGTATAGGAGCTGCACGTGTGTGTGTCTGTCTGTGTTCACACACACATCTGGCTGTCTGAACGATAAATGAACTTTGTTTATTTAGTCATTCACTCCACCGTTTCCTGCTTCATTCAGAACGTGTCAACATGTGGCCTCTTCACTCTATGACTCACACACACACACACACACACACACACACAAGGCGGTGCTATTGAATGTAATTGCTGATGATGAGTAACACTGTCATTACCTGATACCCGGCTCGTTTCTGTCACCCAGGGCGTCTGAACCGACAGTCCTCACCAGCTGCCCTTTATTTAGTTAAGGTTGACTTAACGATATTTTCCTTCAAGGTGCGTGTGTGTGTGTGTGTGTGTGTGTGTGTGTGTGATGCATGTATCACTGTAATTGGTGGTGATAGAAGCTGTAATGAGAAAGGTGGGCAGAGTCTCAGACATGTTGTGCACTTCAAACGTCCCTAAAAGATAATTACGGTTTACAACAAGTTTCGTCATCGTTTCTATCAATAATAATGATATAATACAAAAGTTAGTTGTTGAGATCACTGTGAACACTGTAAACAAACCGTTTTTTCTTTCTCTTTCCTTTATTTAACCAGATAAAAAGTCTCACTAAGATTAAAATCTCTTTTTCGAGAGGCCGAGAGAGCAACTGAAACATTATTATATCATTAAATAACAACAACATAAACAGACAAATACAACATTCACACACTAACAAAGACTGAGCACAATATCCAGTTAATACAAGATTATAGACATGGTCGTGTTTTCACTTTAACTTTGTTCTTGATTAGAAAACTCTTAAAACAGGATTACCACTTTATTACAGTGTCAACCTGAAGGCAACGTTCATCCTGGATCAGTTTTTCTTGTTTGTGGGTCAATAAGGTCTAAAGTGTGTCCAGGAGCTGGTTGCAGTTAAACTGTGCTGTAGATCCAAACAAATAGACTTTCAGATAGATGAGACTCTGTAGAATTTGAACATTTCTAACATGTGTTCCCAACAGTAAATGTATTAAAAAAGACACTGTGACAGACAGCAGTTTTGCTCTTAGTCCCTCAAACCTCAGACCTGATGCAGTTGTTCCTGAAGTGACCTTTTGAAGAGGTCGGTGTGCTGCAAGATTGGTTCAATTCCATTTTTTATCCACGTAAGCAGCACGGCTGTAGGGAGGATCGATGTCCGCTCGGTCCACCGCTTTGATCCAGACTGAAATATCTCAACGACTTGGATGGATTGCTATGAAATTTTATGCAGACATTCAATGATTCCCAGACATCGGGCCTCATGCAAGAACACTCTCTGACTTTTTTCTAGGCTGTTTGTTCCAAGTCGGATTCAACAAAGTCTCTTAAAGGAAAAGGCTGCAATTTCTATATTTCTCTTAATGTCAACAAATCTCGTGTGCAGCCAAACCATCAATGAACTGATCTATTAACAAGTATTGTGTTCGTATCCAGAGCCTGATATATCTTATACCTCTGTGCCTCCGTTGTTGTCCAAGAACTATTAAAAACATGTCAGGTGGAGGTGGTGGAGGGCTACAGATATCAGGGTGTTCAACAGGAAGTGACAGAGCAGACTCTACTTCTCGAGGAAGCTTAGGTCCTTCAGTGTGTCCAGCGAGATGTTGCATCTTCTACCAGTCTGTTGTAGCAAGTGCACTTTTCTTTGCAGCCATCTGTTGGGGCATCAGCATCAGAAACTGAACAAACTGATAAAGAAAGCAGACTCAGTGCTGTGATGGAGCCTCTAGAGCTGGTTGTGGAGAGAAAGATGTTGCTCAACATAATGGACAAAACTACACAACCGTCTGGTCTTTAGTCAGAGGCTCCTTCAGCTCCGCTGCATTAAAGAGCATTAAAAACCTGTAAAAACCATCCACCTCTGTGCTGAGAGGAGAGACTCCTCCTCTGAGTGGCACATTAATAGCAATATCTTGCCTTAAAGCTATTCTACTTCTTTATTCTACCTTTTTATTTATTATAGTACCTTTTGTATACATATATATTTTTTGGTAGACACACCTCATTGTCTGTGTTTTGGGGATAAATGAAGTTCTCCATCTATCTTAAATGTTGCATTTATGTCTCCAGCTGCACGGCAGTCAGGAACAGCAACTATCAGAACAATCAATGGAAAGATTTATGACACTAAATGGACTTAAAATTAATACTTTATATCTTAGCGCTCAGTACGGTCTGAGGCCTGAACCTGATCTGTCCAAAAATCAAATCTTCACTGGTTTCTCGTTCAGAGGACAAACTGTAAAATGCAACAACAGTCCCGAATAAGATCAAATAACATCTGAAAATAAAACACTCATGTTTGTGTTGATGATGAAGAGCGACATCATCACTCGAACTGTGTTAGACAACAAACATGTGGAAAAGAGTCTAAAAGAACCTGTTTATCTTTGCAAACTCAGGCTTCATGCGACCTTGTTTACACACAATCATACAAGACGCAGCAGAGACTGAAGCAACAAGTCAGTCTGTTCCCTTTTGGCTCGTTGACCCCCCCTCTCCTCCCACCTCCTCCCCCTCCCCTCCTCCTCTCTCTCTAACAGATAGCCAGTCAGGAAATTAAAAAGTGCGGCAGTAAGAGCGAGAGGCGTCTGCGTCGTCACAAACAGATAAAGCGGTTTATTGAACCCCCGGCAACAGAAAAATGCAATAAAGCAACAACAGGAAGCAGCGTATGGAAGCAGAGCTATAATTAGATGCTGGTGTTTGCCAGAGAGAAACACCGGAGTGGACGATGAAGAGAGAGATAGGCCGAGGTGAGACAGACGCCCGGTGCTGCGTCCTCTGACACGGCTGCTTCGGTTTCTGTCTGTCTGTCTGCTGGAGTGAAGAAGAAAGTGATGCAGAGAGCTTCCTGTGCACATCAAAATCAAATCATATCAAAATAAAAATACAGAAAGGACAAATACAGAGCTGGACATCAGAACATGACATAAAAAAGAACATAAACAGTAAAATAACTCAAACAATTAACTTCCTAAATTAATAAATCTGTTAAAAATGACAGAAATGTGAGTAACTGGATTAAAAATAGATTAATATTCATTAAATTAATTGGTAAATTAATCCATAAAACTAAAAACATGATGTAAATCCTTAAAGGAACCGGTGGAGGAAATGAGTTAATGAATCTTTAAAGTCTTTAAATAAAAAAACTTCTTCCAGTTTTTCTACAATGACATGTTTAGATTTTTATGTTATGTTTCTCTGTTTCTCCTCCGCAGACGTGCTGAACGACGCCATCTTCGACGAGGACCACGACGAGATGGTGATCGTCAAAGACATCGACATGTTCTCCATGTGCGAACATCACCTGGTGCCCATCTTCGGCAGGGTGAGAGCTGCACACACACACACACACACACACACACACACACACACACACACACACACACACACACACACACACACACCAGCGTGGTTTTCCAGAGAGCCAGATTAACAAACTCCGAGTTGATGAACGCTGAGATGGGAAACTTTTTGTTTCCAGATCAGCTGATCAGAATCAGATCAATCAACTCTATGTTCACTCTGAGTTAAGCACGTAGGTGATGAATGGAAAAAAACCATCATCAATGGAGCTCCGGTACTATGATTCACCATGGCAACAAGTAAATAAAAGGCAGAGCCTCCATTTTAATCCAGTGGATGTGGAGATATTAATGCATGTTTATCTTTAAAAAAGCCTGAAAGTGTCAATAAGTTAAAACAATAAAGTTTTATTCAGTTTTTCCATTAATTCATCATTTACCAGACTTCCATTTCCTTGATGATGATAAAGTGGACTCTGACTGTGTATCAGGCTGCAGCTACGTTATGTTTTAAATATATTTGTTCAGCTTTAATCTGACAGGTGACAAAACCCAGAAGGAAACGACTGAAGATGAAAAATATAGTTAAAGATTTAAAACATATAAAGATCAAAGACACAGAGACGTGACTGTAAGAATCTGATCCAGTAATAATGAGTTTGGTGATTTGCTCTTGAAAAGGCTTTGATTTTAAAAATTTACTCACTGCAGCTGCACCACAATCCTGCTCACTTATATTATTATTATATTATATATATTATATTAGCATGTAATCTCCAGTATTATAGGATTGATGTTCCATCAGTGTAACCGATCACATCATGAGTGAAAGAGATGATTATTCATTGATTCTCCGTGTCTGAAGCTTCATTCTTTACATCTAAGATCAGACATTATGTGCAATAAACTGTCATGTGTGCAGAGTCTCAGTGTTATAACAGAATAACATGCACAGGTCTGATTCTGGCTGAATTCACACTGTGTAATATTTGACCTTGAGGGCAAAAACTGCTGTTTTGAAAGAAAGAAATGACTGATGAGCATAAAAATGGAAACTTTAGAAAGTCCTTAAGTAACTAAACTAATATGAATAAAACAGTGTGTCTGGCTCTGTAAGAGGGAAGAGACAGAGAGAAACTCAGGGTTTGTTGAAGTAAACCTGCCAGTGAGCAGGTTAGCTTCACTGAGTCAGTTGCCATGGTAACTGATGCAGAGTTTAAGTTAGCTCTCTTTCTGGAAGTGAAAACTCAGAGTTTTCACTAATCCTGCTTTGTGAAACAGGGCCGATGTATCACTCAGTATCAGTATATCAGTATATACTCGGTATCAACAGTGATATCGCCTGATTGCAGGAGGAAACAGAAACATCAGTTTTCTGTCAGGAATCAGGGATTTTGAGAAAAATAAAAGCAATGAACTGGAACATGATGATAGAAATTGCAGACATAATGTATATTGTGTCATGTGGTTCCAGTCAAAGGTAAAGAGAAAGGTGAGGTCAGTGGAAAATGGCAGCAGAAAGTCTAAGTCTAAGAAACACAGTCAGCAGTTCATCCTCTGCTGGTGGAAAAAAACATCATTCAAATTTGTAGATCCTATCGTATGAATCCTCAAACTAATGTGAACGTTTTTTTTTAAAAAGCCCGCTAGTCTGAAGGTGCTCATACTGTCCAACACTTTGGTTCAGATCAGATTTCTACTGGTCAGATCGTTCTGTGCTGTTAATATTCGTGACCTCTTGACCTTTCCTCCAGCACCATCATCACTCCAAAACCTTTACTATGACTCAGGAAATATCATGTAGATTTCTCTAAAATGATTATAATGATATATTTCGATGGATGTAATGAACATCGCAGTGTGTAGAGCCAAAATTTTTGTTACTATCCTTCCACCGCAGCTCAACAGGGAAACAGAAAGAGGGAATTTGATGCTAAAAAGACTGTAAATGTGTCAGATATCCACTTGATATGACTAACTCAGACTGCTGAAGACTCATATAAGCTTCACATCAACTTTTAAACACATTTTAACATTGTGCATTTGCAACAAGTGCATCTGGAGGAGATCTATGAACAGGAGGAATGATTACAGCTCTTTCACTGTTCATATGGACGCCTGACTGTTGTTTTAAGACACAGAACCCGTCCTTTAAGACTATCATCAGATTTTCAGGTTGTAGCTTTAGAACGTCCTGGTCTCTTTCAGATAAATAAAAGTATCAGATCAGATCAGATTCATCGGATCCTTGTTAGTTCGGGAATCACAGTTTTTTATCACTGCTGAACTGTTTTTTTAATATGTTACCTTTAAAAACATGTTAAATGTGTCAGCAACTGATATGTTTGATTTTTGACGATATTCTTCGAGTAGCCCTTGAACATTGATAACATCATACAAAAAAAAAAAAAGGTCACAACTATTGGAACATGGAAACAGATGTGTATCTAGAGAGACATTTATCTGGAGGTTCAAAAAACAGACACACAGAACATGAGAAACAATCAGATTAGTGAGATCTGTTTATCCTGTGTTTGTTTTTTTGTTGTCAGCCTCCTCCTCCTCCTCCTCCTCCTCCTTGTCCTCCTCCTGGCCTGCGCCTTTGACATCATTACTCTCCGCTAAAACCTGATTGGCCACTTCCCCCTTTTCTCTTTCTCTTTCTTTTCTTTCTCTGCTTCTCTTATCCCTCCATCGTCGCCTGCAGGTGCATGTCGTTTAAGACAATAGGGGCTGGCAGCTGATCCTTTTCCACCGGTGTAAATGGGCTCTGATGACAGCAGTGAATCACACACACACACACACACACACACACACACAATTACCACACCTCCCATGTTACTGTGTGTGTGTGTGTGTGTGGTGGTCGTCAGGTGGTTGTTTATGTCCCTAAACCTCCTCCCTCTCTTGGTCAACGTCAGCTGCAGCGTCGCCTCTTATCCAGCCTCTCTCATCTGTCTGTCTGTCTGTCGTGTCTCTGTGACTCATCACACGGAGAGAGACCGTCTCCTCCTCCTCCTCCTCCTCCTCCTCCTCCTCCTCCTCCTCCTCCTCCTCCTCCTCCTCCTCCTCCATTGTTGGTCAGATGGCGTGCAGGTAGCCGCCGGCTGCTTGATAAACTGTTTCGATGTTGATCAGACAACAGGCGTTTATTAAAGACTGTCAATTACTTTGCCATCAGCAGACAGAGCCGCTGTCATATCAGTTGCTGAGAGAGTTTCAGGAGAGGAAACTACTCGCAAAAAAACATCTGTCCTTTGGTCTCATATTCAGTCTTTAAAGGCGGCTTTACGGAGCTTTATAACAAATTTCAGCTCATTGTTTATCTGTCCAGCTGCAACTTTACTGTTCTGGTTCACTCTCAGCGTCTCTCATAGTGTCGTTTTCAGAGAAAAAGCTGTAAAAAGCCGCTGTACACTACCTGCTCAGCACCAAACGGACACAGTTAACTGTAGACTAGCTGGTGAACATAGTGGAGCATTTAGCAGCTAAAGAGCCAGATATTTCCCTCAGGAGCTAAAAGAGAGTGAATATTGGACTTAAATTCATCAGGTGGACAGAAACTCCAAATGAATGATAATGTTGCTCTGTAACTGCCGGATGTTTAAATAAGCAACTGTTTGCTAACAAGTGGATAAAAAATCAGCTAATGCAGGTTTAAGATTCATTAGTTCTTTGCTCGTTGAACCGTGTTGGACTGACTGGTGGTTCTGTCTTTAGATGGACGATGTTCAAACTCACAAAACTTAATTCAAACCTGAATTAATTTAGTTTTTGGACCACTTAGCAGCAGCATCAAGTTTTCATCTTATAAAACAATATCAACAATTTTCTACTTGCTCATCCAGCACACACATTATCATTCATTCAATTCCAATATTCACTCCCTTTTAGCTCTTCCTCAAATGTCTTCTTTTGTCCCGACCAACAGTCCACAACCCAAAGATATTCAGTTTACTGTCATTGAAGAACAGAACAAAACATATTGACATTTAAGAAGCTATAATAAGAGAACTTTTGGACACTTTTTCTTTAAAAAATGACTCAAAACGATGAATCAATTATGAAAATAGTTAATTTTCTGTTGATCTATTGAAATCTTTGCAGCTCTAAAACTTCATTCTACAGTTTTTTTTACTAGTTGTTTTTGTAGCCACCTGCTGAATATAAGTCTAATATTCACTCTTCTTTAGCTCTTGTTGTGGTCTCCACCAGCTCCTGAGGGAAACATCTGTCTCTTTAGCTGCTAAATGCTCCACATGATCCGACTGAACCAGACAGGAAATGTGTCATAAAACCAAAACAATTGAAAATAGGCTGAAAAGAGTAATTCTCTGTGGAAACCTTTTTCACATCAGGGATGTGCAGAAATCCCAGTATTTGTATTTGTATCTGTATTTGTTGAGGCAGCAAAAAAATATTTGTATTTGTATTTGAATAGAAGTGGAAAGAGGCTTAAAAATCCCATTTTTTCCCAGATCATAGACGACTGTGCTGACTACTGAGCTACAACTTTACTCATCACCTCACTGCAGACAGACCTCTAACTATTTTATTTTAAAAATATTTGTATGAAACAAATATTCGTAAAAAAAACAAACACTATTTGTGCTTTGCCGAATAATGTATTTGTATTCAGACACACCCCTATTTCACAAACAACACACTACATGTTTGATTTAATGTGTAAAACCTTTATGAGTGGCTCTTTAAAGGTCAAATCTAAGAGGAAACCCCTCTCGTTCTAGATGATTTTCTGGTTTTAGGAAACTTTTCTGCTTTCCTGCAGTTACTCTCCAACCGTGATGATTCTTCTTGTTCTTTAGTCTTATGTTTTTCTCTCTCGTCGTTCACAGCACGAAATAAGCGTGAGCAGATAAGTGAAAAAGCCGCCGTCACAGTCGGCCTGTTTGATGTCGATATATCAGGCCGCTGCAGCAGAGAGCGGAAGAGGAGAAGAAGAATTGGAGGAAAAAGGAGAAAAAGAGATCTTTGCACGCTTGTTGCCGCTGCCCTTTCTCTCGTCTTGTCAACAAATTGCGTCTGACATTTGAGTGGAGCTTGTGTGTGTGTGTGTGTGTGTGTGTGTGTGTGTGTGTGTGTGTGTAAGAGAATTAGAGCCTGCAGCCATCCACAGCACTGATTCCCCGGCCGATGACTCCAGCTCTTCCTCCTCTCGTCTGCCGCTCGTCCACCTGCTCGATCGGCTCTCATCTCCAGCTTTTGTCGTCCTCCTTTCGGCTTCGTCGGTCAAATCAAAGCCGACGTGTCTGATAAACTGTCAGTTACGTTACGGAAAAAACACCTGTTGTATTTATAAGTAAACGTTAGTTTATTTGTTAGTTAAGGTTTATTTATTCATAAAATCTCACTGAGATCAAGATCTAGTTTGTGAGAGAGACGGTTCATTCACACAAAACAATCCTCACAGACACAAATATCAGCTGAGAGTCTCCAACTTTAAACTGTGTTCTTGTTAATTTCAGTAGTTCCAGTTCAGTATAACAGCTGATAATCCAGATTAAAACATTTCAACTCACTAAATAAACTCCAGATTTGGTTCAGAGGAGGAAAACATGAGAAAAAAAGATGAGAAGAAGACGGCCTCCCCTCCTCCTCCTCACAGATGAAACATTTTATGGATATTTGTTTAGTTTGTTGTGGTGTTATGATGTTTGTTTTGTTATTATGAAGCTAATCAGAGATGTGACAAAACAAAAATTAAAACTACAATTAGATTGGTTGGTTAATTGAAGTCTGGCAGGAAACTCTGCAGCCTGCAGACGCTGCTCTGAACGAGCATCACTCTCTCTCCTCATTTCATGTTTTTTCATTAGAAACTGAGGCGACAACAACTGTGTTCTTTATACAATAATTTAAGGAGCCCCAAATGTAATAATTCATACTCTCAGTTTCATAATTTACGCTCTGGATTCAACAGATTTCACCCTCCTGCGTGCTCTCTCACTTACGGATCACTTGGATTTAATTTAAGGTTTTTATTTGGATCTCGGACTAAAATATGGATTTACTTATGAAATTCCTCAAGCTGACTGAATGTGTTACGTGTTTCCCACAAGAGGAAAACACTTAAATCAAGAGCACGAATTATTAAATTGAGAGCACAACATTTTTTTATTCTCTCGCAGGCTGGAAGAACTGATAGTTGGTGAAAAGTAAAATTATGTCTTGTGTGTGTTGTAATTCTAACAGTAATAAAACGATTCAAATCATATTCAAAGAGCATAAAACATAAAATGCAACGTTACAACCAGCAGCTGGTGAAGTTATGAGTGTGCACTTGTATTTATTTTTGTTAAGTGTTGCTTTTTTTGCTTTTTGATGTGTTTGTTTTTGCAAAATTTGGCTTTAAAGAATAAAAAGACATTATTATCAGTCACACAGAGCTCCATCTAAAAGCTGCGTAATGAGACAGCTACAGTAAAGGTCACAAAGGTCATGAAATCATCAGTGGTCATCCTCTCGGACCATCTGGGACGTCACAGCAAATTTTATGGAATTTTTTCACCTAAATTAACATGTGAGAGGAATCAGCAGCAGGTTTCACAGCAGTCAGTGACGTTTTTAGGCCTGAAACATCTAATAGCTCTAATAAAAATACTCCACAACCTGTCAACATCTTCACTTGTATAAAATACTGAACATGTTTAATTTATTTTCCCGCTCTGTGCAGGTTCACATCGGTTACCTCCCCAACAAGCGAGTTCTGGGCCTCAGCAAGCTGGCCAGGTGAGGATGTTTACTTTAATATGATGGACTGTGTGTGTGTGTGTGTTAGTGTGTGTGTGTGTGTTAGTGTGTGTGTTGTTCTGGGGTAGTGTTTAATTGGCCATCTTAGGTGTGTGTGTGTGTGTTTGTGTGTGTGTGAGCTAGTGTGTATTTAAGCTGATTACTAAAACGTGCGTGTGTGTTTATGTGTGTACTAGTGTAGAATCTGATCCCGCTGACCCCAATACCTTTAGGCTTATCGTACTAACACCCCACACACTAACCCAGTACTACACACACACACACTAACCCAGTACTACACACACACACACACACACACACACACACACTAACCCAGTACTACACACACACACTAACCCAGTACTACACACACACACACTAACCCAGTACTACACACACACACACACACACACACACACACACACACACACTAACCCAGTACTACACACACACACACTAACCCAGTACTACACACACACACACACACACTAACCCAGTACTACACACACACACCCCACACACTTACCCAGTACTACACACACACATACTAACCCAGTACTACACACACACACTAACCCAGTACTACACACACACACCCCACACACTTACCCAGTACTACACACACACACACACACACACTAACCCAGTACTACACACACACACACACACACACTAACCCAGTACTACACACACACACACACACTAACCCAGTACTACACACACACACTAACCCAGTACTACACACACACACACACACACACACACACACACACACACACACACACTAACCCAGTACTACACACACACACACACACACTAACCCAGTACTACACACACACACACACTAACCCAGTACTACACACACACACACACTAACCCGGTACTACACACACACACTAACCCAGTACTACACACACACACACACACACACACACACACACACACACACACTAACCCAGTACTACACACACACACACACACACTAACCCAGTACTACACACACACACACACTAACCCAGTACTACACACACACACACACACACTAACCCAGTACTACACACACACACACACTAACCCAGTACTACACACACACACACACACACTAACCCAGTACTACACACACACACTAACCCAGTACTACACACACACACACACACACACACACACACACACACACACACACACACACACTAACCCAGTACTACACACACACACACACACACACACACACACACACACACTAACCCAGTACTACACACACACATTGATGACAACAGCTAGTTAAGTCACATTTCTAAGACAAAATGAAACTTTTGAACCTGTAAAATGTGATTCTGAACGGAGCTTTAAAGGGAAAATTCAGTTTGATACAACTTTTATTTTTGTCAAATTAATCAAATTAGTAACTGAGATCATTTAAAGTTTAAACATCATTTAAAGTTCTTGTAAAGTGAATTCATAGATTTGTTTCTAAATAAATTTCACCATTTCTGTGTTCCTGATTTGTTGGGCGTGGCTAAAACGGCTATACTATGACGTAATGGCGTGACCGGCATGACCCTGCCCTCCACTATATAAGGACGAGAGCGCCCTCACATCAGCGGTTAATTATGAGTTATTATTACCGTTTCTACTTCGACAGCGTACAGTTTGCTAGCTAGCTACGCCTGCACCCCGAACACGCGTCCTCTCTGGATGCCACAATTTAAATAACAGCTTGTTATTTAAATTCCCCAAAAATGAGGAGATGAAGAAACAAAGTGGATTGATTTTGTGAAGAGCCACGTTGATGGAGAGCTGAGGATCAAACTTTCATCAGAGACGACCGGGCTTCACGGATAAACCGAATAAGAAACAGTCAGATGTTCATACAGGTTGTAAACAAACATCATGTTAGATAAACTTATGGAAGAGAAAATAAATTTATTATCCAAACATTCATCACTTTTCCTGTGCAATGAGAGCTTTTATAGCCAACATCTCAGATGTGCTCAGACTGAAAACAGCCCTCCGATCCAGGAAGTCTGGAGTCTCTCTGTGATTCTTCTGAAACGTTTCCGACGCGTCTGTTCTTCAGCGGCCACCATTTTTCTTGTTTTGCAAACATATTGATACAATACACATTCGCAGCTTGTTTAGATTTGGTAACAGATGCTTCGTGGCCGTACTCGACGATGAAAACCCTTCATCGCCTCTAACTTTAGAGCATCTTCGCTTTTATGTCTGTTAGAACCGGAGATCTGCAGACCTGCAGTACGACAGTGTTCACTGCATGTCAGCATATGTCAAAAAGCCTGAGTTTGGTCACATTACATTCATCTCTCAAGATCATTTTTTTGAAACATGCAGCTTATCACATCACATCAGAGAGAACAGAAGGATATGATGATGTATGTATGTGATGTAATGATGTTTTGGAGATGATTTTTTGTGCTTTTCAGAAGATTATTGACATGCAAAACATCTGCAGCGATTAGTCAAGCGACAGGAAGTTCATCTGCAACTATTTTGGCCATTTTTAAAGGAAAAATGTCAAACATTTCCTTGTTGCATCCTTCTGAAATCTGAGGATTTGAAGCTTTTATGCGTCATATATGATAATAAACTGAATATCTTTGGATTTTGGCCTGTTGATCAGACAAAACGAGGATGTTTTATTATTATTTCCATCTGCACTGCCTCATCTTTTCGTCATCTTTTAAAGCAGCATTTCTTCTTCCAGCGTCCTGTCTTTCCGTTACGTATGTAAAGTACATCCTGCCGCTCCTCCTGCAGCCCGTTTGGTCTTGTGACATTTTCTCGGAGGTGGAGGAGGGTCTTCAGTTGTCCAAAGCGGTTTTCCTCACAGAGAAGATCAGCAGGTCGAAGGGGAAAACCGGGTCGTTTCTGCTTATCGGTTCATTTTCCGTCTGTTGGCTCATCAGACGAGATAACGGCTGTAAAATGAGTTTGTTTGTTTTTTAGCTTGGTGTTTATTTTGATGCAGGATATGTTTATTTTAATCTTTCCTTCTCTCTCCTCTCAGGATTGTTGAAATCTACAGCCGCAGACTACAAGGTACAAACAGATGTTTTATTTATTTTGATCTTCACGCTGTTCAGAGTTCAGTGTTTTCAGTGTTTTCAGTTTCCTCAGTGAACCGACGTCGTTGTTTGTTCTGATCTGTTTGTTCATGTTTGTCTGTCTGGCCACAGTTCAGGAGAGGTTGACCAAACAAATCGCCGTGGCGATCACCGAGGCCCTGCAGCCCACTGGGGTCGGCGTCGTCATCGAAGCGACGTACGTTCACTTGTTCACTGATTGTTTCCTCTCTTTCACTCCTCATTCATGTCTTTCCCACCATCTTGCCTTTTTTCCACCCTTCCTCCTTTCCTCCTCCTATCTCCTCGTCTCCTTTCCTTTACTTTCACTTAATCCATCACTTCATTTTCTGTCCTTTACTTCCTCTACTTCCTGTTACGTCTCCTTCATCTCCTTTCTGTTTTATTCTTTCGTTTAATTCCTTTTATCTCAGTTCATGTCCTTTCACCTCTTCTTTATTTTTTATACTTTCATTCTCTTTTCCATCACTTTCATCTCCTTTCATTCACTTCCTCTACTTTCTGTTACATCTCCTTTCCTTCTTATTTTTTTATTCTCTCATTTAATTTCTTTTTTCTCTGTTCCATCATTTAATTTCCTGTATTTTCCTTTTTTCTGCTGCATCCTCTGCTTTCCTCCACCTCCTTTATTTTTTCCATTAATTTAATTTCCATCACTTTACTTCGTTTCCTTCCTCTGTTCTGTCACAACTCTTCCTTCTCTTCACCTCTTCTGTCTTTTTTTATATTTTGATTTGTTTTCCTCAACTTTACTTTTCTTTTCATCCTCTTTCTGTCTCCTCTTACACTTTTTCACTTAAACTTAACTTTCATTTAATTTCTTTTGTTACATCTCCTCCTTCATCTCTTCTGTCGTTCTTGCTTCTTTCCTCCACGTTTCATTTCTATCACTTCATGTCCTTCGTCTTCTCTTTTACTTCTCTCTCTGTCCTTCACATTCCTCACCTTCACTTTCTTATTTTTATCTTGATTAAATTTCTTTTCACCTCGGTTCTGCTCCTTTCATTTTCATTCTTTTTTAATTTGTTCTTCTTTCCTTCACCTTCTCTTTGTTTCTTCCCACCCCTCTGTTTTATCCCTCACTGGACCATCATGGGACCTTATTTTAGAAAAAATATGTACAGTAGTCAACAGCGAGAGACAAATCATCTGTTTGAATTGTGCCATGAATTTCACATATGATGTTTGTAAATTGCAAGTCAAGAAAGTTGCAGTTTGTCGTAAAACTGTTGAAACTGTTACACGTTATAACTTTCTCTCTCCAGAAGCTAGCCGGATCCTCTGAAGCTAACGTTAACGTGACGCTGATGTGTGTTTCGTACGGGGATGTAGTCACACGAGCAACGCCTCTTCTTCGTTCTTTCCATGGATGTATTATAAGAGCTGGATATGGCGCCGCAGCCGATTTTTCCCAGTGGCCACTCGCGGTATTGCAGCAAAAAATCCCCCTGCGGCCCAAAAAGGATTTTCCCCATAGACCACCATTGTAAAAGAGACTCGAACTGCAAGCAACGTCAATTATGACTCTTTCTATTATGAGCCGAGAAAAGTGATTAAAAAATCCACGACATCATCACAATGTAAAATCTATGGGCTGAGCAGGAACTCGTGGGCGGGGCCAGCGGGGGAAACACTACTGCACATATTCAGTGGGCCGCACAACGCGGAAGCTAGTAACTTTTTTTGGCGTATGCGCCAGGCGAGCAATTCCTATAGGACTGAATGGTATCCAGCTCTTATAATACATCCATGGTTCTTTCTCTTCCCGGCTGATAAAAGGACCAGGAGACGCTGGATAAAATGCTGACGGATATTGTGTAGTTCACTAAGCGGTTTCATGCAAAACTAAATGGTATTTTACTATTTTAATGCTTATTTTTTTAAAACAGGGAAATATTTATGGTGATGTAAATTGACAAACATCATTTGTGTAATTCATGGCACAATTCAAATGGGACCAAAAAATGATTTGTCTCTTGCCGTTGACCACTGTACATATTTTTTTCTTAAATAAGGTCCCGTTGGCGGGACAGGAAGGACTTCACCTTTCTATTGAATTTCTTTGACCTCTGCTCTATAATTTAAATTCCCTTCCCTTCACTTTACCTCCTCACCTTTCGTTTAACTTCCTGTACTTGTACTTCCTGTTTGCAGTCACATGTGTATGGTGATGCGCGGCGTTCAGAAGATGAACAGTAAGACCGTCACCAGCACCATGTTGGGAGTTTTCAGGGAAGATCCAAAAACCCGCGATGAGTTTCTGACGCTGATCAGGAGCTGAGGAGGCCCTAAAGCTCCTCCTCTTCCTCCTCCTCCTGTTGCCTGGGGTTACCTCCACCTGCACGGACCAGCCACCGTGCATACTGTGTGTGTGTGTGTGCGCGTGTGAGAGAGAGAGAGAAAGAGTGTGTGTGTGTGTGTGTTTTCCATCTCACCAAAGGCAGTGACAGAGTGTTTACTGTGTTTTCAGTCCGATTCCGTTTTAATCGTCAGATAATGTGAAGCCTCACAGATGTTTCCGTCTAGGTGGAGTTCGTCTGAGGCCGTTGACTGACATGTTGTTTACTTTTAGACAACGGGACAGACTTTACCCCTTTGTCCACGCGTGCTGTGTGTGTTCATTAATAAAATATCAGTCAGTCGCTGGCCTCGAACACCTGGGAGAGACTTTACAGAAAGAGTATTACAAAGAAAGTTCATATTAAACAGAACGTGTTGCAACTAAACGGTACGAAAATAAACAAAACGTTCCAGGCAAATAAATAAAAGCATCAGATTTACAGTAATCTGGAGCTCAAACAACCAAACAACCAAAAGACCAATCAGAGAGATTCATCTATAATGATAATAATAGTTAGTTGCAGCCCAAGATATGACTTAATAAGTTTCCCTTTTCCTTTAAGTGTTGTTGATCGATCATGTTTTTATGGTTTTTACAGCATTTTCACACTTGATTTAGAAAGCAGCTGATTTAAATTTAGGATCAGTACTGTTAAGTTTGTAATCAAAACAATTATTAAAACGTTTAGTGCAGAATCATTTGAAACATGAGCTAAATACAGACTGTAATAAACATGTGAAAGTGACACCAGTATCGTTGTGATGGTGTGAAGGATCCGTCTGTCTGTGCCAACTCGCCTCTCCAGTAAAACCAAAAAAATTTACTTCAGAGCGAAACTGAGAAACTGAAAGTTAAAATTTAGGAGAGAGGCAAATGAAATGTGTTTATGTGTGTGTGACGGGCGACTGTGTGTGTGTGTGTGTGTGTGTGTGTGTGTGTGTGTGTTTGTTACTGACTATGTGTTTACTTGTGTAGCATGTTATTGCATTTTAATGCATCATAGTGTCCCCAGACAGATGTTGGGAGGTTTTAATGGTGTAACGTTGTGACTGAAGTAGTGTGCATGTGTGTGTGTGTGTGTGTGTGTGTGTGTGTGTGTGTGTGTGGGTAGGGGTGGGGGTTGTTGTTTTTGTGGCCTTGTTGAGAAGGAAGGCCGCTTCTTTGGCCTCTTCACCATCATCGTCACTTTATGTACTGTGTTCATTTCAAAGACTTTTTAATCAAAGAAAATAAATCTCTATGTGACGACGAGGACGGCTTGTTTCTTCACTGCAGAAACCACAGAAAACATGTTCACATCATTAAAAACCAGGAAAGTAACTAAGTATATTCACTCATGTACTGTACTTAAGTATAATTTTAAGATACTTGTACTTTACTTGAGTATTTCCATGTGATGCTACTTTATACTTCCACTCCACTACATTTCACAGGGAAATATTGTACTTTCTACTCCACTACATTTATTTAACAGCTTTAGTTACTTTTCAGATGAAGATTTGACACAATGGATAATATAACAAGCTTTTAAAATGCAACACATTGTTAAAGATGAAACCAGTGGTTTCCAACCTTTTTGTCTTTTGACGTCTTACAAAAAGCAGTGTGTAGTCGGGGTCACATTTCACATGTCTATGAGTTGTTAACAGCTCCACCAAATAGTGATTTTTCCCTCTAAACTTCTCACATGCTTTCATTTCAATAAATGTTCAAATGATCCAATATTTCAGCAAAAATCAAAGATTAGAGAAAAAGTCCAAACACTGAAAACAGTTTTTTCTTCTTTCCTCTCCCATTAATCATCTCACGACCCCTCAGATTTATCTGCTGACCCTTTGGAGGGGCCCGACCCCTAGGTTGGGAACCACTGGACTAAACTAGCTAACTGTATATAAAGTAGTGTAAACTAGCTCCACCTCCAGCAGCTACAACAGTAACATGCTGCTCTAACACTGATGCTTCACTATTAATAATCTAATGATGTCATATATAATAATATATCAGTCAGAGGGACCAAACCACTACTTTTACTGCAATACTTTAACTACATCAAGCTCATAATACTTTTTACTGTAGTAGGATTTTTTTCTTGCAGGACTTTTACATGTAATGGAGTATTTTTACATTGTTGTGTTGGTACTTCAATATTTCTTCCATCACTGTTAAAAACTGTTAAAATCATCAAACTTGACGGTTGATGGTTGAAACTTCACGGCTGAATGTCATAAACTTTGCTCTGAAGGTTTCTGGAAAATGTAAAAAAAAAAAAAAAAATGGTGGATGTAGAAAAACCAACAAGGTTGAAGGAAAACTGGCTCCAAGAAATCGGGCCCCACAGCTCATTTTTGCCCCGGGGCCGGTTGCAGGGTTTATCTGGCCCTGAGCCCAGCGTGCACAGCGGAGGGCTGGAGCTGATCATGGTCTGGATGTCTGACAGAAGCATGACTCAGCAACTCTTAGAGTTTTGTAACATCTCATTCATGCATCTCAATACCCAGCAGCTCACAGCAGAGAGACGCTCCGGGTTTGAATCCGGTTCGTCGAGTGCAGAACGTTCAACTCCACGACCTCGAGAAGAGGCTCAAACTAAAGGTCAAAATGTTTATGTCGACAGTGTTTCCATGTTTGTTTGTTTGTTTGTTTTTTGTCCTGACAATGAAAATGATCTCAACTTCATCACTTATGTTAAACTTTTGTTCTCTTATTACCTGGTCAGCTGATGACATTTAATGGAGTGAAACAACTTCAATAACTTCACACTTCATGTTGTCATCTGACCTGTAGAAAAGTTACAAATTGCAGCTTTAGAGGTCAAAATCCTCAAAATATGAACTGAAAACACAGCGTTAGTGTCTGCTGTCACCTTCAAATGGATTGACAGGGATTTTTTTTATTTTTTATGTTTATATTTTTTAGTTTTCATCAATCATGTTTGTTGACAGAACTCTAAAAACTTTTAACATTGTTGTAAATATGTGTTTTCACTTTAACATCTCTTGAATTTTGTTTTTATATCTGTAATCCATCAATAAATCATATCATAAAAACTACCAACAATTATCGATCGGTTAAAAAAACAAAGTAGTTTCTTTTCCTCATCAAAGTCAGTGTGTGTGGACATGTTCTGACTTTGGCGCCCTCCAGTGGTTGAACCAAACAAAAACACTGTGGCAGAAATAAAACATGTCATCTCAACAGAATCTTTAATCACTTTTATGTTTCTGCTTCGTCCACATTCCCCGTCTGTACTGCAGGCCTCTGCTTTTAAAAGGTTCTCAAACCCAAACCCAATGACATCACCATGACATCACCAGGGTTATTTTTTCAGACTTTGAAAAGCTCCTCGAGACGAGTCGACTGAACTTTATGTGTAAGACTTATGGAAACTGAGATGTCATATGGGACGGATGGTAGAGATGGGAGAGATTTCCATGTTTAAATCTTATGACAGTCATAAAGACGCCTGTATGATTACAGAGTTGGCCATGTGAGGATTAAAATACTGTGGATTGATAATATAACATCACATCTATTGAATTTGGGCTCAATCACACTTGCGTCAATATTAATTTTGTTTTCAGGTGCTTCTGTATTATTAAGACAAAAGCTTTTCCAGTTGTAATTATGAATATTCACATAAATAAACATAATTTACATGTTGGAAACTCATAATTACCATAGCTTTGATATGACATGAACGTGACATTAACTGACCTTTAACCCCCCTGATCTTTATACGAGCTGACCTCTGCCATAACTCTGCACTCAGTGTTGTAAGTTAAGAAGTCAAGAATTAGTAAAGGTTGAAATTAAGAGCCTCAGTATTTTTTTTTAGGTGAAAGGTCAAACCTGCAGATCTCAACCACTGAGGCAAACTTTAGGCTAAATTTAGAAGCAACATTTACATTTAAAAAAGGACTTTAAACCACTCATTCATTAAAAAAACAACAACCGTGAAGGTGTTTGTTCAGGCTGATTTGAAGCCTGTTTTACCATCAAGACTGAATCACACAAACACACAAACACACACTGGAGGAGTTACAACTTTTTTATGGATAACGGGGGGCATGCCAAGTCACAGCATTCTGGTACGTCGCGACAAAATTACAGCAAGACACATTGAAAAACACTTGAATGTACAGTATTCACACGCGCACACACACTCTTACACACACACATCCTCACTGTCACACACAGTCATTCACACATTTTTTTTTGTTTGTACAGACCAGAATAATTCATAACTTCATATCAGCATTAAGAAGTACCTACAGAGTACAGAAACAACACAGGCGGATGTCACCGCCGCAGGCTGCGTTCACGCTGCTCGCCTCCGCTGCTCAATTCAGATTTAGTTTTGTGTTTTTATCGAGTTCAAACGTTTATTTTTTGAAAACAACTCAGACATGAAGCAGTTTTAATGAGCCGCTAAAGAGGTTAAACGCCCAAAAATATAATTCTTTTTAATTTGGCTGAGAGGTTTTAAATTTTCCTCCATGATGAATTCAAGTCCAGTCAGACATCTGATCAGCTGTCCATCACTGGTAGAAATATGTTTTATTATTGATCGTTGCTCTCTTGTCTACTTGTTGGATTTTCTTTTCTGATACTAAGAACAGATTTGATTCTTTTTGTGCTCATTTAAAATCTATTTACTTCTCTGCGTATGAGGATCTAAACATCAACCCTCACATCAGAGGACAATATTAAATACAAGCGATTAATCACTGTGATGCTCAATATTCAGTCTGTGGCCCGATGCAGCTGAATAAAGGTGGAATCACTGGATGTTAAGAGTTTGGGAGAACTGCTGCATCTCACTGCTGCAGTGTTATTTCAGCTCAAATCAAAGTTAAATGTTAAATGGAGTTAAATCGTTAGTCAATTAATCAACTGACAGGAAATGTATTAAAAATTAAGTCATTTTTCAAGCAAGAATGTCAAACATTTGATGGTTCCAGCTTCCTAAATGTGAGGATTTGCTGTTTTTCTTTCTCGTACATTCATACATCATACATGTAAACTGAATATTTGGAGCTTTTTGAAGAAGTCGTCTTGGATTCTGAAAAACTGTGACCTTCTGACCTTTTATAGACCAAGCGCTTCATCAGTTAATTAAGAAAAGAACCGGCACTTTTATCCAAACATGCAACTGATGGTTAGTTGCAGCTTTGACCCTGATGAGGTCAGACACGGATCAAATTATCAGTGGATGGATGACGTCATTTTCATTAGAAAAAACTAAATGTTTAAATTATCTCTGCACAGAGTCATCAGTTCTGAGAAACATGACGTCAGTAACGTGGTCACATGGGTCAGATATGGATCAGATTTATGATTGGAGAAGTTAGAAAACTGATTAACCAAATGTCGTTTTCTTTCTCTGTACTTTATCTACGTTTAAAAGAAAAAAAAATCTGTTAATCCTGCAGAAACGAGAGACAGAAAAACCATCTGAATGAGGACACTTAAAGCTGCAGCGTGAACGTGACTCCACACAGCTGTCGCTAGTTTCATCCTGTAACATTACAGTTTTTTTTAAAGTCCATATAAAACCATTTACATTTGGGGTAAATGTCTCGAGTACAAAAAAGGCACTGCCATTTGTTATTCTAAATATGACTTTCCCAGCCTTGTGCATGCAGTTTTAAAATATAAATTACACTTTTTTTTTTCTTTTTTCAAATTTCTCCTGTTTCTTTTTTCTGCATTTTTCCTCACTTTTTTGTCCTTTTTGTGTTTTTTTATTATTAAACATACAATATTCTTTTGTCAAATATATACGTAAAGCCTGCAGTCAATACAGGACATCGGCTCTTTGATAAAATAAAACTAAATGAAATAAAGGCGCACAGTCAAGCGGTAAAACTTTGTTACAGAATGGATGCTGCTGAATTTACAAAACAAAACAAAACAAAGAACAAGAAGTCTTGGCATCCCATATCGACATAAACTGACTAAACTGCAGAATCTATGACAAAAATAAAGATACAAAACAGCATATATGTCTTGACTTAAAGTACATTAAATGTTTTTTTGGAATATCAAGGCGGTATCTAACTGTTAATACTGCAGTGTGCACAGCGTTAGAAGCACTCCTGGACACCCACAGAGCTGATATGCATTTAGAAAAATAAAAATAAAGCATTTGGTTTGGAGAGATGTGTAACGATCCGGACCTCAGAGCTTTGTAACCCTCCGCTGTCCCGTCACAGGTTGTTTTTTTTTTTTCTGTGTTCAGGTCACACGGACGTCTCTCGAGCTTCCGCCCGGAGATGCTGCAGGAAAACTGGAGCCTTCTTTTAAAAAACTATAAATCTGTTTTTAATTATTTACGTCTTCAGTAGGAACCGACAGGTTTGGGACTGAGCGTCAGACGCAGGTAGGAGAGTCAGAAAGTATTGAGAGACGGACTAACATTGTTCGTTTTGGTCTTTTCATGGGATAAATATAAAATAAACCAGACTTATCTTAAAGTAACCCACCCCTACACACACACACACACACTCAGGACCATAAATTTAGGTTTTAAAACACCCACAGCAACAACTTCAGACTCCAGATCTCAAATCCTAAGTCTTAAATAATGTCAGGAAGTCCCAGAACGCACCGGACCAGTCTACTTCCCGACGACAGCTCCTCTGTTTTGTTTCCCGGCAGCTCGTCCGTCATGAATTCTTATTATTTTTGTGACCGTGAACGTGTTTTACTGACGCGTCTGTGACGGACCGTCTCTGCTCTCGGCTGCACTCTGACGCCAAAGCTTCACATGAAAAAAAAAAAAAAAAAATCTCAACATGACACCGATAGATACAAACACGATTATAGATCATCATCAACAACAACAAAAAAGAAAAACAATAACTATGTTAATATTTGAGATGTACGTATGGTCACCAGCCATAACATGTTAATACATATGGTACTTTAAATAATAATACACCTAAATGAGTAAAAGTATCACCTCTGCAACAATTATGAAAAAAAAAAAAAAAAAAGAATAAATAATTGTATCTACTTTAAGTACTGATTCATATGGCAGTGACACTGAAAGAGTCTGAATACATTGATCCTGACGCTGCCTCTCCATGACGAGCGTCAGGACAAACAAAGATGCACTGTGTTGTAACATCAGTCTCCCCGTTCAGGGGGGTTCAAACGGGGGTTCATGTCACATTCATGCTTTGGTGGAATCTTCTTCTTCTTCTTCTTCGTGCACAAACATACAGGTGATGTCAGATCAGCTCTTATAGACTTAAAAAGTGGCTAAAAGAGCAAAAAAAACACACAAACACACAAACACACACACACGCACGATCAAAACACGGAGACAAAAAATCTGTGTATGCAGCAACTGTGTAAAACTAACAACACACGATATACCTGTGGTGTGTGTTTGGACTCTTGTGTGTCTGAGTGTGCACAAGTACAGATCACTGAATCTGAAGCCACATTCGACCGAACAGGACGAGCTCCAGATGTGCCTGTCAAAAGCAGAATAAGGCGCCATAACAGAATATCTGCATGTTTTAGTCCCTTTAATACAAATCATACACCTCGTGGATTACTGGCTATTTCTTTTTTAAATGCAATGTAGTGTTTTAGATGTTATGAGTTTCTTGTAGGTAACTTGTTGGTTTCCATTATTGCAAATTGAGACAGCAAAGACCTGAAGCTTGCTGGAGATGCATTTACTTTAGTCAGAATGATTGTTTGGTAATGTAGCCAAACAAGAATTACTGATAAATAAAAATAAATGCAGCTAAGTAGTGTCAAGTTTCCAAAAGTAACAATTTATCCAGAAATGAAACCAATGGAAGCCCAGGTTTGACTGAAAAACACAATGAATCACATAAAATATACTCTATAACATCATGTTTGCTTTGGAAAATAGCCGTCAGTAATGTGAAGTACATGCAAATCATAGTAAACGGACTAAAACATGCACAAACATCAGTATGGTCCTTTAGTTGTTGTGTAATGATTCAGCACGAGCTGAAACAACACGAGGAGAGAAAAGTATCCTCTGATATCTGATATCAGACAAACAGAACGAGAAGCGTCGGGAGCTGTTTTGTCTCTGCTGCAGGATTGGACATCGCCACGTGTCGTGGTTCTACTGCCCGACTCCCGTCTGTCCGCTGAGACTGTGTCTTCAATCTTCAGTCCGACTCTGCAGCACCTGTTGCTCGAGTCTTGTATATTTGGATTTTTTTAGTGTATCACATTATCATATCAAGTGCAGGATACAAAGGAAGTACTATAGAATTGCAACAAACTAATAAAGAAACTAAAAAAATAATAACCAATTAACCCCTGTCAGCGATTGTTCGGAGACGCGCGTGCTCGGTTGAAAGGGGCACAGAGGGGGAGTTTTCTAACCAGCTTATTTCCATATAAACCTATAGTCTGTACTCCAGACACAATAAACTGAGGATAAATATTAAGACACAGAATAACCATGAAATTCAGAATTAAAAAAAAAGAAATAAATTCCATGTCGGCCTGCACTGACTGAACAGACTCAGAGGACCACGTTACATAGGAAGGAAGGAATCCCTGCAGCCGAGACTTAACCGGCACTGATTCTGCCCAAAACGTTGGTCATCAATGATCTTTTAATGATCTGCGGGCGTCTCCCGAGTGCCTGTGTGTCCGTGGACTTCAGCGTCTGTTCCGCCTTGACTGCGTCCGGCCAGCAGGTGGAGGTAAGCACAAAAATGAGACAATCTCTGGGAAAACAAACCCTTCATGGATTGACAGCGTGTGATCATCTCCGATGTTGCAATCGTCTCTGCAACATGGTGAGTGGAAACCAAATCTACCTCTTCTTCTTTTTTTTTTTTTTTGTTTTCCTGTCATCTTCCCCACTCCCACTTTTTCACACATTTCTCACTCTTCCTTTCCTCCGAAGAAAGATATTTAGTTGTAACATGCAGCTTAAGCATATCGCCCTGCTATACAAAAAACATAACTGAACCCAGTATCTGAACATGCAGACAGATCCCACTGACGATGCAGCCGTATTAATCTCCCATTTGACGTGTATAAAAGCCGACATTTTCAATGTATCTCGCCCTACGAAAGGCTCTGAATTCAAAGAGTTCATACAGTACATGCTATGGATAAACAATATGTAACTGACCGGTGCTAAATTCACTTCCTGCTTCAGTCACTCACATGAACAGACTCACAACATGATTAGACGTGACATCATCTTCCTCTGTCATTTTTCAGCCGATCGGAGGTCCTGCCTCTGATGTCTTTCTCCTTTAAACATCCGCTTCCCTTTCCAGTATCACTTCTCAAACACCAGGCTTGATTCTTTCCTTCGACTTTCTGTGTCTTTCTCCGCGGCACGTTCTTCCTCTTACCCTCTCTACACATCTGCTCTGCCTCCTTCTGTCACTCTCCTCTTCCTCTCTCTCTCTCTCTCTCTCTCTCTCTCTCTCTCTCTCTTGGTAGATAATCAAGCCAACATGTCTCGGCTGTTGGCTGATAAAATAAAGAATAAGCACGTTGGTTGTAAACTAGTGTGATGGCTACTCATGGGACGTAAAGCTGGTAGGCAGCCAAGGCTTTACAGAATATTACACCGTTCATACCTGAAGTTCATACATGTTTCTGTACCCTTTGAAAGTAGCATCATTATGTAAACAATAAATACATACAATACAAATTTTTTTTTTGCCACCCAATACTGAGCGAGATGCCTTCCCGAGCTTTACAAGCGTCCTCGCTGGACACTCAGTCCTCACTGAAAACAGTCAAGGAAATCCTACGCTTCCTTCTGTGCCTTGTAGCTCTGCTTGTCTCGTCTTGTTTTTTGTGTCTGAGGTACTGTTATGGATTTGAAAGATGCCACGAGCTGTGGTCGACGTGCAGGGACCAGAGGGGTGTCGGAGAGGGAGAGGGCCTCAGTCTCACTGGGCCCTGATCCACAGCCCAGCGTCTCCCTTCTGCTGGGGCTGAGTGGACTGTAGTAATGCTTCTGGCCCCCCCAGGGGGGCGCTGTTCACACACCATCCAGGCCATTTTCAATGCTTTTGTCTCTCCTCACCCAGACGCAGGTGACTGTGAGCATGCTGGCGTAGCAGGAAGTGTGTTTTTTGCGACCCGATGGACGGTGCCAATGTGATAGCTTGTGTTAGCCGTTGGATGATCGGCTCTCTTGTGTTTCTTGGATCCCGCCCGGTCCTTTGGTTGAGCTCTACCATTGGCTACAGGGAGAGGGGACGGGAGGGCCGGTGACCTCGAGGTGACTTATCGTAAGAGAGCCTCGTGAACCTGCGCTGTCCCGCTGCTCTCACTCAGGTACTCATTTCATATTGTTGATGTGCGGTCAGCACCATCTGAGGAGGAAGAGCAGAGCAGAGAAAACATCAGTATTAAACTTGTCGTTAGTGTAAACAGTGTGGATGTAGAGAAAAATGATGTTTTCATTTTGTTTGTAACAATGAAGAGTGAGGAGGCTCCTAAAATCAGCCCTTCCTGTTTCCCCACATCTCTCCCAGTGCATGCTGGGTTGTAGCTTTCCTGTGACCCTGAACATAAATAAGCAGGTATTGAAGTCCGACACCAACCTATTTATCCAATTATCTTGTTCTCTATGAGCCAAATGGATGCAGAGGCAGCATTTACCGTTAATGCTCTCTGCTGCCTTCGGAACAGACATCCTGCTCCCAGGTTCGCGTTGGGAACTAGAAACAAATTTCAACCAAAATTGTTGCTGCTTATTTGTCTTAAGTTGGATTTATAGAGGAACAGAAATCCCTCCATAAAATCCCTCCATGTTGGTATCTATGGTTGGAGTTGATATAAAGCTACGTACTTATAAAACCGGAGCTACATCAGGTAGCATTTATTTTGCCTTGTATTATTACTGAACAGGAGACTACTGCTGTGCAACACTGTTTATGTTCTTTCTTTTGCTGTAAAAGAAAGTTTTGATCATTTCCAGCAGAAGTTTGCAGTAGAGATCTGAAAAGAAGTCTCAATGTCAGTCTCCTAATAAGTATCATAAATCCAGCTCCACACAAAATGTTGATTCTTTTGTTCATGTGTCACTTTAAGATACCAGTTTCCTTGTTCCTGGCTTCTTCATTCTTTTTGACCATTTTTGTAATATTCTTTGTGCCTCAGAGTGTTTCTACACTATGAATAAAATTTGATTTGGAGTTTAGTAGTGATCTTACTCTGCCACGAGCTGTTTGTGACTGAGGCCTGAAGCTTTTCTGATTCGGTGGACAGTGAGGGGGCCGGGGCGCACACTGTCATGGTGAGGGAACAACACATCTGTCAAAATACTGATAGAAGCTTTCAGAGAAGAACAACAGTCTGACAGCTGTTGCCTCTGGTGTGGCTAGACAGGAAAATGTTATCGAGCTACGCACTTGTGGACGTTTTTATTCCACAAACATAAAGCCTCCATCGTGATACTGAGAGGGCAGATAAATGTCATTGTGAGCTGAATAGTGCAGAACCAAAGTAAATGTTTATAGTAAGTGAATGTATTGAAGTGGATCTGCTATGACCTGAGATTTTTTCACACGTGTGCACATTTATTTGCCTGGCAGAGAAAAAAAAAAAAGCTTCCTGTTTTTTTGTGCGGTATGATGTGTTGTTTTTGTGATATCTCAGCAGGTTTTGTGATGAGTAATTGATTCACACTTAAGTCTCAACTACATACACTCACTGATAAAGTATCGTCAGCTTCCTGCTCATTCAGACCCTTGTTGGCTTGTTTTACTACTTTCTACCACGCTATCCTCCATCACCACTACCAACTGAGATACTCACTGAATGAACTATACTGACTCCAGGCTGACTCACATCAATGTATATTAATGATAGTGTGAAATTTTATCCGTGGAGCTCGTAATGAATATAAGAGAAACACTGTTTATTGAGTTTTCACTTCAGCAGGAAAGTGGGATTGAATCTGATTCCCTGTTTTAGTCAATGTAACTAAACATGAAGAACTTTTCTGTACTCTTACAAAATGTTCTGTATAATTTCTAATCTGTGAAGTTTTATCACAAAATACACTGAATATAAACGTCAGTCCAGGTGTGGTTTGCTCTCAGTTCTTTTTTGTTATACTAGGCTTTCCAAAAATGACCAACTGCCGACTAAATGTCAACATCCGTTTCCTTATACTCGTGAAACATTGTGTTTTGGATCTTTTCCTGTAGCTGTTTCAGATTCAGATATCAAGTAAGGTTTCGAGTTCACCGCAGCTCGATGATGTTTCGCTGCGAGAGAGTAAAAGACTTAGAAAGAGGCGAAACTCTGGTTGAGGAGTTTCTTTAGTTAGACAAACTCCTTCGTTCTGCTGCCGGGTTCTGCTCTCTGCTTTCCCTACTGCTAACACACACACACACACACACACACACACACACTTGCCACATAAAGCAGCACTTGTCCACCGTTCTGTGTGGAGCACTGAGGCCCACTGTCTTCACCTCAGTCGAGTTTTGGGATGGGGGGGCGGGAGTTGGCACTGATTTTAACCCAGGCCAAACTGCACTGTACATTGGAATATTTTACACACACACAGAAACACACACACACACACACACACACACACAAACCAAACCTGTGCAACCCAGGTCACTGACTAACTGACTTGACCATGTCCACTATAATGTGGATACATTTAAAAGTGCTTTTAATGTGTTGAACACGAGCGTTTACAAGTAGTGTGATGAAGTAAACGTTTTCACACATAGATCATATAACAATCAGATGGCCGACATAATGCTCGTATATCAGCACGCAAAACATAAGACTAGTTCTTTAAAACTTCATCCATGTTTGAGAGTACAACACCAGACTGTTCCTTCATCAGAAACGTATGCACTCAAACTAACAAAACACAGCCTCACAAACAAAGTCACAGCATGACATAGTGTCAGTCTGATGCAATCATATAAAAGGCTTCACTACATTCATTTCATTCGTCATTGTGAGAATCCAAAAAGCTCCACTATCTACCTTTGGCTGCAGATTTGTCCCGCCCGTGTTCAGGACGTGCCGCACCTTCCGGACAGCGATATGATCTCCAGAAGAAGTGTCTTTCCATTTGTTGAGCTTATGTTTCACGCTTCACTGTGACCGGTACAGCTGTTTCAAAGCTATGAAATCAGTAATGTGGCTGGCAGAGAGTGTATTTATTAATCACCGCGCCCGCTGATATATCACCTGGCCCCTACTGCACTTTGCACTGCTGCACATACAGTACATGAACCAAAATAGCAGGTGTGCCTGGAGACACCCACAGTCCGTGCGCCCTTGTAGTTGTTGTTGTGCTCAACGTAATGGTGACACTAGAGGAAAAGTCAGGGGATCACCAAAGCAACTAGCCTTCATCCTCTGGGGACAATGAATGTTTCTAGAAACTTTTATGGCAATCCATTTTGGACTAAACTTGTGGTCTGGCCTACTGAACAATATTGAGCCATGCTGCTAGTACGGCTAGAAAAAGGAAAACAAACCGCTACGAGTTTGTTTTGAGTTACACATCGAGTGTATGAAGTGGTTGAGGTTAAGAGTGAATCAGTCACTCACCACTAAAGTACCAGGATAACACAAAAACAACACATATTATGATAGAAAAGGTTGGTACCAAAGGCAGAGAGTCCAAGACGTGCCAGTGCAGAGAGCAGACAGTGATCATAAACCTGAATAATATGATCCGCGTTACTCTTTGTTCCACCTACAGTGAACATCAAGTGAGCCGAGGACTGACTGCAGGGGAGATCTGCATGTTCCTAATGTTTTCAAAAATGAAGATCAATTAAAAAGACTGTGTGTGTTACCTCCCAAGGCGTGCTCTGTCATACTCAGACACAGAGACTCAAGGCGATTGTTGATGTCTGGCTCCGTCACTGGTAACTGAAGATCTGTAGAGCAACAACAACAACAACGTGATTAAACTACTTTGACACAAACACATCTGCAGACAATTTATATTATAAAAAGAGACTCCTATGATAATGTTATGACTATTATATTACGATTAATGGATACTCATTGCTTAAATTAAACTACACACATGACTTGAAACCCCCCTGTCTCCTTTTTTTAACTCCCAGGTGCGAGTTGCTGTCGGCTGCCTTGGCTTCAACTGTGAGCAGGGTGGAGACTGAGGGTGGGGTTGAGGTTGGAGTATATGTGTGTGTTGGGTGGGAGGGGGGCGGGGGGGTGTGTATTTGGGCCACAGCACAGCCTAGCAACCCCTTCTAGCCATAGCTAAGTCTTTCACACAGACTGGGCAGTGAAAATCCCTTGTGGCCAGAGAGAAAAGCTGAGTTAGGCCCAGTAGTCCACAGTCGGCTATTTATAGGCTCCAAATCCTACCCCCCTGCCCTCCGCCCCCCCCACACCCCTCTGCCCCCTGTACACGCAGAGCGAGACAAACATACACTGAAGAAAACTGTACACGCACACACACTTGTTCCTTCATCCCCTCAATTTCTCTGCTGTGTCTCACTTAATAAGTTTCTTTATCCATCTGGTGGCGGAGAGATGTGAATACATACGCAGAGAAGGGTGGAGTGGGGGTTGATGGAGTGGAGTGCAGTGGGGGGGGGGGGCAGCCATTCAAATCACTTATTCTGGCCGAGACCCAGTTATAGTCACCCTTGAGGGTGACTGCTATGTGTGCATGACTCTGCAGAGTTGTCAAAGGAGAGATGGAGGGATGTGAAAGAGGGAGGGAGAGAGAGAGAGAGAGAGAGAGAGAGAGAGAGAGAGAGAGAGATGGGAAAGTTAAGAAAGAGAGTGTGTCAGGGAGAGAAGGAAGGGAGGAAAGTGGGCCAGGGAGCCCCGTCCTCACTGCACAAAGAGCCTCATTGTGAGACTCCTCTGACTCTTTCCTCCCTCCCTGCCTCCATCTCTTCCTCTCTCACATACAGTTCTCACTCTCCCGCCCTCTAGATCCCCTCCTCTCTCCTGCTTCCCCCCTCCACCCCCTTTTCTCCTCTTAATTCTAAAAAGAGGACACTTCTGGTGTGTGTGTGTGTGTGTGTGTGACAGAGTGGAGGAAGTCCCAGCTTGTCCTATTACTGTCCACTGTTCCTATAAGTCCAGTCAGCAGAGGCTACTACAGGTCACTCTGCTCGTCACCGAATGTTACCACGACCGGCGTCCGTGTGGACGCTGGTTGTGTGTGTGTGTGTGTGTGTGTGTGTGGGGGGGGGGGAGTGAGGCTTTCAGGGTGAGTCCAGGCTGGAGGGTTTCAGGGCTGCTAATGAGGCAATGTCATAAATTAAAAGGGGGTTTAAAGTGAAATCATCCTTTCAAGATTAGGAAATGCCTCTGGGGAGGGGCAAAATTTAACCCCAACCACTTTTTTGTTTATTTTCTGTTGACATGTAATCTAATATTGCGTAAAAGCTCATACTGTCATTTTAGAGCCAATAACTGGGCAATTCTTTTCAGTATGTTCTAGGATAAACAGTACACCATTATTGTGTTAAAACATACTGATACTGTGATTTTTTTTTTTTTTCAAAAGTTTAGCTGAGGCCAATATGGGGCTTCAGCAGTCGGAGTTCGACAAATCGAGTGGGTATCTCCCAAGGTTACAGGCTTTTTAGTAACTTCCTTCTTTGTGTTCCCAGAAAGAGGGCAAGAGGGTTTTGCTGTGGCAGAGGAAGAGGAACACCAAACGTTACACTGGTACTAAAAAGAAGGACGTAACGGAACGAGCACTGTGGATTTGTCCCCCTTCACTTACATTAAAATAGTTTTAAGTATAGACAGAAAGAATGAGTACAGTGACCAGTATCTCTTTCAATGTAAACAGGATTGTTTTAAGACAGACTTCACAAAAATGTGAACTTATCCTTTAAAATGAAAGGTCTGACCTCCATGTGAAGTTCATTTTTAGGAATCAACACTGTCAAAATAAAACCTAAAGTTCTTTCAGATACTCTTGTTACTTGGTTGACACGTACATCCAAACTAAATGATCCTGCCATCAACATGCAGGCATGTGACTTTACTGGATAGCCGACAGTAAATTAGGGGCCACAGCAGAACATAGAACAGGGATGTTGAGTTTCACTGGGTTTCACTAACCCCTCGGCCACCAGAGCACCTCAGTATCATTGTTTTTTCAATTTTAATATTCACATACTTATTAGTGAAATGTATATTTTAGGCTTAAAATGGGTTAGAACCTGGATGTTATATGCAGATTCTTTGCAGAACTGTAGCATTCACCCAAACATGAGTTTCGAGTCAGTGGCCCAGAGTAAAACTCATCTTTATTCTGCCTGTAACGCACTCTGAAAGTAAAGGCACAAATAATTTTAGGTTTCATCTATAATAAGGGGACAGGAAGGTTGAAGACTCCGTGTGTGTGTGTGCGTGTGTGTGTGCGTGCGTTTCCTACCGGCTTGCTGGAACATGACCATGGTTTGTGGCGTTGTGTGAACCGGCAGGGAGCGGGTCCGCTGCACAGAGCTGTGGGTCCGGCTGGGCATGCTGTTGCTGCCTCCGGGGTTGGCAAACCACAGACCCTGAGGAGATTATTTCAACAATTAGATAAAATTCACTTCTGAACATGCACTAACACCTCTGTAGGATTAGTTATGGTTAAAAAAACACTTATTATTATACGGCAGAAATCGGGATCACAACCGATATCTGTTCATTAGTTTTTGTCTTGTTGACAGACAGACAAGTACCATTCCTGCTCTCAGGTGCAGTAACAATAAGCAGCATTTAACACAGAAAAGTGTGTTTAGATAACAATTATCAGGATTATCATTTTTAATGCCAGTTTTGCCTAAATTGAAGATCAATTTTGAACCATAAAAATATCATCTATAAATATTAATTTACTAGATTAAACAGTGAAATGTAATGATTTTGTAGGGGTGCAGGGTGTTTATTTAATGTCATCTATGGTAAAAAAGAAAGTTAAACACATATAGCTTGTTTTGAGCATATGCTGCATTCAGACTTTATTCAGCATTTTTATATCAGTTTTTAATGAGATGCTAACAAAATAACATGAAAAACAAAACTTAATGACCTGTGTATAACCTCATTTTTGTCTGATATAATAATAAGAACCTCCTGTTAATTTATGCTCCTTGCTTGCATCACTTGCTTTTCAGTGATCACACATTGCTCAAACTTTCACTGGTCAAAAAGGTTTGTAAAATGTGTAAACTTGAAGGAAGTTGAGTGTAAGATCAAAGCCACATCTTCCTCAACATTTTCACCCCCCCCCCTCCCCCCCACCACCACCCCTCATGCTTCTGTCTGGATGTCTGGCCCACACCTAATGACAGTCTCAGACGTTCACCACATGAATTCCTCACTGTAACCTGCCTATTATACCCCCAACACCACCACCACTTGCCCCTCCCCTCACCTCTCTCCCTTTGCCCCCCCACACCACCACCCCCCCTCCCTCTCTCATGGCCCTCCAGTTCCGCGGGCCAGGGAAAAACAGGAAATGCCTGTGCACTGTTCTCACTGCCTCTGACTGGCTCTCTCACTCTCTCTCTCTCTCATACACACTCATAAATACTCTTTCTCTCTCTCTCTCTCCCTCTCTCTCTCTCTCTCTGTGTCATTGCCCCTCCTCCTCCAACACCACAGCTACCTCTCCCAAACTATGACTCACATATTTTCCTCCCACCCTCCCTCTCTCCCCTCTCTCTCTCTCTCTCTACACATCCACACTACAGTCCCACACAAGAAGGTCCAGCGTGAGGAGGAGGAACCGAGGTATTTCCTCCCATTGTAAGGGATGAAAGTGTGTGTGTGTGTGTGTGTGTGTGTGTGTGAGAGAGAGAGAAAGAGAGGGAGAGGGAGAGAGGTTTCCAATGGAATGGGTCAGCCCAGACCAAAGTGTGCCAGGATAGGCCTGAAACAGCTCCACATCTCCTCCTGTTTCAGTGTTCGGCACTGACGCAGGGCCTCTGGTATGTGGGGTGACCTGCCTACGAGTTCCATCCACCTCACTTCATTCGCCAAACACCACTGCTGCTCCTCTTCCTCTCCCCGCATTTTTATGTCATGGAATAAAAAGCCTTATTCAGACTGAATACGTGCTGAAGAAGGAATTCTGTTGCCCAGGTTATTATAAACATCCTGGAATGTATTATTACATATTTCAAAATGTTCCTCTGTTTAGTCACGTATTCCAGTCATACACACATGATAACACCATGAATTCAGCTACATTTTTTCATCATTAGAGAACTTTAATCTTCAGACCTTTTAGGAAACAAGACGACCACTCTGTGAACCAAACTACACAGTTTTAAACAGTTTAAGACTGGTTGATTTTAACAGAGAATAAGCGCCGGCTAGTTTGCTAATCATTTAGTTGTTTAAGTTATTTATCAAGCAGAAATACCAAACATGTACTTGTTCCATCTTCTCATATGTGTGGATTTGGACTGCTGACTGATAGAAGATGCTGATTGGAGACGTTACTTTCAGCTCTGGGAAACTGCAGTCTGCAATTTTCTTGTATTTTCTGACATTTTGGTTTAAAGTGTTTACTGTAGACTACAGTCTGAAAATAACTGATAGCTGTAGTGCTAAAAGTTTTTTAAAAAAACTGTCACACCAAACTCTACTGTGACATGAATATTGCATATTCAATGCCATATATGCAAACTATACTACAGCTATTAAAGCTAATAAATAGCAATATTCTTTGGACATTGATCTCAACATCATACCCAGGAACCTTTCTCTCCTTTTTGTCTACCTTCTGATATAACTTCCTGTTCTCTTTGCTAGTTTGACTCACTTGTCTGCCCTGTTTGGGGCCGGTGGGTGTGCTGCTGGAGCTGCGAGGTGTGGGTCCCAGCAGCCCCCCGCTGCCCAGCAGGCTCAGCCTGGCACCAGGCAAGCTCCTAGAGGGCATCTGGAACTGACGAAGGCTCCTCCTGGCCGACACGCTGCCCCCGACACAGCTTGCCGTGGGGAGAGAGTTGGACTGGCCGAATCCACGGCTGCTGCAGGACGAGACAAGAAGTGAGATACAGACAAGCACTGGTTCAATCCTTCATCTCAGGTTTAGGGACTGTGTCAACAAAGGAGCAGTTATACATTCACTGAGGCTTATAAATAATGAGCTGAACAGTAAGACCAAGAAGAAGAGATAAACTAAATGAATACTTGAATCTGAATGTAAAAAACAGTCAGACATTTTGATAACAAGCAGCAAGCTCCTCATCATAACTGCAACTAGAAGGAAACAGACAGTTGGAATGTGTAATACAAAATCATATTTTAGTTTTAGATCAATTTTGGGATTAAATTAGCATTCTAATTTAATTTTAATCTTCAGCCCAGCGGTCGTGATAATTTCATCACTGCAAAAAAACAAACAGCACTGGTAATGAATATAAAGGAAACACTGTTGATCATTTACAGCCAGAGATCAGTGTTGTTTTCTCTCTACCTGGGTTTTACTGGATGTTTAAGGTTTAATTTAAAGGGTTTTCATTTCAGGCAATACAACCAGAAAATGAAAGCTACTGTATGTGTGTGTGTGTATGTACCTTCTCTGCGGTCGGTACCCTGCTATGTCAAGGAGGGTTTTCCTAGGAATGGACCGGAACAGCCTCTGGACCTGTTGTTTCCATGACAACAGCCTCTTCTTCTGTGTCTCAGTGAAGGACTGATGGAGGGGGGGAAACAAGGAGTTTATATCAGGTATAAAATGAGGCTTTGATGGTGAAGAGAATGACTTGAGATGTGTTCAGAGAGAAAGCAAAGTGAATTTTCGCCGTGCTTCATTAGCACCAATTTGATCACTTCCAATGTTCCAATGTTCCAACTGTACATTACCGCTAGCCATGAACACATCGACCATGTCTGTGTGTTTGTGTTCAGCTCAGCCTCTGTCTGAACTCTCTGCATGTTTCATAAGCAGAATGATGAGGCCCCGGGAAACTACAACAACTTTTTTTTGCTCAAGTTGAAACACTGTCAAGGCGTCTTTGCATTCTGTCTGAACGCACAGTCAGGAGTTTTAGTTTACTGTCTTGCGGCACATTTCAACTTTGCAGTGTTTTACACCCTGATATCACAAGGCAAATCTAAAGCATGAAACCACACGTTAATACTACCACATCATACTGAAACTGATATTTGTTGCCAACTTGAGTTTCAGAGAGAGGTCTGGATGAGAGCAAGCCTCTGTATGTATTCATTTATTTATGTAGTAATGAATTAATTCACAGAAGCATCAGTAATAACAATCAAAAAATCAGCATAAATAATAATACAATCAGCCATAAATATCTATTGTATTATTAGTTTAGAGAATTTACCCATAAATTATTTGACCAAATTATGCTCAAACCTACAACATCAGAGAACAATGTTTTGATAATAAGCTATATTTTAGCAGATATCTCAGTTATTGGAAATGACTGATATTAATAATTGATATTGATATCAGACCCTAACAGTCCTTGTGAAGCTGTGCAGATATTTTATCAACTTCCATGCTTATAAATGAACTTGGGTCTATTGGTCCGTGCTTAGTTATAAATAGCTCCCTGCAATCTGGTTTGTGCTCCGGCTTATTTTAAACATGCAGTTGTTCAGCCTCTTCTGAAAAAAAACTAACCATGATCCATCCCTTCCCAAAAACTCCTGGCCTATAACTAAACTATGTTTTATCTAAGAAATTTTAGAGAAAATTGTTGTGAAACAGCTCATTGCTTTCTTGACTAATAAATTCCAATCTGGTTTCCGTCAGAGAAATTCCGCTGAAACAGCTCTCCTCCTCAGAGTCTCCAATGACATAATGATGTTTTCTGATGTGGGTGAATGCTCTGTTTTGGTGCTGCTGGATCTGATGCTGCGTTCACATGGATTCAGGCAGACGGTAGACGGACAACACCTTCACGGCAACGGAAAAACCAGACAAACAGTCTAACGGAACGGCAGCACAGCAAAACGAAACACGCATGACGATATGTTGCTACGGTGATGTATTGTTTACGAAGCATGGAATAAAATATAATATTTGTCTATTATTTTCTGTAATTATTCTAGTAATTCATGTAGCTATAAAATAGAGTTTTCTCATAATATTTTATTGCAAACTTAAAATTAATGCTAAATTGCCTCCAAAACATAAATCATTCATTTCCAACATGGATAGTGAGAAGAGAACTGCAGTTGGTGTATCCCTTTAAAATTAATGAATTAGCTTCTCGTTGTCCAGATTGCCCGTGTTTTCTGCTTGTGTGAGGGAGCTCGCCCATCGTAGAGGACGGCAAAAAGTTTAAATATTTTACCTTTTGATGGCAATGCCATCTACCGTTCTCTGGTGGCCTCACCTAATTTTACTGTCCTGCTCACCTCCACTAAAATGATATCTGGTTTGCCGTCCACCGTCTGCCTGAATCTGTGTGTACACAGCATTAGCGCAGCTTTTGATACTGTAGATCATCCATCCAGGAGTTTTTCTGTGTCGTTTGGTCCCTACATGTCTGATACTGCTGCTCTTTCCTGTTGTGTGCCTCAGGGTTCTGTCTTGGGTCCTCTACTATTTGCTCTATATATGCTTCCCTTAAGTCATATTATTAGCAAATTTGAAAAGGTATCTCATATCACTGTTACACTGATGATATTCAGCTGTATGTCTCTTTTAAGCTCTTTTTAATGAGACTGATAAACTATTTACACAATGTTCTGACTGGCCAACAACTTTTTATAGGTAAACGCAGATAAGACTGAGGTTCTTATCATTGCTTCAGATAGCAGTGTATTGGGTCCCTTTCTTCAGCTATACAGTCTAATCTTATAAATCTAGGTGTTATATTTGATCAGGCTATGTGCTTCGATCAACATATCAAATTATTGACCCATACATGTTTCTTCCATTTAAGAAAAACTGCCAAACTCAGGTCTGTTGTATCACAACATGAGCTAGATCAATCATTCACGCTTTGATTTCATCCCAGCTAGACTACTGGAATTCCCTTTTCACCAGCCTCAGCAAGTCAGATCACACCCATCTTATCTTTACACTGGCTCCCCATCAAGATTAGGATTCATTTTAAGGTTCTTGTTTTCACAGAGAGCCCTGCATGGTCAGGCACCTGTGTACATCTGTGACCTGCTCTATCCTTATATTCCTTTGAAGTTGTGGCTCTGACACCGTGGAACGCTCTTCCTATAGATGTACAATCTGCGGTCTCTGTTGACGCCTTTGAAAGCAGCTGAAGACTTTGTCTCGCCTTGTGCTGTCTAGTGTTTGTAATTTTGTGTTTTTAAGGTCTTTTGTTGCTTATGTTTTATTGTTTGTTTCTTTTTTACTGTTTTTAAGGTCTTATTTCTAAAAATGTTATTCTTGTGAAGCACTTTGTGACCTTTCTCTGTGACAGGTGCTATACTAAATAAATGATGTATGTATGTATGTATGTATAAATGAATAAAGGTATATATGTATGTATGTATTTGTGGTGATCTGTCAGTTTTTTGTGTGTTGTTGGTGTTTGTATTCCAGAAGTGGGTGTGTACCTCATGGATAAGGCACTTGTCAATGAGTTGTAGGTAGGAGCTGATGTTGTCCTCGTCTGACCTCGACACCAGCAGCTGGGTGCAAACTGAGGATGGGGTGCAGATGGAAAAGAAGACATTAGAACAAAACTAAAACCTCTCTCAGTCAATGAACACTATCTAACACGTAGTGCATGCAGCTCACCTTTGCCCATGACACGAGTGAACTGGCCAGGTAGATCGCCCTCTGCAATCAAGCTCGTGCCTGACTCAGCCTCCCCTCCGCCTCCTCCAGCCAGGTGGGAACCAGGCGCAGCGCTTTTGCCCTCTGGGCTCATAAGGGGGCGCTGCAGGGAGGCCTCCTCACCACCACTGAAGGCCTTGATAGGTGTCATGATCATCTGGTGGAGTTCCTGCAGTGGAGCGCGCAGATTACTGCCCTCCAACACGTCCTGGTGGCAGTAAGGGATAGGAGGGAAGGAAAACCAGACAGAATGAAGAAGTGAACCATTTCTTCACAGAACATGAGATGACACTTTGACACTTATTACACTGACACATCTGGTGCGGCATTTACAGAGAGGATGCCAAGACTATGACGTGTATGACGAACCGTCTCCCACAAGAAAAATGTGTTACTTCTGACCTACATGCTGAATACTGACGGAGAGGGGTAATACCAAAAAGACATGCATGCACGTACATGTAATTTCCCCTCACTACTTGTGTCCACGTGCATCATATCAACCTCCCTCCCACCCTTCACCCGGCAGCGCTGTACGTGAGTGGTGTGTAAACCCAAAATACCAAGCGACAGGTGTCTTGTTTCCGCAGCCCTACAAATGCAGCGGTAACAAATTTTAAAATGAAGTGTTGGTGAAAAGGTTAAGCCTGAATTTAGCTGGCCCAAGAAGTCCCTCCTGTGGTGTGCCCTTGAGCGCCATTGTCTTGCTTCGAAGGCTGAATGGAGGGGTGGGTGGGGGGGGCGGATGGGTTTAAATTAGGAGCCCAAAACTCTCCTTCCTGGATTAGGTGTTCCCTTAGCTGCCATCTCAGATACGCAACACCGACTGAGAATGGCCACCCCTCTCACTCTCTCTCTCACACACACACACACACACAGGAAAGAGTGGTGGCATCCTGTGGTGTCCACTAAGGTTACAAGCTCAATCATCAATAGCAAAAATTACAACAACAACAAAAAAAAGGGGCTTTCTAAAAGAGAGTAAGGGGATGTGGTTTATGCTCACTGACCTTTTCCAGGCTGCGCAGGAGGTTCTGCCTCTCTTTGAGCTTCTGAATGCTGATGACGATCTTGTGTCTTGCTCCTTTGGTGACTTTCTGTTAGAGAAAAGAGTTCTGTGTCAAACGTTCCTACGAGGCAGATACCTATTTCTTAAGATAAAGAGATGTGAAGTGTACAATCATAGGGTTGGTTAAAATGGAGCAGTGGAACTACTAATTGCCTTCTCTTGAGGCAGATGTTTTTTGGGGGGGAAATGAAACACAGCAGGAGGTGCAGGCAGTGAAGCTAGGAATGGAACATGTAATCTGTTCAGCTGTGACAGAAAGGACAGAAAGGCTGAAATCGATTCCAGCTAATAAATTCTTAGCTGGGGCTAATAAAACTTCTCAAATGTCCCCTAAAGAAGTGATAGTGACAATCCAGATATTACCAGATCTAGCCAGCGGTGGTACATTAAATATATAGGTCACACAGGACACTCTTTTTGTTTCTTTGTTGTAGTTCAACATGTCTAAGTGTAGCTGTGTGTTATATTAGCATCAGACAGAGTTAGAAACACCTGGAGGAAGTATACAGCTTCCCGGTGAGCTGTGTTAATTTTAGCTGCATCCTCTGTTTCAGAATAGACTCCTCAACATCTTAAGATGCAAGCGAACACTTTTATGATAGTATTGTCAACTTTTAAAGCTGGTTACATATTACATTGCAATGAGTGTACTTCAGTGCCTCCTGCAATAAGCCGACTGTATTGATTTTAACTGACATGTCTGCTCTCATTCACCTTCATGTGCTAAAACCACAAGCTGAACTGTTTGACACCAAAAGTTTTGCCTACAAATGTCAATTTCTGAGTAAATCCACTGGTATAAAGTGTGTATGAGTTTGATAAGATAACACAATATTTTCCATCTTAAGTTGTTATTCCTTTTGGGAGTATCACAATAATTTAAATCTGAACTGAATTTCGGACAGATGGTTTTATTTTATGATAGATTGAATCTTAGCTGAAAGAATCTGTTTCAGATAAGAAGGATTAAATTGTTACACCCCAATATTTTAGCTTTTAAGAGCTTGAGCTCTCATTATAACTGATGTTCGCATCGGTCTCTGATCACAGCCTGACTAATACAAACATAACTTTATGTGTTATGCTCGATGGTTAATCTATCTACTTATGAGCTGTATAATCTGATGTTTTCATAGTTTTATTGCTTTAAAAGACATATTTATCAATGCCCTGTTTATGTTGCTAGGGCAACCTGGCTCCAATTAACCCTAACATGTTATCTATTCCTCCTTATAATTTTACTTGACTGTGAATCACCAAGTGCAAGTTTTATGCAATACATAAAAATGTCTCTCAAGGACACAATGGCCGACACACGAGATTAGTCTGCTCTCTAATTTATTGTTTTTTATTCATTTTTCATTTATTTCAGAAGTAGTCCTTTCATGGCAGTCAAACAATTAGAATATCATAATTTTTGCTAACAAACCTCATCACCGACAAACAGATTTTGTTTGAATTTTGTGACTTGCATCTAATTAACTTGTAATGATCTCACTGCTGTTTGACAGGGATATCGGTAAATGTTTAGATTCCATTTCTTTCTTGTAAAATAACTTATTAAAACATAGAAAAACTTTTTTTATACCACACTTCATATCATGTCATTTATAGCCAATCATAGACGTGCACATACAGTGTCCTCTGGTCTGTATATATATGTGTGTGTGTGTGTGTGTGTGTGTGTGTGTGAACCTGTGCTTCAAGCTGCTCTTCAGTCAGTGACATCATCTCATCGTAGGTCAAGGTGGAGAAGAGAGCAGCATACTTGTGGAGACGGAGACTCTTCAGCCACGCAGGAACATCTGTAGGGCAGACGACACACACACACACACACACACACACAAACACACACACACACACACACACACACACACACACACACACACACACACACTTCAGCTGAAAGACAGATACTGAAAACTTTATCAATTTGTCAACTTGAATTCTTACATATCACTGCTGCAGATACATACATGCACATTGATTTTCTTTTTTTATCAATACAAAGAGATAAAAAATACATAATGAGAAATACATCATACATTAAAAAGGTGAAATTGGTGTATACATGATGTCACATTGTGGTTGACCTAACAGTATACTATGTGGTCCACCAATATATGCTAAAATACACACTAGTGGCTCAAATAAATATATATATAATATAATATAGAGTTGGAAAAACAAAAATGGATCATGTACCAAACCAACTTATATGATAAAAAACAAACATTTTAAGCAGGAATCTTTGTAGATATGCAACTAAAATATAAGGAATCAGAGACACGCTGTTGGCAGGGAGGATCAACTAATCTGATTCTTACTGATCTCGTGTTTAGTTAGACACTGCTTACTGGAAATGCTAAAGTGCTTACTAATGTTCAGCTGCTGAGAGCATTGGTGAGCTGTTGAGACATGTACTCTCTGTGCTAATTTGCAGTTTAAAGTAAAGCCTGGTGCTTTTTCCACTTGTTTCTTTGCATACATGTTTTTAACTGCAGTACCAACAAACCCTATAGTGCCATTCAGAAGAAGAATCAATAAACATTATGGGTATATTCTGTATGTTAATGGTATATTTCCTTTTTTTTTTAAACTGCTATCCTTTACTCATCTGCTCATTTATTTGAAGATTAATTTTAAGACACTTGCAGAAGCTCTGAGAGGAAACATGGACATGATGTGGCGTTTTATTAAACAAGCAGACCTCGACTCTCAGTAAGTAGACTTCTGCTTGCAGGACAGTGTTTGATATCAGTTACACAGTTGCTGGATATAGTCATGCATCATGACCTCCTACATACAGTACCAGTAAAAAGTTTGGACACACCTTCCCATTTACTTGAATGAGAAAGTGTTTCCAAACTTTTGACCGGTTCTGTTTACTGTAAGTCTGTCAAGATCAAAACTATGTCTGTGATGAATATTAAATCTTGAGAGGAAATCCACCACCTGACACTTGACACCCAGTGGAGAAACAGTTTCTTGCAGTGTTACAATTCTCTTGTGAAATGAAATAAACAAATTACGAATCTTCTCTTAGGGCTTTTTATAAGGAATGTTAGCCTTAGTTTCCTGTTTAGCAGGATGACAATGTGAAACATCTTTGTAGAAGAAAAAAAAACAAACAGAGACCACATGAACAGTTACAATTACAGCGCCGACATCGATAGCCTCAGAGTAAGGTCATCAGGGTCAGCGGTTCTAGCCTCTGCCTCCCCTGACAAACTGCTCTGGCAGGATTAACAACTTGTCACAGCCTCAAGCTGAATGCCTGTAAGGCACACACAGCAGATAGTCTTATTAGTTTCTTCACTGCACTGGTCGTGTATCTGTCCACATTAAAGCTTGGGCCTGATTGGGCAGCCTATACCTAGGGCAGGTTAGCTAAATTCCCCATTCCCACTAAATCCTACTGCTGTATGTCATCAACTAGAGGTGATATTTTTAATGTCTTATAAAAACATTACTATAAATCATGATATTTACTTGGTATTAATACCATAAGATCATGAAGTAGAAAACTTCCTTTATCACAGATGTTGTTTGTCAGTACTGGTGACTCAACAACAACTCAACATCTAGTGATGTGGACGCTGATTTAGCAATACTGGTTTGTTTTTAAAGGGTGCGTCACTGGGTCACTTTGTGACTGTTGCATATCCACATTTGATGTGCATCAGTCAGTCCTTCAGTGACGTTCACTTTCAGTAGAATGCACTACTTCTGCAGTCTGGCAACAATATAATGTTCTCATGTATTTAGGATCGCACACAAGAACAAACTTTAGTAAAATTATTATGTGACTTCTGGTTATGGCCGCCACGAAAGAAGACGCGTCTCACACTGCTCTGCTAAAGCTACTACAAATCCTACTGATTACACTCTAATATGAGACAAAACTTCATAACATAGAGTAAGTGTGGATATTGTAATGAGGAAGGTTGGCAAATTAGGTAAAGAAAAGAGCAAAGAGTCAAAGCAGCCTTCTCTTATACGTATACTCACACAGTGAAAGAAACTATGGAAACAAACAACAAATCCAACTGTAAAACACATGGAAAAGATATGGCATGATGTAAAAAAAAATATTTAAAAGAACCACATTCATTATCACAATTTAGTCCAATATGAGGTCATCAGTCATTTGTGCCAGGAGGAGCAGATGCAACAAATGAATTATGGAGCTCTAAAGGACTTAAAATGATCCAAGACCTTTATTCGCCAGATTAAGATATTATGATGTTTTCTGACGAGCTGAGGTCTCATTTCAACTTTAATGGAAAACACTTCTTGAAGTCCCTCCAGCTTAGCAGCTCTGTTCATCAAAATAATGCACTTATCAGACCCCTACGCTCACCTTTGGAAATCATATCAGAGTTTTACAATTTGCTGACATCTTACTCATCTGAATATTCAGTCTAATCTAAATGCCTGGAAGGAAAAACTGCAATTCCAAATTTCAGAGGAAGACGGGAAAGCAGCTTGTGTTGAAGCTCATACTAAGTCTATAAATACACGCCTTAAACTAATACAGTATAAATGATTAATGCCGACATGTGACACCGGTGGAACTGAATCGATATAACAAAAACATACCACAGATATGCACAAAATGTACAGAAACTACAGGAACATTGTTTCATTGTGTTTGGCAAAGCAGAAAGATTAAAACACTCTGGGAAGATAGTTATAACGGAGAAGATTATTCCAAATCAAATCTTACTGCACCCTAAGCTTTTTCTGTTGGGTTTATATCCAGAGAAACATAATTATAGTAAAAATGAAGGAGCATTGATAGACCTCAGCTTGCTTGATGCCAGAAAATGTATTGCACTGTTATGGAAAAAGATTCACAGACCGAGCACTACTCAATGGATAAGACGGATGTTATCAAGCCTTCCATTAGAAAGGATAACGTACACATTAAAGGCTTAAACAGTATATATATTTGAGAATATATGGAGGCCCGTCATTATTTATGGTAAGGACTTAACAGATGGTCAAGGGAATGACTAATTTTTGTGGACAAAGCAGTTTCTGAGCCTGTAGACTTATTTTAATTAAATTGACTTCTAAATTCTTGTTATATTTTTGCATCTTTTGAAACTAATACTTATGGAAACATGATCATCAGTAAAACTGAATTGTACTACCGACTGTACATAGATCTTTCCTACTCACCCCTCATGCCACTACCCTCCTCGTGGAAGGAACTGCGATGCAGACTTGAACCTCCTCCTAAACCAGCCTCTTCCAGATGCTCACTGCCTCCGCTACCCGAGGAAGCAATGCTGCTCTGGGGCGAGAGGGGCGCGTGGTCCAGGGCTGGGCCTCTGGCGGTCGGTAGGTCCTCCTGAGACAGCCAAACGTGGCCCAGAGGCTGATTGCTGGGGCCGCTCATTGGAGGGGTGAGAGACACGGAGCGCTTCAGGGGACTGTGCTGCTGGCTGCCACCTCCACTTGTCAGGACTGCAAGACAAGTCAGGTTTAAAGATCCTGAGGAGGCACAGCCAACACTCGGGCTCCTGCACTCATTTTGCTGTTTCTCAACAAAATATTCAATTTTAGAGCTGCAATGATTAGTCGGACGACAACAGATTAATCAGCAACTATTTTGATGATCAGGTAATTGTTCAAGTAATTTTTTTGGGACATTTGAATGTGTCACCTTCAGCTCTGATGGAAACTTATTACTGATAAGCAGATGAATGATGAAGAATGATGAATTGATGATGAAATTAATCGTTATTAGTTTAGCCTCATATAAAATGTATTTAATGAACCATAATGATCATAATAAATATATATATAATAAATAAAATACATAAACAGGACTCAGTTAGAAGCCAGATTAAACAAGTATGTTAAAGTCTACAAGAGCATCAGCTGCCTCGAGATGGTCAGGGAGTGAAAAATATAAATGTCTAATCTACTATGATATAGTTTGATCACTGTGTCTAGTGAATCGCTTTGTTTTTACAGTAAAATCATTAAATGTTCAATTTTATCAGCTACATCCAGGTACCTCCATGCATTCACAGATTAATCTAATATCGTTGTCAAGCACATGTTTGGATGTTTCTTCCGGCTTTGTAATTTTATAAGATTGACGTGATAGAAAAGAGTTTATTTGTTTCAGAATTACTTGAACAATTACATTTTCATTCCTTTTTAGTTTACGTTCACTTGCGTTTTAGAAGAGCTCCTTAAAGAAAACCCAACCGTGCCTGTTAAATTTGTTTTGGAGGGCAGTGCAAAGACACGTTTTTTTGCTTTGTATCTGGTTTCAGATACATTTTATTTTATCTACGACAAGTAACACAAGATCTCCACAGCTATAATTGTAAAGGAAGCTCAGAAGTGAAGCTAAGTTAACTAAAGGCAGCTGGAGGGAAGGGGCTGTGTTTACACGACAAGGAAGAAACTAAACTCTCCTGTTTTTTGTCTACAACAGCTGCACTTTTTCGGTCTGTACTATTGTAATAAAATAAATCTAAAATGTTTTTTTATACGATCTTTCTTCCTTTCCTTCATCTGTATCTCTCACCTAATTCCTCAATAATAATGAAACCTGTGCTTGTCAGGATGCATATTTGATGGAGACCTAATTGGGTCAAATCAAACTGAGAGTTACCGCTCGGTTCTCAGGGTTGAATCCCAGTACTTTAAACCAAATGAAAGCTGCTGAAGCATCAGATTTTTGCCAAAGGAGGTAAACAGAATAAAAAGGTGGAGAGCCGAAGAGCTTTTTGTGTCGCCGCCCTGACGGGGTAAGCTGCCACCAGAACTCCAGTCTCTCTCCTCCTCCTATATGCGGTCCTCTTACTGTTGGCGCTATGTATAGGACTTCATGGGCCCCGTTTAAAATAGGTGCCCAGCTAACATTACAAGTTCCAGTCCCTAAATATTAGCCATTTTCCCTAAATACAGTCTCCCACAAAGGCTGCCTTACAAGGGAAAGGATGGGTGGTATGTTCTTCTGTGGCTTGGGCAAGGGCTGAGAGTATGGGTGGGGGGGGGGGTGGGGGGGTCAACAGGATGTTCTATCAGTAGCACACAGGTTGATGTGGTTGGACAATTATACTCCTGTAATCATCATCATGACCAGAAGAAGCACAGCGTGAAGGGAGGGGGACTGAAGACTTGTGGCCGACTTGCTTTGTTACGCCGAGCTGGGATCATAATCGAATATTATCTATCAAAAATGTAATACATGAGAGAAAGAATGTCAGAAGCTTTGTGTAATTTTAAGTTTGCTCAGCAAATTTGGTGCCCATCTGACTGATGGCACGTACTTAATCATCTTCCTCCGCCTAGCTTATCACTGAATGTCCACACATCACTTCCAGTTTGCTTGTTGTGTATTCGATACTCGTTTTCATTCGATTAGAAAAGCGTCTGCTCACCAATCCCGTGCTAGTGACTAAGGTAACTAGAGTTTATCAGTTGTGAAATCCGGAGGTCTTTTGTGTGGGACTGAAGCTGCTCGCAGTCAAAAATACAAGAGGATCTTTCTTGGAGCAGCGAGCAGGGTTTTAAATGTGTCTTTATTTATAAACCCTCAGCTGTTTCTTTCATCTCCCAGAAAGAAAAAAACACAGAGCCCTTGCATTCTTGTCTGGAAATATCCTGCTCTGACCATAGTTATGTTCAATTTCAACAGCCCTGCCCTCTCTGTGTGTTGTCTTCCACCTCACACAGCCTCTGTAGTTGCTGTGTAGGTTGCTCAGAGTGCAGTTGGTCTGGCCAGAGTGTGTTCACTGTGTATTGAGTGTGTTTGCTAAGCTTGGAATGTACTTTTTGTCTTAAGAGTGTCTTTAATGGCAATATAATGACACCAGCCTTTGATCACAATTTAAATATATATTGCATTTGTTGTGCTTTGTAGCAAATGCTATACAGATGCCTTATGGGCTTAGTATCAATTGTGTTATATCCAATCAAGCGCAGCTGATACCAAAATCAATCCTGTAATTTTCACAATGAACCCGACAGCTACAGCTGGCTATTGTCCTTCAAATGTGTGCTGCAAAGCAAAAACCTCCTTTTTGAGATGACTAAAGCTGCCTCGTCTGTGTTGTGTGCTACATGAATTACAGCTGTGAGACCATTGTGTGAAATTGTACCAGAGTGCGGGCGATAAGGTGGCCCAGACAGAGAGGCTATCATCATGCCAGCCCTGAGTAGGTGGCTGTAATCACTGAGGTGCTCTCACATGGTGTAGTGGTTTTGGGTTTAGCAGTACACAAGCAAGTCTGGGTTAAAATGCAGCCAATCTCATATCTGAAAAAATAAGGTAATCCAAGGAAATAAATCACCATCTAATGCTAATCAGTGAAATAAATATTGGTGAATTAGCTTGAAAATGTCACCAAGTAACCTCAACTGTGGGCAGATCTAAGAGCCCGAGCATCACTCTGCTAATTTAAGGCATTATGTGTTGTATCTGTCCACTTTGTCACACATCAAACTGAATTTGAATCCCATTAACTGGGTTGTATCTTTTATGTTTCATGTCAAAGTAAATTGATACATAGGACCTACTGTTGATATAATGTTGGTAGACGGAAACAAACTGTTACAGATTTTCTTTTGCAGATTTTGTAGAAATGCACTTTTACAAAATGTGTATGGAATCATAGCTACTGATAAAATGGCTGTTAAGTAAAGCTGACTTGTTTGTAAAACTTTGACTGATGATGAGAACAGTATTTTATTTCTGCTTTGGCCAAAAGACGCATTGTATTTTTTGGATGTGTTAGATAACGGCACTGTTAATGTTAAATAACAGCAATTTCACTGAATTATTTCATTATATATGTCTAACTATGGGAACTCACATTTTAAAAAGTAGTAATTTACAGTCACACACACTGTTACATTACATTATTGTATTTATGAAATTATCAGGTGTTGCACTGTGTGGCCACGATGCAAGCTGACTTCATCTATATGTAAATGAGTTGATTAGAAATGAGTTGGTTAAAGAGCAAAACAACAACAAGGCACAGAGGACAGAGGAGAGTTAACTTACTAGTGTTACCGCCTCCGCTAGTTCCGACCGTGTTGATGGTTGCCGGCACAGAGGATGACGGGTAAAGAAGCAGGTGCCCGTTTTCACAGCCCTGCTGCTGCTGATGCCAGCCTCCGCCCAGCCCCGAATCCCTGGAGCTCTGCCACCCATTGAGGCGGTCGTCCGAGCCGTAGCGCTGGTGGTGATGCAAGGAGTAGAGGTTGCCTGATGAAGAGTTGTTGGTGGAGGAGGAGGAGGATCCTGACGAGCTGAGGGTGGAAGGAGGTGTGGACTGGTGGTGGTGGTGGTGCGGCCCGGCGGGAGGCGGCCTCTCCAGTGAGTCTCCCCTGGCGGCTGCCCTCTCCTCCAGGTGGTTGAGCCAGAGCGCCAGGGCGGCGCGGTCCTCCAGGGAGGTGGCGGGGTGGATGAGGGCGTAGGACAGGAGCTGGCGGGACTCTTCCAGGTGGTGGCCGTGCTCGATGGTGTGGGCCAGGATGCGTGGTAGCAGGCGCATGTACTCACCCTTAGCTTCTATGTTGCCGGGTTTGAGCAGTGGGAGATGGGTGAGGACAAGCGAGATGACACGTTCCTTAGGCTCGCTTTGCCATTGACTGATGACCCCTGTAAGAGGAGAGAAAGGAAGAAATTACACACCAGTAGCCCACCGTTCACTTTACAAGTGTCCAATATCAAGGTGTGTATGACTGTATGAATTCAAATGTTGTGGGTGACCTGACTCGACCACAGCGATGAACAAATCAACACTAGATACATATTCTGAGATTTCGGCATTACAGAGAATGCTGCTGCTGCACGATATCCAAAGGTGGTAGCAAAGGATAATGTAATTGCTAGATGGACAGATGGATTAGTAGACACATGTGCAGTTAAAAATAGAAGACACCAAGATGACATCAGGCCCACTACATCGTCATCCTTCTATTTTGTTCTTTCTCTAAATATACATAACCTGGAGGTCATGGAGCTCTATTGTTGTCCGAGTCAGTAGGCCGTTAGGAGCCCATTCCTATCATCTTGGACCAGGGCTATAGATACCAACAGGTCAGGGCAACAGCTTTGGACAACCACACAAATAGAGACGGGACGCAACAGGACGCAACCAGGCCTCACTTCCTGCTCGGGAGATGTGTGCATCGGTGCCTGTGTGAATTTGACCACTGCGGTCATTCTTAACCCTAAGGATCTCGTCTCTAAATCCGACTTATGAGGTGAAACTAGAAAATACATCTGCCAGCCCTTCTGTCCAAAGATATCCCAATGTCACAGTCTACTTCGTGGTGACATACAGCTCTCTCTGCCATGTCGAGTGGACAGCTGCAGCACTGACGGGGCAGATGGAAGACCACAGACCCTGAAGCCTTCCAAACAAGGTTCACATTCAGTTCATCCCATGAGAGACAACCAGAGCTCAGAGATTAAATAATTGGGACTTGAACCTACTCACAGGATGGGCAGTTTTACACAAACACACACATGGATGAGCAGCATGTCTGAGTTAGGTTTGAAATCTTAATCAACTACGGAATGATGCAATTGCAATAAATATACACTACAATATACAACGATCATACAATAACTGTACTAAGATGAGAACGTATAAGGGAATTTAATCATCCATAATATAGTTGGGGCACTTACAAGAGAAAGATTTAAAAAATAATTGTCAACGTTGATGCAGCGGAGGCCGAGACAATCCCAACTATGCAACTTAATGGCGTCTTTCATTAGAGCCTTACTGCCTCCTCCTGATGACATCACCAAGGTTTGTTTTGTTTTTTTTCTCAAACTTTAGAAAGCTCCCTCCAGAGCCGCAGATGATGTTATACATCTGTTTTCTTAGGGCCGAGGAGTACTCCTCGTGATGAGTCAACTGTACTCCATGTGTAAAATTTGCGGAGCGCCCCTTTAACCACTGTAAACTTTATGCTACTGAGCAGCTAGTTTTTCAAATGTCAGATGCCCTGTATGAGATCTGATCTGTTTTTAATACTTTTGAGACGGCGCCAAAGACAATTCCTGTATATTGACATTGTCTATTTATATCATCAGGAGTGTTTTTATCATAATACCACAAAAACCTTTAGCTTCAGTCTGCATGCTCGGTGGTTTCCGAATCAAAATAAACTTTTTCTTTTTTAACTCTTCGAACACAATAGAAAGATTAATCTGACTGCTGGATCTGGCTTCTCAAAAACCCGTGAACAGGAACAGAAAAGGTTCCTAATTGTAATTTCTCACTCACTCGTTTTAAGTTCACAGGCATTTTATGAAAATGAAAGGGGGATTTTTGCCTCTGAGGTCATGTGTGTGTCACATCTACCAAGATGGGGCTGGATGAGCCAGCTGCCCGTTTCACACAGGCTGGCTTCCAACAAAACAGGCTCCATGTCAGCTAATGTGGATGAGTGACGTGATCCGGGCCGCAGGCTGTCGCAAAGTTCAGCAGACGACCGCCACAGAGAGTGACGGAGAAAGCGTGAGGAGAGAGGAGGTGGTGGGGGAGACTGAGGTAGAGGAGGTGGGGGAGGCTGAGGTAAAAATGAGTTTTAAGAGCGAGGAGGAGAAAATAAATAAAGGGTGGGAGCGAGGAGGAGAGAGTGAGGGGAGCCAGGGAGTTACTCCACTCTGCTCCAGTGATGACGTAATCCTTCATTCCTTTGAATGAGGCAAGCCTCGCTCCATCTGAGAACAGGAATTGTTCCATGATTAAAACTCATTTATTTCCAAATGACTGGAAAACATTAAGATGTAAGAGATACACTGATACACGCTCTAAGAAAACTTATAGAGGCAGTAGTGCACTTCCAACCTTTGAACATCATCATTTTCACTTTTTACATCATTTCAATAAAATGTTTTAAACCGTTTTACATTTTTGTGGTAGTCTAAGGGCCAGGTTTACTAGAAAAGAACTAGAAATTGACAGACACATCCACCCCAACATTATGTCATTCTGACATTAGAAAGGTGGGGGCGTGGGAGGCGTTTCTGAAGCTGTTCCACCATCTGACAAGCACTTCTGATTAAATATACTAGTGACTTAAGGAAAAAAGCTTTTCTACTACCACAAATTACACAAACACCATAAAAAGGGCTGACTAATCTTTTATTATCACAAACTCAATAACCAATGGCAACTGAAGAGTCACAAGCTAAATATGGCAAAAACTGACATCACTACCTCATCATAGTACTGAGATTTTTTCTGAATTAGTTGTCTAAAACAGCAACATGTCATATTCTAGTTTTAAAACATGCTTCATATAATCTGTGGAAAGCATTCTGTGTAGGCCTATTAAAACAATCTGAAGCCATTACGTGCTCCGTTTCATTTCTCAACTACATAAAACACTTCATAAGTTGCTCCTCGCAGAGCAAACTTTTCAATCACAAGATAATTGATGATTGTGGTGTATTTCAATTTGCTCAATTTTCTCACAGTCACCATTTGTTCTAAAACTAGAGGTGTGGCCAAATAATTCTTTCAGAAATATCTGACAATATCACAGACTCTTCTACTACCTAGTCGTCAGCTATATTCGTAAAATATTAAATGGTAATGTTGGCCTTAAACACCACATGCAACCCTGATAAATGAGTCTGGAAAGTATCGCCATGCAGAAGAAAATCTCCTGTACATTGTAGTTTTATATTTAGTACACGCATTAACACAGTAATCTTGTGTAAAAGTGACTGTTCATTCCTTCTGTCTGTGAATTCAACAAAGCAGAGAGATCTCAGGAGTTTTCTCTTACTCCATCCACACAAACCCACAAATTCAGAGCCAACAGGAAGTCTCATCACCCTCTCATGAACTCCTTATTCACAGTCGTGATACTTTCTAACTCAGAAGGTCACTGTGCTAGAGAAGTTAAAGATTGTGAAGCGCAAAGAAAAAAACTGTTTAGCTCTGAGATATTGAGTTCACTTTGTCAATAAATGCACCAGCAAGTTAAATAAAAAACTATACATGAACGTTAATATAAATGTGGTTCAGTAATAATCCTTTTGCCATCCAAGATTATATCTGTTGCATATACGGGTGCCTTACTATAAGGACAGTGCTTCTGCCAACAAAGAAGAGAGAGATGTGGCTTTCAGACTCCTGATTGTTTGGCCTCGGCATTGGGAAGTTGTAGTGAACCTTGGAGGGGAGAAGTCACAGATAAAATGTGTGCTAAAATTGTGCTTTTTGTAATCTTTGAGAAATTTCAGGAGAGTGTTAACCAGAGGCTAAATCTGTCCTCTCTGAATAAAACCTGATTTTTTTTTTTAAACCAGATGAGAATATCTGAATAAAAGATATGAAAAGTTAACACCTACAAGTCAGGAGGACACTTCAGGCTTATTGACCTCTTCCACCCAAGTTAAAAGGTCAAGGAGTTCGCCTTGGAGCAGTTCCCTTCGCACCGAACAGACATGCAGTATGTCTCACCACTCAGAGGGGTCGAGGGAGTCACACCCAGCCTGGTGTAAAGGTCAACTGCTAGTAGAAACACCGGGCTACCTCTTTACACAAATGGACCAGATTCTACCCAGCATGACAGGGACACAGAGAGAGAGAGAGAGAGAACTGTGCAAGTGTGAAGCAGGGTTTTCCCATGCATGTCAGACTCTCTTTCCTTCACTCCTCTCCCAGCATGGTCGCTCCCACCCTGAGGCCTGAGGGGAAAGTGCTAACTTCGTCCAACTGGAGTAAAACAGAGGGGAGGAGAGATGAGGAGAGGAGCGGTTAAACTGAGGTTACGACACTGACGGAGGAGGGAAACACTGCGAACACAGATACCGTTCCACCTTACACGGCAAGACCAATACCTCGTTTTCTCCCTTGTGTCTGCTGTTTCTGACTCACAGTCTGCATCCCATCTGCGAGGATGCAGCAACAGGCCTCGTACTATCGTTATACACATGTTGGTTCCATGAACAACAGAAAAAACAAAAAAATATTTCAGAATGAAGTCAAAATTAGGGTTGTGAGTGTCCCATACAGTCTAAAGGGAGTAAACACTAAAACTCAAAGTGAAAGAAAGTGATTATAGGGAATTCAGCCAGACAAAGGATGTAAAGTTTGTTCTGTCATGCCAGACAGAGACAGGGGCATGCTGGTAACTGATGAATCACAACGGCATCACTGAGAAGAAATACTTAAAACGAAAGTCAGACATACACAAACACCGAAACCTCAGACAGAGAGAGAGAGTCATTTGTTCGGGGGCTGACACAGCATTTCCCTGTTGTGGACAATGTGCACTGGTGAACTCTGTGTGCCATCCTGCCCTGGCACTGCCCTCTGACACCCTCTTTGGCATCACAACAAGGGTGCTGCTTTCAACACAGCCCCCGCCTCTCCAAGTACAATTCTTATCCTGTCAGTCCCTCATCGACCTGCCCCGACTTTCTTCCACAACCTTGCCGCTTTGAACGCGTTGCAGAAAGGGCAACGGAAACAGAAAGCAGACTGATAAGGAAGTCAGCGGTTCACTGTGCGTTCACATTACGAGAAACTTGGTCAATCTGTTGCTATATTCTAACTGACGGTACATGAAGTAAGAGGCTCTGATTTCATCCCAGCAGTGATTTGCAGCTACCAGGTTCTGAAGTTATTTAGCTGCTTTCATCAACATACATCAATGTTTATTAAAAAGTCAATGTAAATGTTGGACTTGACAGGTTGAACTACTTCTTGTGTAATGGGGAAAAGGACGACATAGCTGTTGATAGCAGATGACTGGAAAGCTTATTGATGTGTTTCCCTACCCACGATACCAATATTGTCCACATCAAGTCTCATACAGACAGATCCATTAACCCTCCTCTCATAGGACAGTTTAATACAGCAACACTGCATTTAGTCAATTCAGTTTCTATCCATCTTTGGCATTTGAAGGTCATTTTAATGTCTGTACACGTCATAATGTTTACTTTCAACCATGAGGCAAAACCTCTGTTAGGACACTTATGTGGCTTTATTATCTGGGGTGAAAAACACTTACAAGAGGCCACTTTGAGATCACAAAGCTAGGTGCATCCAGGTGTCAGTCCCTCAAAATCAAAGATGAAAGGTGTCTCTCTAGACCTCCACCAACAAACAAAAAGGTACCAATTTCTCAATCCATGGTCACAAAACATAAATAAAATGTAGGAAGACACAAGATGTACACAGCCTCATAACCAGAATGAACTATTTTGTTTTAGATTTTATTATTCAACCTGACTTTGTCTTTATTTTTGTTTTATTTTGCCCTAACCTATCAGTAACAAGTGACGGTAACAAAGCTGCAGTAGAAGCTGCTAGAAGCACTTAACAGCTTAACAATCAAACAAATATTTGGATTGTTATTTCTGTAAGTCAACTCACAACAACCTATACAGTTGAATCAATCTCATCCACAGTTTTATGGCCATTTTTCTTGCTCTGACGTAAGAAGATGACGTCCACCTTTCTTAAACCCACCCAAAAAGCTCTGATATGGAAACAATTAATGAGCACAACACCAGACCTATCTGACTCTCAGATCTCTGACCTCACAGAGGTCTGGAACCAGACTAACAACATGTGTGGTGTTTGAGTAAGTGACTAATTTCCTCCTTAACTGTAAGACATCTTGCTCAGCTATCTCTATCAATATAACTCTGTCCTACTACATGTACAACAAGTTCACTCTCGTCTCTGAGCCCTGTTCTAGGGAGCTCTGACGTAATACTCAGATGACGTAGATGCAGCCGAGTCAGTTTTAGGGAATAAGGGTAATTAAGGAATTCTAAACAGAATTAGATATTAGATTAAAGTGGATCAATAAAAGCAGTCATCTATCCTTCACGTGGAAATCAGAGCAGTCTCTTAATGACAATGTAAATATTGACTTGGGTTTAGGTGAGTATTCACTAACACTATTTAAATACTGCTATTTTCATGTAGGGTCAAAGACTAATTGTGACAAAATTGTATTAATAAAGATAATTTACTTAGATAGAATAGGAATAAATCAGTTAATCATTGAAGAAAACAGGATACAATTATTTTATATTTCAAATGACAACATTCCTGGAAAGCAATTTGTCACTTGGCTCAATTATCATGATTTTTTATTAGATACTTAATTATTTGTACAGATGTATGATTGCTTATTTAATTGGTTTACAATCTACTTATCATTTTAATTTAGATATTAATAATTCTTCCCCTCAAGTTTCTTCTACTAGCTCCATTTTTAATGACAAAAAAGTACCGTACGATATCACAAGACTCCTGTATTCACTGTGACACAGTAGCCTCTTTTAACTGCACATTTTACTTTACTGACTGTAACTGTGGTGAATTAGCACAGGATTCAGATCACTGACAAACAGGAGTGTAACAGTGACTCAGTGGTCTGAGTTAGCTGCTCATCTTCCTCCTCTCCCAGGTTTTTTCTAATTCCATCACTTCAAAAATTGCAAACAAAAAGCCAGCAAGCAACAAAAAACTCTGAAAATCTCCATAATCAATATTTATCACATTACATCTTCAAGCAATATGAATCCCCTGCAAATAAGGACCCAGAACCTCGAAGCAGCAGATGATCGCTGGGTTTAACTTTGACCCTGAGCTGGATACAGCGTGCCCTCTTCACCTCCGACTCTGTGATCACAGGACACAAGTGACAGTGGTGGAAACAATGTGATTGTTTTAGCTCATTTGTTACACATTGGTTATGTGCAAACACTCACACCCTCACACACGTGGAGCCTGTTGGACACATGATTCCTCTCGTTCTAAATATAGATGGGTCAACAGCTCACAAAGCCACAACAAGGCAGCTAGCACAACAGATAAGACCATATTAGTGGTCAGCAAAGGGACACAATGACACATTAACTTCCAACCGCACTGACAATGACACACCGGCTTTCAGAGAGAATAGCGTGTGTTTGTCGGAGAGAGAAAGAGAGACAAGGAGGGAGAATGTACGTACACATAGAGTGCATGTGGAAAGGTGTGTAAGTGTACACACTTGACCCCAGCTCACGCCTAAAAAAAACCTTCCATATCAACCGCTGTGAGGTTGCATAAACATAAACTAGTGTGTGTGTGTTTCTTTACAGCATTTGACACTGTCACAAGATCAACAGATTACTAAAAGCAGGTAAATGTAGGGTTTTGAGGTTAGGTTTAGGTTTAAGATTAGGATTAGTGGTTAGGGTTAAGGTAGAGCTATAGCTGAGGTGTAACTGAGGAGGGTGAGGTCCATGGAAATTTGTCACAAGCCTGTGTGTGTGTGTGTGTGTGTGTGTGTGGCCTCTAAACCTCTGTCCTGTACGTCTCCTGTTAGCAAAACAAACATGAGGCTAGCTCACTCTGTCCCACTACCGGCTACTAACTCTAGCTGTTGTTGATTCAACACCGAGTCCGACACAGTGTGTTCCCTTTACCAACCAGAGGACAGCAATGTGAGCGAAAGCGAGAGAGAGAGAGAAGCTGACCAACAATAAACAGAGCAGGGGGCTTAATTTAGGAAAGGACCTGCCAAGAAGGTTAATATGAGCTCGCTGAAAAACACAAAGAGAGAGAGAGGGAGAGGGGAAGGGACTCTGAAAGGTCCTGGAGTTGACTTTTTAAACTATAAATGAATTACAACACAGTTATACAGCATAGACTCGGAAACACTAACACATATAAAACAAGACTTCCAGATTTTATGGCCAGACAAAGGCTGTGGGGAAGGAATTTGTAAAACACAGTTTGGACCACTTAGAGGAAGTTGTGGAAGGGAGAAAAGGGAGATAGGGTGACTTAAGGAGAACAAAGTAAAGAAAGAGAGTAGTAGATGGTGGAGTGAAGGGTGGGAGGGGGTAGAAAGGAAAAGTTCCCGCTCCTGCTTTCCGAGTGGATTCTCCAGCTCAGCAGTGGGGAATGTGCTGGCATACCACAGAGCCTGCTGCTGAAGAATGCAGTGATTCCTAACGGATCCACAGCCGAGCTCACACACACACACACACACACACACACACATATACACACCCCAAACCTCAGTCCTATCCCCACTCTGTACTAAACTTCCACTTAAACAATGAGTACGATGGGTCTGACCGGACATAGGACCCTCGTCACACCGCGCATAATGAGCCATAATATCACCGTCTCTAGCCGTTTACACAAAACACTGACATGGGATGCTGGTCAGGCAGTATGTCACATGTATGAGTGCTTAATGTCTTCATTATAACTCTGACACTGGAACTATTAGGAGGGGTTTTTTTCCACAGGCATATTTTCAGTTTCTCTTTCCCCCTAAAGTGAAAGCTTACAGATATTATTCCATGTAAATTAAACCACAATTAAATTAGTATGAGGAAAAACAGACAAAAATAAACTTTATCATGCAATCCAAAACGTGGGGGGTAAGTATGGAGGCTATGACTTTTCTTTCTAGATATCAGGTTTTAAACTTGAGGGCTTGACAGTCCCTGTGTTACATTACATTGAGTGTTGCATTATGATTTGTTTATAGCCTTAATGTTGATAAGCTAGCAAGCTTCTTCAAGTGTGTTGAGTCTATTACAGTTGCTCAGTCCTAAATGTGTTTATTTAGCCCAGTTTAACCTACCAGAGTTTCTCATGATACTGTCACGCTTATGCAGGCAAGTGAACCCAAATGCAGAAACAACAGGCAGGTGACAGGAACTGAAGAAAATGATTATTTAATTACCAGACTCTGGTTACTGGAAGACGAAGACAAAAACAGACCTGACTGATTAGAAACATAAGGAGCAAAAACAACAGCTGCAAACACCAGGATACATTGATTACTATGAACTCACAAACAACAGACAGGTATAAATACACAAGGAACTAATCACAGAACAAGACACAGCTGAGTGGGGGCAGACGCTGGAATAAAGAGGGAAACCCGAGGATTGCTTAACAATGAAGACAACGAGGGTGCGGCAGACAACGACCAGGGCAAGGCTAACGAGACTAAACAGAGAGCAGGTGTGCAGGGGAACAACAAAACAATCTTGAAACAGATCACAATAACATTTATGTCGATAACGACGATAAACTCTTTTTACTTGATATGGATGGATATAACAGCTTATCACAGCAGAAATAAACACGACAACAGCCAGTCAGTCCGCAGTTTTCAGCCTACACGTCAAAGTACACGCCCATTTCCTACCACAGCTAACGAGGCTACGCTAGTGCTATCATCATGTCTAAAGTAAGGTTAGCTGAAAAAAGCTGCTCTAACTCACAGACACGTTTCTCTAGTAGACATCGCCATCGTTTTAACGAGGCTGCTTTGACTGCAAACCAACAAAGCTAACTGCTAAGCTAGGTTAAGCTCGAAGCTAGTAAACAGAGTAAGCTAGTGTTGTTTTATAAAGAAAACTAGCGAATCTAATGATATGTGAACTAAACAGAGAATAACGTAGTCAGTAAGATGAATGAAGAGGTTACAGCAGAATATATACTGTGCATATATATAAAAGATGTAGCATAATGACTGGATTACAATTTTGCTCAGATTTCTGCCTCTAAAACATTTGAGAGATGTAAAACCAGTACATAATTAATATCTTTTAAATGTATTTTATCTTAGAGTTGTTGTTTTATCTTACAGTGTATGAATGTGTCAGGGCCTTTGTGATCCAGTTGTTTACTTTTTTTTTGTCTTGGTTGAACTTCTAAACATTTGAGATGTTTGCTGCATTGCCAAAGGAATCTGATGTGATAGTAATCAGTTTTTTAGTTTTATTTACATTATTTAAATAAGTTTCAAGGCAAACTAACTTGTATTGTTTCGTTATGGCAGATGAAGCATGTTTGCAAAGTTAAATGTTTACATGTTATTCTCTTTTCTATGTTAATAAACTATATTCTAAAGTTTAACTAATGAACCTTCTGGTTTCTTCAGGCCTCAGGCATTATCAGGATACTCTTCAAACTGGCAGCATTATCAAATTATATGTATTGTGATAAATATTGATGTTGATCAATATGGAAAAAAATATCGTAATCATAATTTATGCCATATCACACAGCCCTATTACAAACTGACAAGAATAAAAGCAAAGCAAGGCAGAGATAAAACTTAAGAAAGTCCTGCAGCAACACCAAGCTCAAGCTTTACACAAACAAACACAAATGACAGTTATCACAAACAACTTGTATACAATACATATAAACCACACACAGAGCAACAGGAAAAAAAAACCCCAAAACACAACAAGTCCCGAAACACAGAGTCCATGTCACTGATGGCTTGTGTAACATGTTTGGTTGCCAAGGAGAAAAACTCCTGATGAGTGAAAACAAGTCAAAAGCGTCAAAACAAACCGAGAACCAAATCATCTGCCAAGAAACAATTACAGATTTCAGATGGCGTCATGATGAGCTCAAAAAGAGTCTGAAAAATGCTGCAGAAACAGAAATTCATTAAAAGCCTGACAGGAGAGTGTATCAGTGAGTGACTGATCAACAGAAAGAAGAGTTAGCTGCACTTTAAACAACAACAATCTGCATGAATGTAAGTTAGGTATATTAAATAGTTCACTTTTACAAGAGAAACACTTCTGATCCATGAACTACTACATCTAGTTCCCCAACATAACTAGTCTGATCAATTGTTTCTCATCTTCAAAAAATCTATTCCTCCTCCCAAAAACAGGTGTTGGAAAAGAAGGCTGTCATTTTATATTTAGGGCCAAAACCATAACAGTGCAAATCTTGTTTGTCATTCACAGCACATCAATCACATTTAATGGACTCAGGTGGGCTTGGACTTTGTTATGTGGCAAACACTGGAGTGCAAGAATGAAGATGAAGACTGTGTAATGGTACTTGGATGCTGGATGTTGTGAAATATGCAGATATTTGTGGAGTATTTGGGGGGCATTTGCATTAAAGAAGAGCCCAAGAAAAGGGTTGGCTGCATAAAAGAAACTCAAAAAACTCCTGGTATATTACCTAGTGATGTATATTACTTCTCTTTTTGGTTGCACACATAGGCTATAGCATAATTCCTGGGCTATTTGCATTATAACACTATTTTTTATGTTTGTGAGATGTATAAAAACCCGTAGGAGAGACATCTGAGGAAGTGTGCAAATGTTCCTACTGCTTTTTTGCCTATCAGCATAGCCACCACCCAAAAAACTACTTTTACTTGGTGAATCATATCCAGGATGCAGTGATACTCTGTTGAGGCAAGATAGTTTATGGGATCTGTGGTTTCATCTCTGTGGTTGGAAAAATCAAAAACCAGATTCTCTGAAAAAGCTACATAAACCCTTTGAAAAGCAGGTGCTGGGATAATCCCGGCCCTGTTGCTCTCAGTTTCAACCCCTTTGGTCTTGACTCAACACACAGTCCCACCCAACACTCCATCCCCATGCATCAGAGGTCTGGCTAGGGTGGGACCCATTGGACTACACTGAAACAAGGAGGGAAGCTGCACTCTTTATTCGATCAGCTTTAATCGCTCGTTACGAGCTGACACACATACACAGACACATTTCAAGGAGCGTCTTCAAGTCACACGGACTGGGGTGATTCAAGTTTACAGCAGGGAAAGGAAAGAAGAGGGTGAAAGAGAGACTTTAAAAATAAAGGATTGGGTGTAAATAAGGAAGAGAAAGAAAGAAAAACAGAATGTTAGAGGGACAAATGAATTAAAAGAGAAAAAGGCAGTAAAGGACATTGAGTAAGAACACGTGAGAGGGAAAGATGGAGAAAGCAACAAGCAAAAGAAACTAAAAATAAAAATGTGTAGAAAAGAAACAAAACAAACAAAAGTTTTAAAGAAAAGTTGAAACAGCAAAAAAAAACCCCAAGGAATAAAAACTGGTTTACAACTCAAAAAAGAAATAAAGAAAATAAAGAAGAATAAAAGAAACAGGAAACAAGCAAGAAAGAACAAAAAGAGTAAAAGTTAAAACAGAGAGAGAGAGAGAGTGAGAGAGTGAGGGGCTGGTGGGACAGTGTGTATGTGCAGTGAAAGAGGTGTGGTACAAGAAATATAGGATATGAATGATCTAATGCTATATGCTGTATCGCCCCACCCAGAGAGAGAGAGAGAGAGGGAAGGAGGGAAGGAAGGAAAAAGAGAGCCCATGTCCTGACAAGAAGTGCAGGCAGGCTCCCACAGGCCCTAACACAAGCTTAGGGGCCCTGTACACACACACACACACACACACACACACACACACGTGTGGGGATAAGGGAGGAGAGAAGGAAGGGGGTGGATATAAGACACAGCAAGACAGAGTGGAGATTTCATCGACGTCATCAGGTTTTCGACTGAGGGAGGATAAAGAAGAGAAAGAGACGGTACATTGAAAAATAAACAAGGTGGTACAATCAATCGTGGAATAAACAAGAGGCAGAAAAAACAATAGACAAAAGAAAGAGAAAACGAGGGAAGAGACAACAGAGAAACAGAGAGAGGAGAGAGACTTGTTAGAGACGGAGTTTATGTTGTGTGATCAGTCTGACCTTGGCCTCAGTTTGACCTACTGACATAACCGCTGGAGAGAAGACGAGGAGGAGGAGGAGGAGGAAGAGGAGGACTCTTTGCTCCTGTCTAGTCTAAAAATGTTTTTTAAAGTTTAGACATTTCCTAGAATGACTTTAACATTCCGAAGGGAAATGACTTTATGCCACATTCACGACATATCAGACAGTCTATATTTACAAGCTGCCGCGTGAGAAAAAGCGTGCAGTGAGAATAAGCGTTTATTTCAGCTGTTAAAACACGTGAAGATATGGCACGTTTTTAATAGCTACAATTTCCTGAATAAAGCTGAATAAAAGGAGCTATAAAGCCCACGGTTTGTTTCAATCTGGTTTACATTGTTGCTGACAAAAATATGTGTGTGAGAGCAGCTAATTTAGGCTACTTTTACATTTTCATGGTGTGACTACAGAGCTTTCAATGAAGATAAAAATGATACGTAAATTCTCCCGAGTCAAAACACCCATCCTCCTGTCATGGCATGAATGAAGCATAACTAGCTGTTGTCCAGTAAAATGAGACATATATGGATACAGCTGCCGATGATAAACACATTTATGCCGTGTCTTTGAGCCATGCTATGATTGAGTCAAGTCTTATTTTCTGCTGTAAAATAAAATGAAATGAAATCCACAAATTATCTAAATTTACCCTGAAAAACAATATACATACACCAGCAACACCAGCCTTTAAGTAGTGTTGTTTGTTATTCTTTTAAGGTCAGCCTCAGCTGCCGAGGTGAACATTAGGACAAGTTTAAGCTTTGAGGCTAAACTGTAATAGGTCACCTGGGAGAGTGTTGAAACTGAGGAGGAAGAAGAGAGCAAAGAGAGAGAGAGAATCCATCCCTGTCCATCTAAATAATCAGTGCGTCAGTCATCGTGCCAGACAGGTGAGGCTGAGTGAGAGGAAACAGGCAGTCAAGCTGTCAGGAAACTACTCAGCAGGTGATTTACACTGCTCTCTCTCACTGACTCTCTCTTACACACACACACACACACACACACACACACACTGCTCTGATCTGGATATTTGGACAATAGACAGATTTAAACAAACACGACTGACATATATCCGCTTTGTCTTAACATGCAGTACGTGCACTTACTGACAGTAAGCAAGCCCACTTCTTAAACCTCAAGTATATAAAAAAACAGGTTTCCGTCAATCAAAAGAGACGGAGGTGCATTGATATCAAAGACACACCTGTGGTCTGTTTTGTCTGTGTGTTATGTATGGTGAGTACCGTTTAAAAATAAACAACATCACTACAGATGAATTTTCATCTATACACATCACCTAGAATTATGAGAAATACTATATTATTCATGATCTGTGAAAACATCAGATTAGCACACAGTCAAAGAAATGAAAACTGTGCATCCTGATCATGGTTCAGTAATAAAAGCTTAGCTGACTACACAGCAGCTCTCCTATGAGGCCGCTGACAGCATTGTCAGCTGATGTAGTGATCATACTGGAAAGCAGTAGAGACCTCAGTGTCAGCATCTGGTTCACAAGTAATCTTCGACTTCGCTAACATTCAGCAGTGGAGTGATGAGAAGAAAGGAGTGAGAAACGAGGCAGGTGTTGCTCTGCTATCATCCTTCTGTTTTTCCATTACAGTCAGGTTAACAGTTGGGTTATTTTGAGACAAGATAAAGTTTGCCATGCTGTTTTCCTCTGTTGCTCTGTGTACAATGACACACCTTAAAAAAAAAGAAAAAGAAAAAAGAAAAAGTCCAACAAGTTGCCCGACAACATGAACTTTAAATTAGAGGCTCCTCAACTGATCATTCGAATCATCGACATTCAGGGGGCCGACCGACTGTTTTTATTGGTCATCATCCACACCCAAATGGTTAGTCAGAGCTTTCCTGCCACATCACTCTTCTCCCATCATGGAAACCAGGGAACATTACAGAAAACACCACAGGCTACAAATCACTTCTCCAAAAGGAAATCATTTGCAACGTCTTTTATGATATGATATATTTCATGATAAAAAAATGTCTTTGATGCTGTAGTTAAGATATAAGGAACACTTTCAACGGGTTAAATGTGGAAACTGGCCCACTTTCTCACATCCCCAGGACATATTGAAGTAAAGCATTGCATGGCCACTCCTGCTTTAAGATCACAGGAGGAACTTCTGCTGTATGAAATCAGTGAAAGATCAATCGTGTCTCCAGAGCGCTTCAACAAAGAGATGAGAGAGAGACTCCTGTGACCCATAATAGAACAGGAAGCGGAACACCTTTTCATAGCAGTCTTGCATCACCACAGCCAGGACACCTGATCAAATTATAGAACTTTATATAAAGCACAGCTCTCATCTGGTTTTCACATTGTGTGTGTGAGTCTGTGTCTGCATGCAGCAGTGTTGGTGTACAGTAGGTGTAAAGTAGGTCTTTTCCTCTTGGCTGCTTATTTATTTATACTGTGTAATGTTTAAGCAGTGGCCAAGATGTGAGTGTGTGAGTGTGTGTGTGTGTGTGTGCGTGCATGGTTATACCGAAGTGGGAAGCACCTGCTTGTGTAGATGAGTTAAACATGTTTGCCGGTGCGTGTGTGTGTCTCCCTTCCACGGGAAAAGGAAAAGCATCATCACGGCTACTGTACACGCCAGCATCCTGTTTTAGTGGCTTCTCCAGACTACAGTGCTCTTCACGACGTCTGACATCATTCCACATCCACTCTGACCCTCTTTCAAACAGGTTCTTCCACGTCAAGAAATCCAGGTGGTGTCTTACTTTAAAGTTTTGCCGCTGCATCAACTCATTCCTCTATTACATGATTTTTTCCTTTGGATGTTAAGTCTTCCTTCTGGAGAAATGTGAAGCATATTAATAGATTCGGGCATCATGTTTTAAGTATCTATTCTTGTCAAATACAGACATCAAGCATTATTTCCTGTCTGACAGACACAGGGGGGTCGAAGGTCATACTTTCTCTTAGATACAATTCCTCTCTGCCCTAAAAAGATGGATACCTATGACTTTTTTTCCCACAGTTTTAAAGCTCAAATATCATAGCTTGAGTTTGGCTAAATTATTTCTATAATTCACATCTGTATCACAAACATTTCTGTCTCTCTGTCCTGCAGAAGTACTTGTTGCAGATTACTAGATAAATCCTTAATTTGTGTGTTTGGGTAAGTTAAGAGACCAGATGATGGGTTTTTATTGTCTCTTCTTTTTCCCAGCAGTGGGGGAGGTTTCCTAATAGAAGGGCACAGCTTCTGTATGAATGGAGAACAATTCTTTGCTATCCCTTACCCCAACCCCCCCGCCCCCGTCCCTCCTTCCCATTTCCTCTTGAGTCTTTCATCAACATCCCCTCTTCTCCCCTGCTGCAGGAGTAACTGGTGGTTGGAGGTCTGGAGGAAACAGGGTGGGGGCTGAAAGCAGAGTAGATGATTTGTAGTCTACCTGTGGAAGCGTATGTAGCGCTCCAGTGTTGGGGAGGCTCTGAATGTGGCAGTCGCAGCTATGCTGGGAATGTGAGCCTCGGCTCTGCCAGGGCTGGACCGGAGAAGCCCACAACTCTATTTAAGGAAATGGCAGTCAGGGGCCCATCAGCCGCTCTCTCTCTCTCCCTCTCCATTTCTCTGTCTGTCTCTCGCTCTGCTCAAAGCCCCCCTTCCGTCCTTGTACAAGAATGATAATTATTTTCCTTTCTGGAAGAAAGGTTTATTTCCGTACCTGCTGGGAAGAAGGAGAACACACACACACATATGTGGACACACGCAGACACACGCAGCAGTGCACTGGTGGTGTGGTTTTGGGTAATAGTTTCTGGTACATTTAGGAGCTTAATAGGGATGTGTGTTTGTAAACTGCTTTAGTACTGCGGTCTGCCAAACAATAACAACAACAACCACTCAAAGAGAGACGTCTGAAAGAAGGTGAAAGTTTCAGTCTGCTTGTAGAAAAGATGCTGACACAGAAGGAATACAGGCATCTTTTAATGCTAATGCTAACGTTGGCCTTCATACTATATAATACAGGAGAAAACATGCTATCACACTGAAGTTAGATAGATGGCTTTCAATAAATATCTGTTATCTGATATCAATAGTTCCCTTGTGATATAATGAAGGTTCCTCCATCACTACAACACAGAGACTGTCTGAAAAACCTGCCACTCAAATTCAAACACTGAGTAGTTGTTATGGGTCACCCTGTGTTTAAAAGACAGAATGTGAAAAATGTGAACCTATCTTATAACAACACTCACACACCTTTATGTACTTTGAAACAGTTTCTGCATTGTAATTGTTCCCCGTATCCATTCTGCACTTCCTAATGCAGTTGGTTTTGGAGCTTATTGACATTTTAATCGACATAAACCTGGTGATATCTTCTGATATCAGAGCAACTGTTGGTTTCAGTCTTCCAAATCAGCTGCGTCTGATTCATAACCAACATTTAGACACATTTGATTCTTTTGAGCAGACCTGCGGCTCTTGTGGTTCAGCGTGTAATAACAACACAACCAGCTCTGAACAAACTGGTTTGACCACGCCAGTGTGTCTACTGTCTACAGCCCATTCAGACTCAACTATGTGGGTCTTTCCGGCTACATGGTCACTCCTGGACTGCTATGTGACATTGTGTGCTTGTGTGTATTGTCCATGTGATACAGAAAAAGCCTGTGATGTGTATTTGAGTGTCATGTGGAAGTTTTGTAGCATTTACGTGTGTCTGGTAGCGTCAGACAGACAGGCAATTTACCCAGCATCCTCTGCTGCCCACAGCCTGAGGGATACAGCCTCAGCATACAGCTGTAACACCATGTGAGTAGATAGAGCACAAACACACACACACACCCATTCAGACCCATTCAGAAAAACACGACAGCACAACAGCCTGAGGCGACGGGAGCTCTACTCTTATGTTCACTAGGGTCGATCAGTGGTGACAGATGGCAGCTGGCTGGTGTAACATCAGTTGAAGTTTTTCACTGAAATGTCAAAATCCAGGAAGCTCTTGAAAATTCAAGGAGGAAGTTTTTATATTGTGAGAAAAGCCAGGAGAAGTGTTGGCCACCATCACCAGACTTGACAGAGTTTAGTTCAGCAGCAAACCTGTCTTGATTATATAACCCTACTTGGTCTAGTCTGATAGAGAAAAATGCTGATTGATGTTTGATTGATACTTGATTTAACATTTCATAGCATATTGAATACTGGCATCTTCAGTCTAATGATATCAGCACTTCAAAAACCTGTGTATACAAAGTCTTGTTAATGCTTCATAACCATCTTTTCTAATCTGATCCAAAAAGTACTTAGAGGGGACATATTATGCACATTTCTAGGTCTACATTTTTATTCCAGGGCTCTACTGGAATATCTTTGCATTATTTACTCATACTGACCCTTTACACAGGCCCTCAGTTCAGCCTGTCTGAAAGAGGCCATTTTAGCTCCTGTCTCTTTAAAGCCCCCCTTCCAATGAGCCCACTCTGTTCTGATTGGCCAGCTTCGAGAAGCTGCACCTCGGTTGACTTCCGGCAGCTCAGGAGGCTACGTCAACAAACAGGATTTCACTTCTTTTTCTTGTTCTTTACTCAAAATGTCAACTTCTCAAATACATCCGTATATGTTTGAGCCGAAATCCGATCCAAAATATGAGTGGACAACGCAAACAATGCGTGGAAAAACCTTAGCAACAATCTAAGCAACCACGGCTATGGAACGGACGGGCATTTATGGGCACGCAAGGTAGAAAAATAACGTGGCAAACAAAGCGTTGACAGCAGGATGAAGCCCTGGATTTTGACTTGCAGACAGCATTTCTACATACAACAACATCATAACAGTATATGAATAACAGACAATCAGAAAAAGCATAATATGTCTCCTTTAAACTTACTTAGTCGCCTAATTTATTGTTTGAGTTTACAGTTAAATTTATTCTCTTCAAAACTGATTGATAATTGATTGATTGATTGACACTCTCACACCTGGCCTGAACATCAGCACCTTAGTTAGTCTGGAAGCAGACAGAGAGCACAGCTTCCTGGAGGAGTCTGGATGGGGTGAGGTCATTTCCACCCACCAGGGACTCAAAGTCTCTGTTGTATGGCCGTCACAGCAACCGTTGCCATGGGGCTCTCTCACCGACTGGATCTGCTGATGTCCCTATGGCTGTCGTGGCCAACAGTGTGTCAACTAATCAGAAGTAAACGAGAGTGGTCGGTGGCGCCTCGCTGTTTCTCCACCGTCAACGTCCATTCATGTGAGGACAGGGAGGAGGAGGCAACAGTCAAGAGACACAGCTGACACTGTACCAGTGTCCCACATTAAGGTTTTGGCTCATTAGCTGTGGGCTGGCAAACTAAGAACGTGCCTGCCAAGAATAATCTTTCTACCAACAACTGTTCTCATAGAAACATGTCCTTAGCCCTGTTCAGGGCTATTTTATAGACTGAATGACAATATTGTGTTAGAGGCCTAAAATAGAGCAGGGTTCAGACATTTATTCTGCAGACAGGCTTCATTCTCAACATTTTTGTAACTTAAAGGTTCAGTGTGTAAAATCTAGTGGCATCTAGTGGAACGGACTTGGCAGAAATGGAATATAATATTCATAAGTATATTTTAATTTGTGTATAATCCCATGAAAATAAGAAACGTTGTGTTTTCATTACCTTAGAATGAGCCCTTTATATCTACATAAGGAGCAGGTCCCTTTCCACAGAGCCTGCCACACTGCACCACCATGTTCCTACAGTAGCCCAGAACAGACAAACCAAACACTAGCTCTAGAGAGGGCCTTTTGTGTTTTTGCGAGTTTTGTGGCCACCATAGGTTCTCTTACGCACTTGGAAGGGGAGGAAGAGCGGCGTTCGTTCGGTTGCAGTCTGCTACCTCAACGCTAGATGCCACTAAATCTTACAGACTGGTCCTTTAATGACAAATTTGACAAATTATTATTAACTTACTACTGCAGGTCCTGTGGAGTATCCTTTACAAATGCTATAACATTGAAGATTATTATAGAGGCTCATCAACACACATGAGTGCTTATATTATATTTCAGTTGGTAAAACAAAAATAGCACCGCGAGCTCTGGTAAACTGTGATGGGAATTTTTCCCTAATTTCTGACATTTTATGGAAGAACGATTAATCGAGAAGATCATCTCCACATTAATCAATTAAATAATCACTAACTACATACTGAAATGATATTGTTACTATTTTTTACCCTCACATGGCACACAGTCTATTAGTAGGCAGGAGAGGTCAGACATTTCTGAGTGAAGAAAGAAACTAGGAACTGAAATTGCATTTTTATTACAATGTAAAGCAGGGAAAGCAGATTGTTCTTTCTAAAATCTCAGCTGTAGGTGTACACTTTAAACCCACTGACCACAGCTCATGATTTTTACAGTCTAAGGGCCAGCATCTCCCTTGTTCCAAGTCAAACTTGCATTATTTTGTGTGCCTTGTCTGTACAGATCAGCTCATGTGTGCAGTTGGAACTGGATGGCTCCCAAGCTTAGACAGCGTCCTTATACAAGAAGTGTACTGTATATCACAGCCAGCTGCCTGAGAGCTGGGGTGGGGATGGGAAGGGCTGGGCTGGGGGGTCAGATGGGCTATATGAGGAAACATTATACGCCTGTATGTCTAGTCTGGTCACAACGAGACTGACTGGTCATCTATGAGACATACTGGTATCCTTCACCTGTTCTCACCCTCTCTCATTCTCTCTAACACGGTCTCGCTCTATTTCACACACATGCAGATGTATATGAATCACACTGTCATGTTTTCTCATGTTACCAATAGAGCATGTATATTAAGATGGCATTTGCATTTTTACATTATATTTGTACTCAAGTTTTTTTTAGTCTTGGTACACCTTGAAGGTGGGCGAGACCAAAAAAGTGCAGTTAAAATGTGATAAATCTTTGATGTTGGTTGATGTCTGTTAGCTAAACATGCTAGTCAAGTTAACTCAGCCTGTAAAGTTACTCTTTTTAGTAAGGTTAAATATAGATGAGCAGCCAGAGTTTCCCCATATCATTTTGATCCTGTGTTTGGGAGCGTTACAGTTTTCCCTGTTAAATGTAGGAACACTGGACAAACAGTTGTGGACCTGAAAGAAGCTCTGTGTCAAAAAAGAAATGAATTTCCATTGGCATCACAGAATGTGTCTATTACCAGAGCTAAGCTAAAACAGGCTGAAGGACCAGCCCAGTTCTTCCCAAAACAGCTTTCTGAAGATTCCAACAACAACCAACACTACACAAGTGTTTATTGTTATTATTGTTATATGTTACATAGAAGTATTTATTATTATTATTGTTATATGTTATTGCTATGCCTCCATACTCTGCTCAGAGTGGTTTAGTCCTGCTAAAATGTCCCTTCATGTGTGCACAGTTTTGGAATTAGGTCAAAGCAATACTGACATATTAATGTTGTTTTCTATCTAAATATACAGTGACCCACTGCAAATGAGTACCTTAGTGTTAACCAAACAGTTTCTCATAAATAAAACATTTTATTTGTTTCTTATTGCTGTAACAAAGACAAACAAAGAGCCAAAAGCCACAGTATGTGTCAAACTATTCATTTTGCATACCATTAAAACCCTATAAACCATCTATTCAATGTGTATTCTCTCTGTTTCAAACACGTCTTTAACACTAGTAGACTCAATCCTAACTGATGATAGTGTGTCTTTTCGTTTGAGGATGGGTGTAAACATACACATATACACACAGGGTGCAGTAATCCAACTTGCTGGGGAAAGCAAAGCTGGGATCAAAGTTATAAAGAAGCACAGAAGGGTTCAGTGAGAAACTAAACCTCAAGGATTTATGAAGCGCTTGATTGCATAATCCCTCCTATCAGTGACACCTCGTCCGCCTCTCTCAGAGATAACATCAAGAGCCTAACATGTGTGAGGCTTCGAGTAGCTTCCATCAGCATGTAGTTCTTTTTGGCAGCTAGACCCAAGTCCCAGTTTCTGTCCATCCTCTTGTTTTCACACACACACACACACACACACGAGCAAACAAAAAAGCCACACAGACACAACTGGAAACCAGGACTGACAAGAAAAGGCCTCTGCTGTAGAGACAGAGAGGAAGAGACGAGCTTTATTTCGTTTTCCCCTCTGGTCGTTTTGGCAGGTTGTCTGTCCCCATTCCTGAGGTTCAGTACGAGTTCACAGAACACGCCGTCAACTTCCAGAAATAAACTGTTTGCTCATGCGTGGGTGCGATGAAATAGTTTGGCGCCCAAACCAGAGACAGGAGTTTTCTCTGTCTCTCCCCTTTCTCTCTTTGACAGAATAGCCAGTAAGAATTTTACAAAGGAACAAAGGATGTTAACAAATGGAGCGTGTATGAGTGTGTAAAAAAAAAAAAAAAAAAAAAAAATCAGATCCGTTTCATTTTTAACTTTTATCACATTGGGGGCCAATATTTATAGAAAGTCCCTTGGCAGAGCAGGCCAACTCCATCAGAGTGATACGGGGTTTAACTCTACCTGGCTGTGTTCTTACACACTGTCAGCGTGGTTGCTAATACAGAGCTTGCTTTCAGAAGACATTTGGTGAAAGATTTTTTTCATGGTGATCATTTCATGGTGCTGTGAAGTGTTATATCAATACTGATCTTGTTACACTTTTTGCTTATCACCCAACCTCTCTCAAAGGAAGAAATGGAAATCCGTTCCAGAAAATAACCCTTAGAAACACCTGACAAACATCGCCTTCTTTTAATGGCTGTTAGCGGATTTCAAGCTTGCTTTGACACCATAAAATCTGGACTTAAAAAACAAGTTGATATTTGAAACATAAAAACATAAAACCTGGGAAAAATACACACTAGGCAGAGGCAGTAGTGAATGAGTTTTAGCTGTAAATGGCACCAGTATTCTCTTCATCTTTTCCCTTCTTCGCCCCACCCGTCGCTCCGCTCTCACCCTCCCTTCTTCCATACCGCGGCGCACTCAGGAGACCTTAGCTCCACTGAAGGTGGAATCAGTTTTCCTTTTCCACTGTGTCTTTTTCCCCCCACGCTGGAAAAGCCCCCATCCAACTCTCGCCGAGCGCTTGACTCAAGTGTGCTCCGACGTGCCCACATTCCTAGACAGTATCCCCAACACCGGAACCATTTACCGCCTCAGCCAGGAATGCTGATTTCCAGCCCAGGTTTTCATCAGACCTAGTTTAGGCAGAGAGCGCAACAGGAATTCACTGAGTAATCCTAGCCATTATACAACACAGACTTTCCCTCCATGTCAGTCATCTTACACACAGACAAATGCACAAGTATTCTTTCTATCTGTCTCTCTCTCTACAATATTAGGAGCTAAGCTAGCGCCGGCAGCTCCAAAGAAAAGTAATTTTTTCGCTGGAAGTCATATTTTGACCTAGATTTAAACAGCTTTTCAAATTCAAATTTTCCATTGAGATTAAACACCCATATCCCACCTCTTGTATAATCCAGGTGTTTCTAAGGATCTGGTGCTTACAGGTGTGAATAAAAGGTGTTTTCCCCTTTCCTGTCTAAGCCTCTAGATTAAACTGTCAGAAACTCATCTTGCTGTCATTCATTAACTGTACATGCAGTTTCAGTGATGAGACATTTTAATCACAGATTCAAAGTGGTAGGATGTCTTGATGTTTTGTTACGCTCTTTCTCTGATTGCCTGACACAACAGTGATTCAACTTAGAGGTCATGAAAACATTGACCTTTTGCATCCTATATATATCTGGTCGTAAACTTTTTCACTAGCAGCAATTTGTATTGCACTATGTCAACCATACACTTAGATGGCTACTTTATATGCCATGATTGTAGTTCTTACAAGCTATATAATGCTGTACTTGGATTTTCTGGTTGAATCACATGGGATTTCTGGGCAGTACAAAAGCAACCGCAGCAAAAAGCATTCAAACGAAGATGGACACCAAACCGAAGGACTTCCACACTGAAATGAATGAACTCTAAATTAAGTACAGTAACGCTGACTGCTGCAGATCATCCCAAACAAAGAGCCGTATCTCTGTCACCTTCAGCTCTACGACACAGCTGCTTGTACATATCGGATCCCTGCCTGCCTCCTTTCAGCTCAGACAGCCGTGCGGGCCAGGTCAGCAGTACAGCGCACCACACGAAAATGAAGTTAGTCATTCAGAACACCAGGCCCACTGTCCTGTCCTAACCCCACCCCTTACACTAACCCTACACCCTGTGTGTGTATGTGTCAGTGTGTGTGTGTGTGTGTGTCGTCCTTCAGACAGCGCTCTGCTCGCTATTCATGTCCTTTCTACTTGATCCGATATTGTCCCTCTTGGGATTGTCTCAAAAGAAGTTTTGTTCTCCTTAAGGGGGGAGGAAAAACAGGAAGTTACATTCCTAAATAACCACAAGTGAAATACTGCAAGCTACAGTTTTCTCCTGTCAAAAATCACAGGATAAAACCAGGGATTAGACTTTCACTCTATGTTATCTGCATCAACAACAGTTTCTCAAACTTTAATACAAGAATAGTCAAATGTGTGAGGTGATTGTTAGGAGAGATTAGGGATTATTCTAGTGGATCTCACTTGTCGGCATTAGGCCTCAGCTGAAAAAATGACAGACTACAATGTTTTATTTACACATACATTGCCTAATATCTGTACTGTGCTGTTCAAACGGGCAATGCAGAGGCCTAAAAACGCACAAACTCTGACCAACTTATTCATCAGTCAGGGAAATCTAAAAAAACATCTAAAAGTCTCAAAACAACATGAAAAACTACAATAAAAATAAATTCTTCATGATGCAACGCTGCTTCTCTTTCGATAAGATAGTGACTCCATTGACTACGATCGCATCTCAAGTCGCAAATAAAGTCGCATCACTCGCTGGGTCCCAAAACAAGGCAGCCTCTCAGCCGCTCGGAGAAGTAGGTCACTGAGGATTCCATTCATTTGTACACTGCTTTCCAAATAGTTGCGCTTTTCCACTCAGCCCAAGACTTCCAGCTGCATGTTAACCCTTTCACAGCCTGCAGGTCTCGTTTCTGCACCAGCACAGAATCACACTGCACTTATTAGTGATTAGTTAGTAAACTAACTGTTCTGAATGGCAGACATGTGGTCTGAGAACAGGTTTTTGTTCCTAAACTGGTGGTCTACACTGATTAGCAATTTGAAGCAGATACTAAAACTTGCATGGATTTTTTAAAATTGCTGTTTTTAAACTTTTTTTGCTGATATTGTGGGTGTTAAATGGATCATTTGCATTACAAAAATTTAGGTATTCTGTGTTTTATTCATATTCTTGTTAAAAAACCAAAAAGCCAACTGATTAACAATGATTTCCTCCAGGCTTTTTAGAAATGTATCCAACAAAGCATCTGCAGTAAAAAACACAACAGCTAATATTCTATTTTTAGGCTTTACTAATCCTTGTATAGCTGTGGTAAGAAATAACTGCAAACTGGCAAATACTCCATAATCACTACAAGACCAGTATTGGCGCAGTAAATCAGGAAACTAATATATCAGCCTTTCCCTAGCACAAAAGCACTCAAACAAGCTACCACAACATACCAGAGGGATCACGTAACCAGACAACCTTCTCAATCTCCCACTTTTCAGCAGCCTGTGTCCTGACGTTAAGTCTGCAGCGCTGAAACAGGCCTGCTGATTCCATCGCACTTTGCTGATTCAGCAGAAGGAAAGCGACCACAAGCTGACACAGGTGGGAGAAAACTGAGGGGCGTGGCCCAAAACTCTATCTGGAGGTACAGAAGGATAAAGCTCATTAAAATCTTCTTTAGTCTGATTCTACTCTGTTAGACTGAATATTTCCAAGTGACATGTACTGAATTTACTCAGCCATGTTTGTTCAAAATAGAAAAATAAGCCCACAGATATGCTTCAGTTCTTTGTATTAGTGTTCAGGTCCAAGTCTTCAAGGATTTCTGTGTATTTGTCAAAAAGAATACATTTGCATACAAATATGTCTTTCCTGGACAAAACCAGTTTTACCCTTACAATGTAATTTAATTATTACAGTCTGTCCCCTTTGTTAATCTGTGTATTTTCAATTCTAAAAGTCAGATTAACAATTCTTTAATTGTTATTAACATGGCTGCATGAGGAGAAAGAAAACCATGGCAAACACTTTTGTGTATTTACACTTGTATTTACATGAGTATCATAATTACTGGAGGTACTCGTCTTTAGACACCACTTAGATTACAACTTTATTTAGGAAGCAATTTGTCGAATAACCTGGTTTTCCCACTCGGTAGATGGTGCCACTCCACTGCACCATGTTGTTTCCTTTGTATATATTACTTTGTGTTGACTGCATCTTAACCTTTGACATGCGTTCAGGACAGTTTGGGGGAAAGAAGTTCAACATGTTCCGGCAAACGGAAAGCTTAACGTATTTGTGGATTGAAGTATTTATAACATTTTCAAAGGAGGACTTCCTTTGGTTAGGACTGAAGTACTAGTAGTGAGTGTGTAAATGTAGTCAGTGATTACAAACCACAAGTAGACGTCACTTTGTAATTCCCGACCTTACGACAGTGAGAACAGGCCATTATCGGTCTGTTCAGACACACGAGGCCCAGATAGTTGACTGAATTTTTCTCAGGTCATTATGTTTGGTGAAATCCTTCTTATTGGTTCAGTTGAGGTACCAACGTTGGCCTGATGCTAAAGACACTGTATCAACTGTAAAGCAAGTTAAGTATAAATTGGTTTAAACTTGCAGCAACAGGAATTTGGTTCATCATTTGAAATAAAATTAGGTCACGGAAAGTGCTGAGTGTACAGCAAAAAAGAAAAAAAGCCCACGCATAATATGCTGCATACATGTTTGCTAATGTGTTCGTATTTCTTTGCTCTCTCTGCAAAACATTTCACTTTCAGAAAGACATGAATGAAGTAAAAAAATAAAACCCAATCATTGTCATAAATATTAAGGCAAATGTGACAATCTATTGTTATTCATGTATTACAGGTCTTACTGTCAAGCCTGTCACTCCGCACTATTTGACCTCTGTCCCTCATAAAAACCAGAACTGACTGAGCGACAAATGCCATCATACCCACAGGCATCAGACCTGTATGTATGTACATGTACATTGTGCCAATCACTAAATACCAATCACAGCTGGTGGTGACATTATACTTCAACCCACAGGCCTGTTCATAGAACTGTCATGATAATTACGTTATCGACTTATCGTATGATATATGGACATGACCTTGATCGTTTTTGCTGACCTTGATATTGCTTATTGTGTTTACATGTGTGTTTGTTTACATAAGAATGTCAGAGAGAGAAAGACTGATCGTGAGGCGGGTGACCGGAGCAGGGATATTATGAAGTTAGCAGTGTAGCTGTGAATGTAGCAGTGTGTGTGTGTCTGTGTACAGTTTACACTATTTGTCAGTGAATAAATGCTACAACTCCTCAAGACCAAAGCCAAATTCCTGTGTCTTGCTTGTCACCTGCTGATTAAAGTGAAGGGTGTTAGCCCTGAAGTTAGCGACAACGGGTTAGCCTAACCTGACCAGGCTCACTTCAAGTGGACTGACCTTTAAGGTGGACCAGCTATTCTCATTTTAGTGACAATCTCAGCTGCTCCTAAACAGAGAACGGAGAAATGTTCAGCTGCTGAGTCTCTGCTGGGTTTTGCTGCTGTGGTGGTGGTAAATTTGTTTTTGTTTTCTTTTTTAAGACAAACAGAAAAGGACTTATGTGTATATGAACTATTTAACTCATAAAATCATTTTTGTTTGTGAACATCACACTCGCCCCAACAAATAAAAATAACTCCTGACATTTCTAGAAACCCAAAACTCTCCCAGAACTCACTCCCACTAGTGAACATATGCTGGGGGTGTGTGGGCTATGTATGTAGGCTGCAGGTATGCTGTAAGTAAATAAGGTGAAACTAGGAGTCCTGGCACCTCCCAAATAGACAAGTATGGTATTTGAAATGGTGTTACCATGTTAACTGTAACTGTGGCATAAAATGGTCTTAATATGACAATAATATCGTTTATCGCAATTATTTCTGGGACAATATATCGTCCAACAAGAGTAGTTATCATGACAGGCCTAACTGTTCATCATGTTATCTAACACAAACAACCAATTTATGATGTAATCTTTGTAGTGAAAACTTTCCATATGCAAAACCAGCCTCTTCCACTCACAGGCAAACTTACTTCATGTTTCACTTCCATCTAGACCTTAAATCAAAGTCTTGCTAGATTCACAATGAATATGACACATGAAATATGACCACAAGATTGTGTCTCTTTGACTGATGAACTGTATTCTGAAAGGTTAAAAAAACAAAACATGTCCTCAGACTGCTTTGATGTCTGACATAATGAACCAGCCTGACTTTGGGAGGGACCGACTGGAGGAACGTCATACAGTAAGCTTTGATGCCTCCAGCTTTATATTAAACAAAAACAAAGCTTACATTAACTGCAGCCACTGCCCATTGTAAACCCTGATGGAAACTCTATGTAATGTGTGTGTGTGTGTGTCTGTCACTGCAGGGCAGGGCCATTATGTCACCCCAGTAACGTCGGCTGCCTCTGAAAGCACAGTGTAAGCCAGCAGATGTGTTACTGCATGCAGATGTTGCCATAGGTACAGAGAGATGCCAGCTCTCCATCGCAGCAGCAGCAGCAGCAGCAGCAGCAGCAGTAGCACTTCTTTCTATTTTTCATGAGCCCGGTCGGTTGCCAGGGTTTTTGTTTCCATGGCCACGCTGCAGTCTGATGCAACAAAACTCAGCCAGACCCCCCTCCCTCCCCCCCCTTGGGTGCCTTGGCGCGATACCAACCCAGGGAGCGCTACAACACTATAGGCTGGCACACTGACTGACTGACTGACGTCTCCAGCCAGCCACGGTGCCAGCTGAGCTAACACTATACACGACCCCAAACTTCTTCCACAATCATTTACTGACGGGCTTCAGTTCAGCACAACACTTCGCAGACTTTCATCCCATCGATGATTCAGCTATTTACTATTCTTGATGATCTGCAGGAATGTTTTGGACAGGAAATGCCTTCTAATGCTTGCGTGGAGTCTACGCATGTGTGATTTCCTGTGGGTGTTTGTTTCAGGGTCAGGAACTACAGTGCCTTTGGGAAAACATGCCCTTGAAAATGCAAGAAAAGAACAAACCAAAAAACCCTGAAAGTTGAAAGCTTAATTTGACTACTGTCTCCCCGGGGCCACTGTGTATTGTGAATGAATGAAAACAGTTGATTTATGATCAGAAAATTAAATGAGTAAGCAGGCTGAAGCAGAAGTAATGTGAAGCTAACTTCTACATCAACAATGTAATAAAAGCTTAATTATTAAGGGATGGAAGATGTATTGCTCAGAGACAAGAGAGTGGAAAAACATCTCTATCATCTTCTTTAACAGATGCTGCCAATGCCCAGCAGTGGGAAACATCTTTAACTAAATCATACAGGAGGTACAAATTAAGTGTTAATTTGCCAAAATGAAGTGAAAATGTATTATTTATTAGTTTATTTCCTTCATAATAAGACCAGAATGCTTCAAAGTTATGACTGTAGTCTGTCAGTGCCTGTAAATGCATCATCATGTCTCGTTGGAAGGTGTAGTGGTTGTCAGTGTCTGAGCAGCCGGCTTTCCTACCTGGGTTGTTGGCCTCTCCCTCCAGGACCTGCAGTTCGGTGCACTCGGCGAGAGAGTGCTCCAGACAGAGCTGCAGGAAGCGGGCCTGGGTCCGGCTCACCCTCTTCAACAGGGACAGCAGAGCTACCGTCTGCTCGCACTCGTTCCACCCTTTGAACCAGCTGGCTAGCACGCCCACCTGATCGCGAAACATCATGGTCTGCGAGACGGGGTGAAGGCAGACTGACTGTGGTGCTGCCGGGCTGGGCAAAGCGGTGTGGGGAGTGACTCAGAGAATGACCTCCCCAAAAACTTTCCACTGATATTTAAAGTGAAACTGATTGAGGATGAAGGTGGTCTTATAAACTGGTTGTTGATGTCTCTGTTCGTGGGAGGAAGGGGGCTGGGAGGGGAGGAGGGGGGGTCAGTCAGTCTGTGAGGTTCAGCTGAAGCGCTGTGATGCCATTCTTAGCTTTGGCAGTGGCTCGGACAGCAGAACAGCAGTCTCTGTTAGCACTTCTGGTTCCAAAATATGTTCGGTGTTGTATATATTCCTGCTGGAGGGCTTTCTGCCCCGTCTTCTTCTGTCTAATAATCTCCAGTTAGGGGGTGTGTAGGGGGGGGTGTGAGGTGCTCTTCTAGCTCGGCATTAGGTGATATGAGCTGCTCTCGGCTGCTTAGTCGCTCCCAGAGGGATTGATATTTGATGAGTCAGCTTTCTTCCAGCACAGGCTGTGTCACATCAGCTTCAGCCTCACTGGCATTTTTCTTCAGGGAATCCCTCTTAGGCCTGCAGGAGGATGTTAGATGTTAGGGGAAGGGGGGAAAAAACACATTTAACAGACACTGACCTGTCTATGCCTCTATATACAGGTCTCTCCCTCTCTTTCACACACTGGCATACACTTTTACAACGCAATAGAGAGGACTGCGCCAGTGTCCCTGTTGCTTCAGCTCTGCAGACTTTGTGCTGCAATAGAGCCGCTTTGAAGAAGCCAGCCTTCAAAAACTCATACATGCATTTATAGGTCGCCTCCTCGCCGTCGCATATGCGCATAGGCTTGTGGCATTCACCGCCGAGACAAAAATAAATAATTTTCGTTTTTGGTATCCACCCATTCCTAAAAATACAGCTGCCTGTACTACTGGCGCTGCATCCCGGAATTTTCCAAAGGAAGGACGCCGGGTTACCGACGGCAACCGTTGGCAGGGTTGTGTGCTGTGGAGACCTTAGCAGCGACTTCACTCCGTTATTTTAATGACAGGTTTGTCTTTTAAAATGCTGTATTTTTAAAACCGAGGACACGCAGAGAGAGAGAGAAAGAGAGAAAGAGAGAAAGAGAGAGGGAGAGCGGTTGCGTTTTCTAAGCGAAGAGACGCCGAGTAGTAAGCTAGGGAGCAGACTCCAGGCTTCAGGGCAGAGCGTTAGCCCGCTGTCTAAAACTGTCACTTTGCTTCATCAGCACACAAGGAATGACCGCTGGCGGATATTCTGTATGTGTGAGGGCAGTTTGTAAAGAAGAAAAAGCGAACAAATAGAACCGTTATGTGTATCTCGATTCGTTTTCCAGTGTAGAAGCTTTTCCATGGAAGAACCGTGTATTAACGGTTACTTTAACTTCAGTATAGTTAGCTAAGTTACAACCCCCAGCACCGTTAGCAATATGACGTTAACGGCTATGAATTCTCAGTTACCGTTTACTCAACTGGAATAAGCAGGTTAACGGTCAGCGCAGGCTAATTTAAATTTGACGGTTGGGTCTGATAGACAGTCTCTTTTTTGGGGGGTAAATACTCCAGCAGAAAGGGAGAGTGCCCAAAACAACGGAGAAAAAAAAAGATTTAGAAACTCCAGTTTGAATATTTCAACGGTCGCAGAAACGTTCAGAAATAAGAAAGTTGACGGTTTTTTACCTCCTGGCGCAGTTTGCATCGTTGGGTTTGTCTCAGGACGGGCGACAGGCTCAGTTTTTTCGGGGAGCGGTGCCCCTTCACTCCGGGTCTGAGGGGTTTGCCATCTTGAACTAACTTTTCCTCTGTCTCTCTCCAGCAGTCGGGCTGCTCTGCTCTAAAGCACCGCTGTCAAACCGGACGGAACACGCTGTGTGGCTTCCGCTCACAGGTTTCAAAATAAGTCCTGAGTCCTGAGACTTCACCGAACACAATACAAATGATACCTAAACTTAAAGGACCACTGTGTAGAGTTTAGTGGCATCTAGCGGTGAGGTTGCAGATTGCAACCAATTGAATGCCCCTCCCTTAACCCTCCTCTTCCAAGCATGTAGGAAAACCTATGGTGGCCATGAAACTCACGAAAAACACAAAAGTCCCTCTTTAGAGTCAGTGTTTGGTTTGTCCGTTCTGGGCTACTGTAGAAACATGGCGGTGCAAGATGGAACTAGATACAGAAAGAGCACTGGGCTTTGAAGCCAATTTGACATAGCAGCCAAACTTTGTGATTACAATGTCATGCGATGCTATTGGGCCCAAAAAGACTTTTTCCCATAGACCTACATTGTGAAAGAGATGCCTGTAAATCAGCGCATACATTTATTTGAGCATCACAACCCCAGCGAAATGACTCATTTCACTATCAGAATTGGATTCATTCAGTCTGATCACGTTTTGAAAGTCTAGAAGAGCCACACGATTGAATCGTTTTATCCCCATTCAAGTTAGCCAGAGGGCTAAATCAGATGTTAGCTGTTTTGGCCGGCAGAAGTCTCTAGTGAGCATGCTCCATGGGTGCATTGGGACCACAGAGCGTAGCTTTTTTGGCTTCATGTGCCACTGAGCAACTTCCATAAGAATGAATGGGGCCCCGCCTTCCAACGCTGTATCCCGCTCTCTTTATACATCCATGAAGAGGACTCGCTCCCTATGTAGATATAAATGGCTCGTTCTGAGGTAATGAAAACACTACAATTTGTATTTTCAGGTGATTTCACACACATACTTCTGAATATTATATTCCACTTCTGCCAATAGATTCCCCTAAATCTTACACACAGGTCCTTTTAAAGGACAGGTACACAACAGTCAGGTGTCCAAGTGAACACTGAAACATGTTTTTCTTGCTGTAAAAGTTCCTCCTGTTCATACTGACCATTAGAAGATCCCTTCATAATGCACTTACAATGGAAGTGATGGGGGCCAAAATCCACAGTCCAATCAGTGAATTTCTATACTGTGGTATATTTAAGGAGTACGCTGTATTAAGGTTAGCTTTAAGCAGAATTGTACTCCTCCAACCTGATGATGCAGTTTGATTATTTCAGATATTATCACTGACAACTATGACTGATGATAGTAATTATATGGTAATTCTGACTTTTTTGCTGTTAAATAAAACTGTCATTAGGATCAACTGAGTTTAAGCACACTCTATAGTAAGTTATTATAGTCAGTTTGCATCATTAAGATCAAGATCTCTTTTAAAAAAAGAAATAGACCAGAGAACTAGTTACATACAGTATATACAAGAACACACACTGACACACTAATTACGTTTTTTTAATTATTGAAAATATAGGTAAGGTGAACTTTTTATAATGTCTAATTTTAATCTAGTTTTATTTCACTCTATTTTATTATCATTATTGCTTTTAAATCTATGTTAACATTTTCAAAATTTTATTTCTCATATGATTAGCAAATTGTTTTACTGTTTACTGTCTACATTTGTTCTGTCTTATTATTGGCTTGTCAGTCATCTATGAAGCACTTTGAATTGCACTAACCTTTATGAAATAAAGTTTGATTGATTGATTGATAAAGTCTCCCAGAAGAATAGATGTCTCTAAGTTCAGTTTGTTTTGCGATTCATTCCAATGGTAAGGTGCATAATACTGGAAACCAGTCTTCCCCAGTTCAGACAAGAAACTGGGTACTGAAAGATGACAAAGTCCTAAAAGGTGGTAATAAACAAATCCTTATCTTGTGTGCACAAGATATCGATCTTCTTCAAACAAAGTATTAACTTGTGTGAACAAGATCCATATCAATCATACATATCACAAATCAAGAAAAAAAACAAGATATTTTAGGACTTTGGAGACTTTGTAATAATAATAATTCAAAACAAAACAAAACAGCGATGAATAAAATAATTTAAATTTGTTTTTACCATTACAACATTCATACTTTAGCATTTATAAATTAAAGGTAAGACTTAATATAAGACACGCAGTGAACAACTGAGAGTAGCTACAAATCTCATTTACATGAAAGCAAAGAGTTAAAGTAAATAAATAAAAATACATGCGCTGACGCTTTTATTCTGAAGGCACCGTCAGTCTACTTCCGGCTACGTTTTCGCGAGATTGACGCGGAGGCTCGCGCTGCTCGTTTCCACATGCTAATCATTAACAGCGGAGCATTACGTCAGGGGCTTGGCAGCGCGAGGAAGCACCAAAATAGAGCGAGCGAGAGATCCTGGGACAGAGAGGCGGCCAGCCAGCAGAGAGAGAGGAGGGGGCGGCCGGCGACCACACTGCAAGAAACACAGACATGTTTCCACAGCTAATAAAGTCCACAGAGGGTTTAAACAGCACATTCTGCGTCAAAACAGGGCGGGAAACTGGCCTGACAATTCTCAAGAATTTCCACTGAAGTATTCTGAAGTATAAAGGGAAATATTCCACTTTCTTTTTTTACCTCACTGAAACAATTTACCAGCAATAGTAACTTTGCAGATTCTGACTTCTGATTACATGTGATGATTTTAATGATCAATTTATGCGCAACAGTAATATAAAGCAGCAGAAATGAGCTTCACATTGACCAGCTACATTAAAATGCTGTTTACATGTTAATAATCCAACAATATATAATGAATAAGTACACCTTACTGACAACACTTCTGTACTTTTACTTTATTTAGAAATAAGACCTATATTTGTATACTTTTATAGCCTAGTATTACTACTTTCATACTATACTGTACTTATACTTCTATGCTTTTACACCACTGATTTTCAGAGGGAATTGTTGCACTTTTAATTGGATAATTTTAGTTTATTTATTTCTGCAGGTTAAAATCAAACATACACACAAACAACAAGAAAGAAATCCAAACTCCTTTGGAAGATTTCCCTCCTTGAATTGTTTCTTATAATATAAAAGTACATATACAGTATATACATGATACAAATGAATAATATTTATTAATAGATTATGAGAAATTGAGTTTCCCGAAATAAAAGAGGAGCAAAGATTTGATTGGGTTCTGTAATTCTGACAAAGCATTTTGTAGATAAGTTACTTTATAGATACAGATTCAACCTTTATAATTTATTATTTTTAATAAGCCAATGAACAAACCATCTATATCAGCTAAAATACTGTTTACACATAATGTCACTAATGGATTCTACTTTATTCTTACTTTTTCTTCCATACTTGTATTTATTTATTTTTTTACTTATTATAAAAGTTAACAGCAGTGATAATTACAGCTCAATTAACTTTATTTCACTAGGAATAGGTTCTACTTTCCACGCAGCCCTGAGCACATAAACTAACATCAAACACTAAACAGATTACGACATAATCATTATGACCTTTAATGTCTATGCAGTGTTTTTACATTGATCTAAATCCTCCTTCTACCTCTCTCTCATTAAGACAGTTTATTTTTCCTCAGGGGGAAACACGGCGTCACAGTAGAGGACGATGTCGTGATTTTAAAGGAGTTTTTCAGTGAGTTTAAATGCAGCCAGTGTGTTTCCCTCTCCTCCCTGCTCCCTGTTTTCCTTCTCTCAAGTTGTTCATGCTCACAGTGGATTTATTTAGACACACACTAAATTCCCTCCAGCAGAGGGAGTGCAGAGTCCGGGAGGTTGGGGGGGGGTCTTCAAACATCCCCAAAATCTGTCATGTGAAGGAGACAAATGATGTATTTCAGTTTAAAGAGATTTCTAACAAAGTCTAAAGAAACAGAATATCTCAATGTATTTATTCTTCTTTAATTTTACTGTAATTTATCTAAGCTTCAGTCACAGGTTATTTAAAATGTTTCTAGTAAAAGTAATAAACTGTTTTTAGGGTTTAATGTTAGATGGTTAGTTAAGAACAGGTGTGCTGTACCTGTATGTGTGTTTAATGAGTGAAATTATGTCTTTAAACACGTCTAGCAGTGCAAAAAGAAACAACATTACATTTCATTCTTATAAATATTACCATTAATTGCAACTGTTGTGTTACTCTTCAAATAAACAAAAACTAAAAACATACAGACATTTGTTAATATTACTGTTGAAGCAAAGAACGAGTTTTAGTTTTAGTTATTTGTGTTAGTCTTGTTTTTATTTTATTTAAATTGAATGCAGTGTTTGTGATACTAAATCTAAGACTAATGACATTGTTATGATTAAAATAAATGATCCTGACTTCAAATATGATGTATACACAATTAGAAAAATGTATTTGTATAATGTATGTAAAAAAAAAAATGTATTTGAAGTCATTTGAGCGGGATGTCCCTTTAACTTTATAACTGAGTGTCCTCTAGCTCCACCGTGTGTCTGACTGATGGTGTTACATTACAGACACGAAGCCATGAACACATAAACGTCATAAAACTACAGGAAACTGTTGTGAGTTTGGTTATCAGCACGTCTTTTACAAGTTGTCTCAACATCATCCTGCCGAAAAAATAATTTGATCATCTGCCTGAATCAGTCTGAAAAACATGTGTTTGTTAATGTATGAAGAAAAAGTAGAATTAAATATATTTTCTTTCAGTGTAGACATTTCTTTAAAGTCTACAGGAGGGTTTTAAATGGAGAAAGTAGATTTTGAACATACTTTATATACATAAATACAGACATACTACTACTTTCAGTCGGATTGTTTATGAGCAAACAAGAAGAAAATACACTCCGAGAGTCCAAAACTAAAACGTTTCAAACTATTTCATCATCAAACTCGACACACAGATTTCTGGTGAACATACGTATAAATTGTGACGCTGTTTCAATGATCTGAGTCAGACCTCCTGTGATTCAAGCTACTGATCAGCTCGTCACGTATTACACGTAGCGGATTGGAAATGAGGAAATAACAGGAAGCAAAACTTGACCGCCTTATATCGCCTCCTCCCAGCCACTATTACTAAACACCGAACCTTGCATACACACCACACAGTGCGTACGGAGTGTATTAACGTCTATAGACGATCTGTGGAAGCAGCAGAAGTCGTTATGAAGCTGGTGGTCTTCCTCCTCCTCCTCCTCCAAGCGTCCCGGTCCGCAGACAGCAGGTGTTTCTGTCAGGTGAGCGACTGACTCTCACTGCTCTTTGTTTTTGTCACCGTGTGAAGTAGTCTTGACACTTCTGGTGTATTTATTTTGTACAACCACCTACTGCATGTTGTGTTGAAATGTACGACACACACACACACACACACACACACACACACACACACACACACACACACACACACACACACACACACACATGCGTTAAAGTGAAATACACTTGCTTTTAAAAGTGTGTTTAATACATGTTCGGTGTTAATTACTGTAGATAAGTAGAGGAGACTGATCACTGTTGTCATTCTATCAGAAAATATAACAGAGCAGAGTGATGATGAACTTCCTCTTCCTCTCTCAGCTTAAATAAATCAATTTGTCAGTCATCAGGTACAGATATTATTTAAGTGAACATTGTTTTACTGTTTAAAAAAAGCCAAATAATAGAGGTGGCAGTTTTAAAGATCCCCTCCAGACACATTTTAAGACATAAAAGTACTCTGCTTGAATAATAATTTGACATGTTCCTGCTACAAAAAAGCTGAAAATGTAAATAAAAATCAATTACATCGTTCTTAAAATTACATCTACTCTTTCTATGTTGTTGAATATACAAAGCATGGTTATATTCAAAGTATAACTGCTGGAGACAAGATGTCTCCTTCCTCACTGTAAAGTCTGTTCTCAGTGTTTGTGCACCGGAGGCTTCAAGTCTCCACATCACACTTGTGTTAGTTTCATACCGGGACGTTATCAGCTCTGAACTAGTTGTGATGTCACAGATCACGCTCATACATCCTAAACTTGGATTTAAGACGAACACAGAGAAACTTTCACTTTCAGCGGATGAAAGTTAAAACAAACTCTGTACTAACATCATTCTGCACGGTGAAGCTTAAAAAACCAAGTCAAGGAATAAGAAGAAAAACATGTTTTTCACTGGAGAAGGACTTTAATAATCTATATTTAATGGGGATGAAGTTCAGCTGTACTATGACTAGTCTTCTGTGGCTCTCTGGGTCTTTCTAAAGTCTAAAATAACCCAGATGATGTCATCAGGGTTATCTCAGATTGGGTTTCCTCAGTATTAAGTGTTTTAATGACCTGAGGAAGCTGATATGTTAGATTTGACTGTTAACGGTCAATAAATGAACACGTGAATAAACAGATTTGGTATTTATCCATTCGAAACAGCATTTAGACCATCATATATATACAGAAAATATATGTTTACAGTAAAATGAACATAGGAAATAGTGAAAAATATGAGCTTTTCACACACTTTTGGCTAAGTCAGAAGTTTCTTAAGGAGTGTGGGGCTATACTGGGCATTTACCAGGCAGGCAAAGTCTAACAGGAACATGTAATCGTGTCATATAATGGAATATGTCGCCCTCTGCTGCAACGAGTTTGATTGACTTTGACTTTTCATCCATCATGTGTGACATTATTTTCCTCAGCTCTTCATCCATTCATGTTTCATTAGCATTGTGACCTGTTCAAAAACCTTTACTCCCCTTTATTTCATAAACTCATAAAATGAAAAACATTTCAGTTTATTTTATTTACATGATAGAAATCAGAGAAGGAAACATTTTGACTTAAATGACCAGTTGTTTGTGTTTTGTAACTAAGGTCACAGGTGACCTGGATGACTGCGCCTGTGATGTGGAGACCATCGACGGCTTCAACAACGACCAACTTTTCCCAAAACTTCAAACTCTTCTGGAGTCTGACTACTTCAGGTTTTACAAGGTGAGGTGTGCTGATGGACACACACACACACACACACACACACACACACACACACACACACACACACACACACACACACACACACACACACACACACACAAACACGCAGATAAATATGTTGGGACTTGATCCTCTGCAGGTGAACCTGGATAAACCGTGTCCGTTTTGGAAGATCAGCAGTCACTGTGGTATGAAGGACTGCGCTGTGCAGCCCTGCTCTCCTGTGAGTTCCTCCTCTAATCTACCTGCTAGTAATAAACTGATCAGCTGTTAAACTTTATTCATACTGACTCAAACTGTGTCTGCTCACAGAACGAGGTGCCAGAAGGAATCCGATCCCCTTCACACAACAAGGTAAGTCAGTTGGGACAAAAGCAAAGTGGCTGTTTAAGGTCTGTTAGATGGACGAGCCCCCAAACAACTACAATGTTAAATATTATAAAGATATATATTTTTTGCACTCACTAGTAGCCCTAAAGATTTTGGAATTATAACAAATATCAATTATGGGGGTTTGGTAACATGTTTTGGGATTATGATTGCAGATGTTGGGGTTGCTATTTAAAGGAGGAAGTATTATAACACATTTTTGGGATTATAAAACGTTGATTTTTGGGTGCACTACAGCACATTTTGGGATAATAAATTCTGAGGAAGATAGAAGAAAGTTAGGGATTAAGGGATACTATAAAAATTAGGGGATTATAAAAGTCTCTGGAAGATATAAAGAAATCTTAACAAATGACACATTTTCAAAGTTAGGGGCACAATAGCAACATTTGGTATTACAACAAATGTAGTTTGGGTAGGCTGTATAACCGCTATAAGTAAGGGATGGGGGGCCCTTTAATACATTTTTGGGATTATGAAAAAATAACACATTTTAAACAGTTTCTGGAGGTTATATGTCAGAATTTGTTGTTTGAAGGCACAATAACAGTTTTTGAGGATAAAAGAAACTAACATTAAGCTAATAAACAGTTAAGAGTTCAACAATGTTTTGCACATAATCACCACATCATCACATCACATCTCGCACAAAATGAATCAACTCAGCCATCTTCTACCATGTTTGTCTCTTCCTCTCACCGGTAAGAGGAGTTTTTTCTATAGTTACAGTTTACAGGAATAAATCATTCTTGTTCTCTTTAAATGTGACAGAACAGTTTATGATCATCTAATGCAAACTTCATGCACTCGTGTACCTTTTCTGTGAGAAGATTATGGTTTGTGTAGGTTATATAGAGTCACATATTTCAATCCATTAATGTGCGTTTATGTGTTTGTGTGTTTAGTATTCAGCAGAAGCAAACGAGCAGCTGGACGAGTGTGAGAAGGCCAAGCGCCTCGGAGCTGTAAATGTCTCTTTAAGGTGAGTTTTATCGATCAAGAACAGATCGCTGCACAAACATTAAAGACAAAACGCACATTGATATCTTTAAAAGTACAGTTTCATATTCACGTGTCACAGTGTCACCACAAGATAAAGTGTGTCAGCAGCTTAAAATAATGTTGTGGTTGCAGGTTGATTTAGATTTAAACCAGCTGTGAGTGAAAAACAACTGACAGTTTTAATCTCCTGTGTGACCTTTGACCTCTGGACGTACCATATACAGTGAGGTTAAGTCAGAAGGTTGAAGTTGAACCTGTAGATTTTTCTCTATTGTCTTTTCCAGTGATGAGACCAGAGAGGCTCTGCAGGATTGGAGCAAACACGATGACGAGGCCGAACGCTTCTGTGTGGTTGATGGTACGATTCAATCAATCAATCAATCAATCAATCAATCAGTCAATCAATCAATCCAACAAAGAAATCAATGAGTGAACAACTACTTTACTTTCACTTTTATGAATTCCCAGAAATAAGAATATACAATTGTTGGAAAGTTAATGTTAAGAAAATGAGAAATAAAGAATCCAAATAGGAAACATAATGGAAAGACTACAGTATGTTCGTGAAAATTATGATTAAAATACATAATTGTTATTGGAGATATAAATGAGACTTCATTTAAAGACTTCACAATTTTGTAAAGAATGTGATCATATTTTAGCGAACATACATGTAACATTAAGATTATAACATTTTTTAAAGAACATCATGTTAAGAATATTTTTTAGAGTAATATGATGACAAAATACGTAATTGTTTTTGAGAATATAACTGAGAGAATATATAATGTTGTAGGAAATGTGATGATAAAAATGTCCTCCATCACTTACTACTATATGTCTTTGTGGATTATTATAACAACAGTGTGTAAATCTTCTCTCATAAGTGAAGCAGACTCGTCATCCTGATACTTAATTCACAAATTTCTCCTTCTTTAACTTTTGTTTTCTTTTGTTTGGATGAACTCGGCTGACAAAAATATGTCGTAATATCAACATAGAGCTGACTTACATCTTGTTGATTCCCAGATGAGCAGTCACCGGACTCCCAGTATGTGGACCTGCTGCTGAACCCGGAGCGCTTCACAGGCTACACGGGACCAGAGGACTGGAAGATCTGGAACAGCATCTATGAGGAGAACTGCTTCAAGTAAATATTAAGTATATTATACAAAGTATATAAGCTCAGGTTACGCTTGACGGATGATACTATCTTTATATTTAGACTTTTTGTATCTCACAAGAGGAACTTCTATCCTAAATCACAGTTAAACAAGACGAAGAGTGAACAGTCGGGGTTCTGCAAGTTAAATTAAGACCTTCCACATAAAATGATATTTAATACCAGTTTCACGATTATATCAGCCAAAGTATGAAATTATGATGGAAAACCAGTAGAGACAATATGACCTGGAATTATTATTATGTCACATTTTTTCAGTTCTTCCCAGCTAATTACATTAACTAACTGTATTAATGTAACTAATTACATTAATACAACCTGACAAGCAGCAGGAAAATGGAGGTATGTTTGTTCATCACTCTAATAACGCTTTCTTTTTATTCCTCCTGACAGACCGTATCGTGTTAAACGACCGCTACAACCCAATGTCTTCCAAAGCAGCTCAGGAAGTGAAGGTGAGAGGTTTTTAGTGTCGTATCGCATCATGATTCTTTGTATTTTGACAGTCACTTAACTGTGTTTGTCTTTGTTGGGTTCATTTACAGGAGGCTTCTACAGCTGGCTGGAAGGTACGTTAACTTTGCACTTACATTTGATCGAGTAAAGGAAACACTTTTTGGAAAGTGTTGTTAATTTTTTTTTTTTTTTAATCAAATATCTCTTATCTGTCTGTGTGTCTTCCAGGTCAGTGTGTGGAGAAGAGAGCTTTCTACCGGCTCGTCTCTGGCCTCCACGCCAGCATCAACATACATCTGAGCGCCAGATACCTCCTGGAAGGTGAGACATAAACACCTGCACAAACTCTCTCTCACTCATTCAATACTTATTGTCCTCCTTCCTCTTTTTACCCCCAAAAATTTACCTTGAAAAAAGGTTAAAGGCCTTGAAAACCAAACCAGTGAAGATCCTACATGAGCAGTTTTTAACATCAATTTACATGAACGATTTCCATATTTGTGTTTTTCTCTGTGCTCTTGTGACTAATTTGGAGTGGGTGGAGCTCAATCAGAAAAAAATGATGTCACACACTTCCTTGCACCAATCAGTATATGTTGACAGCAGCCAATCAAATCTGATCAAACCACATCTACACAGCGGTGATGAAGATGAGTTAATGTGTGTTAAAATCTTCATAAACAATACCTATGGATGTTTTACCAAAGTTAATCTTTGATTGTTGCTGATTTACTTATGAATATATAATATTATAACCAAGTCTTTAATGTTTATAATAAATTATCACATAGATGTATAATAACTGACTGTATCCCTGATTACTGGGAAAAAACCACTAAGTCAGCAGTCAGACAGGATGGACATAAACTGAATTTATGTTTCTATTGTAAATTTAATTAAAAATGAAAAACAATAAAAGGGTCTCAAATAATAGTTGGGAATTAAATTAAAAAACTAAATCACATGTACTATATTGGCTCACATGGTAAATTATTATACTAATATACTAAATATACTAATTGGGATATTTATGTGAAATATTAATTTAATCTTTTCCCTGCTGACTCAGATACAGTATAACTGTTATATCAGGACACCTCACCATGCATTCTGACTTAATACCTAATGTAAACCAGTAACACCAGTATGTTAAGTCCCCCTATTTAGCCTCTATAAGCAGAATATAAACAGTTAATACATAGTTTATACCACACTATAATGTAGTTATTATCTGACATTATCTCCCCCTTTGGACACCCAGAAGAGGGGGCTGATGTATAATCAGAAGATGAATGACTATATTGTACATATTATACATTTACACACTTAAAAATGTCCTTATTTATGCTTATAACTACATTATAGTGAGTTTTAAACCATGTGTCAACTGTTTATATACTTAAATATGCTAATAAATGCTGAATAGGGGAACTTGAAATAAAAAGTCACCAATGTGCTTCCTGTAGATAAAGTACTCTATGCATAGCTGTATTAACCTCTTCTCACCCACAGACAGCTGGTTTCAGAAGAAGTGGGGTCACAACGTCACGGAGTTCAGGAAGCGTTTCGACTCGGAGCTGACGGGCGGCGAGGGGCCCAAGAGGCTCCGTAACCTCTACTTCCTGTACCTGATAGAGCTGCGAGCGCTGGCCAAAGCTCTGCCGTTCTTCCAGCAGCTGTCCTTCCAGCTGTACACCGGCCGGCCGGAGGAGGACCAGAAACACAAAGAGATGCTGCTGCAGATCCTGCAGCTGACCAGGTCAGTCTGAGGCTCGATGCCGACGCCAGACCGGGATGTTATTAGGTTTGGATTTAAGATACGATCATAACATTACAAAGTTTTACTTAAGCCAGTGTTCTCCATTCAAAATACATTCTGATTTTTAATATTATTTTTCTGTAAATTTTGTATAATCAGGAATTTCTGTATAAATTTCCTCCCTATATAAATAGAGCTACATATAAAAAGAAATCAATGAATATTTATTTATTTTTTAAATTTCTTTTTCTTAGACACATATACAACTTGTCTGCAATTTTAGTTTTTTTTTTTATCATTTTTGCAAAAAGATACAATTTCACAGTCTAATTGTTTTTTCGAATTTTTTGCATTTATGTTTATTTGCCATTAATTTTGTTTGAATCATAGTTTTTTTGTAAAAAATCTGCTACATACATAATTTTACAGACTTTTTTAAATGCAGTGGTAAATGTACTGGTTTCTTGCTGGTTTAGGGTAATAAAGGCCACAAGATCAACTACATTAACACTTCTAAGTTTCTCATTCTAGTAACTTGTTGTGTGCAGTCGTCATATTTGCAGTTGTCATATTTAAAGTACAATCTGTCTGTTTGTTGTGACTCTTTTAGATCTTTCCCTCTGCCCTTTGATGAGACTTCTCTGTTTGGTGGCGATGAAAAGGAAGCAGCCAAACTGAAGGTTGGAAACCGTTTTAAACTCTGTTCAGAATTAAAATGTAGAAATGCAACACAGTACAGTTTTTAGATTGTTTTTCCATAAAATTCAACTTGCTATAAACAAATGCAGTTCAATATTTCATTACACGGATATCAGGGCTTATTGATACATTGAATGAGTTAATGCATCTCTGACAATCAATCCCAGTATTGTCACAGCATGTCAGAACTTTGAAATGTGTTTAAAAGCTCAAATTTCAGCAAAACTCCTTCACTTTCACCCATCCTAAAGAGAACTAAAGGACTAGTTCACCCTATAATTAAAATTATATACCCATACCCAGTCGAAACTAGACTAAACATACAGTGAGGTCACGTTTGTCGCGCCACCTCAACCTTCTCCTAAACATATCGACTTGAGCTGCAGATACATAGTTGATATTAAAAGTGTTTTTACAGCCAAACCTGTAATTCTGATAGAATTCATGGGTTATTTTTTCACTGACAACAACAACAACAAAGCTGTTGAGACAGATGTTATGTTTTTAATGATTGGTGATTTTTTGGATCTCTAAAAACAAAGAATTTTATTAGAGTTTTCACTGATATAATGGTGAATAACTACTAACTGAATTTGAGATTAACTGCAGAATAACATGGAGGGATGAATATTGATTAACAGATGAGATAAGGTGACAAAAACCCTGCTCCAGCCTCTTTTTCTTCTATTGTAAACCAGTTTCTTTGCCCATTAAAGTGATATGAGTGTCTGTTTTCTTCTGTGGTGTTCATGTCAGGAGGACATCAGACTGGCCTTCCTCAACATCTCCAGGATCATGGACTGTGTCGGCTGCTTCAAATGTCGACTGTGGGGGAAACTGCAGGCAAGTCGGGAAACCTCGATGCTTTTACAACAGTTATATTAATGATGTTCAGTATGATATTTCTAGGTAAAGATAAAATAATGCTTTAAACCACCATACAATATGTATTATGTTGTATTGTACGAGCGTATTATGATCTCTGCTTTGTTCTGATCCGTCTCTCTCCTCTCATCAGACTCAGGGATTAGGCACGGCGTTAAAGATCTTGTTTTCAGAGCGACAGATTGAAGCTTTGCCCACATCCAGCGGCCAGCGACCCAGTTTCCAGCTCAGCCGGCAGGAGATCGTCTCCCTGCTCAATGCCTTCGGAAGGTGAGAGAGACTGTCAGCATCATATAATAATAATAATAATAATATAAACCATCTGTGAAATACCTGTTTTATTTTCAAAGACAGTCAGGACTCCACTCCTCTCTACAAACAGATAAAACATACGATATATTGAATCTGGAGCGCTTCTGCTACCTAAAAATGATTTGTGAATATTTCTCAGGTGAATGTTTTATGAGACATTTGGTTGGTAATATATCAAATGGATCAGAACATTTCTTCAGGTTAATAAAAACTTGACCTTAAAGGAAATTTAGACGCGTTTCTATGAAAAGTAAAGTTATTTTTAAAAAGGCGGATCTTGCAGAATCAGTCAGGTTAGTTTACATAGAAGTAAACAAGATCAACACTAAACTAATTACATAATTAAAGGATATGACAACAAATATGCTAGCTTGTTAGCTTGTGACCAAACTCTTCACAGTGAAGGAACATGTGAGCCAGCGCAGCGGTTTGGCTCTCTGACGTGTCTTTAATCGTTTCTGAAAACACCAGAGGAATAAGATATATCAGGCTTTGGATACAAACACAATACTTGTTGTTTTCTGACACAAAGACAAACTTTTGAACTGTCACTTTTTTTTTAAAATTATGATATGAAAAGTTATAGTTTTGGGACCGAGAGTTTTGACATCCTTAACTGATTACAGCTGCGTGTTTTTGTCCGTGTCAAGTCTCAAGTTTGGCTTTATTTGTTTATGTCATTTTTCTCAGTAATGTCATAATATGTCAGTTTCTGTTTTCCTGTCATAAATCTTTTATTTCCGTGAGTTTGGTCTTCAAAGCCCAGCGTTCGCCAGGGAGAAGTGGTTCTCTTTTGAGTTCGTTATGCCTGTCTTTTGTCACGGCTCACCTCTCTTTTCTTTTCTTTTCTATCAAGTTTTATCAGTTTCAGAGGCCTTTTAATCTAGTTGCTATGGGAGGATTTTTCTTAACTGTCATACTATAGATGTGAAGGCAGAAGAGGAGCCTGATTTCATCTCATGAGTGTCACTATTATGAAATATCATGGCCGTCACTGTGAAATCAGTCGATTTATAGTGAAACCCCGACTTAATCTTAACCTTAATTTCAATCTTTGCATTAACAACAAAACACTAAGCCAAAGCTTTAGATACTGCAGCAGCAATTTCATAGTTATTTGTAGCATTGTGGCCTCCAGAGTTAACTGTCTCCTCATGAAATGTCCTTCAGGATTTCCACGAGCATCAGGGAGCTGAAGAACTTCAGATCGCTGCTGGAGGAGGAGCGGTGATGGTGACCGGAGGAGTCTGGCTTCTGCTGTGGCAGCCCGTCCGCACAAGACGAACGACAGTATAGAGTCATAGTTACGTTTACGCCATCTAGCGGCCATAATAATCATGACCCAGGGAAGTGATGCAGTTCAGATGATGTCAATATAAGATAACTTGATAAGATTATTATAAGGAGGAGGTGGGTGTTTACTGTTGCCATGACAATGAAGGTTGTAGGTGACTTTAAGGAAGTATAAACCATGTTTCAAGTGATCATTTTAACCCAAACCATCTTTTAGGATCTTTCCCTAAACTGAACCAAGTGGTTTCTGTGTCTAACTGGACCTTAACCACAGCGTTGTCACGGTGATTTGTAACAATTTTGGAAAGCAGCATATTACGCTCCTATTGGTCATTCTGGACTGCATCACTACGGCTGCTAGATGGCGTAAACGTAACTATAGGTTGTTTTTTTGCCTGCTGAATTTTGGACCTGTACTGTCATTTAATTATGAAGGTGTGTTTGCTGGGGTCAGTTTGTGACTATTGTGACCACAACAAGTCACCGTCTGACTGTCCCGACCGTCTGAGTCCTGCTGAAAAGTCATTTAGACGATAATCAGAGTTTCGCCTGCGTGAAGATGAGCTTAGTTAGCTGGACGGTGACGGTGCTTATTTATAAAGTCGTGCTGTGTGTAAAAACCTGCTTTGAACAGTGATTTCAGATGAATTAACTGCAAGTCTGTGTGCACAACAGTGTTCAGTGTTGAGCTGCAACTATTAATTGATTAGTCAGTCAAGAGGAAATTAATCAGAAACTGATATCTTCATCATTGAGTAATTGGTTCAGTCATTTTTTAAGCAAAATATCCCGAAATTTTATGGTTCCAGCTTCTTACATGTGATGATTTGCTGTTTTTCTTTGTCATATATGAAGCTGAACTGAATATCTGAAGGTTTTTGACTGTTAGTCAGACAAAACAAGCAGATTGAAGACATCAGTATGACCACTGGGAAATAGTTTTTTCATTATTTTTTAAAATTTCATCGACTAAACAAATAATTGAAAAAATAATCTGCAGATTTTAATGAAAATACTTGTTTGTTGCAGTTCAGAAGCAGTTTCTGTGATTATGCTGACGATGGCGCTGTTTGTAAAGCAAACTGACTTTTATATTTTACTTGATCAACTCATCAGCACAGCTAAATGTAAAAACAAAAAGAAAAAAGTCTTGAAAAGTCTTCAGGGATAATTAAATATAAAACGATGTACAGTCTGTTATATTGAACAACTGTTCTGTTTGGGAGTGAAAAAAGTTTATTTAAATTTTTCTGTATTTTTTTTTACTGTGTGTTTTTATATCTATTATATCATCATTTTTCTATCATAAGTTGTCACGTGACCATCCTCCTGGCTGCCACGGACTGTGTTTGTGTTTATGAACATTAACCCAGTTCTGACAGTGGCACTGGGTTAATGATGCCTTCAGGTACACCAGGAGAACTCAGACTTCCATGTTTAACTTGTTGGTTGACTGTTATTCACTTTACCTGTTTTAAATGACATTACCGGGAGCGCCGCAGTAGCTGAAAGGTTACTGCTTACACCAAAGAACCACAATGTCTGCAGCTCGGTTCCAGCCGGGGACTCTGGTGCCGTCACTCCATCTCTGTCCCCTCATTTCCTGTCTGACACATCACTATCGACTGTACAATAAAGACAAACATGTCAAAAACTCATCTTTAAAAACTGAATAAAATAAATGTTTTTACCAGCTTTAATAGATTTGACTTGTTTTAATCACAATTAATACTGTATAATTGTTTGTGGGCTGCTGGTAAGTTTCAGAAATTGAAAATAGAAACAGTTGCATGGAGGCCAAATGTGAAACACATCATATAAATATGAAAAATTCCCACTATAAAAACTCAGCTCTGGACCTGCTGAGAATTAATAGATATTTATTGAAGTATTGTGCAAATCAAAGAGCTAGTTTTTTAAATATATTTTTTATTCTTCTCTGTAGTCTTGTATCAGATTTGGATAATATAAAATAAACAGAAACAATTAGTAGTTGAATATTAAGTAAAAGCAAAACAGAGCAGAGAGTCAAATATTAGTATTATAAAGTGTATTTTTTTTACAATTAATTTTTTAACTATTAATATTTAAATATTAAGTTATAAGTTTGACTCATCAGGAAGCTTGTTAAACATTGTCAGAAAGGTGATAATTCTACTTTTTTATGTTTATGTTTCTCATTGAGGTCTTAGTGGGTGGTGGTCGTATATGGGAGTGCATTATATTGAAAAGTGTTCTTAATATTTTGTCCACCCCATTAACATACACAAGGAGAAAATGTATAAGCTTCATAAAAGTTGAATTTATGGCAGAGCTGTTGTGTTAGATGCTGTAGTGGAAGAAATACTCAGATCCTTTACTTCAGTAAAAATACCAAAAACTTTGATTTTTGCTGAAATATTGGATAATTTGAACATTAATTGAAATGAAAGCATGTGAGAAGTTTAGAGGGAAAAATCACTATTTGGTGGAGCTGTTAACAACTCATAGACATGTGAAATATGACCCCGACTACACACTGCTTTTTGTAAGACGTCAAAAGCCAAAAAGGTTGGAAACCACTGGTTTCATCTGTAACAATGTGTTGTATTTTAAAAGCTTGTTATATTATCCATTGTGTCAAATCTTCATCTGAAAAGTAACTAAAGCTGTCAAATAAATGTAGTGGAGTAGAAAGTACAATATTTCCCTCTGAAATGTAGAAGAGTGGAAGTATAAAGTCGGGTAAATTCAGCTCTATTGGGACAGTTTTTGTAATTCTGTCATGTCATTGCGTTCTTGTCATGAATTTAAAAAAATGACATTATACATTTCTGAATTCCTCAAGATGTCCACTTTCTTTATGTGAAGAAATTAAATGTGTATGATATTTTCTACAAAGCATGACTCACCATTTTGTTATTGTTGTAGTTGACACAAAACTGTTTTTCAGTGACATGTTTTGGCGATTTGGGACACAGTTACATTAGTGCCGCCAATTGCTTTTGTTTCCTTAAGTTGTCTCAATAAACCTGAACCCACCTTATCTCAAAATTATACTTAAGTACAGCTACTTTCCATCCCTGCACGGTATACGAGGGAAGATGTTTTTCCAGCCTCTGATAGCGCTTTTTCCGACGGTCCTGCAAGGCAGCATTAAGCCGCGCCGCAGACAGTGAAGGGTTAAACTCTGTAATAGGATGAATGGATATTGTGGTGAGCAGCATCTGATTACACAGAGACGCCAGTAGGCATCGGAGGGGGGAAGACACTTTACTATCCACCAGCCAGAAACTGCCTTTCATTCCCTGCTGGAGAAAAAGACGCACTTTACTTTTTATTATTATTATTATTATTATTATCTTTCTGTTTCTCTCGAGGAATAAAAGTTTTTCAGTCGAGGAGAGGAAGAGAAACCACTGAACCGATGATTATCTTGTGGCTGTGGAGAGGCTTGAGGTCGGATCTTCTCGTCGTGTAAATGGCTGAGGGGGGGCCGGCGGAGGAAACTTGCAGGATGTCGCAGTTCGTGAAGGCATAAAGGAGAATTTACCGCTCTATTTTATTTTATTTTTTTATTTTTAATACACCTCTGAGCGTTAATCTGTCCGCCTGAGAGGAGAGAGAGAGAGAGAGGCTGCAGCTCCAGGTGGATTTACCTTCTGGTGTGTTCCTCCAGGTAAGAGACCTCACCTGTCTGCTTCAGCGCATGATGATGATGATGATGATGATGATGCGGGTTTATAATACAGCTTTATAGATCTTATCAAACTCTTTACCGTGTTTTTGGCATCGAGCTGTCAGATAAGGCTGCTGACAGATGGTTACTAACAGCAGCGTTTAGTGGAGATTCTTGTCAGTATCGATCTTTATCGACTCATTTAAACACCTTTTTTAAATTGAAATTTAAGTCTTTGTTTTTGTAGGTTATGATCTTGTTTGGTTGTTTATGTTAATATATGTTTACACACTGATGCTTATCAGAAGTTCAGGAATTCTCCCAAAATGCATCTGAGGTCTGTAGTTTGAATATTATGGTTGTATAATGATGCATTAAAATACAGTGAAGCTACACAAACATACTGCAGAGGAACAATCACACTGCAAATATCATGAGTCAACAAATAGTTTTATTTATTTATTTATTTTACACCGTCTGCCTTCTCCAGGTAAGTAAAAACTCACATTCTTAAAGCTGCATTAGTGTTTTTTCTGCAAACTGGCACAGTTAGCTTGAAGGACAGTTTCTCATGTCTGTCTGTCTCAATTGTCCACCTCTTGCTGTAATCATTCCTCCTGTTCATACTGACCATTAGATGATCCCTTCATAATGCACTTACAATGTCAGTGATGGGAAAAAATGTGCAAAAATGTATTTAAAAGTTTATCTGAAGCTAATATGAAGCTTCAAATCAACGTTACAGTCCCTCTTTTTGTTTCTATTCTTCCACCGCAGCTCAACAGGGAAACACAAAGATGCTAAAAAAGACTGTAAACGTGTCAGATATCCTCTTGATCAGACTAACTCAGACTGCTGAAGCCTCATATAAGCTTCACATCTACTTTTAAATGACTGTGTGGACACACTGTGGATTTTTGGCCTCCATCACTTCCATTGAAAACACATTTGAAGGGGATCTTTTAATAGCCAGTATGAACAGGAGGAATGATTACAACCTCTTCAGCTGTTCATATGGGCACCAGACTGTTGTTTTTATGACAGACTTGAAACATTGTGAACCCTCCTTTTTTAACTGATGGTTTTTCTCCAGACTGGCAACAAACAAAGCGCTGACATACCGTTAGTTTATCAATTTGTTATGGCCAACATGTCAGCCAGCTGCAAAATCATCATCAATCATCATCCCTTCAGCCTTTTTCACAGCAGTTGGGCTGCAACGAATGATTAATGTTGACTAGTTTCTACATGGATTGATTAGTTGTTTGGTCTATAAAATGTCAGAAAATTGTGAAAAATGTTCTGATGTCTTGTTCTGCTCAGACCAAAGACCAGTTTACTGTCATAGATGACTAAAGAAACCAGAAAATATTGATATTTTAAGAAGCTGGAAATAACATTTTCTTCCCAAAAAATGACTCAAAACGATTATTGCATCATAAAAATAGTTGATGATTCATTTTCTACCGATCGGCTGATCATTGCTGCTCTACACAGCAGATGCTTTGACTTGTCATAGTATGAAAAGTGCAGGTGTTACTAATAATAACATTAACGATGGCTCTGTCCCAGTCAGGTGTCCCAGCATCCTTTGCTTTTCCTGCTGGACATGTGTAGAAAAACACCTGTCAGGTTTGGGTCCTGCTGATGAACATAAGTCCAGTACCGACTCTGTTTCATCTCTGCCAACATCTTATAAAAATATCTGCTTTTATAGCTGCTAGTTGTTTTCTTCACCAGCTGGTCACTAAATGTTTTTCCCGGGCAGGTTGCCGACAGCGATCGTTATTTGTTTGCTCAACAAGTTGACTGTATAATCAATCCAAAATAGAAAATGTAAGAAAACGTCAGAGTAAAATTATAACAGATTAAAGCAAAATAGAGAAATCATTTAGTAAAACCAGATGTGCTGGCAGATCTGAGAAGCTGAGAGACTTTTTTATTACGTGGCTCTTCTTGAGAAATAACTACAAACCACAATCAGTCATCTGTGCAAGTTCTTGAAACTGCAGGTCGGAGCTGATGACTGTTCTTATTGCAAGACTCTGTAGTTGTGATGATGATGATGATGATGACGATGCTAAATATGCTGAAATAATAAATACAGAAAGCAAAGTGCTGTTTAGGAAACTGTGTGTGTGGAAACAGTGACTTTGTTTACATGCACAGAATATTCCCTTATTGTGAAAAAGACAATATTCCTACTAAACTGTTTACATGGCTGATAAAAATTAATATTCCACTAATATTCCCGTTTACATGCAGCCGTGCATGCTCCCTTTATCACGTCAAAATATAGAAAAATGGATCAGCTGGAGCCGTTTTGCTTCTTTGCTTCAAAATTTCAAAGTTTTCCATCGGCGGCGGACATGTCGGATCATGCGAACACGGACTCCTTCTTTCATTTATTCCTTCGTTAAAAAGGTTGGCGTTGCGACATTTGCACATATCCAGAAACCTGTTGATATCCAAGTCTTTTAAAAATGTTTAAAAGTAGACGTGTTTCTCCTTCCAACCAGAAATGAGGGCTTTTCTTTTGAGCATCTTTATCCCAGCAAACTGTCGGTTTAATCAGCTACATTCAGCTGATTCAGAATATCCCAACACAATATGCTGTTTACATGACCTGCATCAAATGTGGAGTATTGTCATAGTGGAATATGAGTGTGCATGTAAACCTACAATTTTTGGTGAGAGTGAGACAGAACCATACGGGTCATTGTGCCGGAAAAACCAAAACTATGAGCTAAAAGAGGAAAATCGGAAAGCTGAGGAAAGGATTGAAGTCATCAGAGAGTAAATAACCACACGATGAGGATGTAATTTGCTGTTTTGCCTCGTAAAAGATGTGAGAAATGTCACTTGTGGTCCTTCAAAAAATCCCTCTTATGTGCTCTCATTTAACATTATTCATCATGTTTTTTTGGGGTTTTGCATAATTATGATAACATAATTCTGCGACGTTTAATCGAGAACACATTTGTAGTTGTTGAAACAGTCACGTTTCCCATGATTTTACTTTTATAAAGCAGACAGTTTGGAGCCTTCAAACCTTTAAAAATGCTTCGTCAGTAGCAGACTGTAGACTGGTGGAAAAAAAAGGGACTAAATCCTCCTCTCAGTTATCTGCAACCACTAAAAGATTTCATCAGTCTGGACTCCTGTGAGGTGAATCCAATCAGCCAGAGGTCTGCTGTCTAATATGAATCCATGTGGGGGAGATTGGGGAGCCCCTGACGAGCAGCGGTATTAAAGCTGCTGGATCCATAGGGGGGGAGGGAGGGGGGGGAGCGGCGCAGGGAGGCAGAAACCTCCCTCAGCTTCAGGCTCTAAATCCTGCCGAGCAAGTGGAATTTCATGGAAACATGAAATATGTCGGCGCGGAACGTTAACTCCCACCCAGTCCGTCAGCTCTGCTCTGATCGGCCCGCTTAAGAAAAACTTTAGAAAGTGACACCAGAAGTCTGAATTTAAGGAGTGCAGGTGGGGCTGAGCAATATATATCAATATTATATTGATATCATGATATGACATAAAGTCTTTTCCTTGTTTTAAAGGCTGCTGAACTGAACCAGACTGCTCCAGCTGTTCTATTATTTGCCTTCACACACTTATATCCTCATTATATCCACAATATTGATGAAATATTATGTCAAAGCACCGATATTCATCCCTACAATATTATCACAATATCAATATCAGCGTCCAGTCCTACCTGCAGGTCATCCTGGAACAAAAGTAACCTTATGCGGACCAGCTGGCGACTGCCACCTGTTTGTTGTTATTTTCTACTTTTATGAAGAGCCAACACTAGTATTTATTATTTCCTGTTAGTTAGGTAAGATTGCTTAATTACTTTTGGACATTTTATACTGACTTTGATCTAAAAGAGTTGCTAAAGTGACTTAATGTGTAAAAAAAACAAAACAAAAAGCGAAACCAGACATAATCAGAGGAAAAAAGGTCGTACCGCCTCTGTCGTAAGCTGTAAACGATGTAAAAACTCAAAAATGGATCCTTTAACTTTATGTTCAGAGATATAAAGCGATCACTTCTACTAGAATATTGTCTTTTAGTTTATTGTTCATATTTAAAGCTTCAACAATTAATCGATTATTCAATCGACAGAAATTTAATCAGCAAATATTTTGTTGATCCAGTGACTGTTTCACTAATTTTTTTAAAGCAAAAATATTAACATTTTGTTGGTTTTAGCTTCTCGAATGTGATGATTTGAAGCTTTTCTGTGTCATACATGATAGAAAATGTAATATTTTTTAGATTTTAGACTGTTGATCAGGCAAGAGAAGACATTTGAAGAAGCTTTTTACAGACATTTTATAGACAATTGATTCAATTAATGAAAGCACTCGTTAGTTGCAGCCTTGTTCATATCTTTAACAACTTAAGCTAAAGTTATATTTTGTCAGAGACAGTAAATCCTGGGAGTTCTGAGCAAAGCGAGGTGTCATACAGTCACACTGGAGGTGAATGTGAACGGCAGGTTCTGGGTTAATCTTTGGCTCTGCTGCATGCCACGTGCAACAGGATCCTGCTTGCAGGCTGCAGAGCTCGGTGCAGAGCTGGCATGGAGGCAGTCCTGGCCCAACATGGCCTCAGTGATGTGGTTATGGTTAGAAATGAGCTGAGAGAACAGCTGTGCGTGTGTGGGAACAAGGCTGAGCTGTCCCTTTCTTGACTCAGTCTCTGGCCTCGCTGTACTCCGCCTCCCCTGTGATCCGCTTTCGTTTTGTTTTCTGTTCCTCGCCTCGCCTCTGCCGGAGAGCCGTCACATGGTTAGTCGTCGGTTTGACGCGGAGCCTCGGCGGAGGCGGACCTGCTGTCAGAGAAATGAGATCAGCGCCAGTAGGAGTGTGAAAAGTTGACATTGGATCATTTGCATTTGAGTCACACAATATCAAATAACTGCAACAGGTTTTCATGAATGTTGTCAGTAATTTGATACTGCAGGTGCAAGTACAGGTGCTTTCATATTTGGATATTGACAAGAATCCTTTGAAAACTGTCACTAATAATCATGTGGATATGATGGTGTTCTGTTGGATTCGGGTCAGAAATACACTGAACTCACTGTCATGTTCATTAAACTAGTTTGAGACGACGTGGTGCGTTATCATGCTGGAAGTATCCATTAGAAGATGGGTAAATTGTGGCCATAAAGGGATGCAACAATACTCCAGAGAGGCTGTGACATTCAGACAATGATTACTTGGTATTAAGGGGCCAGAAGTGTGCCAAGAAAACATTCCCCCACACCGTTACACCAGCAGCAGCAGCAGCAGTCTGGACTGTTGACACAAGGCAGGTTGGGTCCATGGATTCATGCTGTTGATGCCAAATTCTGACCCTACTATCTGCGTGCCTCAGCAGAAATCGAGATTCGTCAGACCAGGCTTTGTTTTTCCAGTCTTCAACTGTCCAGTTTTTGGTGAGTCTGCTCTCACTGCTGCCTCAGGTTTCTGTTCTTGGCTGACAGCAGTGGAACCCGCCGTGGTCTTCTGCTCTTGTAGCCCATCCGACGCAAGCTTCCAAGTTCTGAGATGCTTTTCTGCTCAGCACAGTTGTAAAGAGAGGTTATCTTTCATCTTTGTCCCAGACGACTAAAGAAACCATAAAATATTCACATTTGAGAAGCTGAAACCAGAGAATTTGGATTTATTTTTCTTAAAAAATGACTCAGAATGACTATTCAATTATCAAAATAGTTGCTGATTAATTTAATAGTTGGCTACTAATGGAGTAGCTGACTAATAGCTGCAGCTCTGAAACTCCTGACCTGTATCTGCATGACTGTATAGAGACAGAACACAACATGTTATACTCTGAACACCACACCCACCGGAGGGGAAAACAGTCAGCGCCATAATATGCAACTAATGGCTGAAATGCTAACAAAGTGCCTGTAGCTAGCAAGCAAAGGATTATTTTAGCTCCATATGTCTACCAGAGAGGAAAAGGTAGCTTATAGCACATGCTGAAACCTGTTTATATTAAGATGCACTACATGAATGTAAGAGCTGACATCACGTCTGCAGTAGAGATGGTACAGCTGTGTAGCAAACAGGCTGGAATGACACTTTCCACAGCTGATAACTGCAGCTTGTTAACAAAGGCGGGAAATTAGACGCGCAGACATGCAGTCATTTCCCATTCAGGTTAACTATTCTGTGATTTTAAACGTCTATTACAAACACTTAATACCTTTCAATTAAACAGCTGTTCAATTTTATGGAGGTTTTGGAGCTGCAGGCTGTCGGGTTTGTGTCTCACCAACCACACGGCAAACACAGTCCTGCATCCACTTTTGTTTTCTTAAAGGTTCAGTTTTTCTGTTCGGCAGCTTATAAAAAGTTAGTTCTGGGTTCTGTCGGTAGTGGATCCCACCGCACGGCAGCTTTTAGGCATTTTTGAATTGTTTTCCCCTCTGGGGTGGGCGGGACTTAGATGCATTCTGTCTCTATGCGTTATACTGCTGGCACATGATTGGCTGATTGGATAATTGCATTAATAAGCAGGTGTACAGGTGTTCCTAAAGAAGTGCTCAGTGAGTGTAAAATGTGTAAGGGATGAAATTTAAGTTTTATCGCAGTATTGCAACACCCAGTATCCCAGATAACATGTCATAATATCGTCTGTTTCCTGTTAATTGGATTCAAGACCAATTAATTCAGGTTCAGTAACTATTGGCCTTAAGTCTTAAATAAACAATATAAGAATTAGACAATTTTTATTATTATAGAAGGTGAAAAAATAAGGATTTTTGCAGAATTACAGTATTAAACGTGATCCTGTTGTCATGTTCATTTAATTCAAAGCTTTTTATATGAATTTTTTTGAAGCCAGAACATTTCACTGCATTTGTTTTTATCAGGTCGACAGCAGGTAATGATGTAATAAATCACTGTCAGTCATAGTCGATACATCGTTGCAGTGAATGATAGATAAAGTAAGTGAATGTTTTGCTTTTGGTTTTCTTGAAACAGGTCTGTCTTCATACCTCGCTTCCTCTGCGCTCTCACTGCTCTCTCATATCTAACCTCATTGCATGATGCAGCTTATGTGCTTATGTGTATGTGTCGCATTATTTGCTGTTGTGTTCATTACTCACCGCTGTTTTGGAGAGAAGAGGCTTTGTGGGAGATTCTCGGCTCTGGGTCGTGAAACAGTCGACATTAAAAAGCGGAGCTGATGTGAAATAAAACAGCAGTTTATAACGTTTCTATCTAAATGTCATTATGGTCTGAATACAGACGAGTGGAAGCAGATTATCAGAAACTATTTCAGTAGTTCTAAGTATAAATTTATAGTCCTCTAATAATGAAAGTCCCGAGTCTGGATCACTACTGAAACCAAAGCAAAAGCTCTGCAGTACAAAGTTTATTTTGCCAATAAGACTGCAAGATGTTTTATGTTTTATTATTCAACATATTTTGCGTCATCATGACTGTGTTGGAAATTTAAAGATCCCCTCCAGACATGTTTTTAGGACATATAAAAATCATCTGCTTGGAATAATAAATTGTATCTGACATGTTTTTCCACCGAAAGTGTTCAGTTACCTTGTAAAAAAAAAAAAAAATCCTTAAAATTACATCTCCTTCCTTCCTTCCTTCTCCTCCTTCCTCACTGAAAAGTTCATCAGTTCATGCAAATATTTTTCAATTCAAAAGTTTAATTAATGCAAACGAGATGTCGCACTGGAGGCTTCAAGTTTACACATCGTGCTTGTGACGACGATTGGCTCCAAATGTCACAAATTCTGCTTGTAAGCCTCAGATTTTCAATGAGCAGGTATATCATGGTGCACAGAGAAGCTGAAACATCCAACTGAAGGAACAACTAACTATATATTTAAATGTTTTTATCAAATATCTAGCAATTTAATTACACATCGCATATTTTCTCAACATCATGCAGCCCCACTGGAAGCCAGATTTTGTGTCAGTTTGGGTTCATAAAAGATGAAACCTTATTATTTATCGGACAAATTAACCCCTTCATGCAAGAATTATGATAACCTCAGTGAGGATTTTTTTCCTTTTTTTTATTCCCCTTTAGGGATAAAAAAATATATTTGAACTTCATTTTTTTTAAACATGGGATGACACACTAGAGTCCACTGTGGTGTCTGATGTGCAACTATACCATCAAAAACCCCATGCATATCTAAGAAAACAGCTTTTGAATAGCTGTCCGCTGTAGTGACCACTATGCATGAAAGGGTTAAAAGGAGACTACCGCTGTTTTTGTATGTTTTAGTCCCATTTACTACACGTAATACAGACATCAATTACAGTGGTGCAGATTTTTCTGTCTTCCAGGCAGATATCGGCATCCCCTCATTTAACAACAGTGTTAAAATGAACTTGACTGGAAACATGTTTGAGATGGATGATCCATCAGAGTTTGCTTTTATTTTCATTTATAATTGTGTGTATGTAGTTGTAAGAGGGGACTGTAAAATGTAAAATAAATGATAATAACCCCAAACGTCATATAAAGTTTGTATATAATGTACTGTAAGTATATAGACCTTTCTGCTATATCCTATAAAACTGAGCTACGTTCAACTGTCACTCCCATCCCCCGCCTCTCTTCCCTCCTTCTCCCTGTCAGATTGAGAGCAGGATTTCAGAGCAGTCTTCTAGTGGAAATATCTTCATAAATCCCATGACTTTGGCCAAATCTTACATTAAAAATCACTTTTTAGTAGGAATTTTCGTCGCCAATCCATTGATTCAGGTTTGAAAGTGGTCAGACTTATAGTTTAGACGTCAGACGCCTCAGTTTGGCACAAAGTCCATGCCCAGAGATTGCCTCCCCATTGGTTTAGACTTAGACTACCACTGTTTTAGTCCCATTTACTACACATAATACAGACATCAATTACAGTGGTGCAGATTTTTCTGTCTTCCAGGCAGATATCGGCATCCCCTCATTTAACAACAGTGTTAAAATGAACTTTCACAGACTGGAAACATGTTTGAGATGGATGATCCATCAGAGTTTGCTTTTATTTTCATTTATAATTGTGTGTATGTAGTTGTAAGAGGGGACTGATTTGAAAACGGTGCCCCCAAATCTGTAAGAAAATGTAAGAATAAAAGCAGAAATCTTGAGAAAAACACTGAAAAATCTGACGTGAATCTGTCGAGATGAGATTTGCAGTAAATTGACTGACGTAAAATCACTAATGTGGTCTTTTTAAACATGACACCTCCCTCCCAACTCATTGCCTCGGCAGGTAATTTTAGAGGTGTGAGCTAACTGCTCTGACCTCCTCTTATAGGGGCCGCTGGTCTCCTGCTGTTTTATTAGACTTCCACTACAGGCTCCTTGTGTGGCATTTCACCGAGACTCCCAGAATGTGCCACCTTCCAGCCAGCGCCGAGCCTTATAACAGGCAGCTCGTCCAGCTTCCTGAACCAGCGCCTGTCTGCAGGGAGATCTAACCGCATGCTGCTGGCTGCACCGCTGTTTTAACAATCCTCTCTGTGTTTTCCCCTTTGCTGTCGCATCTGCTCCTGAGGGATCCTTCTTCCTCTCCGTCTGTCCCTCTCTCTCTCTCTCTCTCTCTCTCTCTCTCTCAGGCCCGGAGACAAAGGCTGTCTTCTGTTTGGACGTCTGTCCGTCTCTGTTTTTCGTCTCTGTGAAGGTAAGTTCTGCTGTCACTCTTGGGCTCTTCCCTTCTGGCTGACTTGTGTTGGTTCTGTGCAACATGTGGTTTGTGTGTTATTTCTGCTGTATGTTCACTGTATGTAATCATGCTTATTGTGATGCAGTTATTTAACATCAGCTCTAATACTGCGTAGTAAAAACAGCAGCAGCAGCTTCAATCCTCCGTCTGTCCACTCAGGATGCGTTCAGGCACAGCACTTAGTGTCGGTCAGCCGCATTCGTTCAGGGTGCAACACGCTATCACCGGACTTACATGTAAAACAGAAGAAAATACACTTGCAGTGGGAAAATGTGCTTAAAGTGCGAGTGAAACGTGGACGTTACACAGCCTGCGTGATGTCAGGCGACTGAAAAGCGCAGCTGAAACACCTCATGAGTAGACCAGCCTTATGATTCACCGAATAGCTTTCTGCGTTTTGAATCCAACATTTTGGTTTAACAGTGACACACAGCTACTACTTGTAAGCTTTTAAGTAAAAAAAAACATCCTTTTGAGATGTGATTGAACCTGACCAGCTTCATGACGCACTAATCATTGAACTACAGCAAGTTTGTGACTCAAAACCAAAACATTGTGAACAAGTATTTAAACCAGATGTTGAAAGTATAAATTAAGAGATCAGGAATTCTACACATTTATGACCTTCCTGTATGTCAAACATGTAGGATAGGAAAAACCTGATGTTTCCGTTATGAAACAGCTGCAGCGGTTTTCCAGTTTGAAAATCAGAAGTCAAAGCAAAGACGGCGCATGTTGCGTTTGTCTAATCAGAAGGATTGATGTTGATGTCTGCAGAGAGCTATCCTTCATCTATTGTGCTCCTTTTTTTAAACTGACATCTGTCTCAAGCAGATGTCTCTTAAGCCCTGTCAGTTCACAGCGAGCAGAGTGAAACTGTTGTCTGCTAGTAGTAGTGAATACGCTTATCTTCACAATCAGCAGGAGATGTTTCTGTTTCACATATTTTCTATTTACTTCTGTTTTAATTATACGTGGAACAGGTTTTGGTGAAATGTGCAGTTCCTGGTTGGGAATCTGAGTCTTGTCTGTTTTCATTGTGACTCACCAGATAGCTTATCTGCTGTGGATGTCATTTAACGGAAACGTTGAGTATCAGGGTTGCAACTATAGAGTCAGTACGATACATGATATAGGATTCACAGTTTTGATACACCCACAAAAAAAAACCCCAAAAACATTGGAGTGAAAGCTACAAAATCAATTCATGGTGCAAAAAATGCAAAGGTTTTTCTTAAAGGTGTAGTATAAAATGCAAATATAGACCTCCTAAATTAAAAAAAAGTAACACACCTAGAAAATCCTAAAGATAAGCAAATGCCTGGTTGGAGTAACGTTTTCTAAACACTTAAGTCTAATCTAATCTGATCTTTAGAGGTGCTGGTAGGTAGATTTTTTTTTTTACCTTTTGGATAGAGCCAGGCTCAGTGTTTGCAGTCTTTGGGCTACGCTAAGCTAACCAGCCATTGGATATAGCTTCATGTTTAAAGGATAAGGCAGGTGATTAATATATTTTTCTTAGTGTGCAATCAATTGATCCTACTTACAAGTATTGTATGTGTATCCAAAGTCTGATATATCTTATTCCTCTGTGCTGTAGATCTCCATTGTTGTCCAAAAACTATTAAAAATACATCAGTGAGCCACACCGCTGCACTGGGTGACATGTTGCTTTGTCACAAACACGTTAGTTTGTTAAGAAATGGCTTTAAACACTAATAACTCACGATCGATCACATTTTCAGTCTCTGGAGAGTGGTTCTGTATAAGGCAGACGCTACTGAGCATGTGCAGGAATGCTTTGCTAGCTTGTTGTGCTGCATATCAACCTCTTGACTTTGTACTGAAGTTTTTTGAGAAATGTATAATGTAGTAGAAAGTCAAGAGGTTGTGATATGTAGCACCCACATCCTTTAACATGCAGATATGAGAGTGGTAACTGTTGGGGGGGAAAAAGCAAGTAAGCGTATTTCCCAAAATGTTGAACTATTCCTTTAATTATCAGAGTAATGCAGAAGGATATTTTTTTTAAATTAAAGGCTTGTCGACATGTTCAGGCAGCAGTTGAGACGTGACAGTTTAATTATGCCTTCTGGCTTGTAATTAAATAAAATTTGTGCCTTTTGGGAGTCAAAACTGATTAGTTTTAGTTAACAGTGCGATCTGTTTTTGGTTTGACAGAATTTGCTGTATACGACAGCAGTCTGAGAACATTTTCAGATGATATTTTAGTCTCGAGCATGATGATGGTGTATGACTTTATGTTTCCTCCCCTTGGCATGTTCTCAGTCTTCTCATTCGACGTGTGCGTGTGTGTGTTAACCTCACATTTGTGACGACACCAGGGCTGGAGAAAGCAGTGAGAATTGAGTCCTGTTGGCATTTTAGTGAAGCTTCAGCTACAGCTAAGCCAAACACCAGAGTGGGTTGTAACATGGAAACAAGGCTAATAAAACAGCTTGTGGGCACTTCTCCATGCTCATCCAAGGAGGGATTCTTTCCAAAACACCACATTTACATTTACAAACTGTTTTTTAAAGAGATTTTACTTCCTGACTTGCCTCAGTCGCCATTTCGAGTGGCAGATGGATGTTTCTTCAAAACAAAGCATGATGATGGCTTTCAAAGTAACCCATAATATGGTTTATTTTTGTCAATAGCAATCATGTTGTAATGGCTTTGAGTATGGTTATCTTTTTTTTTTCTTTCTTTTTCCTCTAAACAGTGAGTTTCTGAGTTTCATTGTGGAAAGAGACACAGCAGCACTCTGGTACACAGCTGTTTCTCAGGCTCTGATATACAGCCAGCTGTTGGCAGAGTAACAGCAGCTTGAGCAAAAAAAAAAGTATCTTAAAGTGCTTCTGTTTATAGATGCCTCTAGGCCCTGATGTGCACCTACATATACTCACAAGTACTGCTGCTGGAATGCAGACGTAGCCGAGGAGCTTACAGGCTAATGCTGTTGTAGGCCTCCACGTGCTTGATATGTAGACGCGTATAGGCCGAGCTCGGCTGCAGGGAAACTGTTGGTGTACATTAATCAGATTAATGACCGTGAGTTTTCCAGTGGAGCTTATGAGACCTGGACCTGCCTCTCTATCCGTCACTCCCTCCTCCTCATCCCTCCCTCAGCTGGTCTCTCCCCCCACCCTCCCCTCCTCCTCCTCCTCCTCCTCCTCCTCTCTGTGGCCTGACCCACTTCTCTCTAAACCAACAACCAGGATCTCCTTCTGCCTCGCCCTGTTGTCTCTCTGTGTCTCTGTCCCCATCACGCACCTCTTCAACAAGCATAAAGTAGCTGCAGATCTCTCCAGTTTGTGTATAAAATGATGTGATTGACAGTTTTTCATGTCTCTGATCCTGTTTGTGCTTGTGAACTGAGATGTCTGGTCATATTAAACAAGATTAGGTCAAAACCTAGCGGGACTGTGTATGGTCAACATGCAAAATTGTGGCCAGTTTGTTACAGGGATAGTCAGTGGTTGTGTCTATAATGCAAATTCCTGGATATTAAATGTGCATCTGCAATTTTCTGTAGTGGTCCCAGTAATATTTGTTGTGAAAGTTTACTGAAGTAGCATCACATGACATGATTAAGTAATGTGTGGTCAGAAAAAAGGAGGATAAATGTATTTACAGAACAATACTTTCCACTCATATCTTGGGATGTTTGAAAGAAAACGAATTTTAATTTTAATTATAACTATTCTAATTATCTGTTAACTCCCCCCCTGCTCTTTCATCTGTGTCTATCTGCGGATATCTGCTAACATATGGTCTCATCCGTGTGTTTACGTAGGATTAGCATGCTAGGCTAACAATCCGCCAGCTTAAACACACCTGTCACCTGCCCACCAGCATGATGCTGTTAAACCCTTACACCTTATTTTTGTACAGTCTATGGGCTTCACATAGCACAGCACAGCTATGCTAACAATGCTAGGCATGCTAACTAGCTACTAGCCACTGTGCAGGCTGGTAAAATGGATCCGTTGCATCTCCTTGTATTGTATCGTTGTATGTAGACGCTTCCGTCGGTAAATGTGTGTTTTTCAAACTCAAAACACTAGGCCAGCTGATTGATGGTGTAACTTCATCACTCAGTCAGTCAGTCAGTCAGTGACAGACAGACATTTAGAGTTATAGGGCTGGTCTGTGTCTGGTCCAGCCAAAAAAAGAAGTAAACTAAGACATAAATAGTGGTGTAAATCATAGTGTACATTGAATGGGAAATGACTGAATCATTTGTGGTTTTTCCATGTGTTTATTGTCACTTAACTGGCAGCCAACTGGGTGCAGAAATACTGGTATTTGTTATGGTAGTTTGGACTACAGAGCTACAGCTGTACCACTGATTTGTAGCTGCAAAAAAAATGTCTGTTTTGACTTCACAAAGACAAACATTGGAAAAGTTTTGTGCCAACAGAAATCTGAGGCATTAAACACAGATACAACCACAGCATTTAAAGGACAACTCCACTGAAAATCTATCTTTGTATTATCATTGTCTGTAAGCTTGAAACGTGGCTCTGAAAAGTTTGTAGCTTGCTCCTTCACAGAGGATGGCAGCTGTAGTCCCGCTTGGATTCACTGCAGTTACAACGGATTCACATGAAGAAGCAGAGTCATGGCTGGATTCTGATAATCAGAATTAGCATTTTGTTTCCTCTTCTTTATTCAGTGTGACGTCATGTTCACGTTAGCTGTTTTCTGTTTGGTTTCGATGGCATTTTCAGTCAACACGGAGCTGCATTAAAGGCTGCTAGTTTCCTGTAGAAAGTAAGATATATACAGTAGTTAAGAGTTGTTGTTTATGTGAGTCAACTTACAACTTATCGTCTACACTTGTTGTTTGTCCCAACCGTCCAAACATCTGTCAGTGTTTATCTTAATGTGGAGCCACTGTTCTGTGTATGTAAATTATTTGCTATGCATTTCAATGAGTTTCGCCTCTGCTTGTACTGTAAAAAGAAATGTTGATCTCAATAAGGCTGCGTGTTTAAATAAAGGATAAAATAAATTATATGAGCACAACCAGCGGACCTTTTTGACACTCAAAAGATTGATTTTTGGTGGAGTATTCCTTTATTACACAGGTCTACGAGATAAAAATGACTGGTGTTAAAGTCTTGGTGGTGAGACAGCCACACCTCAGTACACAAGCACAAAGAAAAATGGAGGTTTTTGTTATGAATGTCATTTGATATTTGATTTATTTATTCGGCTGGCGCTTGTGTGTATGTTTTGTGTGCGACTGCATCTGTATTTCACGCACACATGCGCTTCTACATCATCGATTTGAGCTTGACAAACCAGCTCCACATGCCCTTTTAAGCCGTGTAGTGTTGCTGTGTTACAGAAACCACATCAGACGGCGCTTGTGTGTGTTGTTTTGCTATCAAACCTCCTCCTCCTCCTCCTCCTCCTTCTTACTGTCCTGCTGTGTTTCTTTTTAGCTTGTAAACTCTCTGTTTTCCAGCGAGGGAGCGTATAGATGTGTCTGTTTCACATTTGTATTCCACAGAGAGGAAAACACCACTCATCTCATCCCAAACCCAGTCTGTCTTCTCCTGCTTTTCCCTCATCTCGTCGCTCATCCGCCACATGCCTCTCGCTCTCTCCTCTCGTCTTTCAGTTTATCACTCCTTGTTCCTCCCGTTCCCTCTGCCCTCTTTCAACGGCGCTCCTGTCTTTTGTCGGTGAGGCCTGACAGTCCACAGGCCTGTTTTGGATCAAGGACCAACCTGTAGCTTTTGGATTCTTTCAAATACTTAACGGACTAGATGGAAATGAGATCAGGGGCCAGTTTGACTCTAATGTTTGTGAGATAAAAGTAGTTTTTGATGAAGGAAGGTTTTGATAATTTGTGAAAGTTTTAATGATTCTTAAGTATGTTCTTAAGATCACAGATGCCCCATCACAGCTGAGCTGTAAAACGGGTTGTAACATGAAAACATGGCTAATAAAACAGCTTGTGGGCATTTCCTGCAGTCAAATCCATGAAGGGAGTCAGTCCAAGTCCATATTATCCTCGGTCACCATTTCAAATGACAGGTAGTTGTCATTTTTTCCCTTATAAATCCCAAATCTCGAGATAATCTGGGTGGTTGAAAACACAGATTAACTGAACATCTCCATATTCACACTGCTAAACAAACATTTCTCTGTGGCTGTTCTACATCAAGCAAGCTGGTCAGTTTTGTTTGAAATGCATCAAAATATTCCAACAGTAAATTCTGCTTTTGTTGTTTATTAAATATTTGACATTCCATGCGTTGTTGTTAAGCTAGATGTGTATGAGTGTCTCATTAATAACATAGTAGATTCTAAAGAGGGAAACTTGAATATCAGATTGGTATTTATATCAGAAATTAAACAAACTCCTTCAACATTTTGATAAAACTTTGGCCTCTGTCTTCTTTGTGTCATAGGAGTAGGATTCTGGTGGGAACACGAGATATTGGCTTGAATCTGAAACCTCTATTGCAAAACTTAAGCAGTCCACATATTTATTTATTTATTTTTTTAAAGACTTCGTTATCTCCCATCAAGGCCCGTGTGTGAGTATTTAGAAGTGATGACCCTGATAAACTGTGATCAACAGACCCATCATCCTCCAGCTCATCTCTCACAGAGGATAATTTATCACCTTTAGATTGTCACATTGATGCTTATGTCCTTAAACATACTCCTGTATCTCACCCCAAACCTCTGCCCCCCCCTCCTAACCATATTATCTACAGCTCCAGCAGGTCCCTGACCTCCAGGACAGTCTGAGGTTCTGCATGGTGTGTAAGAGACTGTGTGGAGTTAAACTGAGGGGACTGAACCCAAGTTTACGATCATTGACCAGGAGATTGTAAACATCCTCAGAAAATACACACACATGCACAAAAACACTCTCACACAGGGTAATGGGAGGGATGATGTCTCATAAGCAAAGTCATCAGCCACTGTGGATTAATGAGTGTTTCCATCCACTTCTGTTGCGAGGATATTAGTAGTTGGGCTCATCAAGAGAAACCATTAAACCATTGCAGAAAAAAAGAGCACAATGAGTTGATGTGATTTAAAAGAGGGCTAGTGAAACCTCAAATGATGCAGAACCATCTGGAAAACATAATGGATATGTCATTTGTATTTCATCTACTGTAGTTCTCCCGTTAACCCCTAGCGTCAACAATAAATCCAGCTCAACTGTTCATGTCACAGTTTTTGAGACAACAAATGTAGCCAGCTATCATCTACATACATTACAATTTGCATGAAAACAAGCTCGATGTGCACATTGTAATGACATGATTTCAACAGTGTTTACATTTTAGACATCAGGCAGAAACAAGACCAGACCAGCCTCACTTTACACTTCATCCATTTCTGATCCACATTTTTTAAAACCTGTCACAGATTTGAGTCATTTCCAGAATATTTAATCTTTTTAGCTTTTCCATCTGCCTGCCTGTCATCTTAACAGTGAGTTTATAGCCCAGAAAGATTTTGTTTAATGCTGATACAATTTTGTTGTATTTTAAGATGACTGCAGCCATTCAGTATTCAGCTCAGGGTTCTTTATCCAGCTAATTAGGTGTGTCTGTGTCAGACAGAGTCTAATCCCTCTACTTCTGGCTTTAGTTATCGTGTGACTGCTGAAGACACCCACACATATATATATATATATATATATGTATACACCTGGGACTCTCTTGGTGTGATCTTGCTTAATTTCTAACAGACACTGAGTGCTGTGTGTCAGTGTGGGTCTGATAACGGAGGCATCAGTGAACAAAGCACCAGAGAAGTCAGTGAACTGTAAATGTCTCTCAGTTTCATATTTACAACCTAGCAAATGTGAAGTAAACAAACATAGTAGTGTAAGTATTATACATAAAGACGCTCTGACTTTATGCCTTACCGTTGCAGTTGATAATTGAAATCTTGTTCCCTTTTTAAGGAGAAAAACAGTAAATCCTCTTCGAAGTCTCTTAGAAATCAATTAATAATTAATAGTAGTTAATTTAGATCCAAACACTCACTGATATCTGAAACGTAATTTACAAGCTTGTCAACATCAGGGCTCAGATTGTCAGATGAGGCAGAAATGTAAAGCTGTAAGTCATCTGCATAACAATGAACATGAATGCTGTGGTCATAGAAGACTGGTAGCTTACCTAGCTGTCTAGTTTGCAATCTTCTTGAGACATTCTCACTGCACAATTTTGCAAGTAAGCTCAAGGTGTTAAAAATTATAGATTTTAAAGGTCCAGTGTGTAGAATTTAGTGGCATCTAATGACACGGACTTGGCAGAAATGAAATATAATATTCATAAGTATGTTTTAATTAGTGTATAATCACCTGGAAATAAGAATCACTGGGTTTCTGTTACCTTAGAATGAGCCCTTTATATCTGCATAGGGAGCAGGTCCTCTTCCATGTTGCACCGCCGTGTTTCTACAGTAGCCCAGAACAGACAAACCAAATACTGGATCCAGAGAGAGCCTCTTATGTTTTTTATGTGTTTCGCAGCTGACATACTTTCTCCTATATGCTTGGAAGGGGAGGGTGAGGGTTATTCAGTTAGTTGCAATCTGCAACCTCACTGCTAGATCTAAATCCTAGACACTTGCCCTTTAATCTGAGAGCTTTCAAATGCATTTAGTAGCTTCTCTAGCCATGCTAGTGGCAAGGCTCGAGGGGTGGCAGTGTTGGTTGGTCAGTCAGTGGGGCACCATTTTGGTCCAGATTGAAATATCTGAACTTCTATGGGAAGAACTGCCACTAAATTTTGTACAGACATTATTTTTTTCCAGAGGATGAATTCTACTGACTTGATCTGTTGATCTGCCACCATGAGGTTGACATTTTTGGTTTTCAGTGAAATTTCTCGACAGTTATTGGATGGTTTTTCATGAAATCTAGTACAAACATTAATGTCCCCCTCAAGATACTCAAGTTACTTTTCTGCTAGCCTCGCTCTAGTTTGTGTTTAGCAGCAAATGTTAGCATGCTAATACGCTAAACTAAGACGGTGAAGACAGTAAATGTTACATGCTAAACATCAGCATATTAGCATTGTCATTGTGAGCACGTTGCTGTAGACTTTTATTCTTGTTTCCTTTGGACTAAACTAAGATTTAAAATACTTGAGATCAGAATTGGCGTCAACTCTTTTAAGGCTAAATTTACACACCGACATACACAGGATCATTTCTGTGTTTCAATGATCTGGCCCCAGGATTGGTAATACAGAGCTGTTTGTGTTTTGCACCTGGTAGACCATGACAGTGTTTTCTTGTGAAACTGTGGTTAAGTGGGCGTTTTCTGTGAAGACACATGTTACATAACGCACTTTGCGGTGAACTCTCTGTTGACTTTCATGGTCAGCGTCTGCACACCTTCAGCAGGTATACTGTAGAGGTAATACAAGTCTAAGCAGCCAAACCTACTTGCTCTCAAAGAGCCGCACCCAGATACTCTCTCTCTCTCTCTTTCCCACACAAACACACACACATTGCTGTCCTGTAGGAAGTAGGAGCAGTAATTAGCGATCCATGGCAAAGTCAGTTTTCTCATACTCCCTCATGTTCTAGCATGCTGGTGGCAGATTCCTACGCTGCTAGCATACTTTCCACTCACCTGTGACACCCACACACACACACACACACACACACACATACAAACACACTGTCGTCCTTCTGTTGCTTCCTCCTTGTGCTGTCCGGTCTGTACAGTGTGGAGAGGAAATTAGAGCTCAGCTGTCTCAAAGGGGGATTAGGTACAGCGTCTGAGAGGTGTGATGTCGTGCTTTTGTGTCGCTGAGCGTCAGCGTTTAATCTTGAATGTCACTCATCCCCTCAGACACAACACACCCATACGCAGACACACCCACAAATACGTTTTAGACCTCATCTCTTGTATTCAACGTTAGCAAGTGGCACATGTTAGCGCTCGTCCCTTCTTCTGCATTCATCTGGTCTGATGTTACAGTATTTTAGTAAGAAGCCTCCCTCCTGTTTTCTGATCTGCTCCCATTTGCTGTGTTAACTTTTAGCCCAACATTTCCTCCATTTGTTTCATGTTGAAAGCCTCCCAGAATGTCAGAGCCGTTATTGGAAGGTGTTTATTATTCACCTGCAAGCAGGGATGGGTTTTGAAAGCATTTTTTTTTCAAATTTGAATCCAGTATTGAACACACATATCGAATCTTATTAGGTCAACAATACCACTAGTTCAGCTGTGTGGTCATTAAAATGCAAGTAAAAAGGTTAAAATAACTACAACTCAAAGATGTCTAACCAGCGACAGCGACTACAAACGAGAAGTTGCTCCCTACAGTATATGTTCTCTGTTGCTCTTTACTGATGAAAAACAGTGAGGATAGTGTTGTGGAAATTTTCTTCAGAAAGAGGCACATAAAGACATAAAGAAAGCATTAAACATTGTTACTTGTTGAAGCAGTTGTAGACACTGTACAATCCATCACACCATCAGTAACAATTATACAAATGTAACTCAAAGAAAAATACAATCATGTATTTTTGAAGAGAAAGCATGTCGTTCAGCTGGCCGTGTCTCTAAAGATTGTGAACCCAAACTAGACAGCTTTATACCTCTCTGGAAGCAAAGCTGAAAACAATCAAAAACAAACTGTTACACCTTCTTACAAACAAGTATGATCATATGATCTAACAGAGACCTCATGGTCAATCAATAACTTTAAACATGGCGGCAATCCTTCAACTTTAGCTTGTCTAGGTACCTCATGATCCACACAGTCTCTAAAACAGAAGGCTTAAGACAAAGATATCTCGAGCTAACCCCAGAGGTCAGCAAGCAGCCTCAGATAGAAACAGGTTCAAGAGTTCAACAAGCCTAGGAGAAAGATCTCTTCACCAACATGTATCCACAAAATGACAATAACATTACATCACATTCAGTTGATAACAAACATCGACTCCTTAGTTTAAACACATTTGTAACATATATACAAAAGATCTATAAAAATTCAATTTTCTTTCACAAGACATAAAAGGTTCAATAAGAGATTTGTTAGCTTGACAAATCTGGATATTTTCCAGACTGCAAACCGGATCCAAAATGGAACCGACTATTAGAACTGGAGCTGCAATGATTAATTACTATTAAGTTAATGGCTAACTTTTTTGATAATCAATTGATATATTTTGACAAATTTTTTTAAGGAAACAAATATAAAAAATCTCTGATTCCAGCTCCTCAAATGTGAATATTTCTGGGTTTGTTTCTTATGACAGTAAATCTTTGATTTGAAGACGTCTCATTGGGCTGGAAACAGTGATTTTTCACCATTTTCTGACATTTTATGGACCAAACAACTAATCCATTAATTGAAAAAATAATTGACAGATGAATTGATAATAAAAATAAACATTAGCCGTAGCTCTAACTGGAACCTGGAAGAAGTTTTTAGTTTCATAAACAGCTCAGATGTTGCAATCTTAACATCCAGCAAAGTAGAATTGATCAGAGCGAATCATTCAATGAGCGAAAACACGGTTTCTAAATTTCTAAAATAGAAACGTAGAGTATAACATGATTTTAATTTTGTAGTTTCTTCCACAGTCTTCAATCTGCAGATGCTCCAGAGACTCCAGAGGTTTCTACACTGATAGACCAGAATGCAATGCAGCCACAGAGCTTTAACTGGCTTTTTTCAAAGGGGCTTTAACAGAGACGAGACTTCAGTGTCTGTGGTCGGTGTCGAGCAGCAGGGTTCTGGTTTATTGCAGATGGAGGGTAATCTGCACTCAGTCAGGCCTGGAGCAGTGGTTGTTTTCCTCCAAGGTTGTTGTGTCTGCTACAGGAAGTTGTCTGGCCTTGAAACACTGTTTTCGTCCAATAGGCGGGCAGGAGGGAGGAAGTGGATGTATAGAGAAGTAAGGTCATGGTGAACTGTGGACAGAGTTCATCAGCAGATTCTCTGCGGTGCTGCATAGCTGAAGAAGTCATGTTAGAGCTCAACTGAATTTAAAATGGAAGAAAAAACCAAAACCCAATAGGTAAGCATTTATTTAAATATAAGTAAATGGGGGGGTTGGGTTTGACCTGTCCAGACCCCAATGATGGGGTGGATGAGAATAATTTTGTCATTTCGATTGGACTTTAAGGTACAGTAGGGTTGGCATCCTCTAAAGACTGAATCTTCTGTGTCGACAGCATTCAGAGGACTCGTTTTGAGGTTTGACGAGCATGAACAGACATCACAGTTAGAAATGATTTGTATCTGCGACTTGTTATCAGAGATGATTCTGTGCAAATGTTTGTGCGTCTTCTTTCCGATGAATGAGATCCATTGTTTATGAAGAAGAGGACTCGCTGACACAGATTCCTGCCCCAGTAATGGAGCGGATGTGTGTGTGTGTGTGTCTGGGCATCAGTGTTTGTTTGCCGGACACAGACGGTCCAGTTGTGTGCGGGAGGAAATCTGGGCAGCAGCGTGGAGCAAACAGGCCTGTGGGCAGCGAGCGGTGAAGACTCTGTAGCTCTCTGAGTCGGCTGACGTGGAGCCGCAGTTTGTCAGAGGATGAGACTGTAGTGGAGCAGTGAGACTGGAAGGTCACGGGTTCGATGGGTTTGATCACAACATTCAGATTCAGTTATTTCATTTATATTTTTATTACTACTAGCATTCATAAAGGGCCGTTATTACGTATTAAGATCAGTAAACTATCCACTGGAAGGACTACACAGCCCAGCAGGTGTATATATGTGGGATTTGAAGAGAAAAGGGTTTTGGAGTGTGACCCATACTGGAGACTAAAGGTCACGATATCAAGTACATCAGGCCTCTTCTGCTTTAATTTTGACTACTCTTCTCTAAAATCTCTTTCTTGCAAGTCCCCCAATTTTATAGAAGTGCAATATAGTGCTGAAACAAGTAGTTATTCATTGCTTGTTTTTAAAAAATTAATAGCAGAATGAGTAGGATTTGTCGGTTGCGGTTTGTAAACCCATGTAAAGTTGGTCCATCTTCCCCCGCTCAACGACACCAGAAGCACAATCTATGAAGCGGCCGCTACATTTTCTGCACGCTGTTATTGGCTGGGGGCTACACATCCACTGCCCAAAGGTTGACACCCAGAATCGTCCCAAATACAACAAGATAAGAAAGTAAAGGCAGAGGGCAGAGTCTCTGTAGATACAGACACCACAACACACTTCTAGTGGGTCATAAGTGATGACTGAGAGGGATTATTTTTGTATGAGATGAGTCTATACGTTGTTTTTAAGGAAAATCCTACTCATCCTGCCTTTAATCTATTAGTTAATTGACTTAAAATTTTCAAGATAAAAGGCCAAACATTGTCTGTTTCCAGCTTTTCTAGTTCAGGCTGCTTTTTCTCTTTTTTTTTTACTACAATTGTAAATTGAAAATAATTTTTTTGGACTGTAGGTCAAAAAAAACAAGCAAACTGAAGACGTCACCTCGAGTTATGGAAAACTATGATGCACTATTTCCTTATATTTTAGACTAAACAATTAATCAATTCATAAAAAAGACTGGACTCATTGCTTGAAATAATTGTTAGTTGCAGCTCTTATGCAATACTAAGTCACTGAAATGATCTTTTTGAGCATCGTCATCAGTTTCTGTTTCACTTTTCTTATTAGTGTTCAGTTTGCATTAACAAGCTTTGAACTGAAAGATATGATCGATACATATCACTTTTGTTGATTGTCGTGTTTCGACTTGAGCTGATGAAGTGTGTTCTCTTCTGTGGGTTGACAGAAGTTTGTTGGATTAATACAACATTGTATGATTGTCAATCAGTAACAGGGCTGTTTTTTATAACCTGCAGCGTGTAATGAAAGGTATTTATAACCTTCTGTGTGTGACCATCCATCTCTTTCTTTCTCTCTCTGTCCAGTTTCGTCTCTAGCCGCCATCATTCCGTGCTGTAAGGCCGACCCCAACATGTCTTCCAATGGAGACCTCAGTGAGGTGGGGAGCTCTGACAGCTTCTGGGAGGTAAAGCAGGAACACACACACACACACACTTACTGCTGACATCACGTGACTGTTAACCCTCTCCACAACACGCCTTAAAGAAACAATTAACCCTGCATCTCATTTTCAGAGTTGTTTTGGCAAACGGTTAGTTGTAGTGTTTCAATATCTGCGTACGGGCCAGAAACTGTCTGGATTCTGTCTCGTCTTGTGTACTTGACGAGTTTATCAGAGCAGATGAGAGACCGAGGCTCTCTGCAGTGTTTATATAGAGACACAGACACATAATGAGTCCCTGCTGACTGACTGCTGGCTTCACAGCTCACCATTTGGAAAAACTACACACCTTCAGCTCCTCTCTGTTCTGTCTGTCCTCTCTTGTCTCCTTTCATTTTCTCCTTTTCATTTTCTACATCATCACTGCTCCAATAAACCTGCTTCTATGATAACATGCTAATATTTTACCATGTCGATATTAGCGTTTAAGTTTCGTGACTTTCTAACATTTAGCATGGTAGCATTGATCTCACAGTGCAGCTGAGGCTGACAGGATTACCGTTGTTATGTTTTAGAGGCATCCTGTCATAAACTGACCTCAACCGGAGCTGCTGCGATTGATTGATTACTCAGTCGATTGACAGAAAATTAATCAGCAACTCCTCTGGTAACCAATGAATCATTTAAGTCACTTCAAGCCAAAATGCCAAACAATTGATGGTTTTAGTTTCTCAAACATGAGAATTTGCTGCCTTTCCTTGTTTTACATTATAGCAGCAAGAAAAAAGACATTTGATGACATCACCTTTTACCGCCACCACCGTTTTATAGATGAAACAATCGATTAATCGCTAATGTAGAGAATCAGTAGCTGCAGCTCTAAAATGAAGTGTTGAACATGTTAGTGGAGCTACTTGAAAAGTCAAAGGATCCCTAAAGTGATCCTGAGTGAAATTATTTGACAACTAGAACACAAAGTATTGAACCAGCAGTCCATCTGATATAACAGTAGAGAAGATTTTAGTGCCTTGCATCACTTCAGTATTGTTTCTGTTTTGTCTCTCATTGGTGTGTGTGTGTGTGTGTGTGTGTTTGTGTACTACACAGCCGGGAAACTACAAGAGGACGGTGAAGCGGGTAGACGACGGCCACCGGCTGTGTAACGAGCTGGTCAGCTGCTTCCAGGAGAGGGCGAAGATAGAGAAGAGCTACGCTCTGCAGCTGAGCGACTGGGCCAAGAGGTGGAGAGGCGTCGTGGAGAAAGGTGAGTTAAAAATCAAACGAGGTGCAGGTTGCAGCAGAGCATCAGCCTCTAACAGGAAGATAACACATAACAGCTGCAACTAATCTATGAATGAATCCCTATTTTGACATGAGAAACATTTTTAGGAAGCTCCTTAATTAGCCAGCCCCCTTCAGAAAAACATCTGTTGCTTGCTTTAAAGTAAACGTATTTCAAAACAGTGGCTGAAAAACACTAAATGTAAATCTGGGACTACAAACATCTCATTCAGTCAGGTAGCAGCAGCAGTAATTAAACATAATTAAGGCCAAAGAACTGTTTCCTTTCAGCAAACCTCCTGACACATACACACAAAGTAACTAGCAGGGATTATTGGATTTTTGTGTCAAGCTGAATGTAAGAGTATCTGTCATATTTGTTACTCAGGGCCTCAGTATGGTACGCTGGAGAAGGCGTGGCACGCCTTCATGCAGGCAGCCGATCGACTCAGCGAGCTGCATCAGGAGCTGCGGGAGCGGCTGGCGGGAGAAGACAGCGAGAAAATGCGCAACTGGCAGAAAGACGCCTTTCACAGGCAGATGATGGGAGGCTTCAGGGAGACGAAGGAGGCCGACGACGGCTTCCGCAAAGCCCAGAAACCCTGGGTCCGCAAACTGAAAGAGGTGAGTGGTCAGTAGCACCCAAATATCAGTTTGAGCATCACCGGCTAAAACGTACAGTAGGAAAACTCAACGGAAATGAGAAATTCATACGAATATTTGCAGTTTAAACAGTGTGTGAAGGAATGTTTTGCAGTTTCTTTTTTGTGCCCTTCTCATTATGAAATGGCTTTATGATTGGGCAGTGATGCTACTTTGAATGGAGCTTAAAGCAAAAGTTAATTATGTATTATGTTCCTAAATTTAGATATTACATCAGATGCATTGTGGAGGAAATATCACTACATTTAAAGAAAGATGAGATCTTGTGAATGTAACAGGTGATGTATTGATGTCAGTGGCAAATGAAAGTGTTAAAAGTGTGTGTGTTTACTCTGTGTGTGTGTGTGTGTGTGTGTCAAGTTGGACTCCAGTAAGAAGAGCTACCATCAGGCCAGGAAGGAGGAGTGGACGGCAGTTACCAGGGAAACGCACGCCAAGACTGACCCATCCAAGTCTCAAGAGGAAGTCCGCAAGTACACGGTCCGGGTGGAGCGCTGCAGCCAGGAGGCCGAGAAAGTACAAAAACACACACACACACACACACACACACACACACAGATACACACATACATACAGAGTCCCATGCGTAGCTCCGCTTGTACCAGTCGGGGTGTGTCAGCGAGTCCAGAAAAACATACCTGTGTGTGTGTGTGTGTGTGTGTTTTTGACTGTGTAACATGACCGGGCTTGTCTCCTCTGCTCTGTGCTCTCCAGGCAGAGAGAGGCTCCAGGTCCTGGAGAGGGAAATGATCAAGTAAAAACAGGGAAATCCTGAGACAAATTCAGTATCAGTCAGCACACAGCTGTGTGAGGCAGCCAAGAGATATTTAAAGGGGACATATCATGCTTTTTGTGATTTTTCTGTTATTTTCATACTGTTACGATGTCTGATGTCTATGTTAAACATAGTTGAGGTAAACGTATGTAAATAACGCTCCCTGCAAGTTGAAAACAAGGGCTTCAGTTTGCTCTTAACGCTTCGTTTGCAAAGTCACCTCTACTTCCTCCTTGTAATGATGTCATATGTTTGCATACCCAAAAAAAACTGCCGTCCTTCCGTAGCCTTTGTCACTAAGGTTGTTCACTTTGTCCACTCACATATTTCAGATTGGATTTGGATGTACGGATGTATTTGAGAAGTTTCCTTTTGGAGTAAAGAACAAGAATCAGGACATAGTGGGCTTATTGGGAGGGGGGTCCTTTAAGAGACAGGAGCTAAAACAGCTTGTTTCAGACAGAGGCTGAACTGAGGGGCTGCATAAAGGAGCAGTATGAGTTAAATAAGGAGTTTTTTAAACAATATTCCAGTAGAACCCCAGAATATAAATATAGACCTGGAAATGTGCAGAATAATATCCCCTTTACCAAAGTGGTTCTTAACAAGAATCCAATATAATGATTCAAAGAAGAGTGAGATAAATCTGGAAAAATTTAACTTTTAAACTAAAAATATCAAACACACATTTCACCGTCACCTTTCTGCAACAGCTCCATACTGACATGGCGGCACATTTACTTCATCTTTATTAGTGGCTGTAGGGTGAAAAGGTTGAACAGTAGCTCAGTATGTGCTGCGTTTGTGTGTGTGTGTGTGTTCTAGGCGAAAGAGCGTTACGAAAAAGCTCTGGAGGAGCTGAACCGCTGTAACCCCCGCTACATGGAGGACATGGAGCAGGTGTTCGACCTCACCCAGGAGGCCGAGCGTAAGAGGCTGCGTTTCTTTAAAGAAGTCCTGCTGGACATCCACACACACCTCGACCTGTCCAGCAAAGAAGGGTAAGGCACACACACACACACACACACACACACTCATACATCCCGAGGGGGGAAAGAGGGTGATTAGATGATTGATGATCCATGACTCACAGAACGAAGGCATGCAGAAGTGTCATGGCTCAGATGTCTGTGTGTGTGTGAACATTTGTGTATGTGCACAGGAGTTAATGGAAAACTCATGCCGTTGTCCATTAACTATTGACCTCTCACTCTATTTAAACAACCCTCTGTTACCGTAGCAACCATGATTGGTAAAGTCCAGCAAAGTCTTTGTCCAAATATTGAACAAATTGATCTGTAATTAACTCTGTGAAGAAGAACTTCACGTCTAGCTGTGATGAGATGTCTAGTTATATTTACTGTCCCGATGGGGAAATTTGTTTCCACAGTGAATATTATGCATACCTCCAATACATAGATGCTTATATACATACACACACATGCATACTGTACATACAACTGTTTCATTACTAGATACACGCAGACAAAAAGACCAATACATAGTATAATTTAAAACTGCTACAGCAGACGGGACAAAACATGTAAAATGTGTATTTTTCCATCTAAGCGTCTTGTATCTGTGACTGGATGTTGCAGTAAAGTGAAAAATGGATCGAGAGGGTGTTCAGGGTCATGTGCCGTACGAGTGATCGCTCTGTTATTGAGATATGAGAGATAAGAGGTTGGAAGACCAATGATTTTGGAAGCAGTACGTGTAGTATGGGACAAGGTGTTCTTGTTGGAGACGGACGGCATGGTGAGAAAACAGGGGGAGCAGTCGAGCTGTATGGACTGAATTATGCTTTTGTGGAACAGTAACAAAAGGTGAAGGGCAACAGAGACGGCTTTGAGTTTGCAAATGGAAGAGAGTCCTTGTTAGCAGCGGTGTGTAGGTGAAAACTGAGTTTATTGTACAGTCTGAGTCCACTGTATTTGAAATGTACTTGACATCATACAGTGACTTTACTGTATTTCTCTTTTATTGTTTGTTTTTTGTCTGTTCTCCAAAATCAAAGTCAAGTTCCTGGTTGAAGTATGAAGAGACGTGAGTGTGTGTGAGTCCTAATGACCACCCACCCTCCTAAAGTGTCCAGTCCAGACTCTCACAAACATCACTTTATGGAGTCTGTCATTACCTGAAGTCAATTACCATGCGTGTGGTTGTGCATGAGCAGCGGATTCAAATGTTTTTAGGCTTTTGTCCCCTCAAAATGAAGCAGCGCCTACTCGCTGCTCCTCATCACACGTCGCATGTTACACGAAAGAGATTTTCTCCTCCAAACTTGCGAGATTGTTCCATGTAAATAATTGCTAGAGGCCCCAAAAGTTAAAGCTATCAAGCATTTCAAGCAAAGTTTGTAGAAAAGTCAGAAAAACTACTATAAATGTACGTAGGAGAAATATGATTTTATTCTTTTCTATTCTAATAATCATTTCCAGACCCGTCAGATTGATCTCGTGGCCCCATGAAGGGGGTCTCGACCACTTTGGAACCTTTTATAGATACATTTTAGAAGATACAGTTGTTAGTATTTTAAGTACAATTTTGACAAAGTTTTAAATAAATGGTCACAGATTTGGAAAAACATGAAAGATTGTATGGGCCAAAAAATGAATATTTCATGGCATATTTTATGTTTGGAACATGCAGTTTACCATAGATGTAGAACAAGTTATCTAAAATTTCGGCTATGTTGATCTGTATATTATAAATTCCCTAAATTATTGTGAAGCATTGGTGGAATATTGTTTCTGTTGACATAATGCGTCGGTGGTGTATTTTCATTGTGCTAACAGACAATATTAAGCTATGCAGGGTGATTTATAAACATTATAAGTAATAGCGTGTTAAAATCTTATTGATGATGTATCTGTAATCTCATAAATCACATTTAATCACGATATAAGTATAGAAGCACAGTAAAAGAATCATAATCATACACTGGATAAATTTGAGTGTGTTTGTATTACATGTCACTTTGCTTGGGTTTGCATTAAAGTCTTCACCTTTTTTTAAAAATACACTTTGGAGAAGATCAAGAAATAAGGGTGTAAAGTGGCCAGAATAACTTGACTAATGGTGTAAAATGATCCCCAATAATGATATTAAAAAAATGGACATAACTAGATAGAACTGAATATGCCAGTACATATCCACGTCAGCTCAAAACCTATCTTGAAGAGTTTTGACCAACAATGAGTTACGAAGATAAAATATAACGGTGTAATTGGCCAAAGATAAAGAGGATGGACAATAGGTGTGACCTATGCTGACCTGAGGATATAAAAACCTACACCCTGAAGGCCAGAACCTTCAGAACGACCTGGTACATCTTGTATGCACTGATTGCTCTCCTTTATTGCCGGCATTAAAGAACAGTTTGCTGCTTGGACGTCTGACTCCTGATTTTTTTATCATCAAAGAGCAGTTTTTGGTTTTTGGTGTTTTTTCAGCTGTCATCCATCGATCTGATACGTCCCCCCTCACATATCCGTGTAAAACATCTTCCAACTGTTTTGTCTTGAAATCTTTTTAAAAATGTACATATTTTAAGTCCTCATAATCCTCGCAGGTGTTTTTACTACTGAATACAGTCGACAGGGTTTGAGAGGAAGTGCAGCCCTCAGGCATCTACCTGCAGCTCCTGTGAAGGTTGGCAGCAGATGAATGGATGCAAGTTTTTTCTTTCATATCATTATCTGAGTGTAAACACAGCAGCACAGAGCTGATAAAACTGGCTCAGCAAAATATGAAACATACAATACTGTTATCTTGAATTCCACCTTTTAAAGAAAGCTTCAGGATGTTAAAGGCTCAACCTCCAGAATACACAGCGGGTAACCAGGAACTTTGTCTGCTGTGAATAATGTGCTGAACGCTACATGAGAGCCGCAATTCAGCCATGATCAGAGCAAGATGTGATGAAAACCACAATTGTTTTTTTTTTTAACTGTCTTTACAGTTGTACTAATCTAATCTAATCTTTTTTTTTATATTAACTATTGGATCAAATGATTATGTGTAATGTGAAAGGCTTGTAAAGATCTCTGCAGTTCCCTTCAGCTTTACGGAGCTTTTTTTTTGTCTCTTTTAGCTCCAAGTTTTGGTTTTACAACAAATTTACGATTTGGTTGAGTCTCAAAGTTCTCATCAGCCTCGTTTCCAGCTGTAGCAGGCAGCTGTTTTCAGCAAACAAGCGCAGAAAAACCCGTTGCACACTACCTTCTCTGCACCAAACAGCAGACTAAGTTAGGAACTAGCTGGTGAAAAGAGAACATTTAGTAGCTAAAGAGAGAAACTCGACTTCAGCTAAATGCAAATAGTGTGTAAATAGGTAACTGTTTTTCAACTTTACAACAGGTTAATATGTCAGTGTCGTGTTCTTCTGGCCCCAAGTGGCCAAAAAATCAATGAATGCAGCTTTAATTCAATAACAGAAGAGTTTATGTTGTGTATGTTTGTGTACAGGGTATCTGTAGGTTCCAAAAAGCTAATATGACACCTTGAATTTATAAGATACAGTAAAGTCTCATATAAAAGCCAGTTTTCAAATAATAGCCGCTGTGTTTCCAGGATGAACCAGTAATGGCTGGTCGCTAATAATGTAATGTAGCCTTCTACAACAGCTCATATGATAAATTTAGTTTAATGTATATTTATATAATATAATACAATATAATGTATAATTTCCACAGCATTAATTTCATCAGTACAACAACAGTCATGTTAAAATCACCGTTCTGCTGCTCTGAGTTTCTCTTTTTTTAGCAAAAATGAATGAATTCCAGTCGTTTCTTCTTTGTTGTTCTCCTGATGTTCAGCTACATCATGATGTTTGTTCACATTACAAACAAAACTATTAACGAAAGCTGTAAGACCTTTAAAGGGAAAATTCTGGAGAAAGTGTTTCATTCATGACAGGTTGACATTGTCGAGGGTAAAATGCTGACATGACTCTTGACTGATGGAATTATTGTTGTGGAAATGAACATTATACTGAATTTATAAAGACAACAAGTTAACAAGGAGGAAGTTTTGGCCTGGTTCTCTCCTCTACTGAGGTAAATAAAGGCCGTGGCCACTTTTAGAGAATTTACGGTACCTAAAATTGAATTTAACATCAACAAAACAAACAAAAAATCAACAAAATACAAAGCACAGCACATAACATTTCTCTGGAAACAGGAAAAATTTTTAAAAAATCACAGTGCAGACGACTATTAATGTTGTATGTATGTACATTAATGTATTAATATAAATAATCAAAGACACTCTGTTACACAGAGACTAAATCAAAATCACTAATAACAGAATTAAAAGGAGGAGGAGGAGGAAGAGGAGGAAGAGGAGGAAGAGGAGGAGGAGGAGTACAGTAGGTGTGATGATGACTGAGTCTCACTTTGTCCAATAGGTTCAAAGACTTGTACCGGGACCTGGGTCAGACCATCCGAGCAGCCAATGACACTGAAGATCTCAGATGGTGGAGGAACACCCACGGACCGGGCATGAGCATGAACTGGCCGCAGTTTGAGGTGTGACACACACACACACACACACACACACACACACACACTCACTCACATACAGTCTTAACCCTCAAACAGCCCTGTGAAGAAACGTGTGCGAACCAAAATATCCTCACTTTCCCAAAAACACTGTCAAGGTCAGAGGACAATAACGGGATCATTTACTGGACATAACTTCATTCATTCTTTTTTTTTTTCCTCGACATTTTCATGAAAACGAGTAATTTGCAGGACTATAATAGTTCCTCAGGTTGTGTGTGTGTGTGTTTCAGAGAGACAAACTGAATATTAAACAGGCTTCCAGTGAAAGCCTTGTTGTGTGACTGAGAGTCCTGAGTGGGGTCAGGAATGTTGGAATCCACACACACACACACACACACACACACACACACACACACACACACACAGATGCAGGTCTATTTAGTTGTCGGTCTCACAGCTCCAGAGTGAAATCTGTAGATTTCCACAGAGTCAATAAAGACACGCAAATATTTACAAATGTGAAAAAACAAAACAGATTCTTGGAATCGGAAGCACAGAGAAGTTTAAATATGTTTACTAGACTTTTCAGGAGAAATAGTTTAGAAAAGTGTCTCAATTGCACTTCCGCAGTAATCTCTTTGGATCTTCTCTTGGTTTATTACTCAGGAACATCAAGTCTGTTTATCATCTGTTATATTAAAAATAAACACGCAGAAGGATACGGATCTGTTGACACTGTGCTGCTAACTTGTGCTACGTAACACAAAGTCTTGACTTTGCACTAAACTTGTTTGAGAAATTTACAATGTTTGGGTCTGATCAATACGACGGGTGTGAAAAAATGTTTACTGTAAACAGAACTGCATCCTCGTGGCCTCTTCCTGACACACAAATACTCCCCAGAGAGTGAAAACTTGACGCTGTTATTAGTCTTTAGAGCCGTTTCTAAACAAAATGAAGTAACCAGTATCTCTCAGGGGATGAAGGAACATGTCACCCAGTGCAACACTTTGGCTCGTTGATGTGTTTTTAATAGTTTTTTGGACAACAACGGAAGTCTGCAGCACAGAGGAATAAGATATATCAGGTTTTGGATACACGCACAATACTTGTAAGCAGATAAACTCATTGTTGTTTTGCATATGAGATTTGTTGACAATAAGAAAAACAGAGGAAATCGCAGCCTGATCTTCCTCTTCTCTTAAGCAACTGTTTTATTTGCTGTTTTCTTGACACAAGACAAATAGAAAATTGTTGTTTTTTGCTTGTTTTAACCCATTTACTACAAGTGAAGGTACTAGTTTATCATCTATCTTACTGCAGACATGTTTTTTTGTAATTTATGGCTTTTTTTTGGCATTTTTATTAGACAGCTGCTGAGTGCAGACAGACAGGAAACACGGGTGGAGAGACGCACACAGAGACTTGAAACTTGCAAACAGTGTTGTCTCAAAATAAACAAGCTACATAACTGTGATGGGAACGGAGAACAGAGTGAAGCAGAACGATGTGACTCGTTCCTGTTCGGTAAAACATGAGACTCATGAAGGCTGTTATAGGGAGTTTAATGCCGGGCGGCTGATCTGTGTGCTGGACTGAACTGTAACTGGGCGGAGGCATGATTAATGTAGTTCTCATCATCGTAGGTGAGGTGTATTTAATAAAAAAAAGCAGGAATGATGTTGAGTGCTGATAAAAACAAAAAATAGATAGATAGATAGCTCTTGAGGCACAAGCACATGACAAATTAACCATGAATGTAAAAGTTTTATCAACTTTGGAGATTTCAGTGCTGGAAAAAAACAATTTAGACCAAGAAAAACATTTTCAAATTGATTTTGATTTCAAGAAAACCTCTTATCCACAAGTTAAAAATATAAAAACGGTGAGAAAACTGCTTTAATTAATACGTTGGGAAAGTTCTTTTATTTCTTCCGAAGTTTTTGTGAATTCAGCCTGAGGATGTTTTAAGTGATTATGATCAGTTTCAGGTCTTTCCACACCCTCCTTCACTCTGAGTCACTGTGAAGGAATCATTGTGACTCTTTGTTCCGTTTTCTATCTGTGAAAAGCTCCGCAGAACCGATTGTCAGGTCATAATGGAGATACAATCACCTTTATTTCTGCAGCGACACACTGGCTGTGTGTGTGTGTGTGTGTGTGTGTGTGTGTGTGTGTGTGTGTGTGTGTGTGTGTGTGTGTGTGTGTGTGTGTGTGTTACTGTTCCTGACACGATCCTCAAATTTCAAATCATCACAAAAGGAGTTGACACGTAATCCTCCAAAAATGCAGCGACTGGACCACAGATCTTATATTTTGAAGGTTTCAGATGTTCTCAAATCCACCTCAAAAAAATCACACATCAGATGACTGAACTGAAGGTGTGTCACACAGTTCACACCGAGGAGCGTTCACTCCTTTAGCAAAGATCCTTTTGACCGTGTTTGAACAAAGATTTTCGAGTGGTAACGTGCTCCTGAAACACTTTTCAGTCTGGAGAACTGCCAGTGTCGATCATTTAAGGTAAACCGACTGTAATTATGAGTGTTTTTAATGATAGAAGTTCAGCGCAGCACAAACAGATTAAAGGATAATTCAGCTGCTTTTGCCATGAGGTCAGGTGACAGTCAGGTGGCCGTTTAGTCTCAGATTAATGTACAGAGCAGAGATCAGGATTTAGGTATGTTAAGAGTGTTGGAAGACTGTTAGAAGAAAATTTCAACACAAGTACAAATAGTGTCATTATACATGCAGTAAGTCTCCCTAGAAAGCATTTACAATCAGTATATAAACAGTTAATAAATGGTTTCTAACTCACTATAATGTAGTTGTTAGCAGATATAAGAATTCACAATTTTTCGAGTCTGTCTTTAAAGTCTGTCTTTTTGTCTACTACGGAATACACATTTTCTCTGTAAATCAGAAGCAAAAAGGAAGAAATTTATGTTTTAAAGTCTTTAATTTCAAGATTTTGTCCCTAGTTTTGCATTAATTTGATGAAATACTGTTCAGTCATCCGCTTACGTAGCTGGAGTCCTTATTTCCATCCAGCAAATCAAATCTTTAATAAAGCGATAACGTGCCGTTCTATCACAGGCAAAGCAGATGGTCACACTGAGCCTGATTGCATCCTGCTACTCAACACAAGAGCTACAGACTCAAAAAAAAGTTTATTTAAAAGTTTATCTGAAGCTGATATGAAACTTCAGCGTCCAAATGAGTCATATCAAGTAGATATCTTTCAACGTTACAGTGTTTTTAGTACAAATTTCCCTCTTTTTGTCACTATCGTCTCACTGCAGCTCAACAGGGAAACACAAAGGGATTTTTCCATTTGATTGACTAAACTTGGCTAAGTTAAGCTTCAGATAAACTTTTAAATACATGTTTGCACAAAAGGAGGACTGTGGATTTTGTCCTCTGTCACTTATATTGTAAGTGCATTATGAAGGGATCTTCGAATGGTCAGTATGAACAGGAGGAATGATTACAGCAAGAAAAACATGTTTCAACGTTCATACAGGCACCTGACGATTGTTTTAAGACAGAACCTATCTTATAATGTATTTGTTAACTACTATAACTCCTCCTGTGGGAACCTGTAAGTGGAAGACTGAATGACAATAAAGTTGTGATATTAAATGTGTGTTATAACTGCTTAATAAACACTAAAAACTGCTCATATCTGCTTATAACTACATTATAGTGTATAATGAGAGAGAGAGAGACGTTGGCAGAAAGAAGTAGATCTTCTGTCCTCTGAGGAATCTCTTGGCGTTCCCACAGCGCTGCCGACATGCAGACAGAGAGCCATTGTCCTAACACACACACACACACATACACGCATTTTTGTATTTCTGTACTTGTGAGGACTTTCTGCCAACTAATATTCATTCATAACTCCCTCTGCTTCATACTGAACCCTCAAGTATTTTACAATGTAAAGAGTAGTAAAAATGTTCTGGAGGAAACCTTTTAATCCTCCTTTTTGAGAGGATTAGACTGTGCATGTGTGGTGAGGACATTTGATTCACCACACACACACACACACACACACACACACACACACACACACAGGTTGTCGGATAGGTTGTTCTGTTCTCCACTGAGGCTGTAAATAACAGTAACTGTATCCTCAGCCACCTATTTCTGTCAGCACCCTGTTATTATGGCCGACGTGTGTCTGTGTGTGGGGTTTTTTTTGTCTGGGTGTGTGATCTGACAGACTCCATTGATTATCTACTACAGGACGAGAGTGTTCATTTACTTTTTATTTGATCACTAAGATAAAAATGTACATTTGCTTTATTAGATTACATAACTTTATGAAAGACATCCTGCCACAACGGTAGTAACACACAAACTAACTCATACACCAAGAGGACATTGGTAAAGATCAGGAGCCACTGAACGTATTAAAATAATGTTTTTAATGCAATCAATCAGTTAATAAATAAAGGGACAAACATGAGTGATGCATCTGGAAACATGAACAATAAAACAAGCAGTAAATAACCACAATACATATGAAACAAATACATCTCATAACTCAGAAAAGTTTCAGCAACATGTTTTGATAGGAATCCATCAAAACTTGGATTCCTTTATGAATTCATATATAAAAATAAGACTCGTCAGTCAAATGTCACATTTAATCCCCTAAATTTGACACAAACATTGTTTAAGTCTCAAGGGTTTTATGGGGGATATTTGTTAAAGAAGGTGTTTTTGTTTTGTTTTTATTGTATTTAACAAACTAGATATTCTTATTTGAGGATTATTTTATATACAATATCAACCTTATATATTTTATTTGCATTTTATTTTAAATAATATGGCAGCAGAGGACATACGTTTCGATATAACATCTTCATCTGAATCCCGGAGACACTGATGAAAATGTTATATCGAAATAAATAATGAAGATGTTTAAAAATAAATGTTTTTTAAACAGTGTGCGGATCTCAATTGCTACCATGCAGAGACTCACAGAGACTCTGCATCTGTTGCCAATGATTGAGTAGGACAGAACAACAGTGCTTGGACGTATTTTAAATAATAAACTCAGCACTTCACAGTTGGGTGATAAATCCTTTGAATCTAATATAAATACCAGGATTTATTAAAGCCTCTTTACACTGTGTGATTCTGGGCTTTCCTGTGACAAAAGTTAACAATCGTACATCTGCAGCACACAAAACCCAAAACAATGGAAGTGAAAGGAAAAAGAAAGTTTTGTGACTCTGCTGCATTTTCTAAACATCAGAGCTGCAGATGGATGACGAGCTGATGACGCGTCTCTGCTTTCATTTACTTCTTTTCTATTTACATCGTAGCGCTACGATTCAGCACACATTCATCTCACAATCTGATATAATCCAGTCTGACGCAGATTGTCACAAAGATTTGATTGCAGGCATCTTGCACGATGTAACATGCAAAAAAACTTACACTATTGTTATTGTTGCACAGTCTTAAGGCTCCTTAAAGTGGTCTCTCAAACAGCTGACAGTTAAATAATTTGATGAAATTAATGTATGTTATGCCTGCACAATTTGAACTTGAATTTTGTAGAAATTTAATTGTAAGTGGATCAAATGTGTTCAGTATAAACAGTGCGTGTGCGTGTTTGTGTGTGTGCAGGAGTGGACTCCGGAGGCGAGTCGCACCATCAGCAGGAAGGAGCGAATCGGACACTCCCAGGAGAACGTGGTCACCCTCACCAACATCGTACCGTCGGGGGGAGATGACGTCCCGCCCAGCCCCATCACCCAGGACACCAGGTAGGTAGACGACACCGACTCCCCGACTGCTGCGCACAAGTTACAACAACCGTTATCATGTTGATCTCACAGGACAAGATGTTTAATCTGTATCTAGAAAAGGACGCTCCGTTGTCTTGAAGCGTGAAGTTGCTGAATCACAAAGTGAGACTAGAAGGTTTCTCAGTTCTGGATAAAGAGCTCGTCTTTCTTGTGCATTAACTCACACAGGTGCACAATATGTCCTCAAACACATGCACCGCTTAATTAAAAAGAGCAGACTGTGTGTGTGTGTGTGTGTGCAGGCCATTACACACACACGTCCACTTGTTTTTGTAAAGTTTTAAAACAGCACGTACCTGTTGTCTGTTTAGCCCAGACTGAACACACGACTACAATTATCTCTGTTTGAGCCACCTGTGTGCGTGTGTGTGTGTGTGTGAACAGAAACAGCGTGCAGTTTAGTTTATATAGTTACCTTGTAGTCACCCTGAGGAGTTAACATCCTGCACATAACACACACACACCCTAATTAGTAACTAGACAGCTGACTCATTCTGTGTGCGAGTTGGAGACTCTGTTTCCAGATTTAGCTGCTGTTTAATCTCCCAGCAGTTTGTTCCTCAAGAGCGACGCACATTTGGCTTCAAATCAGCTGCTCTACTTCTTCATCTAATCCCATCATATCTGCTTCTGAAGACATGAACACACCAACATCCCTCCGTCAGCTAGAAACAGTCACTGAAGCAAATTTAAAGACTGTAAATACCAAAGGTTACAAAGTAGAAATACCTTTATTGATGAGGATGTCAATGAGATTTTCTATTATTGGGCAATGATGGGGGGTTTTCTTTAACTCATGATGCTGCATTCAGGTGCTGGTGAAACAGTGCGACAACACAGCATCAGCATCTGGTGGTTGGCAGCTGGAGATTTTGGACTCTCCGTCACCTTCGTTCTCTCTCTCCTCTCTCAGGGTGAAGAGCTATTCATCAGACTGGTCCGACGAGGAAAGTCCTAAGAAGGTGCCGGCCGTGAACGGCGTCGGGGAGCTGGAGGATGAGGAGGAGCAGGTAGAGGGGGTGCCGGTTCGAGCGCTCTATGATTACTCGGGCCAGGAGGCCGATGAGCTCAGCTTTAAAGCAGGTATTAACCCTTACTAATGCTTATAGAGGAGAGGCATCACGGGGGGGGAGTTTGGTGATTTTTGATTTGTCTTAAAAAAAAAAGTCACTTTTATGACTGTTGTTGTTTCATAAAATGTGCAAAACAGACATTTTGTAATCAAATACGATCAATAAACCCTGCAGCACATCCTGTCTTTGTGAAAGTTTTAATGTGCACTGAGTCAGAGAGATGCTGATTTTTAATAGATAGTATTTGAGGTTGTACAGATCATTATCAGATTATCTCAAGATTATACCGTAATGATCTTATTATATCAACATATAAAACATTTTTCTCCAAATCACGACCGAACTATTTAATTTTAATGGACGTCTGTACAAGTTAGTCTCATCATTGGACTTAACAGAAAGAATAAATGCACATAATATTACAGTTAAAAGCATGTTTATCTCAAGAAGATTAAGTAAAAATCACTCGGTAACAGTTTTAAATAACAAGGCAAGTAGCACAAAAAACTATTTTGTTTTATACAGAAAATGGAAGAAGTTGTGGTTAAAGGTTATTATCAGTTAATTTGACAATTGTGTTTTGCTTAATTGATGAATTGTTTATTTGGTGTAATGTTATAAGACAAAGAAAAAGATTCAGCGATTATTCACATTTGAGAATCTGAAACCAGTGAATGTTTGGATTGATTGTTAATCAAGTATCAGTTAAAATAGCTTCAGATTGAGTTCCTGTCCATCATCTAATCAATTAATTGACTAATAGTTTCAGCTCTAGTCATGATTGTGTGAAAAACATAAATATCAACATCAGCTCTCAGCTTCTATAGATGTTGTATTGGATCGTGTTCCTGTGTAGTTTCACCGGGAAAAACTAAATGTTATGAAATCTTTTCCAGAGTGACACAATATTTTATTGATCATGTAAAACCCCCAAAAAGCACAAACAGCCTTAATAAATATGGGAAAAATGAAACATTTACAACAGATTTGCACATTGTTATGAAATCAAAGCTTAAAACATTAAACCCTGTTGGGACTGTTCACCTGTGATGCCTCGTCTTAACACATTTACACACACACACTCATGTCACACACACACACACTCTCTCAGACATGTGTACTGATGATCAGATGCAGTGAGATTGTTGCTATGGGAACAAAACCATAACACAAACATCACATCTCACCTCAGTCTGCATGTCAGTCACTGCTGTGACCAGTTCAGCCGGTATAAATGATTCAAACTGAGTCACAGAAATAACTCTGCTTTTTAAAAAAATGAATATTTAAATAGGAGTTAATCTTACAGAAACCCTGCAGCTTCAGTAGGTGAATAAAATGTATTATGTTTTTAAAGACATGTCCGAATAGCAGCTGCTTCCTCATTTAGTCGCCATCTGTGGTTAGATAAAGTAACATGCAAAACTAGAGCAAATTTTACTTCTCTGAGCACCAGAGGGAATATTTTTCTCTACTTGCAGCATAAATTAATGTTTGAGAATTATTAGCATGTCTTAAAAACAACAGATTTCACTGTGTTGCTTAAAGGTTTGATTCTATGTTATTGTGAAGGATAAAACTGGCTTATTTCTGTGACTTTAATTGGATCATCTTTGCAAAAGTTTAATATTTAAAATCACTGACAACATGAAACATGTGTGTTTTTATTCCTCAATTAATGATGCGAACAGCTTATCAGTTCTGTTTGGAAGTAAAAACATTTTGGAGTCCAGCTCAGAACAGATAGACGAAGGATTGATGCTTTAATTTTGATGGAATAATTTGCTATTCCAGTTTTCTCCTGCAGTTTAAAGTGAAAAATTCTATTAAACTATTAAATACTTAACCAATCCATCACGCGGGACTCAAGTAGGAAATAAAACCCATTCTGAGGTTTTATCTTCTTGATCTTCAGGATGTTTTTGACATCTGTCTGAATATCAAGAATGCTGCTGTGTGGTTGTGTTGTTGTAACTTGAGGGATTATCGTAGAATAATCTGATTCACTCTCACACTTGCTGGTTTGTCAGGTAAGTCAAATAAACCCAACTCTATTTAAAAACACATTATAAGATGAATTGTTATGAATAAATTTTATTTATGTGGTCCAAAATCACAACTTTGCCTCAGGGTTTTAAAATCTGTCCAGCGTTACGACACCCTGTGTTGTTACACTGCGTTCATGTCATATCAGAGTTACTGTAATTATGAGTTTTCGAAATAGGTTCACGCCAACATCTGAGTTGTAATAACGACTGGGATTTTTGTGAAAGTTTCGACGTTCATTTTAGTCGTCATTATACACTGCAGGATTGCCCAGTGAAATTCAGTTGTAGCCCCCTCCACACTACGCACATAGATAATGTATTTAATGTATTTATAATTAATAAGCTCTGATAGACTTAACTTGGCACTTAATAATTAATACAGAAATGCTTGAAACCAAAAAAACTTGGACATCTCGTGAGCCAAATCCGTCATTCAGTGTAATTAAGTCCAAATTTAATGGATATGATAAAATTTTGTCAGTGCTCAGTATTTTAAACCCTCATTTACTAACTCTGTTTACAATTATTACAGTTGTCAGATGACACGAATGCTTGCAAGTCCTTAAAGGCATACAATGCATGATTTTCCTAAAAAAAAACCCCCAAAAAACAGAAGTGTGTGGAGGTGTTCAGGGCATTTCTGGGCGTCAACCTTTAGACAATGGGTGTGTAGCTCCCGGCCAGTAACAGCTGACGTTGAGACTGGTAGCATAGCAACCAGATTACATCGCTGTTTTTTTTTTTTATGTGCTTCACTATTTTTCTGCCCCTCTCTCCTCTGCTGTGTACAGAGTGCTGCTCCTCTGCTCTCTGTGTCTGTTTGACTGAGGGCGGGGCTGAGACACACACACGCACACACGCACACACACACACACACACACACACACAGAGCAGAGCGGAGCAGACAGGATAAGCTTCTGCTGCTTTCACACAAAATCCGGAAATGTGGCACCTTCCCGCAGGGTGATACGGAGGCGTGGGCGTGTTTATTTGTGCTTTAGAACGTAACCGCCATGAAACAATCACGGCTTTGTTCTCGCTACCGCTGCTCGCTCTCTCCATTCACTCTCTAGCTCGCTCAACCATCGCTGTTCTCTCTCTGTCTCTCTCTCGTCTCCTGCATAGTACACCTTTAACGTGGTAACCTTTCTGATCCTTCTGTGATCGCGGTTTTAGACGCAAAAAAATGGACCTCAGAAAGAGTAACATCTACAGTAGGGTCCAAAAGTCTGAGACCAGTTTCCCATTCAAGTGGTCTCAGATTTTTGGACCCTACTGTATATGTGGAATATTCATATTTATGTGCAGTATAGAAAATTTATGATGGCAGTAGTCTAGATGGATTGTAAACATGTATGAAGAATATGGATCCAGGAGGACGTCAAGCAACTTTTTCAGGTCGTATCTGTTGCTTAACAGATACGAACTGAGACACACAACGTCTTCTCACCATGAAGATCTGGAAAGAGGACAGACTGAAGCAAGTTATTCACACAAGGGGAGGGAGAGACGAGAGATGAGGGTGCATCTCTCGGAGGATGAAAATCCAGATGCAAAACTTCTGGAAATGATGCAAAGGGAGAGAGGGATGATCCAGTACTGAAAAGAAAAGATGAGAGGAGAAAAACAGGGAGAGACATGGAGAAGAGAGAGATACGACTGTATCGACTGTATAGACATAAAGTATTTACAGTCTGATACACAGATTTGTTTTTCTATTCAGAGCAAATTGGCTCTTTGATGAACTGATCTTTGTGACGAGAATATTGTTGACTTTTTTGTGTGTGTACAGTGGATTTTTAAGCTTGGGAGACTCAAAAATAATCCCCACTAAAGAAAAGCGTATTGACTCTGGTGTTGTGAAGATCTTTAAAACTTTAGATGAAGATACGGATGAATTGGTCGTCTCAGCACCACCCAGTGGACACCAGGCTCAGTGTGAACAGTCGTATCTGTTATGTTTCTACTCGCTGTCAGATGAAATGAAGCGTCTGTGTGTTACGTAATCCGTCTACACCCTCCTGAAGCTGTAGCTACGTCTGGGACTGTGGTGCATTATGGGAATTAGCCACAACTAAAGTGAGGGGAAAAGAGTAGAGAGGACTAAAATAAATCTATTAATTAAATAGTGTTTAATTCTGTGGATCATAATGTGCTTTTAACTGAAGAAGTTAACTTACTATGTTCATACTGGTGACGCTTTATTTCACAGGTCTGTAATTTTCTAATCATTTCTAGGAAGTTTCCTGGAAAGAATGATGTAACTTGGTGCTGATTAAAGGGAAAGTAGACGGTGTTTAATTGGTTCACTTCCAATTAGTGTTTTGCCATTAATTTTAGTGTAATCTAGAGTCAGTGCACAGCAGGTCGGCTGAATATGGAAAATGTGAAATCTTTCTACAGATGAGCATACAATTAGTCAACATCCAGCAGACACAGAACCTTCCCCTTCCTCTTCTTCTTATTCTTATTATTATTAAACCTTTATTTAACTAGGTAAGCCCCATTGAGATTATAAGATCTCTTTTTCAATGACGGCCTGGCCAAGATAGCAGGAATACAGTGTTTCAAACGACATACAAGAAAACAGTTTAATGAATCTAATGAATATATTCACCCTCCTTTCACCAGAGTAATATTTCTGCCTCTTTAGTTGCTAAATGTTTCACTTTCTCCTCCAGCTAGCCTCTAACTTTGTCAGTCTGTGGTTTGATGCTGAGCAGGTTGTGTATATTGAGTTTATCAGAGCTTGTTTGCTGAAAACAGCTTCCTGATGAGAGCAGAGACTGAACATCACAGTAAATGTGCTGTAAAACCAAAACAATGAGCTGAAAGAGACTAAAAAGCTCCGTAGAGCTGCAGAGTTGGTGTTGTTTCTCTCAGGTCCGTGTATTCTGTTTGGTTTCATCAGGTAGTCACGTCGTCCTGGGTTCTGCTGAGGTTTACCAGGCTGCTCAGTGTTTGTGGTAAATCCCTGACCTGGTTCACATTGTCACATTGAGATTTAGTCCATCCTCTGTTGGCAGTCGTGCTTTATGGTGGTTGGAGGGACACAGAGTTTTAACACAATGTTTTATTGAATTTTAGAGAACATATAATACAAAACACACGACAGCAAAGACTGATACGAGCAGATCACAGACACTAAGAGGTGGAAAAAAAACAAACAAACAAAAGAAAAAGAAATAGCCTTGCATGTAAACATTATACAGAGATCTCATCTTGGAGACATCACACAGATCAGGGAGAACACAACTAATGCAAAGCAGTAAAAGAGGGCATTAGACATTCACGGGGAACTGGAAGGATGCCAGGAGGGACACCAAGTTAATGGGACCTGATGGAACCACAGAGGGAGAGACCTTAGTTTGGAAAAGCTTAACCCAGCTCAGCTCTGCTTAGCCTAAACCAGGACCAGATCCCTGATGAACCGGGACAGGTCACCTCTTCTTCTCCAGTTTTCGTCTTTTATCACGAATGCAGGTTTTCTTCTCCGCTTGCGAGGTCCAGTACGTAAATGTTTGTGTTTGTAATTTAACAGTTTTAACAGTGAACTGACTTTCTGTCCTCTTTCCCTGCAGGAGAAGAGCTGTTGAAGCTGGGAGAGGAGGACGAGCAGGGCTGGTGTAAAGGTCAGCTGAGCAACGGCAAGGTCGGCCTCTACCCCGCCAACTACGTCCAGCTCGTTGCTTCCTGATGGCCCGCCCTCTCTGGTCACCCAGCCAACGGTACAACTACACTCAAGATGCCAGGACCAATCAGAAGCTATTAGCGCTGACATGTAGACACGCTCTCTGTTTTGGGTTACTGACTGTAAAACTCGTCACTGAGTTTGTTTTTTGATTTTTTTTTTTTTTTCTGTTTGAGCTCCCATTTTGAAAATCATCCAGTGGAGAGTTCACTTGTTGTGAAAAGCTGTTTACTCAGCCTGAGGTCAAAGACATTGTGGTTTGAAAAAGGCTTTACAGGCAGAGATAAATCTCTGGAGGCCTGCAAACATTAACAGAAAGCAGACTGTAGAAAAAAACATGGAAATATCTTCTGTGATGTCACCCATCGATTTCTGAGGGGACGCGATATCGAACTCTGGATGTTGGGTTTTCCACCGGCTGCCGTCAATTTTTGGTTACAAGTCAGAAAATCCACTTTTCATCAAAGGAGGAAGAGCCTGGAGGGAGCTGAGGTGGACGACCACCACGGATGACTGTGATTGGCTGAAACACCTGTCAGTCAATCAAATGCACCCCCAAAACATAGTGTCACATTTTGGGAACATACGCTTATTCGTTTTCTTGCTGAGAGCTAAACAAGAAGATTGATTTCACTTTCATGTCTGTGCATTCAATACATCTAATAACTGGTTAGCTTAGCTTAGCATAAAGGCTGAAAACAAGGGGAAACAGCTAGCATGGCTCTGTTTGAAGCTAACAAAAGAGGCTAAAGCTCATTGATTCACATGTTATATCCTGATGGTTTAATCCATACAAAAAACAAAGTGTAAAGTGGTTTTACAGATGCTAAGCTAAGCTAACTTAGCTAGCTAGCTGCTCCAGCTTCGTATTAAACGGACAAATTTGAGAGTGGAAAGCGAATAAGCCTATTTCCTAAAATGTTGAAATTTTCCTTTAAGCCTTAGTATTCTCATTATTACAAATAAGTGAAATAAACATCTCATGGGAAAAAACAATATTAATTTAGCATTTTAATGAAGACGTTTTCAGTAGATTTCATCACATTCTCGAGTTTTTTTGGGAGCCAGCATGTAGTGGCCGTGAGAGGAACTGCAACCGGAGGCACTTCATCACACTCTTCACCATTTCTCAGTGGTCAAACGAGGTCACGTGACATGAACGAACCCATTGAAAGACTGTCAGTGCCTTTTAGAGAATGAGGCCAGAAATGTGTAGCGCCGCCCTGCTGTCTGACCGAGGAATTACAGACGTCCACTGACGACCTCCAGTCTGATCCCAGTAAACCTCCTGACAGTCACCTGGACTTTAAAATGTTTTTCTTTTGTTCACGCAGCTCTTGATTGGCTGTAAACCTTTCATTTCCCCTCCCAGTTATTTAGCTTTACAACAAAATGCTTCAGTTATTTTATAGATGTTGTAGGTGTGACACTGAATTCACTTTTTCCTTTTTTTTTTTTTAAAGTGATAGCTGTATGTTTATATCAAGTCAGCTGATTTTGAATATGGACGGTGTAAACTGTTGCTACCTGTTCCTTTTTGAATTTTTTTTAAGAATAGCATTTTTACAGTCAACATTTACTTTCTAATTTCTTTTTTTTCTCCTCTTTTTAATTTAGCGCTCGTTCTTTATTTGAACTAGACTTCTGACTAAAGTGGGGGTTTGATTTGGATCATTTAATCTGTGGAAGGTGGCTTGTTGCTAGTTTGTTTTGCTGTGCAGAGATCACGAAGCATGTGCACCTCAAGTAATCTAAATCAAGTGTTTATTTTTCATCAGGTTGTGGGGTTTTCAATGTTTTAAGTTTGTGGTTTGTTTTGTAAGGAAGCCTCCTTTTTCCCTGCTGATCCGAGCATCGCTACGGCTAACCCACATAGATGTCCAAATAATAATGTTAGAGAAATTATAGCTACTACGCTGCTCCTTTGATTCTTTTTTTTTTCTTTTCTTCCCAAAAATTGTAACCTGTACAGTACATTAAAGTTGTGGGGAGCAACAATAAAGAGCTTTCTACCGTTGGAAGTTTTACAGACTTTCTTTTGTCTTTTAATAACCTGCATGCAAACATACATACTAAATAATTACAGTGTGCCTTTGAAAAGCCTGCAGCAAACACACATCAGGTGTTGATTGGAAATAAAGCTGCTTTTCTAATACTGGAACTTAACGACCTTTAACCTGGAGCCTCCCATATTTAAAGGACGGGTTCACAACTGTTCAAGTCCGTCTTAAAACAATATTTAAGTGCCTAAATGAACAGTGAAACATGTTTTTCTTGCTGCAATCATTCCTCCTGTTCATACTGACCATTAGAAGATCCCTTAAGTGATGGAGGACAAAATCCACAGTCCTTCTCCTGTGCAAAAATGTATTAAAAGTTTATCTGAAGCTAATATGACACTTCTTTTTAGTGTCAAAGTCCCTCTTTTTGTTACTATACTTCCACCGCAGCTCAACAGGGAAAAACTGTCTGAGGAAACACAAAGATGGAATTTGATGCTAAAAAGACTGTAAATGTGTCAGATATCCACTTGATATGATTAACTCAGACTACTGAAGTTTGAAGGCTTTCGTGATGATTCCTGAGTATCTTCTACTTGCTGAAGAAGGCTGTAGGATATGGTCAAAAGCTCTGGAAAAACCTATGGAGCCCTGCGATTGGCCAAAATGCCAACAGTTATTTTTATGTATTACTACTAATTGAAAACTTGTTTAATATTGAAAGATTCACTCCAGACTTCAGACATTAATACGTATAAAAAAATCATCCAATTTGATTAATAAATTGTTTTTTTCCATATAAAAGTTCGATTTTACCTTATTAAAAGCTCTTAAAATGACGTCTCCTTCTGTCTCATTGAAAACTAACCAGAATCTATGAAAATGCAAATATTGTTCATTTCAAAAGTCTAACTGCTGGATTCAAGATGTAGTTGTTGTTCAAGTTTCCACATCACACTTGTGTAAGTTGCCCTCTGGACCACAATTGGCTCCAAACTAGTTGTGATGTCACAATAGAGAAACATTCCTCCTTCCTCAGATGATTGTGAAAACAAACTCTGCACAGTGAAAAACACATTTTTGAGTAGGAGGGGGACTTAAAATAAATGTAATTATGACTAAACACACAAAGAAATCAATATTGTCTCCTGTGACCTCTGTCAGTAAAACGAAGAGTAACCTGTTGCGCTTAGTTTGGTTTAAAAACTGAGAACAACCTACAGTATTTAATGCGATCACAGTGCCCTCTGCTGTGGAAAATGGCTTCTAGTCAGGAGCTGAACTCTTCCCGACTGTTAGAGAAATACACAAGTTTATCTGTTACACCTGAACAATTCAGTGCAACTGCAGTTTCACATGAAACATTTTGACTTGTTTAATAAGTTTCAGGTGTATAAGCTGTGCCAGTGCATGAAATACAGCTGTTATTATTATTATTAGTTAGATTTGTGCCTGACAAGTCAAAACCACTGCAGTGAGAAAAGGTTTATAGTTCTGCATTAAATCCTGTCTCTTTGCAGTTAAAGGAAAGACTCACACTTTTTCAGTCAGGTGTCCATATGAACAGTGAAAGAGGTTTTCCTCGCTGTAATCATTCCTCCTGTTCATACTGGCTGTTAAAAGATCCCCTTCAAATGTGCTTTCAGTGTAAATGATGGGGGCCAAAATCCACATTTTGTACAAAAATGCATTTAAAAGTTGATGTGAAGCTTATATGAGGCTTCAGCAGTCTGAGTTAGTCATATCAAGTAGATATCTGACACATTTACAGTCTTTTTAGCATCAAATTCCCTCTTTGTGTTTCCTCGGACACTGTTTCCCTGTTGAGCTGCGGTGGAAGAATAGTAACAAAAAGAGGAACTTTGGCACTAAAGACGTTGAAAGATATCTACTTGATTTGACTCATTTGGACAATGAAGCTTCATATTAGCTTCAGATAAACTTTTAAATACATTTGTGCACAGAGGGACTGTGGATTTTGTCCCTCATCACTTACATGGTAAGTGCATTATGAAGGGATCTTCTAATGGTGAGTATGAACAGGAGGAATGATTACAGCAAGAAAAACATGATTCACTGCTCATTTGGGCACTTGAATATTGTTTTAAGACACACTTATAAAATTGTGAACCCTTCCTTTAAGCTGCACAGGTTTACTTACTAAACTGTATGTACAGCAGGTGATAAACTGGTCAGTTATCTCATAGTGAATGTTTGTCTGTGGTTTTTCCACTTACATACAGTAACTTCGTTGCCTTTTTCCAGCCTGCATTCACACAGATAACATACACGCTGCTTTATTTTAAAAAACCCAGTATAGGCCAAGGTCATGATGCTCAGTATTTAAAAACACTCTGGTCGAAGCGAAGATATGAAAATCTGCAGACAGTTTTATTAAATTGACAAATTTTTATCTGTACAGCAAAATCAAATCTCACAATGATAAATCTGTTACATCTTCATATTACATAGCATAATCTAAAAAGAAAACAAATTGCACACCAATAAAGTTTGTACACGTAGAGACTTACATACAAAACTGGTTATGATAGCTGTTGGCTTCAGCTGACGCAGACAGAAACAAAAGGATCGTTTTTTAGAAAAGCTCAAAGCAGCGAGCTGTTGGTTTCTATCTGACGACTGATCCGCTCGGCTTTCAGGTAGAGGACGTTTCTTTTTTTTCTTTTTTCACAGTCAAAAGTCCTTCGAGAACATATCCACAAATTATTTGCAACTTGAGCTTCATTAACTTTTGTAAACGAGCAGAGAAAGTTCGACTCTTTCGAGCTTTTTCTGGGGTTTTCATCATTCACAGATATTAATGTACAAGCTGCAAAACATCTGTAAAAAGAAAAGTGCGGTTACTTCAGAAAAAATCTTTTGATGAATGTGAAATGCGTTACAAAAAGAAACAGTCATCACTTAGAAAAAGAACAAAATTGCAAAAAGAATTCTCTCCTGATTTAAGAGATTTTTATTGTGATAACAGCATAAATCCTTCAAAACTTCCATGTCTTTTAAATATAACTATCTGATGCGTTTATCTTAACTAGCATGACGTCTGTTGTAAGGGCACTACAGGCTCTACAGGGCAGTACAGGAAGTGTGGGGGCGGGGTTTGCAGAGAAGACCATCGCTGATTGGTCAAACAGACACCGCAGCTGTAAAGCTTCACTCATAAAACAAGAAAGTATTCCGGTATTGATGTGGGAAAAGGGGAGGACATTTATTTTTTTTTTGTTAAAGTTAAAAGTAAAGTTAAATTCATCGGTTGGGGCTGAAGTTAGCAGACCGCCGCAGCCCGCTCGTCGAGGCTACATTAGCCACTACTAGCATAACACATTCAAAACTTCAACTGAAACGTCAGCAATCGAGTTGCACTGTGGGTAATGTAGGCGCTAGTTTTAGACAACAAAGAGGTATACGTGGGATTAAAAAAAGACAACATCTCTGGATCTGCCCCATTGATTTTGATACTCAAACTATCCATTGTGAGTCTGACGATGTTAAATGTGATGCTAAATTGATGGAGTACTCTTCTAAAGCTGCTTTAATTTACTTTTTTTTGACAGAAGAACATGCTGTTTGGTGCTCGGCAGGTGGTGTACAGTGGGTTTATAAGAGCTGGAGCTAGGAGCTAATTAGCTTAGCTTCATGTAAAGACCGGAAGCAAGAGAAAACAGCTAGCACGGCTCTGTCCAAATTAAATGACGCATCTGCCAGCACGTCTAAAGCTCACAAATTAATATCTTGTATCTCATTTATTTCAGAAAGTGGTGTTTTTTGGTGATTTGGTTTTACATAGTGAAACTATTTCTCATCCGCCCAGCACTACTGCGCACAACCTGCCTGGCAACGTCACCATAGCAACAAGACTCCAGGAAGTCAAAGCATCCGGCTGTTGTTTACTAAGAAATAGTTACAGCTTATTGTTCCAATTTAAAGTTCACTTTTTGTCTTTTTCTCCTCCTCATGGCTTAAAAATTAGGACATCTTGTGAAAATTAAGACATTTTTTTTTGTTTTTTGGACACTTGTACTGACGCCACTGGACATGTAATTTTTCATCCAATAAACAGATCTTTGCCAAAAAAAAAGAAAAGAGAAGAAGAAATAGTTGAAATTTACACTGTGTTTCAGTAGGTTAGCAGCTCAGTGCAGGTTTAATAGTGTCAATAAATAAATTATTTATTTTAAGAAGAGCAGGAGCTTCTTATGCAGAGAAAACCAGCTATTTTTACACAAGTCTCATGTTTAAAGGCTAAATCCACATAATCCATCAATCAGCAGCTACTCTGATAATCGATGAATCGTGTGCTAAACATTCTTAGATGCTTTTCCTTATGTTACATTACAGTAAATTGAGATGTAGACTGTTGGTTGGACAAAATAAGACATGAAAACATCAGTGTTTTCTGACAGACCAAACGATTAATCGAGAGAATTATCGGCAGATTAATTGATAATGAAAATAATCATTAGTTGCAGCCCCTCAACGTCCTCCCTCATAAAACAAAGGTAACTGCTCGTGTCTGTGCACTGTTTACGTGACAGGTTGAGTTTGATCGTTAAAGGCAACAGAGACAGTGACTCCTGCGTGTTTCCACCATAACTTGTGTATTCTTTACAATCCAAAACTTGAGATGCAACTAACATTTTGGTTTCCACTTCTGTAATCTGACCTTTTCACATCTGCTGACTTTCACCTCCTCAGCAGGTGTGTTTAGCTGCACAGCAACATGCACAAAACACAAATAAGAATCAGTCATTAATCAACAATAAATAAGGCAATAAAATTAAAAAAAAAAAAAAAGTGCAAAGATTTAATTATTAGAATTTAAATGAAGTTATAAAAAAATGAAAAGTGCACACAAAGTTTCTGATAATGGAGATCAGCTTGACCTTTGTGAAGGAGGCCTGAACTGGTCCGAAGATGTTTAGAGTTGTACTTGGTGAGCTGGACGTGATCCTGTGCAGGAGTGAAGAGGACGGGACTTCATGAAAGATGAGAAAAAATGTTTTCAAAGCAACAAGTACATCTCAGAATTCAACCTTAAAAGTGTGCCTCAACATTCCAAGTTGCTTTTTGTGCGATTCAGGCAGCCGCAGTCACTTAAAAACTGAAACGATTTCTTTGTTGCTCTACATGCGCCAGTCTCCATTAAATATGACAAAAAAAAAAAGCATCGGGACCTAACGCAGGGAAAGAAATCCTAACCTCAGCGAGAGAAGCGGCAGCCCTCAAAGTCACATCATGAACAGCGCTTATTTTAGAAACTGAAAAGATGCCGGACAATCTCACATCCAACTCCAAACAACATCCTCGGAGAAAAGCGGGTTCGCTTGGAGAGAAAAAAAAAATACGATCATGGAGGAGAAAACGCTCCGATCGGAGAGACGATCGATAGTCTCTCGTGGTTTAGAGATGCCCAAATGGAAATTAAAAGGTTTTTGTGAGAGTTGGGGACTGTTTTGGATTTGATGCAAACAGAGGAGGAGGTCCAGATGTGAGCACTTGGCGTTGGCACTGTGCAGGTCGGCTGGTTACAGACCAGGCATCTGAGAGAGGAGGAGGAGGAGGAGGAAGGGTACAGGGAGGTGCGAGGAGTCAGTCTTTTTCGAAGGCGTTGAAGCGCTCGTCCTCTACCGGTCCTTCAGCTCTCTCGTCACGCGCTTGGTGATCCGACCGCACAGCAGCCCCACCAGGAAGAGGATGCACACGCTCAGTGCGATCATGAGCAGGATGTAGTTCTTCGAGGGCGACATCATCACCTGCACGGCCAGATCTGAGAAGCCCTCTGCTGGCGCCACCTACAGGACGGAGGGACAAATTAAAGACAGGAAATAAAACGTCTTTTTTAAGACGAGATGCCTCCTCCTGGTGTTTACCTTGGCGGCGTAGCTCCACATGTCGATGCGGTCTTGAAGTCTTTTCTTACACTCCGGCTGCAGACGAACTCTTTTGTCCTGTAAGGCTTCCATCAGACACGACATCTCTGGATGGAGAGAAACAAAGACAAAGTAAAACATACAAATACACAGTGGAGAATCTCACTGGAAACCATTCAAAAACAACAAAAAAAAGACGTGATCCGATGGGTCAATCGTTGGGATTAATAGTCACAGGTGATGCAAGCAAGATGACACATCTTCATGACAATATATAACTAAAATGTGAAATAAAACGAGTGAAAGCACCCACGTCTTCCTCTGCCGGGAGTGATGGCAGCACAGTGGTGTTTGAGGTCCAGAGCACAGGCTGTGTGGAGGACCGGATCCACAAAGATGTCCGCCTTACTCTCCTTCAGCATGTTCAGGACTTCCTGCACACAAGAAGAACAAACAAAAAAAAAAAGCTGAGCTCCCACACCAACACCAGAACCTTTTGGACTGAATCATCTGAAGTGATGGAGTCCAATCTGCAAGACATGCTGGACATTTTTGGTGGTGAATCCTCTTTCTTAACCTTAATAATATTTTTTATATTTGACGACTATGTTACAGACCAGCATTCACCAAAGTAACAAGAGTAAGGAAAAGAGGAAACAGTAAAACCACTTATAAAACACAGAGGCAGTGTGTCAGAACCATTTTTGATGTTAGATGAAAAATAAAGTTGCATCTGTAAAGTCTTTGAGTTCATGTTAGACTGCTTTTGGATATTTTTATTTGTTAAAAGTTAAAATTCAGCAACCACAGATGCATCAGTATCTATGTGGTGTTGTGACTTTGTCTGTTTCATCTCTGAGTCAGTGAGCTGAGCCTCATTGTGGTGTTTAAAATAAATTTAAAAATCAGGCCATCACAGAGGAAAAAATAAATACAAAGACGTTTAAAACCTTTGGAACAAATGTCCATCAATGCTTACAAAATCATGTGGTTGTTTCCTGAATCAAACTGTTGGCTTGTCGATCATGTAACATGTTTTTCCTACAGTTCACAGACACCTGAACACACCAACATGGGAGGATGTTTTTATAAATAGTCCCTGTTGGTGCAGTAAATACATTACCACAATATAATAATGCAACTTTAATAAGATTTAAATAATGAAATGTGATGAATTCACTAAATCAAACAGTCTATTTATCTGTTTTAAAAGTGTAGTAAGATGACCTGAAACCTGCAGTCTGTATATGAACATATGTGCACTTTGACTTTTTGATACAACACTTATAAACATCTTATCTACTCATCAGTGTGCTGTTTGAATATTTTCAATAAATATCAAGAAAATAAAATCATATTTAAAGATGCTTTTGGTAAAGTAATCGTGAACTAGTGCAGCAGACAGCGTGATGTAACTGTACCTTTTTACAGGCGTCCTGTTTGATCTTCAGCAGGTTGACTTTCAGACACTCCTCCACCTGACCTGTCTGCTCCTGAGCTGCTGCCTCCTCCGCACACAGCTTAGAGATCTGGAGGAGAAAACAGGAGGACAGACGGCGTGAAGGGAGGCGAGGAGACGTCAAGGATGTGGAAACAGATAAATAACGACCGTGTGTGTGTGTGTTTGCGTGCGTGCGTGTGTGTGTGTGTGTGTGTGTGTGTACCTCGTCTGAGCAGTGCATCTGCAGCTGTGGGTCCAGTCTGTAGTCCAGCGCCGACTCCTGCAGAATCACTCTGATCTGGTCTTCACAGTCTGGAGACAACCTCTGAACCAAACCCCAGCCAGGAAACACACAATTTAACACGACAACAGTAACCACAACAACAACACAATGTTTCATGATTCTTTTATGCTTTTTATATACATATTTAAAAAAGTATCATGAAACATAAATTTAGTAGTGCCTCGCTTTTACCTGTAATTTTAAAACCAATACAAGTAAATTAAAATTTTAATTGAAAATGAGTCCAACATTTATTATACCTTTACCTGCAATAGTTACATCTGAGTGCACTGTAGATCTTTAACCAGTCATCTCATCAACTGGACCTTTATCCCATATTGTTTTGGTCAAAATTCACTTATTGCTGGTTTGATGCCTTTCTTAAAATCCTCATCTTTTATTTGCAGCTTTGGATAACACTTTTACAGGTCCCTTAATATAATAGATATTTAACAGTAGATTTTACAGCGAGGGTGGTGCAATTTGATACAAATTATAAGAAAAAACAGAAAAAATGTTAAGTTGGTTTAGTTGGTAAGTGCTGATTCATTATATTTGGATTCATACGTAGCTGTTAATTAGCAGATGATGCTTAATAAATGAGACTCTTGACATTTCTTTAACTGACAGAAAACACTCAGTTTTCAGAATGAAGTTTTCTGTGTCAAACGATATATTAATATATTAGTTTTTTTCAATAATTTCCTGAAAGTAGCTGCTGTATAACTGTAATTTGGTAGTAAACAAAATGTGTTCATTATAGAGTTTTTAAGAAACAACTTGATATGCTAATATGTGATTCGACAAAAAAAAAAAACTACACACTGAAGTATGTTCTGTCATTTAAATAATTGTTTAAGGATCTTAGCAAATTAATGTAAATTTGCCAACTAAACCAACTTAACACTTTTCATTTTTTTTGTATCGAATTGCAGCAAATAATTAACCTTTAAATACCTGAAAATTCTCAGAACTCAAACAGGTTTGAATCAAATTAAAATGAATCAGTTTTAAAGCGTCCTGCCGTCTCCTGCGGAGGTTTTGGGAGACAGACTGTGATGTAATCGAGGTCTAACCTGGTCTGCGTATTTGAGTTTGAGGCAGGCGATGACTTGACCCTCCAGCTCGCTGTCCTCGCTCGCCTTGTTCAGGATGGACTGGCAGAATTTGGGGATGTCGGCTCGACAAGCTTTTCTCAACACCGGGTTCAACCTGTAGTCTGGAGGAGGAAGAGGAAGAGGGAGGATGATGAAGGTGTCAGTAAGGTGAGCGGTGGATTCTGGTTTGGTTGAGTCAGATCAGGTTCATGATATCTTGCTTCGTATTTGTGTATTCCAGACTTTTTATGAACGTGTGTACCTGTGTTCTGGGTGATCTGCCTCTTGGTGATCATCTGTTTACATTTGGGATCCATCAGCTCGCTGTTCTTGTTCTGTTTCAGACACTGAAGAACGTTTCTGGCGTCGGCTTCAGTGCAGAACCGCTGCAGGAGAGAGTTTCAGTCAGTGACATCCTTCCACTTCCTGTCTTACATCACAGATCTTTTCTCTCTCTCTCCTCTTCCTCCTCCTCACCTTGATCATCTGCTTGCAGACTCTCATCAGCTGGTAGTCGAGCTCGGGGTCGGTCATCTCCACCTCCTGCAGCCGGAAGATCCGCTGGTGGCAGCGCTGACTGAGCTGCTTCTTCTGCTCCTTCAGACACTCGATCATCTGAGGAGGAGACGGGGGACGCAGATCAGAGAGACGAGGGGAGAGGCGGAGAAAAGAGAGGAGAGACGAAGAGGGGACAGAAGGAAAAAGATCAGACGGAGGGAGGGACAAGAGGAAAGATAAGAGAAGTGGTTCTGATGTTTCTAACATTTTTGTATGTTCTCATATGTTTGCAGTCTGATGTTTCTTACCTGAGCGTTACCAAAGGCCACGTTGGGACACAGGCGACTGATGTCAGACTTACAGGGATCGTACAGCTCCGGTTCCAACCGGATATCCTCCGACTGAGAAGAGAAGAGAAGGAGTTTAACCTAGCACTGTAGCTACAAGCTTTCATGGTGTTACATAAGCTAAAAGGTTTACTAGCAAACAAATACTGAAACTGTTAAAGAGTACAGTATTTCTCCAGGAGTACGGCACATTTAATCTGTTAACAAATTTGAGTGCGTTCCAGAAAACAACTGTGGGGTCAACCACAAAACACTGGTCTAAAGTTTGCTTTGAGTAAGTTCTGGTGCATGGAGTCTGCTCCTACATGGACGCCAACTGGTCCATAAGCTGGTCGTTAAAAACAACGTGATTGGACTGCAAGACAATTGCATGAAGTCTTTCATTTGTTGATCTGTTTCTAAGTCATCAGGAAATATATAATTTGCTGGATTTTTCATGCGCTGGTTCTTAATGACAGTCAGTAAACTGTAGAGCTAATATTACAGCCATGCTAGCAGCTGTGTGAGGCTGTTTGCACTTTAGCACAGCGGAGCTTCGAGCTAAATGCTAATGTCAGCAGGCCAACATGCCTGCTAACATGTTAGCATGCTGAAATTTGCTAATTAGCCCTAAACAAAAAATAGAGCTGAGGAGGGAGGGAGTGTTGTTAGTTTTGCAGGTTTTATCATAAACCAAAGTATTGGACAAATTGAAACTGGCACCAGATCAATAAAGTTATTACAATTCAATCAGATTTGGTGCCTATCCATCCAATAGTTGTTGACATATTTCACCCAAAAACCACAAATGTGAATCATGGTGGCGCTAGAGGATCACTAGGATTCATCCTGTTGGACCATGAATGTCTGAACAAAATGTTGTGCCAGTCCAGCCAATAGTTGTTGATCAATGCTGCTAATGTGGCTAATTAAGACTTCATGAGGACTGAGCACAACACCAAACTGTCAACTAGTGAACATCTGCATTGTTAGCAACAAGAAATGCATCTTGTTTGAAGATGATGCTGGAGCTTGATCATCATGTGCCCTGTTTTTATTAGTATGTTTGTGCTATCAGGACCAGAACGGTTGCATTAACATCATCATGCGACATAAGTATCGTGTTGTCATGGATACCTGTTGCACAACTAATCTGGACTCAAGTATTGACAGACTGTTAAATGTCTTTAATTTCAGATGTGTGACAGTGAGTCAGTGAGGCTGTGTGTGTGTGTATTGGTGTGTGTGTGTGTGTGTGTGTGTGTGTGTGTGTGTGTGTGTGTGTGTGTGTGTGTGTGTGTGTGTGTGTGTGCGGTACCATTTCCAGCTCCTCCACCCGCAGCTGTTTACGACATTTCAGAGAAACCCGCTGCTCTCTGGCCTCCTGCAGCGTGTCGTTCCTCACCGTGGTGCTGAGACAGATGACGACGTCTACCCTGAAGGGTCGCAGACATGAAAAGTGTTAATTACGTCAATTTAAAATCAGATTTACCGGATGCATAAAATACTTTTGACTGTTGCTCACAAAGTGTTTTGCAGAGAAACAAAGAGGAAAAATAGAGCTTAGAAAGTTTAAAGGAATAGTTCAACATTTTTGGGAAATACGCGTATTCACTTTCTTCTCATCTAGAAAGCAAATAAGTGTATTTACCAAAACGTCAAACCTTTTCTGCACGCTTCAAGTTTTCTGGATGTTTTCATGACTCACTTCTTCTTGATGTTTGGACACAAGCGCAGAACGTCCTCCTTGCAGGCCATCTTGAACTTATAGGAGAACCGGAAATCCTTCATCTGAATCTGTAAGTTGAACACAGGAAGAGACGGAGATTTAAACGACGTCCCTCATTATACAGAAACACCTGCAGCAGAGCAAAACGGTGTCGTCTGTCACCTCTGAAACTCCTCTTCACTAGTTTTCATTTTTTCTTTCTTTTGTCATTTGCTGAAACTTAATTCCCCAAAGGAGACAATTAAAGTTTCACACTCTTACAAGGTGAAAGACCAGCTGTTTAAATTACTTTTGATTGAATTAATTGAAATTAATTGTAACTGTGATCTAATGTAAAACATTTACAGAAAGATCAAGTAAAGATATGTGACTGACACAATGTGAACGAGGAAGCGCTCATAGAAACAAACCTCCGTCAAGGTTGCATAATCAAGATTTAATCAAATTTAATCAAAAACTAATTATTTATGCCTCGGCCTGATTAGTTTCACAAGTTTTTAAGATATCCTGCAACTTAAGGAACAAACAGGACTAAAAACTTGCTTGTAGAGGAAAGAAAAGAGTTAAGAGCAGATTAATTTGGATTTATCTCCCAAATTAGTAAATAAAAATGTAAACTGCTGTTTGTGAGTGATTTGTGATTTAAATTTTTAATTTATCAAAGTAGTTATGGTGAGATTGGGGAGAAAAACAGAGCGAGAAAGAGACAAATGTTGTAACTGACCAGCTGGAAGTGTGTAACGCCGACTGAACACTTGTCGTTCATCTCCTTCTGGTGTTTATTCTGAACCAAACACTCCATCAGATCACCGGTGTCAATCTGGTTATCAGCGAAATCCTACAACAAACAAACAAACACACACATATTATTATTTACATATCCAGAAGGGCAAAGTTAATAACTGGACTTGCTTTAGATTCTTGAAGAACTAAAGAACTGGAGTCAAGTAAAATAAAATATAATGGAAATAAAAAAAAACATGCCTTGCCTTACTACAACCTCACAATACGAATGTTTTGGAGAAGAAGAAAACAATTATTTGTCCTGTGAGTGGCACCAGAAAAAAGGTCAAGGGGTCACTAAAATCTAAAAAGGTTGAACCTTTGGGAATAGACAGTGATCAGCAAATTTTAATCACAATGCAGCTGCCGGATTATGAGATATCTTGTTAAGTAGTAGGAAGTGTCTGAATGGAAAAGGGGTTCGTCCTCTGGGGAGAAAGTCTACTTTTTGAGCTCTTTTATATTTATTAATTAACAATATTTGTCAAGGAGTGGTTTTGTTATAATGGTGACCTTTCACCAAAAGGTCAGGAGATCACCAAAAACATAAGGAATCAAAATTTCAATAGTTGTCCAGGTACCAGGTGGATAGAATGTCATTCCCATAACTAACAGAGAAAAGGATTTCGTCCAGAAATGTAAAAAGTGTTGTTTTTTTAAAATTACCATTGAGTAATGGCGCCTTTATACTGTGCAGCAACAACAATGGTGTGAGTTTATTGCAGGTCACATTGTGTGAGAACCTGATAATGAAATTCTGTGTCAGACTGTCAGATATCAGTTTGAGGAAACGTCACACCAGCTAGTGTATTCTGTGTCATTTCCTGTTGTATTCTGATTGGTTGGTTTGTAGAGGTGGGACGTCGTAGCAGCAGTCACGATGTGAGAATTTGGTCTTAAATTTCTGAAATGTCTTCAGTTCCCAAAGCTCCAAATCGGTTGTCATTGGACGTATCTCATGGTGAGACCGTTATGGATTGACGACCAAAGATTTCACCACGTTTCTCTCACGATTGTCAACTTTCATCTCAGACGACCCAAAATAGTACAGTGTAAAGGGGCTTTACCATGTCAAGTCAAAAACGTTGTGTGTACACATGTAAAAAGGTTTAAGTTCTCACGTGGCAGTGGCCCTGGATGACGGGTTCACAGGCTCTGATGAGCAGAGCGTCGATCTGGATGTCCTGAACAGTGAAACAGAAACAGACAAAGTTCAAAATATGCAGTTGACATGAAGAAACGCTCATATCATACATCAACACCTCTCAGCTACTCAGGTGACTATTTATTGTGGTTAATACTGGTGAACTCTGACCTCTGACTCCAGCTCTGTCAGGTTGCCCACGACGTCTCTGCAGGTAGACACCAGATCTTCCAAGTGATCCTGCAGACACTCCAGCTCCTGCACACACAAACACAGATGTGGGAAAATGTCAGCAGCAAGTAAACAAGATTCCTCTAAAGTTTTCAAGGTTTGATGTAAAAAGAACCATGATGATGAACCAAACAGCCAACAGAGGGCGCTTAAAGATCAATCAGTGGGTTAAAGCAGTTGCAGCAGCAGTGAAAACATTTGTCCGTCCCACCTGTCCAGCATCTGTCTTCTCGCTGCACCACTTGCCGAGGTCCGTCATGCATCGCTTCTGCAGCTCAGGGTCCAGCTTCACATCCAGCGCCCTCTGATGGAGAATCCTCTGCACCTCCATCTTACAGTCCCGAGATAACTGCAAACACACACACACACACACACACACACACACACACACACACACACACACACACACACACACACACACACACACACACAGGTTTGTACTGGAAACAGATACTGGGTTTCTGAGACTAATATGATGTTGATATCTTGGATTATTTTGGGTTTTTTTAATATAAAGACACAAACAAACATTTTTGATACGAATCCCTTATATTTGTTTAAGAATAGTGACCAATATGTGTACTGAGTGGGACATTTTTTCAAAAAGTTCTGTTTCTTAACCACCTCAAACCTGTCTTTAACATTTCTCTGTACCATGTTTTGTTACTTATCAGCCAACATATGTACCAATATTGATATATACATGATAAGTTAATAGCGGTCGATAATATCGACTCTTGTTTGTGCTTCTGTTCTTGTCCCCTAATGTTGCGTTCATGCCATATTAGCATCATTCTCAGTGTCCAGCTAGTAAATAGCATGAAATCATGTTCATGTCAACATTAAAGGGGACATATTCTACACATTTCAAGGTCTATTTTTTTATTCTGGGGCTCTACTGGAATATCTTTGCATGAATTACAATTAAAAAAACCTCCTTATTTATCTTATACTAGTCTTTTGAAGCACATCAGTTCAGTATCTGTGTGAAACAGGCTGTTTTAGCTCCTGTCTCTTTAAGACCAGGTTCTGATTCGCCAGAGTAGTAAAGTTTTAGTCTTGTGTAAAATTTAAATTGAAAATAATGTTTATCATGTTTGCAGCTATAACATGCAAAGCTATTTTTTCTGGTCTATTAAAATTTAAACCACCAAAATTTAAATGTGTGATTTTAGTTGCTGTTGTTGGTAAGCTCCTCTATATTTAAGCAGACAGAGACAGACAGACTGGCACTGCTCGGCCTCGCTGTGGAGGAGGAAGTCACACACACACCACATGAAATCACCCCAGCCTTTCAGTCGAGCACAAATTAAAATCTCATCTCAAACTGGATTGTGTCATTTTCATCGTCATCATCAATTTACCCCTTCACCAAGATCAATTCCGATTGAGGTGAACCATCGACCACTTACCTCCTCGTAATGGTTTACCTGTTAAATTTAGAAATATGAAAGAGTTACACCTGCTGATTCGGCTGTCAGGAGAATACAGAGTTATAATACCGAACTGACAAAATAATCCTGAAGAAGAAAAATACGTCAAAATTGCGATTAAAGCAGCGACAGTGATCCAGCATCAGAAATCCTACCCGGCGTCCCTGCTCCTCGGTGCGGTAAGCGTGGCGGTAGAGGCAGGAGAAGACGGCGCCGGGCGGCATCAGCTCACTGGTCTCGTTCCAGCCGTGTGTGTGGCAGAGCCGGGCAGCGTCACCCTGACACTTCTTATACAGGATGGGATCCAGTCTGAGAGACACAGAGAGGAACTTCATCTGTATTTTACCACCGTTTCCTCCACTTTACTGTTTAGTTTGTAAAGAAAATATAGTATATAGTATGAAGATAAAGTCATAATTTTGGGGATTTATTTCAATATTCTGAGATTCAAATTTTGAATTCTGAAGAAAAAAAAGCTATTAAAGCCTGAGGAAAAGAAGGTAAATAAATACTTTAAAGGTTTTGGCCAGCAGGGGGAAGCAGAAACAAGTTATAACCACAACACTGACATATATCCATCTTTTTAAGTTGAAATGTTGAACTTGTTAGCAAATAGTTGCTTATTTCCAGCAGTTAAAGAGCAACATTATCATTCATGTGGAGTCGTGTTTCTGTTCACCTGGTGAATGTAAGTCCAATATTCACTCTCTTTTAACTCTTTTAACTTTTGCTCTCTACCAACTCCTGAGGGAAATATCTGGCTCTTTAGCTGCTAAAAGCTCCACTATGTTCACCAGCTAGTCTACAGCTAACTGTGTCTGTTTGCCGTTTGGTGTTGAGCAGGTAGTGTACAGTGAGTTTTTACAGCTTTTTCTAAAAAAGCTGTCTGCTGCAGCCCAAAATGATGCTATTTAAGCGCTGAGAGTGAAGCAAAACAGTAAAGTTGCAGCCTGACAGATAAACAATGAGCTGAAACTCACTATAAAGCTCCGTAAAGCCGAGAGGAGCTGCAGAGTCGCTGATAATTCTCTGTAGGTTCATCACTATGAACCACACACACAACACATTACACACTGACATTTGCATATTTTTACACATTATAAAAAAAAATATAGATTATAGACACTTTAAATTCTTCTTTTCATGTATAGATTAGTGTTATAACTCAATACTGTCTCTCTTTAAGAAAATAAACTCTAATGCCGGGAACTTTGAGGCAAACGTGGTATTAAACAACTGCGTTGGATCAATTTTCACAACAGAGTTTCAATATGAACGACTTGTAACGCAAAGAGCAAAATACTACTAACTCCATCTGTTCATGAAGACTGTGAGATGTGGTAAAAAGCTTCTGAAAAGCTAGCAAGTGGACCTTGAATTAATGTTATTTTTTCCAAAGTCAAGAATGAACTTATGTCATGCCAATAATGATTTTATAAAAATTATGATTACACTGTGTATGAGTGTTACTGTTTTACATAGATCATGATGAATTGTTCCTGTTTTACTGCAACTCTGCAACATCAGCAGACTTATCAGCTGAGGTTAAAGGGAGTTCAGCATTATATTTATAAAGAGGAAGATGAAGAAATTAAAATTCGTTGGAGAAAGGATGAGACATGTCATCTGGGGGTCAGTTGGGCAACATGACGTTATCTATAAATCTGTATTTGATAGATTAAGAAAAGAACTGTAACTCCCACTTAAGGTGTATAAAACCCCGTTATAGTCGCTCCTCTGGGAACCTTTTTCTTTGTAACCTAATCCTGTGTGTTGTATTGTGAAACGCTCCGTCTTGTACAAGAAAATAAATTCTGTTAAATGTTGATACTTTGGCTCCGGTCTCTATTGTTTAATGGTCATTAAAAAGAAATTTTTTTAACAAATGGCATAAGTTATTCTGTGTAAATTGTCACATTAAAATCAACTAACTGAAGTTATTTAAATCGTCTCATTAGTTGATGGATTCAAGCGTCAGAGAACAAACTCACTTCCAGTCTCTGGATATGAAATACTGAAGCTCCAAGAGTCGGTGTTCACAGTCCTCCACCATCTTCTCTGTGTACAGATGCTCCATCAGGCACGACAGGATCCTACACACACACGCACACGCACACACACACACACACACACACACACACACACACACACACACACACAGTCAGCTGATGAACTTGTGTACATTAGGAATATATAATAATCTATCAATGAGCTGTTAATGATGATCAAAACAATCACTGATCATAATTTAAAGCCATAATTCAGATATGGTGATGTAATGTGTGTTTTTTTTAACCAGCTCACATCGGGTCTCCGTTGCGGATGTGTTTGCAGGCGGTCTGGATGACGGACTCGCAGGCCTCGTTGAGAGCTCGGTCGATGCGGTAGTCGGCGCCGGGGTCGGCGGACTGAATCAGAGTCTGCAGCTGCAGCGGGAACAAAGTTCAGGAAAACACGTCAGCAGCAGGAAAAGTGATAAACAGTCTGTTACAGTTTTGTATAAATTACAGTTTAAATGATTAGTCAATTGACAGAAAAATAATCTGCAACTATTTTGATAAATGAATAATTGTTTTAGTCAATTTTCAAGTAAAAATGACAAACATTTGATGGTTACAGTGTTTTAAATGTGGGGATTTGAGTCTTATATCATAGTTAACAGAATAATTTGGGGTTTTAGACTGTTGATCAGACAAAACAAGGATTCATCCTGGGCTCTGGGGAATTATAAAAGGCATTTACACAGACGGTTGTTGGGGAAAATAATCAGTAGATGAATCGATAAAAAAAATAGTCATTAGATGCATCGTTAATATAAATGATACAGTACTGTCTGATACTACAGAAATAAACAAACATTTGTAAACAATTTAAAGTAGTAGATATGCACTAAAGCCTGATTCTGCCAGAACTGCTGTGATTGGTCCAACTATGGAGAAATGGAGCCTCTAACCAACCTGAGCGTACCTCACTGAGCTTTGTCAGACTTCATGCTAAGAGCAAAACACATTTTTCTGCACTAGACTGGTGAGACTAATGTCTATCTACTAAAAGTAGTTCTAGTAGTAAATCACTATAATAACTCAATGATTCCAGCCTCCGTTTTTCCTCTCAGCTGTCTGTACCTCCTCCACGGTGAAGCGGCACGACGACGGTGACTTACGGCGCTCTGGCAGACGCTGTCGACGGCGGTGCTGCGGTCGCCGCGTCCGATTCTCATCAGGCAGTGCAGCGTGCGGCCTTTGCGGTGAAGGCCCGAGCAGTGAGCCTCGATCTCGGTCCGGCAGTGAAGCACGATCTCCGGACTCAGAGAGAAATCCTCCATCAGCATCCGCCGGTAGTCCAGCATCTCCCCCTGACACTCCCCGCTGACCGGACGACCTGCACACAAAATCAAATTATCACTGACACGATTAAGCTCTGATGACACAAGGGATGAACATAATTATATATCCTATTTATCTATTATGAAGATACACGTCATTTTCTTTTGCAGATTGAGATAAGAGTGAACGGAAACACACCTCGGTGCACGGCGGCCTCCAGGCACAGCAGCAGGTACGAGAGTCGGGCCTCGCGGGCTCGCGGCAGGCTGGTGTCCAGACTGCAGCGCTGCTTCCTCAGGTCCAGTTTACAGGCTTTAGCCAGAGAGTAACTGACCCTGTAATCCTGAGAGATCAGCTTCTGGCGGGTGGTCAGAGCGTCTCTGCACTGTGGAGGAGAGGAGGAGGAGCGTTAGTGACCGAAGGAGACCACCTGAGTTCAGGAGTCGATGATAATCCTCCTGCGGGTGGTAGATGTTGAGTTGGTGGTACCTTTTCTGACATGGCCTCTTCAAACTTGTGATTGAACAGACACTTGTAGACTTTTCCTTCTCCAGCCTGAGTCTGAGGAGACGAGGAACAGAAAGGGAGAAACACTTTTATATCGTTTTAAAAGACCATAATTAGACTACAACTGCTTAAACATGTTTAGAATAATTTCACACATTGCAGGAAGCTGTTAGCTTTACTCATTTTTGTTTGTTACAGCAGTAAATTGCTTAACAGATACAGTAAATATTATATCCAGCAGTTTATCTGACTGCTTTAATCAATAAATCTAGTTGAGAATCAACAGATGCCAGCAGCAAGATGAAGTGAAATTACAATTATCAGTTATATTCACACTCATCCAACCACCATATTTACAAAAATGTATTTTAATTTCAAAAGATCACAGAGAACAGAGACTGTTAATATATTAGAGACACTTTAAGATTTTTTTGTTTGTTTAAAAAAACAAGGTAATTAATCATTATTTAACAGGGTCATGTTTTTGTTTGTCTGTTAACAGAACATCTCAAAAAACCTGTGAACATATTTGAATAAAATCTGGTGGGAAAGTAACACGTTGGCCAAGAAACAAGAGTCTGGTTTTCGGTGCTGGTTCAGGATTTTTTAAACATTGAAACAAAAGGCTTTTTGAACATTTCTCACTAGCGCACTTCCTGTAATTAAACTGAAATTAAACATCTGTCACTGTGTGTATTTTGATAAAGACTGTAAACATGAGTCATGTACACTATAAAGTCTCTGAGTACTTTCTGATTTGTCTATTTTTCAACAGCCAGAATCTAGTGTTAACAGTAAATTGTGGTAAAAATTTCCATTCGTTTGTGGTAGCATGAATGGAAATTTTGGATAGAAACAAAGATGTCAATAAATTTAATAATTTAAAACTGTAAAATCAGCAGTAAGTGGCGGCGTCTCCTCACGTTCTGGCAGAATCTCTCGCGGTCGTCTCGGCAGGAGAAGTAAAGATGTCGGTCGAGGTGAAAGTCGTCCGACGACAGCTCCGCCACACGCAGGATCGCCCTCTGACACTCCTCTTTGATTGGATGAGCCCGATCCTGCTGCTCCGCCTCCCTCACCAAGGCCTTCTCCAGACAGGAGATGACTTCACCCTGCGAGTGGACGTCCTGACGAGGAAAGACGACAACAACAGATGAAAGACGGTTCGATCAAATGTAATAACTCAATCAAAACTCTGAGATTGTGGTGACTCTTTGTTACACATGAAAATAAAAACAGTGCCGAGTTGCTCCGTACGATTCTGTCACCATCATGCTTCACTGTAGAGATGCTATTCACCAGGTGATGAGCAGGGCTTTGTGTTTGGAGTTCAATTTTTATCTCATCAGACTGAGAATCTTTTTCCTGATGCTTTCAGAGTCCTTTAAATGCTGTTTGGCAAACTCCAAGCAGACTGTCATGCTCCTTCTACTTTATAGTTGTTTCCATTTAGCCAGTCTATCACAAAGGCCTGACTGATGGGAGAACCTGTTGGGAGACTCAGCAGGTGACTTCAGAAGCTCTGTCAGAGTGACCGCTGGGTTCTTAGTCACCTCACAGACCTTTCTTGCCTGGTCGCTGCAGGTGGACTCGTCTCAAGAATAATTAAAGCAAACATGATGCACTTGAGCATAATTTGGGGGCAAAGGGTCTGAATACTTTTAGTAAAAATGAGAGATTTAAGTGTTTGATTTTAACATGTTTTCCCATGGCATTTAAAATTAGATCTACAACATAATAAAGTGTGCAGAATGTGAAGGGATCTGAATACTCTGTATACTTTACATACTAGGGGTGTGAAACCGAATACAAATACGCTATTCAGCAAAGCACAAATAGTGGGGTTTTTACGAATATTTGTTTCATACAAATATTTTAAAAATTATTTGTTTTCGTTGGTTACATCACTATCTCAGTGTCTCTCCTCTGCTCCGCTGTTACGTCCATCAGCAGGTCCCAACAAGGGGAGTCTCATCCACCTGCTACATGACGCACATTTCCTTATTTTGGACATCACTCCTGGAGTTGGGGGTGTTCTCCCGAGGGAACACTTCATGAACGCTTATTGTAACACTTTAATTTTCTAAAATTAAAAACGTAATAAAAACAAAAACCTCTGTGTTAAAACCTCTTCCCACTTTTATTCTAATACAAATAATTTTGTTGCCTCAACAAATACAGATACAAATACAAATACTGGGCTCTCTGCACATCCTTAGTGCATACAACTAAAAACGGCTCCTACAGAGATGTTTTGCAGTTTACGGTGATGCCTCTGCTGCCAACACAAAGACAGAACCTACAACTGGATTTGAGAAAAAGAAAAAAAAACTAAATAAAATCCAACTTCTAGCTTTTTAGGGAGCAAATTTCATCTGCTGATAGACTGAGATGTGGCTGAAAGCTACAAAAAAGCAACTAAATTACAGTTTTATAGATGACTCAGAGCATAATATGTACAACCAAACTCCACTGAGCCTTTGATTGAATCATCAGAATCCTCTTTGCAGTTTTAGTGTGACAGAGAGTGAAACAAACACACACACACACACACACACACACACACACACACACACACACTCACACTCATGCACACACACACACACACACACTCCTCACCTTGTGTCCTACGTTGATGCTGCCGCAGCGCAGGCTGTTGATGTCTTCTTTACATTTGTCCATGAAGCCGCAGATCAGTCGGTAGTCGCTGAAGATGATGCTGGTCATCTTGGTGATGTACTGGTTACACTGGTACTCGCTGATGTTGCCGCGGTGATCCACCAGGCAGGACACCAGGTATCCCCGTCCACGCTCCTCCTCGTTACACTCCTTTATCTGGAAGCATCGAGGAGTCAGACGCTGCGTTAGACCCAGCTGATGTTTATTCATTGACAACAGATGCTTCAACACGACTAAATGTATTAAACTGAATTAAAAAAATAAAGAAAAACTCCTTTGGAAGAAAATAACAGCCATAAAGATTTGATTCTTGAACCTAACTGTGAATATAATCACTGCAAAATACTTACAAGTGAAATTAGAGCTGCAACAATTAGTCAATCGATTGAAAGAAAATTAATCTGCAACAATTTTAATAATAATTTTAGTCAATTTTCAAGAAAAATTTGCCAAACATGCTCTGATTCCAGCTTCTGAAATGTGACGATTATCTGTTTTTCTTCATCATAAATGACAGTTGGACAAAACAAGCAGACTGAAGGCATCATGGGCTCTAAGAAACTGTAAGTTTTCACTATATTTCAGCTTAAACTTTGACTTAACGATCACTTCATAATGAAAATGATGTTTAGTTGCAGCCCCGCAGTAGGAAGCTCCTTTTAATGTCACAGGAAATTGAACGCCGAGCCTCTCTCGCGGTGCAGACTGACCTCGGTGATGGTGCTCTTGCACACCTCCATGGCAACCGACTCAAACTTTGGATCAGTGGTCAGATTGAGTTTGTAGTTCCACAGGAGCTGATGGAGAAAAGGAAGGGAGTCATTACATTTCATACACACGCACACACACGGTAATAACATCCAGATCTGTTTGAAATTAGAACTTAAACTAATTCAGCAACGGAAAGAAAATGAAAGGATTGTAAACACTGGAACCAGCTGCGATGCAGAGACCTGGATGCACTCAAGTGATTAGAGCTGAGATGATGAGACATGATGAGGTGCTCAAAACTGATTAAGACTAACACAAGTATCTTTTCATCCCAAACACAAAGAAAACACACAAGTTCAGACACTGTTTTCACAACAGCAGCGCTCAAAGGTGCGGTATGCCCATAAAAATATAAAATATTTATGTGGGAATAACCTGGAAGTGTTAAGAAATGAAACAAGGTGCATTTAAATGGGCGATTACAATATTTTAGAGTCAGTACATCTAATTTTGACATAATTTTACTGCTAGAATTTAGTCTCGTCGGTATAGAGAAGGTTTTAGAGCAGCGTTTAAACATTTGTAATTGTTTTTACAGAAAATATAACTGATCAGTTGATATATAAACCATAAAATATGTGAGGTAACAGAGCTGAGAGACCTTGGATTTAAAATCCTGGCAAAGCGATTCGTCTATTTTTAAATTTACAAGGTCTGACTCCCTGGTTCACTCACTCAAAATGCTGTAGATGAAGAATATGTTGTACCGTTTGACATCGACTGATACGGATCAATTTAAGTCCGTCAGCTGATCTCGCAGATCATCTCACAGCATCCTAATAAACTAAAAAGTCATAGTGGATTTCTTTAATGACATAAAGAAGTTTCCAAATGCCTCGTTTTTTGTTTTTCCCTTCAGATTCACTTCTTTCTTTCTTTCTTTCTGTCTTCTTTATTTATATGTTCATTGTTTTCCTGCCAGCGAGGCTCCAGCTGCAGCGGCCACAGATAAGAGCGACTGACAGTCAAGCCGCCCAGAAAATAGCACGACGACAAAACAAGAGAGTCTCTGTGTGTGTGTGTGTGTGTGTGTGTGTGTGTGTGTGTGTGTGTGTGTGTGTGTGTGTGTGTGTGTGTGTGACATGTTAATTGCACCAAGTACTTTCCAGTGCTGTAATAAAGACAGTCCAAGCACTCCATTAACCTTGTGGTGTTTCATAAACCTGTCTGCCATTAACTGCTTTGAACTCTGAACGTTGAAGGTTTATCATCTGGAGACGAGCTTCAGGAACCGTTTACTACAACAAGAAGACCGAACGTCGGAGGATGTCTGAAGTTGTCTTCAGGAAATCTCTTCAGTTCAAACCAACAGAGCTTTATTTAAAATTCTAAGGTTTTGTCATTCTGATGTAAAGGGAAATATGATTAATCATACATCTGTAAGACATCTGTAATATTTCCATCTGATGGAAAGCTGCAGCCATAAATCTTTCCTTCACATACAAGAATCATCCTGTATGTCTTCAAGTAAGTGTTGGAACAAATTAATAGTGAATATAGTGATATTATCATCCAGTGTGAAGAGCTAAAAGCTAAAAGGGGAAATTTATGTAGTGCAGAGATCCTTGTGTTTGTGTTATGCAAAATCCTGTTAAACTACCCTACAAAGGTGCTTATGTTGGTATAACAAATGAAAAATGTTCTGCTCTTCTGTTAATTATTGACCTTTAACACTGACACTAAACGTGATGTACCACGTTCACCATGCAACACTTTTTTTTAGAAATCAGGCCGTAACTGTTCTCACCTTCAACCTCAGCCAACAACAACCAAAAAAAAAATTATTAAACTCTCCCATTTCCTGTTTGTCTCTTCTTTGAATTATCTTATAAAAATGTTCAGTGTGTGTGTGTGTGTGTGTGTGTGTGTGTGTGTGTGTGTGTGTGTGTGTGTGTGTGCGTGTGTGTGTGTGTGTGTGTGTGTATGTGTGTGTTGTGATGAATACTCACATGGTTGCAGTCAGGAGCGATCTCACTTTCCTGCAGACAGACAGAGACAGAGAGAGAAAAATCAACAGGTTGTTTTCCTCAAACATTTATAACACGCACGCAGCTAAAATAAAAAACAAACATCTTGATATTGATTGGATTCCCTGTCAGGATATTTTGCTTCCTGACATTTCGAATGTGTGATTAAACTTCCTGCACGATGCTTCAAGGTAAAAACTGTTTGGTGCTCGAGACCAACTCTGCTTATACCTGGTATTAAAGGATTATTTCAATATTTTAGAAAACACACTCATTTGTTCTCTTTGTGAGATCGAGATGAGAAGATTAATGTACGTACATTAGTGCGAACATTTGAGATATCTGAGGTTAAGTAGTTACTAGATTTAAATGAGAGAAGAGACGTGAGGTAGACTGGAAACTTTATAGGTGAATATCATGAGATGGCAGTCCATCCAGTCCAGAGGTTAACTGGTGAGGTGATGAAGGGCAGCATGACGATATAGAATTATGTACAATGTTGATTAAGTTGTCTTATTTTCTCTTGCAGTGAGTGTTGTCTGCAGACCTGAGAAGGGAGGGATGTAGTATCCTGAGACTTCTGGTCTTATCTAGAGGGAGCTCTCGGCTCCAGGTGTGGGTTACCTGACAGGAAGTCCTGGCAGGAAGTCTATATACAGGAAGTGATGGCGTGTGATTCTCGCTATGTCTGTGATCCATACAATGTGCTAGTAGAAAGCCAAGCAATCTACTTTTTGGTGTCCTGCGTCCTCCTTCACTTTTCTGAGGTCACAATATTATAGACATTAAGGTTGACCGCATAATAGTTTTATGAATGAAAAAGACAGACGGCCTTTAATTCTATACAAGAAGTCTAGTTTCATTTTTATTTTGCTGAGTCAAATGTTGAGTATGAATCTATTAAATGAAAAAATAGACCTACAAAACAGCTCTACAGCTCACCAGTCCACATGTTGAATCTCATTTGTTTTACCTGTTAAACTGAGGAGTATAAACGTCAGCTGGTTGCAGCTTCCAGACGTCTGATCCTCACTGAGAGGTCTGCAGGTTTAGTATCATAGAGAGACAACAGGAAAGCCAAACTACAGTCAGAAAAACTACACCGATTTTTGTCTAAAATGTTATAAAACTGAAAAATGCTTTCTCAGAGTCCGAGGTGACGACATATGCGGCTCTACACGGGAATACTGGGCGGATGGATAAACTGTTGAAGGAGCTCCAGCTCGTCACTCCCCCTAAAGCTATAAACTGTCATTTTTTACATTTCTGTTTGTGCACGGATTAAACAAACAAGATATAATGTGTTAATTAGTGAGCTTTAGAGGTGTCAGTGTCTTTATTTTTGAACATTAGACAGAATCAGAGTCGAGGACGCTGCAGACAAAGACGAGATTAGCTCCAGCCTGAGGGGAAAAGCATTAAAACGACTCCAAGAAGCTGCTTTATGCACATGATATCTTCTTACTGTAGCAAGCAGCTTATTTGCTATCATAATTAGAACCTGTCAACCACAATGTAAACCACAATGCTTTATTTTTACATATATATTTCTACACATATAAACAAGATACTACAGATGTGGGAAAGTTTACTTTTTTAAACGTTTGACAGAGCTAAGCTAGCTTCCAGTTTGTGCTAAGCTAGGCTAATCACATCCTTGAAATATCTCTGTACAGGAAGATTAAAATTGCTATCAATCTTTTCATGTGACCAATTCATAAAAAGTGAATTTCCTGTACTGCATTGAAAAGATGATCCAGGGCACGTAAGGAAAACAGTACCAATATCACACCAAAGCTTTGTTTTTTTGCCCAAATCGCAGCAGTTTAACACGAACGCAGCAGTGGCAGTTCTTCTTTGACTCTCCCACAACGTCCTCGACTATCAGAGGAACCCAGCTGGAGAAGCTGTTCTTACAGCTTCACACCACTTTGCAGTGAAAAAGACATGAAAGCACTTCATGTTAACTCTGCTCTGCCCACGGGAAAACAGAGACAAAAAGCCTTCTTCTGACTTCAAACCGTCATTTCCACTAAACGTTTCAGAGACAGAGGAACAAGTGTAATGAGGAAACAGACTCTCGGCACCCTCCGAGATAAAAATTACCAATTAGTAAGACTATGAGTTATTAATTAAAGTAGAGCTGTTCCATTCAGATCAAAGGCTTCTGAGACAAGACCAGATTTATCAACTAAACTGATCAAACTGCAGTGATAACAGGGACTAATTGTGTTTGGGGAGGGGGCGGTGCTAATGTGACAAAACCTCAGGCTAATATGATGCTGAAGACAAAGCGTCAGGGATTAAAAGTTCACAGTGTGAAATAGGGCTGAAGGGGAAAAAACTGACATTGCGATATCTTTTTTTTCTGTGATATATATATATATTGCGATGTGGAAATTTCACCCGATTGCACCAACGACAGCACAAAGTTAGCGACTAGCTGGTGAGGAAAACGGAGCATTAACAAGCTAAAGAGTCCGATATTTTTCTCATTTTTCTCTCTACTTAAAAATAGACTGAATATTGGACTTGAACTCATCAGATGAATAAAAAGGTATGACTGCAAATGAATGAAAATGTTGTTTTGTCTCTGCTGGATGTGTGAATAAGCAACTGTTTGCTAACATAACAACCATAACAGCTTCTGCCCCCTAGTGGCCAAAAAATCTATTAATGCAGCTTTAAAGTCACCTTGATAAGCTTATTTTCCTGATTTTTTTGTGTGTTTATTGTGGCAAAAAAATCTTTGATTTTGCAGTAGCTTTTCTTAAAAATTGCAAAACAATTTGTGATGTTTTATGTGTCTTTTTTGCTGTACGGGAACTAGCAAAGGAAAATAATGCCAATGAAGAGTCATATGTAATCACCTCCTTGGATAAAAAGCACACTGCACATCACAGAAACCATATTTCACTGCTAATTTTTCAATTTATTTTCTGAACATGAGAACCATGGTCTCAGAGTTATATATAAAAAAGAAAACACTGCACTTGAGTTCCATTTATATCCTTTCTGAATGCATTATGCATGCTGCGATGACACAAGTTACCACCACACATAATGTGACAGTTGGTCCAAATCACAAGCAGATTGTTGATTTGTCCTCTTCGTGAGGAAAAGTTGCTGTAATTGCCTGGAATAAAGACATCACAGCTGTAATGTTCTGAAGAAACACTTTTATAAAATAAACCCTTCCAGGAAACAGAGCAGAGTTGCTCCATCACTCAGCAAGGATCACATATTTAATAAGTAAATTAATCAGAAGTGGGATAAAGTCATTGTTTTGCAAGTTTTACGAGTAAGTCTCACGTCTTGGCCAAGAACCACCATCATTGTTTTCTGCCTGCTTATGACAGTTTTCACTGAGCAGGATGCACAAGCATTTTATCCTCTCTCATTCCTGTTTTATTAATGTGTTTGTCCATCCTTGTTACTTTCCTTGTGCTTTCATTTAATTGTAAACAGGAAACCTACCCTGTAGAAATAAAGGTTAAATAAAAAGTAACTTTAACATCAAATTGTTTCATTTTTAAAAACATCTAGAGACCCGAAGAGATAAAACTGCACAAGAAAAAAGGCAAATATTAGAGAAAAGAGTGAAAAAAGTCTCATGTAGATAATGATATTGTGATTGAAAGCAAGTGCAGCTGAACTGAAGTGATATCCAACATCTGTATGTAGTGAAACAACCGCAGCGAATCGAAATGAAAAACACTGGACGCAGAATAAACAGCTGCAGCGACAGAAAACAGCCTCCTCTGTCTCCACTGCTCTGCTCTCGACACGGCGTCCTTACAAACAGTCAATCCAGAGTCAGTAAGTGACAGACTGACTCAATGACCACTAACAGAAAGCGTCCATGGCCACGGGCGTGTTTGCACGGTGGCAAAATGACTTCCTCTCTAAGCAGTTAGCTTGTAACTACAGCGTTGATGTCGCTCTGACGGTCTCTCAAGTGTCGGATTTTTGGGGGATTTAGACCACCACAAATAAATTCTCAAACACTGTACAATGACCACACGCTGCTTTGCTTTGGGCTTGCTGCTGCAGCTGTATGTGTGTGTGTGTGTGTGTGTGTGTCTTAGAGAAGAAGCAGATTTATAAGAGCCATTTACCTCTTCAGGAGGCCACAGCTGTTATAGAGTTGAAGCGATGTAATTATCTCAGTAAAGAGGGCATCGCTCAGAGCCCGTGGAGGAGGAGGGAGCATATGTGTGTGTGTGTGTGTGTGTGTGTGTGTGTGTGTGTGTGTGTGTGTGTGTGTGTGTGTGTGTGTGTGTGTGTGTGTGTTTGACGTCAACATGGTGGAGAAGGAAGGATGATGACAACATGGTGGTGGGTACCAGAAATACAGAAAAACACACCAGGTGAGACTCAGAGGGACAGCGCGGTTAACACAGACGTGTACATCCTCTCAGTGTGTTTACATACATGTTATTGACTTTAGAGCTGCAATGATTAGTCAATTAATCAATTAATGCAACTATTTTGGTAACTGATTAATCGTTTAAGCTGTTTTTTAAGCAAAAATGCCAAATATTTGCCGGTTTCAGCTTCTCTGATATGAGGATTTGATCGTTTTATGTGTCATGAATGATAATAAACTGAATATCTTTCGATTTTGGGCTTTTAATCAGACAAAACAAGATATTTGAAGACGTCACCATGGGCTCTAATAAATTTAATAAAACAAGCAATTTTCACTATTTTCTACACAAACTGACATTTTATACACAAAACTATGAATCGATAAAATAATCAGCAGATTAATTGATAATGAAAATAACAATTATTTGCAGCACTAACTGGGCAGTCAGCTTTCTCTGTGAACCATTGAGTCACACAGCTGAGTTTAGTTTACATTATTTCTAATTGACATTGTGGGTGTATGTGATGTGCTGTGTGTAGCTTTGTATTTTGTATAGTGTGTTCTGTGTGGGGTCTTTTTTTGTTTTGTTTGTTTGTTTGTTTGTTTGTTTTTTTGGGGGGGGCGTTGTTTGTTTTTTGCTTCTTACTGTTTGTTCTTCGCTGTTGTATATTTTTGTCTGGGACTACAGAAGCAAATTAGCTTCAAGCTAACTCTGGTGCATCTTTAATGTTTCAAACTGTCTCATTCAATAAATGAATAAATCAAATCAAATTAAATCAGATTAAAGTGATAGTTTGAGTGTTTATATCGTGCAGAGTGAGGCCAAGTTGATGCCTGATTGTTGAGGCTGAAACATTATTATGAGATTTTTTTTTATTAGCTCCAAATATGATATATTAGCCAATATTTCTCAGCTGATGTTACATCACTGTGTGCTTCCAGGTGTTGGGGAGTCCTACTGCACATGTTTAAAACCGTGTCTCCAGAAGAAGCTGTGTGAAATCTGATAAATTGTCTCAAGCGATGTCACTTCAGTCATCGTCGGTTGGAGCTGAAGACTAAAAGATTGAAAATAAAACCTGAAATATCACCTCACGGTTGTCTGCCTCCGCCAGCCGCTCGAGCTGCAGTTTAACATCCGAGGAATCACTCACACAACTAATCTGTTCCTATGAGTGCTTCTCGCATGAGGCCCCGATGTGTGGAATAAAAAAAAAAAGATGATATCTCTGGTTCTGCTGCATCGGCTTTGATCTTTATCTTTAAACTGTCCGTTGTGAGTCTGACAATGTTGTAGAAGTGTGATGCTAAATAAGCGGAGCAGTCTTTTAAAACATGAAGACATTAAAAAAAAAAAAAGAAGCATTTTTCAAACTATGTAATAGAGACACTGCTTCTAAATTACATCAAACATATCTTTGGCATACATGTACTAAATTATTCACCAACAGTTAGATACCAAAATACCCGCGATAAGCTAAAAGTGGCTTCCGTGCAGAGTAACTGAATTTCTGCATCGCTCAGGGCCGGAGGAGGACGAGGAGGAGGAGGAGGGAGTGTGTGTGAAAGAGAGAGCTATAAGAGAAAAAAAAAAAACGGACAGATTAAACTGGGTCACCATGCTTGTCATCACCACATCTGATGTCTTCCTCTAAAGATCAGAGTCCAAACCTCTGAGGGCGAAGAGAGGAGACGACTGCAGTGATCAGCAAAATAATCACAACATGATTATTTGTCAAATCGTTATGGTTCAACCAGTCTGTACAGTACAGTTCACACAAGTAAACACACACACACACACACACAGCAGATTTATGTGAAGTCTGTTTTAACAAAAGCACTTCACACATTAAAGGGCGGGTTCACAATTTATCAAGAGTGTCAGGTGTCCATGTGAGCAGTGAAAGAGGTTTTTCCTCGCTGTAATCATTCCTCCTGTTCATACTGGATATTAAAAGATCCCCTTCAAATGTGGTTCAAATGTAAGTGGAGGCCAAAATCCACAGTGTGTCCATGCAGTCATTTTGCACAAAAATGCATTTAAAAGTTGATGTGAAGCTTATATGAGGCTTCAGAAGTCTGAGTTAATCATATCAAGTGGATATCTGACACATTTACAGTCTTTTTAGCATCTTTTAGCATCTTTGTGTTTCCTCGGACAGTGTTTCTCTGTTGAGCTGCAGGTGGAAGTATAGTAACAAAAAGAGAGACTTTGGCACTAAAAAGACTGTAACGTTGAAAGATATCTACTTGATTTGACTCATTTGGAGGCTGAAGATTCATATTAGCTTCAGATAAACTTTTAAATACATTTTTGCACAGAAACAGAAGGAGGACTGTGGATTTTGTCCCCCATCACTTCCATTGTAAGGTCATTATGAAGAGATCTTCTAATGGTCAGTATGAACAGGAGGAATGATTACAGCAAGAAAAACATGTTTCACTGTTCATTTGACAGACTTGAAAAACTGTGATCTCATTTAAAACAACAGCCCAAATGAATCTGTGCATGCATGTGTGTAAAAACAGTATTTTCCTTCGGTTTGTTTGTATTTAATTTTTTAAATCAAGTACAACAATGAGAGCAGCAGGCCTCATAAACGTCTGTGGTTTCACCTGACCCCGCCAGTCATGTGACGGCTGGATGACTGAACACACGCAGGCACTCATGTTGAACCTTACTCAGGTTGATAATTAGTTCAGTGAGGCACATTTATAAACCACGCTGAGGTCTGTGCTGTACAGTCTGCAAACCTCAAACCAAACTCAAACTCTACAGTGAAATAGTTTCTATGACGACGTCACTGCCAGATGTTCTCACCATCACTGTTTTTATAAAAGTGGGTTTGATATTTTAAAATTAAAATGCATGAATAAATGATTCAAAGCCTGAAACTGACACATATTTACAGAATCTACTTTTACTTTTTTGACTCATTAGTTAATCGTTTATACAATTTTAGAACATAGTGACAAAAGTCACTTCAGGAAGGAGTTTTTATTTCCTTTCTTTTATGTTTTTTTCTGCTTTTTCTTCTCTTCCTGTATATGCTGCTTCTGTGTCACATAATCTTTCTGTCACTGGTGGCAGGAAACTCTCCAAAAAACAGATTTTGATCTTGAGATAACATCAGAAAGAAAAATAAACACTCATAACAATAAAATCTCTTTGCTTCACCAGCTGCAGGACTGAAAGTATTTCATTCTGTTTTAAGGTTTGTTAGAATTAAGAAGTAAGAAAGAAAGAAATACTGTTTAATGTTGCAACTAATGATTCTTTCTTCTTCTTTCTCGATTCATCTGTTGATTATTTGTACAATTATTTGAATAATTTAATTTATAAAATGTCAGAAAATATTGAAAATGTCCATCACAGGCTTCCAGAGCCTCGGGTGATTTCTTCAGATTACTTGTTTTGTCTGATCAACAGTTTAATTATTCAGTTTACTGTGATATAAAACAGCAAATCCTCACCTCACCAGAAGCTGTAGAACCAGATAATGTTTAGTGATTTCACTTCATAAATGACAAACAATTAATTGATTATTGTTGTTATTTCATTTTCTGTCCATTGATTAATCAATTCATCCGTTTCTACTTTAAAATTGATTGTTTTTCCACCAGAATTTGTTTCCTGGCAGATTAAAGAGAAGCGTTTAGAGCTTCATGTTGGGAAATAAAACTTACAGAAAATCTAACTGAACAGTCAATTGATGACAAATAAAATAAAAAATAAAATTTTTTTCTAAAATCCTGTGTACAGCCCTCATTCACAGGTCTTTTAATACACTGACAAACATATGAAAGTTTTCTTTTACAGGACCATATTTATACTGTTTATAAGTCAAACTAATCGATTATATAGGCCTCTGGACTCGATTGGACTTTCGATAGTGCAAGAAAGTAAAAGTGCAGCGGCTTCACAAAATGAAAAGAACATAAAAACTGCAAATCACTGCTTGAGTAAATGTTTCATCTGACATTATGTCTGCAGCAAGTTCCCCTCCAGACCGATGGTTTAACTACCTGGTCCAAGGCCAACCAGTCGTTAAATCCATACAGTATCTTTACAATCAGGCCTCAAAAATCTTGGACAAAAAAAAAGCAAATAAGTTACCATCACTGCCGCATTGTAAGTAAATGCAAGATTATAAGTTTTGCAGACTTTATTGATTTTCATTATGTAAAGCTTGTGTTTTAAATGCTTCAGTAGTCTTGCTCCTCAGCCTTTCTGCAAATACAGCAGAAGACAACAGAGCTGCAGCAGATCCAGCAGAGAGGCTTCAAGTTTCCACATCACACTTGTGTAAGTTACTGGACCAGGATGTCACAAATCATTGCTCGTGTACCCGCCTCTTAGAATTGGATTTTCAATGAGCTCAGAGAAACTTTTGCACTTTCAGCAGATGAATGTGAAAAACAAACTCTGCACATACATCATTCTGCACAGTGAAGCTCAAACATCCAACTAATGCAACAAGAAGAAAAACATATTTTTGAGTGGAGGGGGACTTTAAGTTACTCCACAGTAATCTTGCTTAATTTAACAGGATAATTTGGGGTTTTCTGTAGTTTCTGGAGTGTCAGAAAGGTGTGAAATCTGGAGGAAAATACGCATGAGCTGTTCTGGAGCCCTAATTTACTCTAATGTGTGTGTGAGTGCAGCTAGTGTAACTGGGACACTGGTGCAGGTGATGAAGATGGTCACCTCTGCATCAGTGTCCTGCTGACAGCCGGTGTGAGTCTGACCCACCGGGGCGACACACCCAGCTGATGCCCGACACCTCCCGGGACCGGAGCGGATCAGGCAGCTGTGCCGGCGGCCGCTTACCTCTCTGCGGTCCTGCAGACACTCCAGCACGGCAAGGTTGTTGGTCCAGGTGTGTTTGGGGCAAAGCCGGGTCAGGTCCTCCCTGCAGGCCTCCTCCTCCGACAGCTTCCAGCCGGTCGCCCTTCGAGGCTGTGAGGCCCCAGCGGCAGCGGCGGCGGCGGCAGCGACGGCGGCGGCAGCAGGTGCATCCTTGCCCGGGGGATCCGCGGCTCTGATGACGGGCGGGTTGGGTGGGTCGGCCGGGCCGCTGGCAGCCTTCAAGCCGAAGACGGAGCCGAAGCCGCAGAGACACACTGACGACAACAGCAGCAGCAGCGGAGAGCGACTGTACGCCGCCATCTTCACACCACTGTTGAGCTCGCGCTAATGAGACTGCAGCACTTCCGGTCAGCAAGTGCACAGTAAAAGCCTTAGTGACCGACACAGACACACCACTTCCGGTTATGTTATAAAAACAAAGACCTCATTTCATCTAATATGATTTGATAATAAATCAGTATTTCCTCCTACTCATTTTTACACGAGTACACTGCACTGATTGGTTGTAATATAGAACCATTAACATACAGTACTGGGTAAAGGTAAGAGAAGTACGGTGGCCCTGAGGTGCAAAACATGACGACACTTAAAGAAATACAACATTTTGGAAACCACAGAAACATTTTGGAAAATACAATATTTCACAAAACACAACAGTGTTTTTTGATTATACTGTTGTGTTTCGCACCTCAGGGCCACCGTAGATAAATTCTTAAAGGTGCAGTGTGTAGAATCTAGTGGCATCTAGTGGAATAAATGGGATAAATGGGATATAATATTCATAGGTATGTTTTAATCAGTGTATAATCACTTGACAATAAAAATCGTGTTTCTGTTACCTTAAAATGAGCCCTTCAAATCTACATAAGGAGCAGGTCTTCTTCCACGTAGGCCGCCATATTGCACTGCCATGTTTCTACAGTAGCCTAGAATGGACAAACCAAACACTGGCTCTAGAGAGGGCCTTTGGCTATTGTTGCGAGTTTCGTGGCCACTGTAGGTTCTCCTACATGCTTGGAAGGGCAGGGTGAGGGGATGGGTATTCATTTGGTTGCAATCTGCAACCTCACCACTAGATGTCACTAAATCCTACACACTGGTTCTTTAAAGTCTTCAAATATTGAAGCTAAATCTTTATGTACCTACTTTTTTTTACATGAGTACACCATGGATGTATTATAAGAACTGGATACCAGACTCAAAGATGGCACCTATTCAATCAAATGAGAATTGCATGAGAATTGCTACTGTGCATCCACAGATAGACCTACTTGGGCGCATGAACTTAAAAAGTTTCTAGCTTCAAGGTCAGACTCTGCCTTGTGTGGCCAACTGAATATGTGCAGTAGTGTTTCTCCTGCTGGCCCCGCACACAAGTTCTTGCTTGTCCCATAGTCTTTACATTGGGATGACGTAATGGTCTTTAAAATTGCTTTTCTTGGCTCGAGGAAAGTTTTAAAAATATATAACTTTCATGGATTAGAAATTCATAATAGAAAGAATCATAATTTACCTTTTTTGCAATTGGAGGTGTCCTGTTATACATCCATGAAGTACACTGATTGTGATTTAACATACAGTATTGTAAGAGAAATATGGTGGCCCTGAGGCGCAAAACACAACAACATTTCAAGAAACAAAACAACAAAATAGAAATAAGAAGAAAAACACAGTGACATTTCACAAAACATTGTTGTGTGTTGTGGAATGTTTTTGTGTTTTGTGAAATGTTGTTCTGCAGCTGTTTTCCAGCTGTTTTGCAGCTCAGGGCCACCATATGGAAATTCATAGTCTCAAAGTCTTCAAAAATTAAAGCTAAACCTCTATATTTCTCTCAGGAAAACTGGTTTAACTGTAGATCATCATATCCAAGGGATTCATTTCATATATGAATCCTATATCAACAGTGAGCATTTTATTATCAACATCCTTGTGGCCTATAATATTATAACCTTTAGTGCATCGTGTAGTTCTTGCAGTGTTATAGGGGAGTCCAAATATTCACTTACTGTGATGTTGTTACACTGATGATTGCATTCAAGTTAGAGATATAAACCTCAAAGAGAAATACAAACCATCTGGAAAATATGAACATCTTAAGATGAAAATTTAAATTAGCTTAAAATAACATTAATATAGACAAATTAACCTGGCTAAGAATCAAACCTTATTGCTGTGAATGCAACTGATGCAGATGGTACAAGTGTTAAAATTGCAGCAGCACGTCCCATAATTAAATCTTTTTGGGAGGTTATCTAGGTGGAAATTGTTTAAATTTTCCATTGGAAAATACTGTAAATGTTCATCCATCCATTCTCCTCCTTAATGTTTATAAAGGCACATTCGACTTGAATAAATTTGAATTTAAACTTCTGAGAAAACTTTTGTTTCTTGAAGGGAAATTTATATCACTGAAATGGGTCGAGCCTGAGCCCCCAATGAAATATTTAGTATTCTACCTCTAGAGAGGTTGTCTACATTCCTTAGTGGAAGTGACAAGAAATTTAGTCAAATATGGAGTTCTTCTGTAAATCATGAACCACGGGGGGTTGGAAATACCTTGTTTGCAGGAACAACTGCTATCAAATTTTCCATTATATGTATCACATCCTAATTATACGAGAAAAGAAGATCTATTGATTGATAGAAGATGAAAGGTAAATGAAAGGAATTGCTGTAGAGATATTATTTTATTCATGTTGTAGCATAGTGCTTTATCTTTATGGGGGTTTTCTGATGATAATATGAGGCTTCAGCGGACAGTGATGGACAGTGTTTTCCTGTTCAGCTGCAGTGAAATGATCATAACAAAAAGAAGGAATTTGGAACTGAAAAGACTGTAACTTTGATAGATATTGACTTGACTTGACTAATTTGCACAGCTGAACCTTCATTTTTATCTTCAAAACAACTTCTAAACACAGGTCCAGACACTCAAAGTAAGTTTATTTCAGTGGGCTAGAGTCATTAAAAAACACACCAACGCGTGTCGGCTCATATATAGCTTAAATTCTGCAGACAGTTTATCGATGTCTTCTTTTAGTTTCTTCTCAAATGGCAATGTGAGCTGGGCTTTCAATTCCTTAATCTGTGTTTGTAAGGCCAATTTCTGTTTTCTGGCTTCCTCAATTAGTAAGAGAATGACTCTAGCCCACTGAAATAAAGGATCAAATCTAGGGGAGCGTTTATTGAGAACTGCTTCCCATTTACCTTTGAATTCATCATTGCCATAGCCAAATGAAGGGAAGCCCACTCGGGATCATATCCTTCCTCCAGTAATCAGACAAGGTGACCATATGAAAATGTATCTTCAGTTCTTTTTCTGAAAGTTTTTGGAGATCAAAGAACAACTTACAAAAGTCTGCCATCTGTGCAGGTTCCTGATCCGGATCCAGAAGTGTGTCTTCAACAGTAATGCTTTTGCCCTCATCCTTGGTAGAGGAGAATGACTTGTTTTTGGCCATATTCATCAGGTAATGGGTCCAAAAAAATGATATTGAAGAGCAGAGGAATTATGACCAAAAATGGCATAAAAAATCCAGGTCCAAGCACTCAAGATAGGTTTTAAAAGTAAAAGGCCTTTATTTCAGTGGGCTAGAGTAATGACTGTAGCCCACTGAGCTGGACTCATTACCTGATGACACATTGATACATTTACATATGGTCACCATATCTGATTACTGGAGGAAGGATATGATCCCAAGTGGGCTTCCCTTCATTTGGCTATGGCGATGATGAATTCAAAGATAAATGGGAGGATATTTTCAATAAATGCTCCCTAGATTAGTTCCTTTATTTCAGTGGGCTAGAGTCATTCTCTTACTAATTGAGGAAGCCAGAAAACAGAAATTGGCCTTACAAACACAGATTAAGGAATTGAAAGCCCAGCTCACTGAATCAAAGGAACACAGATTGCCTTTTGAGAAGAAACTAAAGGAAGACATGGATAAACTGTCTGCAAAATTGAGTCAAAGCAAAACTGCTAAATTCAAGCGAGATCTTGATGATTACAGCACTCGTGCTATATATGACTGGGGCAAAAAACGCAATCAGACACAGAAAAGTGTCTTTTAATCTCCCTAGTACTGATGAAGATGATAATGATGATGATGATAATAATAATAATAATAAGGACATTGATAATATGAATGAGACGCTCGATATGGATTTTTAAGTCCACCTTTCTACCTGGTACTACAAATTCCACACTGACTACCTTTACTAAAAAAGTGTCTTATGAGGTGTTGAACAAAAAAGCTTAGAAGGTACAATCTAATGAAAAAAGTATCTGAAACACTCAAATGGCTATCGGACAGAGATGACATCATCATAAAAAGTGCTGATAAGGGGGGTGCAGTTTGCGTATGGGGCAAAGAGAAATATATTTCAGAGGCTATGCCCCAGCTAGAGAACACCCAGTATTACTCTATGTCCCCATCAAACCCAATGGACAAGATGGAAAGAGAGCTACAGGAGCTACTCAACATGGCAAAAATACACCATGATGAAGGCCTGGAGGCTTTGAGACTCTATCTGGGGTCCAGACCTGACGACCTGATGCCTCCTAGTGACTTTCTTGTGCAACTCACTGAGTGGACTCTCAAAAACAAGGTTTTCCTATTCCAGGGCAAACTGTGTAGACAGTTTTAGGACTATGGGAGGAACAACACTTTTTTTTTTTTTTTTTTTTAAAATAACCCATTTAAAGGAAAAATTGTGTGGTGGGGCAGATACATTGATGTTGTGATCTTGTTCTTTTCAGGCTCAGAAAAAGAGCCTCTAGACTTCCATGTTTATGTAAACAGTTTAAATGAAAACCTGAAGTTAAGCCTGGAATATGACCTACAACTTTCTGGACCTACAGATCTCAAAGGATGACCGAGGATACTTGCACACCTCTATCTTTAGAAAAACCACTGACTGAAACATCATATTGCATGCGGATAGTTTTCACCCTCCCCATGGCTCATCAAGAATATCCCTTACGGACAAATCCAGAGACTAAGACGCATATGTGATTCTGATCAGGATTTCCAAACTCAATCTATGGACATGCAGCAGCGTTTTAGAGGGTATCAACCCCAGATTCTCACTCAGGCTCACAACAGAGCTCCGTCACTCGAGAGGAGGAAATTGCTCAGCCCTAAAACAAAACAAGAGCAAACCCAGAAACCTTACTTTGTTAGCAAAGAAGCAGTCTAGATCAAACACATTATTAAGAAGAATTGGGACATCATTGAAAGAGACATTTCTTTTCGAGAGATACTCACTGAACCCCCAGGGATCAGCTTCAGAAGGGCCCCAACAATCAAGGACAAATTAGTCAAGTTACCTTCCTGCTCTCAATCCTGACACTTGGCTTCGCCGACCCAAAGGCAATTTTTGCTGTGGTAATTGAAATAACTGTTAGAATATGGTGAAAACTGACACTTTTAGAGATGTGTTTAGCAACAAAACCTATCCTATCACCAGTTTTATAAATTGTAATACTACTCATGTCATGTTGGCCTCACTAAAAGGAGGTTGAGGGACAGAGTGGCTGAACATAAGTATGCCATTCATACTGGGAACTTGAGTCATCCTATGGCCAAACTGTACTGTACAAACATGGGAGTGATTCAACCCTAAGAGTGTCAGGTATTGAAGTTATCAGCTAAGATGCTAAGGGGTGGGGACAAAATTAAACGCCTCAAACAAAGAGAGGCATATTGGATCTATGCCCTTAAGGCCACCAGTTGTGTTTCCCTCAGCCAATCACTCCCAGCCTGCCCTGTTGTCTCATCACCTGTTCCCCATTCCCTGATTAGTTTAGTCTGTATTTAAGGTCTGGTTTTGAGTTGAGTCTTTGTTGGATCATTTGTTTTGTTCAGCTTGTTCTGTGCAGTCCTGTCCTGTCCTATCCTATCCTATCCTAACCTAACCTAACCTCACCTCACCTCACCTCACCTCACCTCACCTCACCTCAAGATTAAAGGTTTTCGTCTACCCTGCAATCTCTGCATGCTGGTCTCTGCAATTGCGTCCATTTCTGCTACTCAACCTGACACAAACAGTACATGGAAGCACAACATGGGCCGCCAGTTACCCTGGTCTCAACAAAGACTTTGACCTTTCATCTTTCTTATAGTCATTAGCTTCGTCCTAAATAAGTGTCATTGTTCTTTTGTTTCTCCGAGGAGTTGATATTCCCAAAAGCTTTTTTTCCTGTTCGGGTCCTTGAAGTGTACTCCACTTGGTTTCCTTATTGAAAGTATTATATATTGATATTGTTATTGTTTGAGTGCATCTTTAGTGGTGGTTTTATTTGATTTATTAATGTTGTATTCTGATGTTTGTTTCCTTCTGTGGATTTCCTTCTTTGCCGACACCATCCTCAGTAAGTAAAGTGTTTTTTTAACAGCCTGTTAGAGGGCCTTGGTTTTGTATTTCCTGTGTTGTATTTGTTGTGTGATGTCCTCAGAGGCCAGAGATAGAAAAAAAATGTTTCATGTACTAACCATTGCCACTAGAGGCCAGAAAGAAAATGATGCAGGTACTTAAGAGTTACACACCTGTGGTGACTGCAACTATAATTACTCTGTTTGTTTCTTTGTGTCTCCACACCCTGAAGAAGGCGCAAGCTGACATGCGTTGGTGTGTTTTTAATGACTCCAGCCCACTGAAATAAAGGCCTTTTCTTTTTCAAACCTACCTCGAGTGCCTGGACCTGTATTTTTTATGCCATTTTTTGGTCATAACTCTTCTGCTCTTCTTCAATATTATTCCCTTCCAAGAACACCGGTAGTTTGAGGGACACCGGTAGCGCTCCTGTTTCTTCTCTCTTTAACTTCTAAATACATTTTACACAGAAGGAGGACTGTGGATTTTGTCCCCCATCACTTACATTGTAAGTGCATAATGAAGGGAGGAATGATTACAGCAAGACAAACATGTTTCAGTGTTCAATGTTTGAGCATGTGACTGACAGATTTGAAAAATAGTGAACTTATACTTTTTTTTTTGCCAGTATAGGAAGAAGTGATGTGCAGAGAGCCCAGTATTTGTATTTGTTTCTGTATTTGTTGAGGCAGCAAAATTATTTGTATTTGTATTCGAATAAAAGTGGACCGAGGCTTAAAAATCCTGTTTTTGTTTTTATTACGCTTTTAATTTTAGAAAATTAAAGATGAAAATGAAAGTGATGTCCAAATTAAGAAATATGCATCATGTAGCAGGTGGATGTAACTCCCCTCATTGAGACCTGCTGATAGACGTCACAGCAGAGCAGAGGAGAGACACTGAGACAGTGACTATAACCGACCTGCTCGCTGGTATTTGACATGTTTTGTTTTTTTCTTCCCAAAAACAAATAATTTTAAAAATATTTGTATGAAACAAATATTCGTATGTGCTTTGCCGAATAATGTATTTGTATTCGGGCACACTCCTAATAGGAAGGACCACAACACGTCTACATCTGCAGGTCTGAACCCAAACCACTGCTGACATTACTTCATTATTTCCTGTACGGTATGTGGGGACAGGCTCACAGGTGTAAAACTGGTCTGAAAATGACTGAACAGCATTCCCCATGTGGTGAATCTGCAGCCTGATAAACATGAGTGAGTTTGTGAGCGAGTTTCCATAAAAAAAAAGAAAGATTAATAGTTCAACAGACCCTGAAATATTCATAATTCAACCCTAAAAGATGCAACAAAGTAATTACCCATGCATTTTGAATAAATATGAATTTAATATACCGCCCATTTAGTCAAGTGTTGGAAAAGTTATGAAAATAAGCAGAGAAAACTTGATGCTTTAAGAGAAAAAACAATACTGAAAGAACATTTATATGTCTGGTGTGTGTGTGTGTGTGTATCTGTCCTTCCCTCCCAGGGTGCTCGAGCAGCTAGATGTAATGGAAACCAGTATGAGCAATAAATCCTCCCAGTTTAGAGCTGACAGCTGCTGGGAGGCTTTTTCTGGTTCTCCACCAGCTACACATCCATCCTGCTCTCTGAGGTAGTAACAGCTTCCATTTAGAAGATATTTTATGGTATTACTTTAGTATTGAGTATTTCTATTTCTGCTACTTTTTTCTTCTGCTTCACTACATTTAGGAAAGAAATATTGTACTTTTATCTGACAGCTACTAGTTACTTTTCAGATTAAGATTTTACATAAAAAAACATACCACAGGTTTATAAAATGGAACACATGTTAAAGATTAAACCAATATTTCCCAACATTTTTGGCTTTTCAGATGTTTATAAATTCTTAGTAGTTGATTTTTTGTCTAAACTTCTCGCACGGTTTCATTTAACTATTTCACAAATACAAAGATTAGAGAAAAGTTCAAAACACAAACACAGATTTCTGTAGCAGAACTTCTTCCCTTTCCTCCTCTCCCAATACTCGACCCCTCAGATTTATTTTGTGACCCTTTGAATGGGCCTGATACCCAGGTTGGGAACCACTACATAACACTTATACATTGACAAGTCAGTAATAATCTAACAATGTAATTTATAATAATTAGTAATTTATCAATCACAGGAGACGTTTTTCTGCAGAATGAGCACTTTTACTTTTGATACTTTAAATATATTTCACTGATGATACTTGTAGGATTTTGAATGAAGGACTTTTAATTATAATGGAACATTTTTACATTGTTTACTGGTACTTTTACTGAAGTAAAGGACCTGAGTGCTTCCTCATTTTAGGAGGATTTTTACCCTCATTCACACACATCTTGTATTAAGTTTGTATTTTGATTTTCATACTGGGATGAGAATCTATTTATGCAAGTTAAAGTTACTACTGTGTATATAGAGAAAACATATATGTGATGATCTGACAGATGTCTGTATGAACATCTACTAAATGTTTTTTCTTCATATATACAGAAACTACAAAATAGTTTCCACTGAAATCTGTTCAGGTCTCTACATATCTGAGTGATCAGGACATTATGTTAGGAAAAAGTGTGTCAAATGTCATATTTTGAGGAGCAGAATTTCATTTAATAAACTCTATTATTTCCATTTTGTGGGTAAGTTACAGACTAGGGAATAAAAATGAGAAAGTCAAAAATTTATTTGGAAATATTGGCAAGAACAAAAAACAGTAAACATGTACTTAGACGAATATTTCCTTTTTTAAATTGTTTTATAATGAACAACATATCTACCCACCTAAACATGGAGTACACGCACCTAGAGGAACAGACATTAAAAAAAAAAAAAAAATTCTCTAACTCATGAATTGCATCAGGTCATTTAACCACATATGCTTTAGGTGGATTTGTTGATTTCCAGTGTAATAATATTCTTTTTGTAAAAGCAATGATGTTTTGTCTTTTCCTCATTGTTTTCTATCTGTGCTACCAAATATGTCTGCATTGGAAAATCAATATTAAATCAATATTAAGTGCCTCTGATAATGTTTTAAAGATCACAGACCAGTAAGTTGCCAGAGCAGGGAATGACAAGAACATACTGGTTAAGCTGGCAGGTGTATTCAGACACCTGTCCTTAAGAGAATTTCATTTTGGAAACAAACGCTGATTTCTCCATTTAAATGGTGTTTACCTCTTAACAGCTCTTTATGTTATTATATTGTAATTCTTTGCTGACGATGGCTTCTTTAAATCTGATATTTACATTTATAAGAAAGTCGTCTTTTTACATTAAGCACAACTTGCTTCATCTTGAAACTCGATTACAATTGATATAAGATGCTTTAATTCTTATTTGAGTCAGCATCCACAGCAAGATGTTTTCATTTTTACTTGAATGTGAGTTTTAATTACTTCTTAACGTCACTGCTGAGAACTCATTGCTGTTTGTTAAATAGCAGGAATGAAGCAAACTGAAGACAGATGAACGGAGCAGTCAGCTGTTACAGACCGCAGCTGAGTTGATTAACGCTGACTCAGAGGAAACCCAGGACAGCAGAGAAAATCCCTCCACAGTTCAGGAGACTGAGCTGTCGTTGCTGTTATAGAGCAGCGTTGGTTTTATTTTTTTCTGATCGGGCCCCCGGAGGACCCCCTCGGAAACGAGATGGTGCATCTCAAGGGGGTTTATCCTCTAATTAAATATCACAGGACAAAGACGTTCTTTAACATCAAACACTCTACTGATATCTGAGTTCTGATTCAAGCTTCTCATCCAGTTATGGATTACCTTTAAGCTGATTTACCACCGACTGCTTCATATTCTTAAAGCTACTTATATCTCTCACAACAATATCATAACACAGACATGTGATCCTCGGTCAGAGTACATGAACACCTTATTTCAAAAGGCAGGGTGTGAGGAAGCGTACCTTTAGAAAGAATTAAAGATTTTGTTGTTTAAATACACTAAAAATCACCAGATTAAAACTTTACTTTAGGGATTGTTTTGACCCAGTTTTAGTGTTATTTTAGGTAATTTACACATCAGTTTATTTACCCAAACTTAAGCTTGTTATAATCCACTCTACTCTTTTTAAACTTACATGTCACGGTTTGCAATAAGTTGTTAATAGCTTGTGTATCTTTTGAATGTCATATACACATCATTTTGTGCAAGAAACAATACATTTGTGGCAGTTTTTTAGCTAAAGCTTGTTGTGTGTAACACTGGGTCAAAATAACAGATTCTTACTGGGTGAAGTTAATGTTGTATTGGTGCTATATTGACACAAACTGGGTAAAATTTGAACCCAGTGATTTTTAGTGTGAAGAAAAACAACTTAATAAGATTTGGAATAAGTCAAAACCCAGAACATATGATGGAATAAATAAAAAAGTAATCTGCCAAAAAGGAAAAGATCTCTGTGTGCCCAACTGAGATGTTGTATCTCACCTTTACATTTAAAAACAGGATGTTATATTGATATTTATTACTTGGAAGATGTTGAAATTATGAATTTTGTAAAGGCAGCTTTCATATTGTTTTGATTGAACATGAATGTCAATTGCTGGAAGTTGTTGCTCAGATGTTGTATTATTGTGTGTCATGTGGGACATAAAAATAAAAATTCATTCATTCAGTTTACAGTTCACTCTTAAGGCTTTTATGGCAAACCAACAATGTGTTAGTCTGTCTCTACTTTCTGACATGAAATCCCTGAATATAAATCTCTAAAAACATGTCACAGATGTATTTTAAAAAAGGTTCAGTAACTTCCTGAAACAGCTGGTCACTGTGGTTTTTAGGAAACGTTACTCAAACAGGAGGAAACGGTACATTTGTCGGGGACTATTTTCAGCTGTGGATTAATACATATTTGGTGCTCTAGTGAGTATTTTTGGCAGCAGGACGGTGTGTGTGTGTGTGTGATTGAGTCAAAATAAACCACAGTGTGTGTGTTCATGGTGATGAAGGAACATGTCACCAACTGCAACTGTGTGGCTCACTGATGTATTTTTAATAGTTTTTTGTAATAATAATGTGTCACCAGCTGTATCCTTTAAGAAGAGATCATTTCAGATAAATCCAAACCTAAAAACCTAAACTAGAGTTCTCGTCATGGTCCCACATTGTCTGGAGATGCTTCCAGAAGAAAAATTCCTGGAGCATTTGTTTCAGGCTCAGCTGCCGCCGCCGTCGACCCTTGTGTCTGAAATTCAATTCTGAGGACAACTGCTGCTGGTCCCTCACACACACACACACACACACACACACACACTGAACCAACATCTATAAAGAGACCCCTAAGCGTTTCCGTTCATCTTTCTTCTCCTCTACTGGCCGCAGGCAGGAGTCAGCTGCAGTCAGGATGGCAGAGTAAGTTATTGATCACACTGAGGGATGACTTTCTGAATCCACAAAACTCACAGACAAACTCTTATCGTTTTCCTTCTTCTTCTTTTTTTCTATAAAGAAAAAAGATGTCGACGTGCCGGAGGAATCATCTCAAGGTACAGTAAGATGATGATGATGCCTCGAGTTTTTAAAGTTTCAAATTTGTGTTTGGTATGTTGCTCTCCTGTTATCAGTCTGAAATGAAATATCATCATCACCATCATAAATTAAACATGGTATTTTATTAAGAAAAATATGATATGATAATAATGAGAAACCCACATTTTTTCCTGTACATACAAACCATTTATTTAGAGATTTACCATTTATTAAACAACCAACCAGATTAAGGAGAAAACAGCAGAAAAAGACTGTCAACATTAATACACTGCTGCTTTTTTTCATTAAACTGACATTTCTAGTGCAACTAATGAATAGATCATGAAATATACAGTATTACTTTTTGCCCTATCAGCAGCTTCTCTGATGATGTTGATCAGTTGTTCATTGGTTGTCCAAAAATTTGGTTCATATAAAGGCATTTCCCAAATTTATATATACAGTACTGTGCAAAAGTGTTAGGCACTAAAAGTGGAGTGAGGAGGCTTTTAAAAATAATGCCATGAATAGGTTTTATTTGTCAATTAACTACAAAGTTGAGTAAGCAGAAGAAACCTAAAGTAAATCAATATTTGCTGTGAGCAGCTCGGTTCACCTGTACGCAGTGTTTCAGGTACTCGGCAGGTCGGTTGTTCCTGCATTTCGGAGAACTTGCCACAGTTCTTCTTCTGTGGATTTCAGTGTCTCAGCTGCTTCTGTCTCTTCATGTTAATCCCAGACTGACTCCATGATGTTGAGATCAGGACTCTGTGGGGGCCGAACCATCTGTCGCCTTGTTCTTCCTGTAGCTGAAGATAGGTCTTTATGACTCCGGCTGGATGTTTGGGGTCGTTGTCATGCTGCAGAAATACATTTGGGACCAATCAGACGCCTCCCTGATGGTGCTGCATCATGGATGAGAAACTAAACATCTAAAGTGCCTAAAACTTTTGCACATTATTGTATATGTTCACCGTCCTCAGAGGATTATTCCCCCTTAAGTCAGAAATGTGTTTTTCTTCTTGTTCCTTCAGTTGGATGTTTGAGCTTCACTGTGCAGAATGATGTATGCATAAAGATTATTTTCACATTTATCTCCTGAAAGTGGAAAGTTTCTCTGTGTTCCACGTGAACCTATGAGCATGGTTTGCTCCTCTTCCTCCTCAGAGCTTGCTGCTGCAGATCGGTGAGGCGATGCTGAAGGAAGAGGCAGAGGAGAAGGAGAAGGAGAAGATGATGTACATGGAGGAGAAATGCCCTGATCTCTCCATCCCTGGCTGCATGCAGGAGCTCCAGGTAAACCTCGACCACCTGGACGACAGAAAAACACTCACGGATGTTCACTAAACCCTTCACACAAACATGACTGATGTAGTTGTTGGCAGGATGAGTGTTGTGACTGTAGAGCTGATGTACAGTTTTAGTTCAAGTCAACTGGGTATGTGCTGTACTTATTCTATTCTATTATACGGTATTTCGTCTCAAGGCCGTCCGTTTTAATTTTTTCTCCTTTGATTCTGACAAATAAAGTTTTATTGTCAGGTTTTAATAACAGAAGGCTGAAGGAAGAGCATTGTGTTGTTGGCAGATGCGGCGCGTTCGACTACTGTTTCGGACTTTCTGCCATCAAAAGGTGTTTTATAGCCTGTGATTGTAAAATGTGAAGTTGCTCATTTAATTTTATATTTCCAAGAATATGTGGCTGAGGATATTTAATATGAAGTCATCTTCCTCAATTAATATTGAGCCACGTCATCCAAAAAAGCACTCCACCATAAAGTTTTACCTGTGAGGAAGCTTTGTCAGAGACGACCAAATGAAATCAAGCAAACTTACCTTAACACAGCAGCTATTGTATTGGTATATCAGATAAATAGTTACATTTTGTGTTTAAAAAGTCACTTAAGCATTTTATTGTGAAGTCCTTGTTAACTTGAATAATTAGGAATTAGGACTGTAACACGAACTAGGAAATGCACGTGCCCTGTGAACTGGGGCATTGTCATCCTGGAAGAGACCACTCCCATCAGGATACAAATGTGTCATCATAGGATAAAGGTGATCACTCAGAATAACTTTGTATTGATTAGCAGTGACCCTTCCCTCTAAGGGGACAAGTGGGCTCAAATCATGCCAGCAAAATGCCCCCCACAGCATAACAGCAATCACACAATAATAAAGATCTGGATAACAATAGTGTGAATCCTGTCGAGGAATATTGTGTTGTATGTAAATAGCTTATGCTATATTCAAACAAACACAGAGAGCAGAAGATATATGTCCGTAACACAAAATGTTCAGAGAGTGAGTCCCCTGTTTAGTAAGTTGGACATGTTTGTGAAAAAAGTTTCCATCAGCAATATGAAGACTCATCTACTGTCTCTGTTTCCTGCCTGTCACCCCACCAGGAGCTGTGCCGAAAACTTCACAAGGAGATCGATCTGGTGGACGAGGAACGATACGACATGGAGATCAAAGTGAACAAGTCCAACAAGGAGGTACGTCTTCTAAAGTTTGACTTCCTGTCACCTGTTTGTTCATTTAAATACATATAAACTGTAAACCCAGTAAGTTATTCTTCACAGTCAGTTTATTCTGTCTGTTTGTTTGACTCTCACTGATTGTGACAATGTTTTACACCATGTTTTATTCAAACTAGAGCTCATTTGAATTAGAGCAAATTGTCTTTTTCTTAAATTGTGCATTGTGTTTCTGGACAATGAACAATATAAAACATTAAAGCTAAAAGGTTTTACAAGGCGACACAACCCGCCTCATTTAAGCCGATCATAGGTGTTTAGACATACACACTTTCCTACTACAGATAGTCTGAGTAACTGTCTTCTCCGACAGATCGACGACCTGAAGTTGATGGTTCAGGATCTGAACGGGAAGTTTAAGAAGCCGGCCCTGAAGAAGGTGCGGATGTCGGCTGACGCCATGCTGGCCGCCCTGCTGGGGTCCAAACACAAAGTGTCCATGGACCTGAGAGCCAACCTGAAGCAGGTCAAGAAGGAGGTGAAAGAGGAGGTGGGTGATTCAGATTTTTTACATTAGACACTGAAGGACAGTTTCAGCATGATTACATTTGATGTTTGACGTTTTCTGTGTTTTTATCTCTGAAATCAAAGTTTAAGATAAAACAACAAGCCATAATCGTCATTATCGCCACCTCATATGTGCTTTAAATCTACCTGGCTCTTGTTTTTGCTCATGTTTCTCTCAGGAGAAGCAGACCGCCGACTGGAGGAAGAACATTGAAGACAAAGCCGGGATGGACGGCAGGAAGAAGATGTTCGAGACAGAGGCCTGAACTCCAGTGTGTTGATCTGCATTATTCATTTCTGTGTATTACTGTGCGTCTGTGTGTCCACATTGTTGACAAATTGTATAAATAATAAAAAAGAATAAATCATGCAGTGTTTTTGTGTTTCATGGTAATAATTCAACAGAATTTAATTTAATTCATGACTGAAATAACATGTTCTACACAGGTAAATCAAGATACATTTCAGGACTACAAGTGGTAACAAGGAAACAAGAGAAATCAGATACTTTAAAGTAGAAAAATTAAATGAAATAAAACAAGATTTAAAGAAGGAAAAACAAACAAAACAGATCAAATACATCAGAACAATAAAAATATAATTTAAACCATAAAAAAGGCCTTTATAAAGAGTTTTGAGAAGTTATTTACATATATGATGAATATTATTATTAGTATCATTATCATTATGTAATAATAGTAGTATTTAGGGAACACTTGAAAACTGACATAAAGGTGAGTTTGCAGATTTAAGCTGGCAAATAAAACTCAATTTTATTCATTTCTGGCTGTTAATGATAATATTATTATTTTAATTGAATTTAATGTTGTGTTTTTTTAGTTAAGTTAACGGCAAACTTTTGTTAATTGAGTATGTTTCTTTTTTATTGCCTTGTGTGAAAATCACATATGTGCACATGACATTAAACAAACAAACAAACAAACAAACAAACAAACAAACAAAATGTTTACACATTCCTGCAGTTAAAGCAAAATGTAGAGTTATACATTTAGTTATATATTCTGAATAGTCAAATGACAGAAATGTTAAGAAAAATAAGATCACAATGAGGAATGTAGGCTCTGGATGTGGGAAACAGCAGTTTGGAGTTGAGGGAAGATGTCTTGGGCTTGTTGTGCAAAGTGTTTGCTTAACATGTGGGTAGTAAAATTGTGCAACCCATCATTTTATTCTTAATAGCACAGCTGGATCACGAGTAGGAAACTGTCCTGAGGCCCTGAAAACTCCAGTCTTATCTCCAAAACATTCATTTGTTTGTCCTTTTTCATTACCAAAATGTATTTATTTATTTATTCATTTTCTGTTTAATCATTAGTATCAATGTCCTTTTTGTAATTACATTATAGTTTTGTTAAATGCTGTTACACATATTCAATATTGGTGACTGTTTGTCATTTCTTCCCCTTTTCAATAAAGTTTTAGGGTAATTTCTTTTTTCTTCGGTCACGTGAGGACGTATGACGACATGAGCTAACCTGTGATACTCTGCTGAAAGCACTTAAAGGAAACCACAGCAGCAGCAGTAACAAAAGCAGGTTAACTAGTAAAATAATAGAAGTAACCTGTTTATCACCTTTTTAAAGAACAAGACAAGGCGCTGTGTGTGGCGCTGCTGGCCGCTGATTTTACCCAGAAACAGCCAAAATGACGGCGGCGGTGTTTTTCGGCTGCACCTTCATCGCCTTCGGCCCGGCCATCGCTCTGTTCCTGTTTACCATCGCCCGGGAGCCGCTGAGGGTCATTTTCCTCATAGCAGGGTGAGAGTTAACGTACCTTCATCACAGCAGAGTGACAGGAAACTTATCTTTGTCAAAATGGGGCGATAACAACACTTCCCTTGTGTTTAAATGGGTAAACGGCAGTGTTTACCAGAGCTAGCCTGCGAGCTAACAGACCGCTTCAGTAGCGAGCTATGCTCTACTTCCATTATCGGACAATGTGTTAGTATACTTCATTTCCTTCTTATTGTAAACCCGCACAATCACCCAGTCAAAGGTGTTCAGACCTTTATATAAAGACACACACATATATACATTAACCATTCGACAACTTTAGAGTCCAAATATTTTGTGATCATAGCTTCCGACTGAAGACATTCTTCCTGATGTTCTTCCGATCCTTTTATCAGCTGGTATCGTAAACTGATCTCCTATTTAGTTATGATGATGTTATTTTAGAGACAAGGAACAATAATGAAAAGGGCCAAACAAGCACTATCATGGATAATGGAACTCCGAGAATGTCCGATAATGGAACTGTCTATGACGAAGGGTTTGAATGGGTGGCACCGATTGTCCGTCACTTACAAACAGGCTGAACTTAACTCCACACTTAAGTAACCTCAGCTGCTTTGACATTATAAAGACAAATAAACGATCGTTTAATAAACAGTACAGAATCAGTACATTAGCTCATTGTTTTTTCTGACAGTGTACACAAGCAGAAGAAATTAAAGCTGCACACACAAATTGCACAAGTGGTGTTGAACTTGAAGTTCAAACGGCTGTCCAAAATTGAAGACAAACAGTCATTTGACAATAATATAAAAGATGGGTTTGCAATTTTTCAAGTCTGTCTTAATACAGTCAGGAGCACAAATGAACATGTAATCATTCCTCCTGTTCATACTGACCATTAGAAGATCCCTTCATAATGCACTTACATTTTAAGTGATGTAGGACAAAATCCACAGTCAAGTTTATCTGAAGCTAATATGAAGCTTCAGCGTCCAAATGAGTCAAATCAGGTAGATATCTTTCAACGTTACAGTCTTTTAGAGCCAAAGTTCCTCTTATTGTTACTATACTTCCACTGCAGCTCAACAGGGAAACACTGTCCTTTAATGCTTTCCAATCTGTCAGTGGTCAGTAGTGGCCTAAAGTGGGTTTGTTGGAGGTTGCAGGTTCAATGACCAATTCTTAACTTTAAAGCTCTCTGCGTACATAAAGAGTTTAAAATGTTGAGTTTGGTGACACTGTGTCGAAGAGGTGTTGATTCAACTCAACTCAGAAGGTGTTTTACCTCCTAGACAGCGTGAACGAGGGGTCGAAGATAAATATTAGAAACACCTGAGATTTAAAAGCTCATCCTTGACCTTTATAAAAAGCAGTTGACAACACAGCCTCAAATCAAGGTCCGTTTAGTAGCTGCTCTGAAACTTTCTATCATTATCTTGATTGGCAAATGTGATTGAAAGTTCCAGAACAGCTACTAAATGGACCTTGAAGTGAGTTTGTTTTGTTCAGTTTTGTTTTTGTTTTTTTTTCTTATTATTATTTGGTGCTGAATGGAGCAACCTGCCATTCAATGTCAAGGGTGATGAAATTAACATTCATGTCCGGCTGTCTTGTGCTCAGTGAGTCGTAAAGGACACTTCTGCCTGGTTTTGTACCTAAAATAGACAGCCTGTTGAAAAGTGAATGCCCTGTGTGAATTACTTACCTTAGAGCACTTATTTAGACAGTGTAAGACAGTCTGTCTATGTAAATATACATAGAATCAGGCTGACATTATGCAAAATAATACATTCAGGAACTCTCTTTTTTTCATATAATTAATCATGTATGTTATGTGTGTTTTTTTTTCCCTGTCAGAGCGTTTTTCTGGCTGGTGTCTCTGCTGCTGTCGTCTCTCGTCTGGTTCATCTCGGTTCAGATCAGTAACAAAGAGAGCGCATCGCAGCAGAAAGGTCTGCTCATCTTCGGCGTGGTGCTGTCCGTCCTGCTGCAGGAAACCTTCCGCTTTGCTTACTACAAGCTGCTGAAGTAAGTCACGGCTTTCACAGCTGTTTGATGGTTTCACACACTGTTGTTCTCAATTATTCAGATTATATTCACTCTGAGCCTTTTACCATCATAATGATTGTTATCAGGTTTCCATCACATCCTTTATGACAGAAATTTATTTTCAGAAACTATTAATTTAATCTTTAATATCTTGTTTCTGACAGGTGAGTTTTTACTGCTTGTATTTAGAGCTGCAACATTTAGTTGTTTAAGCGATTAGTTGATCACCAGAAAATTATTACACAATTATTTTGATAATCAAAAAATCATTTTTAAAGAAAAATGCCAAAATTATACTGGTTGCAGCTTCTCAAATGTGAGGACTTAAAGGCTTTTTGTGTCGTACATGATAGTAAACTGAATATATTTGGATTTTAGACTGTTGATGAGACAAAACAAGACATTTGAAGACGTCGTCTCGGGCTCTAAGAAATTATATCGGGCACTTTTCACAGTTCTGACATTTTATAGACAAAACGATTAATCCAGATAATAACTGTCAGATTAATTGATAATGTAAATAATAATAAATAGTTGCAGCCCTACTGGTGTCGACATGTCTGTGAAATAATGACCATCACAAATCTGACTGAAACATGAACAAGCTGTATTTATTAAAGGACCGGAAGCTACTAGATCAGCTGAGATCAAACATTGTTGTGTCCCAATTCCTGTTTAGTAATTATATACATTATATTCTACATACTAATCTTTATAGTTATACAACAAATCAACATACCTTAATATTTTACTAACAATAAATTATGTCATACATGTGTGAAAAATGTCTTCTAAAGATTATTGTCTTGATGAATCTGTTATTGTTTTGTCTATAAAATATCAGAAAATAGTGAAAAATGCGCTTTCTTAGAGCCTGAGGTGACATCCTCAAATATCTTGTATTTCTTATCAGCGGTCCAAAAAATCCAAAGATATTGTTCCCAAACTTTTGACTGGTTCTGTGTATGACACATAAAAACTTCAAATCCCCACATCCAAGAAACAGAAAATGTTTGTGATTTTGACTTATTAAAATAATTATCAAAATAATTGAAGATTAATTTTATGTCAGTCGACTAATAGTTGCATCCAGCTCCATTTCCTTTGTGCATTGCATTGTGGGACAATAGTGTCCATCGACAGCAAAGTCAAAAGACTTTTTTCAGGAGCCTTAATTGTGTCATTTTTCCAGTGTGGACACACGACACACTCGGACCAGCTAATCAGCAGCTACTGGAGGCCTCTACAGTTTTAATATGTCTGAATGTCTTTGCTGCCTAAAAAAACAACTTATTTCAACACGCAGAGACTTGAAACTTATTTGAGTCATGAAATCCATGACGGTGCAGAGAAAAACCTGTCTGATGCCAAAACTCTGAATTTTATAACTAAAGCAAGTTTCAAGTTTGTACAGGAAACCAGTGGAGGAGCAGAAGGATGCAACAAGTGTTTAAAACTGTAAAATGCTACAATATTTCTACAGCAGTAGAAAGTGTGGCTTTGTGAAAAAACATGTAAAATGTCAGCCATGTTTGTTTAAAGGTCAGTCAGCTGACTGCAGTGTCGAGACAAGGCGTCGATTGTGTGACAGTAAAAAAGACACAAAGTGAAGAAAACAGAAGAAATTCCAAACAGTTCACTTTGTTGTTACAGAGTTATTTTTCCTCAGTCAAAAATCTGATGGACACAATGACACATTGTCAAACAAATTAAAACATTTTTTGTTTAGATTCATTTATATTCAACTTTATTGTCATTGCACACAGTAAATACCAGTAGCAAAAAGTATATATAGAGATATATACATATAAATTAATGCACATAATTGATTATAGATCAGAGGTTCTATATGATAGAAATAATAGATCTAATTGTGATGTATAGAAAATAAACAAAACAATATACAAACATGTAAAACAACTGATATGTACAGTAGGAACAGAACTTAATAAATAGTATTTACACTACAGTAATATATAAGTAAATTTTGCACACACTTCTGTACTCACTAATCATCATCATCATCACAACTTGAGGAGTAGTTTCAGTGTTTTTATCTTCTTCGGTGTCACAGTTCGTCCCACTTTTCCCGCCTTTCATCTTTTTCTTTAAAGGCTCATTGTTGCAGCTCGTGTCGTCTTCCGTTCGCTGACATACATGTTTCCTATTGACGCTCTCGTTTTACGGCGTCACAGTGACACTAAAAGCCGACATCATGATGTGTGTGTTTATGTGTGTGTGTTTGTTTTCCTGCAGGAAAGCCAATGAAGGCCTCCTCACTCTCAGTCAGGAGGAGACCATGCCCATCTCCATACGGCAGCTGGCCTACGGTACAGTTTGTCTTCATATCTGTTGCTTTAGAAAAAGTTTTAATCCAGATTTTCAGCTGCTGAACAAGATGATTATATTTTTGTTGAAACCATGACCATGGTTCACCTGTCGTCTCATCACCTTTGATATTTAGATTAAAGTGTTTAAAAAAAATCAGTTTTTGAGGGGGAACTCCAGTGATTTTGCACATCTAATTCAGTTTATTTGTCATGGTCGCACTAATCAGCCTGTGAAAATATTTGTATGATGTCTTTTGTGGTTCTTTGTCACATCTGAGAACATAAAACTGAAGATGTCATCGGGGTTATTTTGGTTTGCGGTTGGTGACTTTAATGGAAAGCCTGTGATATAAACTGGGGGACTGGACTTGTGGGTATTTACCAGGCAGAGAGGATCTAATGAAATGTGCGATCAAGATGCATCATGGGAAGCGTAGGATGAAGGTTGTTTGGAGTTTAACTAGAGATTAAAAGTCAGGATATCTCTGTCTCTGCTGCAGTTTATCTTTAAGCCTCCACGCTGAGGCCGGAGGATTTATGTTATCAGGTTGTCCGTCCGTCCCGTTCTCATGAACGTGACATCTCAGAAACGCCTGGAGGGAATTTCACTACATCTGAAACAAACGTCCACTTGGACTCAAAGATGAAGTGATTAGAATTTGGTGGTCAAAGGTCAAAATCACTGTGATCTCACAAAAAATGTTTTTTTCGCCATAACTCAAGAATTCATATGCTAATTATGACAAAGTTTCACACAAATGTCTAAGACGATAAAATGATGAAGTGATAACATTTTATATCAAAAAAGGTCAAAGGTCAACTTCACTGTGACATCATAATATTCTGCAAAAACACTTTTTTGCTCATTATTCATAACACCATAACTCAGGAACAGAAGGAGAGATTGTGACCATATTTCATATTTGATCAGATACTGAATCAGTGACACTGATCTCGGTTCTCGGTTCTAATCTCGGCTACTTTGCAGCAGTGTCCGTATCTGAAGCAGCGTCAGGCTACTGTCAGCTTTATTGACCAAACATGTGAACACATGCAAGGAAAAATACACTTAATACCTTTTTATTAAATCCCTTTAAAGTCTTCACAACAAATATTATGAGTCTGGACAGACATGGACGTAAACTGCATGTTGACTGGTTGGTGGAGGTAGACAGGTGGTATTTGTAGTCTTTTTTTTTAATCTGTCTCACTCACGTCCCCGATATTATGGAGGAGCAATACTACCTCACTGGAGTAAACATAAACACATAACATACACAAACATGTTGATATAATTTGGTTATTCAGTTGTTCTCTGGTGGACAAAGTATGTTTCTAAATTACCTTCAACACATCTTTAGCATTTCTGTTGCTTATTGTGTGATATAAACACTATGACTGATATTGTGATAAGCTAATGTCAGCTGATAACGCAGCTAGAGCAACAATCACTCCATCGACAGAAAATTAATTAAATCAAATCTGAGGATTTGATGATTTCTTTGTCTCCTGTGACAGTAAACTGGATATTTTAGGGTTTTGAAGATGTCGCCTCAAACGATCACAAACATTTTTCACTATTTTCTGACATTTTACAGCCAAAACTAGTGATTGAGAAAATAATTGGCAGATAAATCAGTAATGAAAATGAACAGCAGCTGGACTCTAGTGTTAAATGTTCCTCTGTTTTTTTGTTCTGTCTCAGTGTCCGGCCTCGGCTTCGGCTTCATGAGCGGAGCGTTCTCCGTGGTGAACATCCTGGCTGACTCTGTGGGGCCGGGGACCATCGGGATCCACGGAGACTCACAGCACTACTTCCTGTCCTCAGGTACCAGTTCCCACAGAAACTTAAAGCTCCTGGAAAGGCAAATCCATGATTGGCTATTAATCATGTAATTTGGGATCTAATGTGCATATAGTAAACACCTAAATAGTATGAGAACAGCCTTTGACATAGTCTATGTAATTCTTTAGAAAGTTTCTCTCCCTTCACTTGTTAGTGGGTTGCATTTAGGCGGGGCTAAACTAGGGAATTTATTACATAATAAATACCTGCCCAATCATATTTAAGATAAAGATGATTGACGTGGCTATCTGGCCAAGCTGACTTCACAACACTCTCATCTCTCCCATGAGAAAACAGTGCAGTGCACTTTTCTTTGCTTTTAGCTAGAATGAGAATTCAAATTAGCCTGATATGGTTTGAAAGTTACTGTGTTAAGCTAACTAGCAGACTTGGGTACACCATTAATCACTGAGTAGATAAGTAGCTCAAAAGTGTAGCATAGCAATGCTAATGCTAACCCTTTTATGTAAGTGAATGAAAGATGCTAAAACACTTAGCTTTGTAGTCTGGAAGGTATAGTTCAATAAAAACAGATATGTGTCGTCTACTCTATTCTGCTAGTTAGCCAATTACTCAAGATAACCAGTAGACCACTGGGGTAATTGATAATAAGCTCAAAAGTTTTGAATAGTAAAGCTAATGCTAACCGTTTCATGTAAGTGAATGGAGAATGCTAAAATGATTAGCATCATACTCCGGGAGGTATAGTTAAATAAAAACAAAGATTTGGTTGGTCTAACCTGTTTTGCTAGTTAGTCGATTAGTCACGCTTTCTAACCAAGTAGGGTCCATTTCATAGATTTGGTATTTTATTCCATATCAGCAAAACGTTTTAGTGAATTAATAGAAAATAAAACGGTACTTGAGCTGAAAGTGAGCTGTCAATCAAACGTGATCTGAAATGGTTTGAGCAGCCAAATGAGCTGTTTTTGAGCTCAGTTTTCTAATAGTTATGAATGTTTATTTTCATTCAGATTTTTGCGGATGCTTAATGAGACACTCAACTTTGATATCATATATGTATTTTTATGATTTCAAGCCACGTTTCAAGAGGCTTTAACGTTTTTTGGACAAAGCCGAGTCCATCAGCTATTAGCTACTCTATGTACTTTGCCATTTTGATGGGAGTTGTCAAAAGGCATTCTGGGAAATATGTTAGATGAGTCCTGCATGTAGCGCTACACTTTTTTTTATTTTTAACTATTTGTTTTTTCAGCTTTCATGACCATGGCCATCATCCTCCTCCACATGTTCTGGGGCGTCGTCTTCTTCGACGCCTGCGAGAAGCAGCGCTGGTGGGCGGTAGCTGCTGTCGTCATCAGCCACCTCATCGTTTCTTGTTTGGTGAGTAATGAGGGGGGGGGGGGGGGGGGGGGGGGGGGGGGTTAGGGTTAGGGTTAGGGTTAGGGTTAGAAGAAACAAAAGCAAAAGGCCGTGCTGGTGTGGTTGTGAGGCTTGTTTGGTGTTGATTTCTGTTTCCTGTCTTCTCGTGCAGACCTTCCAGAACCCGGAGTACGTCGCCAGCCTGGTTCCCACCTACGTCATCTTGTTCCTGATGGGCGTTTGGGCGTTTTACTCCGCCGGCGGCTCGCTCAGAAACCTTAAACTCTGCCTCACCTGCAAAGACAAGGACTTCCTGCTCGCCAACCACCGGCCCAGATAACGCAGCACGCCAGGCAGCGTGCAGGACTCTCTATCCAAAGATCACCGAGTTCACACACACACACACACACACACTAAACACAGTTAAGGAGTGTTAACCCTCTGTTAATCTGCTTTTTCACTTTACACCCACTGGGGTATTTCATCATCTAATGTCCACAAGAAAAAAAAAAACAAAACAGTTAAAAGCAGTGAGTGTTTCCCGGAGGAGAGACGCAAAGATGGAGATTATTTTTTATCTCTGACAGTGATTCATGTCTAGTTCAGAAGCTCATTTTGTTTGTATGGATTTAATTCAGATCTGATGAAAGCGTTTTATTCAAAAAATCCAAAATGTTTGGGTAATAACAAGGTGAACAAACTGGCAAAAGATATTTCAACTCAGTCTTTAATTATTAAACATATTCCAATGTTTTCAACTCTTATCAAAGCTCATCAAAGCTTTCTTCTTTCAAATGTGTCATCTTTCAAAGGGTGGATTTATCATTCATGAACAAAACTCTTTGTGTATATATTTATGCATTTTTAATTCCCTGATATGTAGATAGTCACAGGTTTTCACCTTTTTTTTTTCCAAGTTGTGATGCATCATCTTTAGTCTTTGACTTTAAATGAACACAGCAGCTGAGAGGAGACACGACTGGTATTTATTATTATTATTTTAATCCCAGTTAATTTGAGATCTTCAGGACATGGTATAGATTATGTCATCATGACTTGTTGTGGTGAATTATTTTGATTCTAAACTGGACTATTTATCTGCTAATTTGAAGGCTAAAATGCTCAAAATTTCCATTTCAACAAATGAAATTTGCACAGTCATGGACATCACTATGTTTTTTTAAAATACTGTTCCAGCAGATAATCTGAATGTCAGCACAGTGATCACAAGTTTTGTCTCATTCTGAGAGGCAAGACGTTCAAACTGGCAGTGAAGATAAAGTGGAAACAAGCAGAAGAGGAATTAAAAAATTGGAATTGGTCAAGAATTCAGATTTTACCTTTGAAAGGCTCCGACACCTGCAGCTTCTGTCATTTACCTGACAGAAAATTAGCTTTTTTATGATGATTGGGAAAAGATAAATGTTTAATATCTCCAGGTAAGAAGATAATAAAGTCTTTATCTAAAGGTACCCAGAGTCAAATAAAAGCTCTTGGCTTCTTTTCAGATTAGCAGACGGTTTTTTGTACTTTGTTTTTCCTCACCATTATAAATAATATACACCATCATAAACTCATAAATAAGAACATAAGCTGATGAAGGTGATCTTTGAATGTTCGATTTCTTTGTTGCCTTTTTTTTTTATGTTTTAGCTGTTTGTGAGCGAGCGCAGGAGTTGATGTGACATGTTAGTCATTCCAAACAACGAATGTTTTTCCTTTTGCACCTGATTTTTGTTGTTTTTGTGTGTCGTCGTCCTACTTGTACAGTTTGTGTCGGTTACAATCTGCCGTGTTTTTTAAATGAGGATCGGCCGAGTTTTAGCGACTAGTTGTGTGTTCAGCGTGTCTTCGGGCTGACGATTAACTCCAGACGGAATTGAATTTGAAGTGTTAACACACGTAAAAATTGATATATGATTGAAGAGAAGTGGCATATATATGTATATGTGGCGTGTGTGCAGGCTAGTTGTTGATCATTTTTCCCACAATACATCAGTGAATGATTGATGTGGATCTTGTATCTTTGGTTAACTTTACCAGATGCACTCCAAATATTTACATCTTAATTTAAAGAACAAATAGACCTCTGAGTTTGCTGATCTTGTTGTCATATTAAACAAAACCTAGTAAAAAACCACCTAATTCTGGTTAGTTTGGACTTAAACCTTCACTTTCCATACCCTCATTTCCCATCATTCTCGGGGGCTCGTCCATGCTGATCACACAACCTGCGTCTTTAAACTCCACACAGTTTGACCACTTTGATTTTTAGGCTGTTAAAGGATCATTCCAGTCATCTTTGGTTGTTCAATTCTTAAATAAATCAGATTTTTTTTGGTGTTTTGGTTTCTCCTCATGTTTTTACTTAGACATGAATGCCTGAGAATAAACAGGAAGTATGTAAGAAATGCATGTACTGTAAATATCAAACTGACTGTTGTAACTGAATTTTTATGATAATTGATCAGTTACCTAAATTGATTTAACTGCAGAGTGAATTTTGTTGGTTTTTTTTTAAAAATCAAGATTGAATAAAGAAAAAGTTAAAATAATTGGAATGATCCTTTAAATCAGACCTTTAACAGTGAGAGAGAGAACATGTTTGTTGTCTTCTTATGTTTATATCTTTTTATGTTTAATGTCTTTTAATCTAAACATCACAATCTGTTGATTTCATGTTGCTGCACACAAACCTGTTGAGAGGAAAAAGCTGATAAAGTTGTGGTCATGAACTATTAAAAATTAAGTGAAACAACAGTTTGGATCTACACACAAGCCTACTTTATGATTTATAACTTTATGTCAACAAAGACTCCATGAAACTCTTATTTAACTCAGCAGATATTCTGGAAATATGTAAAATACTGATTAAATAGAAGCTTCATCATGAAATACAGTTTTCTAGAAACTGAATCGAGAAAGGCGAGTTCATATATTTGAGCTTCTTTCTTAAATGAATTTTTCTGTTTGTATTCCTGAATCATTAAATAATCATTTTGAATGTTGGGTGTTATCAGTTCTGTGTTTAAAGAGAAATTAATGTTCAGCCAGATGCAACTAAATGTTAATTAGCTTGTATCTTATCAATAGTTCATTAGTACATTTAAACAATCATTTCATCCGAATTTAACACTGTAGATGCAGAGTGAGGGTCTCTGGCACAACTTCACCTACTTCCAAGGTGCACGGAGAAGGGAAATAAGTCTAGAAAGATGAGAACTCCTGCAAAACACCTGTAGTATGAGGGACAACTTTATTAGTTGACCGACGCGTTTCTGCTTGTGGCCTTCATCAGGGTCATCATAAAACATAAAACACCATTTAAATAAAGTAAGTTGGGTATGAAAAAAGGTGAAAAAAAAATATAAAAGACAATCAATCATATACAAATAGACACATATCAGCCAATGGGACATCTACATCTACTTTGTAGAATATTTATCTCGACATCTACTTTGTTTATGTCCCATTGGCTGATATGTGTCTATTTGTATATGATTTCACCTTTTTTCATACCCAACTTACTTTATTTAAATGGTGTTTGTAATGTGTTTTATGATGACCCCGTCGAAGGCCACAAGCCGAAACGCGTCGGTCAACTAATAAAGTTGTTCCTCATACTACAAGTGTTGCGGGAGTTCTCATCTTTCTATCCAAATTTAACACTGTCAGATTTTTATCAGCTTTATTTATCTTTGTTACATCCTTGTATAGATTATTTGTTTCAATTTCATGATTTTTGACTTATTTTTCTTTTGGAAAATGATGTAATATTTGGGATTAGGAAAGCTCACTCTGGTTCTACTGAAACCTTCTTTTCTTCTGAGTTTTTAAGTCGAACCACTTGTGTTATTGTCATTAAACAACCCAGCAGTCCAACATAAAACCACTGATCTGAATAATTAATGCAGCCCTTAACAACAACGTTTCTATCAATCGTTGTTCTGCAGCTCAACAGCTTCATATTATTTTAACATAAACTTTTAAATGCATTTTTGCTCAAAACGAAGCTTGTGCATTTTGTCCTCCATCATTTACATTGAAAGCACATTTGAAGAAGAAAACCTGTTTCAACGCTCATTCGGACACCTGACTGTTGTATTAAGGCAGACTTGAAAAATTGTGAACTCGTCCTTTAAGTCCTGCTGCAACATCTCATTTGATGCAGAAACACATAAACTACAACAGAAAAAAAAAAAGTTCTCTTCATGTCATTTGGGACCTTTAATGAACAGTCTGCAGGGCACAAAGCAGGCGCCAGGTTTCCAGCACTGTGTATGTATGTGTGTGTGTGTGTGTGTGTGTGTGTGTGTGTGTGTGTGATGGGACAAAACCTTGCATACTTCAGAGAGATGCTTGCTTTCACATCCGTGTAGACCAGGAGCTGGAGAAGAAGGTGATTAAGACACTGACAAGAAATAAGAAATTATTTTAACTTCTTTTTTTTTTTTTTTAACTTTGCTTCCTAAACCTTCCCTCCAGTCTGCCCCCCTCCCCCCTCCTCTCCTGGTCCTGTTTCCATTTATGAAAGCAGACACCTCCCGGCTGGGCGACACAAAGCCTGTCGGGGTCTCTGAGGGCTCCAGTCAGTCAAAGGCCTTTTTTTTTTTTTTTTTTTTTTTTACCGGGACAGCAGACAGACAGACAGGCAGGAAGTGTTTCCTCTGCCGAAAACCAGACTTTCACATGCCGGTGACACCGGGGTCACCTCCGCGATATTAAAGGGGGTTTTCTCCTGAGATTTGTGTTTCCTGTCAGGTATTAGGAGGCTGTATGCTCGGGTTCAGATCAGGTCGTCATGGTCTGAACACGAGTTCACCTGATGAGAGATAAAAGAGAAACAGATTAAGGGTTTCCCTTTGAAACGCTATTATGGAAAAGGTTTCTCCCTTGAATATCTAAAATGATAAGAGAACAGGAATAAAAGCCAAAAAATCCACTAAAGGCCCCCAGAAGCTAAATTGTTCATTACATCAAAAATGCAAATGTTGCAATGTTGCAGCACATAAACTGGGAACAAAAAGATGATTCAAATCAAAGTGAGCATCTTGTTCATCACTGAGCAGGTTTCTAGTTTGCAAAGTTGATGTTTTAGCCTGCAGGTGGTGTTAGAGGAGAAGACGGATAACTGAAATTAAAGATCCTCCCCAGACATGTTTTAAGATGTATAAAATACTCTGTTTTTAATAATAATGTGTCTTCTACTTCACTGTAAAGTCTGTTCACAGTGTTTGTGTGCTTGAGGCTTCAAGTTTCCACATCACACTTGTATAAGTTGCACACTGGACCACGATTGGCTCCAAAATTGTTGTGATGTCACAAATCAGGCTCAAAGGTACACGCCTTAAAACTGTGAAACAACAGCGATGGTGTAAGGTTATTGTGTGTCACATTGTGTGAGACACTTATGATAAACTCTTGGTCACAGTCTGTGTCAGACTATTTGACATTAGTTTGATGCTGTCAGACTGTGAGATGAATGTATAGTGAATCATAGCGCTACGATGGAAATAGAAAAAAGTAAATGAAAGCAGAGAAGCGTCATCAGCTCGTCATCCGTCTGCAGCTCTGATGTTTTGAAAATTCAGCAAAGTTTGTGGACGTATTTAGACGTATGAAAGGTCATGCTGTCTACATGTCATGTTGTGTTCTGATTGGTTGGTTTGTAGATGTGGGTCATAGCAGCAGCCACGTTGTCACAATTTTGCTTCAACATGTTGTTGGTCACCAAAGCTCCAAATCCGTCGTCCGTATACGAGTCTCACAGTGAAATCTACGACACTGTTTTTGATTGACAACCAAAGATTTCACTATTTTTCTTTCACGATTGTCAACTTTCTTCACCGACAGCCCAGAATCACACAGTGTTCAACAAGCACAGAACATCAACTGAAGGAAGCAAAACACATTTATGACTTGAGGGGGACTTTAAAGACTCATTTAAAGCTGTAGTGTGGGACTTTTGTCTCCCCCTTCTGGCAGTGAGAGTATTTACAAAAACACTGTTGACACGTGTTTACGTCATCGGCTCTGCTGTAGTCTACTCCGTCACTACTGTAGCGGCTGTAAAACAGTGGATAAATCGTTTTAAGTGTCACACAACCCCCGCAAACGCCTCACTATCAGAATTTGAACCATTCGGTCCGATAATATTTAGAAAGTCTAGAAGAGCTGCATGATTAAATTAGTTTATCCCCATTCAAGTTATCAGAGGACTAACTGGAAGTTAGCTGGCTCAGCTGGCAGAAGTCTGCATTCATGCATTCATCCGACCGGAATATCAAACCTGATAACAGATTAAAATATATATACTATATACTGTGAAATACAGCGAGATGTACGTGGTGGTGATTGGTTTAATCAGCATTGTGTGAACTCATTTGGCAAGAGCTTGAATGTAATGGACGTTCATTTATATGTAAAAGTTCTTTGTTGCATTTCATATTCATTTTTCATTCAATACATTAGTTAACTTTCTAATGTGCTGCAAACTGTACTATGCTTTATTGTATAATATTCATGTAAATTTTAAATTAAATTCTTATTGTGTGAAAGAAACACTTTTGTTGTGTTTCAGTCTCAGTTCATCCGTCACATCAGAGTCACATGTGCAGCTCAGGAATAAGAAAAGAGGATTCATCTTGTGAAAGATGCAAAATCTTGTTTTTATCCTGAAAATCCTTCTCATTTTCATTCAGTGTGATAAGTTCCAGTCCCTCCACATGCTGCTGTAATGCTCCACTGACTGCAGACCACAAGGGGGCGATATTCAGTCCTGAACAATTACACCTGTCAGGTTCAGGTGCTTTGAACACGTTTCAATACAGGTTTGTGCGGTTAGATTCAGACTCAAACTGATATCATCTCACAGGTTTAGGTGTTTGGTTAGTTATATTTGGAGTATGTTGAATTTTAATGGGAATTATATCACAAATTGAAAGTTGAATCTGGAGAGGTGGTTTCAGTTTCAGTTGGTGGCTGCAGTTTTTTTCTGCAGCAGTATAAACTCATCATAGCAGAACACCTATCTGGCTCTCTGGCCCCGCCCATCTGCGCGCTCACCTGCGCATATTTTATGCTAATGAGCAGGTGCAGCGGTTCTTGAGGCGCGCGGCGGGCCGCTCGGGGGTGAGCCGGATGGAGCAGCGCAGGGAGCAGCGGGAGTCCAGCCGGAGGGTTTTCACCAGGTGATGCTGTCCAAACCCGACTGACTGCGGATCCGCGAAACACGAATGGATCCCTATTTAAGAGTTAGCTGGAAAAGGCTTTTTCACTTATTATCTTTGTATTTTATCCTAATTTATCAAGGTGAGTCTCCTCTGAGTGAAAACCTGCACACGACTCTGATCTGCTGTTTACAGCGCAAGAAAAGTGAGCTGTGATGTCAAAGTGAAAGTGAGAAATACAGAGATAAATTTATATTTATTGTTACATAAATTTAGACTAAATTAGGAAAATTAGATATATATATATATCACTTTATGTGGCAGCTCAGCCTGCAGTTTAAACTGTTCTCGTTGATCTTAAACTGGGTTTGCTGTTCAGTCTGATTCTGATTCTCTTTATTTATTTATTTATTTATTCATTTATTCCTGTATTTGTGTATTTATTTATTTATTTTCCTTGATTTCAGCGCAACTTTCCTGGAGTGTTGAGAGAGTGAACGTTTCTAACTGGGATGAATTTAATAAGTGAGTTAATTTTTACTATTTAAATAACAATAGAAATGTGTTTTTATAATTTTATTATATAATTTTATGTTTTTTGATGTTTGATTTATATAGTATGATGTTATGTGTATTATATGGCCTATATCCATACATCTATATCTATATCTATCTATCTATCTGTATATAGTCAACACTAATTTTTCCTGCCTTGCTATTCATATAGTTTTTAATTTAGAATAATTTATATTTATAATAATAACAATATTCAAGGTACATAACTGTAAACAGAGCTGAAATTATTAGTCAATTAATCCATTAATGACGTAGTTGAGCAACAGAATAGTTATCTGCAAAAATGTTGATAACTGATTAATCTTTTAAGTCACTTTTTAGGAAAAATGACAAATATTCACTGGTTGTTGCTTCACTAAAGTGAATATTTGCAGTTTTACTGATTAATTGATTAATTATTGATGACCTACTGTTCTGTGAAAGTAAATTGAAAGAGGATATTTGTCTTTTGGATGCTTGGTTGCACAAAACAAGCAATTTGAATGTGTCAGCTTCAGAAATAGCAAAGGTCATTTTCCATAATTTTCTGACACCTTTTAGACCAAACAATTAACTGGTTAATTGAGAAAATAATCAGCAGATTAACCCATAATGCAATTTTGTTAGTTGCAGCCTTAGTCCCTACTTATGTTTATTTCAAGGAGCAGGCAGTGATTGTTTGGTTGGTTGATAGTTTGTTTTTTTGGCTGTTTGGTTCTCTGGTGGTTTGGTAGGTTAATGGTTGGTGGTGGGTTTGCGGAGTCAGGGGGGCAAAGCAAGAAGCAGGGACAAACCTCTCCTTGTTCTCTCTGTCCCAGCAGCGGGAGCAGCGGGATAAAGCAGCAGAAATGGGACACCGCTTCCCAGGGAGGGCAGGTAGGCAGCCGCATTGATCATTGATGCTGACGGAGCTGCTTCGGGCGGCGAACACACAGCCAGAGATCACCAAAAAAGCTGCGACGCTCACGCCAAAACACAGAGCCAGAGAAAAGAAAAGAACTGTCGCCTGACAGCCTCTATTCACATCATTTTATTCCCAATGTTCCAGTATTTCAAGTAAAACTTCCAAGATTTTCACTATTTTGTTTACAGATGTAGATTCATGCACAATAGATGAATTAATTTAAATATAAAAGTATGTAAATATATAAGCATAAATAGGACAGTGTAGCTGTAGATGTAAATTGTCATGTTTTCTGAATTTTTCACAAAATTACACCTTAAAAAGTGGCAGTGATTGTTTTTCATATTAGTTTAAAATGTCTCTACACCTGCTATGTATGCTTTGTGTTTTTTTGGACTCTGTAAAATTATTTTGGTTATATTCAAATTAATTTATATTTAATAACTTTATAAGTTTGGGTCATTTTCACTGTAAAAATCCAGGCTAGTAGAGTCCAAACAGCCTGTAGTTTTTCAGATTAGACAAGTGTTATAATAATATATAAATATTTAATATAAAGTATAAGTATAATTAGGTATAAAGTAAATAATATGAATGATAAGTATACATGTACAGTATTCCTGCACAAAAAAGTACACATTTCCCATAAGAGCTGACTGACACTGTACCTAGATGACACATAAAGAAGACAATATATGACCTGAAAATCTACTTTGTTCCCTACTGACGTCCACTTTTATTCAAGCTCCTGTAAAACCTCAGCATAGTGAAAAAGTGAAATAGCTTCACAGTGACATTTTCCTCTCAGAAACAGACATGTGATGGAGTCCCAGCAGGAATATACAGTAGCTGCTCTGTTGTCTCGCTTGTTCCTCTATGAGAGCCTCTATCAGCCTGAATGCGGTCGCTCCTTTTGTCCGGCTTCCCTTCAGAGAGGCGTGAGAATCCGGTCCAAACTATAGAAGTTTGTAAACGAACAAAGCAATTAGTAGCACAGGTCACAGGTCACAGGTATAGATAGCAGATCTATCTCATGTCAGATCTCTGAACAAAACACTTCACTCATGGTTAAATCATCGTATCTTGACGTCTGGATTGACTCTGCTTTATTTGTGCTTGACCTGCTCAGTCTCGATATCTCTGATACTGATCGGTGATTAATAATTCATAGCCATCCACCCCCTGAACCCCCCTGCTCGTCACCTTTGCCATCTGCTTTGTTCCTGCTCTTTGAGATGAAAGCCTTTGGTTTAAGAGCTCAGGTATCCAGGGAGGCTCAAAGTGTAGAAACAACATTTGACTGAGTGCTGATGTATTTTTAAACCAAAGCTTTTATTACTATTTACCTAGTCAGTTCAATATCTGATCTACGGATACGTTTTCATTGCTGAACATACCAGAAGTCAGTTTTATTCTTGGAAAACCCTCTGAAATCTTCATAATCCGTTCAGCCTAGAAAAACTTCCCCACGCTGCTTACAGTATCTCGTAGAACAAAGATCCTCCTCCAAAATGAGAAAACACACAGGGTGGAGGCAGAAGAGGTGGTGTGGGGGTGGTGGAGGGTAGGGTTGTCGACCTGGATGGGAAAGCTGTGTTGGAAGTCACAGAGGAGTCATTAATGAAGGTTGGATGACAGGTCTTTTCTCTCGAGCCTCTTCTTTTCCCAGCGCTGCCTCGGTTCCATCCTCACCAGTCAGGACTCTGGTTCGGAAACAATGAGCGTAATTCTGGGAGGAATTTCGCCCTAACAAAACGCAGAATTGTAAAAGTTTAGGGTGTCCCACGTTTTAATCAAATCTTTATTAATCTGTCACCTGAGAGCTGAGCTTGTTTCTCAGATTTGCTTGATATTATATTAAACTCCTGGAACTTCAGTGGGATTAATTAAGAGAATCAGACTGCGTTACAGACTTAGTTTTGGTTTGCTGAAACTGGCTCCTCGCTTACCTTGTCAAACTGTGCCAAAGCCCAATGTGAAAATGATTAGATTTAATATATTTAGCTGGAAGAGGCTCTGAAACATTGTTATGTGGTATTAAGTTGAGTTGGTTGAGTTGGTTGCAACTCTTGCATGAAATACCTGTTGATGTGTAAGTTTCTCTTCTTGAAGGACCTTCAGATAAAAGCTGCTGTATTAGAAACCAACTCATCATCCTCCAGTGGATCACCAGTCAGCCGGACCCCCGGGTCCAACCTGGCGTCCTACAGCTCAGAGAGGCCGCCGACCTCCAGATGGAGCCTCAGCTCTGACCAATCATCTGCAACCACAGTACCGTCTAGTAAAATATCATCAACAACAGCTTCAGCCATCCAATCACCAGCTAGCCAATCATCAACCACTACAGCACCAACCAGCCAATCATCAACCACTACAACACCAGCCAGCCAATCATCAACCACTACAACACCAGTCAGCCAATCATCAACCACCACAACACCAGCCAGCCAATCATCAACCACTGCAACACTATCCAGCCAATCATCAACCACTGCAACACCAGCCAGCCAATCATCAACCACTGCAACACTATCCAACCAATCATCGACCACTGCAACACTATCCAGCCAATCATCAACCACTGCAACACCAGCCAGCCAATCATCAACCACTGCAACACTATCCAACCAATCATCAACCACTACAACACTATCCAGCCAATCATCAACCACTGCAACACTATCCAGCCAATCATCAACCACCACAACACCAGCCAGCCAATCATCAACCACCACAACACCAGCTAGCCAATCATCAACCACCATAACACCAGCCAGCCAATCATCAACCACCACAACACCAGCCCGCCAATCATCAACCACCAAATCACCAGCCCGCCAATCATCGACCACCAAATCACCTGTCAGCCAATCATCGACCACCAAATCACCAGCCCACCAATCAACACACACCAAATCACCAGTTAGCCAATCAGCAACCACCAAATCACCAGTTAGCCAATCAGCAACCACCAAAGTACCAGCCCAACAATCGTCAACCAAGACAGTGCTCCCTAGCCAATCACCAATCAGCAAAACATTATCCAGCCAATCAAAAACAAGCACAGCACCATCTAGCCAATTAACAACCAGTGCAGCACCAGGCAACCAATCATCAATTAACTCACCAGCATCCAGTCGATCACCAGTCAGCAAAGCACCAACCAAGACCAAACCTAGCCAATCACCATCCCGCCAAACACCACTGAGCCAATCATCAACCAGCTCAAACACATCAAACAAATCCTCACTCTCCTCAACATCTTCTAACCAATCACCAACCACTTCGATAACAGCT